>NC_142081.1:84217275-85495611 GCF_054644295.1 Miniopterus natalensis
ATGGATATATTAAAATGGATAACAATTTCCACAATATTCTTCAATATTAGAATCAGTCTAAATTCTTAATATTTTATTGTTTGCATTTATACTTATCTCCAAACATTGGCACATTATTAGAAGGAATTCAAAACCAAACACATGTTAATATTTAAAATACTTTATTGGACATATAATTCATCCCCCATGAAAGTAAAAATGAAAAGATACCCAGAAGAGAGGAAGCCAATGAATTGAACAGGGGGAAAAAACCTTTAGTTAAACCACTTTCCCTATTTTATTTTGATTTCTTTTCAGCTTTCAAAAGCAGATTAACATGGAAAAAATAGAGCACAAGGCTGGAGAAAAGAGCCACAATTTTTCTTCTTCAATGTCAAAGAAATAGCTTTCCCTGCTCCTACTAAATTGGAACAAAGCTCATAAGATGAAAATAAATGACTAATTTCTTGGGATATAATCTTAAGTGAAAGATTCTTTTGGCCCAATAATTGCTTTTCTTAAACTCCAGTTGACTTAACCTCATTTTCAAGGCCTCTCCTGCCCTCCCTTTCATTGCACCCCATTGGTTATCAAATGTACCTTAAAAGCCTGCTTCATCATTTGCTACCCATTTGGGAAATGTTTTCCTTCTCTCATACAATTTGTTGGAAGAATAAGTCAGATGTGATTGTGCTTTCTTAATTTCTCTTTTTAAAAACCTTGTCTAACATCCAAGATCTTTTAAATTGGAACCTAGATAATAATATCATTGTAAAATTTCACAAAGTAATGTTTCTACTAACTCTGAAAAAAAATCTGATAACCCCTTAAAAGTTTTTCATATATAACTAAATTATCAATTTCATTTTTTCTTTTTGTTAAAATTACATAAAATGATACTTCTTAATGTCATCTATATAAAAACTTAAAATTTCAGTGAAAGAAAGTGATTGAATTTTAAACCAGAATGATTCTTCTTCCTCTTCTGGCAAAGACCGTGTTCACTTCAGATCCCATCTTGCATGATTTTTGACAAGTTAGCTGTTCAGAACAGCAGGGCTGTTTCTAAACATGGTATCTAGGCCAGTGATTTTTTAAAAAGGTTTTTCAGCAGTAGAACTCTTCCTTTAAAACTTTAAATTTTTAAAGTCCCAAACAAAACTTTAAATTTTCTGTGAAACTCACATATTCACAAGCATACACATACAGGGTGGGAAAAATAGGTTTACAGTTGTGAGTATTTGAAACACAGTTTATTCTTGTATTGTTATTTATTATTTATTATATTATTTTCCACACAAACAACTGTAAACCTACTTTTGCCCCATCCTGTAAGATAAAATGTGACATCTGAAGAGAAAGAAGGGCACAGGGTCCCAGAACTCTGCCTGTTCCTTCCTGTTCCCTCTATAGACCTTCAAGTACCTTCTCCAATTCCAGGATACACAACAAGCCACTTGTCTTCATAATAAGAGGAGGGCTAAGCTTTGGTCTCCTCAGTTGTTTATTCCTAGAATTTCTTTCTCACTACAGAATACCTCGCCTTGCCGCTCACTCCTCAACTAGTGATGTTAACCTGCTCATGGCTCATTCATCCCACACAGATCTTCTCAGCCCACACTGACTCTTCCAATAGTAGTCCCAAACTACAATTCTAAACACTCTCGTTCCCTCAGTCCTTATAGTCTCAGCGAGACATTTTGAAGAACTTAGTTTAAACACATTCCTACTGAGTTTTAAAAGAGTGATATGATAATCTTACTTATTCTTCCTAGGTTTTAAAATCTGTGTTTACAAATTTTACAGCAGATAAATTTAAGTTGAATCTCAGGTTTATGAAATTTCAAATTATATGCCAAAGTGATACATTTTAGGTAGCAGAAATGAAATAGTTCTATTTAGGAAGGTCCTTTGGGTCCCCCTAAAATGATACATGTAGAAAACTGTTTATGTGTTACACTGACCTGTCTCAGTTTCCTCCTAAGAGAACTGGAATGAATCCTATCCCTAAGCCAGTTCCAGGACCAATCCAGAGTTCCTGATTGAACATTTTAATGAAGTTACCCCTCCACTGTTGATCTTCCTTTAAAATCAATTAGATCTGGTGCTAATGTAGCTTATTTGTGCCATTAGTTATTTTATGTTAATCTAGCTTTCTTCAATGCATGTCTTATACTTCTGGCAAGATTTTCCTTTTGAATCACTTTTTCCTTCTATCATACCTTTTTGGGTATGATAAGCAGGTAGGCAAGTCTTTATTTCCTTTGTTCAATCAAGTAAAAAGGTTGCTGATCACCTGCCATGTGATGTGAAAGGCACTATGAGGACAGCACAGTCTAGCCCTCAAATTGTGTAAAAGGTGAGAAGTGAAGCATGTGGCAGCCGGTGACCCAGGGGACCAGCCCTCCCCATGCCTCTCTGCGGAGGATCCAGGAGATAGAGACAGGTGGCTGCTTGCTCTCTGGTTGTTACATGCCCAGTGTTCCCAGACTCAGGGAAGAAGAGGTAGGAGGAGGTCTCTAGGGAGGACATAAGCTAAAGCTCAGACAGGCTTTTCTCAGTTCATCCTCACCTAAACTCCACCAAAAATGACCCAGGAAAGGCAGAGAGGGTAGGTATCCTTCAAGAAGCAAGAGGATAATAGTAATAATACCTAACATTTCAAAATAAACAAACAAAACAGAAACAGACTCATAGATAAGGAGAACATTTTGATGGTTGCCAGATGGGAAGGGGTGGGGGGCTGGGTGGAAAAGGTGAAGGGATTAAGAAGTATAGATTGGCAGTTACAAAACAGTCATAGGGCTGTAAAGTACAGGAGAGGGAATATAGTCAATAATATTGTCATAATTATGTATGTTGTCAGCTGGGTACTAGACTTATTGGGGCTATCACTTCTTAAGTCATACGTGTCTAATCACTATGTTGTACACCTGAAACTAATATTACATTGGATGTCAACTGTATTGAAAAATAAAAAAAATTATTAAAGAAAATGCTGGCAATACCTAACATTTCAACAATTACTACTTACCACGTATAAAGCACTATTCAAACTGCCTTATATATATACTAATTCATTTAGTGCTATCAACAAACCCAGAGTTAATATTGTTATTAATATTCCAGTGTTACAGATGGAGAAACTACTATACAGAAAGATTAAGTTACTTGCCTAAAGTTACAGAGCTTGGGAAAGCCAGGATTTGAGTGCAAGCTCTCCGGATCCATGCTCTCACTCATCACGCACGCTGCGTCCCTTGGCCTGGGTGCCCACTAAGTTGGTCTGGCCTGGCCCCTAGGCACCTTAACCACCACTCTCTGAGGCCTGGCTGGCTCCTCTGGCCCTTGGGCCATCATGCCCTTGCCCAATGCTGAAATCTGTTCCAGTCATATGCCTCCATTTGTTATGGTTCCACTCAATGGGGCCTCTTTGTTTCTGCAAACCCTCCCTGTGGGTCCTATGGGAATGTGTGGTTCCCCCACATGCCATGAGCAGTCTGTGTGGGTCAGGACACACCTGTGGCTGACCCTTCTGGATGCCTGTCTCCACCAATGTTGTACCATTGTTCTTACATGGCATTGGACTTGCACTCAAGCACATTTAGGACTTCTCCTAAAGGCTGAGCCTCTTGCTTTCAACTTTATGTCCTCAGGAGCCAACAGAGGGCTGAGACAATAAATGCTATTCTGAAGGCAGGATCCTCATCATATTTCAGCTCCAGCAACAAATGAGGCTGAGAAGACTTCAAAATTACTCCTCAGATCCTTTCATTAATTTAAATTTACACTCCTTTTTTTAAAAAAAATTTTTACTGATTTCAGAGAGAGGAAGGGAAAGAGAGAGAGAGAGAGAGAGAGAGAAAAACATCAATGATGAGAGATTCATTGATTGGCTGCCTCCTGCTCGCCCTCTACTGGGGATCTAGCCTGCAACCCTGGCATATGCTGTGACCAGGAATTGAACTGCGATTGCCAGGAATGTAGGTCAATGCTCAACCGCTGAGCCATGTCGGCTGGGCTCACACTCCTTTTTATTTATTTATTTATTTTATTTATTTATTTTTAAAATTTTATTATTGTTTAAAATATTATAGATGTCCCTTTTTTCCCCAATGACCCATTCCACCCCGTTCCTTCCCCTTCCCTAGTCCCTCTCCCCACCATTGTCCATGTCCTTGGGTTGTGTATATATACACATAAATTCTTTGGTTACTCTCTCCCCCTCCACCCACCCGCCCTCCTCCCTCCCTCTGTCATTCATCAGTCTCATCTATGCTTCCATGTCATTGAATCTATTCTGTTCATCAGTTTATTAAGTTCTTTAGATTCCACATATAAGCGAGATCATGTAATATTTGTCTTTCGCTGCCTGGCTTATTTCACTTAGCATAATATTCTCCAGGTCCATCCATACTGTCCCAACGGGTACGAGATTCTTTTTCTTTACAGCTGCGTAGTATTCCATGGTGTAAATGTCCCACAGCTTTTTTATCCACTCATCTACTGATGGGCATTTGGGCTGTTTCCAGATCTTAGCTATTGTAAACTGTGCTGCTATGAACATCGGGGTACATATATCCTTTCTGAGGAATGTTTCAGGATTCTTAGGATGCACTCCTTTTTAAATGTACTTGAATTATTTTTATCTGGTACACAGTACAACTTAGCAGTCACTCTTTTGCCTGGGCACAATGACTCTAGATTGCTCTGGTTTAACATTCCTAACAGTTTACTTGTATTCGAAGACTGGAATTCATTGTGTGGATTGATTTTCAAATGGTTCAATAAAATTATTCCTGGTACTGACCCTTGAAATTCTTCCCGAGGAAGAGTCGCCTCTTCTGTCTACTCTGTTTCTTGTCCCTGTCCCTTTGTCAGGTTCCCTAACCAGAGCAAATCTTACTTCTCTCTCCCCATCATGCTATTACAATTCATGAACATGCATACATGCAAACATTGCTTTTTAATTGCTTTAGTATGGAACTTTGTTAAGAATCTACATAATGACCAGCTTGCTCTTTTTGGGACTATCACACTAACGGGGCCCAACAGCTCTTAGCACATTTCATGAATTACCAAAGTCTACATAACCAGCGATGCTATTTTTCCTCTCAAACTTTATTGCTGAACACACAGGGCACAAGGATTTAATGATGCCTTTCAGCAGGGTGCATTCACAATGCAAATCTTACTCTCCACGATGCTATGGTATACTAAAGCTCTCATGTAACATCTCTTTTTCACCCTATCAATTTTTTCTGACATAAGTAGTTACTGATAAATTATCCTAATGAGCCTTAAAGGAGTAGGAGAAATAATTTTTGAAATTTCAGTGAAGTCAAGGGTATAATAAGAAAGTTTTTGGAAAATGGTGTTCCCAACCTGGCAGGGGTAGGTGGAATCTATGATGAAAGTTTCACCTTCATGCAACAGACTGACTTTCTCCCTTGACCAGAGTGCTTTTTGAAGTTTTTTATGTACCACAAAATACATAATAAACGCTAGTTAGATTCACTCCGAACCCCAGCTACATGACCATGACATATCTGGAGGTAAATTGGAGGTGCATTCCTGAATATGGTGGACTGCTTTCTAAATTTACAGCCTGATTTCCTGCTGCCAGTGATGACTGCCAAATGCTTCTGACAGTGTGGCCAGTTTGTGGTGTCCCTAAAAATCATCAGCAATTTGAAAACATTAGCACCTGGCAATAGTCATACTTTGCAATGATTGCCTGTATTTATCACCTCAGTTTTCCAGGGCACAAACTGAAAAAAAATCAAAGACAAAAATTAAACTTCTCTAGCAGCAGGGAAAATATAGAGTTGAAAATCAGATGCAGGAGAGGAATTCAGCCCCTTTCTGTATTGTTCACAAATTAAACAATTTAAGCTCTGGGGCTTATGTGACTATGTAGACGAAAAATAATGTCAATATGTTTCCATCTCAAATACTTTTTATTTTGCTCTCACATGTGCAGAGAATTTTGATATTAGGATAGTGTAGTTATGTGGCCGGACTAAAAATAGGAAGTTCACTGCTTCATTTAATAAATATTTACTACGTTCTGCTCTGTGGTATGAACTGTGCCTGGGAAAGCAAATGTGGATGAGACAGGCATGGCTTCTGCCCTCAGGAATCTTACAGTCTACTGAGATAAACAATCACATCAGTACAAAAGAGAGGGAGAGCCATGCAAATTTCAGGAGACCACAGATCGGGGCAGGGGTAAGTGTTGACTTCTCTGAAGGACAAGAGTGAATCTGAAAACTGAGAGATGGACATGAGCAACAAATGCGTGGGGTGAGATTGGAAGTGCATTCCAGGCAGAGGAAGAGCAGTGGGACCACTCATATGGATTTGCAGCTTATGCAGGGCACAGAGGTGCCAGCAGAGGTGATGAGGGGCATCCAGCCCTGCTCTGCTCTCCACTACTACATCCTGGCGCACAGCTACCCACTCCCACCCAAGAGCATGTTTTTCTTTACACCAAAGTAGCCAATGCTTGTCAAGCCATGCCCCATGAATATATTTAGTTGAATCCAGTATAAACTGTTTTCTCATAAAGAACCCCAAATTTAGTGGTTTAAACAGCTTTTGATGCTTTGTTTTCTCTTATGCACCAGTGCAACTGGTCCCAGGCTGGTAGCATGGCTCTGCCACCTTCAACGTGCTGGCCAGTCTCTGAGTCCAAAGCTGCCCCAGTGGTCCCTACCCCTCAGCCTTCAGAAACAGAGGCAGACTCAGGGGTGTGGTGTGCATGCATCCTTTATCTAGGGCAAGAAACACAGTAGCACACATCACTTCTCACTTCTTCTTCGTAAAAACTTAATCATATGGTCACACTGAGATTCAGGGAAGACTGAGGTGAGATTCTGTGGCTGGCAGCCCTGTGCTGTGCTAAAATTATCATCAAAAGGGGAGGATGGATGTTGGTGAGCATGCAGCGGTACCTACCACAAGGGAGGATAGGGAAAGAGAGGCAGGATGATGCAGAGAGGCAGGCAGGAGCCAGGTCACACAAGGCCTTGTTCAAAGCATGAGAAATCATGTTAGTGTTTTTAAAGGTACAGTGGCAGTTTTATGACTTTTGCTCACAGAAAAGGCTTTTATAGAAAAAGCCTGATCAGGGTAGACACAAACCAAGGTTTCCCATTTAATTATTTTATGTCCTTGTTTATCAACAACCCAAATTCTACATTCAGAGGACACATAATCTGATTCATGTAGTCTCTGAAGAAACTACCTAAGAGCTTACATTTTAATACAAAGATTTTGTAGATCAATACAGAAAGTGAATATCCTGTATGATTTAGCTTTACATTGTCAGGGACCTTACATAGGGTCACATAGGTCCCAACATAACATGCAACCTAAGGTGCAAGGTGGCTGTACCACAACACTCATATCCGTAGATACAACTGTGGCTTCTGCATTCTGGCCATGCACAGGAGAACCAAACCACTCTCAAGGGTGGCCCAGTCCTGCCAGCAGCCTCTCCGAAGAGTGCCAGATCCACCACAAATACAGAGCCCATCCACATGCATAAGGCCCTGAGGAGAAATGCTGCTGACAGCCAGCCCCTCAAATTCTGTCCACACTGAGGACATCGAAGCTGAGGACTTGATAGCTGCTGAGTTGGTTTGGTGCACAGGAACGAGACTGAATCCATGGAGAAACACTTCACCACCTATCTCACCCCCACAGCCTGGACCTAGCAGAATTCTACTCTTGATTAAAACAGCAGCTTTCTGAGGCACCCATGATGAGGCAGCTAGGATTCAAACCCAGTTATGTCTGGCACCAAATACATGCTATTTCCCTGCACCCTGTGCTTTTTATTTAATTAGTAGGTTTCTCCTTCAAATTTATCCATTTTCTAAATTGAATCAATGAACTAGCTTTGGGATAGCTGTCTAAATTATACTTACATGTAATTGTATTATATTAATCTATAACATCTAAAATGATTTTTTCAAAACCTACCTAAATTTATATGCAAATAATTGGCTATATCTTATAAGAAATACATCAGAAAATTCTGAAGGTCTTAGTTTTAAAAAATTGTTTGTGACGCTGTTAGTGCCTATAAGCTGTGAGGATCCTTGTCTAAATAGTTCACTACCAAATTATTCTTTTTATGGTAGAACATCATTTCTTTTAGAATTTCAATGAATATGAAAAATACAGGTAAGCCATACTGGTGCTTTTGATTTAATTATTAAAGGTAAGTGTTATCAATTGATTATTTAATGATTAAGTTCTGGTTAATAGTTATTATTAATTAAACAGTTACCAGCTAAAACTTGAAATGGTGCTGAAGCATGGACATTGATTTAATAAAAATCAAACCTAATGAGGATAGTTAAGAGAATCGCGACTAAGCCTCAAAAATACAAATGGGGCTCTTTTCACTTAGCAGAGTGTTTTTGAGATGTGTTCGTGTTGCTGCATGTGTCAGTGGTTTGTTCCTTCTTGCTTCTGGGTAGTATTCCATTGTATGGATATACCTTTGGTTGTTTATCCATTTATCTGTTGAGGGACATTTTGATTTTTATATTTGAGTGATTAGGAATAATGCTGCTTTATCTAGCAACACACAGGTCTTTGCAAGCACATACAAAGGTGGGCAAAAGTAGGTTTACAGTTGTTTGTATGGAAAAAGACATGCAGGTTATGATTATAATAATACAAGAATAAACTTTGTGTTTTGTGTGCTCGAAACCATAAACCTACTTTTACCCACCCTTGTATATGTTCATTTCTCTTGGGCAGACCTCTGTCAGTGGTGGTATTGGGTTATATGGTAAGTGTGTATTTAACTTTGTAAGACACTGGCAAACTGTTTTCAAAGATGGCTGTATTATTTTGCATTCTCATCAGCAGTGTATGAAGGTTCTGGTTCCTCAACTTCCTTGTGAACACTTGGTATTGTCAGTCTTAAATTTTAGCCATTCTGCTAGGTGTGTGGTAGTGTCTCATGAGGTTTCAGTTTGCACTTCCCTGATTACTAGTGGTGTTGAACATTTTTTCATGTACTTGTATGCTACCCTATATCTTTGCTGAAGTGTCTATTTAGATAGTTTATAAATTTTTAATTGAGTTGCTTATCTTTTTATTGAGTTGTAATAATTCTTTATGTAATTTGAATCATATATACATCCTTAGTCAGGTAGGTATAAAACTGGGGACTTGCCATGGGTTTGCAGAAAAGAGGTAGACCCTATGTTGCTTCTTAAGCCAGGCTCTTCAGTTCCCCACTTCCAGCTCCCAAACTGCCCTACTACAAGGGTTTCTGCAACTTGTATAAGCAAAACTTAGGGGACATTTTGGGTAAGAAAGATATGTCATCCAGATATATATCTAGATATGTGATAATTTGTTGTCAACACACAATTTCACTGTAAAATAAGCCAGCATCTTTAAAAAAAAAATTTTTTTTAATCCTCACCAGAGGATATTTTTTCCATTGCTTTTCAGAGAGAATGGAAGGGGAGGAGAGAGGGGAAGAGAGGGAGGGAGGGAGGGAGGGAGGGAGGGAGGGAGGGAGGGAGGGAGGGAGGGAGGGAGGGAGGGAGGGAGGGAGAGAGATGTGAGAGAGACACATCAATTGGTTGCTTCCCACATGGGCCCTGACAGGGGCTGGCCGGGGATCAAGCCAGCAACCAAGGTACATGCCCTTGACCAGAATCGAACCTGAAGACCTTCAGTTTGCAAGCTGATGCTCTAAATACTGAGCCAAACTGGCTAACCCAGCATCTTTGCTGTCTCTCCAAGTCATAGGATGTCATTTCCATCTGTGCTGTCCCTGACCACATGGCATTGATGACCTCAGTGGCACTCCTAGACCTGTCTCTGGGTGATAAGGAAACATTATCATCTCCAGACAAGTGTTTCTACCCTTCTTTGGCAAAGATGACAATTTTCAAAGAAGTTCTCATTTTTACTTCTCTGCATATAAAATAGAATGAAAAGATCAGGTAGCTATCCTGACAAATAGGTTCATTGGTAAGTGACCGTCTAAGAAAAAATACACTAGAAATTTATTTTTGCAGTAATTTGATCAGATTTCCCCCAATCAGAAAATCATGGTCTAGTGAAAATATCAACATTTGCAGTAGTTAGTGTGCATATTTTGTAAGTTACTTCTTACAATAAGCAGAGGGATAAATACTAAGCCTCATGTTGTAAAGAGAGCCCCTCAAACTGCATGTTGTTTTAATTGCTGTAAACAGAGCATTAGGGGGCCTTTTCTCAGTTTTTCCTCCTCAGGAATCAAATTTTAAACTTTTACAAAGAGTGATAGCTTAAACTTTAAAAATATTTTTCTTACTTTTACTCGCGGGTAAACAAAGACCTAGAGAAGGAAGTGCTTTTCCTTAAAAGCTCACTGCAAGCAAAGATATTATAAACAAGTCCTGACTTTCTAGCCATACGGATAAGCCATTATGTTCACTCCTGAACCACAGACATAGTTGCTCTGATTCTAATTTGCATAAACTATCATTAACTTGATTTTAAAAACATAACTTTTGTTTAGCACCTGTACTTTTAAATTTGTGTCCAGAGACATTTCAAAGAAACATCTTACACTATGGCAATGGGTTGAAAAATACAGAGAACACAGCCCCTAAGAACCTAAGAGTTTTATATTTTTTAAAATAACAAAAACTGATTGATCCTAAAGGAAGTATAAAAAAAGGAGCCTTAGGAGGGAACATTAATGCATGCATATTTTGGGTACATTAAAGACTCCAATGTGCTAATTCAAGCACTGTTTACTTTTTGTATATAACAGGATTGCTGTTTTCAAGGGGAAAAGAGAAGATATATTCTCAGGGCCAAAAACTACTTATTCATGAAGTCTGAAATACCATTATTATTACTATTAATTTTTACGTCTAGTATCTGTGAATAGCTTCTTATACAGGAAAACCATTCTGGGTCAGCTGAAGGCCAAAAATAATGAGCTGGCCTCCTGCCTTTGTGTATTGAGTCAAGTAGCTGCCAATTAATAAAAGTGATTTTGTTTTGCTCCTGAAATAATTTTCAGAAAATGAAAACAAACAGTTCTTGGTGCTTTTCATAAATTTCCAATGGAAAGAATATATTTCTCACAAGTTTAAAGACTGACTACACCATAAGTAACCAAACAATTATGAGAAACTGCCCGGTGTATTTCTGTGGTTGAGCTAAAGAGCCAAGTCGGAAGGAAAAGACATTCCCGGCATTTTCTGAAGCAAGATAAATACAGAGAAGAAACAGATGAAAGATGGAACTGCACTCTCTAGCCCCTGCCAGATTCCTCGACTTTTTGGCACACTGATTGAATTTGGCAAATGTAGCAGCAGCAATCTTTTCCATGAAAAAGAGCAGCATATATTTTATTTTACCATATTGTTTGTGTATTTTTGACCCTACAAAACTGTCTCTCATTTTTAGAAAGTGATTCTTTCTGCAGAGTTGGCTGCCATATCATTTATTTGAAACAGATCATTTATCACCAAAAAAAGCTGTGGGGCAGGCACAGCTACTGTAGAGCAGTGCCAACAGACCTACAGCTTGGCAGAAAAGGTGCCTTTTTCTGAGACCAAAAGATGCTTTAACCTGTGCCAACGGCATCTATGCCAACCTAACGCCTTGATATCCACACTTATTTAAATTTAAGGAATCCTGGACTGTAGAGTTTAGACAAGATAAACTCCTAGTCATGTCATTTTATTTGTGGTCAGAAAAACTGTAATGTAGCCTGATGTGCCTAATGTTGGTAACATGATTATGTTAAGAAAAAGAAAAATTCTCCAGCCCTAAATCTAAGTTTCATAGACTCCAACACTCCTTAACCCTAAAATAGTTTGTTATCTGGCGGTGATTCTATAGAAAACTTATTGCAATATGTAAGTAACAATCTCTAAAAATATGATACTCAGAAGCAAGTATCAAGGTCATGATTTTCAGCTTCACCCAACTCAGGAATGAAGGCTCATACCTGATAGGTCTTTTACACAAGTCAGATAGAAATGGCTTTGTGTTTTACCTTTCATTGGTTTCCTCTAAACTAAACAAAAACAAAAGATCAGGGCATTCACCTGTTGCTATGAACACTTTGAATGCAACACAATGGACAATGTTTGGGTTTTAAACAGCCCAAAATTCAAGCAGCCTTTGCATAGTTGACAGTGACTTGGATATATTATTGTGCTAATGTTATTGGCCATTTGTTGAACTCTTAATCATTAAGTAGCAGCTAATTTTTAAAAAAAATATGTCTTAATTGATTTCAGAGAGAAGAAGGGAGAGGGGGAGAGAGAGAGACAGAAATATCAATGATGAGAGTCACTGATTGGCTGCCTCCTGTATGCCCCCTACTGGAGATTGAGCCCACAACCCGGGCGTGTGCCCTGACCGGAAATCGAACTGCCATCTCCTGGATCATAGATCGATGCTCAACCACTGAGCCATGCCAGCTGGGCTAGTAGCAACTAATTTAATGAGAGGGAAAAGTATTAGCTTGGTGTAAGTGCCAGATAAATTCTGTGGTTTCAATTTAAAGTTTGGAGCCAGTAGTGACAGATACAAAAATGAGAATCTATAATTTGCCAAGTTTTAAATCCCAAAACCAACATGTGAATGCTTCACAGGTTTATATGCGCATAAAATGAAGACTATTTTGCATAAATTTAAGATGGTGAAGAAGTGTCTTTTCTTAAACTTAGCTTGACAATATAATAATACACCACATCTAATGACGAAGCATTGGACCAAAAAGGAGCCAAAAGTTACTGTTTAAATTTCAGAATGCTAAATCCATACCAGCAGTTGACAATAGCTAGGTCTGGAAAATTTTCAATAAAAACTGTAAATAATTACTTCTCACATTTTATCATTTATATCCATTTAACTAACACAGCTTGCATTATAAACAAGTTCTTTGGTCGTGTGGGGGTCCCAAGATGGCATTCAAGTAGGTGGAAGTTACACTTACCTCATCCCAGGACCAAAATGGAATTACAGCTAAAATTCAGAACAATCAACCTGAATAACCAACTGAAGACTAGCTAAAAAGAAGTCTTATAACCAAGGATTTACAGAGGAGGCCACTTTGATACTGGTAGGAATGAGAGGAGACTGTGAAAAGACTAGCTACATACCCACATGTGATTCCCACAGGGATATCTCAGATGCAAAGGTTCCTCCTGAGGAGCAAGGGGTCTCAACACCACACCTGACTCCCCAGCCCAGGGGACCAGAGCTGGGAAGAGGAGCCCATTTGACATCCAGTTGTAAAAATCAGCAGGGATTCTGTCCACCAGGGAGAAATGAGAATCTGATAAAAAATCAGGGGTTCTTAAAAGGCCAGCACACAAAATCTCATTCACAGCCAGTTACCCTGAGCTCCAGTGGAGGGAGGGCGGCTGGGAGTGGAATAGTGTTGTGTAAGAAGAGATTCAGTTGTGTGGCTCTGGGGAGAGAACTGAAAGGACAGCCCCCATGGTCCCTATGCTGAATCCCTCTCCCAAACTGCAGACACCATCTTCTTGGGATGAGCACACCCCTCCATACAGCATCTGCCTGGGAGAATGCAATAGCCTCACCTTCCAGACTCCCTATTGCCCCACCCTGTGAAACTCACATCCTGCAGAGGAGTCAGCTGCCTGGGTGAGGTCTGGGCAGACTCAAGGGGTATCAGAGACTGAGTTGTACAGCTCTGGAAAAGGAGTCATTTCCCTCACCTTCCCGCAAGCCTGATCAACAACAATTCCTTATGGGAAATCCAATAATCCCACCCACCAGACTCCTGGGGGTCCCACCCTACTTAGCTTGGGCTTTCCAGGAAGTCTGAGTAGAATCCAGGACAAACAGTTGTGTGGCTCTAGGATGGGGACCATTTTTCCTAGCATGCCTGACTGATGTAGAGCCCTCCCTACACATGGCCAAATCTTGGTCTGTTTGGGCCTGACAAACTCTGCTGGCCTCACCCCGATGACTCCCTGAGACCCCGCTCCACCAGTCTGTGCGCACACAGTGGTTGGCAGCTAGCCTTGGTGCATCCTGGGACTTTTGCTGAGTGGCCTCAGATATAGCATTGGCACCGATTTTGAGACAGTATCAATCTGGTGAACACCACTTGCCCCTACCTGGTGACTCACTGAGAACCTATCTCACACAACTATAGTATCACCAGAGGCTCTTTCAGTGACTGAGCCTAACAAGCAGACAGCAGTTGGAGGCAGGGGGCAGTGGATCTCAGGATGTCTTGGGCCTTCTGCTGACTTTCCCCTAGGCTTGACAGTGTTGTAAACCAGCGTTGGTGCGAAGCTTGGTCTTTCTCATGCACATACAGGCCCAGCAGAGGCAGCCATACACTGTGGATTGCTTTGTAGCTCCAAACAGATTGCCCAGGGTCAGTCACAAACAGCTTCTGACAATGACCTACACTGAAGGCCCTCCCAAGAAGCACCAGAAACAACATACCCAGTGGTAACATTCAGACACCACAGCAGGATCAAATTAGCTCCACAGGACACCTAGCAAAAAAGCCACCCTTGTAAGACTGGGACACACAGAAGAACAACCTAATACACAGAACAAACATAGAGAGGCAACCAAAATGGAGAAAAAAGAAATATGCCCTAAATTAGAGTATATGAGAAATCTCCAGATAAAGAACTAAATGAGCCCTGGCCAGGTAGCTAAGTTAGTTGGAGCTCTGTCTCCTACACCAAAAGGTTGTGGGTTTGATTCCTAGTCAGGGCACATACCTAGGCTGTGGGTGAAATCCCATCCAGGGCTCATACAGGAGGCAACTGATTGATGTTTCTCTCTCACATTTTTTTCTCTCTCTACCCCTTTCCCTCTACCTCTCTCTCCCTTCCTCTTTCTCTAAAATCAATTTTTAAAAAACATATCTTCTGGTGAGGATAAAAAAAAATAACTAAATGAAATGGAGGCAAGCAATCTACCAGATATAGATTTCAAGACAAAGGCGATAAGGATTCTCAAGGAAGTTCCTGAGAACCTCAACAGCATCAGAAAGTATATAGAGACCATAAAAAACAACCAGTCAAAAATGAAGAATACAATGTCTTAAATGAAGAATGTACTGGAATAAATAAGCACTAAGTTAGATAAAGCAGAGGATTTAATCAGTGATTTGAAAAAAATGGTAACAGAAAACACCCAATCAGAGCACCAAAAGGAATAAAAAATTTTTAAAAATGAGGGTAGTTTAAGGGACCTTTGGGACAGTATGAAGCATAACAACATCCACATCTTAGGAATCCCAGAAAGAGAACAGAGAGAGCAGGGGATTGAAAACCTATTTTAAGTAACAATTATTGAAAACTTCCCTTTTCTGGTGAAGAAAAAAGACACACAGTCCAGGAAGCACAGAGTCCCAAACAAGATGAATCCAAAAAGGCCCACACCACGACCCATCATAATTAAAATGGCAAAACTTAAACAGAGAATCTTAAAAGCAGCAATAGAGAGACAGCTGGCTACCTATGAGGAAGCACCCATAAGACTGTCAGGTGATTTCTCAACAGAAACATTTCAGTCTAGAAGAGATTGGCATGTAATATTCAAAATGACTAAAAGCAAGGACCTAAAACGAAGATTATTTTCCCCAGCAAGGCTGTCATTTAAAACTGAAGGAGAAATAAAGAGCTTCCCAGACAACAAAAAATAAAAAGTTCGTTACCACCAAACTGGTATTACAAGAAATGTTTAAAGGTCTTCCTTAAGAAGACAAAAGAAAACAAAAAAAGGAGAAACAAACTTATGAAGAAAAAAATGTCAATAAATACCTACCCATAATCAATTTGATGTAAATAGATTAAATGCTCCAATCAAAAGACATAGGGTAGCTAAATGGATGAGAAAACAAGACCAATATATATGCCGTCTACATAAGACCCACCTCAGAATGAAAGACACGCACAGACTAAAAGTAAAGAGATGGAAATCAATAGTTCATGCAAATGGGAAAGAAAAAAAGTTGAGAAAGCAATATTTATATCTGACAAAATAGACTTTAAAACAAAGGTTATATAGTAAGAGACAAAGAAGGACACTACATAATGATAAAGGGAGAAATCCAGTAAGAGAATGTAACCCTTGTAAGCGTGTATGCAACCAACATAGGAGCACCTAACTATATAAAGAAAATCTTTATAAACATAAAGGGAGAAATCAACAGTGATATAGTCATAGTAGGGGATTTTAACAAGCCATTGACATCAATGGATAAATCTTCCAGACAAAAATCAACAAAGAAAGAGCAGTTTTAAAAGAAATGCTAGATCAGAAGAATTTAAATATCTTCAGAGCATTTTACCCCAAAGCAGCAGAATACACATTCTTTTCAATTGTACATGGAACCTTTTATAGGACAGACCATGTTAGGACACAAAACAAGTCTCAACAAATTTTAAAAGACTGAAATCATATCAAGCATCTTCTATGACCACAATGGTATAAAACCAGAAATAAATTACAAGGAAACAACTGTAAAACACAGAAAGACATTGAGGCTAAAAACATGTTACTAAGCCCTAGGAGGTGTGGCTGAGTTGATTGGACCATTGTCCCAAACACCAAAAAGTTGTGGATTTGATTCCCAGTCGGAGCACATACCCAGGCTCTGGGTTTGATCCCTGGTTGGAATATGCATGGAGGGCAATTGGCCGATATTTCTCTCTCACAGCGATGTTTCTCTCTCCCTCTCCCTCCCTCCCTAAAATCAATAAAAACATGCCCTTGGGTGAAGATTTAAAAAAGAAGTTAATAAACAATGAGATCAAGGAATAAGTCAAAAGATACCTTGAGACAAATGAAAATGACAACAACCCCAAATCTACGGGACACAGGAAATGAGTCCAAAGAGGGAAATTTATAGCATTACAGGTCTACCTTGAGAAACAAGAAAAATCTCAAATAAACAATCTAACCTTACACTTAAGGGAACTAGAAAAAGAACAACAAAGCCCAAATTGAGTAGAAGGAAAGACAAAATAAAGATCAGAGCAGAAATAAACAAAATAGAATCTGAAAAAATAATACAAAAGATCAATGAAACCAAGACCTGGCTCTATGAAAAGATAAACAAGATTGATAAACCTTTAACCAGAAACAAAGCTCGTCAAGAGAAAAAAAAGAGAGAGGACCCAAATAAATAAAATCAGAAATAAAAGAGAAGTAAAAACTTACCACAGAAATACCAAGGATTATAAAAAAATAATATGGCCCTGACTGGTGTAGCTCAGTGAGTAGAACATTGGCCTGTTCACAGAGGGTTGTGGGTTCGATTTCTGGTCAAGGACATGTACCTGGGTTACAAGTTATATCCCTGGCCCCTGTCAGGGGGTGTGCAGGAGGAAACCAATTGGTGTGTCTTTCTAATATCAATGTTTCTCTCTCTTTCTCTTTCCCCCTCCCACCCTGCCTTCCACTCTCTCTAAAAATCAATGGAAAAAATACCCTCAGGTGAGGATTACAAAAAATACCTACTGTGAACAACTGTATGTTAACTAACTGGACAATCTAGAAGAAATTGATGAATTCCTAGCTACATAGAATCTCTCAAAACTGAATCAAGAAGAAACAGAAAATCCACATTGATTTCAACTATTGAAATTGAAGCTATAATTAAAAAAATTCTAACAAACCAAAGTCCTGTACCACATGGCTTTACAGGTGAATTTTACCAAACATTCAAAGAGAAACTGACACCTATCCTTCTCAAAAAATTCCAAAAACATTCAAAAGGAGGGAAGACTCCAAAGCTCACTTTATGAGGCCAGCATTATCCTAATTCCAAAACCAGATAAAGATACAATGAAGAAAGAAATTATAGGACAATATACTTGATGAACATAGATGCAAACACCATCAACAAAATATTAGCAAACAATTCAGCAATACATTAAGAAGATCAAACACCATGATTAAGTGGATTTATTCCTGGGATGCAAGGTTGGTATAATATGTGCAAGTCAATAAATGTGATACATCACATAAACAAAGTGAAGGATAAAAATTATATGGTCATATCAATAGATGCAGAAAAGCATTTGACAAAATCCAGCACCCATTTATGATAAAGACTCTCAGGAAAGTGGGAATAGAGGAAACACATCTCAACATAATAAAGTCCATATATGACAAACCTACAGCCAACATCATACTCAATGTGGAAAAATGAAAACCATTTCCCTTAAGATCAGGAACAAGTCAGGGATGTCCACTTTCACCACTCTTATTCAACATAGTACTGGAAGTCCTAGTCACAGCAATTGGACAAGAAGAAGACATAAAAGACATCAAACTGGAAAGAAAGAAGTAAAACTATCATTATTTGAGGATGACATGATACTGTATATAGAGGACCCTAAATATCCTACAGAAAAAACTACTAGACTGATTAATGAATTCAGTAAAGCAGCAGGATATAAAATAAATATCCAGACATTGGTTGCATTTTTATACACCAATAATAATCAGAAAGGGAAACTAAGAAAATAATCCCATTTACAATTCCATCAAAAAATAAAGTACCTAGTAATAAATTTAACCAATTTAACCCAAATATAAAATATCTAGTAATACAATTTAACCAACTATTACCTAGTAATACCTTTAACTTGGAAAAGTATAAGATACTGAAGAAAGAAATTGAAGAAGATACAAATAAATGAAAGCATAGGCTGTGTTCATGGATAGGAGAATTAACATTGTTAAAATGCCCATACTACCCAAGCAATCTATAGATTCAATGCCATTCCTATGAAAATACCAATGATGTATTTCACAGAACTAGAGAAAATTATCCAAAAATTTATATGGCATTACAAAATACCCCAAATAGCCACAGCAATCTTGAGAAAGAAGAACAAAGTTGGAGGAATCATGCTACCTGATATCGAACTATATTATAAATCCATAGTTCCGAAAACAGCATGGTACTGGCATAAATATAGACATATACATCACTAGGATAGAATAGAGAGCCCAGAAATAAACCCACACCTGTAAAGTCAAGTAATATTTGACAAAGGAAGCAAGAACATACAATGGGATAGATAGTCTATTCAATAAATGGTGCTGGGAATTTTGGAACAAATTGAAACTAGACCACCTTCTTATACCATATACAGGAATAAACCCAAAATGGATTAAAGGCATAAATGTAAGACCTGAAAACATAAAACTCCTAGAAGAAAATATGGGCAGTAAAGTCTTGGTCATTTCTCCTAGTGATATTTTTTCAGATATATCTCCTCGGCAAAGAAAACAAAAGAACAAAAGTAAAAATAAACAAATGAAACTATATCAAACAAAAAATGTTTTTGCACAGCAAAGGAAATCACCAACAAAATGTAAAGACAACCCACTGAATGGGAGAACATATTCTCCAATGATACATCTGATAAGAAGTTAATATCCAAAATTTAGAAAGAACTCATTCAACTCAACAAGAATGAAAACAAACAATCCAATTAAAAAATGGGCAAAGGACCTGAATAGACACTTCTCCAAAGAGCACATACATATGGCCAATACACATGTAAAAATATGCTCAGTGTCACTAATCATCAAAGAAATGCAAAGAAAACCCACAACGATATATTACCTGACACCTATCACAATGGCTATCATCAATAAATCCACAAACAACTAGTGTTGGTGAGGATGTGAAAAAAGGGAATCCCTCTGCACTGTTGGTTGAAATGCTGATTGACATAGCCACTATGAAAAACAGTGTGGAGGATCCTCAAAAATTTAAAAATGGAGCTGCCTTATGACCCAGGGATTCTACCTCTTGGCATATATCTGAAGAAATCCAAAATGCTAATTCGAAAGAATATGTGCACCCCTTTGTTGACTGCAGCATTATTTATAATAGCCAAGTTATGGAAGCCACCCATATGCCCATCAGTAGATGAATGGGTAAAAAAGTGGTGGCACACATATACAATGGAATATTACTTGGCTATAAAAAAGATGAAATCTTACCATTTGTGACAGAATGGATGGACCTAGAGGGTACTATGCTAAGTGAGATAAATTAGTCAGAGAAAGACAAATACCATATGATTTCACTTATGGAATCTAAAGAACAATATAAATGAACAAAACAGGAACAGACTCAGATACAGAAAACGGATTGATGGTTGCCAGAGGGGAGGCGGTTGGGGGGCTGGGTGAAAAAGCTGAAGGGGTTGAGATTTACAGATTGGTAGTTACAAAATAGTCATAAGGATTTAAAGTACAGCACAGGAAATATAGTCAATAATGTTGTAATAACTATGTATGGTGCCAGGTGGTTACGGAGATATTAGGGGAAACATTTGTAAAGTATATCATTGTCTAACCACTATGCTGTACATCTGAAATTAATACAATGTAGTACTGAATTTGAACTGTAATTAAAAAATAAATAAATAAAACAAAATTTAAAAGTTATTCAATAAAAATAAAATAATAAATAAAGCAAGCCAAAGCTGTTAGCAAGGACTTATAATTTTAACAAACAAGATACAACGTTTTAGGAGTGTTAGGTAAAATGTCTTCTGTATATCTTTGAAAGATTTGGAATAATAACCTCACAATAAAAGTATATATATCTCTAAGAGCATGATAATAAAAGACAGTGAATATCAATTGATCTAACAATTTCTCATGTCAGTTGGTCCTGAAATCTAAATCATGGCTCTTCATATTCATGTACACCATTTTCACCATCTTCCCAGCTCACCAGGAATGTTCTTAACTGTCCTTGTACCTCCAGTTCTAAACCCTGAAAGCCATTTTATAAAATACCACACTGTTTTCTTGTTGACAGTTGACTGGACTAGGGGTGGGTACTTTTCTCAAACTGGACCAATCAGATTCCATTCCCTGAGATTCCTTGAATTAAAAGTGAGAAAAATAAGTGATCTCCTTGGATGGCTGGAGAGTAAACCTCGCACAAACAGCCAAGAAAACTGTGGAGAAACAGAGAGAGCCGGCTCACAGAGAAAGAATAAAATGAAAAGGATACAGAAAGGAAGAGAGGTGACAGATGAAAGAAAAGGTGATAAAAAACATGGATTATCTTGTCCCAGCACCTTATTGGGCTCTGCTACTTTCTTGCCAATGAGATCTGTCAAATATCCATGTATCTTATTTGATACTTAAAATTTTGTTAAGTTATTTGTGTTGCTTATAAAATATACTGCATCCTTAAGGACCCTGCATTCTCTCTATGGGACTTTGGACACATCTCTTAGACTGTTGAACTAAAGCTTCCCAATCTTTGAAATGGGGACAGTGATGCCTACATCATAGGGTTATCAGGAAGACTAAATGAGATAAGGAATAAAGGGTCCAGCCCAGCAGTGAACACGCAGTGGTTGGCTGCTATTTTAAAAAGAGATTGTCCTATAATATACATTCTATAAAATATACATAGCTATTTATATTAGCTATTTATTTGTCTAAGAAAAGCACTGACATCTCTATAATTCAGCTATTATAATATTTGCTAATTATTTATTGAGTGAGTGAGTCCACTTTATTTGGTGAAATTTAAAATAGAGGAACAGGGGGTTCCACGATGGCAGCAGATTAAGTGGAAGCTACACTGACACTCTCCCAGGACTGAACTGGAATTAAAACTAAAATACAGAAAAACCATCTGAAGACTAGCGGGAGAGAACCCTTCTAACCAAGGACATAAAGTGGAGACCACATAGAGACTGGAAATGGGGAGGCATGAGAGGGCAGGCCGGGCTTGCACAGTCAGCAGCTGAAGGTCGGGAGGCATATCTCACTGTAGGGGGGTTCCCACTGAGAACGCTGGGTCTAAACCCCAAGCTGCTCTCCTCAGCCCAGAGCACCAGAACTGAGAAAGGTGCTCATATAACATCAGGTTGTGAAAAGCAGCAGGGGTTTCTGTCTGCCAGGAAAAGACAGTTAGAAATGCAGGCACTCTCTTAAAGGGCCAACACACAAAATTTTGTGTGAAGCCACTCACTTTGGGCTCCAGCAGAGGGAGGGTGGACTAATGCTGTGTGAGGAGAATCCAGAGTTGGCGGCTCTAGGGAGAGAGCTCAGATTCCTGTGCTGAGTCATTCCCCCATACTGCAGAGGACATATTTCTCAGGAAGACCTTTACCATCCAGGCAGATTTTGCCTGGGGTGAGAGCAATTGCCCTACCCTATTGCAAAACCTCTCACTCCACCCTGTGGAGTTCATGCCTTGTGGTCTACAGCCTGAGGCTCATTAAGAGACTTAGAATAACAATCAGCCTGCAGGCAGAGGTGTATCTCCGAATGCGTTGAGTCTTTGCCTGATATGATTCTGGACCCAGGGCTAGGAAAGGCAGACCTTGGTGCAAATCTTGGTCCTTTCCAAATGCACCTAGCACCAGCAGAGATACCCAAAAGCTGTGGATCACTAAACGCTCCAAACAGGGTACTCAAGGCCAGTCACAAACAGCATCTGACATTGTCCTGCACCAGAGACCCTACAGAAAGACTGGGGAGTCAAAGTAGATCTACGTAATACATAGAAAAATCCTGAACAGGCAGCCAAAATGGGAGACAAATAAACAAGCCTCAAATGAAAGAACAAGTGAATATTCCAGAAGAAGAGCTAAATGAAATGGAGATAAGAAACTTATTAGACATAGAGTTCAGAATAATGATTACAAGGATGCTCTACAGCATGAGAAAAGGTATAGAAACTATGAAAAAGGACTAGTTGGATATGAAGAATGACATAGCAGCAATAAAGAACACATTGGAAAGGATAAAGAGCAGATTAGGGGAAGCTGAGGATTAGATCAGTGAATTAGAAGATAGGGTAGAAAAAAAATCACTCAATCAGAAAACCAAAAAGAAAAAACTATTAAAAAATAGGAGGACAGCTTAAGAGAGCTGTGGGACAACATCGATATAATAATATTCACATCGTAGGAGTGTAAGAAAGTGAGTAAGGGATAGAGAGCCTGTTTGAAGAAATAATGGTAGAAAACTTCTCTAACCTGGTGCAGGAAAAAGTCACACAAGTTCAGGAGACACACGGAGTCCCAAGCAAGAAGAACCCAAAGAGGCTCCCACCCAGACACATCATAATTAAAATGCCAAAAATTCAAGACAGCCTGGCCAGGTGTAGCTCAGCAGTTGAACATTGACCTATGATCCAGGAGACCGTGGTTTAATTCCTAGTCAGGGTACATGCGCAGGTTGTGGGCTTGATCCATTGTGAGGGGTGTGCAGGAGGCAGCTGATCAATGACTCTCTCACTGTTGATGTTTCTATCACTCTCTCCCTCTCTCCCTCTCCCTTCCTCTCTCTGAAATCAATAAAGACATATTTTTTTTTAAATTTCAAAACAAAGAGGGAATCTTAAAGGAAGCTAGAGAAAAGCAATTTTTTATCTACAAAGGAGCTCCCATAAAGTTGTCAACATTTTTCATCAGAAACTCTACAGGCCAGAAGGGAATGGCATGAAGTATTTAAAGTCATGAAAAGCAAGGATCTGAAACCAAAACTACTCTATCTAGCAAAGCTATCATTCAAAATAGATGGCGAAATAAAGAGCTTCCCAGAAAAAAAAAAAAAAAGGCTAAAGGAGTTAATCACCACCAAACCAGCATTGTGAGAAATGTTAAAGGGACTGCTGTAATAATAAGAAGACAGAGAGAGAAAGAGACACATAGTCATAAAGAATTAAAATGGCAATAAATAAGTACCTACCAATAACAACCTTAAATGTAAATGGATTAAGTGCTCCAAACAAAAGAAAAAGGGTAGCTGAATGGATAAAAAAACATGACCCAATAACATGCTATCTACAAGAGACCCACTTCAGAACAAAAGGCTCACATAGGATGAGAGTAAAGGGATGGAAAAAATGTTTCCATGCTAAGGGAATGAAAAAATACCTGGGGTAGCAATACTCATATTTGACAAAATAGACTTCAAACTGAAGGCCATAACAAGAGACAATAAAGGTCACTAGATAATACTAAAGGGATCGATCGAACAAGAGGATATAATTCTGATAAACATATATGCACCCAATACAGGAACACCTAAATATATTAAAAAAACTTCTGGAGGACTTTAAGGGAGAGATTGACAACTATACAGTCATAGTTGGGGACTTTAACACCCCACTGACTTTACTGGGTAGGTCTTCCAGACAAAAAAGTCAACAAGGAAACAGTGACTCTAAATGACACACTAGATCACATGAATTTAATTGACATTTACAGAACATGTCACCCCAAAGCTGCAGAATATGCATTCTTCTCAAGTGCACATGGGTCATTCTCAAAGATAGACCACACATTAGGACACAAAACAAGTCTCTACAAGTTCAAGCATCTTCTCAGATCACAATGGCAGGAAATTAGAAATCAACTATGGTAAAAACACTCTAAAATATTCAAACACAAGGAGGCTAAATAGCATGTTATTAAAGAATGAATGGGTTACCAATGAAATCAAGAAAGAAAAAAAAATTCCTGGAAACATGAAAATCAGCACACAACAACCCCAAATCTACGGGACACAGTGAAAGCAGTCCTGAGAGGGAAGTTCATGGCACTACAGGCCTACCTCAAAAAACATGAAAAATTTCTAATAAACTATCTAACCCTACAACTTAAAGAATTAGAAAAAGAACAATAAGAAAAGCCCAGAGTAAGTAGAAGGAAGGAAATAATAAAGATCAGAGTGGAAATAAATGACATAGAGACTAAAAAAAAAACAGTACAAAAGATCAATGAAACCCAGAGCTGGTTCTTTGAAAAGATAAAGAAAATTGATAAACCTTTAAACAGACTCATCAAGAAACAAACAGAGAGGGCCCCAAATAAACATAATCAGACACAAAAGAGGTGAAGTAACAACTGACACCACAGAAATATAAAGGATTGTAAGAAATGATTATGAGCAACTATATGCCAACAAGCTGGACAGTGTGGACAAAATGAACAAATTCCTAGAAAAATAAAACTTTCCATAACTGGGTCAGGAAGAATCAGAAAACCCAAATAGGCCAATAACAACTAATGAAATTAAAGCAGTAATCAAAAAACTCCCAGCAAATAAAAGCCTGGTCCAGACAACTTCTCAGGAGAGTTTTACCAAACATTCAAAGAACTAACACCTATCCTCCAAAAACTATTCCAAAAAATCCGAGAGGAAGGAACACTTCTAAGCTCTTTTTATGAGGCCTGCATCATCCTAATTCCAAAACTAGATAAAGACCTTTCAAAGAAAGAGAATTACAGGCCAATATCCCTGATGAACATAGATGCTAAATTCCTCAACAAAATATTAACAACCCGGATGCAGCAATATTTAAAAGATCAAACACCATGACCAGGTGGGATTTATTCCAGGGATGCAAGCCTGATACAATATTCGCAAATCAATAAATGTGATACATCACATAAACAAACTGAAAATCAAACATCACGTGATCATATCAGTAGATGCAGGAAAAGCATTTGAAAAAATCCAACACTCATTTTTTTTTTTTTACATTTTATTTTTGTTTAAAATATTACAGCTGTCCTTTTTTCTCCCCAATGACCCGTTCCCCCCTGTTCCTTCCCCCTCCCCAGTCCCTCTCCCCATCATTGTCCATGTCCTTGGGTTGTGCATATAAATTCTTTGGTTACTCTCTCCCCCTCCACCCACCCGCCCCCTCCATCCCTCTGACATTCATCAGTCTCATCTATGCTTCCATGTCATTGAATCTATTCTGTTCATCAGTTTATTAAGTTCTTTAGATTCCACATATAAGTGAGATCATGTGATATTTGTCTTTCTCTGCCTGGCTTATTTCACTTAGCATAATATTCTCCACGACCATCCATACTGTCCCAAAGGGTACGAGATTCTTCTTCTTTACAGCTGCGTAGTATTCCATGGTGTAAATGTCCCACAGCTTTTTTATCCACTCATCTACTGATGGGCACTTGGGCTGTTTCCAGATCTTAGCTATTGTAAACTGTGCTGCTATGAACATCGGGGTACATATATCCTTTCTGATGAATGTTTCAGGATTCTTAGGATACATTCCTAGGAGTGGAATCACTGGGTCAAACAGCAGCTCCATTTTTAACTTTTTGAGGAACCTCCATACTGTTTTCCATAGTGGCTGCACCAGTCTGCATTCCCACCAGCAGTGTACTAGGGTTCCCCTTTCTCCACACCCTCGCCAGCACATGTCGTTTGTTGATTTGTTGATGGAGCCATTCTGACAGGTGTGAAGTGATACCTCATTGTGGTTTTAATTTGCATCTCTCTGATGATTAGCGACGCCGAGCATTTTCTCATGTGTCTCTTGGCCATCTGTACGTCCTCTTTGGAGAAGTGTCTATTTAAGTCCTTTGCCCATATCTTAATTGGGTTGTTTGTCTTCCTCTTGCTGAGTGCTATGCGTTCTTTGTACACTTTGGAAATTAACCCCTTATCAGATTCATCCTTGGCAAATATGTTTTTCCAGACCGTGGGGTTCCTTTCCAACACTCCTTTTTGATAAAAGCTCTCAGCAAAGTGGAAATAGAGGGATCATACTTCAACATAATAAAGGCCTTATATGACAAACCTAAAGCCAAGATCATACTCAATGTGCAAAAACTAAAACCATTTCCCCTAAGAATAGGAACAAGGCAGGGATGTGTGCTTTCACCACTGTTATTCAACATGGTACTGGAAGTCCTAGCCACAGTGATCAGACAAGAAGAAAACATAAAAGGCATCCAAATTGGAAAAAATGAAGTAAAACTGGCATTATTCACAGATGACATGATATTGTACAAAGAAAAACCTAAAACCTCCACCAAAAAACTTGCTAGATTTAATAAATGAATTCAGCAGTGTAGCAGAATACAAAATTAACACTCAGAAATTGATGGCATTTTTATACACCAATAATGAATTTTCAGAAAGAGAAACTAAAAGAAATCCCATTTACCACTGCAACAAAAAATTAAGATACTTAGGAATAAACTTAACCAAGGAGGTAAAAGACCTGTACTTGGAAAACTATTAGACGTGGCAAAAAGAGATAGAGGAAGAACATACTGTGTTCATAAATTGGTAGAATTAGCATCATTAAAATGTCCATATTACCCAAAGCAACCCATAGATTAAATGCAATGCCTATTAAATTAGCAATGGCATATTTCACAGGTACATGCAAAAAAATGAAGCTAGACCACCAACTTACCCCACCCACAAGAATAAACTCAAAATGGGTAAAAGACTTAAATGGAAGTGGTGAAACCATAAAAACCCTGGAAGAAACCATAGGCAGCAACATCTCAGACATCTCTTGCAGCAGCAATATGTTTGCCGATATATCTCCTAGGGCAGGGGAAAGAAAGGAGGAAATAAACAAATGGGACTGCATCAAAATAAAAAGCTTCTATGCAGCTGTAAAGAAGAAGGATCTCATACCCTCTGGGGCAGTATGGATGGACCTGGAGAATATTATGCTAAGTGAAATAAGCCAGGCAGAGAAAGACAAACATCACACGATCTCGCTTATATGTGGAATCTAAAGAACTTAATAAACTGATGAACAGAATAGATTCAATGATATGGAAGCATAGATGAGACTGATGAATGTCAGAGGGATGGAGGAGGGTGGGTGGGTGGAGGGGGAGAGAGTAACCAAAGAATTTATATGCATATATGCACAACCCAAGGGCACGGACAATGGTGGGGAGAGGGACTAGGGAGGGGGAAGGGATGGGGTGCAATGGGTCATTGGGGAGAAAAGGGGATATCTGTAATGTTTTAAACAAAAATTAAAAAATAGCAAATAAAAAATAAAAAAAATAAAAAGCTTCTGCACAGCAAAAGAAACTATCAACACAATGGAAAGGGAGCCCACTATATGGGAGAACATATTTGCCAATGACACATCTGATAAGGAGTTAATTTCCAAAATATTTAAGGAACTCATACAACTTAAAAGGAAGATAAACAACCCAATTAAAAATGAGCAAAGGACCTTCTCCAAAGTGGACATACAGATGGCCAAGAGACATATGAAAAAATGCTCAAAGTCACTAATCAGATGAGAGAAGATGCAGATTAAAACAACAAAGAGATATCACCTCATACCTGCCAGAATGGCTGCCATCAATAAATCAAAAAGTGACAAGTCCTGGCGAGGATGTGGAGAAAAGGGCACCCTAGTACACTGCTGGTGGGAATGCAGACTGGTGCAGCCACTGTGGAAAACAGTATGGAGTTTCCTCAAAAAATTAAATATGGAACTGCCATCTGACCCAGCCATCCCACTTCTAGAAATATATCCTAAAAAACCCAAAAGACCAATCAGAAAGAATATATGCACCCTTATATTCATAGCAGCACAGTTTACAATAGCTAAGATCTGGAAACAGCCCAAGCGCCCATCAGTAGATGAGTGGATAAAACAGCTGTGGGACATTTATACCATGGAATATTACGCAGCTGTAAAAAAGAAGGATCCCTTACCCTTTAAAGAGACAGCATAGAGGGACCTGGAAATTATTATGCTCAGTGAAGTAAGTCAGTCAGAGAAAGACAAGTACCACATGATCTCACTCATCTGTGGAATCTAAAGAACAAAATAAACTGATGATCAAAATAGATCCAGTGACATAGAAGCATGGAACAAACTGATGACTTTCTGAGGGAAAGCGGAGGTGGGTGGGTGGGAAGAAATTAACCAAAGAACTTATATGCATTTATATATAACACATGGACACAGACAATAGTATGGGGAAGGTCTGGAGCTGGAGTGTGCAGGAAAAAAGGGGTCAATGGAGGGTGGGGGTGGGAAAGTAGACATCTGTAATACTTTCAACATTAAAGATAAATTTAATAAAATAATAAAATAGAGGAACGGAATAAATATATGGTACACGGATTCTCACACAGGCAGAACCTGCCCTTCTATTCACCATTGCCAGAACAGGGGGCAGTAGGACAAAGAATCTTATAACCCTCGCGGAGAGTATAAGAAGGGCCTGGTCCAAAACACAAGTAAATGGACAAAATAATTACTAAGTGTCCTGAATGCTATGAAGGAAACAAACAGCACTGAATGAAGAGTAACAGAGGGATAACCTAAGTTAGCCCAGGAAGCCTGAGAAAGCATTTTGGAACAGGTGCATCTAGTCTAAGAATGAAGAGAAAAGGGTTTGCAGATAGAAAACGTGTGCTGAGTTCATTGGGAAAGGTAATGATATATAAAGGTTAATATTAGTTAATTTAGTTAATACTAGTGGTATTTTATGCTCTATGTGTGGGGGGGTATATATTTGCCATTTTTAGAATTAAGAAAATTGAAACTAAAAAACCAGAATACATGAGCTTTGGACTAAATTTCAACCTTTTCCACTTACCTATTACAAGACTCTAAACTTACCTTTGGAAAATATAGCTACCCTTATTAAAGTCTATGTGAAGATAGAAATATAAATAATTTTTTTAAATCACAAAATTATTTGGCTTTAACTTCATATTCTGTAACTCTTACTAGTAATAATATTTAATTGGCATAAGTTAAGAGTATGAAAAATCTTCAAGGGCAGTAAGAGAGGCTGGAAAATCATGAAAAGTAAGGAGAGAAATCGAACATTTAGGATGTATTTTCAAGAGAGGATGGGAGGGCTGTGGCAGCAAGAACAGGAACCATTCCACCGTAAAACAAGTATGTTCTCCACCAAGTCCCATTCTGCTTTGTGCCTTCCCAAGCAGCTTCTCTGCCTCCTAAAGCAGTTTCTCAACCAGACTTAGTCCTTCAGACATATCCTTAAACACTCATGCCCACCCCACACTTGTGCCTCAGGGTACTTCAAGTTTACCTGGCAGTGGGAGTTAAGAGAACAGACCCTGGAACTAGATTTCTTGGGTCCTTTCCTTATGACCTGGGTGATTTGGAACAAGTTACTTAACCTCTATGATATTCAGTTTCTTAATCTGTAAAATGAAAATAATAACACCCATCTCTTTGGATAATGGAAAAGATTCAATGAAAGACTATGCATAAATGTGCTTTTAGAATAGTATCTGCCACATAGGAAGCTGAATAAATTAAAAGTATATGACTTTCATTATTACCTAGTTCCTTTGGTATACTCTCTTCTTCAACTTTACTCCCCTTTAGCTTTCAAGGAGGGGAGGGAAGTTTATTATGCTGGGAGCAGGACAGTGGGAACTTAGCAGAAGCAAGGTAAATTCACTGCAGTGAAGCCGAGCAAGCATGCATAGAGACAAATGTCCTATTTAAAACACCACCTTCACAGCTGTAAGCTTTGCAAATAGAAATATAAGATCTGAGACAGTATGCCAGGCCCCTGGCCAATGCAATTCATTTTATTGCCTTTGAAAGGATATCAAAGAATATGCTACATGTCTTCTAGAACAGTGCTTCCTAACCGTTTTTCCTGTCAGCAGAAAAATAGCTAATGCTTGTAAATGAGACAAAGCTGCCTGTGGCCTGGAGGCAACTTGCTAGTAGTCAGAGTGGGTCACTGACAGAAGGCAGCAGCAGCACCACGGTGCTTCTTAGAAATGCAGAATCTCAGGCCTGGCACCAGACCTCCTGGCTCAGAATCTGAATTTTCACAAGATTCCCACATGATTCATACCTGCAGTAAAGTGTGAGGAGTGCTGGATAAGGAGTACACTCTAACAGAAACACTTAGGAAAAGGAATCCAACAGGACTGAAATATTCCTTCTATGATGGCCTTTATTAACCATTCAAATTTGACATAGTTTTAGTATTTTCTACAAAATTGATTTAGGTGTATATTAAATATATGTAAAATGTATAAATGTGATTTAATTTTTATACCCTTATAAACTTTTTATATAAATAGCTAAAATTCCTGATTTGGGATCAGAACATGTGATCATTATAACTTTTCTAAGTCTTTACATATTTCATATTATTATTCCAAACCACCACTTAAACAAGAAAATCTTCAAGTCTTCTACTCTCAGTATAAAAAACCCAATTTTAAAATGGACAAAAAAATTTGGACACTTTACCAAAATGGACATATAAGCACATAAAAAGATGTTCTACATTATTAGTCATTAGAAAAAATGACATTGAAATTATGAAGTACCACTACACACCTATTAGAATGTCTAAGATAACAAAGACTGAACATATCAAGTGGTGGTAAGGATGCTCTCATACATGGCTCGTAGGAATGTAAAATGGCACAGCCACTTTGGAAAACAGTTTGGCAATTTCTTAAAAAGTTAAACATAGAGTTACCATACGGCCCAGCCGGGCACTCCCAGTTGTTTACCCAAGAGGAGTGAGAGTGCATGTCCGCACCACAACCTGTACATGAAAGTCCACAGCAGCTTTATATGCAATAACCCCAAATTGGAAAGAACTCAAATGCCATCAGCAATGAAGGGATAAACAAGCTGGGGTGGAACGCTACTCGGCAACAGACGAGTGCACTACTGACACATGTGAGCACATAGGTGGATATGAAAATAATTACGCTGAGTGAAAGAAGCCAAACAAAAAAAGAAGTACATACTATATGATCCTATTTATGTTCCATTCTAGAAAATGCAAACTAATTGATATTGACAGAAAGCAGATCAGTGGTTGCCCTTGGGACAGAGAGGGGCAAGAAGGAGGGCTTACTGGATGTACGTGTGTGTGTGCACGTGCATGTGTAAAAACTTATTAAATTTTACCTTTTAAATATATGCATGTGCATGTCAATTATACCTTAATAAAGCTATTACATTTCTAAATTAAAAAATAAAAATGAAATAAGGAAAATATTTGATATGTGTATTGATATTAAGTTAAGCATGATAAACTGAACTCTCATTTAATGAAACCCTTAAAGTAATCATAAATTTCTTTCTCAATTTTTTAAAGGAAAAAATGTAATTTAAAAAAAAAGTCAATTAGAAACAAGTCTGTATATGGCTCTCTATGTGGTATCATTAAATAGTCACTGATACCTAATAGTCCTACAAAGTAATTTAATTCCCACCAAGTGCACAATCCCCAGCACCCCAGGAAATATCTGCAATGTGAGGAAAGTTCTCATACCACAAAGGCACATTATGAGCTTCAATTAATAGAAAATATTATAGCTCGATCAAACATTAAGTATGCATATAGACTACATATAAAGACACTGAAATCCTGGGTGATCTCAGCCTCTAAAGTCTGAGCGATATTTTCTTTTCCTAAGCCAGGCTTCAAAAGCTATGAGGTGTGTTTGCTCCTGGGGTCATCGTCCAGGTTCTCTGGAACACACTCCATGTGCTGAGTCTGTGAGTCAGCCAAGGCAACCCTTTCGCTCCACCCAAATGGAAATGCTCTCTCCTCACTCACTCCTGGACCCACTTCTGGCTATATTTTCTGCAATTTCTTAAATCTCCTGCCTTCCAGAAAGTTATGGGCCATAATGTAGCTTTCACTTGCCTGGTATAGATATTTGCAAAAACAAACCCAATGTCACCACGGGGAAGGGAGCTTAATGCCTTCTATAGGTGCTCCTCATCTTCTATTCAATCACTTTTTTCTGTCTTAGGACAGGGTTTGTCTTGCTCAGTTTTTCCTGCAATTTCTTTCCCCCCATATTACTTTCCTATGTTACAGTTTTGTTATAATTAGCAAGTAACTTTGGTACATCTCCTAGACTTCTCAATATTTTCAATAAAGTTACCAACAGCTCTGCATCCACATTCACAAGGTTTTGTAATGACACAAGACCCTGTGCTGATATTTTTGAGGAGGTCTGTGTACAATCAAAAAGGGAATAAGGATTGGATTATTTCTATCACATTGTACTTCCTAGAGCAGGGGATTTGTTGACTCATCTAGAAGAGACTCTTACTAGCAAAGGCTCGAACACAAGGATTATTTTTCAACATAACAGAATCAGGAAATCCTTGCTGACTGCTTAGCAGTGTTTGAACACAAATCCCTTGGAAAGTTACTCTTTCTTTGGCTTCTAGAACACCTGGATAACCTAGTAACTTCCTGAGTTTACGTTGACAGCTCTTCTTCCTAATTTTCATGCTCTGTGAGTAAAAATGTAGAGATTTCCCAGGCTTCTCTAAACTCTGTACCAAAAGCATCTTACCCACCCTCACTGGTGTCTTAATACCTCTTCACTGATACTTCCTGAATTTTCTCCTCTCCTTTCCCTAGACTTGTGCTGTCCAATAAGAAAACCACTAGCTACTGGTCAGAACTTGAAATATGGCTGGTCCAAATTGGGATATATTGTAAAACACACTTTGAAGACTTAATATACACACACAAAAGTAAAATATTAGTATTTTTCATATTGACTATATGTTGAAATAATATTTTGGATATATTAGGTTAAATTAAATATATTACTAAAATGAATTTCACCTGTTTTTTTTCTTTTAAACTTTGGCTACTAGAAAAGTTAATATTACATATGTGGCTTACAATACATTCTTACTGGACAGCACTGCTCTGACCAAAAATTCAAACAGACCATTTAAATTGAACACATTAGAAACTGAACTCAATCTATCCCGGACCCCCAATCCTGCTTCTTCACCGTTATTATAGAATAAACATAAGTTGGCATGACACAGATACATTGCATGACATCAGCCACTGCTGTTGAGGAAACTGAACGACGAAGGAAGCTAACTCTGGAATAAATTACTTATGAACAGGGTGACAAGATGAGTCTGGTAATTGTCAAAGAGCCTGTCAACATTGCTCATGAGCAGCTGCAGCAGGAATATTTGCAGACCTGGGAAATAACACTGTAAGTATTTGACTTGAAAGGTTTAGTAGCAATTAGGAATAAAAACAACAGGGATCTGCCCAAGTAGTGGATAAAGTTTATATGCATTTGGTATCAGAAATGTTAGCAGTGACACACTGTGGCATGTTCACTGCAGGTATTTTAACCACCCTACTGTGCCAACTATTTTCTTGCATTATCTTGGCTAAGAAATCTTTCTCTTCATCTAGCCCAAAACCTAGAGTCATTTTTGACTCAACCCTGTCCTTTATTCTCCAGATCCAAGCAACTACCAAACCTCAATTTTTTCTACATAAACACAGTATGCCACTTTTTTTCCTCCTTGAAGAAAACCAGAGAAGGGAGACGTGGGTCCTTATCTGTTCCCCATGGCCCCAAGAGGGAAAGCCCATGGTAGGACCTGCCTCCACAGAGTAACAGTAAAAAAGAAAAAATAGTCCTGTTCTTTCCAGTTATCCTCCAGTAGAAACAGCAGGTAGTTAGGAATGTAACCGGACAAGACAGAGAGACCCTCAAGACACCATAAAATGATGCAGAAAAGGGTCTAGAGCACAACAAACCCTTTCTTTGCCTTTCTCTTTCCTGTCCCCTCACCCTAATCATTCTTATTGCATTCTTTTTCTAATACATAAAAGCTGTGTGGGTGAGTGAACACAGTTTCAACATGTTTCATAGCAGAATACAATTCATAAATTATCTGAATTATCTATTGACTTGCATTAGAAGAAGTAACAGAGTTGCACATACACCTGGCATTTATGTCAATTGAATGGTAACATGCAAACCTCATTAAATTTTAAAATTTTGAGTAACTTAGATATTCTCTTCTTAAAGCAACTGGCAATTGTCTAAACACATGTTATATGTCAGATACTTTACCAAACTAATTAAATGTTATAGTTTCATTTTTTAAACTGTATACTTATGGCATGTTAGGCTATATAAGTCTTGTTCAAGAACTGAATGTATACAGTAACTTTAAAATTAGAAATGTCTTCTTTTGTGAAGTGTGACCATTATCACATAGAAGTGACAACATTTATAATTCTTTAGCAATGTGGAGTTAGCATTCCAATATATTTTTTATAATTTACTTTGAAAAATTAGTGCTTAGTTTAAAAGGTGCTTTTTATGCCAGCTTTTTGTCAGAAACAAATTTGACTTAACTTATGTACTGTAAGAACAGATTTATAATGGAAAGTTTGACGCACTTATCTGTAAACTGAGTTTAATTTCAGAAAAGTTAACATCATGTTAAACTATGATAGATTTGAAAGATAAGTTAAAATAATCACTTCAAAAAATTATCAACTGGCATTTTAAGAGTCTTAATCCTCCTAAGATGTTTCATATTCGGCATGTATAAATTTGACCAGATCTTAATGATTAACTAGAGATTTTATTAACGCTTGCTTAAAAGATTAAGCCCACTTTGGGCATGCATTTCAAAATGTAAATATGTTATCATAGGCTCCAACTGAGGTAATAAATAGTAAAATTATGTTGTACAATGAAATAAGCTATAGAAAAGAGCTAATACTTTAAATCAATTTTTCCTAATATATGTAAGCTGTTCTTGTACTCCTAAGTATTTTATATTTATTGTCATCAAAAGATTCCACTCAGAAGCTGCAGGTGAACCATGTGTTATAGGTGGGTCATAGCTGCAAGTGAACTATGTAATACATAGATACATTACAGTCTGTGTGCAGAAACTCTCCTACCTGTCCATTGGTTAAAGGCACAGAAAACTTGCTGCACAGATATATTTTTGAAAAAAATATGTGTTTGAAATGGTCCTTTCCGATTATGGTTCAGACTGTCAAACTGCCGACTAGTTGCTGTTTCAGTCAGTTCCTTTGCCGTTCAGTTGGTTCCTACATTTTATTATTAAAGTACTAAATAAGTAATGCATTAAATAGAATTATTAATACCATTGATTGTTCATACACTGTATATTTCCTTTAATCAAGTTCAAATTACAAATGATTACATATTTTACTGAGTACATTTTATATTCTTTGATTTAGAAAAATTCTCCCTCCATGCAACTCTTCTACAGCATAATCCATGATAACATATGGTTCACCTGCAGCTATGACCCAACAAGGAGGCAGGTTTGTTTGTCCAAATACCCCCTTCAGTAAAATTGTAACGTTACTTAAGTTTCTTTCCAGACTACATTTGCCTAACTTGGACGAAACCACAAAGCCAACCAGCTGTACCTTGACTGCGCCATTCTCGTGCATGGTGATGCAGTTATCGGCATCTTCTGAGAGTTGGTACAAGGCTTGAGCTGTTGCTCGATGCACATTGGTGTCATTCGATTTCAGGTAACGCACCAGTGGAGCCACTGCTTTGTTTTCACCAAAGGCCACTCTGTTTCTGCCCCACATACAGCAGCAGGAAATGGCTTCTGCTAGATGACGCCTGAGTTTATCGTTATTCTGCATAAAGGAAACGAGTGGTGGTATGATCCTGTGAGATCATGTTTATGCACTAAACATTTATTACACAGTAAGATGCCAATAGTCACAGCAGAGAGAATGGCTAGCTAGCTACTCAGATGCTGTCTTGAAGGGAACTAGTATTTTGGTGGGTCACCAATGGACCATGTTTCAATCCTAAATTCTCATTTTAGGAACTGAACATTGTCAATGAATTCAAAGGTGATCCGGGGCTGGCATTAGTTATTTGCCTGGTATTATTATTATTATTATTATTATTATTATTATTATTATTTACTCAAGGCTCAGTTTCCTTTTGAGTAAAAGGAATTACAGATACACAAGTGGTTTAGTAATAAATATAACTAAGGAATCTAGGACATTCTTAAGGGAGCATTTTACTTACTGGAATAAGTGGGTTAATTATACTTCATCACCCTAGGAATACTGCGACATCAGTAATATGCCTTGCTTCCCAAGAGGGAGAAGAAAGTGCAGCAAACAATGATGTGTTTAGAGTCTGCCATTTTCCTTTCTGTATTCTTTATGACATTATATCCTTCTCTTTGTGTGTAACTAATTGTACAAGGATAATTAATTATATAAGGATACAGTTTTCTGTTTATGAATTGTACTGTTCTCTTGATTCAGGCAACAACTTGGTGTCCTTACCTGAATCTGGTGGATAGTCTTAGGAACTCAGTATTAGCTGGCCTTTCCAGACCAAGCATCCTTCCAATGATTGAATTTCTGCTCTATGACTTTTTTGCCAAGTGGTGGTGGTCCAGGCTATGCTCAGACACCCCTGGTCATGATGAAGTCCTCATCTCTCAAGGTCACTTATTCTATCTGACACAGCTCTGGATAAACAGTACAGTGACTGCCAAAGTCTCCTAGCTCAAGAATGCAGTCAATCCAAGCTTGCTAAGCTGGGAGAGGCACATTTAATTTCTAAAGTTGGCATGAACAATTATCTTAAGTATAATAATAATGATGTGAAAATTATAGCACTGTACTTTAAAGTTACCTTAAAAGATACTTTAACATGTATTAGTCTCAGAGAAATGAAATGAATGAACCAAAATCTTATACTTCATAAGTGATGGATATTAAACTTGGACCCAGGTGTCTGATCTTAAAACACATTGTTTTTGCCTCTACACCATATCTTATGGCAATATGCATTTAAAATAAAAAAGACATATTACTTACTGTATTTGCTAGCTTGGACAATAAAGGGACAACCCCATGATCTGTAATAACAGCTAAATTTTCTTGATCTTTTGCTATATTGGTAATAGCAGCACATACACTTGCCAAAACTTCTTTATTATCTGATTTCAGTAAATTGACAACAAGCTCCAAACCACCAACAAAGGAACGAACCATTTCTCCAGCATCCTAGAAATGAACAAAAATAAAGATGCCAATAATAAATTTAGCATTTTTAAAAGCAAAAAGTAATGATAAAGCTGTAAAGTAGACCTGTGCCATTAAAAACAAATTCAGTTTATTTCTATATTTTTCATAATTTCTCTGTATTTATGTATAAAGTATGTATGTATATAGACATACATACACACAAATCCGTTTCAATGAATATTTATTGAACAACTATTATATGAGTCAGTGTGCTAACTATTAGAGATGTAGAGGTTAACAAAATACAGTTGAATCTTATAATTTGCAGTAGTTATGTTCTATAAAATCATCATAAAGTGAAATAATTGAATACTGACCCAATATTCCTAAGGGAAATACAGGGTTAGGTTCCTGCAAAGCTGTTTTTTCTGTTTAAAGTCATCTTATTTCATATTTTGTTTTTCTCCTTTTTATTGAATTTATTGGGGTGACCCTGGTTAACAAAATTATACAGGTTTCAGGGGTACAATTCTATTACACATCATTGAACAAAGTGAACTAACAAGCACAATAAAGACAGATTCATAGAGAGCAGGCTGACAGCTTGGGGGAGTGGATGGATTGAGCAAAAAAGAAAAACAGAGAAAAACTCATGGACATGGATAACAGTGTGCTGACACTCAAGGGGAAGGGGGTGGGGGAGGTGGAGGAGGGTATAGGGAGGGTAGACGGAGGCTTGATTTAATTCATTGACACTGAACTCATGGAAAACAAACTATAACCTAAGCTTGAACGAAGCTTATTTAATACACATATTTCCTCTGTAAGGCACATTACAGCCTTCTTGTGCTTAGAAACACTAGAGAGCAATTTAGCACTATTCTTGTGGGCCATTTTAAATGGTAAAGTCATTTTTAAAATCCCCACAAAAATGTGAAAAATGTGGCACTAAGTAGACTACAAAAATGCATGCTTATTAACAGTATGAGAGCTGAAACAAGAAGGCAGAGCGTTATCTTGTTCGACCTCAGCTGAGAACATGAGTATTGGGCAACTCAAATTTTTCCAAGAATGATCAAAAAAGTGTCGTGAATATTGAATTTGCAGTTACAAAAAAATTTTAGCAAGTAGATAAATTCCTGAAAAGATTCTTAGTTATGTATTATTAGTTACAAAAAATGTTAGCAATTAGGTGAATGCCCAAGTGATTCAAACGTGTGCATAATATGGATTGACTGTGTATGCCCTTTTGCTATCATGTTGCTTACAATCTGTGGGGAACATGGGCATTAAGAAATTACAAGTTTAATGAACAACCCTAAGGGAGAAGAGGTAAAGATACTGCAAATAGCTCTGGCTGGTGTTGCTCAGCGGTTAGAGAGTCAGCCTGCGCACCAAAGGGTCGCGAGTTTGATTCCCAGTCAAGGGCATGTAACTGGGTTGCAGGTTCATCCTGGCAGTTGGGGCGTGTGCAGGAGGCAACGGATCACTTCGATGTTTCTCTCTCTCCCTTCTCCTCCCTCCTTCCCTTCCACTCTCTCTCTAAAAAAAAAAACCAATGGAAAAAATATTCTCAGGTGGGGATTAACAACGACAACAACAAAAGATACTGCAAATACATCCAACAGGGGAACCTCAACTGGTGTGAAGATTCAAGGACTTCCTCCCAACAGGACCTTTGTAAACCAAGGCCTGACAAACCAGGGGGCCTCTGGGTGGAGGAACCATCCTGAAATATAGATCTGAGAGTGAGAGAGAAGGTGACTTTTTCCTAGTTCACAATGGTTAGAGCATAAAACACAAAAGAGAGAATGGGGGGAGGGGACTGAGACTTAAGAGGTGAGATCTTGATGGGTCTTATAAGCCTTTGTAGAGAGTTTGGAGTTGCTTTTATGGGCAGTTGAAAGCCAGTGAAGAGGTTCAATTGTGGAGGGGTGGGAAGTGGGGAGGGGATTTTATCAATTTTGTTTCTTGGAAGCTCTTTCAAGATTAAAGGGCTGAAGATGGGACGAAGAGTGGTGCTGGGAACTCAGAGGCTATTTCACTGGTTCAGGTAACATGTAGGGATAGTTTGGATGAAGGTAATGGTCTAGGCCTAGAGAGAAGGGGGCAGATTAGAGGGCTGATTAGAGAAGATAAAGACAAATGACTCGATGATGATTCCCATGTTTCTGGCTTGACCTAGTGGTGCTAATGTCGGAAAGGCGGGTTTTGTTTTGTTTTCTTGGGGAAGGGAAAGGTGGTATTTGCTGTCAGAACACATAATTTGGATAAAGTGCCCATAAGCACTTATGTGGAGACATTCAAGAGTCAGGTGGATATATGGGTTTGGTCCTCAGGAAAGAAAACCAAGGCTGGCTGTGCAGATCCAGAAGTCATCAGCTTAAAGACTGTAACAAGTTAAGAACATGCAAGAGCAAGGAGTGGGACAGAGGAAGGCAGTCCCAGTGCTCTAGGTGTGTGCAGAGGAAAAGGGTTTCTGGAGGAACCTAAAAACAAATGGTTGAACAGAAATCCCACCTCACCTGATGTATGATGGCAGCTGTGTAGTGTCCACTAATTAGCTCTCAAATTATAGACATTAACATCTTTTGAGTGCCAAATAGACGCACTTTGCATAAATTTTTTTAGTTAAGCCTAAAAATAAAGATGCTAAGTAGATATTATTTCCATTTTAGATTTTAAAACTGAGGTTCAAAGCTGTTGAATTTCATAAACTGGATTGTGTTCCTCATAAACGCAGGGGCCATGTTTTAGTAAACTTAGTGATCTTTATGCATCATAAATCTGATCATCTCATCCCATAGCCCTCAAGTCCTTCCATAACTGCCCCCTGCTCTTCAGGTAAAACTCAAACCCACACGTGGCTTCCAAGCCCTTCACAGTGCGCCCCAGGTTTCCCTGCCTCTCTTTCCCACCTTGATTCCCCTTCTCCAACTCCCCTCACACACCCTATTCCAGGGGCTCCCACAGGAACTAATAATCAGAATCCTGACACTCATTCTTTGAGAATGTGATTTATTAAGGCTGGGGTGGGGGCTATAAAAAACATCTGGATTTCTAAAAATTCTCCTGGTGAGTCTGAATTTCAGCCAGTATTGGGACCACAGCTTAGGCATTAGTCCTTAAAGTTTCATGTCTTCAAATGTGCTACTTGCACATGTCTCCATGCCTTTACACGTGCCCCTTTTGTCTACTTTCCTGTTAGTTTGGGAATTCCTACACATCCTCAGCTACTAACTGAGGTACCATTTTCTTCAGGAAGCCTTTCCTGAACCTCAGGTCTGGGTTAAGCTGCTCCTACCTGGTTCTTCTATATTATAATAGCACTTACCACTGTATGTCATCGTGGCTTGTTTGCCTTTTACTTTGAACTCTGTTTCAAGAGTGTAGAAACTCTCTCTTATTCACTGTTGTTTGCCCAGTGTCTATGACAGTTTCTGGCAGTGAGTATATATGCTCAATTAACATTCATTGAATTTGATTGTATACAAATTTGCAGCTATAGAAGGAAACTTTCACTGAGGATACAACAAAAAAATAACTAAGCTTCTAGTACATGGTGAAGGAAGAACCAAGTCAGGGTCTTCCCAAGTGTAAGGGCAAAGAATCTTTTTCCCACAACTTGTTGCCTCTCCCAATTGCAATGGAAAATGATGTCAGCAATATTGTTAACCTTGTTCTCAATGTCAAATTTAAATACAATTTCTGATATTTAGGACACACTTCCAAATTATGATATATTAATAAAATTATCTAATTACCATTTTTTCTAAAATTCCACAATAAAGTTTTTATATAATGCAAAATAAATTATTATACTTTTAACTGTCTTCATCATTGTCACCTATTACACTTCTATGCATTAGGATTCAATCAAATCAAAAGAATGTAATTTAATCCAAATTATTGTAAAAAAAAAAGACAAGTTGCAGATCTGAATCTAGATATGCCTGATCCCAAAGCCACTCTATAATATCACAATTATGTGAATCCTAACCACATACTTGGTCTGAAAAAAGTAAATACACATGTAAATTCAAAAGCAAAGACAACATCTCTTAGAATTTCAGGGAACTTCAAAAATGTAGCCTAAAAGCTCAACTTTTCTAAGAGATGTTATATGTGTCAGTAATCTAATATATTTGCCAGTTATGAAATTACTGAACAATTTTTTTCTCAAGAAAACTAGAGGAATTCTGGAAAGATGATGGTGGCATAGTTTTTATTTTTTAATTACATATGACATTCAATATTATTTTCTATTAGTTTTCTATTAGTTTCTATTAGTGTTTACACAATCATACACTTTTATAAATTGATCTCCCCGATATTTCAAGTACCCACCTGGCACCATACATAGTTATTAGAATGTTATTGACTATATCTCCTATGCTGTACTATACATCCCCATGATTATTCTGTAACAACCAATTTGTACTTCTTAAACCCTTCGCATTTTTTACTAATCCCCCCAACCCTCTTCCCCTCTGGCAACCATCAGTCTGTTCTCTGCATCTATGAGTCTGTTTCTATTTTGTTTGTTCATTTATTTTTCTATTTAGATTCCACACATAAGTGAAATCATATGGTATTTTTTTTCTCTGACTGACTTATTTCACTTAGCATAATACCCTCTAGGTCCATTTATGCTGTCGCAAATGGTAAGATTCCATTCTTTTTTATGGTGGCTTAGTTTTTGAATCTCCCTATAAACAACTAGCTAGCAGAGCAAAACAAAAAAGGGACAGTGTATACAACAATACTAGGTGACAAGGTATCTTGACCAACCCCAAAATACAAGCAGATTGGGACAAACTACCAAGCACTATAAAATCCACATGTTCTAAGACAGTGCCAGAACCTACAGAGAAAAGGCTTAGAGAATGCCCTGAGAGCCAGGGAAACTGAATTGCCATTAGGTCTCACTAGAAAGCTCATAACAGCAACAGTAACTTGGAATAAACTTTTCAGACTCTGTTTGGTGGATAAGATGAAAAAAATGCTATCAGGTCTGATGGTGCTGGAACATACTGTAGGTCTGAGTTCTGTGAATTCTTAAAATTACAAACTGAAATCCTCTCCTACGACAAAGCCCTATTCTGAAAAGAAACTACTGAGGGCTGCATCCAAATTGAGCAAGACTAGGACAATGGGGTGAAGGAATGAGGGGGTCCAGATAAAAAGAGAGGAGGGGAACAGAGGAGTCTGAATCCGCTCTCCATCACTGTGAAAATAACAAAAATGGTAACCTGAGGACCATGAAATTAGAAATGCTACCATGTCTCACATCTCTCTCTAAAGGATCATCAAAACTCATTTCACTTAAACATAAGCAATAGAAAAATACTATAATCAATTTCCACATACAGTTATTATAATTACAAAATGAGCTAAAAGAATCACAGAAGCAATGAAAGAAAAATATAAATTAGAATTATTAAAGCTCATAACTTATGTGATTAAGAAAAATATTTAGCCCGGCCGGGCGTGGCTCAGCGGTTGAGCATCGACCTAGGATCCAGGCGATCGGGGTTCGATTCCCGGTCAGGGCACATGCCTGGGTTGCGGGCTAGGCAGCCGATCAATGACTCTCTCATCATTGATGTTTCTCTCTCTCTCTCTTCCCCTCCTTTCCTCTCTCTGAAATCAATAAAAATATCTTTTTAGGAAAAAAAAATATTTAAAGAGAGGTGAAAAACATAAAGAATTAGAAATAAAAGAAACATTCTTTTGGAAATGAATAGTAAGCTAGAAGGAACACAAGGCAAAATAAACAATGAAGGCAATATCTTTCAATAAAAAGAAGATGTGAAAACTCCAAAATGATGGAAAAAGAGCTAACAAAAAATTCAAGAGAACAAGTAGGCAGAGAAGATCAAACATATGTATGGTAAGAGTCCCCAAGAAGGAAACAAAGTAATACAACAGAGTAAATTTTAAAAACTATAATTCAAGAAAACTCTCTCCTTAAATAATAAAACCTTAAAATATATTGAAAAGTCACTTTATATATCAGGAAAAAATTGGCACAAAATGGACTAACATAAAGACATTTTAGTACAACTACTGGACTTGGATAAAAAAGAAAATAATTTCTTGGTCATCTAGGCAAAAAGACCAAGTCACTTCTAAGGGAAAGAATATGATATTACCCTTAGACTTTTCAATAGCAATGTTTTACGCACAGGGGAAGGAATAACATATGTAAGCTACTTAACAGATAACGTGAGCCAAGATTCTAAGATCCAGCCAAAATAGCCTTCAAGTCTCAAACTATCATAAACATGGAAGACTTCAGGGAATGCTGCTAACACAGGCCCTTCCTGAGGATCCTGCTTGAGAACGAGTGTCAGACTTCCAAAAAACTAGAAAGACATTGACAAAAGGACTGCTGAGTTCTTATAATCCTCTCCTGGTGCTTCATTTTCTTCCTTCTTTTTTTATCCTTACCCAAGGACATGTTTATTGTTCAGAGAGGGAGAGGGAGGGAGACAGACAGAGAGAGAAAAAAAAAAATCTATGTGAGAAAGAAACATCCAACTAGGGATGGAACCCACAGCCTCAACATGTGCCCTGACTGGGAATTGAACCCTCAACCTTGGGTGCATGGGATGATGCTACAGTGAACTGAGCCACCTGGCCAAGGCTGGCACTTCATTTTCTTCAGGATAAGGTCTCAGTCATTTTCCTGTCTGGCCCAACCTCATCCTCTTATTTCCTAGTATAGTCTTTTGCATAAACTATACTCCAGCTTCTAGGATTACTGTTGTTCCCTATAATGTCATGTTTTTTACATCTTTAACTATGTTGTTTTTGGTTTTTTTACCTGGATGCCTTTCTAAACTCCTACCCAGCCCTGAAAACTGACTGAACTTTTAATACATCTTTTCTTTTTAAGGTCATAGAAATCTTTCTTTCTTTCTTTCTTTCTTTCTTTCTTCCTTTCTTTCTTTCTTTCTTTCTTTCTTTCTTTCTTTCTTTCTTTCTTTCTTTCTTTCTTCTTCTCTCTTTCTTTCTTTCTTTCTTTCTTTCTTTCTTTCTTTCTTTCTTTCTTTCTTTCTTTCTTTCTTTCTTTCTTTCTTCCTTCCTTCCTTCCTTCCTTCCTTCCTTCCTTCCTTCCTTCCTTCCTTCCTTCCTTCCTTCCTTCCTTCCTTCCTTCCTTCCTTCCTTCCTCCTCCCTCCCTCCCTCCCTCTCTCTCTCTTTCTCTTTCTTCTTTCTTTCTTTCTTTCTTTCTTTCTTTCTTTCTTTCTTTCTTTCTTTCTTTCTTTCTTTCTTTCTCTCTCTCTCTCTCTCTCTCTCTCTCTCTCTCTCTCTCTCTCTCTTTCTTTCTTTCTTTCTTTCTTTCTTTCTTTCTTTCTTTCTTTCTTTCTTTCTTCTTCTTCCTTCCTTCCTTCCTTCCTTCCTTCCTTCCTTCCTTCCTTCCTTCCTTCCTTCCTTCCTTCCTCCCTCCCTCCCTCCCTCTCTCCCTCTCTCTCTCTCTCTCTCTCTCTCTCTTTCTTTCTCTTTCTTTCTTTCTTTCTTTCTTTCTCTTTCTTTCTTTCTTTCTTTCTTTCTTTCTTTCTTTCTTTCTTTCTTTCTTTCTTTCTTTCTTTCTTTCTTTCTTCTTCCTTGTGAACATTAATATTCACTTTTTTGCATTACAGTTCTATGACTTCTGTCAAACACGTAAGTAATGTAACCACCAACACAATCAAGATATAGAAGAACTCTTCCATCACACCCAAAACTCCCTCATGTTATCCTGTCAGAATAAATACTTTTTCCTACTCTCAATCCCTGGAAACCTTTTATCTATTTTCAGTCCCTATATTTTTACCTTTTCCAGAATGTCTTATAGATGGAATGATTATGGTATGAAGCCCTTTGAATCTAGCTTCTAACACATTTGAAATTAAGCCATGTTGTTGCACGTAGCTGTATTCTACCCATTTTTATTGCTAAATCACATGCTATTTTGTGGATGTACCACTGTTTATTTACCAGATGAAAGGTATTTGGTTTGTTTCCATATTTTTAAAATTATGAATAAATTCTCTATAAACTTTCATGAACAGGCTTTTCATCTGAGCATACATTTTTCTAAGTAAGTAGGAATGGTTAAGTATCTAGCTCATAACATCCACTTACTATCCTTTCAGTATTTGTAGGGTCTATAATGATGATCTCACTTTTTTTAATCCTTGATATTGGTAATTTGTATCTTCTCTCTTTTTCTCTTAATCAAAGTAAATAGAGGTGTATCAATATTACTGATTTTTTTCCCCAAGAACCAGCCTTTTATTTTTTTCTATTGGTTTTTCTTCTTTTAATTTCATTAATATTTTCTCTTAACTGTTATTTCCTTCCTTCTATGTATTTTGGGATTTATTTACCCTTCTTTCTCTAGTTTTTAAAAACTTAGATAATATTTCTTTAATGTAGGTCTTTAATGCTATGAATTTTCCTCTAAGCAGTGTTGTGGATGCATTCCACAATGTTTGATACACTGTGTTTTCATTTTCGTTCAATTCAAAATATTTTCTAATTTTCTTTGTGACTTCTTTTTTGGTTCACAGTTATTTAGAAGCATGTTTTTAGATTTCGAAACATTTGCAGATTTTCCAGCTTTCTGCTATTGAGCTCTAGTTTAATTTTATTATGGTCAAAGAACTGCCATAATTTTAATTTTTATGATTTCTTAAGGTTTGTTTTATGTCTCAGAATATGGTCCAGCTTAGTGAATGTCCCAAATGCACTTTAAGAGAATGTGTATTCTGCTGTTGTTGGGTGGAATGCTAAATTATTATCAGTTATGTTTAAATTGGTTGGTATAGTTGTTTAGGTCTTCTATATCCTCACTTATTTCCTAATTTTCTATTGACAGCAAAGAAAGAAGTGTTGAAATTTCAAACTATACTGAATTTTTCTATTTCTCCTTTCAGTTCTATCAGTTTTTGCTTCATAAAGTTTGAAGCTCTGTTTTTAAGTGATCTAGAGATTTCATATTAAAATAGAATAGTGTAAGTGCTACAGACAAGTAAAAACAATAGAATTCTCTATGCTTTCCTGTTTAAGAAGTAACTTTAAAAACAGAATTGTCTTCATGCATAGACCATGTAGGCAGTTTCTTTCGTTCTGTCCTTTAGACTAATTTGGTGGTTCTTGGACTTTAAAGTTAAAACTTCTACAGGACTGTAGACTGTGGTACTGCATGTATACTGCGTGGACAATCTCAGGAGTATATAATGATAAACTGAACTTTATCTTATTTTTTCTTGTGTACTCATTTTAGAGCCCAACCTCCTATAAAAATGCACCTTAACTTTATTTTCTTTCTCGATTCTATTTGGCAGTATTCAAATCAAAGGTTACTTCCTCAGCCAAATTTCTATGAACTACTTTTTTTTCCCTAGTAGATTAGACTCAACTTCTGTATCTCTTTAATCTCATCTCTCATGATACCAAAAATCTATTATATTTGCTACATCTATGGGCTTCCTTCCAAAAATAACTTAACCATCTGTTTCTCCATTGCTCATTCTTATTTTTTATTTTTAAAATTTTTTAATCCTCACCCAAAGACATGCTTAGAGAGACAAAAAGAGAGAGAAAGAGAGAGAAAGAAAGAGAGAGAGAAACATCATTGTGAGAGAGAAACATCCATTGGTTACCTTCCGTATGTGCCCCAGCCAAGGATCAAACCCACAAGCCAGGTATGTGCCCTCACTGGGAATAGAACTGGCAACTATTTAGAACACAGGACAATCCTCAACCAACTGAGCCACTCTGGCCAGACTATTGTCCTTTGTTTTTTTAAAAAAATTATTTTTCAATTACATTTGGCATACAATATTAGTTTCAGGTGTACAACATAGTGATCAAACATTTATATACCTTGTGAAATGATCACTCCAATAAGTCTAGGACCCATCTTACACCATACACAGTTATTACAATATTATTTACTATATTCTTTATGCTGTACTTTACATACTATTATTAAACTGTCAATTTGTACTTCTTAATCCCTTTCACTTTTTACTCCCAGTCTCCCAGCCCCCCTCCCATCTGGCAACCATTAGTTTGATCTCTGTAATACATTTTTAAAATAGCAGTTTAAATAACATCTCTTCCACACTTTTCTTCCCACTCCCATTCTCAGTATTGGTCATTCCCCTCTGTATTCTTATAGATATTTTTCTCCAAAATCTATTTCTTCATCCCCCTGTGTTTGCCAAGCCTTGATTTTTGGGGGTGTCTGTCACACACAAGAATCAGGAGACACTGCCCCTATACCCCAGAGGTCATCTTTGACTAGACTAAGCCTATTCTGAAAGTCTCATTCCCTTTGTCAATTATTTGTTTAGGGGTGGGCTAGATAGGGCCCAATTATGGCCAGTGAGTTCTGAGAACCTATCTCCTAGGAATCTTCTGGAACAGTTTTCCTATTTATAATAAGGAATAATCACAGGCCACACCAAGACTGGCAGAACAGAAAGGAGAAAATAGCCTGGGGCCTTGATGACACTGTTGAGCTAAAATCCTAAACTAATCCTAAAATCTGATTTGGGCATTTATCTATAGCCATTTTTTATTATATTATAATTATTTTCTCATGGGTCCATTCCCCATTAATTTGTGAGTTCGTCCAGAAGAGACCCCTGGCCTTGTTCTTTGATTCTCCCTTGGAATATACTCGATGTCTATCACTCAGTGGACTTTCAATAAATGTGTGTTGAATTATGAAAAAATAAAAGGAATAAGGGGACTAAAACCTTAAGATACTTAACCACAGTCACAAGCACTAAAGAGAAAAGAACATTAGCTTTGTAAGATGGAATATAAATTGATAAGATCAATTTACCCTCACAGTCTAGGAGCTTCCTGATTCTCCTGCTGCTTTATCAGTAGCCACAGTAAATCACAGAATTGGCACCATACTGGGAAAAATAACAAAAGTGATCACATCTGCCTCTGATCCAAGAACTTCCTAAGGTACATGGTATGATGTACAGGGAGCCAAAGTCTCAATGAGATCATGGGCATGGCGCACTGAGGCCTTGTAATGTTTACAATCTGTGGGACAGTGAAATGTTAAGACTCAAGCCTACAGACCTCTCCAAAGTTTGTTTATTTGTTTTGAAGGTGAGACTTCTTTCTTTCCTTCTTTTTTATTTTTCTGTTTAAAGATTTTAAACATATGACATCGTGCCTCACATAGTTTCTATGGAAAGGGAGGCAGAATATTTGAGGATGGAAAAAGTAATTACTCTGCCAAAACTGTATTTCACTAATGCTAAGCAACTGGGAAAATTCACCACATTTTCCACCTTCTCACATATCTTAAAAACTAGTCTTTGCCAATTTCACTACTGGTACAATATGGGTTATACACAATTCAAATTTTCATCTATAAGGGAAAAACCCTTACTACTAATAGTAATAACAACAGAAGCCTACATTTTTGAAGTTTACAAAGGACTTTCACACACATATCTCGTCTCATCCTCACAGCTCTGCCTTAAGGAGGCAGAGGCATCCCCATTTGACAAACAGGAAGGTTCAAGTTCACGAACAGTTAGTGACAAAACTAAAAATCAGTGTTAGACTTCCTGATTTCTCATTTAGTGTCTTTTTACTATACACTATGGGCTTAAACTTGTTGAAAGTACCAACAATTATATTTATCATATTAAAACTTAGTTTATAAATGGTGAGAAGAATCTTCACAACTTAGAGGATTAACAATTCTAAAAGATGGAGCTAACTTGCCAATGACATTTCCTAAGACAAATAAAAACAGTAATTGAAAAAGCGAGTATGAGACACCTTCATACTGCTAGTAAAGTAAAGCTTGAATGGTTGAATATAGAAAAAGGTGTTAAGTTCAAATTAAACAAAATTAGGTCAAATACACAAATAAGATGAAGAATATGAAGTAGCAAAACACATTTGATTAAAATTTAACTCATAGGAAAATATTAAGAACTGTTTACTGATTAATGAACGGAATAGAAAACTGGATATTCTGGTAATAGTGCAATTAAACTAATGGGTATGACACTCCCTCTCTTGCCTTCAGCAAAAATAACTGGGAGTTTTCTGATGAGGTGAGATAAACATAATGCAACTTTAAAACACACATAAGCAAGCACAACATGACTTATGACAAAATTTTTTATCCAGAAGAGATAAAAAACCCAGCTTTGTGCATGTAGAGATCATACAATGCATAATATAGTGTTTGGAAAAGATTTTAAAATAGCACAGTGCATATAAAACATTTTAAAAATGCTACATTCACATTAGAATAACATGTCAAGAAACCAAAACTAAACAGGCAAATCTTGTTCTAAAAGTATATTTAGTAAGTTAAAATTCTAAATACAACCTATATTCAGGGTGGGACAAAAGTAGGTTTATAGTTGTGAGTACACAAAACACAGAGATTTATTCTTATATTATTATTTATTAATTATTGCATCATTTTCCATATGAACAACTGTAAACCTACTTTGTCCCCAGCCTGTATACTCAAGGAAAACAAACTGTGTGGCTCTGTCACAATAAGATCCTTGTTCTGTTCCTAGTAAACAAGTCCTACAACTTTAAATAAATTATATATATATATCTAACTTAGAATTACTTTACACTTTCCAATGTAGTTCTTCAAAAATCAAAGTTAGAACATCAATTACTACCCTTTTGCTTCTGAACTGCAGAAAAAATAAATTTCAGGTAAAATAAATGATAAAGTCCTCATAGTCTAACATAGCATATACTTTGAGGATAGCTTTATCCCATTAAATCAGAAGAAAAATAAGGAAAATAAATTTAATGTGTCTGACTTTTTCTACTTCCCTAGCTTAATTTAAGAGAGTTTTCTTAAAAATCACAGGCAACTGTGATTTTTACATTTTACTATATCCTGTGTTGATTCTGCTTTAGATGCAATATTCTGTTAATAGGGTGGTCTAAATTGTGAGGCACTATTGTGTATACAGAGGCTCATAGAGTTAATTAAATGACATTCTTAAGCAATGATGTATTTGAAAGAAGTTTATAAGAACGACAGGTGCTAAACAAATTGAATTCACATTATTATAAAATAGCTATTATTTATAAAAATAGCTATTATTTATAAAAATAGCTATTATTTATAAAAATATATGCAATTATATATACATAATTTTTAAACTTTTAAACAGTATATATATTTAATTTTTCCCCACTTGTACTCAGTAACCCACAGATTAAGGTAAGTAAAGCAATTGCCTGTTAAGATCCAATCAGATGCACCTGAACAGTGCTAAAAACATTTAAAACCATAATCTAGACAAAAAAAATTCAACTTTATGAAATAGTATATTAAGAAAGCCAAAAACAAAACAGAGTCTTCAATTATGAAGAGACTGTTTTGCAAAAGTTTACTTGTTGGGTCTGTTACATCATATTTTTGTAAAAATATGTGGTTAGCATACGAGTTCAGCAGATAAGAGTCCATTCAACTCATAATGAACCTGAACTGTAACATTATGCTAACTATAACTAATCCTCATTTTCATGAATGTTCTCATATTTGAAGCCAGGTATCTGGTTTCCTTTGACTAATTTTCATATTAAATGGTTTTTTATAAGTCTCATTTAATAGTATCAAAGTTTCTTTTAAAACATACCCAAAGATTAACACAGCATTCCAGATATGGTCTAACTAGGGCAGAGTGTAACAGAATTCTTATATTCTGTGATCTAGAAACAGTACTTCTGCTAGTGTGGCCAACTGCATGCACTACTTCAGCAATCACATTACCCTATTTGTTCACATTAAGTTTTGAACCAGCCAAAATCCCAACATCTTTTACAAGTGAATTGCTACTATACACTCAGGATTCCCACATCCTGCACTTATGGGAATGCTAGCAAAATTAGGTTGAACAACTGTCAGAGGAAAGAGGTAAACTTTTAGATGTAAATTTCACAAGGTGAAATTTATCTGTTTTTATATATTACTTTGAGAAACCAAGCAAGCTGTCTGGATTTTTGAAGTGAAAAATGTACCTAAATATTCTGATGTTAAAATAAATTCCTTAGGTAAGCAGAAAATATAGTTTTTAAGACAAACTTTCTTGCACATGAAAAGCACCAGGGGAATTTTTAACATTCCCTAAGCCCAAGGTGCACCCCATACTAATTACATCAGAATGTATTTGGTGGGAGCCAGCATCCATAAAGATCTCTAGGTGATGCCAATGTGCATCAAAGTTTGAGAACCACTGGCTTAAGAGTTTAAGTCATACAGTGAGAATACCTGGGGCATATCCCAGCTTCATCACATTTTACACTCTTTGGGCAAGCTACCTAACTTCTCTCTAAGCTTCAATGTCCTAATCTGTAAAACAGAACTAATAATAGTATTTATTTCTTAAGGGTTACTCAGGGGATACACATAAAGCATATAACAAGGTGTCTGGAATATGATAATAGCTGTTATTAGTAGTATTTTCATATTATTTTGAGAACGTATTTGTTACCAATAGTTTACACAACTAAAATATCAACTTAATAACCACTTCAAATGTATCTGATTCCACATATCATTCACCCTTGTGAATGTTCAATATACATAACTCAGGTAGCAATAAATATTTTACTACATATTCGAACCTGTTTTAAAATTTCAGAAAGAATGAGTTGGTAAAAATACAACTTTGTCATTAGATAATAAATCTTATGTTTATTTGTAGCATCAAAACCACTTTCATTTATACATTCATTCATTTATTTATTTGACAAATTAGCAGCCTCAGAAATGTAAGGTACTATATTTTGTTGTTGGATTCAAAATGAGTAAGATCTAGACTGGTGGTTCTCAGCTCTGTTTCATATAATAATCATGTGAGTTGATTTCTTAGAAATATAAATGCCTAGGCCTCAATCTCAATATACAGAACAGGGATAGGGCCCTTGCATGAGAACATTATTTTTAAGTTCTGAAGGTAATGTGTAACCAGAGTGGAGAACAACCAGTCTGGATAATTATCCAATTGTGTTGTTGTTACTTCCAAAATCATAGTAGCATCATTGTAAAAACAATGAACTCAAAGGCCCATATTTAGTTTAAGAATAAACAGAGGCAAAGCCTCTGATCATGATCCTCTATGACCTGATCCTCTATAATCTGATCCTGTATAACAACAATGGAAATACTGGGCAAAAATGGCAAAATCAACTTTTTCAGAACTGTCAGAATTAATGAAAAGCTATGTGAGTGTTTATTCAAGAAAAATGGCTGAATCTCAGTAAGAAGAGCGAGCTTTATATCATTTTAACTTTTCTTATTCCTATATTCCCACCCCCAGCTCTGCAGTAGCCTTGAAAACCAGGAGCATTGAAATCATGGTATCTAGGAAAACGAGCAACCTAGCAGCCACAGGAGGAAAAGAATGGGTTTGGAGGTCCTCAAAAAGCCCCATTCCAACAGAATAATCACTGTTTAACCTGAATGGCAACATCCAGGACAAACTCCAAAAGGTGTGTCTTTTACCTCAGGGCTCACTCAATGAGGAAAGTCTATCGGTGGCAATTACTTCACATAATAGGTGTTTGAGATGTTGATACCAGCTGGGACAAACAAGAGGTTGGTCCAAAACCATTAAAAGGAAAATCTTGAAAATGAGATGTCTATAGAGGGCTTTGAAAAACTCCAACATATTTGGAGGATCTAAAATGCCATGTGCAAGCACAGGGTTATGCACATCCAAAAGAGACCTGAAAGAGCCCTAACTGCTCACTCTGACTGACAATGAGGCTCCAGGAAAGCAGAAATGAAGGGTAAGGCAGAGTTGTAAACTGTTGGAGTATTGAATGTGCACCATAAAATGCACATAGAGCCCCTCACCAAAGGATGAGAAACACAATGTTGCAAGGCATTTAAGAAAATCTGTCGTCCTGGCAAGTGTTCTCCGTGGTTAGAGCTTTGGCCTGTGCACCAAAGGGTCATGGGTTCAATTCTGGGTCTAGGGCATGTACCTGGGTTGCAGGTTCCATCCCCACTCCAGTCAGGTGTGTGCTGGAAGCAATCAATCAATGTGTCTCTCTCACACATTGATGTCTCTCTCTCTCTCCCCTACCTTCCCTCCTTTCCACTTTCTTTAAAAATCAGTGAAAAAAATATCCTTGGGTGGGAATTAACAAAAAGACAAAAAAGAAAATCTCTGTCAACTCAGAGAGCTCAGTGGCCTCAGTGACAAAGAATATAGACATAGTAGAATTAGTCCATGAATGTCACTAACAAACAATAGTAAAACAACAACATAACCCCCAAGAAGGGGAAATCTGATTTCCAGACTTTCTACATTATATTATTTAAAATACTAATTTCCAACAAAAAGTTATGGAGACATACAAAGAAATAGCAAAGAATGTACCAAAGTATGCCTCAGGGAAAAGAAGTCAGTCAATAAAATCTGACCCTAAGGAAGCCTGTACAGTGTTGGGCTTACTAGATAAAAATTTTAAATCAGTTGTTATAAATGTGTTCAAGGAACTGTGCCTAAACAATTAAAATTTGATAACAATGTATCAGGAAGTAGAGAATATCAATAAAGAGATTTAAATTATATTAAAAAAGAATCAATTAGAAATACTATACTTTAAAAGTACAATAACTGAAACAGGAACTTCACTAAATGGGCCCAATAGCAGATCTGAGCAGGCAGAAGAGAGACTCAGTAAACTGAAAGGTAGGTCAATTTATATTACCTAGTCTAAGGAGCAAGAAAGAAAGAAAAATGAACACACTCTCAGGGACCAGCAGACACCAATATACATATATGGGAGTTCTGGAAGAACAAGAGAGAGAGAAAGGAGAAGAAAGAATATTTGAAGAAATAATGACAAAAGCTTTCCAAATTTGATGAAAAACTTTAACCTATATATTCAATATCTTAATGAATTCCAAATAGGTTAAACCAAGAAATATACACCTAGATACATCATAGACAAACAGATAAAAGACAAAAAGAGAATCTATAACCCATCATATACAAGAAAACTTCATCAAAATCAGTAACTACAAGCCCACAGCTAACATACTTAATGGTGAAAAAAGGCTTTTCCTCTAAGACCAGGAAGAAGACAATGCCCACTCTCCCTGCTTATTTTCAACATTATACTGGAAGTCCTAACCAGAGCAATCAGATAAAAATAAATAAAAGGCATTCAAATTGGAAAGGAAGAAGTAAAACTGTCATTATTTGCAGGTACATGTTATATAGAGATAACCCTAAAAATTCCACCAAAAAAACTATTAGAATAAGTGAATTCAGTAAAGTTGCAGGATACAAAATTAATATACAGAAATTTGTTGCATTTCTATATTCTAATAATGAACTACCAGAAGGAAATTTTAAGAAAATAATTACAATTTCATCAAAAAGAATAAAATACCTAGGAATAAATTTAACTAAGGGGATAAAGACTTGTACTCTGAAAATTGTAAGACATCGAAGAGGACACAAATAAATGGAAAGATATACTATGCTCATAAACTGGAAGAATTAACATTGTTTAAATGTTGATACTATCCAAAGCAATTCCTATCAAACTATCAATGGCATTCTTCTTAGAACTAGAACAATAATCCTAGGATAAACCTAAAGAGATCCACACTGAGACACATTATAATCAGACTGCTGAAAAGACAAAGAAATAAAAAAACCTCTAAGTTGGAAAAAATAGTAAAATTATCTCTGTTCACAAATGGCATGATCTTAAATGTAGAAAAACTTAGATTCCAAAATAAACTGATAGAATTAATAAATGAATTCCGCAAAGTTTTAGGAGAAAAAAATCAACATGAAAAGTTTGTTTCTCTACACTTAATGAACAATCAAAAATGGAAATTAAGAAAACAGTGCCATTTATGATAGCATCAAAAAGGAAAAAATATGATGGCAACTAAATGGTGTTTGTAGCATTTTTATCATACAGTAGATTCCATCCATTCACTATACTTTTCTAACTAGTTGTCCTACATGCAAGTACATGTTTTTAATGTTGTCTGTCTTCTGTGCTATTCCTGTAAGTCTGCTATTAAAATATATTAAGCTCTTTAAAAAAAAGGAAAAAATACATAGAAGGTAATTTAGACAAAAAGGCAAAAGACTTGGACACTGAAAATTACAAAACACTGCTGAAAGAAATTAAAGACACAAGTAAATGGAAAAACATCCTGTATTCATGGATTGGAATACTTAACATTGTTAAGAGGTCAATGCTACCCGTAGTGATCTATAGATTCAATATAATCCCTATCAAAATCCCAGCAAATTTTTTTATGTGGAAACAGAAAAATCCACCCTAAAATTCACATATAACCTCAAAGTAGCCAAAACAAAAAACAAAGTTGGAGGTCTCACATTTCCTGATTTCAAACTTACTGCAAAGCTACAGTAATCAAAACAGTGTAATAATGACATAAAAACAGACATGTAGGCCAATGGAATAGAACAGACTCCCAGAAATAAACCCGTGGCTATTCTTTCAAGTTATTTTTAACAGTCATTTTGTCATGACCAAAGGCTCCCACGAACATTCAATGGGAAAAGGACAGTCTTCAACAAATGATGCTGGGAAAACTGGATATTCATATGCAAAAGAATGAAGTTGGGCTCTTACACTTTACCATATAAAAATATTAACCCCCTAGTCTGGTAGCTCAGTTGGTTAGAGTCATCCCCTGTATGCAAAGGGTGAGGGTTTGATCTCTGGTCAGGGCACATACAAGAAGCAACCAATGAGTTCATGAGTGGAACAACAAATCAATGTTTCTCTCTCTCTCCCTTTCTCTCTCTCTCTCAAATCGATAAATAAAATTTAAAAAAATATTAACTCAAAATGTATTAAAGATCTAATTGTAAACCCTGAACTATAAAGCTCCTAGAAGAAAAAAATCCAAAGTACAATGTAGCTGAAGTCATGAGCATCCTGAGTTTAGGTCTAGAAGCAGGATAATAAGAGCATTTCAAATAAGGGGCCCAAATCTAGTTCACTTCTTGAAAACAGGGGTAACAAAAGGGCTTACACATTCATAAAAGGAGGCAAAAAACATTACTACTAACTGGTGCCTATGGCTATTTCTTGTGTGAAGCTGTGTGCCTAGAGAGATGAAGGGGCACAACCTAGGATTAGGAAATGGAGTCCCAGTCAGATGTCTGAGGCAATAAATTTTGAGATGGTGAAGTTTCTGATGATGAAGTGCAGTGTGTGATCCTGGGTGTTCCCGGCTAAGGCCGGCAGAATGATATGACTGATTTAATGGATGAGATTCTTTAATAAAGTAACTAATAATCAATAACAAACTGTACTTTCAAAATTAAATGGGTAAATGGTTACATAAGTAGCTAATTGTTGGCACATTTTATATATTACTATTTAGAATATAGGCTTTAATTGTAAATTTCCATTTTGTATGTTACATCGCTGTTAGTTCTACCCCTTCCTAGACTAGCAACCGCCACTGTAGCCGGCTTTGGAGCTGGGCCTGAGAATCGTGGAATGGGAGCACAGCAGCAGAGAAGGAGAAGGATCCAGGTGAAAGCAGCAGATTTGACCTGTAGGTCGTGGTCCTTCCGGCTATGATCTGAAGAGAAGCTTCTTCACACCCTCACTTATGTTTTGGCCTTTCCTATCCCCACTTGAAAATCTATCATTCAGAAACAAATTCGTAATATAGTTCACTTTAATCTCTTAGGATTTTAGGAACTGGGGGCTAGGTGAGCAGCGCACTATGAACCATTTCATGAGTTAAAAATAATAGGAGACCCAAAATAGGCGGGCAGGAAAAAACCCACAAATTATATATTAAAGAGGTTTTAGATTTTTTAAAAATAGTGCACACTCTTTGGCACATTGTCGGACAGCTATACGTTCTAGGGCCCGAACTTGACCAAATCCAAGCTCATAAACGTGTTTATGGCAGGATTCTTAGTATGAAACGCTCCCCCTACACAAGCCTCCTCCGGGTTCTCTGTGGCTTACCGATCGGGCATGGCTCATTGGGCAGCTGAAGCTAAACAGAGAGCGATGTCAAATTCCTGTGCTGTTTGATCAGCTGTGTTCTGTCACACCTGTAGTCAGGAAGTTGGCCTCATCCACACTCAGCACTCAACATTCCTGACTAAAATTGCCCACGCTTGTATTTGGACCTCACAGAAATTAACTTGTTCTCTTCTCTTTGGACTAATCATTCTCAAATGTCTGGCTTCTCTGCTTGGAGCAAATCCTTAGGCCACTGTTTTTGAAATTGCTAAAGACTTTTTTCCTCCAAGATCAAAATTCAAAATCAGACATTATTTTCTAGACAAGTAGCAAAATTAAGTTTAAGAAGGTTACAAGGCAAATTATCTCATAGATATATTACTGATTTGAAAGAGAGATTATTTGAGTTTTCTTCCTAATTCTACAACTTACTTATACATTCAGGATATTTATTCTAAAATAAGAATACCTGTTACCTATAAATTTATAAAGAAGTGGTGATAATAAATTAATATGGATTATGTGAATCACTTCTTATGAAAAGGCAAAAAGTATTAACTTTTACTTTTTTCTTAATAAAAATATTTTAGTCATTAATGAAAGAAACAACTGAGAAAATTATTTTAAACACTTGCAACATTCACAGAAAGATATAATATAAAAATGCAATGATATTTTATATAAATGTTGGCAAAAGGTATGAAAATAATTGTAAGTGATATCACACAATTATACATTCTTTTATATGAGTTTCTGCATTTTTTTAATATCTCATTGTTCATGGAGCACAAATTTGAGTTGACTTTTTGCAGCATTGAGTTTTGCTTCTTAAGAACAAAGAATTTAATACTACATGGATTTTTGCCAGATTCAGTTGTTGCATTCTTTACATCACAAGTTCCTAATACTAAACACCTGTTCAACCACTGTTTTTTTTAAAAAAAATGTGTTTGATCATTCAGCTTGAAAGGAACAGCTTTTCACTTTCATTTACAAATCTCTCACACTTTTCACAAAGCAGTTATTTGTCTGCAAGCAAACTTAAGGCTCAGGAAATTTACTAAATAAGATCACTACAAAGGTCAAATCTTAGGATCTCTGTCTTTTTTAGCAATCTTAACTGAAAAACAACATAAACTTTTCTTAAGTCTAACCCAGAAAACACTTTAAATGGTACACTCTGAAATAAAAATTCAAAAAAATGCAGTGATTTTTTGTAATTAGTTCACTTTAATTCAGCCTTCTCTTCTTTAGTTCTTGATAGACTGAACACTGAGTAATTTTTAAACAAAAGATGCTTATTTTCTGTCTTAGATATGCCTTCAAGTTTTACACAAGACTATAAAACAGACTCAAATTTCACACACTGATTATCCAATCATATAAAAAAAGAACAGATAATTAGTAAGCTGGGAAAACATGCCTTTTTCACTAAGTACATTTTCTTTATCAATGATAAGCTATCGAAAACTATTGAATACTTTCTCCAAAATGAAGGAAATTTTTAAGTTTCCTGACTGAACCACTAGTCTACTGGTGAAAGTGTAGGATACTAAGAAAATCCTACAGTCTATTTGTTTATGCACATAATAACAAAATAATTACAATGCAAACTTACATAAAGAATTTTTTTTGCCTCAATTATCGCATTATTCATTACTGAACTCTTTGATTCTGGTACTTGGTTGCCTGGTTCATTCACTGATAGGTAGCTTTAAATATTTCCAAACAGGAAAGGATGCAATAAATTCACTAGAAGTAATTATTACATCTCATTTTCTTCACAGATAGATCTGAAAATGTGTTCTACTATGTATGCTGTTAACAATATATAAAAAATGGATAACATCTGTTTCAAACAGTTGACATTTCACCATATCCATTCCACATAGACACATAGTACACTTAGGTTTCACGATGCCTGACAGACTTGGCGGGACTCTGAAGGAGCAATAACTTGTCTGAAGACATGGCTTGTGCTTTCCTCCCATTTGCATCACTTAGCTATAATTGACAATGGCTGGTTTCTGCAGAATTACTGTCAGTGCCATTAATCCAGACAATACAGTTATTTCAAAATTATGCCAAATCCTACGATTCGTAAGTTAATAAGTCTAAAGTGATTTGCAAAGAGCTTATGTAAAAAAAAAAAAAAAAAAGTGGAAATGCTTTCTTAAAAAGTAAAAGGCAAGTTTTCTTAGAAACTTGAGTATTTAACTTACCTGATTGGGGGAGGGGTGGGAAGGAGAAGGAAAGAATGGGCCAACATTTCTGGCAAGATCTCGTCTGGTTCTAATATTTTACTGCAAGCTGGGGACCCAGCATGCTTAAAACAAAACAAAACAAAACAAAACAAAACAAACAAACAAACAAACAAAAACTTCCTGCCTCTACTCGCCCTCAGGATTTACAATCTTATTAGCAAGCAATTTTAATTCATGTGAAAAAAATATACAAAATTCTACTTGAAAATGCTAAATTGAATATAATCAAGTGGGATAAGTTTTGGGTGGTGATGTAAAATAAGATCATAAAGATACACAACCTACATACATATAGATATTTACAAGTATCTTGACCCATATTATTTCAGCTAATCTAAAAGGCAATCTATTATAAATGCACTATAATTTTACATCCCACCAAGGAAAATACTGCCCTCACACAATGACAATTATGAAACACATCCCTGAGGAAATATGCTCAAATTTTTATCAATAGGTCAGAGGTAACTATTTTATTTCCCTATGTGAAAGAACATTCTAGAAAGGCTCCAATGAAAGTTTCTTTAATCTAACCTAACTGTTTTTTATACACTGGGAACTTAACTGCATGAATGTTAAGAGGGGGGAAAAAAGGGCACACAAAATCTAACGTGTACCTGCACAGGGTTTGGCAAACAGTGCTAAATAAATGTTGTTGAATTAACAAAATTGTTTGATATGCCTAGAGATTAAAACATTGCAATTTTTAATTTTACTATATTCATGTATTGCCACAAAGCTCTTCAAGGCAAAATGAAAATTTAAATGTAAATGTTTATGAAGTATTAAACGCAGTCCAAATACTAATTATTAATATTATAACATTTTCCTCTCTGGCATCATTTTATATTTTGGGGCTTTCACACTTATGTAAAGGCAGCGAAGGAAAGTAACAGGTGATGTTGTACCTCCTTGATTATAATATATAGGTGTAACTGAGAGAAAAGCTCATTGAACCCTTAGATTCCTGTGTCATAGGTTAAAAATTGAATCAAACACAAAACTTTATTTATTCTTGATTTGTGATTAATTTTTGATATAAGTGTTAAAAACCAAATAGATCAACAATTCATGGGTTTTAAATATTGATTTGGTTTAGTGTGAAAAGGATTAATCAATAAAGTGTAAAACATTGTTTAAAGCTTACTAAATATATATATGTATAATATATATATGTGTGTATAGTGTGTGTGTGTGTGTGTGTGTGTGTGTATCATGGCCCAAAAGTCTTAGTGTATTTCTATGCCATAATCACTTCAGAAGTATAAATGCTTCAAAATTTGAAAATGAAATTATATACAGTTCATTTTCACTTATTTATTTATTCATTTATTTATTTTAATCCTTACTTGTTAGAGAGAGAAGGAGGGAAGGGGAAAGAGAGAGGAAGGGAGAGGGAGGAGAGAGAGAGAGAAAGAAACATTGATCGGTTGCCTCTTGTACATGCCTGGAGGAACAGAGAGCTGCAGGGCACAGTCCAGCAGAGTGAGCAAAGCAAACAGTGACTGAACAGTGACAGAACTAACAGTGACTGAGCCAGCAGATGCCTGCCAGAGCTAATAGATCTGCCCTGCAACTGTCTACTGTCAGGCAGCAGTGTTTCTGACAAAGAAACTGAACCACAGAGCCCTGCCCTGATCCCTTGGACTCCCAAAACTTGCCTCCCGCTGCCCTCAGTGTCGGGTAAGGAACATTTTATCTGTAAACCAAGAGCTATTGCAGTGGAACCACTGTTTCTCTCTGTGATTGATCCCCAGGTTTGATGCTTAGGGCTCGACCACACAGAGGTCCGGGTCACCATTATGGTGAGGGCAAAACAAACCCCACCCCCAAGCAACACACCCTATTGTCTGACAGAAGCCACAGAGGTCAAGTCTGGGATATTAAACAGGCTAAAATATCTTGTGATTCAGCACCATCTACTGGAAAATAGTAGAAAGATCTCTTCAGAGGATGCTGCTATAGAAGGGACATTTATGCCTAGACAAAGGAGAGTAGCAAAAACCATGAATAACCACGGTAATGAGGATGATCAGAAAGAAAATGAAAAATTCCCAGAAAGTTAGCTGGAACACATGAAAACATGTGATATAAATGACAGAGATTTCAAGATTGCAGTTCTGAAAATACTCAACAAGATGTGAGAAAATACAGACAGGCAATTCAGTGCACTCAGAAAACAAATCAATGAACAAAACGAGTACTTTACAAAAGAGATTGAAACTTTAAAAAAGAACCAATCAGAAACCATGGAAATGAAGCATTCAATAAAGAAGATTAGAAATGAGCTACTGAGCATAGGAAACAGAGCCAACCAGATGGAGAAAGAACTGGTGATATTGAAGACAGAAATCTAGAAATGCAGAGGGAAGAAGAGAATGACCTGAGCAAAAAGAAAAATGAAAGAGCTCTATAAGAACTATCTGACTCCATCAGAAAAAGCAATATTAGAATAGTAAGCACTCCAGAGGGAGAGTGGTAGAAGGGAACAGAGAGCCTATTCAAACAAATAGTGGATGAGAATTTTCCAAATCTATGGAAAGAACTAGATCCTCAAATCTAAGAAGCAAACAGAACATCTAGTTACTTCAATCCAAAGAGGCCCCCTCCAAGGAACATTGTATTAAAACTGTCAAAAATTAGCAACAAAGAAAAAATTCTCAAAGAAGCCAGGGAAAAGAAAGAAGTGACCTACAAAGGAAAACCCATCAAAATTTCATCCGACTTTTCAGCGGAAACTCTACAAATCAGAAGAGAGTGGAACCAAATATTCAACTGTCTGAAAGAGAGAAATTACCAGCCACAAATAGTATATCCAGCAAAATTATCATTTAAATATGAAGGAGAAATAAAGACATTCCTAGACATACAGATGCTAAGGTTTTATCACTAGAAAACCTCCATTGCAGAAAATACTCAAGGGAGTTATTCTACCTGAAACAAAGAACATAAGGTCACAACACTATGAGTAAGATCCCCAAATACTTACAGCATTATCAGGGGTAATTTGTGACAATAAAAACTTAAAGGGGGAGCAGGTAAGGGAAGATGAAGATAAGATTTATTAAAAAAAAAAGCAACTCTTGTACATATGCAACTTTATTTTTTATAAACCTAATGGTAACCACACACAAAAATCCCCAATCCAGGACACAGCTTAAAAAAATAGGACACAGAGGAAAGCACTATGAAACACCACCAAACAAAAACAACAGACAGAAGTACAAAGGAAAAGAACCAATGGAGGCACAGAGCTACCAGAAAACAAGATAAAATGGCTATAGGAAATCCTCATACATCAATAATTACTCTAAATGTAAATGGACTGAATTTACCAATAAAGAGGCACAGAGTAGCAGAGTGGATCATATGCTGCCTACAAGAGACACATCTAAGCTAAAAAGACAAAGGTAGATTCAAAGTAAAAGGGAGGAAAATGATTCTTCAAGCAAATAACATCCACCAAAAAGCAGGTGTAGCCATACTTATATCTGAAAAAATAGATTTCTTGACAACAAAGATAACAAGAGACAAAGATGGACACTTTATAATGATCAAGGGGACACTACATCAAGGAAATATAACACTTCTCAATATATATGCACCCAAACAGGAAGCACCAAAATATATAAAGCAACTACTCACAGAACTAAAGGGAGAAACAGAAAAAAACACAATCATAGGTGGGGACCTTAATACTCTATTGACAGCTCTAGACAGGTCAACCAAACAGGTAATCAATAAAGAAATATTGGCCTTAAATGAAAAGCTAGACCAAATGGATGTAATTAACATTTAGAGAGCCTTTCATCCCAGAACATCAGATTATACAGTCTTCTCTTATGCACATGGTACATTCTCAAGGATAGATCATATGTTGGATCACAGAACTAGCATCAACAATTTCAAGAAGACTGACATTATACCAAGCATATTCTCTGACCATGGTGCCTTTAAATTAGAAGTCAACTGCAAAAAGGAAGTAAAGAAACCCACAAATACATGGAGATTAAACAACATACTACAAAAAAATGACTGGGTCAAAGATGAAATAAAAGGTGAAATTAAAAGATATATAGAGACTAATGAGAATGGCAATACTATCAAAACTACTGGGATGCAGCAAAAGCAGTAATAAGAGGGAAATTTATATCATTACTGGCCTAGCTCAAGAAACAAGATAAATCCCAAGTAAACAATCTAACATCACATCTTAAAGAACCAAAAAAAGAACGAAAGCAACCCAAAGTCAGCAGAAGAAGGGAAATCATAAAAATTACAGCAGAATTGAATGAAATAGAGAATAAAAAGGCTACACAAAAAATTAATAAAACAAAGAGCTGGATCTTTGAAATGATTAATAAAATTGACGAACCCCTGGCTAGACTCACTAAGGACAAAAGGGAAAAGACCCATATAAACAAAAATCAGAAATGAGAGAGGAGGAGTCACCACAGACATCACAGATATACAAAGGATCATACTAGAATAATATGAAAGACTATATGTCACTAAATTCAATAACCTAGAAGAAATGGATAAGTTCCTAGAAATATATAAGCTTCCTAGATTAAATCATGAAGAACTGGAAAATCTAAATAGGTCAGCAGCAGCAAGGAAATTGAAACAACCATCAAAACCTCCCAAAAAATAAAAGTCCAGGACCAGATGGCTTTACCAGTGAATTCTAACAAACGTTCAAAGAAGATTTAAAACCTGTCTTTTTCAAATTCTTTAAAACATTGAAGAAGAGGCAATACTTCCTAACACATTTTATGAGGCCAATATAACCCTGATGCCAAAACTTGGTAAGGATAACACAAAAAAAGAAAACTACAGACCAATATCTCTGATGAATACAGATGCAAAAGTTCTAAACAAAATTTTAGCAAGTCAAATGCAGCAGTACATCAAAAAAAAAAAATACATCATGATCAAATGGGGTTCATTCCAGGGGCACAAGGATGATTCAACATACATAAATCAATCAGTCAATGCAATAAAGCACATTAACAAAAGAAAGGATAAAATTCATATGATCTTATCAATATGTGCAGAAAAAGCATTTGATAAGATACAACATCCATTTATAATTAAAACAATAAAATAGGAATAGAAGGAAAGTACCTTAACATAATAAAGGCCATATATGATAAACCCTCAGCTAATAGCATACTCAATGTTGAAAAACTGAAAACTTTTCCTCTAAGATCAGGAATAAGATAAGAATGTCCACTCTAACCACTTTTATTCAACCTAGTTCTGGAAGTCCTAGCCGGAGCAATAAGGCAAGAGAAAGAAATAAAAGGCATTCAAATAGGGAAGGAAGAAGTAAAACTGTCACTTTTATGGAAGACATGATTCTGTATATAGAAAACCCTGAAGACTCCACCAAAAACAATTAGAAACAATAAACAAATACAGTAAAGTTGTGGGATACAAAATCAATTTACAAAAATCCACTGCCTTCTAGTATACTAACAAAACTTCATAAAAAGAAATGAAAAAAATACCTCCTTTTGCAATTGCAACCAAAAGAATAAAATACCTAAGAATAATCAACAAAGAACATAAAAGACCTATATACTAAAAACTACAAAGCATTAATAAAAGAGATTGAAAAAGACACCACAGAATGGAAAAATATCCCGTGTTCATGGATTGGAAGACTCAACATAGTTAAAATGACCATATTATCCAAAGAAATATACAGATTTAAGGTAATCCCCATCAAAATACCAATGTCATTTTTTAAAGAAATAGAACAAGAAATCATCAGATTTGTATGGAACCACAAAAGACCCCAAATAGCCAAAGTAATCCTGAGAAAAAAGAACAAAGTTGGAGCTATCACACTACCTGACTCCAAATTATACTACAGAGCTACAATAATCAAAACAGCATGGTACTGGCACAGAAACAGACACACAGGTCAGTGGAACAGAACTGAGATCCCAGATATAAAACCACATGTATATGGGCAGATAATTTTTGACAAAAGAGCCAGGAACGCACAATGAAGTAAAGATAGTCTCTTCAAAAAATGGTGCTGGGAATACTGGAAAGTCACATGCAAAAGAATGAAACTGGGTTTCAGTTTGTCCCCATGTACAAAAATTAACTAAAAATGGATCAAAGACCTAAATTTGAGACCTGAAACAATAAGTTACATAAAAGAAAACATATATACCCAACTTATGGAACTCGGTCATAGAGAACATTTTATGAACTTGACCTCAAAGGCAAGGGGAGTAAAGACAAAAATAAATCAATGGGACTATCTCAATGGGATTATAGCTTCTGCACAGCAAAAGAAACTGACAACAAAACAGAGAGGCAGCCAATCAGATGGGAGATGAAATTTACAAACACTGGCTCTGGCACTGGCTTTATATATTTGCAAAATATATAAAGAACTCATAAAACTCAATGCCAAACAAACAACCCAATCAAAAAGTGAGCAGAGGACCTGAACAGACACTTCTCCCAAGAAGACATACAAACAACCAATAGATATTCGAAAAGATGTTCAACCTCAATTAGGGAAATGTAAATCAAAACTATAATGAGATACCACCTCACACCTGTTAGAATGGCTGTTATCAACAAGACAAATAATAACAAGTGTTGGAGAGACTGTGGAGAAAAGGGAACCCTCATTCACTGCTAGTGGGAATGTAGACTGGTACAGCCACTATGGAAAATGGTCTAGTGATTTCTCAAAAAATTAAGAATAGAGCTACCATATGACCCAACAATCCCTCTCCTGGGTATATACCAAAAACACTTGGAAACATGTATTTGCAAAGATATATGCACCCTTATGTTCATGCAGCATTATACATGGCAGCCAAGACATGGAAATAACCAATGTGTCCTGCGATAGAAGACTGGATAAAGAAGGTGTGGTACATGTACACGATGGAATACTGCTCAGCCATAAAAAAGATGATATACTGCCACTTGCAACAACATGGATGGACCTTGAGAATATTATGCTAAGTGAAATAAGTCAGTCATAAAAAGCTGAGAACCATATGATTTCACTCATATGTGGGATATAAAACTGAAACTCATGGACACAAACAGCAGTGTGGTGGCTGCCAGAGGGAAGTGGGTAAGGGGTTAGGGGGGGATGAGGGTCTTAATATATGGTGATGGGAGAAGATATGACTTTGGGTGGTGGGCACACAGAGCAATATACAGATCTTGTAACATAGAAACCCACACCTGAAACCTATATATTCATATTTACCACTGTCATCCCAATAAATTTAATAAAGCGTAAAAATAAATAAATTCATTTTTCTTAAAAAAACACCTTCAAATGATTTTTTAAAGATTCTTTTAAAAAACACACTGTTTTTAGGGCAGTTTTAGGTACACTGAAAAGTTGAGCAGAAGGTATTGAGATTTCCCATGTAGCCCTACTCGTGCACATGCATAGCCTTCCCCATTACAGAAAACTTTCTGTTTTTTAGACCTTGATTTAAGGAACTTCAGATTAAATGGACAAAATTTCCCATCTGTATGTCATGTGTGAAAATTATCACCTGTTAATTTTAAAATGCTTTTAACCAAGATTTGCTTATAATTAAATTAACGGGTTATTTTTTTGTTATTAATTCACTGTTATTTTTAAATTTATTTTTATTGTTGAGGGTATTACAGATGTCCCCCATTTACCCTCTTTGACCCCCTCCACCAGCTCTTGCCCCACCCTAGGCCTTCACCTCACTATTGTCTGCATCTGTGTCTATGGACTACACATCTATAAATTCTTTGGTTAATCTCTTTCTGCCACCCTCTCCCCCCTTCCCTCTGAGATCTGTCAGTCTGTTCCATGCTTCCATGTCTCTGGACCTATTTTGTTCACCAGTTTATTTGTTCATTAGATTCCACATGTAAGTGAGATCATGGGATACTTGTCTTTCTCTGACTGGCTTATTTCAATTAGCATAATTGTCTTCAGACCCATCCAGGCTGTCTCAAAGAGTAAAAGATCCTTCTTTTTTACAGCTACAGAGTATTCCACTGTGTAAATGTACCACAGCCTTTTTTAGCCACTCATCTACTGATGTGCACTTGGGCTGTTTCCAGATTATTAGCTATTGTAAATTGTGCTGCTATGAACATAGGGGTGCATATATTCTTTCTGATTGGTGTTTCTGGCATCTAGGGATATATTCCCAGAAATAAGATCACTGGGTCAAAAAGCAGTTCTATTTTTAATTTTTTGAGGAACCTCCATAACTGTTTTCCACAGTGGTTGTACCAGTCTGCATTCCCACCAGCAGTGTACTAGGGTTCCCTTTTCTCCACAACCTCACCAGCACTTGTTGTTTGTTGATCTATTGATGGTAGCCATTCTGAGGGGTGTGATGTGATACCTCATCATGATTTTAATTTGCATCTCTCTCTGACTTTGAGCATTTTTTCATATGTTCATTGGCCATCTGTATGTCCTCGTTGGAGAAGTGTCTATTTAGGTCCTTTGCCTATTTTTAATTGGATTGTTTGTCTTCCTCATCTGTATGAGTTCTTTACGTATTTTGTAAATTAACCCCTAATCAGATGTAACATCGGCAAATATGTTCTCCCATACTGTGGGTTCCCTTTGCATTTTGAGGATGGTTTCTTTTGCTATGCAGAAGCTTTTTATTTTGATGTTGTCCCATTTGTTTATTTTTCCTTTGTTTCTCTTGACCTAGGAGATGCATTGGCGAAAATTCTGCTACATGAGATGTCTGAGATTTTACTGTCTATGTTTTCTTCTAGGATTCTGTTATTCTTAACAAATTTTAGTGAATAAGCCCTATGTTAGAAAAAACACTGTAGTAATTTCACCAACATAAATAAATATTACATATCTATAACTATAGTCTACATATTTAAATTCAAGAGTTGCTGCTCCTAAACAATGTTTGGTGAATGATCAGCAGGTGATCACACCACATCATGTGCAATAACTTTGTCATTTAGTGTGACTTTCTGCATTAATTTTAACCAACGATATTCCCATGTGTGCTAAGCCACACACCAGCCTTATGTATTTGTTTACTCACGGTGACTGGTGAATGCACACATTTACTAGACCTATTCAGTATAAATTTAAAATTACTGTATTACATATAGAAACTTTTCTGTGAAGTTAAACTTTTCATACATAGTTAATTTTAATTACACAAATGTGTCTACATAAGTAAAAACAGGTAAACTAATTTGTCACATTTTTAACATATGCATTTGGAAAACCTGCTTTATTATATAATGGACTTTCCACTTTAACAAACACCCCCTCACCCAAATTAGTCTGTTATATTGAGGTTTTACTGGATCAACACAATGGTACACCAAATGATATGTACACCAAAGATGTTTTACAAAATAACCCCCCAGAGTGGTAGACCAAATAATAGATTTCAAAGTTTGTAGCATTACATCTTTGAAGTTTTCAAAGCTCTAAACAGCCTGTATTTAGAGAATAGGGGGTTTTCTTCACAAAGGAATGAAGCAGAAAAGACTTCTTGGAAATGAAGAGAACAAGCAGAGATCTCTTTTTCATGAGTCCATCTTTCCCTTGGGTGTGGTAAGGGAAGACACTAAATTGGTGGGAGTAGAGAGCATGCAGTGGGCAGGTAAAGTTCAAGAGAAATGGAGCAAACAGGAGGTCTCTTTTATGGAGGCTTGGACCTAGTCTTGGCCTTGAGGCCAAGGGCTAGAAGACAAGCAGGTTATGCTGTATTTAAAATTTGAGGGTGGTTCAATTTAGGTTGCTAGCACAGGAGATTAGTAGGCTATCCTGGACAGAAATCCTGGGCAGGAATAACAAATATGAAAATATTGCAATATCTCCTAAGGCCAGTAATAGATAAGTAGGCAGATTTAGAGTTGAAGTCCATAAGGCTAAAGGCATAATGTAAACAATATAAAAGAAATAAATAGAAATATTATCTATATAAAATGGTATCTCACCAATGATAATATTAACTTCTATATTTAAATTTATATTTTCAGTGATTATTGACAATTAACCAGTATCTATAACATCCTTTTCCAGGAAAAGTAATGACTTTTAGTATAGTTGTATCTATTTCCTTCCACCACCTAATATGTTCTTTTAAATCATACGAATTGTTACTGTGATATTATCTGCTTTTATTTTATGCCATTACTTGATTTTTTTTTCCTTAGAGAGAGAGGAAGAGAGAGGGAGAGAGACAAAAAGCATCCATGGGAGAGCACAACATTATCTGCTGCCTCCTACACCCCCCTCCTGGGGATCAAGCTTGAAACCCCGGGCACCGGCCCTGACCAGGAATCAAACTGGCAACTTTTCAGTGCACAGGACCACGCCCAACCAACTGAGCCACATCAGCCAGAGCTTATGCCATTACTTTTAAAGAAATTCTTTCTTAATAATTTGAAGAACATTATCAACACAATTCATACTTACCTATAAATTCTAATGATTTATTTGTTCATTATTGTTTCTATAGCTCATGACATTCTTCTTCTTAGAATCTTTTGTTGGAAAATATTCTAAATTAATTATTTTTTCAGAAAAGGTTCATTTGGGGTAAATTTCCTGAGTCCTGATAATTCTAAAAGAAAACTGTCTTTATTCTTTACACTACACTCAGGTGAATGCTAGTTTTGCAGGATATATATTTCTAGGATAAAAATTTCCTTTAAAGACAGTCCATTTTCTTTCAGAATTTATTGCAAATGATGTTAAGTCTAATACTGGTGTAATTCTTGTTCTTATGTAACGTTTTTCTTTCCTTTGGACTCTGGAAACACCAAATTTGACTCTGTGTCTAGTGCAGATAACTTTATTTTCCCTGCTTGGCACTCAGTGGGTCTTTTCCATCTGAAGGCTATAATCTTTCCTCGCCTCTTCAGTTCACAAAAACTCCCACCCCCACTTTTTTAAAAAATGACTATTTCTTCCTTTCAATTTTATGTTTCAAGCCCTATTTTCTTTTTAATTTAACTTTACATTCTTAGTTATTTACCAGGCTATCTTCCTGGTGATTACTTAGTTGTATCCAATTTATTTGTCTCTTCTATTAAATTTGTTTTGCCAAATATGTTTTTAACTTCCAAAAATCTTCTCTCAGTCTATCAATACTTCTTTCTTTATAACAGTCTTTTGGGGCATAGTATTCTCCTTGGGTGATTCTGAGGATATTAATTTTTAAAATTAAATGGTATATTCTATTCCTTACATTACCTTTGTTTTCTCTGAAGTTAGGTCTCCTTACTAATCTTGGCTTGTCTACAGTGCCATTAGCTTTCTTTAAATATTTGTCCATCCTTAGTTGTTTATATCATGAAAGAAGGGCTGAGTGATTAGTTCATATAACTGATAAGGATATCCTTCAATGATATATAGCAATCTTTCCCCAACAGACTTCTTTCTTGCTCACTAAATAATATCATTTAAATTTAGCATTCTAAATTTTTTTGAACCTTGTATAATAGGAATTATATTGTATATCTACTTCTGAAACATTTTTTATTTTACTCAATATGTTTATGAAAAATATTGACATTAATGAATACATTGCTAATATACATTCATTTTTCACTGCTGCATTGTATGATAAAACATAACTATACTATCATCCTGTTGTCCATTTTCCTATATGTGGACATTTGAAGTGTTTTATTTTTATTTATTTTTTGCTGTTACAAAAAAATGGTTCTATTAACCAGTTCATAATAGGTCTCCTTCTACTATTAGTATACAACACAATTCACTCTTTTTTTAAATTTTTATTAAATATCTTTATTGATTTCAGAGAGAGGAAAGGAGAGGGAAAGAGAGACAGAAACATCAATGATGAGAGAGTCATTGATCAAGCCCGCAACCCGGGCATGTGCCCTGACCGGGAATCGAACCCTGATCGCCTGGATCCTAGGTCAACGCTCAACCGCTGAGCCGCGCCCGGCCGGGCCACAATTCACTCTTTTACAAAAGATTGTTTTATGGTCACAAATATTTAGGATGATATTTATAGTTATATTAAGTTTATTAGATAAATTAAATCCTTTAGATAAAAATATTTAACAGAGGGAAATATCTCTAGCAACAAGGATCTTAAAGAGAAATCTGTAAACCTATAGCAAAAAGTTTGAGATAAATGAAATATGCTGAAAAGAGATCTTTAAATATAATAAAATTTATAAATGAAGAGCTAAAAGACTTTAAAAACTTCCAGTTCAGTGCTTTTATTCATGTAAAAATTTTATCCATAGGTTTTATATCCAGTCCTTATTGGTAAGAAAAGTGGAATTTGTGAAATTGACTTTTTCAAGGTAACAAACAAATAATCTTTCACTGTTGTATTTTGTGCTATAAATAAGATAGAAGCAGTCTTGTGCTTCTGAAAGTAGCCAAGGAATGCAGACAATTGTTTTATCATCCAAGAGATTAAAACAGTCAACTTTTCTTCACCTTGATTTACCTGGGGTACTTGTTTCAATTGCACCAGCCAGGTAGAGCTTGGTAAACACTGCCATCTTAGCTTAATTTCATTTGGCATTTGAAAACTGACCAGGAAAAGTCATTGCTCAAAAAATTATTTGGCACAAATGTTCTTTTCACCAGATAAATCTGACCAAAAATAAGTCAAAAGTAATTAGTGACCTTTGGTGACATTACTAAATATAGTGTTAGAGATCCCAGAATTGAATGATCTGTAGTCTGTTACCTTAGCATTTTGGATGCAGGGACAGAGGGCCCAAGCTGCACTGGCCTTCACGTCTGGGTGGGGATTTTTCAGCAAGGACCACAACAAACGAACTCCATCTAAGCGATCAATTATCCTATTGTGAAATAAAATATAGAGATATAAACTGTAATTGGTATGGTAAATGAAAATTTAAGTGGCCTATCTATTCTTACAATTCTAATTAGTTTTTCTCCTTCTGACATTTTGCTTGGATTTTTCCCCCCAAACTTTAACAACAGTAGGGATATAACATGCTGTTGAATTGTGAGCATTCTGATTTCAGTTTTAAATTCCTAACACGAAAAGCAAGCTCCATGGTAATTACGATTCACATAAACTTAAAATCAAGTCATGTAATTTTTTAATTAGCTGTACACAGACTGTTACCTAAATGTAAAAATACTGGTTTCTTTCATATAGTAACATCTAAATACTTCCCAAAACAAATATTTATGCCTCAAAACTGTGCAGTTACCTTTTTTATTTGGTCTGTGTGTAACTGACTTACCTTACAATGTGACATATTTTAAACTCCTCCAGTCCTAATCTAGCATTAGGAATTAAAATCATTACTCCACAGTGCATCCTTTGTTGGGCATGAATAACACGTAACTTGTTTTCCATGTGCTCCCTTTTCAGCAAGACTAACATTGCAGACTGTGTTATAATTACTTAAGACTCTGTAATCAAAATATCTTCATGACTAGCTGAAAAATGAATTATCATCAGAGTCATCTCTACACCATCTGTCTTCTGTTTATGTATCAATCAGTCCAGGGAACAGAACCCTGAATTAAGGCCTGTGGAGTACTTGCAGTCAAGAAGAAGGCTAAACACAACTTAATATCCTTTACAAACAAGGCTTTGTTCAGAAAGATATGCTAAACAAGCAGATGAGAAAAGATAAAGAACATCAAAATTCCTTTAAGTTTTAATCTCACGTTGTGTTAAACACATGTGGTATTTAGCCACAGACAGAATAAATACTACTAGCTTAAAATGCCATACAAATTCTTTCTTGAAAATCAACATAAAAACATCTACATTTCTTGATTATTTGAGATGAATTTGCCAGGGAAAAAAAAAGTATTATTCCAAAGATTCCAAGTAGGATGTCATTTTCACATAACCATATAAAACAACTGGTAATGAAAATAGCTTATACTAAGATATAAACTGTGTTTTAAAAAAAAGTTTGAATAAGAAAAAAGTGCACTGAGAAAGTATTTTAACCCAAAGTTTAACTAAATAGCTTTCCAAACCTAAAGCTTTCTGATATCATGCTGAGTGAAAACAAAGTTTTATTTCTCAATTTATGGGAACTATAAAGAAAGAATTTACGAATTTAAAAAGCTTACTACTTTATATTATGCCCCTGAAAACATAATTAACGTTGATCCCCGGGTCTCTGTGTTTTTCCACACACAATTTCTCAATGAATGATTGATCTCTTACCCTCTCTAAATATAGTAGTAAAATTTGCATTAGTAATATTTATGTATACAATGCTGGATATAACTTATCATTAGAGTGGAAGTCACTTGGATGACACACATTTTCAGTTTAAAACAAAAAGGATAACTCAATTCTGGACACCCTCCCCCAGGCAAAATGTCACAATTAACTGAAAATTCACTATTAATTGTAAAATTTGATCTATTATTCCCAGCTCTCACCTCCAAACCCAAGAAAATTCATCAGCTAGTTAGTTGTAAAAGATGAGGACTGTAACCCCATAGCCAATGTATTAAAAGAACTCAGTACATTACAGAGTAAATAACCTTAGAGGAGGAAAACATTTTCTGAAAACATTTGCAAACACAGCAACAAAGTCCGGGGCAAAATTAAAACTTAAAACTTCAGAGTTTAATTTTGTCCCTTCCACTTCTGTCTCCCTCTGTACCAAGTCATTGACTGCTGATGTTTACTTCACAATAACTTGAGTACCTGCCCTTACTCCTCTGTTCTCCCTGCAACACCCTAATCATGGTCTTGACTACCTCATTTCAGGATTGCTGCAGTAGCTACAAAACTTGATTTTGTGTCTTCAGTTTTTCCCAGTTCCAATCTATCCTCTAAATCCCTGGGAAATTCATCTTCCTAAAAGCCCCTCAGAACTTCTGCAGCACTCCTTGAGAGCAGAGCCCCAGGGTTATTTATTCTGTTAATCATACCACCTAGCACATTCAATCAACACAGAAAGATCACCCCCGGGAGATAGTCTCCAGCAGCTTCCCATTGCCTGCATGGTATTAAACGCCAATTCATGAACTCAGTATTTAACATTTCCAATGAGTTGGTTTATTCCTCCCAATTCCCTCTATGCAGGCATTTGCTCATAACCCTCTTGGGCCATCTACTAAACACTAAGTGCTAAGCATAGCGAAACTGAAGATATGGTCAATTCTTGTTACTAGGGGTAGTAACATTCTGTAAAGTCACTGAAAACAGTGAATTAGTAAAGACTGAACCATTGCTCCTAGGGGAAATAAATTTTTCTTTTCCTGAAAGCCTCTGGTCAGAACATTTTCATTGACTGGTCAATATATAATCTTGTTTAATGTGTTTCTGTTTAAAGGCCTTGTTCAACCTCAGCTGGAAACACGTTCATTAGGTAACTGAAATGTTTCACTGCTCTGCACATGTCTACTATTGATGGCAAAAGTGCTCTAAGTATTGATTTTGGGGTTACAAATTTTAGCAGGCATACAAATTCACAAATACAGAATCTTCAAGTAATGAGGATTTTAATTGTTCTTCAGGAAACTACAGTCTAGTGAGGGAGATAAAGAGACCATTATAATCTATTATAATAAATGCCACAATAGATGCATGCCTAGGGTTCCCTGTGAACACATAAGGGAGACACTGGTTTATTCAGAGGCCACAGGAATTCTCCCAACTATAAACCTTTGCCCATTCCATAATAAAGCATCTTTTTTTTAAAAAATTGATTTTTTTTCTTTTTTTAGAGAGAGAGAGGAAGGGAGAGAGAGAGAGAAAGAAACATTGATTTGTTGTTCCATTTATTTATGCATTCATTGGTTGATTCTTGTATGTGCCTTAACCGGGGATTGAACCCACAACCTCAGCATATTAGGACAACACTCTAACCAATTTAGCTACTTGACCAGGGCCTATGATAATCCATCTTTAAAGGTCACCTTTTTAAAAACAAAGCTTCTCAAAGAACTTATACGCATATGTGCATAACCCCTAGACACAGATAACAGTGTGGAGAAGACCTGTGGGGGGCAGGGATGCAGGGTGGAGGGGAAGGGGGGCAACATCTGTAATACTTTCAACAATAAAGATATTTTTTTTTAAAGCCTCTCCCACGAATCCTCTGGTTTCTCTCTCCTTTAAGCTTCTTTTGAGTTCTGCTGTCCTTTTTTCTGGCACTCCTCACACATTGCTTTGCCTTATTAATTGTGATCATGTGTGTGTGCTTCATACCTCAATTATTGTGTAACCTCCCTGACTAAAGGAAACATATATTGCCCGCTATACTTGGCGCAGAGGCCCACCCCTGCAGCCAGTGAGTATCGATCAGGTGGACCCAAAACAAGCTAGTCTCCTTTCTCAGCGGATCAAAAACCTCTCCCAACACAAATACATTCATTTTTAACTTTATACTTGCAAAGCACATGTTCAAATTCTAAATCTAACCAGTGCAGTAAGTTTTCATTTGAAGTGGTCTCTAACTTGAAAGTACATTTATATAGACTTTCTGTACACCTTTGTTGCTTTTTGCATATATAAAGATGGGCTAATAGGTGGTATTAATTTACACCTCTGTCTTTTTGTAGTGGGTCTATCTCCTTTTACATAGTTTTTTATTTTGATTAGCATCTTGCTCTGAACTCATTTCCAGCACTATGTTGGCTCTTCTTGCTTTAGTATTAATAGAATTTAACATTAATTCTATGACATTATTAGAAATAAAACTGAATTATGTTTTCAAAATTTTCAACTTTGTCACAGAAGCCTGTGTGGCTGGCAGAATAACATTTCTAGAAAGGTGAATACATATACATATGCTGGCTATTTAAAAAACCCAAACAAACCAAAACAGACGCAGTGCTTATATTTCTGTTTCTTTTGCTATATTAACATTTGCCAGAATTGTTAAGAAGTCTGGCCAGCTTACCTGCCCATTGAGACCACACATAAGAACAAATGTGAAGCATTTGTGCCCACATAGTAGACGTGGCTAAGGTTACAGCATTTCTTTCTGGCAATGTCAATACATCTATGTTGAAACCATAGTTTGAATGATTCCTAAAAATTTATTAATATTTGCTGAAAATTACAATGATAAATACTGTTAGTGAGAATGGCTGAAACTAAATGTGGTTTGCCTAAAAGAACTCACTGTCCTTAAACCACATTAAAGGACACAACTGAAATCCATAGGTTTTGAAACCAAATTGGCAATTCAGTAAAAATGGAAACATACAATAATGTCAAAATTAAATTATCATTCCTGTGAAAAACTATGATTAACAAATAATTTTAATTTTAGTTTTTAATAAAAATTCTCAAAGGTTTTATGTTTATATCTCTATGTATTACTTTAAAGAAGCTATTTCAGGCGAACTTTGGAGAAAAGATGTGAATGCGCCAGACTGTAGAGGTGTGTGCCAGAATTACTTGGCCTTGGTAAAGTAGGATAATAGTCTATCATTTTATAGCTGTGGAAGCAATATAATTAGAAAAGCTCTAGAAACTTTTTCTCAGAAAAATATTCAGTCTTACAGTAAATATCAACAGAGTGACTCTCACATGCCAGGCAATTTTTGAGGCACCAGGGATTTTTTCCATCATGAAAGCAAACAGAAATTCTTGCTCTCATGGAGTTAATATTCTTTGGGAAATGACATAAAATAAAAAGAGAAATCTATATGTTATATGAAATGTTGAAAAGTGATGGAGAAAATATAACCGAGATGAAGAATAGAGGGTAGTGGGATGGAGGTGGAGGGCACAAGGAGACAGTGTCAATGAAAGAGTGACATTTAAGCAATAACACCGTGGGTGAAAGAGCCACCATGAGGCTATGGGACAGGGTATTCCAGTACTTAGTGCTGTCTCTGGCACAGAAAATTAGTCATTATCAATAAACATTAAATGAAAGTTGTTCAGCCAAACTTACATTCATCAAATATTTGTGTCGGAGCCTAGAGAACATGTACTCTAACACTTTTTTTTTATACAATGAGGAAACAAGTAGAGTGGCTTAATCAACTCTGTATAACGTGTTGGTTGTATAAACAAAACATAATTTATCCTTTCCTCTATAAAAAAAATGCACATGATTTTGATGAGTGTGTTAAAGGCAGTTGAGGGAAGTTTTGCCTAAAACAGAGAGCAAAATGCACCAACACAAATATTAATATTTATGGTCACCCCAATGATAAGACACCTACCTCTTCTGGAGGCAGAAGAATAATTTTGTAAAAATGGTCTGATGCAACTATAAACATCACTAAATATTTGTAGTAGTAAAATAAACTTCCTAAATAATTAGACATTTAAGATTATTATTGGATACATTTACATGTTTACCTGGATGGGGGGGGGGGTTATGACTGTGATTGCTCTTCAAGATCAAACACACATAGGAATCAATCTAAGAGTAGTCAGCACCTGGCTACTGGTATTACTGAGAGAAGAGACTAGATAATTATATATCCATGTATCAAATCCCAGGACTATTACTTATAACCATGATATTGGGCAAATATTTAATTTCTTGAAGCTTGATTTTCATCATCATTAAAATGGGGATATTAATACCTATCATAAAATGAGATTGCAACATAATAATGAGATAATTAATATTAGTTTCATTCCAGAGGTTGATAAATACACAAATAACCGTATATATTACTCTATGGTTCTATCTATATCTGTAATTAAACTAAGTCAAGATTTATTTAGAGGATACTATAAATTCACTAATATATATTATAAATATACTATAAATTATTGAACAAAAAAATTCTGATTTTTATCCAAGCATGCAGCCTCACTCGAGTGTGCATGGGCCCCATAGAAAAGACAGTCTAGTTGAATTGGGTTCAAATTCAATAAAGTAAACTTGCACTGACACTCCATGTGATCTATGAAATAATTTGTCCTAATTTAGGAAACAAGTATTTATCATACATTCTTGATTTGAATATTGAAAGAAATCTACATTTTAATCTTCAGTTTAAATCCCTATCTCAGCGTCATCAGGAATATCTAAATAATATAGGTAGAGCCTATGGAAAGTAAACAGGGAGTTTCCAGGACAAGAAGGTGAATAGACAGAGGAAAGAGGATCTGAAACTGATGGGGAGTCTGAGATGGAATCATGAAACGGCCAGCAGGTTTGGGGACCGTACTGAGCACGGTGTAGTTTCAGCTTGGGGAAGAGGGATGCATCTGCAGAGTTATACAGGGCAGGCCTGGAAAGCTCTGTGTGAAAACAAGTGGATGGAACATAAATGATTCCTATTCTGGACACCCAGGGTTCTTTTAAAACTCAGGAGTATATACAATTGCAGGAGTCAGCTTGTAACAAACTACAGAAGCAGCGTGTATTCCTAATGTCCCCAATATCAGTAAATACTAACAAAACAAGGAATGGCTTCAGTGGGTAAATATGATTTGTATTCCTGGCGGGTTTTTTCATTTACATATTATCATGAATATTATCAACAGTTTTCAAAGCACCATTTCCCCCCATATGAGACTTTTTCAAATTATAAACTAATGAATTCTCAGGTAGAAAATTGAAGTACAGTTGACCCTTGAACAACACAGTGTTTGAACTGCACAGGTCCATTTATACATGGATTGTTTCCAATACATATAAGGCGAAGCAAAAATAGGTTTACAGTTGTTCCTATGGAAAATCATACAATAATTAATAATGATACAAGAATAAATTGTGTTTCACATACAATTATAAATCTACTTTTGCTTCACCATGTATGTATATATTATAAAAGTATTTTCTCTTCCTTATGATTTTCTTAATAACATTTTCTTTTATCTACCTTACTTTATTCTAAGAACACAATATAAAGTAGATAAAACATACAAAATATGTGTTAATCAACTGTTTATGGTATGGGTAAGGCTTCTGGTCTCAACAGTAGGCTATTAATAGTTAAATTTTTGGGAGATAAAGATTGCATGGGAATTTTTGACTATGTGGGGTGCTGGCACACTCACCCTCACATTATTCAGGACCAACTGTAATACAAAAAGTTATAATGAAGAGAACATTTTTAAATCACCCAAATTTTCCCAATCCCATGGTCTCTGTGATCATCCTTTTAAAGACTTTTCTGAGCCCGGCCGGGAGTGGCTCAGCGGTTGAGCGTCAACCTAGGATCCAGGGGATTGGGGTTCGATTCTCGGTCAGGGCACATGCCCGGGTTGCGGGCTCAATCCCCAGTCGGGGGCGTCCAGGAGGCAGCCGATCAATGACTCTCTCATCATTGATGTTTCTATCTCTCTCTCTCCCTCTCTTTTCCTCTCTCTGAAATTAATAAAGATATATTTTTAAAAATTAAATAAATACTTTTCTAGTCTCAAAACAAAAACATGTGGACACACACACGATGGGATTGTTCTATATAAATGTGGTGTTTCATAGTCAGCCTTTTAAAAATATATTTTTTGTTGTTTGAGAGAGAGAGAGACATCAATGTGCCAGAGAAACATAAATAGGTTACCCCACACACATTCCCCGACTAGGGATTGAACCCACAACCTAGGTATGTGCCATGACCAGGAATCGAATCTGCCACCTTTTAGTGTACCAGACAATGCTCCAACCACTGAACCACACTGGCCAGGGCCATAATCTGTCTTTTTAATTAAATATATGTAATGAACCTTCCTTCATATCAATGAATGCTATATATATGGATTTATATTAATCATTTTTAGATGGTTAGATGGTATTGTGTTAATGTGCTATATTTATAGGTCTTTTATTGATAGAAATTAGTTTTTTTCTACTCTTCTATAATAATGGAATAAAACTAAATAACAATTCTATGTCTTGGCTATTGTGAATAATCCTGCAATGAACATAGGGGTGCATGTATCTTTATGAATAGATGTTTTCAAATTTTTCGGGTAGACACCTAGAAGAAGGGTTGCTGTGTAATATGGTAACTCTGTTCTTAATTTTTTTAGGAACTTCCATACTCAATGCAAGATACAGATAATATATTTTAGACTTGTACACTTGGAATCTATATAATTTTATTAACCAATGTCACCCCAATAAATTGAATTTAAAAATTAAAAATAAATAAATAACATGGCAAAGGCCATCCTTGCATCTCTTTGCAAGGCACTAATTATCTTGTTAAGACAAATAGTTAGAAATGAAATTGCTTGTTAGGATTTTATGTATTTTAAATTTTAATACATATTAATAGAATATTCTCCATAAAAATTATGTCCATTTGATTCCTATAAACTGATCATAAGAATACCAGTTATTAGCATCAGCTACTATCTTAATTTTGCCAGTCTATCAAGTGTAAAAAAACTTACTTTTTGTCTTAATTTGTTTCTTCCTTCTCATAAGGAAAATTTCAAACATAATTAAGAGTTTTTTTAAAATAGTAAAATAAACACCAGTAGACACAACCCTCAAAATTTAACACATTTGTGCCATCCAGCAATGTGTGTGTTCATTGTTTTCTAAATAATTTGAAAGTAGTTATAGAGGTCATAACAATTCACAACTAAAATTTTTAAATTTCCATCTTTTAAATGTAACTCATTTTACCATTATTACATTTGAGAAAGCTAAAAGTAATTCCCTAATATAAACAAATATCCAATTCAGATTCATACATTCCCAATTGTTCTCATAAACTTTAGAGCTCTTTAAAAAACAAACAAAACCTGGATTTAAAAAAAGGATCTTGCATTGTACTTTTGATATGTTTTTTTAGTCTAATTTAATCTAGAACATTTTTATGGCATTGACTCTTTAAAAAGATCAGGGCTGTGCCTTGTAGAAAGCCCCACTGTTTGAGTTTGTCTGATTGCTTCCTCAGGCATCATTTAACTTTTCCCCCTATTCTCTGTGTTTTCTATAAACAGGAAGTTAGAACTAAAGTCTGACCTTGATTCAAATTACACATTTTAGGCAAAATACATCATAGGTGATGCTAGGTACCTCACATTGCAACACATCAAGAGGCTTGTAATGTTCAATTCTTAAATGCCAAGTTTTGTCATTTAATTACAGTGATGACCACCAGATCTCTCCATTGTAAAGATATATTTTCCCATTTTCATTGAATACCAATCTGTTGGGTTACACTTGGTCACTCTGAGAATGTCCAGTTCCAACAACCTTTTCCCTTCCTTATAGTTTTAGCATCCATTAATTATCCTTCCCTAAAAGAATTATTTTATTGGAAGTTCCACTGATTTTTCTATTTATTAGCTTGTGTTCTTCAATAAAGAACAGCTTCCTCTCATTAAATGGGGCTTAGTTATCCTCCAGAAAGGCAAAATAATGTCTAATTGATTCCCTTTAATTACCAATTTGTTGAGTAAGTAGTTATTATAATAGTCATCTTCACTGGAAGCATATCTTTCATTTTTGCTCTCAATATTTGAAATGTTATGTAAGTAAGCATATCAATTATTTCTTTTATGACTTTAATCTTTAGCTTATGCTTAGAATAGCCATCCATACCCCAAAGTAATAAAACTGTAATATTTATTCTGGCCTCTTATAACTTACTTTGTTTATACTTAAATATTTTAATTACCTGAATTTTCTATAAGAAGGAATCCAGCTTTCTCTTGTTCACAGACACTCTGTGATCCTAAATTCTGATAGAAATTTAAATAGGTAGATATAGAAATTGATATTTAGTGTTATCTGTTATATTCCGTTGGTCTGTCAGTACCTGCACCATTATTTGTTTGTTTTTAATAGCACATTTATGAAATCTAATGACTGAACAATAACCCACCAAATAGATACATTTTAATTATATAAAATAATTTGTTGTTTCCTGATTAAGGGCGCTTATATAACTTGACTACAATTACGCACTTTTCAAAAATGTTTATATTTGGATTCAGAAGAAAGAAAATTCTGCCACCAGAAACATGCAATTAAAGGACCAAATGGAAATGGTAGATGTGAAAACTACGGTATAAGAAGTAAAGAATTTATTAGATGGGTTTAATAGCAAACTGGACACACCAGAGGAAAAAAATAAAAAGTATCCAAAAATGAAAAACTAAGAGAAAAAATGACACACAGAAAAACACATCCCAGAGGAATCCAATGTCTGGAATACTATAAATAAAACAATATATGTTTGGAGCCCTAGGAAGAAGAGGAAAGAGATAATGAGACAAAAGGGTATTTATTTGTAAAGACAGTGACTGAGGGCTTTCCAAAATTGGTGGCAGATATTAATCCATAGGTCCAAGAAGCTCAATGAAACCTAAATGGGATAAAGAAAATCACACCTACACATATCTTAATCAAACTGCTAAAACCCAAAGATAAAGAACAAATCTTAAAAGCTACTAAAGAAAAAAGACACATTAGGTATAGAGAATTATAATACAAATAAAAGCTTACTTCTCATAGAAACATTAAGGCAAGAAGGTAGCAGAATGGCATTTATAAAGTGTTAGAATAAAAATAAGAATTAATCTATATTTCTATATCCAGTGAAAATATCCTTCAAAATGATGGTAAAGCCCCTTCCCTGTGCCTCCTGAATAATTCAGCACTAAAATCATGTTGTGGGGCAAAACCACGTAGGCATCCATGGTGGAAGGCAAGATGTGTTTACTGGCCCAGCATGGGGTTTGAGAGCCCATAGGTAATCTCTATGTGTAGGGGAAACCAGGGATGGGAGATCCAATTCTAAATAAAATAATTAGATTATTTGTGGACACAACTCAATGGGGGAAAGACAGAACCCTAGCAGGATGAGGGAGGATATCCCCACTGAGAACTAGCTATTGTGGGGTGACAGAGCCTGAACAGGGTGAAGAGGTGTTAAGACAATGGAACGGCCTGGTATGGGAATTCAGAGGGGGAGCAGGTTGAGGAATGCAGACATACAAGTGAAATGTGGTCCAGCCTGGGGAACTAGAGCCAAAACAGGCTAAAGAGAGCATCCTGGTGCCTGATCAGTCCAGCATGGTGAACCAGAGCCAAAGCTGGTGAGGAGAACATCTACAAAGGGGACAGGGGAAGGATGAAGATGGAAGATTTTTACATACAGGGAGACTGGGCAGATAAGCAAAGATGAAAATCAGTTTATCACTGTCAATGATGGAAATTACAGAGGGAAAAACAGACATAAACAAATCTACAACCATGGTGGAAGATTTTAACAGCCCTTTCTTGAGTTGATAGAAAAAATAGAAGAAAAAAACAAAAACGTAAAGATATAGAAGACTGAACAACATACCTAAATAACTGATCTAATCAACATTTTTAAAACACTACACACAACTGCAGAGTATACATTTGTTCCCCCAATGCAAATGGGATATTTAGAAGACAGACCACATGACTGGGCCATAAAGTGAATATGAAAGAAATAAAATCATGCAGAATATAATCTAGATTTAAACTAGAAATCAATAATAAGGTAGTATCTAAAAAATAACTCAATTTTTTAGAAATTGAGCAATAGTTGGAAATAGCCTCTGGGCCAGAGAGAGCTCACAAAGAAAAGTAGAAAATATTTTGAATTGAATAAAAATGAAAACACAATTTATATTTGTGGGATGGAGCTAAAACAGTGTTTAGAGGGAAATGTATAGCTCTAAATGCTTATATTAGAAAAGACTTGACCTATAACATCAACAATAACAACTTTCACTTTAAGCTAGAAAAAGCAGAACAAATTAAGCCCCAAATAAGTAAAATAAATAAAATAAAAACAAGATGAATAATGTTGATAAACCACTTAAACAAGGGAGCACAAACTTTTTATATAAAGGGCCAGATAATGAATATTTTTTACTCTATAGGCAAAATAGGATCTCTGTTGCATATTCCTCTTTGTTTTTGTTTTTGTTTCCTAAAACCATTTTTAGCTTATAGGTAATAAAATAAATAAATAAATAAATAAATAAATAAATAAATAAATAAATAAATAAAAGTGCCATGAGCTCTCTCAGAGAGACTGATTAAAAAAAGACGCACAGAGAGAAGGGAAAATTACTCTATAGGACATAAATCTAACAATGAATGAATTTGTATTCAGAATATATAAAGAACTTCTTCAAATCACTAAAAAAATCAACCACCCAAACAATCCAATTTAAAAAGGACAAAACACTTGAATAGATGACAAAATAATACACATGGGCAGTAAGCACATGGAAAGTTAGTTACACTCAACATCATTCGTTATAGGACAAATGCAAATGAAATCTACAATGACATACCATTTTTCTATTAGGAGGCCTAATTTTTTTTTAAAAGACTAACAACACTAAATATTGGCACTGATGGGAGTGTAAAACTGTACAACTACTTTTGAATACTATTTGGAAGTTAAACTTCCACCCTAGGACTTAGAAATTCCACTCCTGTAATACCAAAACTAATCTATAATGGTGGGTGGGGATTAATTGGACAATAGCATGAGTAAGCTTTCTTGGGGGAAGGAAATATTTTATATCTTCTTTTGGCTGGAGGCTATATGAGTGAATAGAATTGTTAAAATGTATCAAACTGAACATGTAACCTAAAATTTTGAACAAAAAAAGTCAAACAAAAATCAATACATTCTATACATTTCCATTTGTTTCCAAAGAGAAACAAAATTAAACTATACTTTATAGTGATGCATTCTCAAGTACAAAATTATGAAAACAAAGCAAGATAGTAATTACTATAAAAGGCAAGAGAGGGGCTCTGTCTAGAATGAGAAGAGATGGCACTGGTAGGCTGTAAAAGGAGGGGCTGCCTGGGATTTTTTTTTGAGTAATGAAAATATTCTATTTGGCTTGGGTGGCAGTTACATGAGTCTTCCCTTTCTAATAACTTACCAACATGTTCATTTACATTTGTACTTCATGTGTGTTATATTTCACATATTAAAAGTTTTTTAAATGTTTTTAATTTCATTGTGAGCACCCATTCTCCCCTCTCACAGGAAATGGTAGTGAACAGCCCATTCATTCAGCTATTGAACTAAGTCCATATCACAACTGACTGGATGATATATATAATGCGGAGAAATAAAATCCACATAATTCTCAAATTAAAAGTCTCTAGAGCTTCTTTTAAAATGAGAAAACTGAGATTTAGAAGATTAAATGATTCACATAATTACTTTTCATTTGGCATTTTGGTATCTAAGTCAACTCCACATGCTTTAAAAAGTATACAGATGAAAACCAAATAACAAAGTGAAAGGAAGTAAAAATGTTCTTATTGATACAAATATGTAAAGCACATATTCTAATTTATGTCTTTCATAAACGCTACAAAGACTGGTTCTGTGGTAAAAGAAATGTCTGGGCAGCCACAAAGAGATTAAGTCTCTTTTGTATACAAACAAACATAGCTTTCCTTTTTTTCCCTTTTAAAAAAAAATAAATAAACCCAATCTAAAAATTTTTTAAAAATCACTATGTAAATGCAACATAATTATGTTCAAACCACAGAAGACAGGAAATTTAGAGTTACAGATTCCATGGTAAGCTTTTATTCTATCCCTGTGTATATGTTTTTAAAGAGTCTTTCATTACATGATCGCATAACACTAGATCATGTAACAATCAGTTCAGCAAATGTTTATTTTACAATATGTGGAAGAAAAATATTTTATAGAATAAACTATAGGAAATTAGTAGATTGTTTAGGTAAACTGTTATGTAAAATTTCTTAGAATCCTAGGTTTTATTGAATATTAATAGAAACAATTTTTCCTTGATTATCTTCTTTAGAAAATGAAATTTACTCCTTTATAGGCAGGTACTTATTTAAATTTGAAAGCTGACCTTTAGATTTCAAGGTTATTTTGAAATAATGAAAAACTTAGGACAGTAGGATGTTAACATATTTGGAGTTATGTATGCCAGGCATTTTGTATAAAAGAACAGCAGAGACTGAAGTAAATCATGAAGATCCATGAACTCAAAACACATCCAAAAAAACAGCCCTTATTATCACTATTTAAGCTGCCAGGTTCCTGACAACTCATATATCTTAAAACTGATGTTTTCCACAAGGAAGAAAAAAGCATTTATTCTGTCTTTCCTTTATGAACTACAATTCCGCTTAACTAGATGGTTAGCAATCAACTCTGAAACAAACCTAGTAAAAGTATCAGAATATAAAAAGAAAAAATCTTCAAGGCCTTCAGACATAAAGATCAAATAACTTACAAAGACAAATAATCAAACTAGCATCAGACTTTTTTTTTAAAAGTATGAAACAAGGCAACAATGAAACAGCATTTTTTTTAATTCAATGAAAGAAAATGGTAACCAAGGATTTTATATCTAGCAAGGCTGTCCTCTGAGTATTTATAGAAAATAGCCTCACTGTGTATCCGCATATGCCTTTGCACAGCAAAGGAAACAATCAACAAAAAGAAGAGGCAATCTATGGAATGGGAAAAAAGTATTTGCAAATCCTGTTTCTGACAAGGAGTTAATAATCAAAATATAGAAGGAATTCATATAACTCAATTAAAATAAACTAGACTAAATATGGGCAAGGATTTCAAGATGGCTTCAGAGTAGGGAAAAGCTATACTCACCTTCCCCAAGCCCCAAACTAGACTTACACCTAAATTATAAAGCAATCAATGTGAATAAACAACTGAAGTCTAGCTGAACTGAAATATTATAACCAAGGATTTATAGAAGCCACATATAAACTGGTAAGAAGGACAGAGATGCAGAAAGGGCTAGCCTCCACACCCACATTCAGCAGCTGAGAAGCTGGAGGGGTATCTCAGCTGCAAAACTCTCTCCCCCAGGCGCACAGGGTCTCAACTCCACACAGGGATCCCCAACCCAGAGCAACAGAGACAAGAAGAGGAGCCCGCATAGCATCTGGTGGTGAAAATCAGTGGGGATTCAGTCTGCCTGGGAGAGAAGGGAGTCTGCTAGAGACGCAGATGTCAGCTTCCCAAGGTCAAGCACTCCTATTGTTACAGCACGAGCCTGGGGAGTGCACTGACAGGCCATCCAACTATTGGTGACACTACTACGCTGTGCTCGGGTCCTGCAAAGGAGTCTGCTGGCTGCACCCAGCAGGGACCTTTGGGACCGTCTTTTTCTGGAGAAGCTCTTCACAGAGACTCAGAGAATGATTGAACTGTGTAACTTTGGAAAGGGGACCATTCTTCCCTACCTCAAGCACACAGGCAGCCCCTCTTCCCCACCTATTGAATCACTAGGTGTTCCCTACCACTTTCTGGCTTCACCCTACTGAGTTCAGTCACACAGGGGGGATCAGAGTACCCTGAAGAACTGGGACTTTCAGAACATGTCTCCCAGGAGGCTTATGTCTGGGAATCAGATGCTCAGGTGCTGGGTTGTGTGGCTACATCACGCAGGGAGAGTGGGGAGGGCACTCCTATCTCCTCTGCAAGCTCAGCCCGTGCTATCCCTGAAGGAGAAGAAGTGCCTGTCCCCTTCCTACAGGCTTCCTGGCACCACCATCAATGGAGACTGTTGCACTTTCTTTTTCATTCATTCATTTATCCATTCATTTAGCATATACAGTGGTACCTCGGTTTTCTAATGTAATCTGTCCCGGAAGACCATTCAAGTTCTGAAATGTTTGAAAACTGAGGTGCGGTTTCCCATAGAAAGTAATGCAAAAATGGATTAATCTGTCCCAGAGCTTTAAAATCAACCCCTAAAACAGCAATTTAACATGAATTTTAATATCTAATGATACCACAGATCCATAAAATGACACACAATGAAAGCAATAAACACAATATACTGTACTGTATAGTAATAAACACAATGTAAAAACAGTACTGTAGATGATAAAAATTTAAATGTAATTTTTTCTTACCTGCAATGATGATAGTCATGGTTTGGATGGGGGGGTCCCCTTCAATAATCACAAAAGGTGACTGTTCTTCAGGTGTTCTGTAGCCCTCTTCCAGAATCACTGTAGGTGACTCCTCTCCTCCCATTCCTTCCCTTGATTTTTTTACACCACTGACACCTGGTTCAGACTCACTGGATCTTTCCCTCACTAAAATTTTTTCAGTTGACATTTGCTTTTTCCGATGTTTTAAAATTTGTCCAAAGTGAGATATAGTATTTTCATTGAAAGTGTTATTGGCATGGCTTACAGCAGCTTTATCAGGGTGATATTTTTCAACAAAAATTTGCACTTCAACCCATTTTGCACACATTTCTTTGATCAGTGCAGTAGAAACACTTTCTCTTCTCTTCTCCTCCAAAGGCAATTCCTCAGTTGCCACCTGTTGCTGCTCCATCAGAACATTTTGAAGGTCTTCTGTGGTGAGTTCAGTCTTGTGGTTCTCCACTAACTCTGCCACATCTTCACTACTCACTTCCAAGCCTGTGGCCTTTCCCAGAGACACAATATCCTCAAGAATAGGAGCATCCTCTTCAATATCCTCAAATACATGTTCAGGGACTGCTTCTGGCCACAATTTCTTCCATGCTTCCATGCTGACTTCATTGTTCTATGAGATACATCCCTCCATGCTTTGTCTATGAGATGTAAGCAATGTAGGATATTGAAATGATTCTTCCATAACTCTCTGAGACTTAGCTCTGTGTCCAAGGTCACCTCAAACAACCTTTGGAACAGTGCTTTGGTGTAAAGCTTCTTAAAATTAGATATGACCTGCTGGTCCATAGGCTGGATGAGTGGAGTTGTGTTGGGGGGCAAAAACTTTACATTGATAAAACTGAACTCTTTCTTCAACTTGTTCTCCAAGCCTGGAGGGTGAACTGGAGAATTATCCATACCAAGCAGGCACTTCATTGAAAGATTTTTGTCTTGGAGGTATTTTTTTACAGTTGGCCTGAATACTTCATGAACCCACTCAATAAAAAATTGCCTGGTTACCCAAGCATTACTGTTTGCCCTCCACATCACATGCAATTTGCTTTTTATGACATTGTTTTTCTTAAATACCCTGGAGTTCTCAGAATGGTAGACTAGCAAAGGCTTCAACTTAAAATTCCCACTTGCATTCTAACAAAATAAAAGAGTTAGCCTGTCTTTCATGGGCTTGTGTCCTGGCAATGATTTCCCCTCCTTTGTTATGTAGGTCCTCTTTGGCATTTTCTTCCAAAAGAGAGCTGTCTCATCACAGTTGAAAACTTGTTGGGGAAGGAAACCCTCTGCCTCTACATAATCTTTAAATTCCAAAACAAATTGGTTGGTGTCTTTTTTGTTGGCACTGGCAGCTTCACCATATCTTACCATACTGTGTATGCCACTTCTCCTCTTAAACTTTTCAAACCACCCTCTACTTGCCTCGAAAATATCACTCTCAGTACTTGTTCCAGAGGTGTTTTTGATGAATTCAGCATGCAAATGGAAAGCCTTTTCACAAATCATACTCTCAGAAATGCTGTCACTAGCCAACTGTTTTTCATTTATCCATATGAAAAGCAATTTTCCCACTACTTCAATTGTCTGTGTTCTTTAAGTGTTTTAATACCTCTTGCAACACTGGCTCCTTTAATGGCTTCTTTATTTTTTAAGAGTGCAAGTTGTAGATTTGGCCATATCAAACTGCATTGCCAGGTCACATACACAGACACCACTTTCATGTTTGGAAATAATTTCCTTCTTCACCTCTATTGTTGTTCTGTTAATGATTCTCTTGGCTTTGCAGCTTTTATCCATTTCTCACAAGGGGTGATTGGCAGAGGGCTCCTGAGATGACATGAACACAGATTGATTGCACAGAGTTACAAAAACAAATTGGTTGAAAGAGTGCTCCTGAGATGAGATGAGCACAGACTGATTGCACACAGTCTCCAATTAAGCTCAAATATCACCTCTGTGTTGCACAGGTGCTCAGGGCTCAATAGCCGACAGCTAGGCCTCAGGATCTTGCACTCAGCAGAAGCTACATGGCATGTTCCACTTCCGAGGCATGTTCGAAAACCGAAGCACTTACTTCCAGGTTTACAGCATTTGAACACTGAAATGTTCATCAATGGAGAGGTTCAAAAAGCAAGGTACCACTGTATTTACTAAACATCTACATTGTGCTGTGTACTTCTGGTACATGTACTATCTATAGAATTGTCAGGAGCAAAGAGGTACCATAAGGAGTTGAAGGCAGAAGCTAGCCAGAGCCTGAGGCCTCTCCAGAGTGGCTGCAACTAGGAGGATGCCATCCAGCAGCCATACTTGGATTCCTTGCTGAGGTCCCTGCATTCCCACGGTTTGCTTCTTATAATTTTGGCTATCTCCCCAGTTCTGGAGTCTTGGCTGCAGCTCTTGATTACAACATGGTACACATGCCCAGTGCTTCCATATGAACTCCCAGTATTGACCTTTTGTAAAGAATGTAACCTTTGTTGGTAAAATAGCCAGCAGAACCTAGCACTGAGAAAACTAGGTCGCTCTTGACTCCATCCCACGGCATTTTATCTTCTGCTTTGATCCCACTGCTTCCATCTCCATGAGGGCCTCAGGGTGGAAGTGGCACCCTCCTCCCAATTTTAGTAGTCTGGCTAACCCAGACATCTGACTTTTTTTTCCTGTGCTTCCCAGAGCGGAAATGAGACAGGACTGTCATATTCAAGAGGACTTCCTTTAAGAATCAGGAATGACAAAATAGAACAAGCAGAATGACCACTCAGAAACTAGATCCTTTGGTTTGCTCTAAGGTGCTAACAGCTCTTGTCCATCTACCAGAGACTCAGTTAGGCCTTTCCCAGCCCCTCCCTCTCCAGAGCAGTTTCACCTTTATCCTCTGTCCTCTAGAGTCCTCCCCAAGATTCCTAGACCTCTCAAGTCCAGGTGAGGTTAAGACTCTCCCAGGATATATATCTTCTTTGAGAATAAGTGACTGAGAGCTTTTGTTCTGGAATTCTAGCTCCCCCTCTTACTAGCTGAATATTGCTTAGGCTCTTTTCTCATCTGTTTGATGGAATAAGAGCAACATCTATCTCCTCTGGAAGTAGTGAGGATTAAATGAGAGTGCACATGCAAAGTACTCAGTAGAGTGCCTGACACTTGGTAAATGCTTGTGATCATCGCATGATTGGAAAAATCTCCCCTCCCAGGTGTCTGCCCCCTCTATGAGGGCCACCCTTAGCTCTCCTGGCCTCTGCATAACCATGACAATCTTCATCCCACACAGGCCTGGGGTCTGTCGTTTACTACTTTAACTGACACTATTTAAGCAGCAGATAAAATAATGGTGTGTCTTATAATATATACCATCTTAGGTTTAATGACTATGACAGCCCTCCCCATAAGTCAGGCACATTCTAAGCAATTGGTATTAATTGAACACTCACAACAACCTTATTACTTTGGTACTATTTTATCCTCCTTCTAAAAATGAGGAAAGTGAAGCCCAGAAAGATTAAGTAACTCAAGGTCAAAGCACCAGGAAGTGGCAAAGTCAGGGTTAGAACCCAGGCTGGCTGACTGTGGGATGTGGGCTCTTAACTGCTATGATATATTGTCAGAGAGTCTTCCTGGAAGGTGACTTTTTTTTTTCCTTTTTTTTTTTGGGGGGGGACTATTCAATCATTTTTTATTTTTCAATTACAGTTGACATACAATATTATATTAGTTTCAGGTGTACACAACAGTGATTAGACATTATATAACTTACTAAGTGATCATCCCAATAAATCTTGTACCCATCTGACACCATACATAGTTATTAGAATATTATTGACTGTATTCCCTGTGCTGTATTTTACATCCCCATGACTATTCTGTAACAACTAATTTGTACTTCTTAATCCCTTCAACTTTTTCACGCATCCTTCCAACCCCCCTCTCATCAGGCAACCATCAAAATGTTCTCTGTATCTATGAATGTTTCTGTACTGCTTGTTCCTTTGTTTTTTAAATTCAACGGTTGACATATATATATTTATTGCCATTTTATTGTTCATATTTTTTACCTTTTATTTTCTTCTTCTTCTTAAAGAACACTCTTTAATATTTCTGGTAACTGGTGTGGTGGTAACTAAACCCTTTAACTTTTTCTTGTCTGGGAAACACTTTATCTGTTTTTTGATTCTAAATGATAGTTTTGCTGGGTAGAGTAATTTTGGTTGTAGGTCCTTCTTTTCCATCACTTTGAATATTTCTTGCCACTCCCTCTGGTCTGCAAAGTTTCAGTTGAGAAATCACATGACAGTCATATGGGAGCTCCCTTGTAGATAGCTAATTGCTTTTCTCTTGCTGCTTTTAAGACTCTCTGTCTTTATCCTTTTCCTTTTTAATTGTGATGTGTGTTGTTATGGGCCTTTGATTTCATCTTGTTTGGAACTCTCTGCACTTCCTGGACTTGTATGTCTATTTCCTTCACCACGTTAGAAAAGTTTTGTGTCATGTTTCCCAAATTGGTTTTCAATTTCTAGCTCTCTCTCTTCTCCTTCTGGTACCCTCATGATGTGAATGTTGGTACACTTGAAGTTGTCCCAGAGGCTCCTTACACTATAATCAATTTTTGGATTCCTTTTTCTTTTTGTTGTTCTGGTTAGGTGTTTTTTGCTTTGCTATATTCCAAATTGCTGAATTGATCCCTGGTTTTATCTACTCTACTGTTGAATCTCTGTAAATTATTCTTCATTTCAGTTAGTGTTATTTTTCATTTCTGACTGGTTCTTTTTTATGGCTTCTATTTTTTTTTATACTGCTGAAGTTCTCACTAAGTTTCTTGAACATCCGTATAACCATTGTTTTGAACTCTGTATCTGGTAGTTTGCTTTCTTCCATTTCATTTAGCTCTTTTTCTGAAGATTTCTTCTGTTCTTTCATTTGGGACCTGTTTCTTTGTCTCCTCATTTTGGCTGCTAAACTAAGTTTGTTTCTATGTATTACATAGAGCTGCTACATCTCCCAAACTCAGTGGCCTTGTGTAGTAGGTGTCATGTAGGGCCCAGTGACATAGCCTCCCCACTCACCCAAGCTAGGCACTTCAGGTGCACCTCTGTGTGGGCTATGTGCACTGCCCTATTGTAGCTGATCCTTGATTCATGTTGGCATCACTGGGAGGGATTGACCCCCACACCAACTAGCTATGAGGACCAGCTGCAACTAAGTGGAGGAGCTGCTGTATAGGAGCTGACCCTATGGAGCAGGACTTCCTTTAGTGGATTTTTGGTGCTCACTGAGTCTGCCCCTAGAGTATGTCACTCGTGGAGGTCATAGGGTTGTAATTCAGCATGGCCTAAAGCTCTCCACTGGGTGAACTGGTTCTGGGGTCACCTAGGAGGTACAAGGTCAGCCACCACCTATGCCCTGCCTGGGGCCACCTGGAATAAGCTACAGAGTGATCGGCTGATGGCTGCTAGTTGTGCTGGCTTGGAGGTGCCTATGAGCAGCCAAGCTGTGAAACAATACCAGCTGCTACTAGTGTCAGGTCAGGATCCACTTAGCAAAACCTATGGGGCATTCTGAGGCCAGGTGCTGCTTGTTTTGTGTTTGTGAACCTTTGAGAGATTTTAGAAAAGTCTGCAGTAGGAGCCAAGACAGGCAGTTTGTATGGAAAAGGCAATGGGCATGGCTTGGGTGAGCCCACAAGTTAGGTGGGGCATGGTCTCTGGGAATCACCAGGATGGGGCAAACAGTGTGAGCCAGGTTTATGTAGACTCAGATATGGTGTCCACCTGCCAGCTCTATGTGGAGGAGGGCCTCAGAAAAAGAACAGTGCCCACTGTTCATACTTCTGTAGCACAGAAAACTGTCCCTCCAGCTTTTTCCCTGATGCCAGACAATTCAGTTCCTCCCCACGTCCCTGGTACCTTTTGAGCTGCTGCCCCAGTGCTGGAGCTCAGAGGGAGGAGTCCATGTAAGTCCATGCATGGGCCCTTTAAGAGGAATTGGGTGGGACCCCAGCAGCCTCTGTCTCATTCAATCACACTCCCCACTGGTTTTTACACCCAGAAGTTATGGGAACTTCTCTGACACTGGAACCCTGGGCTGTGTGGCCTGGTATGGGGATTAGAACAGCTCCTCAGAGGGTACCTCTGTAGCAGAGATATGCCTCCTGATTTTTATCCAGCACATGTAGGTGTGGGACCAGCCAGTTCCACTTTCTACCCCTCTTACCAGTTTCAGTGTGGCTTCTCCTTTAATTTCCTAGTTGTAGAACTTCCATTCAGCTGGATTTCAGGTAGTTCTGTATGATGGTTGTTCTGTAGTTCAGTTGTAATTTTGTTGTGGTTGTAGGAGGATTCTAGTACCACATTTACCTAAACCGTCATCTTGATTGAAAGAGGGGGACTGTTTAGATCTGTCCTCCCAAGTTCTGGTGGCCCTGCCCTGCTGAGCTCAGTTCCACAGAGAAAGGGGAGTGTTGCTCAGAGCTGGGACAATTGGAGTGTCTCTCCCTCTCTTTTGAATTGTCTTCCCAAGCACCAGTGCCTCCAACCTGCTGAGCTTGCTTCTGCAGAGGGGACAGGTGACTACACACAAACTGAACCTGCAGTGTGTTCCTCCTGGGAAGCTAGTCTGGCAGAGACTGAGTGGTCTGGCTCTGGAGCAGGGGCCACTTTCCCCTCACTGAGGCCCTGACCACATGGCCCCCAAGTAGGGTACCCACTAGACCCCATTCTCCCAACCCCAGTCACCCCACCCTACTAAGCTCGCAACCTGTGGAAGGGCTTGTGGGTCACAGCCAGCCTGGGAACACTCTACAGTCTTTCTTCAGAAGGCTCTAGAGGAAGATCAGGCAACCTGAGGGGGAGACAGAGTAACTTATAGGTGAAAGCAGACCTCAGGGCGCATCAGGCCTTTTATAGATCTGCCCCAGCTCTACCCTGGATGAATCCTACATTTGTACACAGATTTGCCCCACCCAAGCTCATCCAGACCTAGTAGATGAAGTCACAAACAGTATATAGAATGGTAGCTCCAGAAAGGTAGCCCAAGGCCATTAACACACATCATTTCACATCAACCTGTACGTGAACCCTGTCCAAATGGAAACAGAACCAACCAACACAACCATTGGTGGACTTCAAACCACAACAAGCTCAACCCAACTAGCCATGGCAGGGGCACACCCAAAAGAAGATTCTGGCAGGAACCAGATCTGGCTGTGAACAACTCCACCTTGGGGGCAAACCCTGTACAGTGACTCGTACCTGATCAAGCTTTATCTTTATAGTCAGCCAACCTGAAAGGTTAACTACACCCAGGAAAAGGCAAAGTGTTCAAGACTCAATGACAACAGGAAGGTGTACATAACCCACAAGAAACAGTCCTGGAGCACCAAGCTTAGGTGATCTGGAAGACTATGCCACTGAGTCCAACAAGACACCTACACCATTAAGGCATCAAAAAAAGTATGGGAGATACAGCAGATCTACTTAATACACAGAGACAAAATGGAGAGACAAAGAAATATGCCCCAAAGGAAAGAACAAAATAAATTCTCAGAAAATAATTAAATGAAATAGAAGCACCCAAAATACCAGATGCAGACTTTAAAACAATGGTTTTAAGGATGCTCAAGGACCTTAAGGGAAGAATAGGTTATATCAGTGAAAGGTTAAACAAAGATATTAAGCATTAAAAAGGATATAGAAACTATAAAAAAGAACCAGTCCAAAATGAAGAATAAAATATCTGAAACGAAGACAACACTAAAAAAATCAAAGCACGTTAGATGAAACAGAGGATCAAATCAGCAATTTACAGGAGAAGATAACAGTAAGCACCCAAAGAGAGCATCAAAAAGAAAAGAGAATTTTTAAAAATGGGGAAAGTCTAAGGGACCTCTGGGGCAACATCAAGCATAACAACATATGCATCATAGAGACAGCAAAAGAAGAAGAGATTGAGCAAGGGATAGAGAACCTCTTTGAAGAAATAATGGCTGAAAACTTCCCTAACCAGGTGAAAGAAAAGGTCACACGAGTTCAGGAAGCACAGAGTCCCAATCAAGATGAACCCAAAGAGGCCCACACCAAGACACATAATTAAAATGGCAAAGGTTAAAAACAAAGAATTTTAAAAGCAGCAAGAGAGAGTTAAGTTACCTAAAAGGGAGCTGCCATAAGACTGTCAGCTGATTTCTCAAAAGAAACACTTCAGGCCAGAAGGGGCGGGGCATGAAATATTCAAAGTGATAAAAAGCAAGGACCTACAATCAAGACGACATTATCCAGCAAGGCTATCATTTAATATGGAAGGTGAAATAAAAAGCTTCCCAGATAATATAAAAGCTAAAGGAGTTCATTACCACCAAAGAAATGTTAAAGAGCCTGCTTGAAAAAGGAGGAGGAGGAGGAGGAGGAGGAGAAGGAGGACGAGAAAGAGAAGGAAAAGAAAGGGAGGAGGAGAAAGAAGGAAATAAATATATAGAGAGTAACATAGGTATAAAGAATAAAATGGCAATAAAAAAATACCTATCAATAATAACCTTAAATATAAATGGATTAAATGCTCCAATCACAAGACATGGGGTAGCTGAATGAATAAGAAAACAAGACACATATATATGCTGTCTAAAAGAGACCCACCTCAGAATGAAAGATACACACAGACTAAAAGTTCATGGATGGAAAAAAATATTCCACGTAAATGGAAAAGAAAAAAAGCTGGGGTAGCAACACATATCAGACAAAATAGACTTCAAAACAATGGCCATACCAAGAGACAAAGAAGGTCACTACATAATACTAAAGGGATCAGTCCAACCAAAAGATACAACCACTGCAAACATATATGCACCCAACAAAGAAGCACCTAAATATATAAAGAAAATTTTGGTGGACATTAAGGGAGAGTTCAATAGCAATACAGTAACAGTAGGAGACTTTAAGACCTCACTGACATCAATAAATAGATCTTCCAGACAAAAAAATCAACACAGCAATAGTGAACTTAAAAGACACTAAGAAAAAAGGAGAAAAGACCCATACAAACAAAATCAGAAATGAAAAAGAAGTCACCACAGACATTACAGATATACAAAGGATCATACTAGAATACTATGAAGGACTACATGCCACCAAGTCAATAACCTAGAAGAAATGGATAAGTTCTTAGAAATATGTAAGCTTCCTAGATTAAATAATGAAGAATTGGAATATATAAATAGACTGGTCAGCAGTGAGGAAATTGAAACAACCATCAAAAACCTCCCAAAAAATAAAAATCCAGGACCAGATGGCTTCACCAGTGACTTCTAACAAACGTTCAAAGAAGATCTAAAACCTATTTTTTTCAAACTCTCCCCAAAAAATTGAAGAAGAGGCAATACTTTCTAACATATGTTATGAGGCGAATATAACCCTGACAACAAAGTTTGGCAAGGATAACATAAAAAAAGAAAACTACAGACCAATATCTCTGATGAACACAGATGCAAAAATTCTAAACAAAATTCTAGCAAATCGAATACAATACATAAAAAAATACATTATGATCAAGTGGGGTTCATTCCAGGGGCACAAGGATGGTTCAACATAAGCAAATCAATCAATGTAATACAGCACATTAACAAAAGAAAGGATAAAAATCATATCTTACCAATAGATGCAGAAAAAGCATTTGATAAGATACAACATCCATTTATGATTAAAATCTCAATAAAACAGGAATAAAAGGGGAGTACTTCAACATAATAAAGGCCATATATGATTAACCCTCAGCTAATAGCATACTCAATGGTGAAAAACTTAAAGCTTTTCCTCTAAAATCAGGAGCAAAACAAGGGTGTCCACTCTAGCCACTCATATTCAATATAGTTCTGGAAGTCCTAGCTAGACCAATAAGGCAAGAGAAAGAAGGAAGGAAGGAAGGAAGGAAGGAAGGAAGGAAGGAAGGAAGGAAGGAAGGAAGGAAGGAAGGAAGGGAAGGAAGAAGTAAAACTGTCACTTTTTGCAGATGGCATGATTCTGTATATAGAAAACCCTAAAGACTCCACTAAAAACAATTAGAAATAATAAACCAATACAGTAAAGTAACAGGATACAAAATTAATGTACAAAAATCCATTGCCTTCCTGTATACTAACAACAAAACTTCAGAAAAAGAAATGAAAAAAACAATTCCTTTTGCAACCAAAAGAATAAAATACCTAGGAATAAACTTAACAAAGAACATAAAAGACCTCTATACTGAAAACTACAAAGCAGTATTTAAAAAGATTGAAAAAGACACAACTGAATGGAAGAATATCCCATGTTCATAGATTAGAAGAATCAACATAGTTAAAATGGCCATATTACCCAAAGCGATAAACAGATTCAATGCAATCCCCATCAAAATCCCAATGTCATTTTTTATTTATCTTTATTGTTGAAAGTATTACAGATGTTCCCTTTTTTCCCCCATTGCTTCCTTCTACCCAACATCTGGCCCCACTTTTTTAAAGAAATAGAGCAAAAAATCACCATATTTGTATGCAACCACAGAAGACCCCAAATAGCCAAAGTAATCCTGAGAAAAAAGAACAAAGTTGGAGCTATCATGCCACCTGACTTCAAATTATACTACAGAGCTATGATAATCAAAACAACATGGTATTAGCAGAGAAACAGGCACACAGATCAGTGGAACAGAATTGAGAGCCCAGAGATAAAACCACATGTATATGGGCAGATACTTTTTAACAAAGGAGCCAGAAATACACAATGAAGTAAAGATAGTCTCTTCAAAAAATGGTGCTGGGAAAACGGGAAAGCCACATGCAAAAGAATGAAACTAGATTACAGTTTGTCCCCATGTACAACAGTTAACTCAAAATGGCTCAAAGACCTAAATATAAAACTGGAAACAATAAATTACATAGAAGAAAACATAGGTACCAAACTTATGGACTTCGGTTATAGAGAACATTTGATGAACTTGACTCCAAAAGCAAGGAGAGCAAAGACAAAAATAAATGAGTGGGACTATATCAAACTAAAAAGCTTCTGCACTGCAAAAGAAACCAACAACAAAACAGAGGCAGCAGACCAAATGGGAGATGATATTTGCAAACAGTAGCTCCAACAAAGGTTTAATTTCCAACATGGTATTAGCAGAGAAACAGGCACACAGATCAGTGGAACAGAATTGAGTGGGACTATACATGTGGTTTTATCTCTGGGCTCTCAATTCTGTTCCACTGATCTGTGTGCCTGTTTCTCTGCTAATACCATGTTGGAAATTAAACCTTTGTTGGAGCTACTGTTTGCAAATATCATCTCCCATTTGGTCTGCTGCCTCTGTTTTGTTGTTGGTTTCTTTTGCAGTGCAGAAGCTTTTTAGTTTGATATAGTCCCACTCAAAGGTTTTAAAGAATTCATAAAACTCAACACCAAACAAACAACCCAATAAAAAAAATGGGCAGACACCTCTCCCAAGAAGACATACAAACAGCCAATAGATATATGAAAAGATGTTCAACCTCACTAGCAATTAGGGAAACACAAATCAAAGCTACAATGAGATACCATTTCACACCTGTAAGAATGGCTATTATCAATAAGACAAGTAGTAACAAGTGTTCAAGTGGTTGTGGAGAAAAGGGAACCCTCATTCACTGCTGGTGGGAACGTGGACTGGTGCATTCACTATGGAAGGCAGTCTGGAAAAAAAGTAAGAATAGAGCTACCATACTACCCAGCAATCCCTCTGCTGGGCATTTACACAAGAATCTCGAAAACATCTGTTTGCAGAGATATATGCACCCTTATGTTCATTGCAGCATTATTCATGGTGGCCAAGACATGGAAATAACCGAAGTCTCTGGCGATAGAGGACTGGATAAAAAAGATGTGGTACATGTACATGATGGAATACTACTCAGCCATAAGAAAGGATGAAATACTACGGTTTGTGACAACATGGATGGACCTTGAGAATATTATGCTAAGTGAAATAAGTCAGGCAGAAAAAGCTAAGAACCTTATGATTTCACTCATATGTGGGATATAAAACAAATTCCTGAACACAAACAGCAGTATGGTAGTTGCCAGAGGGAAGGGGGCCTAATATATGGTGATGGAAGATGACTTGATTTTGGGCGGTTGGCGCACAGTGCAATATACAGGTCTGGCAACATAGAAACCCACACCTGAAACCTATTTAAATCATATTAACCAATGTCACCTCAATAAATTTAATTTTAAAAAAATTTTAAGTTAAAAAGACATTTTAAAAAACAAAGTAAAAATCCTGAGGTGTGGAAAATAAATAAGAAATATTTCTTAAAGTTTTAGCTGCAATATTTTTGTTGTTTGAAATTTTATAGTATTCTAATTACATCCCCCAGAGCAAAAATGTTAGTTGTTTTTTGTAATATTGATGTGATTTTATATACTTGAAGGTCAAATTATCCTCAATGAATTCTGTACATATTAAAGAGATTTTAAAAGTCAAAGAGAAAGGAAAATTCAGCATTAATAAACCTAATTTTTCATAAACTTATGTCAAGATAACCTGTTCCGTTTAGATCCTAGAAAAGGACATAATTAATATGCATTAATTTATATTGAGTTTTAATATGCAATAATTTATATCAAGTATATAAAATCAAATCAGTATTACAAAAAAACAGTGGCCTGAAGTACTAAAAAAAAATCAATAGAGTTTTATGAAATCATTTATTTCTTAAAAACCACTTTTGATTTGGTGGTCAAATTGTTATTATTAAGATGTTTCTTATTCTTGGTGAAAAATATATATGGAAAGAGAATTGCTTATGCATTCTATTACATGAAGTTAGTAAAACTGTGCTGAGAATATGTTTATCCTGATATGTCATCTAAGTTTTAGCCATAGCCTCAGACAAATCATTAAAACATAAAACTGCTAGTCATTAAAACAAGTTCCTAACTCATGAGCTATATAAGACTTACACATGGAGAGGTATTTGCCATTTCTTTACCATTTAACTTAAAGCTCAAAGATGCAATAAATCCTACAAATATAGCAATCATAGATAGCCATGTCTAAAATACAATGCCAAGAGTAATGCTGTTTGAATTCTTACCAAACTCAAAATACTGTTTTCTGAAACTGCCTTACTGCACTTATAAAAACGTTTGTGGGAAAACCATATTTACAAGGACAAAAGGATTCATCAACCTCCTTGTTGCACAAGAAAGGCCAGTTTAGTCTTCATTTTCTGGGGCCTTGTCATAGAATTTGCATTTTTGGCTACTTTATCACCTTTAAACATTCTCTTCTCTTTGTTTTTTCAATGGCTCTTCTAGAAGTTTCCCTCACAGTTTCCCTGGTTCATCCCTCTCAGTTTCTTTATAGGTACTTCTTTTGTCCTTTTATTCTCCTTAAAAGATTGGGTTCGATAGGATTCTGTTCTCTCTTCTCATTTTGCTTTCTCTTCCTCACAATCTCTCACATACAACCATGACTTCAGTTACCAAATATTTATAATACTATGTGGCCAACCCACATCTCTATCGTAGGCTTTAGATATGAATATCTAATTGACTAGTTGCCATTACCACTTGAATGTCCCATAGGAACCTCAATGTCAACCCAACCATAACTGAATTCACCATTTATTCATTACACAATAAATGTTTGTTGGGTACCTACCCAGAGCCTGGAACTGGACTAGGTATTTTATATATAAAATGATGAATAATTGTCTTCGTTTCTCCTCTCATGAAGTTCATTCTTCCTTCACCAGGCCTCCGACCATATTGCCTCTATCAGTAAATGGTACCATTATCCATCTAGTTATATCCTATCCATTCTCTCCCTTTATATCTCTTAATCTGTCAATTTCTATATTCTTTATTACATTACATTCCACTGGCTGAGTTTAAGCCACCTTCACCTCTGGCATGTGATGAGCCCCTAACAAGTTTCTCTGCCTCAGTTATGCTTAAAACCCTTCAATAATTTTCAATAGATTTGAAAGCAAAATCCAAACTTATTAGCATAATGCACAAAGGCCTAAATTGTAATTGGCTATTTACATGTCTATACCTACTCTGAAAGCTCCTTGATTGTAGGTGAGAGTTTAAAGTCAGTTATTCACCAGTTAGGGCCCCCCCTTGTTCTCAATTTATAGCAAATTAAATATAATGATTAATTTAATATGAGAAACATAGAATAAAGGGACTCATGCAGATGAGTATAGATATTATATGGTCTGGCTTTAATCTTCTATATCTGTATTATCATATAAAATTGTTATTAGTTGAAGCTACTGCTACATGAACAATACTAGCCAACATTTACCTAGCACTTATTATGTATCAAGCATTTTATATATTCACTTAATCATTATAATAACCCAATGGGATAGGTACCATTACTATTCCCATTTTATATATTTGGTAATCAAGGAACCAAGTAGTTTGATAATGTGCTGAAGGAAATATAGTTGTAAGTGGTGAGACTGGCCTTCCCAACAACAATTCCAGAATCATTATGCTCTATACAAAATAAAATGAGATTGTGCAAGGCATTAAATAAGTACTTTGATTTTGTAAAGATGATGTATGTTAATAATACAAACTGTATAGAAAAATACAAAGAAGAAAACAAAAATTATCCCAAATCCTACCATCCAGAAATAATCATTATGGATAATGTTAATTATTCTGGATATTGATAGATGAATAGATATCAGAGATAAATGGATGGAGAGATGATAGGTAAAAATAGTGTTGTGTACAGTATGTATTGAGTAATGTGGAAGATGATAATATTTGCACACTTATCCACCCTGCACTGACTTCATTTTTGCTTTTGTCAGTTGTAGTATTACATTTTCATTATCAATATCTATAAAATGCAGTTGATTTCCCTAATGATAATTCCTCTATTGTTATGTCTTAATTTAATATTCAAATAAATTCAATGGTCTCTGCTGGTTCCCTTTAGCCATAGTTTTGCTATTTTGAAATACTTTGAGTAATTTCTTGATTGACTGGACTTTTGTAATACAGCAGTTTTTCAAGAGCTAGTGAGTACTATATTCATTAATCTCTTATATGATTGGGAATATGCTATTGCCTACATATTTGAAGGACAACTTGGCTGGATGTAAAATTCTTAGCCAATATTTTCTCATCCTCGGAGTATTAATCGGAGGGATTTTGTCACTCAACAAATGTCTTTTGGCATTAAAAGAAGCTGTGGAGAAGTTTAAAGACAATCTATCCTCACAGTTTGCTTCTTTTGTCTACATATACTAATTTTTTCTCCTATTTTTGAAATGCAAGTAAGTTTTATTAGGATGTGTTACAATTGTCCATTTTGCATCAATATTACTAGGATCTTTTGGGGTCTTTTGACCTACAGATTCACCAAAAAAGTTTTCTTCCGTTAAAAATAAAAAATTTTTATATCTTTAATTAGATCATATTCCATTGGTTCCAGCCTCTTCTTAAGAAACACCAGTTATATTTATGCTGGATTTCCTTGGGTTCAATATTTATCAATTTCTCTATTATAATTCTAATATATTTTTCTTCAAAATTTCATTTTGTATTTCCTACATACCACGTTTCTTATATTTCTTTTGCTTCTATCTGGGCCTTTAGTTCACTGATTTTTCTATTTTCCTTTGGACTTTGACAACTTGTGTTTTACAACTATTTAGATTGTTTTATCATGCCTTTTTATAAGACTTTACAGAATTTATTTTGGCTGTTTTATTAAGAGAGAGTACATTGCCTTAATGGCCTTGCGATTGTGGAGAAATTATTTGTTTGAATTTACCTATTTCCTTCTGCTGAAATTACATCAAACATAATCCACAAAAATCTGCAATTCTTTTTGTCCTAGAAACACATATTCATTAAGTTTTGAGCACTGAAACAGTCAAAACAGTCAAAACTGGGTCACTACAAATCTCTAAAAACTTATAGTTTCACTGTGTTGCACTCTGGAAATCATGGTCTCTAGTATTCTTTTCATTCCTAATTGTTTCCTGTAGTCTCCTTGGGCTAGAAGACAGTTGTACACAGTATAAAATGACATGTCCATATGACTCTTCCTTAGGCTCCACTTCTCCTGATGTTTTATAATGCAAAACTAGGTCTCTGATGGAAAATTCCTCACTTCCTCCAAGGCCCATTCACTCCTCTAGTCCCTGCTCTCTGAAACAAATGTGGGCTGTGCATCTCATGACAACTAAAGAGGTACATGTTAGCTGTCAGCATATTACTCACAGGCCAATAATTCACAGCATTTTGCAGATGTTTTCACATTTACAATTTGGAGTTAGGGCCATTTTCTTGTTTGGGGTAATACGATTTTTCTCTATTTTTGCTCTTTACTGTAGTTCCCATATCATTACCCAGAAGTCAAGGCTGTCATAAAATTCCACAAAATAGTTCTGTGTATTTACCAAAAAATACTTATTTACTATCATCTCATTATTTACTCTATTTTAAAATTACTTGTCTCCCCAACTCAATCAAAAGGTCCTTGAGGCCTGCTGTTTATCACTGAGTCATTCTTTTTCTTTCATTATTTTGTTGCTTCAAAATCTAGGTTCTTTAAGATTCAAAATAAACAATGTATGTAGCTCTTTTCTCTGGCCTTTCCTCGAATGGAATCAACTGAAAAATCAATTAATGTAACAGTTTACTTAATATAGTTGTATTAAAAAGAATTTGAAGGCCCAATGTGGAAATAAATGTAATGATGAATTTTTAGGTGTCAATTAGATAACCTAGAAATGACTTACGTGGAAGTCATTAAATCTGAGATATAGAATAGAATCAGGAACTTTGCAAGAATAAGTTGTAAGCTATATAAATAAAATTCATCATATTTATTAAAAAGTTATTAATCATCATAAAAAGATGATTTGTGACAGTCATACAGTAATATAGAAAAACATATACTAACAAAGCAGACAATGATAAAAATCTATATGAAAGCTATAAAAAATTTCAAGGTAGCTTCTCAAGCAAAGCTCAATCCCATTTCAGGGCTTTTGCATTTGCTACTCTTTGCCTGATGTGTTGTTCCTTCAGGTTCCTTCACATCTTTCAGGTCTTGGTTCAAATATTATCCTCCCAGAGACCACCTCCCTCTCTTCCACTTTCTTTTTCCTCTTTCCAGTCCAGCTAAAGTAATCACCTCCCACCCAGTTGCTCTCTTTCAACCACAAAGTTTTTGGATGCTTGATAAATATTTACCCAATGAATAATACACAGATAATATTATAACTCTAGATAATCAATACTTGCAGGGAAACGATGAAGCTTGAAAGGCAGAATGGAACCAGAAGGCAAAAGCTTTAAATACCAGGCTAAGGAACTTAGGTCTGGTTTCTAAAAGCATTGAGAAGTCGCTGAAGGTTCTTTGGGCCAAGAAAACAATCTTATCAAATCTACAGTCCAGAAAAATAAATGCCAATGATGTGCAGGAAGGCACAGAAAAGGAAGGGAGAGGTTTGAGGTAATACCAAGTGAGACCTCTTCAATGGCCCAGGTAGAAGATGACAGAACCTCAACTGAGAGCAGAGAGGAGACACATTCAAAAAATTTCTGAGGTAGTTGGTGGTAGAAAGAAGATTTGAGTAGACAAAAAAATAATGTGTCTTTTTGTTTGTTTGTTTGTTTCAATTTTTTTTTTTATTTCAGAGAGATGAAGGGAGAGGGAGAGAGAGATAGAAACATCAATAATGAGAGACAGTCAATGATTGGCTGCCTCCTGCACGCCCCCTACAGGGGATCAAACCCACAACCAGGGCAGGTGCCCTGACTGGGAATCAAACTGGGACCTCCTGGCTGATGGGTGGACACTCAACCACTGAGCCATGCTGGCCAGGCAAAAATAATGTTTTGAGGAGTCAAAGGTCAAAAGAAATAAAGTCATTTCTGAGCAGTGTTATCAGGTTCTTATGAATACCATGTGTTTTTCAGAAAGATAAATACAATAGAAAATAGTTTAATAACTCCAACTAATATTCTTCCCCTAAAGTTAGCATGTGTGCCACTAGTTAGTTTCCTTACTGTCTGAAACACCTGAGAAAAGACTCTAATAACCAAATTCAAAAGGAGTAATGAAGGCTTTAGTACTTACGTACCAGACATGTGGTTAGATGAAGCCATGAGAGCCCAAAAGAGAATCACAGTAGCAAAGTTCTATGACTGTCTTAGAGTTTTTGGTTTCCTATGAAGGAAGAGGGCCTAAACAATTTAATACAAATGATTCTTGTTTTCAGATGCCAGGGAGGTGGGCTGAAGAAAGAAGATACTACCAGAGACTACTGTCATAGGCTACAGCCTTCTGTAAGCTGTACCTCAACAGGGTTACATATATGGCCACATAATATATGGTGCTCTGTACATAGCAGTCTATGTGAATAGAACTCCCTACAGTTATGCAGGGTATATCTGTACACAGTAGCCCCTAAATGAGTGAATCAGAATGAAATGACATAGAAAATTATATGTACACATATATATTATATATAATATGTCATATATATCAACTCAAAAATATGTAAGCTATTAAAATATGTAAGCTCTGTATTACCCCGTCCTAAAGTCCACTACTTATTAAATGCAAATTATAAGTTTAAATTATTTCCTTAACAGCCTGAAAACTTCTACTGATTAGCACTATCTGAATCACTCTGCCTTTTATCTCATTTCTTAATGGAATCGAAGGAGTCACAGGACTCAAGATGGGACAAGGCCAGGGTATCGAAACTCAATGGAAACTTTCCTACCATGTTTTGTCTTTATCCAGTAATAGTAAGCTATGTATGGGGATTGATCTCTTGCTCCATAACACCTGTTAGGCTAAATGCCCACACAGCTTCAGGAAGAAGTGATACTGAGATTTCAGAAAGTTACAGTTAGCCATCAAGGTCTCTCCTTAGTCTGACCTCATCTCATTTGTTGACTCTCCCTCTTACTTTCATCTTCCTCAGATTGGTCTTTCCATTCTTGCATGCTCTCTCACTGTTCAGGTCTCCCTTAGTCATGCTTCTCTATTCTTCCACCCATTCAAATAGGTTCTATTCATTAATGATACACTTCATTCACTTCCCCTAGAGAACTCATTATGACCATTGTTATGGAGTGAACTATGGCCCCCAAATGTTCAAATGTTGAAGTGCTAACATCTAGTACATCAGAATATGACTATATTTGGAGATAGGGTCTTTAAAGGAGTGATTAAATTCAACTGGAGTCCTTAGAATAGGTCCTAATCTAATCTGACTGCTGCCTTATAAAAAGAGATTAGAACACATAGAAAGATGCTGGGGGCAAAAGTGTGAAAAGGAGCTACGATGTGAGGACACAGCAAGAGGGTGGCCATGTGCAAGGTAAGGAGAAAGGTTTTAGGAGAAACAAACCCTGGAGCACCTTGATCCTGGATTTACAGCCTTCAGAACTGTGAGAAAATAAATTTCTGCTGTTTAAGTCACCCAGACTGTGATGTTTTGTTATGACAGCACTAGAAAACTAATAGATTTTGGTACTGGGAAGTGGGGTGCTGCTGGGATCTAAAAATGTGGAAGTGGCTTTGGAACTGGGTGATGTGTAGAGGCTGGAAGAGTTAGAGGTACACATGTTGGGAAAAACTTAGATTGTCTTGAAGAGACTCCTGGTAGAAATACAAATGCTAAAGGTGACTCTGTGCAGTCTCAAGTGGAAATGAAGAACATATTATTGGAACTAGAGGAAAGGTTATCCTTGTTGTAAAGTGGCAAAAGATTTAATTGAATTGTGCTCTGGTGCTTTGTGAAAGGTAGAAATTGTGAGTGACAGACTTGGATATTTAGTAGAAGATATTTTTATTTTTTTGTATGTTTTTATTGATTTCAGAGAGAGGAAGAGAGAGATAGAAACACCGGTGATGAGAGATCAGCTGCCTCCTGCATGCCCCAGAATGGGGATCAAGCCTGCAACCTGAGCATGTGCCCTGACTGGGAATTGAACCATGACCTCCTGGTTCATAGGTTGATGCTCAACCACTGAACCATGCTGTCTGGGCTAGCAGAAGAGATTTTTAAACAAAGTATTAAAGGTGCACCCTGGTTAGTCCTTACTAATTACAGTAAAATGCAAGAGGAGAGGGAATTGTTAAAACAGAACCAAACTTGAAGATTTAGAAAATGTTCAACTTATTTATATTGCGAAAGAAATGAGAAAGTGCATTCCAGAGAGAACATTAAGAGTATAGCTAGACAATTATATGACAAAGAGATTATAGGTGTGAGTCGTAGATCTAATTAACCACTTCAATAGAAACACTACCATCTTGAACTGAAGGGGAGAGAGATGGGATGAAATGAAGGAACGCTGTTGGACTTCTGGGATTCTACAGGTCAGGTCAATAGAGCTATCTACCTGTAAACAATATGGTGCTGTTTCTCCCACAATCAGAATTATTGGGTCCAGGAATCAAGGTGTGGAAAAGGGAGTGGTATTTACTATTATCCCTAGTGACCTACTTAATGCTTTGCTGACTTAAAGGTCTTAGTTCCTAAGGGAGGAATATTTCCACCAGGAGACACAACAATGATGCCTCTGAACTGAAGTTAAGACTGTCACTTTGGCCTCCCTATGCCTCTAAATCAACAGGCAAATAAGGGAATTATTGTGCCAGCTGGGGTGACTGATCCTACCAAAGGAAAATTGGACTGCTACTCCACAACAGAGGTAAGGCTGAATATATCTGGAATACAGGAGATCCCTTAGAGTGTCTCTTAGTATTACCATGCCCTGTGATTAAGGTCAATAGAAAACCACAACAAATGCAATCCAGGTAGGACTACTAACGGCCCAGGCCCTTCAAGAATAGAGTCACCCCACCAGGTAAAGAACCACAGTGAACTGAAATTCTAGCTGAGGCTAAAGGGAATACAGAATGTGTAATGAAAGAAGGTAGTTACAAATCCCAGCAATAATCATATGACCAGTTATAGAAATGGGGACTATAATTATCAGAGTATTCCTTCCTATTTTGTTATAAATGTGTATCTTTGTTTTCTGCCCTCTTATCCTCTTGTCATGTAGCATGAGATGTATTGACTTTATATCATAGTTTTTAAGTACTGTTAACTACAACATAGGATTTAAGTTATAGGATATCAGTAAGAGTAAACAACACCCATGGACTTTGTTTCCTCTTCTGGGGAAATGATTAGCACATTTTAGTTGTATGCAAGATAATTAGGCAGAAGTATGACCTTATTATTGTATTTATATAGAGATTAAGTATGGTCTGAGATGCGTGCATGGGTGCCACTTTGACAATTTATGACAGCTCTTTTTATGTGTCAACTTGACTAGGCTGAGAGATGCCCAGATATTTGGCCAAACATTATTCTGTATACTTCTATGAAGATGTTTTTTGGGGTGAGATTAACATTAAATTGGTAGACTTTGAGTAAAGCAGATTATCATCCAAAATCAGTGGGCCTCATCTGATCAGTTGAAGGCTTTAATAAAACAAAGACTAAGCTCCTTGAGCAAAAAGGAGTTCTGCCAGAAGGCCACCTTTGAACTCATAACAGCTCTTTCCTGAGTCTCCAGCCTGCTGCTAGCCTACTCCATCAGAATTTGGACTTGCCAAGCCTCCACAATTACTTGAGCCAATTCCTTAAAGTAAATCAATCTCAATCTCAATCTCTCAATCTCCCTCTCTCTCTTTCTCATTACAAACACACACACACACACACACACACACACACACACACACACGCAAGCACACACCCTGTTGGTTCTGATTCCCTAGAGTACCCTAATACAACAAATTTGACTCACATGGGTTCCTCCTTTTCTGGATATATAATCTTGCTATTGTTCTTAAATTATACCGTATTTAAGTCTTCCTAATTAGACAGTATTTGCCCAAAGACCAAGATCATAGCTTAATATCCTTTGTTTTTCCCCTCATCTGTTCACAGCTCTTGTTAGGTGCTCAAAATATGTTTGCTGACTTGAACTGAGAAATAAGGAGGATACAATAGGAATGCTACCTAGAACTACCTAGGATCTCAGGAGATACAGATAATTCTTCCCTGGAACACACAGAAATTTTTTGATGATTAAGGTTTCTGCATGGGAAATTGATTACTTAGTGTTTGAAGTCCTCCTAATATGCCCAGCTTCAGGCCTCCAGCTCATCCAAGGGAACAATTTGGCTCTGTAAGTCATGATTTGGTAGTCTTGTGGTTATTTATATGTAAACACATTTTACTTTTTAATCATTCATGCACCCCACTTTTAAGTGATGGCACTATTCTATGACTACCTGAGTATTTCCCCTAACACTCTCAAATGAAATCTTTCAAGCTGTAGGGCCACTTACATCATACTTTCGGGTTCTACTGCACAAGCACCAACTGCTTTTGTGACATTGACAAGAAGAGCTTGGTTTATTCCAACGAGGAGGTTCACAAGTGGTTGAATGCCACCACATTTCCGGATAATGACTCGGTTTTCATATTCTTGACAACATTCTCCCAGTGCGCCAACCACATTCACAAGAACTTCTTCGGGCTGGTCAGTTAAAAGTCCCACCAAAGTTTCAATGGCTTTGTATTCCCGAAACCTAAATTCATCACAAGAAAATGAGGTGGGGAGGGAAGGAAAGAGGAGAACAGTATTATTTTTGGTATAAAATTACCTGATGATAATTAATAGTAATAATATTAATAGCTAAAAATTACTAAATGTCAACTATATATTCATTCCATCCTTACAAAAACACTACAATGTAGATACTATTATAATCCTCATTTTCAGAAAGTTAATCTGAAGCTTGGTAAATAGTGAAGCCGGAATCCACACACAACCCTCTGTGCCCTTAACCTCTATGCTGTACAGCCTCTAAAACAGCTACAACTTTTTCCAAATCTGAGCAGCAATGATTTCATTATGCTAAGGGCTGTTTCCCCATGTTACAGAGACCACTGTACATAAACAAAGCAAAATAAATCTATTTTGTGTTCAATTGGACATGTGATTATTTGTTTAATATAATCATCACATCTGAGACAAGGAAGAGTTGCCTCAGAACAACCATTATAGAGGGTGAGAACTCTAAAAATAAATGAAGAGATGAATTTGAACATTAAATTAAATCAAAAGGTCATAAAGTTTACAAATACTTTGGAATTCAATGAAGTCATATTTGAAAATGACTACTCTTTAAGATTAACTGGTTAGTTGGCACTTAGCTGACTCATCTTGTTTATCTTCATAAAAAGGAAAAGAGTGGAACCACTTTCATCTCTAAAGATTCGGTGGGAAATCCACTCCCTCAACCTCAGTAGGTCTCTGCAGCAAATGTAAGAGATACTTCACATTTAAGTGGCTGCCCATATGCCAAACAGCCTATTTGCACAGAAAGATTATGTCAGCAAGCCCCTGAGCCCTACTGAGGCACAGAAAACTATTGCCAGGGGTAGGATGGGAAGTAGGAGTCTTTCATTTCTAAGAATTCTTTAATTCTGCCAACCTAGTCTAAATGTGTATCTATAAAAACTATAGGAGAAGCATTAGAATTGACTCTTTCTTAAAACACCATTAAATTATAAGACTATGTTTTGGTGGCCTTATTTTTATTACAAAATATGGAATGCCTTCTCTTACTTGGTCACATTCTCTTTGCTGATGGAACATTTCCATATTGCCCCTGTGACAGCTGCCAAACGTTCTTTATTGTCAGTGTTGTTGAGCAGGCTGGCCAGGGGCTTAAGTCCTCCATGCAGCCTAACCAGGTCACGGGTTTCCTCATCTTCAGCACACTACACAAAAAGTCAAGTCAGAAGCTGACAGTGAGCAAGGCATATAAAGATTTCAGTGATTATGAAAAAGGATGTTGTTCTACTAGCTATGAAACTTATCAGAGAGTATAATTTTCTGAAGGCACCTCCAAGTAAACATTAGTCTCTTCTATATTGGCAACTATCTGACAAAGTCTGTCTTCCTTTACATGGTTTTGGCAATATCTAGCAGTTTCTATATACTTTGGCAATTCTCCTAAGCCAGTTTGGAGGTAGCCTGGGCTTCCACCAAGACAGATGCAAAGGTGGGTTAGAAACCTAGAATGCCACATACATGGATGGACGATTTCTGCAATGATGCAACCCAGAGTCTTGGGAAAACATAGAAGAGAATATAGATCAGTGATGGGGATTCAGTCAGATCTTCAATGACCCCAAAAATCTAAGAGGTGAGGAATTTCCCCACTAGAGTTTCTATGCCTAGAGCAGTAGGTTATATCAATAGCAACCAACAGCTTATTCAAACATGTGTATCCATGTTTGTGTCAACCTTTGAAATTAATGTGTACTGCATAGATGTTCCCATTTGATCATCCTTCCCAGGTTATAGAGCCAAAATATGATTAACTTAGTATAGGTTTGCCATTATCCTAAACATACAGTTGGTCCCTGAGGCCACATGATACACATATACATGTAATGTATCATCAGTGAGTGCCGCTGGGAGAAATTCTCATCGTAGTGCACCACAGGCACTTGCCATGCTTATCTATTTCTGACTTTCCATTCTGGTTCAGTTGCAGCTTTTAAAAAGTAATCACTATTTCTAACTGACCCTTAACAGTTACTCTTATGAGGCATATATACAGTCAATGCTATATATCCTTGTTCTGAGCTGGTTGCATGCCCTCAAAACTCATAAATTAAAGTCCTACCCCCTGTACCTCACAATGTGACCATATTTGAGGACAGGGTCTTTAAAGAGGTAATTAAGGTTAAACAAAGTCATCGAAGTGGAATCTAATCCAATATGGCATGGATCCCTATAAGAAGAGGATATTAGGACACTGAGGAAAGATCACATGAAGACAGTGGGCGAATGGCACATAAACATGAAGATAGCCATTTATAAGCCAAGGACAAAGACCTCAGAAGGAACTAACTCTGTGGACACTTGATTTTGGACTTCTAGCCTCCAGAACTATAAGGAAATAAATATCTGTTGCTTAAGCCACCCAGTGTTGTGGTACTTTGTTATAGCAGCCCTAGCAAACTATTACAATACTTTGTTGACATGAACCTCCTCTCTGATTCTATCCTTTGGGTGCACTCTCACTGCACATTTCAAAATGCATTCCTTTAGGAAATCTATTCTGATTAGGCAGAAGCTGGCATGGCCAGTAACCAGCAACATACCAATTTGTCAAGGCCAACTTTTCTACCCCTTTACCATTCTAAATCAGTTTTTTGATACACAGTAAGTCCTCACTTAACATCATCGACAGGTTCTGTGACTTTAAGCAAAAAGACGTAACAAAACTAATTTCACCACAGGCTAACTGATGTAAACAAGAGTTAAGTTACTACAGCATCTCATCAACATTATAAGGAAATAATGTTGAATAAAATTATGTTATTTGAAAACCTGCTGTGAAATTTATAACCCATAAAAAACTATGAAATTTATAACCCATAAAAAATTAACGAAGAGCCCAGCTGGTGTTGCTCAGTGGTTGAGCATCGTCCCATGAACCAGCAGGTCACGGTTCGATTCCTAATCAGGGCACATGCCCAGGCTGCAGGCTCAAGTCCCAGCAGGGAGCATACAGGAGGCGGCTGATCGATGTTTCTCTCTCATTGTTTCTATCTCCCTCTCCCTCTCCCTTCTCTCTGAAATCAATAAAAATATATTTTAAAAAAATTAATGAAGATTAAAATACATAAATAAACCAATAAAACAGGAACACACACACACACACACACACGCTCATTTATCCGTCTTGTATTGGTAGGAGATAAATTTCCCAAGACTGTATTTGAACGGGATATAAGAAAACCAATACAAAGGTACTATATACATATTTAGCTATTTTACACTAAGTAAATTGTTTTAGCAGACAAAGATATGCAAGTGTCTTATAGAACTGTAAATAATCAGACATGTTAGAGAAGGTTTCTCTCTGAAATATACAGGGTTTGTTATTAGCACAGCACAGTGGTTCTCAGACCTCTTGTGCATGAAAATCCCTGGGAGTTCTTGTTAAAAATGCAGATTTCTGAGCTCCATCCCCAGAGAATGAGACCACATGTTTAGAAACACTGCCTTGACCCACATGAACAACACCAGGACTATCCACAGGTCCACTGTACCTGGTAAATGGCCATGGCGCAGTGTTCCTGCAGCTGCTCATTCTCACTATTTAGGTTCTTTACTAGATTTTCAATTATCCTTTCTGCTTTGATTGCAGCTCGGTAGTTTGCCTAGAAATAGGGATTTAAATATTTATGTATATATAATGTATGCATATAAGTATCTATTTACATTTATTAATCATTACACTGAATAAACTTTCTTAGTAAATAAACTAAAGCCCAAGGTTAACATATTGATATAACGATAAGAGAACTTAGTCAACATTTTCAAAAATAAATCAGGTCAGAGCATATGCCCAGGATGCGGGTTCATTCCCCGGTCAGGGTGTGTACAGAAGGCAGCTGATCAATGTTTCTCTCTTACATCAATATTTCTCCCTCTCCCCCGTCCCTTCCTCTCTCTCTACAAGTCAATAAAAACATATTTTTAAAATAAAATAAATCACACAAGTACCAATTTAATTAATGTTCTACTAGTTTGATCTTCTCTTTCTAATAAAATGCTGACTTCTTGGGGGGGAAAAAATCCTTAGCAGTCATGATAACCTTAGAAATTCTTTTTCAACTAAAGAAATTTAAGGGCCCAGCCGGGCATGGCTCAGTGGTTGAGCGTCGACCTAGGATCCAGGCGATCCGGGTTCAATTCCTGGTCAGGGCACATGCCCGGGTTGCGGGCTCAATCCACAGTCGGGGACGTGCAGGAGGCAGCCGATCAATGACTCTCTCATCATTGATGTTTTGCTCTCTCTCTCTCCCTCTCCTTTCCTCTCTCTGAAATCAATAAAGATATATTTTTTTAAAAAAAGAAAAATGAAATTTAAGGTAAATGAGAGCAAGAGAAACAGAGCTGGCCTGGATACCTCTGATGCACATTCTTGCAACGTCCCCACCACCGGAATCAGCATGTTTTCATGAGATGTCTTCAGCAACCGAGCCAACAACGGAATCCCCCCAGCCTTACGAATGGCTTCTTTATTCGCATAACTCTTACTGCAGCTCCACAGTGCCAGTGCCCCACAGCGAGCCACTTCCACATCTCTGGCATCGTACAGACTCGACTGAGCAGGTTCTGCAGAATTCTGTGCACAATCGAGTAGAGCAACCTACAAGACAGAGAAACACAGTGTACATGGGAATCTTTCCAATAAAACTTAATGCATCCTGCAATAGCTACAGGGTTGCTACCAAGCTCACCTCCATCAAAGATAAGAATATTTTTAAAAATTAACTTTCATACTACACAGCAGTCAGTGAAAGCAAAGAAGCAAAACCCTTCAAAACACCTTCCTCCAGATTTGGGAGTTTTCCCATTTTCTTCCCATGAGAAATTTAATCCCACCAAGATAATATTTTCTCAATATGCCTCTAACATTTATATTAGTAAGATTTCTAAACCACATACTAAGCCCTGGTATCTCAGAAAAAAAGTAGGCTCCCTAAAGCCATGAGAACATCCTAATGAGAACTGAATGGCCTACACACTGTTAAAACCATGAGACACAGCCCTCTACCTGCACTGCCAAAACCAACCAAACCAAATGGCACAGCTGCCAGGATCCTCTCTTTTCTTTGCAATGACCAAAGTCACTGAAGGCGTTAAAGATGGGCAGTGTCTATGGCTACGGCAGTATGGCAGGGTGCCCCTTAAAGGAGGTGGAACCAGGCCTCCAAAGTGTCTACTCCATTCTTCTCTCTCTGCAGGCAAGTCCCAGAGACACTACCCACATAATTATGACCACCAGTCCCAAGTTTAGGAGGGAGTGGTGTGGACTAAGCAGAGTCTCTGAGTCCTAATTCCAAATTCCTGGGAGAGATATGGTAAAACCAGGATGAGTCAGAGAGACATCCATTGTCTAATTAGTATAGCCCAAGGAAGGATGTGGGTGAGGAGTCTTTACATGGCTTTCAGGTACCTACTGGGGATAGGAGAGCAATGTGGGGAAGAAATTCTAAGACAGCGGGATTGAACACAGGGCAGACAGTCTAAAAGTTTATATCTACTACAGGTATTCCTCATTATCTATATAAAGTCCAAACTCCATAGCTCATTGGATAAGGCCCTGTGTGATCATCCACCTTCACCTCTTACTGGTCATCTATTTTCACTTCTCACCACACAGACCATATCATCCTAGGTCTGGTCACATTAAACCACTTGTGGTTTCCAAGCACTTCCAGGTCTGGGCCTTTACCAACGTAACTGTCTTCTTTAAATGCCTTTCCCTGGTGTGTCTGCCTGACAAATACCTACTCATCTCTCAAGACTCAGCAAAGGCAACATCTCTCTCCAGCCTTTCTTGACCTCCCTCCTTCTAGTAGAGTTGATTGGTCACCCCTTCCTTTGTTCTATCACTCTTCCCAGTACTGACTTCCACGAAGTACCTAATACCCTTCTACTTATATATTTGCCTATATCCCCTCTTTCCCACCACCCTGAGACCAAGATATGACTGTGGTCATGAAATGCCTTTACTTATGCTCATAATTCCACCACCCAGTTCTGTATTTGACACACATTTCAAGAAATGATTGAAATGGTTTTCAGTGAAAGGGTCAAGTGTGCTATACATAAAGAGGAACATGAAACTGGCCACAGGACTAACAGCACTGGATCCTGCAACATGTCTAGGCCCAATGCATTCTCCCTGATTACTCAGACTTCACTGCCTTCTCCCCAGTCTTCTATCAGGTGTTCCTCTCCAGAGACCGACCTATGTTCTCAAACCCCACTGTGGCCTGTCTGCTGTGATCTTGACCTTAGTTCCTTTGCTCTGATGCCATAACCAGTCCACAGCTTCATCCCTGCATTAGTTATCACCCTCATTTCCAGTGTTAGTTGGGGACTCTACCCCCTACCCCAATACCTAGCAAACCAAAAGTGAATCCCCAACCCTAGTCCTTCCCAGATGTGTTCTCAACACAGCAGTTACAAGTCTATTTGGTCTTTCTTGTACCTATTTTGCTATTATTTAAAATTAAATTAAAATGTGTGTCATTATCTTGACTAAATTAGTGCCACTGTTCAAATTCCAGTCCCCCAAATGTGATGTATAAGACTCCCATATAAATATATTTTATTTTCATACTACATTTTCCTTTCTTATAACTCAGTGGGAGTACTTTCAGTGAAAAGCCACATCAGCCTACCATATGATTTCATTATTTAAGTAGAATAATCCCAATCATAGTAATAATTACCTCTTCCCCAAGATTTTATTATGAAAATTTTCCAACCTACACAAAGACAGAAAGAACTATATAGCAACTGTACAGCAACATGCATATACCCATCACCTAGGTTCTCTAATAAATATTCTGCCATATGTTTTATTGCAGAGCTAAATGTCTATTCATCCATCTATCTATCCATAAGTCCATCTTATTTTTGAAGCAAATAATTATAATTTATAGTGCTCTACAGATTACAAATGAAAACACAGAATCTTTTAGTAAATTTCCAAACACTTTTCACTGTTCATGTATTCACATTAAATCCAATAACTCAATACTTAATTATTATACCTTTGTATGCATAAGTATGGGACTAAGTGCTGTGGATGACACTAAGATATATAAAATTTAGCTCTTATGTTAAGGAATTTAAAGTACAGAATTGGTGAATACAAGTTGTGGGACAGACATAAGATCTGTTGATCCTTCCTAAGGAGAGTGGAAATGCATTTCCATATTGTACTTTATTAAGGTCTTTCCTGCCATGGCAAAGATGTTGAGCAGGATGATAACTTTTATCTTTCAGTGATAGTTACTGAAATAATTATTTTTATTATAAAAGTAATATTTCTACAACAAACTGGCATATATTGGAAAATAGGAAGAAAATGTGGTAATCATTTCAGAGAATACTCCTGTGAACAAATTTTTGTATTTATTTCAAGTGTCTTTTCTATACCTTTTAGGTAGGTCTTTAAAAATTGGGATTATAGGTACCATTGTTTTTTGTTTGTTTGTCTGTTTTTAATCCTCACCTGAGGATATTTTTTCTATTGCTTTTAAGAGAGAGTGAAAGGGAGAGAGATAGGGAGAGAGAGAATCATCGATGTGAGAGAGACACATCAATTGGTCACCTCCTGCACGGGCCGGGGATCGAGCCTGTAACAGAGGTATATGCCCTTGACCAGAATCAAACCTGAGACCTTTCAGTCCTCAGGCCAGTGCTTTAACCACTGAAACAAACCGGCTAGGGAGTACCATTGTTTTTTAATCCTATTATGGTTTTATATAACATTAAATACACATTTATTCTTTGTTACTAAATAAATTTCCAAAATATACAAATAGCTGAAAATATATGTTTCCTATGGATATACTGCAAATTATTTTACTAATCTCATGTAAAACACACTGTTTTCAGTTGTCACTCTCATTCATAACAATAAGATGCACCTCTGACTCACCTTGGGGACAATCCTCATGGTGAGATCACCACATTGGAGGGCAAGGGCTACCATACTTCTTTCTATTGCACAGGCTCTCATCACCCCTCACCAACACTATACACAGACATGAATGTATCCCTACCAATGTGATAGGTGAATACTACAACTCTTTTTTAAATTTTATATTTCTTTGCAAAATAAGGTTGAACATGTGTTTTGGCCACTTGTTAATAGAAATATACAAAAAAAATTTTCAAGGACTTTGTGTATCAGATTATTCCTGGCCCTGGTGGGTGTGGCTCAGTGGTTGGAGCGTTGACTTGCACACAGAGGGGTCACAGGTTCAATTCCTGGTCAAAGGCATGTACCTGGGTTGCAGGCTCACTCCCTACCCCCGATAAGGGCACATTCAGAAGGCAACCGGTCCATGTGTCTCTCTCACATCAATGTTTCTCTCCCTCTCTTTCCCTCTCTCTCCCTCTCCTTCCCTTCCATTCTCTCTGAAAATGAATGGAAAAAGTACCCTTGACTGAGGATTAACAAACAAACAAAAAAAGATTCCCAGAACATGCCCCATGGTTATCTGATGTCCAGGCGTGGCCAGGAAGGACAGCAGGGAGCTGACATTTAGTTGCAGCTGGTGCGCTGGTAATGATGTCATTGGTACTCACCAGTTTAGTGATGCCTCCATGGTGTCTCACTGCCCACCTGGCTCTTCTAAACTTGGCAACATTCGCAATTGTCTCAGCTGCCAAACATTTCAGACTCTTATGTGGAGAATCAAGTATGTTAACCATAATTGGTAAGCCCCCAAGGTCAACAATATTACGTCTGATTTGAGGATTATGACTGATTTCCTTCAGGATTTTTAATGAACCAATCTAAATGAGAAAAAAGGTTATAGATGAATGTGTGCTTAATACAGAACCAGTGCTACATTTTTAAAAATGCCAAGTCTACCAAAAATCTTTCCTCAATTAAGTTTTTAGAGAGAAAAAAATTATATTCCCAGGTGTTACACATAGCCTCCGTATTTCCCTTCAATTATATAAACAAACACTCATCATTTAAAAACACTAAGGGAAAGAACCAGAGAGAAAGAAGTAGAAAGATGAGAAAAGCAGTTAACAGTAAAAGTAGCAAGTTATCAGTAATAATAGCAGATAAAGGTGAGAACAAGGCAGCAGGAGTGGCAGACATCTAGCCCTAAGAAGAGACCCACAAGAAGGTATAAACAAGGTCCCTCATCCATTGTGACAAAGCCACTCACCTTACATTTGACTTCATCTGTATCAAGCAAATTGATTAAAACTTCAAGGCCTCCAACATCCCTGATTGCCAACTGGCAGGTCTCTTGTGTTAAGTTGAAATCTCTCATTGAACACAATGCAATCACTGTAGCTGTCTGATTTCCTCCCTATGAAAATGTCATGCCACAGAAAGGTTAAATAAGATCACTACTCTCTACAGTTATAAATCCATGAACTGGGAAACATGTCTCCCATACACATGGCACATTACTTTTTTTAAAGTTCTCTGAGTGGGTTATAATGTGTTAAATGAACCATGTAGAGCTAAAGCACAAAAAAAGCTGTACAGAGTGTCATAAAACATTATTCCAATTAAGAGTCAACATTTAAAGGTGGTCTGTCTCCTTTAAACAGCTACAACATTAGGTGGTATTAGTGTATTAAATAGTCAAGGGGCAAGTCTTGAGAGAGCGATTGAGGAATGTAAGTTTTATGCAGAGGTAACAGGCGGTTTCTGTAGTCCTTCAACAGTATACTGTGCCATGCAAACCATGTCTGAAAATTATCCTTACAGATGTACATGTGTCCTTATGTAGGTATGTATGTGTGTATGTACATTCTTACAACAGGGAAAACCTGGGGAAAGGGAAACCAAGTGGGAGGCAGTGCAACAATCCACATTGAGAACAGGAGGAGGTGGAGTAAGGGCGGTGGGGTTGCAAAAGAGCAGGCAATTCCTGTTTTTAAATTCAATTTATTAGGGTGACATTGGTTAATAAAATTATATAGGTTTCAGGTGTACAGTTCTATAATACATCACCTGTGTATTGTGTTATGTGTTCACCACCCCAAGTCAAGCCTCCTTCCATCACCATTTATCCCCCTTTACCCTCTTCGACCTGCCCCACCCTCCTCTCCCTCTGGTGATCACCACACTATTGTCTGTGTCTATGAGTTTTGTTTTTGTTTTAGTTTGTTTTGCTTCATCCCTTCACCTTTTTCACCCAGCACTGCAACTCCCCTTCCCTCTGACAGCTGTCAGTCTGTTCTCTGTATCTATGCGTCTGTTTCTATTTTGTTTGTTAGTTTATTTTATTTATTACATTCCACATATGAGTGAAATCATACAGCACTTGTCTTCATCAGACTGGCTTATTTCACTTAGCATAATAATATTCAGGTGCATCCATACTATAACAAAAGGTAAGAATTCCTTCTTTTTTTACAGCTGAGTAGTATTCCATGGTGTAAATGTACCACAGCTCTTTTACCCACTCATCTAATGATGGACACTTGGGCTATTGTAAATAAAACTGCAGTGAACAAAGAGGTGCATATATTCTTCAAATTAGTGTTTCGAATTTCGTGGGATAAATTCCCAGAAGTGGAATTGCTCGTTCATAAGGCAATTCCATTTTTAATTTTTTGAGGTAACACCATATGGCTCTCCACGGTGGCTGCACCAATCTGCATTCCACCAACAGTGTTTGTTGATTCATTGATGATAACCATTCCCACAGGTGTGAGGTGACATCTCACTGTGGTTTTAATGTGCATTTCTCTGATTATTAGTGACATAAACATCTTTTCATATGTCCATTGGCCATCTGTATGTCCTCTTTGGAGAAGTATTTATTCAGGTCTTTTGCCCATTTTAAAATTGGATAGTTTGTTTTTCTGGTGTTGAGTTTTATAAATTCTTTATAAGTTTCAGATATTAGCCTCTTATCAGATACTATATCACTGGCAAATATGTTCTCTCATTCAGTGGGCTCTCTTTTTATTTTGTTGATGGTTTCCCTTCCTGTGCAAAAACTTTTTAGTTTGATGTGGTCCAATTTATTTTATTCTTTTGCTTCCCTTGCCCAAAGAGATACATCAGAAAAAAATATTGCTACAAGAAATGCCTGATATTTTACTGCCTATGTTTTCTTCTAGAATTTTTATGCTTTCCAGTGTACAATGTAAGAAGGTGGTTGTGTCACTTTTTTGCACATATCCAATTTTCCCAACACTATTTATTGAATTGACTGTCTTTACCCTATTGTATGTTCTTGCCTCCTCTGTCAAACATTAATTGACAATAAAGGCATGGGTTTATTTCTGGGCTCTCTATTCTGCTCCACTGGTCTATATGTCTGTTTTTATGCCAGTACCATGCTCTTTTGATTATTATGGCCTTGTACTATACTTTGATATCAGGTAGTGTGATACCCTCAACTTTGTTGTTCTTTCTCAAGATTGCTGTGGCTATTTAGGTCTTTCGTGGTTCCATATAAATTTTGGGGATATTTGTTCTAGTTCTGTGAAATATGCCACTGGTATCTTGATAGGAATTGTGTTGAATCTGTAGATTGCTTTGGGTAGTATGGACATTTTAATGTTATTTCTTCCTATACATGAACACGGTATATGCTTTCACTTATTTGTATCTTCTTCAATTTCTTTCTTTAGTGTCTTTTAATTTTCTGAGTAGAGTTCTTTTACATCCTTGGTTAAATTCATTTTTAAGTATTTTATTATTTTTGAAGCAATTGTGAATGGGATTGTTTTATTAGTTTCCTTTCTGATAGATCATTATTTGTGTATAAATATGCAACCAATTTCTGGATATTGATTTTGTATCCTGCTACATTACTGAATTCATTTACCAGTTCTAGTAGGTTTTTGTTGGCATCTTTAGGTTTCTCTATATACAGTATCATGCCATCTGTAAATGAGGACAGTTTTATTTCCTCCTTTCCAATTTGGATACCTTTTATTTCTTCTTACTGTCTGGTGGCTGTGGCTAGGACTTCCAGTACTATTTTGAATAAGAGTGGTGCAAGTGGACATCCCTGTCTTATTCCTAATCTTAAGGGAAACACTTGCAGTTTTACTCATTGCGTATGATGTTGGCTGTGGGTTTCTTATATATGGCCTTTATTACATTGAGGTATATTCCTTCTATTCCAACTTTGCTGAAAGCTTTTATCATAAATGGGTGCTAGATTTTATCAAATGCTTTTTCTGCATCTATTGATATAATCATGTGATTTTTATCCTTCATTTTGTTTATGTGGTGTATCACATTTTTTTATTTGCAGCTATTAAACCAACCTTGTATCCCCAGAATAATTCCCACTTGATCATGGTGTATGATCTTTTCAATGTATTGCTGGATCTGGTTTACTAATATTTTGTTGAGGCTTTTAGCATCTATGTTAATCAGGGATATTGACCTAAAATTTTCTTTCTTTGTCATATTTTTATCTGGTTTTAGAATTAGGATAATGTTGGCCTCATAAAATGAGTTTTGGAGTCTTCCCTCTTCTTGAATTTTTTGAAACAGTTTGAAAGAATAGGTGTTAGTTTCTCTTTAGATGTTGGGTACAATCCACCTGTGAATCCACCTGGTCCAGGACTTTTGCTTGCTGTGAGTTTTTTTAATTAAGCTTCAGTTTCACTAGTTGTAATCTGTCCATTCAGATTCTCTGATTCTTCCTGATTCAGTTTTGGAAGATTGCATGTTTCTAGGTATTTATCCATTTATTGCAGGTTGTCCAATTTTTTGTCATATAGTTGTTCATAATATTTTCTTATAATCCTTTGTATTTCTTTGGTGTCAATTGTTATTTCTTCTCTTTGTGATTTTATTTATTTGGGTCCTCTCTCTTTTTTTCTTGATAAGTCTTGTTAAAGGTTTGTCAATCTTGTTTATTGTTTCATAGAACCAGCTCTTGATTTCATTGATCTTTTGTATTTTTCTTTTTACTCTACTTCATTTATTTCTATTATCTTTATTATTGCCTTCCTTTTACTCACTTTGAGCTTTGCTTCTTATTCTTTCTCAAGTTCCTTTTAGTGTAAAGTTAGATTGTTTGAGATTTTTCTTGTTTCTTGAGATAGGCATGTAATGCTTATGAATTTTTCTCTTAGGACTGCTTTTGCTGTGTCCCATAGATTTTGGTTGTTGTGTTCTCATTTTCATTTGTTTCAAGGTATCTTTTGATTTCTTCCTTGATCTCACTGTTAATCCATTCATTGTTTAGTAACATGTTATTTGGTTAGCCTCAATGTCTTTGTATGTTTTTCATGTTTTGTTTTGTTTTTCTTGTAATTGATTTCTAGCTTCATACCATTATGGTAAGACAAGATGCTTGATATGATTTCAATATTCTTAAATTTTGAGACTTGTTTTGTGTCCTAACATGTGGTCTATCCTAGAAAATGTTCCTTGTGCACTTGAAAAGAATGTATATTCTGCTGCTTTGGGGTGAAATGCTCTGAAGTCATCTCTTAAATCCATGTGATCTATTGTGTCATTTAAAGCCATTGTTTCCTTGTTGATTTTCTGTCTGGAACATCTATCCACTGATGACAATGGGGTATTAAAATCCACTACTATGACACTCTTACTGTCAATCTCTCCCTTTATGCCCATCAAGATTTGTTTTACATATTTAGGTACTCCTATATTGGGTGTGTAAATGCTTACAAGGGTTATATCCTCTTTTTGGATGCTACCCAGCTTTTTTTTCCTTTCCATTTCCATGAAATATCTTTTTCCATCCCTTTACTTTTAGTCTGCGTATCTTTCATTCTGAGGTGGGTTTCTTGTAGACAGCATATATGTGGGTCTTGTTTTCTTTATCATTCAGTTACCCTATGTATTTTGATTGGAACATTAAAATCATTTACATTTAAAGTGATTGTTAATAGGTATGTATTTATTGCCATTTTATTCTTTTAAATATGCAATTCTATTAACAATTAGTGATGATATAATGGGTAGCTGAAGGAGAAAAAGACAATGCTTCACTGTTGTGAGCAAACTGCTAGCCCAGTCTTGAGAATCATGCAAATCTATGTCTCTTTGGCTAATCAATACATGTAAAGAGTAGTGGGGAAGTGAGGAACTGGTCCTTTGAGATAAACAATGATATTTTTTTAAAATTAATGATTGATCAATGAAACTGACCTTCTAGGAAATTAAAGTCATAATTTGTTGCAGGACCTCTTAAGGAATGTCCACTGATCATTAATGCCTTGAAAATATTTTGAAGAACATATTACTTCTACTGATGTTAAGATTGGCTGATAAATAAGAGTTACAATATAAGCACTAAAATAGTTCAGAAGTCACAAAAGCTAAGAATAACTATTTTTAAAAGGTGCTCATAAAAGACAGCCTTGGATTTCTACTTCTAAGTACAGTACCAATGGACTCCAATAAATTTTTTGGGGGGGAGAAAGACACTTACAGATTATGTTTATTTTCATTTGCTAATCATTACTTTATATTGCCATATCTATTATATATGTGTACATATATGTAATGTATGGACTTAGCACAAAAAAATGAAAATTATATTCAAGCTGCCCAACCCCCTCCATATCACACACATACACATATACAAATTCTGTGGTGAATTCAACACAGTATTTTACTTTTTAAATATGGAACTGCAATGGCATTACTAGAGGGCAAGCATCAACAGTGAAGATGGAAAGGGTTAACCTTTCCTCTTACTCCTATCCAGAAAATTCTCTCCATGCTGCTAAAGATGTTATGAACCACTATCCTGTGGTGACACCACTGACTGTTTCCATTTTATAGTCATTTTCTTTCTGGGTAATCTAGGCTGTCCTCTATATCCAAAATTAAGTTTGGAATGACAAGAGCCTTAATTTTGTTTACATTTAAACTAATAACTTCTGTTCTTGCAGCTCTTCTGTCCTTTTTTCAATATCAAGAGAAATTTTAACACCATCAGGTTTCCCACCAAGTTGGTTTTGGAACATAAAAATAATAAATCCTCTATGTACCACTGTCAGTTTCATAAGCTCCCTAGCACTTCTGGTGCCTCTTTTAGAAAAACAAAAGGCAGATGTTTTGTAATCCATAAAGAAGAATCTAAATGCTAACCATAATTAACTAAAGGAAATAATATAGAAAAAGGCAAAGCAAATAAAGAAAACAATTCATCAAACAAGGCTCTTTTTCTGATTTTAAATGGTTAAAAGGAGCCAGAAAGTTCCCCTGGGAAGGAACGGCACTGGGTTCCTACATTAAAAGTTTGAAACTGCAAACCAAGAGCCTCAGATAGAGTTCTTGTAGGCAGTGGCTTCAGACTCAAGCATGACTGGAAAGCAAAAAGATGTCAGACAGCATGTCATGCCTTAGTCAAGCCAAGAGAGTCTCCCCACCACAGGTCCAGCTCCCCAAAGAAGAATGTACTGTCTTGACATTCTCAGCTGTGCATGATCGAGGACCTTCTTGACTGCTACTCTTGCATTATATTTTCTTTGGTAGCAATTTTACCCATTATACACTCAGCACAATTGTTGTTTCCTATTTCATTTTAAGGTCTCTCAATTTTTCTCTTTTAGACTATTTCCATCCTTTGAACTTTATTTCATTATTTACACTGTAACCAATGAAATACATTTTTTAAAAGTCACAGGATCACAGCAGGTGCCCAAGAGGTAAGATTATATATTTTTATGAATTATCTCTTGGCTATTTTTGAAGCCAAAAGATGGAAAATTTACATTAATCATTAAAAGTTAGATCCCTATAGAAAAAATTTTTCTGTAAATCAAGAGCTTTTTCTGAAAATCTGGAAACATATTCATAGACTTGAGGGATTTTTTTAAGAACAGTTTTATATTAGGGAAAGTTAGTTTTTCCACATTTCAGGATTTAGTTCTACCCTTGTCACTGACCACACTCCCCAAAGGATTATAAATCTTTCAAAATGAATACCAGAGGATTGAAGCCAAAATATTCAACATACAGAGCCACAAATGTTAGCCAATTGCTATCCTTTAAATACCAGCTATGTCAAAGGATTTTCAAATGTTCGTTCACCTTTACCAAATGCCATAAACATCTAACTGTGGAGGAGCAATGCAAATATGTTCCTTTTCTAATTAAATCTCCCCAGGGAATGTAATTAGTTGCCAATCCTTATTTTCACATTTTATCATTTATTTGCATTTGTGAGATTTTTAAGAGCTGGAGAAAACATAGTAAAATATTATTTTACTAGCTCTTGAAGGTTTTGAAGAATGCTTCCAATAAGCTTTTCTTTTCCTTAAATTAATGTAATTCTTTTGCTAGTTGTCTTCCTGTCCCTGTTTCTTGTCAGGCATCTCCTGGCTCTGTCCACCTTCAAATATTTTGCAGCTCAAATCCCCTTCTATGACCAGGAGGCATTTGTTCATTGTCACAGTCAGTTTTCAAACATGCAAAGGTTGAATTAATGTTGCTTTCTCTCATTTTTCTCAAAATTTCTTTTTGAAAGACAAGATAAACAGAAGATATTTTTCTAAGTAATGTTTTTCACTGTTTTAAGTAAAACTTTTGAAATAAAAAGTAGTATTACTCTATTTGGTACACAAAGCAATGTCCCCTCATCCTTCTCACTGCTGATACAGAACAAAGAAACATTTACTAAGTTGAGATGAAGTATGTGTTCAAGATCAAATCAGGCCGGGCCGGGCATGGGTTGAGTGTTAACCTAGGATCCAGGCGATCAGGGCTTGATTCCCGGTCAGGGCACATGCCCAGGTTGTGAGCTCGATCCCCAGTCGGGGGCGTGCAGGAGGTTGCCGATCAGTGACTCTCTCATCATTGATGTTTCTATCTCTCTCTCTTTCTCTCCTTTCCTCTCTCTGAAATCAATATAGATATATTTAAAAAAAAAAAAAAAAAAAAAGGATCAAATCAGGAAGCAAGCCACCTTGAATCATTTTTGTATTCTTTCATTCAACAAATTTGTATACATACTACTCACAGAGTCCAATGCTATGCCCCTGAGACACCCAGTAAATAAAAACAGACATGGTATTGCCTTCATGGAGCTCACAGTTTAGTGGAGAAGAAAGGTTTTGATTTTTTTTAAGCCCATTTCAAATATATAAAAACTTTAAGTATGAGAAGTGCTATAAGGAAGAAGGGCATGGGGCTATGGAAGACCACAACACGGAGCTTACACCAGGCGGGGAATCAGAGAAGGTTTCCCTGAGTAATGTATGTCTGGACTGAGGTCTGGACAAAGAGCAGGAGCTTTCCCTGGAGGAGGAGAGAAGTGATGAAAGGCAGGTCAGTCAGAGGAAACAGTATGTGCAAAAGCCCTACAGTAGAGTGGAGCGTGGCATGCTAAAGACCTAAAGAGAGCCAGTGCAACTGACACCCAAAGAGTGGGTGGCGGAGTGTGTGGAGGTGAGCAAGGTGGGCAAAAAAACCAGCTGGGCCAATAGGCCAGGCTGGGAATTTTAGTCTTTATTGATCAATAGGAAACATTGTAGGGTTGTTTTTGTTTGTTTGTTTTGTTTTTGGTGGGGGCAGGGGGAGGACTAACATAAGCTGAGTATATTTTGAAGAAATGATTCTAGTTGAAGAGGCCCCTGGCTGAAGGAGGCAAGTGTGGACATGTGGAGACCACTCAAGTTAAGGCAGCTATGCAGAGGAGATAAAAAAGGGAATGACTTGGATTAGGAGGCCAATGTGATTTATTACCTGTTGCAAAAAATATCACATGTTGTAGAAAAGGATACTATAAAGCTAGTAGGTAAAACTCTGATGAGTAACATACTCACAGAGTCATCATCAACTTACTATCAGAGCCCCATATGACAACAATGAGACAAGAAGGCAGAGAGGCCCGACTGTGAACAGAGGACCCTCTTTTCCTGTTCCACACTCTCTGCAATCAAGGGGCAGCAGGCAAGACCTGGTGAGGTGACACAGCCATCACACAGCCATCCAGCTGGCTTTCTATGCTCTAAGCACTTTTTCTTCCAAACATGCCACTCAGCGAGAAAAGGGAGCCCCTGCCAATGACTGTTTATTAATGACGACAGAGGGCCTGGTGCCCAACACAGAGGTTTGGCTTACAGATGCTCTTCATCTCCCAGGATCAGAAATGGTAAAAAGTCAATGCTCGAAGTGAGTGGCATGTGACCACATAAGTCAAGGTAGTAAAATATATTGCTCTGCCTTCTGTTTATTTGCAAACCGATTTTATACTGATGATTCAGCCCTCATAAACCTAAGACTCAAGAGATGACACTAGAGAACTCCATCCAGGAAGGGAAATAAGAAAATACTGTTCCAGAAGAAAAAAGAAAATTTGAGTCAGGCTGTTGTATTACAAGCTTGCTAAGACTTTTAATTGGGAATAGGTAAAGAACAATGCAAGGATTCCCTACACATTCTTTATAATTTTTTTTTTTAATCCTCACCTGAGGATATTTTTTTCCATTGCTTTTCAGAGAGAGTGGGAGGGAATGAGAGAGAGAAAAAAACATCGATGTGAAAGAGACACAGATTGGTTGCTTCCTGCACATGCCCTGACCAGGGCCAGGGATGGAGTCTGCAACTGACATACATGCCCTTGGCTCTCAGAATTGGATCCGGGACCCTTCAGTCCACAGTCCTACACTCTACCCAGTGAGCTAAACCAGTTAGGGCCCTACACATTCTTATTTTTTATTTTTTTATATATATTTTTTTACTTCAGAGAGAGGAACGGAGAGGGAGAGAGAGACAGAAACAGCAATGATGAGTCTTTGATCGGCTGCCTCTTGCACACCCCCTGCTGGGGTTCAAGCCCGAAACTCTGGCATGTGCCTTGACCAGAAATCTAACCATGATCTCCTGGATTATAGGTTGATGCTCAACTGCTGAGCCACGCCAGTGGGACCTACACATCCTTTTTAAATAGCCATGGAACATTTACAGGCATTGATAATCCGCTGGAATGTGCTAGTCATTACATTGAGGAAAAATTTGTATCAAATTTAACTGTTTCCCTAAAAAAATTAGAAGAGCAACTGAATAATTATGATAATTAATAAAAATATTTCAGTAAAGTGGCTGGGTGCAAAGGTTACATTAAAAAATGAGTTACTGCCCTACTGGTGTGCTCAGTGGTTAGAGTGTGGGCCCTCGGACTGAAGGGTCCCAGGTTCGATTCCTGACAAGGGCACGTGCCTAGGTTACAGGCTTGAACCAGGCACATGTGGGAGGAAGCCAATCAATGAGTCTCTTTCACATTGATGCCTCTCTCTCTCTCTCTCTCTCTCTCTCTCTCTCTCTCTCCCCTCCACTCTCTCTGAAAAGCAATGGAAAAAATATTCTCGGGTGAGGATTAAAAACAAAACACCAATGAGTTACTCTCTATACACTAAGAGTAACAAATAAAAATGTGTAATCTGAAAAATGTTCCCACGCCAATATTAGCAAAATAATAACAAAAATATCTGAGTAAATCTCAGAAGAAATGTGTTGGAAATATATGGAAAAAACTAGTAAGTTTTATTAAAGTACAAACAGGATTAAATAAATGAATGGTCATACCATATTCCTGAATATGACAACTGAATGTTTTTAAAGTTGCAATTTATCCCAAAGTAATTGATAAATTCATGCCAACCAAAATCCCGGTAGTATTTTTTCAGTTCTTTTAAACTTGACTCTCAACTCATCCTAAAGATGATCTGGAATAAAAAATACACAAAAAGTAGTTTAAATTTTTTTAACAAAACTCTGTGACCAATCAAATATTAAAATATACCAAAGAGCCCGGCTGGGCGTGGCTCAACGGCTGAGCATTGGCCTAGGATCCAGGCGATCGGGGTTCGATTCCCGGTCAGGGCACATGCCCAGGTTGCAGGCTAGGTAGCCGATCAGTGACTCTCTCATCACTGATGTTTCTATCTCTCTCTCCCTCTCCTTTCCTCTCTCTGAAATCAATAAAGATATATTTTTAAAAAATAAAATAAAATATACCAAAGCTATAGTAATTAGCATAGAATTGGCATGGGAACATCCAAACAAATCAGTGCAACAGAGAAATATCCATAAACAAACTCTCACATGTGAGAGTAGCATTTCAGATCCTTAGAGGAAGGAGTAGTAGCTGAGTCAGTAATCTGTGTTGATACAACTGACTATCCATGTAGAGAAAAAAAGTAAAATTAGATACCACCTCACACTATACGCGAAGTGAAATCCAGATGGACTAAGGACCTGAACATTTTTTTTAAACTATAAAACTACCAGAAAGAAACAGAAAATATTTCTGTCCTCTTAGAATGGCTTCATATAATCCTTCCTAGCTCCTATTACACAAAACCCATAACCCGTGAAGAAAACAGTCACTAGTACAATTTTAAAGTTTTTATAATAAAGAGTAGACAAAACAACATATGACAAACTGAGAAGATATTTGCAAATAATATAATAAAGGATTAATTTGCATAAAACCAAAAGAAAAAGAACCACATAGAAAAACAGGCAAGGTGTGCAATACAATACATATGAAAAAAATGGTTAACCTCACTAGTAATGAAGAATGAGCACATTCGGCGAGGGAAGAAGGCAGCACTGTGAGAAACAGCAGAGCACCCCTGCTCCCAACCACGGAATCGATTTACTCCTAAAATACTACGTAGGCAGCTTGGAAAAACCAGAAAAACATACTGAGTGGACATAGTGCGAGTAGGGAGCACTGAAGAAACATCGTAGAGTCTGGTAAGAGAGGGAGATGTAGAAAGGGGGAGACCCCCTGAAGCCTGTGCTGGGCTCCGAGCCCTAAGGCTTGGAGGCTGCAAAGCTCCCTCCCCTCGGGAGTGTGGACGGCATCCAAAAGCGGGAATCTCACACGATCTCACACCCAGAGTGGAGGAGAAGGGAAGAAGCGCCCCGCATGGAGGGCAGATGGACCCAGGGGAGCTCAGTGCCCGTGAGGAGGGGACGGCACCTTCCTAGGAAACAAAGCTTCTAATGGCAGCTGCAACCGGTGCCTAATGCTCAGGGTGCTGACCATAGGAAAGGCTGTCCCAAAGTGTGTGGCACCCAAGTAGTAAGGGACCAGAGGTCAGGACTGAGCAGCCGCACACAGGGACCCTCTGCCTCCCTGTAAGGCATTGTGTTGAGCCCCAGAAAGCACTGAATCTGCATGGCACAGGGAAGGGGAGGAGCCCTCCCTACCTGAGCTCCGGGTGGGGAGAGTCTGGGATTTGTGACCAGCCCTGAGTGTGCCCTGGTGGCACATGGAGCTGCCCCAGCTTTACTGAGATCAGCAGCACAGAGGAGCTGCGTGGAGATGACTTTGGGTCCCCTCCCACTGGGTGCCTTGGTGCAAGAGCAGCAGGCCTTGCAGGGCGGACTCTCTGCTTCTGTGTTGCGTTGTGCATTTTTTAGCTTTCCATCCCTGAACTGGCTCCCACCTTCCCAGCATGCACTGGGCAGACAGACCAGTGGAGGCTGGGATGGAGTCTGCACAGTAGACTATTGCAGGGGCTGGTCTGGTGCCACCAGCCAACCAGAGCTGGGAAGGGAGTGGCGGAGCCCGCCGGCCTCTCCTGCAACAAGGAGCACCGCCCCCAACAGGAAAAGGGGCTGGTTCACCTCACTGAGGCTCCAGACACATGTGCAGAGCACAATCCTGAGGGGAAAGGGAAAACAGCTCACAGGAGGGCATTACAAGAATAAGACTCTCAGGTACTGTTGTTTGGGAACTGGAAGAAAAGCTGAAAACCCCTGCTGGGGTGGGGAAGGCAAAGGGCTCACTGGAATGTTTTTAATTGAACCCACTGAGCCCAGGCTGCTGAAACGGCCCAGACAGAAAAGGCAACAGACTGAAATCAACCTGAAGCTGCAGCAGGTCAGAGCCTGGGGAACGAGAATCAGAGGACAGGGTAGGGACTGAGGAGCTGGCTGTGGAGCAGAGACTAACTCCCCCAGAGTGAGCGCCTAACAGCAAAACCTCTAAGTAAGGGGAGTGATACCCTGAGCTACACTAGCCATCCTGCACCCTAAAGACTCTACAGAAGACTCTGGAGTAAGACCAGGCAACTACAAGGTTGCAAAATAGTTGCTAAGAGGAGGTGGTCCACAGAGAGCCTCAGATCAGCCAACTACATATGTAAGGACACCAGAGCCAAACCTAGACAGCTCCTCACATTGGGTGATACACAAGTACCTCCCAGGAGAACAGAAACCAGCACACAAAACAGAGAGCTGCAGTCAACATAAGCTTTTAGGAAAGGGAGAAAGGGGGAATTTTTTTTTTCTCTTCTTTTTAAATTTAAAAAATTTTTAAAGAATTTTGTTTTGCTTAGTTTGTTTTTGTTTTGTTTATTTGCTTTGTTTTGCTTAATCCTTGCTTCTACTATCAAGACTTTCTTGATATTCCTGCTTAACTGCTGGGACTTAATTATTATAACCAACAAGTTTACTGCTTTTCTCTAAGCTTTCCCCCTTATCTCTTATTGGACTCCCTCCCTGGCCCGGCTTTATCTCTCTCTCTCTCCTCTCGATCCATGGGCATAACTTTTTTTTTTTTCATCTCCTTTCCTTTCTTTTGTTTTTCTCCCTTTGTCTTCCTGTCTTTTTGTTTGATTGTTAGTTTCTGTTATTCTCTTTATTGTATTTTTATTTTTTCATTTTCAACTATTATTCTAATCCTGTTCTCTCCCTTAATTTTTTGCTAGCCCTTCTTTCAGAATATTTTCTCTGCCTCTTTTATCCCCAGTAGCTTTGCTATTTTTTACATTTTAGTTCAGCTTATTATTATTATTTTCTAAATTTCTGTCACTATTAACAACAATATACTTTTCTCTCTCTAAGCTTTACTTTTCTTTCTTTTTTTTTTACTTTTTTTTTTTTTTTTTTTGCTCTAGAATTTATGTTCTCTCTTTACTCTCCCAGTTCTCCTTTCACTTGGGTTGCTTCCATTGTGATTGTCAAGATATTTTGTAAGTTACCCCTTGTTTCCTGGAAGTTTGGTTGTGTATTGTCCTGCCTTGCCAGCACCCATACAACAGATTATACAACGAGGTTGGGGCTGAGACACACAGTCAGCCAGCCTCAGAGAAGAGTACTCCCAAGGACTGATCAACGACAATCTAGACCCAATCACAACAGAAGAGCCCAAAGAACCCACAAAAGGGATACCCACAAAAGGGACACGCCTAGAGCAAAGAGCTCAGAAGTATAAGGAAAACACACCTCCAGGCTACACAGGACTCAACAATACAAAATCCCATCTCATAAGACTGAGAGACAGCAAATATATCTAATATACTCATACAAACACTAAGAGCCACCAAAATGGGGAGAAAAGAAACAACCCCCAAATTAAAGAAAAGGAAAAATTGTCAGAAAAAAACTTAAATGAGATGGAGTTAAGCAAGTTATCAGAAACAGAGTTCAGAGTAATGGTTATAAAGATGCTGAAGAAAATTAATGAGAACAACAAGATACGTAATGGTAAGGTCAAGGTCTTAGTGAAAACATGAAAAAAGAGATACATAACATAAACAAAAATCAGACAGAAATAAAGAATACTGTATCTGATATCAAGAATATATTGGAAGGAATTAAAAGCAGGCTCAATGAAGCAGAGGATAGGATAAGTCACTTAGAAGACAAGGTAGAAAAATCACTCAATCAGAGCAACAAAAAGAAAAAACACTTAAAAAGCATGAGGACAGCCTAAGGGAGCTTTGGGACAACATTAAGTGAAACAACATTCGCATTATAGGAATGCCAGAGGGGAGGAAAGAGAGCAAGGGACAGAGAAGTTGGTGGAGGAAATAATGACAGAAAACTTCCTTAGGCTGGCAAGGAGAAAGCCACACAAGTTCAGGAAGCACAGAGGGTTCCAAACAAGAGGGACCCAAAGAGACCCACTCCAAGACACATCATAATAAAAATGTCAAATGTCAAGGACAAAGAGAGAATATTAAGGGTTGCAAGAGAGAGACAAGCAGTAACCTACAAGGGAACCCCCAAAAGGCTGACAACAGATTTTTCAACAGAGACTCTTCAGGCCAGAAGGGAGTGGCATGAAGTTCAAGTAATGAAAAGCAAGAACATGCAACCAAGATTGCTTTATCCAGCAAGTCTACCATTTAAAATTGAAGGTGAAATAAAGAGCTTCCCAGACAAAAAAAAAAAAAGGCTAAAGGACATTCAGTACCACCAAACCAGCACTGCAAGAAATACTAAAAGTACTGCTTTAAGAAAAAGAAAAAATAGTGAGAAAAAGGTACATCAGCATAAACAGGGGAAATGACATTAAATAAGTTTATATCAATAGTAACCTTAAATGTAAACAGAAAAATGGTCCAATCAAAAGACACAGGGTAGCTGAATGGATAAGAAAACAGGACCCAAATACATGCTGTCTACAAGAGACCCACCTGAGAGCAAAAGAAGGGATGGAATAAAATATTCCATGCAAATGTAAAGAAAGAAAGAAAAAGCTGGAGTAGCAATACTTATTTCTGAAAAAATAGACTTCAAAATAAAGACCATAACAAGAGACAAAGATGGTCACTACATAATACTAAAGGGATCTACTCAACAGGAGGAAATAACCCTTATAAACATTTACATACCCAATATAGCAGCACCTAAATATATAAAAAACTTCTTGTTGGACTTTAAGGGGGAGATTGACAGCAACACAACCATAGTGGGGGACTTAAACACCCCACTGTCAACATTGGACAGACCACCAAGACAAAAAATCAACAGGAAAACACGAACCTTAAATGACTCACTAGAACTAATGGATTTAATTGACATTTACAGAACATTTTACCCCAAAGCAGCAGAATACACATTCTTCTCAAGTACACATGGAACATTCTCAAAAACAGACCACATGTTAGGGCACAGGGCAAGTCTCTACAAATTCAAGAAGATTGAAATCATATCAACCATCTTCTCAGATCACAATGCCATGAAACTAGAAATCAACCACTATAAAAAAAACTCAAAAATATTCAAACACATGGAGGCTAAATAGCATGTTATTAAACAATGAATGGGTTACCAAGGAGATCAAGGAAGAAATCAAACACTTCATGGAAAAAAACAAAAATGAACAAACAACAACCCCAAATCTATGGGACACAGTGAAAGCAGTCCTGAGGGGAAAATTCATAACATTACAGGTCTATTTCAAGAAACAAGAAAAAGATCTAATGAACCATCTAACACAACAACTAAAAGAACTAGAATGAGAACAGCAAGAAAAAGCCCCAAGGAAGTAGAAGGAAGGAAATAATAAAGATCAGAGCAGAAATTCGTGACATAGAGACTAAAAAAAAAAAAAAAAATCAATGAAACCAAGAGCTGGTTCTTTGAAAAGATAAATAAGATTGATGCACCTTTAGCCAGACTCACCAAGAAACAAAGAGAGAGGACCCAAATAAATAAAATCAGAAATGAAAGAGGCAATATAACAACCAACCCAAAAGATATACAAAGGATTGTAAGAAAATATTATGAGCAACTATATGCCAACAAATTGGACAACATGGGGGAAATGGACAAATTCCTAGAAGCATACAACCTTCCAAAGCTGAATCAAGAAGAGGCAGAAAACCTGAATAGGCCAATAACAACTAATGAAATTGAAGCAATAATTAAAAATCTTCCAGCAAACAAAAGCCCTGGACCAGACAGATTTACAGGCAAGTTTTACGACACAGTCAAAGAAAAATTAACACCTATTCTATTCAAATTATTCCAGAAAATTCAAGAGGAGGGAAAACTCCCCAACTCTTTTTATGAGGCCAGCATCATCCTAATCCCCAAACCAGATAAAGACACTAAAAAGGAAGAAAATTACAGGCAAATATCCCTGATGAACATAGATGCTAAAATCCTCACTAAAATACTAGTAAATCGGATCCAGCAATACATTAAAAAGATCATACACCACAAACAAGTGGGATTTTTTCTGGGGATGCAAGGCTGGTATAACATTCACAAATCAATAAATGTGAAACATCACATAAACAAAATGAAGGACAAAAATCATATGATCATATCAATAGATGCAGAAAAAGCACTCACCAAAACCCAGCACTCATTTCTGATAAAAACTCTCAGCAAAGTGGGAATAGAGGGATCATACCTCAACATAATAAAGGCCATATATGACAGACCTACAGCCACCATCATATTCAATGGCCAAAAACTAAAACCATTTCCATTAAAAACAAGAACAAGACAGGGATGTCTACTTTCACCACTCTTACTCAACATAGTACTGGAAGTCCTCGCCATATCCATCAGTCAGGAAGAAAACATAAAAGGTATCCAAATTGGAAAGGAGGAAGTAAAACTGTCACTGTTTGCAGATGACATGATATTGTACATAGAAAATGCTAAAGACTGCATCAAAGTACTACTAGATTTGATAAATGAATTTGGCAAGGTAGCTGGATACAAAATCAACATACAGCAATCAATGGCATTCTTAATACACCAACTATGAACTTTCAGAGAGAGAAACTAAAAAAACAATACTATTTACCATTGCAACTAAAAAAATAAGATACCTAGGAATAAACTTAACCAAGGATGTAAATACCTGTACTTGGAAAACTATGGGACACTGAAAAAAGAAATAGAGGAAGATATAAAGAAATGGAAGAATATACCATGCTCATGCACTGGAAGAATTAATATCATTAAAATGTACATACTACCCAAAGCAATCTATAGATTCAATGCAATTCCTATTCAGATACCAACAGCATATTTCACAGATCTAGAACAAGCATTTTGAAAATTTATATGGAACCAAAAAAGACCCCAAATAGTTGCAGCCATCTTGAGAAAAAAAGAACAGAGTGGGAGAGATCACTTTTCCAGATATCAAACTGTACTACAAAGCCATTATAATCAAAACAGCTTGGTATTGGTACAACACCAGACATATAGACCGGGGGAACAGAACAGAGATCCCAGAAATAGACCCAAGCCATTATGGTCAGTTAATATTTCACAAAAGAGGCAAGAGGGTACAATGGAGTAAAGACAGCCACTTCAATAAAATGTGCTGGGAAAGCTGGACAGACACATGCAAAAAAATTAAACTAGATCACCAACTTTCACCATACACAAAAATGAACTCAAAATGGATAAAAGACTTAAATGTAAGTCACAAAACTATAAAAATCCTGGAATAAAACATAGGCAGTAAAGTCACAGGCATCCCACGTAGTGGAATTTTCCCTGATTCATCTCCTAGGGCAAGAGAAACAAAAGAAAAAATAAACATATGGGACTACATCAAACTAAAAAGCTTCTGCACAGCAAAAGAAAACAGTCTCAAAATACAAGGGAACCCCATGATCTGGCAAAACATATTTTCCAAGGATGTATCTGATGAGGGGCTAATTTCCAAAGTGTACAAAGAACTCATACTACTCAGCAAGAGGAAGACAAACAATTCAATTTTAAAAATTGCAATTAAAAAGGAGCTGAACAGACACTTCTCCAAAGAGGACATACAGATGGCCAATATACATATGAGAAAATGCTCAACGTCGCTAATCATCAGAGAGATGCAAATTAAAACCACAATGAGGTATCACTTCACAGCTGCGAGAATGGCTCCATCAACAAATCAACAAACGACATGTGCTGGCGAGGATGTGGAGAAAGGGGAACCCTAGTACGCTGCTGGTGGGAATGCAGACTGGTGCAGCCACTATGGAAAACAGTATGGAGGTCCCTCAAAAGATTAAAAATGGAACTTCCTTTTGACCCAGTGATCCCACTTCTTGGAATGTATCCTAAGAATCCTGAAACACTAATCAGGAACACGCACCCCTATGTTCATAGCAATGCAATTTACAGTAGCTAAGATCGGGAAACAACCCAACTGCCCATCAGTAGATGAGTGGATAAAAAAGCTGTGGGAGAGTTACACCATGGAATACTACGCAGCTGTAAAGAAGAAGGATCTTGTACCATTTGGGACAGTATGAAGGGACCTGGAGAATATTATGCTAAATGAAATAAGCCAGGCAGAGAAAGACAAGCATCTCATGATCTCACTTATATGTGAATCTGAAGAACTTAATAAACTGATGAACAGAAAAGAGTCAATGGCATGGAAGCATGGATCAGACTGGTAAATCTCAGAGGGATGGAGGAGAGGGAGGGGGAGAGATTAACCAAAGAATTTATATGCATATATGCACAACCCAAGGGCAAGGACAATGGTGTGGAGAGGGAATGAGGAGAGGTGTGGGACGGGGTGGAGAAAAAGGGACATCTGTAATATTTTAAACAAAAATTAAAATTAAAAAAATAAATAAATAAGTAAATGAAAGAACTTATTTGCACATATGCATAACCCTTAGACACAGACAATAGTGTGGGGAAGGCCTATGGGTGGTGGATGAGGGGTGGAGGGGATCAACGAGGGGGAAAAAGGGACATCTATAACACTTTCAACAATAAAGCTAATTTTTTTTAAAAAGTAAAAAAAAAAAAAAGAATCATCACACTCACACAAGATACATTTTTCTCCCTCCAAATAAGCCAATTAAAAAATATTGGAATTTAAAGACTATTAATGCCCAGACACTTTCCAGGCCAATTCAATTAATACTTCCACAAATGGTACCTGGGCAGTAAGGTCTGTTTGCTTGTTTTGTTTTATTTTTAAAAGCCTGGCTGATTTCACTCTGTATTCAAAGTTGACAACCTTTGATATATTACTGATGGAGTGTAAACTGATGTTTGCTTTCTGTAAGGAGTATCCAAAAAAAATTTTTTTACATAAACCAGTTTGGTTGGTTTCTTACGTTTCATTATTTCCCTTTAAAAAAAAATGTAATGCAGTACTTCTTAAACTCATTGTGCATATAGTCTTTCTTTTTATTATATTGGCTTTATTGAGGTATAACTGATATACAAAAACTTCACAAATTTAATGTATACAATTTGAAGAGCTTGGAGATATGCATGTATATACCTGTGAAGCTATCACCACAACCAAGGTAATAGACAAATCCATCACCTCCAAAAGTTTCCCTATGTTTCCTCCCTTTTGTTGGTAATAACACTTAACATGAGATCTACCCTCTTAAAACTTTGTGCACAATACAGTAATGTTAACTATAGGCACTAAGCTGTACAGCAGATATCTAGAACTTATTCATCTTGCATAACCGAAATTTTTATACCCATTGAATAACTCCCCATTAGAACTATCAAAATTTTAAATGTGCACATTCTCTGACCCAAGTGATTCCATTTGAAAACATCTATTCCACAGAAATAGTGTACATATTAAAAGAATATGTAAAAATATTTGCTGGAACATCATTGTAAATAACAAAAATTGATTCGAGAGATGACCTAAGGAAGACAAACAACCTAATTTAAAAATTAGCAGAGGACCTGAATAGACACTTCCCCAAAGAGGACATACAGTGGCCAAGAGACATGTGAAAAATGCTCAACATCACTAATTATCACAGATGCAAATTAAAATCACAATGAAGTACCACCTCACACCTGCCAGAATGGCTGCCATCAATAAATCAACAAACAAGAAGTGCTGGCGAGGATGTAGAGAAAAGGGCACCCTAGTACACTGCTGGTGGGAATGCAGACTGGTGCAGCCACTACGGAAAACAGTAAGGAGTTTCCTCAAAAAATTTTAAATGGAGCTGCCTTTTGACCCAGTGATCCCACTTCTAGGAATATATCCTAAGAATCCTGAAACACCAAGCAGAACAAATATATGCACCCCTATGTTCATAGCAGCGTTATTTACAATAGCTAAGATCTGGAAACAGCCCAAATACCTATCTGTTCCACTGATTTATGTCTATTTTTATACCAGTACCATGCTGTTTTGATTACTATAGACTTGTAGTATAGTTTGATATCAAGTAGAATGATACCTCCAACTTTGTTCTTGTTTCTCAAGATTGCTGTGGCTATTTAGGGTCATAAATTTTTTAATTTGTTCTAGTTCTGTGAAATGTGCCACTGGTGTTTTGATAGGAACTGCGTTGGATCTATAGATTGCTTTGGGTAGTACAGACATTTTAATGATGTTAATTGCTCTTATTCATGGGCACAGTATATGCTTCAATTGAATATGCATTTTTAAACAAAAAGTAAAGCAGCCTAGTACATTATATAAACCTGGAACTAGACAAGGGTTATTTTTCTCCAACATTTTTAGCCTCTAAAATTTGGAGGGGAAGCATTATTTTGCTGATCAAAAAATGGTGTGGCTGCAAATATGTCAGGAAGCAGATTCCCTGGAAGTATCTATTACGTTTTCAGATCGTTACAAAAAACTGCCTTAGATATAAAAATTTTTCCCAATCAAAAATCTTATGAATAGCTAGATGGGCATTGTGTACCTTATCATTATGCTCTCACTGGGGTAGTTCACTGTGTGAATTCATAAAGGAAGGAATGAGTTTAAGCTTAATAGACTTCCCTTGAGATTTTTTAATAGTGTTGTTTTTCAGTAGTTAACTTGATGTGGTTATGTAATACTAGCTCGTGGTGGCATAAACTATTATGATTCAGTAGCACTGTATTATCATACTCATCTAATTATCTTTGCTTTTTCTCTACTCTTATTTATTTAGGACAGCCAAAAAGCAAGGGGAGCTTAAAGCTCAAAACTAAAAATGTTATCATTTTATTTGTGGAGATGAGAAGCCTTTCCATCACTTTTACCATCTTCTTTGCAATAAAAATAAAAAGGATGAATTCTCTTTTGTGTGAGCAATACAGGGGTGGGGAAAAGTAGGTTTACAGTTGCTCACAATAAATAATACAATAATTAATAAATAATAAAACAAGAATAAACTGTTTCATGTACTCACAACTATAAACCTACTTTTGCCCATCCCATATAAACATACAACTAACACACATCTCAACTAATCCAAATACTTAAAATGTGTTCACTTCTTACACTACATTATTTTTTTAAAAAAATATATATAGAAATTTTGAAGTCTTAAGATATTTTAACAAGTAGGGTGTTTTTTTGTTTGTTGTTTTTTTTAAGTAAAAAAGTCCTCCTAGTCTTTTTGTCCTGGGGACTTTTTTTTAAGTTAACTCACATCAATGTTGCAACATATATCTTAACTTAGAGACTATTTCTCAGGAAAGTGGTGCTAATTTTCCTTTCTAACTATTGGAGCTTACTTGGGTTCAAAACCAGTGATTGTTGTTTTCCATTTTTAAAAGATTCTTTTTAACAATAATAACACTGCACTATTATGTTCTTCCCCAACTCTTTAATTAAAACCTAGCAAAAGAGCATACTCTCATAGGCTTCCAAAAATGACTATTGAATTCCTTTGTTAAGAAGTGATCCCAGTTTAATTAGCCCCTTATGCAAATGGACCCCAAAGGAGAGCGAAAATAAGAACATACAATGGCAAGGTCTGCAGGCACGCGGGCCCCTGAATTTCTTTACAGAGGGACAGAATAACTGGCAATAAAGACAGAAACCTGGATGCCGTCCTGGCCCGCAGCACCTTCTGTGTGGCCGGGAGTAAAGTATTTCTCAGCTTTTCCACAAATGAAATAAGGATCACACTGCTTGACACTCCAAAACCCAAGTAATGGGAAAGGAATTTAATTAACTGGAACTGATTGCAAAGTACATCAAATTCCTGCAATGAAAAATCATATACAGGCATACATTGGAGATATTGCAGGTTTGGGTCCAGACCACCGCAATAAAGTGAGTATCACAATAAAGGGAGTTGTAATCTTTCTGCTGGTGGATGGTCTTGCCTTCAATTTGTAAAAAACACAACATCTGTGAAGTGCAATAAAATAAAGCACCTTGAAATAAGGTATGCCTGTAACTCCCAATTGCCACTTAGAAGAACTCTTTTAACCAATTAAGGGATTGGGGGGGGGGGGGGAGAAAGAGAGAGAGAGAGAGAGAGAGAGTGTGTGTGTTTCATCAGTTGATGAAAGATCATTAAGAAACTGAGAGCCACAAAAGCTATCTTTGACCAAGGTTTTCAAGTATGACACTGTCCCTGCTGAGAATCCACCCTCCAGACAGGAAATCCAGACCCTGCCAAGGAGGGAACCCTCAGTGTTTCTTGGGAAGCCTCGTGGGATTTTTGATGTGATCATCTTTTAGATGTCACTCTGAAGGAGAGTCCTGGTCCCTGCTAAGTGGGGGGAATCACCCAGCACCTTCATTTTCACGGTCTGAGAATTCTGAATTTGTGGATAAATGACAGAACAGAATAGCTAGCAAGACCCCTGGCTCACGTGAAAGGTGAGGTCACCACCAGCAGTGTTTTATGAAACCAACCATATAGAATAAACAAGTGAGGCACTACCCCTCACCAGCTCATCTGGGTGGGGGGAGAGGATAAGGTGTGGTGATGTCCAGATGTCACAAGCTGTCACTCAACAGTCTACTGCACACGTTTTCTGCTGAGTGACATGTGTTCAGATAATATCACTATTCTCCTGGAACACAGGAACAAGGATTGCCCCAATATTACATTCAAGGCCGGTACCATATTTGTGAATTTATAAAGTTAAAAAGCCCATCACTGCCCCGGTCGGGTGGTGGCTCAGCTGGTTGGGGCATTGACCCGTACAACAAAAGGTTGTGGGTTCAATCCCTGGTCGGGGTACATTCAGGAGGCAGCCAATTGATGTTTCTCTCTCACATTAATGTTTCTCTCTCTCTATAAAAATCAATGAAAACACATCCTCAGGTGAGGATTTTTAAAAAAAAGAAAAAAAGCCCATGGTCTCCCCAGTCTTCATATCTAGCTCCTTGGAGTTTTAGTAAGTAGGAGCTTTCAATTGGATGGAAGCTTACTCTAAAAACAGACATTTATTTCTTTTTGCTTCAAACTTTCCCAATGATTTATCTTCCTTTAATTAGTATTTTGCATCTAAGAGCTAGTTGCATAAAATTACCAAATAAAATGTAACTTTACTTAAGACATTTTTAAAGGCCACTGATGCAATCTACTTATAAAATGGCAAACTAGGTTTGAAGAAAGACCACCAGCCCGACCGGCATGGCTCAGTGGTTGAACATCGACCTAGGATCCAGGAGATCTCAGTTCGATTCCCGGTCAGGGCACATGCCTGGGTTGTGGGCTCGATCCTCAGTGGGGGACGTGCAATGACCCTCACATCACTGATGCTTCTATCTCCCTCTATCCCTCTCTGTTCCTCTCTCTGAAATCAATAAAGATGGGTTTGTTTTTTTTAAAAAGAATCAAACATTCTAAAAAATAAAGAAATAAAAAAATATAGACCAACAGATTTTGCACAGGAATTTTGATCCAAAAATACTGCCTTAGTTGTAGTAACTCAAGTGAAAGGCAGCAACCTTCTGATTAGCTATTAAGAGCTCACATCCAATCATGAATGAAAAGACAGAAATAGGGGCACAGATGCTACCCTCTCTCCTCAGTCTCATTCATTCCCCTGGCTCCCAAACTGGTAGCTTCATTTCTAATGAAAAATTCGAGTTTCAGTCTTTTATTTCCAACTGTTGCATGAGCTATATCTATTTGGATATTTCACTGTCTTCAAACTTAGTCTGTCCTAAACCAAATCTTCCTCATAAACTGGCCTTCCTTCTTTCTTGGTCATTTCTTTGTGCTTTCAAGACACTATCCTATTCCAAGCCCCCAACACACTTTCACTATCAACACAAGCCCTCTGTCACTTCCCACTCAAATTCATTTTGCATGCCACCTGCTGCTGGACTCAGCCTTCTCCATCAATGCCTTCATCATCCTGCTCCCCCAGGTGGACTCTGATCAAAATCCCAGGTGCAGAAACAGGCATCCAGGAGGGAGGAGATGCACCTGGGGAAATGGCCCTGGGGATTAACCCTAGATTCCTCCATAGTATAGCAAGTACTCAGGAATAGACCAGCCCAATGAAGCACTTCAGAGTAGGGGCAGGCATCTCCAACTTGCTCGCTAATATTACTCCAGGTGATACTGAAGCTGATGCCAGGACGGTACAGACATCTCATCCTCACCTCACAGCCCTGGGAAATGTCTACAAGGGATAAAGCATGATTCTAGACCCAGGCTCTGAGATCCCTCCAAACCATTTTCTTGGCTTTGCTCTAGTCTTCTCTATTTTTTCTTAGATTTACTGATCCTATAGTATTAAATTCCATACCACTCTACACAGAAATGGGTTTCAGTGGGCTTTCAACCTTGGGTCCCAAGACTCATTTTTCACATTAAGAACACTTACACCAATGTGCATGCAATACAGATCTATAATTATGACCTTTCAAGATTTTATCTCATGTTACTAAAAAGAACCCATTTGTATTAATTTATGTTATAATATTTGTGACTAATGAGTTCACATTTCCAAACAACAACAAAAAATCCTCCAGTTCTCCTCCTGTTTCACAAAGGGGTTCTCCCATACCTGATCGAGAAATGAGTGAAACTTCTGTATTTTTAGAGAGATTCACAGAATTAGTGTGGTGCATACACCTTAATAAACCATCTCCCCCACTTGCTGCAACTGATCCAAAGCAACATATTTTAACTGCAAGATTTTGGAGCAGTCCTGGCCAGGGAAGAAAATAATATCCATATAAAGCTAGCAAGTGTGGTATACAAAATAGTATGAAACAAACTGAGGAATCTCCAAGGGAAGGTGGAGGTGGGAGTTGGGTCGAGGTGGGGGGGGGGGGGAGAGACTAACCAAAGAATCTATATGTATGTATGCATAACCCAAGAACACAGACAATAGTGTGGTGAAGGCCTGAGAGGGGAGGCGGGGGTGGGGTGGAAGGGGTCATTGGGGATAAAAGGGGGGGACATATGTAATACTTTCAACAATAAAGATACATTTTTAAGAAACAAAACAAAATAGTACACTACAAGGAGAAGGGGGGGGAAACGGAGGAGAGAGGGGAGGAAGAGAAGTTGGGGAGAGCAGCAACAGCAGAAAGAACGACACTACTTCAGAGGGAGGAAGAACTGCCCTCAAGAACCTGAGTGTGAAGAACAGCACAGCCTGGCCCCTCAAGAACCTTGTGCCCTCCCGCTCACACCTTCTGTGCAAAAGTTGAGAGGCAAAGCTTTGCTCACTGGCAAGACCCCTGCAAGACACAGATAAATTTAGTATGGTCTCTCCACTCAAGGAGCAGCTGATAAGACGGACATGCTGAGCCATAACGATACAAGGCAGAATGCAAGTGCATCTCACCAAGGTAGCTGAAAAGGTGTTTACTGCTTCATTTAGAATCGGGGTACAAAGTCATCAGTCATGTGGGAAAAAAGAAGTTGGAAGGTTGGTGAGTAAAAATGCAAAGTAGCCATTAATTTAAAAATTAAATTGTGTTCTACAAAATAAACTGACAAAAAAGAAACAGAGGCATGGATACACAGAACAGACTGACAGCTATCAGAGGGGAGGGGGAAGTGGGGACTGGATAAAAGAAGGTGAAGGGATTTCCCAAAAAACATATATACATAACCCATAGTAGACGCAGACAACAGTGTGAAGATGGCCAGGAGGAGAGGGGCCAAGGGCTGGGTGGAGGTGGGCAAAGGAGGGGGAAATGGGGGACATCTGTAATAGTGTCAACAATGAAAAGTTAAAAAAACTGTCAAATCATAAAATCTTATGTAAAAATACAGCTTTCTACAATTCTGAATAAATATGAATTTGAAAAAAATTAAATTGCGTTTTTAAAAATCCAGATTAAAAGAACACATACATATATAAAACTTGCAAGATGTAATGAATGTATGTCAAAGCCAAATAATTAAATACAAACTCCCTTTACTTGTGTGCCAAAATCTGAGCTCATAGCTCTGGATAAATAATAAGCTATAGTTCATTGACCTGTTCGGGTATTAATGAGCTCATCAAATTTTTTTCAACAATCACAGACATTGCTGTGCTTGGAAAATTGTAAGTAGAAAGTCAGGTCAACATTAACATTTCTCTGCTAGTTCAAGTCTACATTTAGGCATAATTTTATAAATTAAAATGTCAGGTATATTTATTTTGAGATTACCTAGAGATATTAATTTTGCATTTCAAAGACTTCTAATATCCTTTTGTGTCTCCATATAAAACATTTATCTGCATCAAAACCTTGAAATCATTTGTAGATATACTTTTTCTTTTATTGGCTATGCTAAGAATATTTACCTGTGGGAACTATAATAATTCCAAGCAATTTACTGTCTGGCCAAAAGTATCACATTTGCACATAATTTATTGATGAAGAACTTGTGCAAGCTTTAGTAGCACTTCATCAATAAATGTTTTTCTTAGCTGTTCTGGGACAGAAATAGTGCATCCCTTTTTGGCCTAGTATTATATGTATTTATCCTAAATAGTTGAAAAACTTAAAATAGTTATCCAATAATTAGTCTATTTTGAAAACTTCTTTGCCATGTTCACTGAGAACATATTATTGAAGTCATCATTCACTATTTCACTCACAGGCTGCCCCCTTAAGCCCTAGGGAAGAAAATTCTTTCTGCTCTTAGCAGTAGGATGGGTTACACACATGGGCAACTGGGTTATTTCTATCTTATTATGGTAAGAGCCTTTCTTTCACTGTATTAACGCACTGTATTTCACTCCTTCTGTTGGTTGCCAAAAAACTTAAAGCAAAAGTTGAGGGCTACGTATGTATGTCAAGACTCCATGCCATACACTCAATGTCTATGGCAATAACATATAATAGAAATTATTATTATTGCCAGTACTTTACATATATTAGATTTCATTTAATATTCATAATAATCCTAAAACATGGGAACTTTTATTTTGCCATCTTGATCAATGAGGAAAGTGAAGTCTAGAGCGATCCACCAGCTCCCCAAAGGCTACTGAGCTAGTAAGTGGCAGATCCTGACTCAACTGAAGACTTTCTGACATCGAAGATCATGCTTCTAACTACTAATCCATTATTCTGCTCCTGGCCCTGCTGATGCTAGCACCCCTTTGACTCTTTAGTTTCTTTTACCAATAAAACACAGTTAATAGGCCAGAATTCTGTGAATAAACACCAGGGCTCTCCTAAATCTTCTTCCAAAGGCCATGTCTGACTACCAATGCTCGTCTGGCTCAAGCTACACCAAGTTCTGGGTAACAAAGTTCTCCACTGCCAATCTTTTCTCCAGATGATATGCTCTTTATGAGTAGAGTGGAGATCATGGGCAGCTCTGCAGTTCAGGAAAGGATCACGGTATTGTCAGGAAGGTCTCCTGAGTCTGGACATTTCTGCCATGCACGCCCAGCTGATATGGCTTGTGCACAGAGACACTTGTCAAGGGGATACAGGACCATGGGGCTGGAACTCCAGCCTGTGCTCCATGCTAGTGTTTCCAAATTTCCAAGAGATATGAGTCTTCAAGGTTTGGAATAAAAAATCAGAATTCCCAGAAATTCTCAGGAACTCTAGAAATCATGTTACCCTATACTTTTTCCTAAATTTTATTTATATTTTTTAAAGTAATCATTACCATACTAGAGAATAATTTCCATAATATCAAACAGTGAATCATTTTTTGGGATAGAAATGCTAAAAATTTCAGAGGTGTTCTATAAAAAAAATAAACTATATATTGCAACAACATTTAAAAATGATCTCCACCTGACATTTGAGGCCAGAAAACACAAAAAGTGGGAAACATTAACACAATATAAAAGCCAAATAAAACCCATTTTAAAAATTGAAAGATGATATTAAAATATTTACTATTTATATAATTCTTAAATTTTAAAGCAAGCAAAGCATTAATTGTCCTATCCAACGGTGTTAGCTTTTGCTTCATGACTAATAGTCTAGATGTCATTTTGCATTGACATTGGTCAAACTATTAAGAGGCTTCCAAAGGCATAGCCAAGGTGGGCATTAGGGTTTGCTTCACATAAGCTCATTTCCCTTTTTAATGATGAAAATATTTTATCTGCTTGTCCTGATTCTGGTTAGGCCATTGAAGTCTTTGCTGTTTTTGCTAATCGGAGTTTTAGACCAGTTTCTGGTTTTCTAATGGAGTCTTCCATAACATATTCACATCATCTTCCCTTTGAGTCTCTTCTGTTAAATTACTTAGAACAAATTGTAATAATATTCAAACACTGAAAAAATGCCAGCAAAATTATTGGGTAGTACATCCAAAAAACACAACATTCAGATCTACTTAGCAAGCTTGACAAGGCTACAGGTGGAAATTTCAATTAAAATTTAATGACTTATTTTGCTTCCAAATTTGTTATTTCTTAGATCACCACTAATAGGATTTGTATAAAGTATACTATGAATATAAACATATTAATAATTATGCAAGAATGACTCACCATTAGTAGCATGGCAACTGCTATAAGCAAGGCTGACATTAGATTGTGACCACTTCTCTCCTATTTGTTCCTATCCTGACTCCTGGAAATGCCTACTTTCAACTTTGACTGTGCTGTCAGCATTTTGTGGTTTTTTTATACTTTATTGAGAAATAATTGACAAATATAATTGTCTCTATTTAAAGTGTGCAATGTGCTGATTTGATATACATGTACATTGTGGAATGATTACCAAGATTAAGATAATTAACTACTTACTCTCAATGATGTCAGTAAATTTTGTTGAATTAGTAATGTCTAAATTTTAATTCTCCAAGAAGAATTAGAATACTTTTTCCCATTTCCCCAACTTCTTGACAACTTTTCCTTGGGATTTAGGATTCAGGAAAACATAATTTTTTTTCTTGGAATTGCAGCTGAGGCTGTGTCCATCAGAGGAAGGGGGCATATTTTTCTTACAGGAAAAACTACTTTTTCAACTAACATGCCTACAAGGCCATGTTCATGCAGAGGGCCTTTGAGAATCCACAAAGATATGCACAAATAGGCTATTTTACCTGTTAGTTTGGGAAGGCATCAAAGGCACAGGAAAAGTACCAGTTAGCACTTTAGGAGCCATATAAAAATCTTTAGGTGTGAAAAGCCACTGGCAAATGCCCATGTTGATTTGACCAAAGACATGAAGAAGCAGAAGGAAAACATGAGATAAGCCAAAATGTTTTCCCAAGTACTTCTGACTATTGCTTTAAACACAGCCTAGACATTATCAATATCAGCTATCTGATATCAGAAATTAATATTACTCTAGGCTTTGGCAAATCATTTTCCCTGATTTGCCCCCCACCATCCAAGTACTTAAATACAACATTATATGGTCGGTTCCTATGCAAAACGTTTTCACACATGTGATCTTACTGATGAGGATAATGGCAATGTATCAATACGTATTTTAAGTATCTACAATGTACCAGACACTATGCCACATATTTCAAATGTTTCCTTAATCCTTAAATGAACCCTATAAGATAGACGTGTATTTTATTCCATAGGTTAGAAGAATGATGCTTAAAACCATAACTTCTCAGCAGCCACACTGCCAGTACATTATACAGCAGAAAATTTAGTCCAAGTCCAACGTCAGAAATCCACGCTCTTTCCATCACACCATACTGCAAATAAAAAAACGGTGGGTAAATCACAATATCTGTGACTTCCCCAGCGAGGGAAGAGAGCTGGTACCAGGCAGCTTGCCTGCTCCATGAGGACTCACCTTGTTACCCCTGAGGCAATAAGACCTTCCCTTGGACACAATTAAATAAAAATAGGGAGTCCTACAACCCTTACTTGAAAGAAACATACAATAAACCTTTAACATACAATAAAGCAAAATATACATTTCAGAGAAAGGATTTAAAATAAACAGTGCAAACACAGTACAAAAAGTCTACTTTACCTTCAAATATTTCACCAGCTTCTGAATTTGCCAGTATTCCGATGGCAAATCTGCATTTGCTTCTTGACGATGATCAGGTGGTTCTTCACCTTCTTCACTCTCTGAGGAGCTCTCGCTAACAACTTCCTCCGTTTTGTCAGCACTCTTCCTAAGGATAATACCAACAACATACAATAAATATATTTATCTTACAGCAAGAACATGGTTACAATGTGACTCTTTTAGCAACATGTACATAACAAAAACTCTCAGAAAACCAAGAACAGGGGGTTGCTTCCTCAACTTGATAAAGAATATGTACAAAACCTACACTATCATCATACTTACTAGGGAGAGGCAGTGCTTTCCCCCTGAGATCGAGAACAAATAAGGATGTCCATTTTCACCACTGCTATTCCGTACAGTACTGGAGTCCCTAGTTCTAGATATAAATCTAACAAAACTTTGTACAGGACTTGGTGCTGAAAACTACAAAATGCTGGTGAAATAAATAAAAAATCCAAATAAATAAAGACACATATAGTGTTCATAGGCAGGGCTACACAGTAAAAATATCAATAATATCAAAAATAAAAATCCTTAGCACATTTTTTAATAGATATGGAAAGATTATTCCATAATCTTGACTTTTTTTTTTAAGAAGGTGAGAAAAATCACTTTCCCAGATTTCAAGATTTACTATATGGCAACTGGACATCCATAGGCAAAAAAAAGTGAAGGTTGGCCTAAGTTTCATATCTTATATAAAATTAACTCAAAATAGATTGCAGTCTTTAATGTAAAACTATCAAAACTTTTACAGAAAAACAAAGGAGATAATCTTCAGGACTAAGGGCTTCATGAAAAGTTCTTAGACATGACATCAAAAGCACAATCCATAAAAGAAAAAACTCAATAAATTGAACTTTATCAAAATTAAAAACTTGTTTTATGAGAAACCCTATATTAAGAGAATGAAAAGACAAGTTACAGAGAGGAGAAAATGCTTGCAGACTACATATCCAACCAAGGATATCCAAAATAGATAAAGAACTCTCAAAATCCAACATTAAAAATAAATGATCTGATTGGAAAATAAGCAAAAGACATACAGACACATTTCACTGAAAAATATACATGAGCTATAAGCTTATGAAAAGATATTCAATATCACCAGCCATGAGGGAAATGCTAAGCTCACAATGAGACAACACTACACATCTTTTACTACAGCTAAAATAAAAAACATGGCAATACCATATGCTGGCAAGGACAAGAAGAAACTGAGTCTCATACATTGCTAGGGGGACAGCAAAAAAAGCTTCACTTTTTTTGCCTAAGGATGTCCAGTTGCTCCATCTCTGTTCTCTCTCTGTTCCACTCTTTGGCAGTTTCTTACAAAGCTAAACACACAATTACAACATGTGTCAACAACTGGGCATTTATCCTAGAGAAATGAAAACTTACATCCATATAGAAACCTGTACATGGTTGTTCGCAGCCACTTTATTTTTAATAGCCAAAAACTGAGAAGAACTAAAATTTCCCTCAATAGATGAGTCATTAAACTATGGTACATCCATACCCTGGAATACTACTTAGCAATAAAAATGGACAAATTATTAATACATGCAACAACTGGATGAATGTCAAGGGTATTACGGTGATGAAAAACACAGCCAGGATAAAAAATGTATGATTCTGTTTATTCTCAAAATGACAAAATTATACAAATGGAAAACAGATGAATGGTTGCCAGGAATTGGGAATGATGGGGGAAGGGGAGTGGGTGTGACTATAAAGGGGTAGCAGGAGAGAGTTCTGTGGAGCGATGGAACAGTCCTGTCTCCTGATTGCCGCAGTCACCACACCAATCTACATGTGACAAAATGACATGGAAGTATACAGATACACTGTACCAACGTTCCTCTCCTGGTTTTGACATTGTACTATAGTTACCCAGGATGTAACCACTTGGGGAAGCAGGGGGAACAGGAGATGAGGCCTATCTGTTCCATCTCTGCAACCTTTTGTGAATTTATAATTATTTCAAAATAAAAATTTGAAAAAATTGTCAAACAAATTGAAAACTTTATTATGTTGACCCCCACCCCAAATAGTGTAAATGTAGTAGAGTATCTTAAAGTTTGGATTTTTTCCCCCAAGTGTGAAAACTTTATAATGTGAGATTTCTGCCATTTCTTCCAGTAACTCTGCACTAAAAGAAATCCAATATGATTGTTTTGCAACATTACTAGTAACTGTCAATATAGACATCTTAGCACCCTAATATAATAGTAAGAATGCCATTAATTAGGATTAGCTAGCACGTTGTGTAAGAAATGGCTTTAAAGAACTGGTCATGTTAACAGAAACATACCGACTTATCTGTGCTCTTCCAGGTGAAACAGATGGTGATGACTTTTCGAGTCTTCCTCCATGTTTTTCCTCATGGAGGTCTTTCACTGATATTCTGCGTCTAAAAACATTCATTAATTACTTTATGCAGATTAATAGGAAATTAAAAATAGAAATGGATAAATATTCCAACATTTTCATGCACCCAAATGATGTGTTTCCCTGACACAGAGAATGATGATCTGACACATTTTGTCCTTTGGGCATAGCCATCCATTTTCTATAATAATGAAGAAACAATTTGTTCAGTATTTCTTTGTACAGGCTGCCACGGTTGTGAAAGTCCTTCACTATGTACCTTCTAATTTAGTGGCTTACTGTCCTGATCATAGTTGCCTATTTTTTTACGTTCCCCACCCAACATTACAGGAGGGCCTGTATCTGATTTTCCACATGTTCCCAGGTTTAGCATTGTCCTTGGCACCTATTTGGTTTTCATTAAATACTTACAAAAATTCTTAATTGAAAAAAAGCACATGGAAAAAGCTGAATTTAAAAAGTTACCTCCCTCTTAACAGAACAGCCTGTGTGATCTCTCCGTATGTTTTGTTATCTTTCTCACGTTATTTGCCCTGACTCACCAACTACACGAAAGTGAATTGTGTTCTTCCCCTCCCTTCACAGAGCCCACACGTAAGCCCTGCTGACTGTCAAATCTCTGTGTGAAATACGAAGAGAAGCAGGAAGGAACACTGCTCTGTATTTCTCTACTATGAAATAAACTAATGTGAAAAATTAGGCAAGTGGGGTTAGTATAGGTGTTTAAAATTCCCGTCATGCAAACGTCTACATACTCTTTGAAATCGACAGTAGTCTTCCAGTTTAAACTTGGCTCTAATCTCTTGGTCATTTGATTCTTCCCAAAAGTAATTTGGTTCTTCTCCAGCAAACGCTTGCCTGAGCCAGAATTAGCTCTACGGGGGGCCTCTGCTCCTTCCTTCTTGGGCGTCTCACTGGGCTGATCCCTCTGCTTTTGTAGTTCCTCATTAAGTCTAGTTTGCTTCATTAAAGAAAAAGTTAAGAATAATATTTAAAATGCCATCACTTCTGAATTATCTAGTGCTATCTGAGAATGATCATTGGTGATAAATTCAGAAAAGGAAGTCTCGGGCGCATCGTAGGTCTGTTGCTTAGGGACACAATTGAAGAAGGGCAACTTCAGGCCGAGGCCTCCACGGGAGAGAGGCTGCCGGTAACGCCACGCTCCTAAACTTCACCTCCGCTGTAGCGCTCACAGCCACAGCCACAGCCACAGCCACAGCCACAGCCACAGGGCTGAGCCTCCTCCCTCCTCACCACCGCTAGAAGAGATTAAATTCAAACCCTATATTGACCGGGACTCATTGTATTCAAATTGCCGAAACCAAGGATAAAGAGAACATCTTTACCTAGCCAGAGATGAAAGATACATTACAGAGGAGGAAATCTAACAGTTAAAAGAGACTTCTCACCAGAATCAAGGCAAGCCAGAAGAAAAGAGAATTATATCTTTAAAGTACTAAAAGGGGGAGGAAAAAACCTGTCAACCCCAAATTCTATACTGAGACCAAAAAAATCTTTCAAATTTGAAGGTAAAAATAAAGACTTTCACTGATGAACAAAAACCAAGAGAATTCACTTTAGGAGGCCTGTGCTAGAAGAAATATTAATGAAGTTCTTCAATCGCAAGGGGTATCATCCATCCAGAAACATGAATCTATACAAAAATAAAAACCTATAGAAATAAATATAAAACTCAATTACTTTTAACCATCCTAAATTACAATTACTGATGCAAATATAGTAACAATATTTTGAGGGATTAATGGTATGTAAAAGTAAAATGTACTACAACAATAGCACAAAGGATCGGGAGAAGCATTCAAGATACACTATTATGAGGTTCTTAAACTATAAAATTGTATAGTACTATTTAATGTCGGACATAATGAATTACAGAGATATATATAATAAGGCCCAGGGCAGCAACTAAGAAACTTTTTTTTTTTAGAATATGTTTTTATTGATTTCAGAGAGAGGAAGGGAGAGGGAGAGAAAGATAAAAACATCAATGATGAGAAATAGACAAATCGAATAGTTGGAGGACTTCAATACCTTTTTCTCAACAACTGATAGAAAATCAGCAAGGATACAAGAGAACTCAACACCACCGAAAACCACGGGATTTAATCCATAATTATAGAACACCCTTCCTAACACAGCAGAATACACATCCTTTTTAAGAACCTAAAAAATACAGGGTGGTGCCCTGGCCGGTGTTGCTCAGTAGTTAAAGTGTCTCCCCATGCACCGAAGGATCACAGGTTTGATTCCAGTCAAGGGAACATATCTGGGTTGCAGGTTCAATCCCCCAATCAGGTCCTGGCAAGTGCGGGAGGCAACTAATTGATGTGCCTCTCTCACACTGATGTCTCTCTCTCCCCCCACCCTTACCCTTCTACTCTCTCTAAAAGAATGGAAAACATATCCTTGGGTGAAGTTTAACAAAACAAAACAAAAATAGGGTGGGGCAAAGTCAGCTTACAGTGTGAGTACGTGAAACAGTTTATTCTTGTATTATTATTTTTTAATTATTATATTATTTTCCATATGAACAACTGTTAACCTACTTTTGTACCACATGGTATGCACCAAGCAAGCGAGACCATATCCTAGGTCATACAACACACCTCAACAAAGTTTTAAAAATTAAAATAATTCATCTTCATAGCAGCACGGTATACAATAGCTAAGATCTGGAAACAGCCCAAGGCCAATCAGTAGATGAGTGGATAAAAAAGCTGTGGGACATTTACACCCTGGAATACTATGCAGCTGTAAAGAAGAAGAATCTCGTACCCTTTGGGACAGTATGGATGGACCTGGAGAATATTATGCTAAGTGAAATAAGCCAGGCAGAGAAAGATAAATATCACACAATCTCACTTATATGTGGAATCTAAAGAACTTAATAAATTGATGAACAGAATAGATTTAATGACCGGGAAGCATAGATCAGAATGATGAATGTCAGAGGGATGGAGGAGGGCGGGTGGGTGGAGGGGGAGAGAGTAACCAAAGAATTTATATGCATATATGCACAACCCAAGGACACGGACAATGGTGGGGAGAGGGACTGGGGAGGGGGAGGGGAGGGGAGGGGGTGGAACGAGTCATTGGGGAGAAAAAGGGACATCTGTAATATTTTAAACAAAAATAAAGATAAATAAGTAAATAATAAAAATCAAAAAAAAATAAAATTGGTATTTAGAATAAAAAAAATTAAAATAATTCAGAGTGTATTCTCTCACTACAATGAAATCATAATAGGAAAATCTCCAAATACTTGTACACTAAACAACACACTTCTAAATAATCCATCGATCAAAGAGGAAGTCTCAAGAATTTTTTTAATTCACAAAACAATTAAAATGAAAATAAAACATATCAAAATGTGTGGGAAGCAGCTTTAGTTCTATGAATAAAATTTATGGTATTAAAATAAATGCTTATATTAGAAAAGAAGAAAATTCTCAAATCAGTAGCCTAAGCTATCATCTTAATAAACAAGAAAAAGAAGAGCAATAGAACCCAAACAGGCAGAGCAATATAAAAATAGGATATAAAACAACAAAGTATACCTCCAAAGTGTCAACCACTATGGTGGGAAAAGAAAAGTGAAGACTGCCTTACATTTTACTACTGTCCTGCCTGCATTGAGATGCTGACCTGTCAGCACCAGGAGATTAGTGTATCCCCTGAATGTCCTTATCCAAAAAATAAATAGCTTCTCTATACCTGAATGTAGATTTAAGAGAATTCTTTTAATGTGACTATTTTTAGTTTATGATCCTTTCTTTTATATGCTCCAAGTAAAATATTATTCATATCTGAAACCACCAAAATTCCTTTAAATGTAAATATGATTAGACTAAATTAAATGTATGATAAAAAATAAGAGTAAGTGAAACCCAAAGTAGAAAAGAAATAATAAATAAGAAAGTGAAATAGAAAAAAGAGAAACAGAAAAATCAATGACTCCAAAAGCTAGTTCTTTGAAGAAACTGAGAAAATTGGTAGATCTAGCCTGAAAGATTAAGAAAAAATAAAACACAGTGACTAATATCAGGAATGAGAGAGGTAACAATAGCTACAGATTCCACAGATACTAAATATCTAATAAGAGCCCTAATTGGTTTAGCTCAGTGGTTAGAGTGTCAGCCCACAGTCTGAAGGGTCCCAGGTTTGATTCTCATATTGATGTTTCTCCCCTAACCCCTTCTCCCTGCCACATTCTCTGGAAAGCAATGGGAAAAAATATCCTTGGGTGAGAATTAAAAAATAAAAACCTAATAAGAGAATAATATGAACAAATTTATGCCAAAAAACTCAACAGCTCGGATAAAATGGACAAATTCCTTTAAAGAAAATCTACCAAAGCTCCCTCAAGAAGAAACAGATAACCTGCATGGTCCTATAACTAGTAAAGACATTGAATTTATAGTTTAAAATTTTCCCACAAACAACACTTCAGGTTCTAATATCTTCACTGATGAATTCTACCAAACTTTTAAGACAGAAAGAATACTAAACTTTTCAGAAAATGGAAGAGGAGGTAAAACTTCTCAACTAATTCTTTAAGGCCAGTATTACTCTTATCCCAAATCCAGACAAAGGTATTAAAGAAAAGAAAGCTATCCATCAATAATATTATAAATAGAGATGCAAAACTTTTAAATTAAATCATAGGAAATTAAATCCAAAAATATATAAAAAGAATACAGCCTGAACAAATGAAGTTTGCCCCAGAAAAAAATCAATGTAATTCACATTAAACTAAAAAAGAGTCCAGACCAGTGTGGCTCAGAGGTTAGTGTCGGCCAGTACACCAAAGGGCCGCAGGTTAGATTCCTAGTTAAGGGCTCGTACCTGGGTTGCTAGTTCAATCCCTGGCCCAGGTCAAGATGCATGCCGATGGCAACCAATTGATTTTCTCTCTCTCCCTGCCCCCTTCCACTCTCTCTTAAAAAAAAAAAAAAAATGGAAAAAATATCCTCGAGTGAGGGAAAAAAACATGATTAACTCAATAGGTACAGAAATATCATTTGATAAAACCCAACATCTATTCCTAATAAAAGTTCTCAATAACTTGGAATACAGGAGAACTTCCTCAATCTAATGTCATCTGTGAAAAACCAAAAGCTAATATCATATTTAATGGGAAATAAAGTTTTCCCTTTGCCAGTAGGAAAAAGAGACAAGTTTTATTCAGTTAAGTACTGGAGGCTCCAGTTAATGCATTAAGGCAAGAAAAAAAAAATAAAATGACTGAGATTGGAAAGGAAAAGGAAAAATGATCTTTATTCACAGACAATACAATCATCTACATAGAAAAACCCCTGGAATCTACAAACCAGATATTACACCTAGTGAGTTTAACAAGGTTTCAGAATATATAATCAACATACAAAAATCAAGTGTATTTTTATATAGTGGCAACAAGTAATCAGAAATCAAAATTTTAAAACTAGCAACAGCACAAGTGCCCATCAGTAGATGAGTGGATAAAAAAGCTGTGAGACATTTATACCATGGAATACTACGCAGCTGTAAAGAAGGAGGATCCCTTACCCTTTGGGACAGCATGGATGGACCTGGAAAATATTATGCTAAGTGAAATAAATCAGGCAGAGAAAGACTAATATCACATGATCTCACTTATATGTGGAATCTAAAGAACAAAATAAACTGATGAACGGAACAGATCCAGTGACATAGAAACATGGAACAGACTGACAAATCTCAGAGGGAAGGTGGGGGTGGGTAGGTAGGTGGGGAGAGATTAACCAAAGAACTTATATACATATATGCTTACCCTACGGGCACAGACAATAGTGTGGTGAAGGTCTGGGGTGGGGGGGGCGGGGTAGAAGGGGTCAATGGGGGAAAAAAGGAACATCTGTAATACTGTCAATAATTAAGTTAAATTTAAAAAAAAGAACTAAGGGCACTGAAGTAGGGGTCATTTCAAATATATCCCTGATTCTTCAAAGTATTTAGTAGAATATTTACCCATAGGTGAACAATGCTTATTGCTATTGAAAGTGCATGTAACATAAAACTAGGGACTCATGGAAATGTATTAAATGTAACCATTTTTACTGTAAAAAATAAAAATAAAAATGAAGAAAAAAAACAACTAGCATTAATAGCCTCCAAATATGAAGTACAGGCAGGTTTTGCAAGAGATACATAAGACCTGAGCACAGCAATTTACAAAGCATTGCTGAGAGAAATTAAATAAGATCCAAATAAATGGAGAAACATGCGTGTTCATGGACTGGAAATTTCAATATTGTTAAGATGTAAGCCCTCCCTAAACTGATCTACAAAATCAACACAACCTCAATCATAAATCCTTCAGGCTTTTTATAAATAAATTGCCAAGCTAACTTTAATATTTTTAATGGGCATTCAAAAGATATAGCCAAACAACTTTGAAAAAGAAAAACAACATTGGAGTATTGACACTACCTGACTTCAAGACTTATTATAAAATTACAGTAAATCAAGACAGTGTGATACTGGTACAAAAACAGAGGAACAGCCCTCTCTCTCTCTCCCTCCCTCCCTCTCTCTGAAATCAACATATATTAAAAAAAAAAAAAAAAACACACACACACACAAAAAATCCACAAAAACCAGAGGAACAGAAATATACCTACATAAATGGGTAACTAATGTTGACAAAGGTTTAAAGGTAATTCAGTGGACAAAGGATAGTTTTTTCCACAAATGGTGCTGAGGCAACTAGAAATCTACATGCAAAAGGAAAAAAAGGAACTTTGATCCATACTCATATTATGTACAAAAAATAAAATGTACCATAGGTCTAAAATGTAAAACAGAGCATTTGAAAACTTCTAGAAGAATACATTGGAGAAAAAGTTTGTGGCACTGGATTTGATAAAGCTTTATTAGCTATAACACTATAAAAATTAGTAAGTTGGGCTTCATCAAAATTGAGGACATTTGCTCTATGAAAGATCATATTTGAAGAATGAAATAAGCTACAAACTGGGAGAAAATATTTACAAAACACATATATCTGACAGAATACAAAAGCCAAGCATATATATAAAGATCTCTCACAACTCAAAAACAAGAAATAAGCCCTGGCCAGTGTGGCTCTGTGGTTAGGGCATTGGCCTACGCACTGAAGGGTCTTGGGTTCGATTCCCAGTCAAGGACACATACCTGGGTTGCAGGTTTAATCCCCAGCCCCGTCAGGGTGCATGCAGGAGAAAACTAATAGCTGTCTCTCTCTCGCATTGATGTTTCTCTCTCTGTTTCTCTCTCCCTCCCTCCTTTCTACTCTCTCTAAAAATATCAATGGAAAAAATATCCTCAGGTGAGAATTAACAAAAAAGTAAAAAAGAAATCAAATAATCCAAAAAAATAGGAAAATGATCTGAATAGCCACTTCGGTACATAAGATATATTAATGGCAAATAAGCACATAAAAGGGTGCATTCAAGACATGCTAATCAAAATTGACTGAGATACCAGTATACACCTATAAGAATGTCTAAAATTAAAGGATTGACCATGTCAATTATCCATATGTGGAAGATCTGAAACTCTCATACACAGCCAGAGTGAATGCAAAGTATTACAACCACTTAGGAAAGCAGTTTACCATTTGATTACGAAGTTAAGCACACAACTATCCTATGACCTTGCCATTTAATTCCTAGGTTTTACCTATGAAAAATAAAAGCATATGTTACATAAAAATAAATATCCATAAACAGGATGTCAAAAATAAGAGAGCTTAAATTTTAAAGATATGTACAATGTTTGGAAGATAAAGTAAAGGAATATTTATAGAAAGGATGGGGGGAGGTGTCAGAAAAGATAATCAGAGGATAAATCTCAGAGGTCGAACATCCAATAAGTAAGTTTCAAAAAGAGAACAGAGAGGAAAAAATGATTAAAGATATAATACAAGCAATATTTTTCCATTTTTTATGCACATGTCATCATTAATGAAAAGTGCACAACCGGCACCAACCGTATTATCATGAAAATTACAGAACATCGGGGCTAAGAAAAAATCCTAAGGACTTCATTAGGGGGCAAAAGCCAAAACAACCAGGTTATATATAAAAAAAAAAAAAAAAAGCCTTTAAAATTATTTTTAAACTGTCATTATAGAAACAACAACTAAGAGAAAAGAGTAAAGATATTTTCAGGCATGCTAACCATAAATTTTTCCCTCTTATGTGCCTCTGTTACTCAGGAAGCTCTACCAAAATGATGGGGTTCACCAAGAAAAGGAAAACTGAACAGAAAGGAACTTCCTTAACATGATCAAGGCTATGTATGAAAAGTCCATAGGGAATATACTTAATGGTGAAAGCCAGAAAACTTTCCCACTAAGATCAGGAAGAAGATAAGGAGCCTGCTTTCATCACTTGTATTCAACATCGTCCTGAAAGTTCTAGCCACAGTAATTAGGCAAGAAAAATAAATTTTAAAGATATCCAGATTGGAAAGGAAGAAGTAAGACTATCTCTGTTCAGAGATGACTTAATCTTATATGTAGAGAAATCTAAAGATTTTTTAAAAACTGAGTTAATAAGTGAATTTAGAAAAGTTACTGGATTCAATTTTGAATTTCATATTAAAAATCAGATCTGATTTTAACACTCAAAAATAAGTTGTGTTTCTAAACACTAGCAGTAGACAATCAAAAAGGAAATTAAGAAAACAATTCCATTTACAATAGCATCAAAAATAATAAAATACTTAGGAATAAATTTAACCAGGGAGGTAAAAGACCTGTACACTGAAAATTATAAAACATTGCTGAAAGAAATGGAAAAAAAAAACAACAAAAACTCACACACACAAGTGGAAAGACATCCCATGTTCATGAATTGAAAGACTTAGTATTGTTAAGATGGCAATACTATACAAAAGCAATCCACAGATTCAAAAGAATCCCCATCAAAATCCCAATGGTGTTTTTTGCAGAAATGATAAAAACACATCTAAAATTCACATAGAAAATCAAATAACTCCAAATAGCCAAAACAGTCTTGAAAAATAAGAACCAAGTATTAGAATTCATACTTCCCCATTTCAAAACTACTACAAGGCTATAGTAATCAAAACAGTATGGGACTGTTAAGGATAGACATATAGACCAATAAAATAGAATTGAGAGCCCCAAAATAAACCCTTATATATATGGTGAATTGATTTTAAACAAGGATGCCAAGACCATTCAATGAGGAAAGAACAATCTTTTCAACAAATGGTGCTGGGAAAACTGGGAATCCATATGCAAAAGAATAAAACTGGAACCCAACCTTATACCACATACAAACTTAACTCAAAATGAATCAAAAACCTAAACTTAAGAGTTAAAACTAGAAAATTCTTAGAATAAAATATGTGGACAAATCTTTATGACCTTGGATTTTGCAATGGTTTCTTAAACGATACCAAATGCACAAGCAAAAAAAGAAAAAACACAGTAATTGTACTTTATCACAATTAAAAGTTCTTGTCCATCAAAGAACACTATCAAGATGAGAGAAAAGACAACCTACAGACTGGGGAAAAATATTTGCAAATCTTCTGAGAAGGGATTAATATCCACAATATATAAGGAACTCCTACAAATCAATGATAAAAAAAAAAACCCAATTTTTAAAATGGGCAAAGGATATGAATAGACATTTCTTGGAATAAACTGACAGAGGTCAGAGGGGAGGGAGTTGATGGAACTGAATGAATTGAAGGTGAAGAGATTAGCAAAGAACATAATAAGCATAGCCCATGGACACAGAAAACAGGGTGGTGATGGCTGGGAGGGGGCGGTTTGGGTGGAGGTGGGGAAAGGAGGGGAAAATGGGGACACCTGTAATGGTGTGAACAATAAATAAAAATTATTTATTTTAGTTAATCCTCACCTTAGGATATTTTTTCTATTGATTTTTAGAGAGAGTGGAAGGGAGGGAGGGAAGAAGACAGGGAGGGAGTGAGGAGGAGGGGGTGAAAGAGAGAGAGGTAGAGAGAGAAACATCAATGTGAGAGAGACATCATTTGGTTGCCTCCCACAGGCACCCTGACCAGGACTGGGCATCAAACCTGCAACCCAGGCAAGTGCCCTTGACCCAGAATCAAACCCATGAACCTTTGGTGTGCCTGTGGACTGACGCTCTAACCACTGAGCAGCAACTGGCCAGGGCAAAAATTTTTAATAAATAACTTTTAAAAAAAGAAGATAAAAAATGGCCACTAAGCTCATGAAAATACATTTAACATCATTAATAATTAGAGAAATTCAAATTAAAACCACAATGGGATACCATACTTCACACTAGGATGTCTATAATAAAACACACACACACAGAGAAAGGGAAGGAATAACAAGTGTTGGTGAAGATGTGCACAAACTGGAATCCTTGTACATTTCTAAGTGGGAATGTAAAATGGATCAGCCACTGTGGAAGCAGTTTGGTAGTTCCTCTAAAAGCTGAACATAGAATTACCATATGACCCAGAAATTTCACTCCTAGGTATATGCCAAAAAAAATTGAAAATGAGCTCAAACAGATACTTGTACACCAATATTCATAGCATTTGTCATAAACAAAAGGTGGAAACAACCCAAGTGTTCATCAATAGATGGATAAACAAAATGTGGTATATACCTAAGTGGAATAGTATTCAGTTATAAAACGGAATAAATTTCTGATAGATGCCACAACACAACACGGACAAACCTTAAAAACACGCTAAGTGAAATAAGCCAAATAAAAAAGGACAATTATATGATTCCACTTATATGAAATCTCTAGAATAGGAAAATTTATAGACACAGAAAGTAGATTAGAGTTTACCAGGAGCTGGGGGAAGGAGGATTGGAAAGTTATTGTTTAATGGGTACAAGTTTTAATTTGGGATGATGAAAAATATTTGAGACAGTAGTAATGGTTGCACAATATTGTAAATGTAATAATGCCATTGAGTAATACACTTAAAATGCTTAAAATGGCAGATTTTACATTTTATGTATATATTTTATGACGATAACAACAACAAAGAAAAACTCTAGTCCAAGAAACAAAAAGGATTCACAGGATGACAGAGAGAAGTGCCAGGAGCAGTCTGGGGAGAAAACGGAGCACTCCAGAGGTGGAGGGGTCCGAAGGAAAATGGACCTGATAAGCTCTCAGGTGGGGTCTATGGAATTCACACCAGCTTGAGAATCAACCTGGAGCTTAAGTGTATAACATCAGTGTTTCTTGCATACCGTTTCTTACCCATATCAGCTTTAACCAAAATTTTACTTCATAAGATATTATATTGACTGATCTCTTTGTTCAGTACTATTTCAAAAACCATGGAGGACACAAAAGAAGCACAGTTCCATGTACATACAGTTGACACATTTATGAACACAATTCAGTTAGGTAGCAATCGTGGGACGAAAATAATCCAAACATCTAGGCTTCATTAACAGGGTTCAGTACTTTATTCTTAGTGTCATTTATTCAAAAAGGAAGATGAAAACAAAGTGAAATATTGTGCCTATCACCTAAAGAAAGTGAGAAACGTTTTTAAGTACTACATTAGAGTATTTCTTACTTTACATTGTTGTGTAAAACACTCTAATAATTAAAAGCAGCATCCAACAGGCAGAATTACTCTTTTTACACTATAGAAAGTTGTCAAGTAATATAATACTATGAAAGTTCAAAAGAGACTGTAAAACTTACCTGTTTAGACATATTTTCTGAAAATTTTGCTGATTTTTCTTTTAAAAGTGTGACAAGGTCTTTATAAATCGCTCCCTTTCTCTCATAATTAATTTCCCCCTCATCATCTGTTTTGCCCTTTGGGAGAAAAAGTTTGGTGCTATTATTAATGTTATAGCAATATAAGAACCTGATCAATACATCAAAACCCAAGTACACTTTTTCTTCTCTAAAGGATCCAAGTGGTAGTCTTTATACATTAAATGTAAAGGCAAAACCCTTCCTTCTTAACTTAATGTTATCTATTCACTCATCCATTCAGCAAGCTGTGACTGAGCACCTCCTACATGCGGCTGGGCACTCTGCTATTCAGCACAAAAGTGAGAGCTTCCTTCCCTCTGGGCTCCTCTAATGTGAAAATGCATTATGACTTCAAGAGCCTTTGACAAGTCATAAAAGGCCTCAGGATTAGAATGCCACCAGAGAAAAGCCTATGTTTCTATTTGTCACACTGCTCTTGCTCTGTGTGTAACATGGTTGCTCTAGGCCTATTTTCTAGGGTGATGTCTCTACGCAGCCATCTGTCCCTTCACACTCTGCCTCTGTCTCTCTTCTTGTCTCTCTTCTCCTCCTTCCCTCATTTCCTACGTCCATATGTACAGATGAAACTGTAGTGTGTTATACATTTTGTTGTAATTACTCAATAGTTTCGTGTTGCTTGTTTCATTTCTTAACTGAGAAGAATATCTAGATGTTTCCATATCAAATAAACTTGTCTGTGGATCAACAGCCTTTTATAAGAAGCAAAGGCTCCTTGTCCCACTCTAGAAGGTCAAAGAACATCATTCCTTTTTTTTAATCTCTTATTTTCTAATTGGAAATTTCACTCTTCTAAAGTATCAAAACAAACCAAAAGCAAAATTGTATTTAGGTCATCTCCCTCCTCTAATGCAGAAGTAAGCTAAGTGCCATGCTGATAAGAAAAGCACCTAAGGCATGTCAGAAAAGGTGCCTACAAGTAATCAAGAAGACAGCACCAGCAACTGCATACCAACCCAAGCCCAGGTGTGACAACTCTCCAAGCAGTCCCCTGTAATAGCTGGGTCCCCACTGAGGATTTGGGTCCTCTTTGCATAATTTTGCTGGTGAGACCCAAAACTACATTGAAGACACCGAGGGCAGGGCATTGCAGAGGAGAAAGCTGTGCTCCTTCTAGCTAAGTTCAGTGGACAGGTATGAGAAAGTTTTTTAATCTAGAAAACTCAGAAGGTTATGTGCCGTTTCTCTCTCAGCTTGAAGCTCACCCATCCACACTCTGCTTTGTGATACTTGGGCTGGGAATCTGCAAAACTGTGTTTCACCTTTGGCAGGTTAGGTTAGCTTCAGTCAACAGCAAGTGAAAGAAGGAGAAGAGGCATGCTTCCTCCTACTTGTCCCCTGTTCCTGTTAGTCACCCCAGCAACGGTCCCACACCCTGGCAGTGGCAGTTGCTTCCAGTAGCAACAGTTGGTTCTAATTCCCAGAGGTTTTTCCCCCTGTAGTCCCAGAACAAGGCTCATCACCCATCCTACCCCAGCCCCCAGAAATACCATCATTAGCCTACCAGGGCATCATCTTCAAAGATCTGGGTCTTAGCTCTGCCAAGACCCTCCTCTGACCTCCTGAAAAACCAGCACCAATTGGGCAGCACTCACTCCTCAAAGGTCTGGGTCTAAGTGTCATGGAGGCCATCTGAGCTCCAAGAAGTCTAGCAGAGCCTAGAGGTGACCATTCCTCAGAGGTGTAAGTCCCAGTTGCGTGGGGGTCCCTCCTCTGAGCTCCTAAGGGACCATAACCAAGGCAACCAGAGTCTACTCTCCAGAGGTCCAAGTCCCAGCTCCGCAAGGGCCCTCCTCTGAGATCCTGAGGTACCAGTACAGCCTGGCAGTGCCCCCTCTCCAGACATCAGGGTCCCAGCTTCATGGGGCACCTCCTCCAGGAATCCACATTTTGACAAACCCTCCTCCTATTCCCTTTGTCCCTCAACTCTTACTGCAGAAGCTGCAGTTACTGCTTCTGTGTTATCTCAGTGCTCCTTTTTTGCCTTTTCTTTCCTTTAATACTTGTGTAACTGATTATGTTGAAGAGGTTTTCATTTTATGGACTGGAATGAGTCACTTAGAGGCCATTTCTTAAAAGGCTGACTTAATGATCTGCAATGGGGACGCGGGCTAATTCTGAGGCAACTGTGGATGGGGCCAGCAAACACACACAGCAAAAGGATCTGCTTCAATCCCACAGAACAGTGTTTCATTTTCTATGCTCATCAGGATTCAATCCTAGAGACACGTCTACACTTACAGACACCAAGCTAAGCACCAATGTCAATTCTGTTTTTTAAAAATTACTTACACCATTTAAAAATACTCCTTCTGCACTACAAGTAATGCACAAAGTTTCGACATCATGTGGTTTCACCAGCACATAACAAATTTCCCCAACAATTTGTCTCCAAGGTGGGGCTCGACATCCATTTGAAAATTCATAATCTGAAACCAATTGTCAATCAGTTTAGAGTTTTGTAAAATATGTTGGCTCCAAAAAAAAAATACTATTAAAATTACTTTCATTTTCTTAAATATTAAATTCCAATGTAGCTATTGAAGCATTTTGGAAAATAATTATGAAAACATATATAATAGAACATAAATGAATCTGGGAAGGTATAAACCTGAGGTATATTTGATAGATTCCAAAGCTGTTTGTGTTCCTTTTCCTGAGAAACGTTTGAGCAGTTCTATCTCATTCTTAACCGCCACTGGATTTAAATGTATTTCCCTGAAATAAATGTTTAGAAATTCATTTAAAATATTTTAAAACAGACTCTACAAAAAATACATGAAAACATTCCATTATATCAAAGGAAGTGTTTTTTATAATTAAAATTGCAGTTAAAGTATACAATAACAAAATTGCAGTTAATTTTAGCCACGTTATAATCTCATAACACTGTCAAACCATCAAGGAATTACTGACTTGTGTTTAATACAACATTAAATATACTCACTTAAATATTCACTTTATTTTTTAATGATAATACTAAAATACTAGAAAATACAGAAAAAATGAACAAGTTTTAAACCTGATAAACTCTATATATTTGCATTATAATTTAATAATTTATCTAAGAGTCTTAATTTAAGAGACCTGAAAATTCTAAGGCCACATAATGTCTTCAGAATTAGATGAAACCCCACTAGAATGTTTTAGCAATGTTACAGCAAATTTTAATTTTTAGAACTAGAAATATCCATGCAACAAACTAAAATTTATTCCAATAAAATTGAATGTTAAATCAAGAGCAATAATTCCCATACTTTATTTTTCTCATTTTTTCCCTAAAACTCTGAAAGCACTTTTTGCAACTAATTTTTAGAGACTTTTTTTTAAAATACTCACAATGAAATATGTTTTAGAGAATGATTGAGGAGGTGTATATCTAGTTGCTTAAGCAGCATGGCAATCTTCATCTTAATCTCACTTTCAGGATTATCGTCTTTGGTAATTTTATCAAGAATATTTAATACCGATGAGTCTTCTTTCATTGTATTATAATCCAAGCCCAGGATTTTTGCTACAGGATTTCTGTTAGCTGATCAAAAAAGTAAATAAATAAAAATTATCCTCTTGTCTTCTATTATAAGAAACATAAAAGATGAACAAATCTGTTGACGCCCACTCAACTATGTTTCTTTCATTATGCCTTCTCTAATCGACCCAATTAGAATCAATGTCCACTTCTCAGACTTACTGAATTTAGGAACTTTCTTATACCTTTTGAGATGTCCTATCTTGTATAGTAATAGCGTTTATATATGTCATCTCCCTAAGAGGACAAAGGCGAAGACATTCCTTTTTTTTCTTAGTTGACCATGTGGCATTATTCAGAAAAGTCATTCAATTAATATATTTGTAATTGATTTGTAGAGAAATACTGGTCTCCTTAGAAGAACCATCACTAGAACTGTGTGTTTAAAATTGGAATTATCCATGCAACAAACTAAATGTTTCAGTATTCACAAATGCATGCTTCTTTCCAAAATAGCATGCTTCCCTTAGTCTACAGGTCCCCTGCCAGTCTTTTCCACCTGTTCAAACTGCATATATATATATACACAAATATATAACTGTATATAACTGTATATATTTGTGTATATATATATATATATATATATATATATATATATATTTTTTTTTTTTAATCCTCACATGAGGACATGCTTGGGACATGCTTAGATAGAGGAAGGGAGGAAAGAAGGGAGAGAGGGAGAGAGAAACATTGATGTGAAAGAGAGTCATCAATCGGTTGACCCCTGTACATACTCCAACCAGGAGTCAAACCCATAGCCCAGGTATGTGCCCTGACTGGGAATTGAACCGGCAACCTTTCCGTGCACAGGATGACAGTCAATCAACTGAGCCATTTCAGTTGGGCCAAACTGTTTATATTTTCAATGCCTCTGGATGTTTGAGTTGGAAAAAATAATCTAACCAGTATTTACACATATATCAAAATTATAGTGAAAAACTTAAATACCAACTCATGAGCAAGACTGACATAGAAGTGAAAGTTGAGCCTACAGATGCTAAAAACAATTTGATAAAGGTTAAAAAAAATTAAAAAATTAAAAAATTTAAAAAAAAAATATATATATATATATATATGATTGAAAATGAGGGAGAAGGGGGCAAAACTATCCTTAGAAAAAAAGAATTCAAGTAAGATGAAATATATATGCATTGGAACAGGGAAAAGGGAAATGCCTATGGGACTAATTCAGAAAGTTGGACCTGGTTGAAATGTAAAGGCATTGACTCTCCAACAGGAAATGGGCTATGCTACCAGGAAATAGCAAAAGGTATAGGGCCGAGGAAAGATTGCAGGAGGGGAGGTGCAAGGCAAGTTGGGTCTCATTTCCTTGTACCTCCCTTCATGCAATCTCAACTTATCAACTTTATGACTGTCATGTGTAAAAATTTATGAAAAGTGATACTAGGAGAATTTTGAAGAAAGACATAAAAATCTACTCCCAAGTTGCTGGATACCATGCAATTTGAACCTAAAACTAAGAGTTGTACCTAGAACTCTTAAAGAAAGGGCAAACTACAGAAAAGGACACATATCTAGCCAAGTGAGATATTCAACAGTCTATGTATTAAATTTATATATTAAGTTGAATTTAATGAATAATCGTACCCCTATTAACTATATCCCTGAATTCAGTTTTACTTTCAAGATTTCATTCCTGCTCATGAAAGTAGCTCTGGTGTACAGGAAAGCCTAATAAGGAAGAGTAGGCAAGAAATAATAAGAGGCTGCTGCCCTAAGGTACACATCTTAATTTAATTAAAAAAGAGAAGGAAACAGACCATCTTCCCACCTCACAGCAATGGAGAGTGGCAAAGAATGATGAGAGCAGAACTCAGGTGCCTTAGGCCTAGGACCCACTGGTCAGATGATTCCAAGAAAGCAAAACAAATAGACAACATCATTACGTATTTTTCATAAGAAATATTTAGAGTACAATGATGACAGGGAATTGGTCACAGTCTTTTTTGGATGTTAGATGATTAGACAATAATGAGCACATTATATATATATATATATATATATATATATTTTTTTTTTTTAATGAAGACTAAAAATACTTCCCATTGACTGACTGTAACTATCACAGCAGTTGTATAGTCCACAATGGAATAGCGTTGATACAAATGGAAAGTGAGATTATTATGGACTATCTCTGCTAAAGGCAGAGCCTGTATTCACTTTAAAGGAACGAGGTCATCATCCATCACAGCAGTATGTGCAGGGAGAGGGTGGATTTTGGTCACAATATCAGTCTTCTCTCCTGACATGGACCTTAAAGGCTATAGGCCTCAGGTTGTTCCAGAAGCTAAGAAGGCTCTCTTTAAAATTAGAAATCTAGAAGCTTACTAGTGGTAAAGTATTATTAGACCTTTCATTTTAAAGCAGAAATCTGATATCAGCATAACATTTCAGCCAACTAAAATTAATGACATTTTTATGAAGCTGAACATTTGACTTCTTACCTTTTAGGTTACAGAACTTTTTTCAAGAGACTATAACGAATGATTTGCCCCAAGATTATATTTCTAAAAGTTCAAATCACAGACTGGAATATAAATATCACCTTCAATGCATGCTTGTGCTTCCTTCAGCTTTGTATCTTTGGCAATAAATAACAAGCATGACAGCTGTCCAAAGCTCCTAACTTTAATTTGCGGTACAGAAAGAAATAGCAAAGGCTGTCCACTTTTATCAGCTTCTTCTGATTTGACTGTTGTTGCACTAAAAATGAAAAAAAGAAAAAGAAAAGCTTAGGGTTACCTGGATGCCAGTAGAAGTTAAATTTAAGATATTTTGGCAAATTATTCCCATGTGTCATTATAAAACAGAAAATATAAATACCTCTTGTTAGAAGCCCATCTATTTTCCTACTATCATCCACACTCAGACCCTTAAATCCCCAAACTTATTAGCAATGATAGTGAGCAATATGACATACCCAGAAAGAAAATTTTAAGCAATTTCTTTAAAAACCTACATGAACTCAACCAGTTTTTGTTTGTCTAACAATATGTTTGACATCTTTTAAAATCACTGACTCTACAGAACCATTCATGTTTTGAGGGTTTCTAATGTTATATTTATAAAATTTTTAATTTATTTAATTTATTGATTTTAGAGAGGGAGGGGGGAGAGAAAGAGAAGATCTGCGGTTCCACTTACTTATGCATTCATTGCTTGATTCTTGTATGTGCCCTGACTGAGGATCAAAACTGCAACGTTGGCTATTGGGACAATGCTCCAACCAAATGAGCTACCTGGCCAGGGCTATACAATTTTTACACCACAGCAATTAGTGGTTAGAAATTTTCTTGGCTATTCTGTATCATAAACAAATAAAGCTATAAAAAATGACAAACTAGATCCTCTCTATAGATTATTTTCCCACTTCAAAAACCTTAATTCAGTTTACTCCAGGATTTTAAGCAATTTTCCTAAATGGGTTTTTCCTGATGAGAAATTATTGGGTCTCCTAGATTTGTGTTTCTGTCCATTTTAATGATTTTAAGTTGGCATTTTTTAGATATTAGAATTTTTTTTATGGCAATGATAGTTCTATAGATTTCTACTACTTACAACATTAATTAAACTGCCTAGGTTTTTTTCATTATGTAATGATATCCCTAGAAAAACTGCCCAAATCTTAAGATCTAATCTAACATTTTAAATTGTAATGCAGGTAAATAGGTGTGAAATACTAACAGTTCATTAGAAAAAGTAAATCTGATAGACTCAGACTATCTACTACTAACACTGTTTCACCAGAATCGAAACAAGAGGATAGAAACTGTGGGAGTCAGAATAATGGCTCCCCCCAAATGTCCACATCTGTGTCCCCAAAACTTGTGAATATGTCATCTTACATGGCAAAAGGGACTTTGCAGGTGGATTAAGTTAAGGACCTTGAGACGGAAAGACTACTCTGAAATATCTAGGTTGGTCCAACGTGATCAAAAGGATGTTTAGACGAGGCAGGCAGAAGGGTGAATTCAGAGAAGGTGATGTAACCATGAAAACAGAGGTCACAGCATGCAGGTGTTGTAAGCCAAGGCATGCAGGTGGCCTCTACAAACTGGAAAAGGCAAGAACGAATTCCCTCAGCCCTCAGAAGGAACACAGCCCTGCCAACATTCATTTTAGCTCTGCAGACTTTTAGATGTTTCACTTCCAGGACAGTAAGATAATAAAGCTGTGTTGTTTTAACCCATTAAGTGTGTGGTAATTTGTTAATGCAGCAATAGGAAGCCAAGACAGGGACTTTTTAAAGACTTACCCACTGTTCTATCCAAAGTACCTCACACAGTAATTGCACACAGAAGTTGTTTAACCAATATAAGAGGGATAAATGGATGAATAAAATGTCTTTAGACTGGCCAGTAATGTGTGTTGTGTACAAAATGTGTATTTTCTCTAAAATAAAGTTTTTGGAGTAATGTCCTTAGGATTGAAGAGATTCCTTAAAGGCCTGTAATCAGGACTGGACACTAGTGCTAAGTGCATGGTGACAGAACTAAGTTATATGTTGAATGAATGCCAACAATATCAAGCTACTCACTTGAGAAAGTAAAACTCCTTGTGCAGAAAGGGAAAACTAAAGGGCACAGGTGACATTTTTCATTGCCCTACCAGCTGAAACCTGTAACATACCAGAGGACGATGTGGAAGAGCAGGTTTCAGTTTCTGGGCTCATAGTTTCTCACAGCTGAAGAAAAGAGCTCTTATAAAGCAAAACGCTGCACGCCCTCATGAAGGTAAAGAATACTGTGCTGGAAATGGCATCCACTGGCCTGACCGAGAAACTTTTAAACGGAGTGGGAAGGGAATTAAAAACACTCATCAGGAAACTGTCTTGTTTATTTAGTCTTCAGTGTTTCGTTTAGTGTCCAGAGTATAGTAATTACTCAATAAAAGCATGTTTAAATAGTAACATAGGACATTCGACTACAGTTCAGAAACTATTCAGTAATTCTCAGGGATGTAAAACAAAGAGCCCAATAACAAAAGTATGACAATGAAAATTTTATCTAAATACAATATTTTAAGGTTGGAAATAATTCAGCCCTTCATGATATTGATCAGAAAACTAAGGACCGGAAAGATATAACTTGTGAGTGATTTGTGCATTACTGTGGGGAAGAGGGCCACTGCTCAGGCATCCTGACTTCTCATCCATACAGACAGAACTCTTACCAGTGTATAATTTTGTCCCAACTCACACACGTCACTGAGACAAAGCAGAGGAAAATTTGCAACTAAAACATTGCAATATTAAAGTAAATGTGATTAAACAATTATAGTTCTACCACAGAAAGAGAGAAAATAATAGGTAACATTTTTACAAAGTCATTCTGGATGCTCATCCAATTTATAAATTTCAAAGCTGGACTCTAAAGAATCAAAGCACCCCAGCTGTGTGTACCATGAACAGATGGTGATACCATTGAGTGGTGCCATCTGTCCTTAGTTTACAGTGGATTTGGGCTTCATTCTGAGGTGTTTCAGGAAGATTATTATTCTCATCCTGTCTTACAAGAACAAAAGCAATTGAAAATGGTAATAAAGAGGCCTATGATTTCCATTAAAATGAAAGTAGAGATCCCCCCTTAAACTGAATGTGGAGAGATGATGACAAGTGTTATTACAGGTTGAACAGCTGTACCCTGGGAATGATTCTAAAGGAAAAGAATGAATCATACAACATGTGCAAAGTGCTGTGCCTAAGTATTCAGTTAAAACCAACCTGCAAAAAAGGAAAGATGATAGTCGATGAAATGTAAAACTTTTTCAGTGTGTGACTCAAGGATCAGTTTCAATGTCAGATGCCAATAAGCCTAATGAAAAAGAAGGCTGATCAAACTTTTATGACTGCTCCAGAGAGCGCATTTGGAGATGCACAACATCAAATAAGAAGGGAGCCACAAGTATAAATATATTCCCATAAATATCTATAGAGATCAACAGAAGGGGGTAGCTTACCTACCTCAACCAACTTTCAGTGTAGCTAAAACTGACAGTTTTGCAATGGGAGGCCTGAGAGAAGTAGAGAAAGAAGTATCTGCCTTTATTCTAAAACATCCAAAGATATTCCTATTTACAGCTAAAATTTAGAGCAATCAACCTGAATAAGCAATGGAAGGACATCTGAATAGGAGTATTACATCCAAGGATTGAAAAAAGAAGCTACACAGGGACTGGTAAGAAGGGTGGAGGAAGGAGTATGATAAAGATGTAGATGTGAAAGCATTTGGCATTTTCCATTATTTGCAAAATCGCAGCTATATCCTTTATTTTCTTCAGAGCAATCTGTACCTATCTGGTTTTTATCAACCCACGTAGGAGTGTTTGCTTCAAATACAACAAGCACTGCCATCAGACCCTTATCACCCCAACATCAACAATATCATCCACACAGGGCACAAACAGGTTCCAAGATGTCTGCAGAGTAGATGAAAGCAACACACACCTCTTCCCAGTGTCAAACCAGTTTTACAGCTAAAATTTAGAGCAATCAACCTGAATAAACAATGGAAGGAACCGGAATAGGAGTATTACATCCAAGGATTGAAAAAAGAAGCTATCCAGAGACTGGTAAAGGTGGAGACGTGAAGAGGGCTGGTCCACTACACCCAAGAGCAGCGGTTGAGAAGCTGGAGAAATATCATGGCTGCAAAAGCTCCCCTGAGGAAAGTGGGGTAACAAGCCAACACCAGGACTCCCCAAACCAGGGTTGAGAAGAAAAACCTGCATAGCATCTGGCAGCAAAAATAAGAGGGGACTTTGACCACTGGAAAGAGGAGGGAGTCTGCTTGAATCCTAGGTGCTCTCCTTAAAGGCCAAAGCACAGGGGCTTGCTCTTGGGCACTCACCTGGGGCTCAGGTGGAGGAAAGGAGACTCAGGGCACATGGAAGATATGAGTGGCATAGCTCCAGAGATCTGGAAGGTAGGCTACTGAGGTCCTGGTCCTGAGCCAACACCCCACACCACCCTCAGGCATTATCTCCCAGGGTTGAGCACTTCTATTCTTACAGCACCAGCTGGAAAAACTGCACTAACCCCTTCCTCCAAATACTGGCAACACCACCCTGCTAAGTTCAAGCCCAGTATAAAGGACGATTGGCTGCACCCAACAGGGACCTGAGGAGAAACTATAGATGGAGTCTCAGATGGTCATTGAATTGAGTGGCTTGGGAACAAGGTCCAATCTTTCCCCCCCTCCCTTAGGTTAGGCAGGCACCACGCCACCAAAGTCTCCCTTGTCAGGGTCTCTTGCAGTGTGCTGCAGAGCTAGAAGAAGGCAAGCAGCTGTCTCTCCAACTCCTGAGGGCCAGTGCCACCCTTAGGGAGGGCTGCTTGATCAGTTCCTCTAAGCGCCACTGGAACCATCCTGCTGGTGCAGCACAACTCAGAACTGGAACATTTGGTGCAACCTTCTCAGGGTCTCCCTTCAGAGTCTCTGGCACAGTACTGCTGAGCTAGGCGAAGGAGAGCAGCTAGCTCCCTTCTGGAGGGCCAAGGTCCCATGCCACCCCAATCAAAGGGTGATTTGATTTCCATTCCCAAATCCTGCTAGCCCCATCCTATTAAGCTAGCTCCCCTCCTGAAGGCCCATGAGGGGAAGAGAGTGCAACTCAGAACTGCAACACTTGACTCAACCCCCCTTGGAGTTCTCAATCAGGGTCTCTGGCAGTGCACTGCAAAGAAAAAAGGAGGCAAGCAGCTCTCTCCCCTCCTAAGGGCCAGCGCCACCCCAAGCAGAACACTGCTCTGATCTGTTCCTTCAAATCCTGCTGGAGGTGGGGAGCAGGAAAAGCCCTGCTGGCCCCATCCTGCTAGGCTCAGTTTTGAAGGGGAAGTAGACACTTCATCCCTTTCGCAGAATATACATTCTTCTCACGGGTATATGGAATGTTCTCAAAGACAGACCACATGTTAGGACACAAAATAAGTTTTAACAAATTCAAGAAGGTGTCATATCAAGCACCTTCTCAAATCACAATGGCATGAAACTAGAAATCAACCACAATGAAAAAACTCAAAAACATTCACACAAATAGAGGCTAAATAGCATGTTATTAAACAATGAATGGGTTACCAAGGAGATCAAGGAAGAAATAAAAAATCATCTGGAAACAAATGAAAATAAACACACAACAACCCAAAATCTATGGACACAGTGAAAGCAGTCCTGAGAGGGAAGATCTAGCATTACAGGCCTACCCCAAAAAGCAAGAAAAAGCTCAAGTAAATAATCTAACTCTATACCTGAAAGAATAATAGAAAGAACAACAGGAAAAGCCCAGAGTAAGTAGAAGGAAGGAAATAATAAAGATCAGAGAAGAAATTAATGACACAGAAACTTAAAAAACAATATAAAAGATCAATGAAACCAATAGCTGGCTCTTTGAAAACGTAAACAAGATTGATCAACCTTTAACCAGACTTACCAAGGAACAAAGAGAGAGGACGCAAATAAATAAAATCAGAAATGAAAGAGTCGAGGTAATAACTGACACCACAGAAATACAAATGATTGTAATAAAATATTACGATCAACTATATGCTAACAAATGGGACAGCTTGGGCGACAAGGACAAATTCTTAGAATGCAATCGGGAAGAATAAGAAAACCTGAATAGCCCGGCCAGGCATGGCTCAGTGGTTGAGCATTGACCTAGGATCCAGGAGATAGCGGTTCGATTCCCAGTCAGGGCACATGCCCGGGTTGCGGGCTCGATCCCCAGTCTGGAGCGTGCAGGAGGCAGCACCCATTACGAGAGTCAATCAATGACTTTCTCATCATTGATGTTTCTATATATCTCTCTCCCTCTTCCTTCCTTTCCCTGAAATCAATAAAGACATATTTTTTTAAAAAAAGAAAACCTGAATAGACCAATAACAACTAATGACACTGAAGCAGTAATAAAATAAAATAAAAACTCCCAAAAAACAAAAGCCCTGGACTGGAATGCTTCACAGGTAAACTTTACCAAACAAAGAAGAACTAACAAACTCCTGTCCTCCTCAAACTATTCCAAAATATTCAAAAGGAGGGGAGACTTCCAAGCACTTTTTATGAGGCCAGCATTAGCCCTAATTCCAAAACCAGATAAAGACATTACAAAGAAAGAAAATTATAGGCCAATATCCCTGATGCACATAGATTCTAAAATCCTCAACAAAATACTAGCAAATCAGCCCTGGCCAGTGGTTAGAGCAGCAGCCATGAACCAAAGAGTCACTGGTTCCATTCCCAGTAAAGGGCACAAGCCTCGGTTGCAGGTTCCCTTCCCCAAGTTCCCTGTCCCCAGTTGCGGGGCGGGGCACTTGTGGGAGGCAACCAATCAATGTGTCTCTCTCACTACAATGTTACTCTCTTCCCCCCCTTCCTACTCTCTAATATATATACACATGTATGTATATGTGTGTGTATATATATATATATATATATATATATATGTTTATATATATCAGCAAATCAGATCCATCAAATATATTAAAAGATCATACACCATAATCAAGTGGGATTTATTCTGGGGATGTAAGGCTGGTACAATATTTGCAAATCATTAAATGTGATACATCACATAAACAAAATAAAAGATAACAATTACATGATCCTATTAACAAATGCAGAAAAAGCATTGCATTGGATAAAATCCAGCACCCATTTACGATTAAAAATTCTTTCCAAACTGGTAATAAAGGGACCATACGTCAACATAATAAAGGCCATAGATGAAAAACCTAGAGCCAATATTATACTCGATGGGCAAAAACTAAAATGTTTGCCTTAAGATCAGGAACAAGACAGGGATGTTCACTTTCACCACTCTTATTTGACATAGTACTGGGAGTCCTAGCCACAGCAATCAGAAAAGAAAAAATAAAAGGCATCCAAATTGGAAAGGACAAAGCGAAACTGTCATTATTCACAGATGACATGACAGTTTATATAGAAAACTGCAAAGACTCCACCAAAAAGATACTAGATATAATAAATGAATTTGGAAAAGTAGCAGGAAATAAAATCAATATCCAGAAATCAATAGCATTTCTATACAGCAATAATGAACTATCAGAAAGAGAAACTAATAAAAACAATCCCATATACTATTGCAACAAAAATAAGGTACCTAGTAATACATTTCACCAAGGAGGTAAAAGACTTGTACTCAGAAAATTATAGGACATTGAAGAAAGAAATTGAGGAGGACACAAATAAGTGGAAGCAATTCATGGAAGAATTAACATCATTAAAATGTCCATACTACCTAAAACAATCTATAGATTCAACACAATCGCTACTAAAATACCAATGGCATATTTCACAGATCTAGAACAAATATTCCAAAAATTTATTTGGAACCAAAAATGACCCTAAATAGCCTCAGCAGTCTTGAGAAAGAACAAAGTCGGAAGGATCACAGTATCAGATACCAAACTATACTATAAGCCCATTGTAATCAAAACAGCCTGGTACTGACATAAAAACAGGCATATTGCCTGGCCCAGCATGGTTCACCGGTTGAGTATCAACCTAGGATCCAAGAGACTGCGGTTCAATTCCTGGTCGGGGCACATGCCCGGGTTGTGGGCTTGATCCTCATTCGGGGGCATGCAGGAGGCAACCGATCAATCACAACTCTCTCATCATTGATGTTTCTATCTCTCTCTCTTCCTCTCCCTTCTTCCCTCTGAAATCAATAAAAATATATTTAAAAACAAAAAACAGGCATATTGATCAATGGAACAGCACAAAGAGCTTGACAAAGGAGGCAACAGTATATAATGGAGCAAAGACAGTCTATTCAATAAATGGTGCTGAGAAAATTGGACAGGCACATGCAAAAAAATGAAATGGGACCACCAACTTATACTACACACAAGAGTAAACTCAAAATGGATAAAACATTTAAATGTAAGTCTCGAAGCCATAAAAATTCTGGAAGAAGACATAGGCAGTAAAATCTCAGACATCTCTCAAAGCAATATTTTTGCCAATATATCTCTTAGGGCAAGGGGGAAAAAATAAACAAATGGGACTACATCAAAATAAAAAGCTTCTTCACAGCAAAAGAAACCATCAACAAAATGAAAAGGGAATCCACTATATGACAGAACATATTCACTAGTGACACATCTAATGAGGGGTTAATTTCCAAAATATATAAAGAACTTATCCAACTCAACACCAGAAAGACAAACAATCCAGCAAAGGACCTGACTAGACACTTCTCCAAGGAGGACACACAGATGGCCAATAGACATATGAAAAAAATGCTCAAGGTCACTAACCATCAGAGAGATGCGAATTAAAACAACAATGAGGTATCACTTCACACCCACCAGAATGGCCACCATCAAGTGCTGTAGAGGATGTGGAGAAGGGGAAATCCTAGTGCAGTGTTGGTGAGAATGCAGACTGGTGCAGTCACTATGGAAAACTGTTTGAAGATAGCTCCAAAAATTAAATATGGAACTGCTGTTTGACTCAGCAAGTTCACTTCTGGGAATATATCCTAAGAATCCCAAAACACCAATCAGAAAGAATATGTACACCCCTATGTTCACAGCAGCATTATTTACAATAGCCAAGATCCGGAAACAGCCCAAGTGCCCATCAGTAGATGAGTGGGTAAAAAAGCTGTGGGACAGCCCTCGCTGGTGTGACTCAGTGGTTAGTGTCGGCCTGTGCACTGAAGGGTCACTGGTGCAGTACCCGTGAAGGGCAGGTACCTGGGTTGCAGGTTCACTTCCTGCGCCCTGGTCGGGCATGTGGGGTAGGGGTTGCAAACAGTAGATGTGTCTCTCTCACATCAACCTCTCTCTCTCCTCCCCCTCCTCCCTTCCTCCCTTCCACTCTCTCTGAAAAGCAATGGAAAAAATATCCTCAGTGAGGATTAAAAAAAAAAAAAAAAAAAGGCTGCGATACATTCAAACAATGGAATTCTACAGGACTGTAAAAAGGAAGGAACTCTTACCTTTTGCAACAGCATGGGTGTACCTGGAGATTATTACGCTAAGTGAAATAAGCCAGTCAGAGAAAGACAAATACCATATGATCTCACTTATATGTGGAACCTAATGAACAAAATAAACTGACAAACAAAATAGAACCAGAGTCATGGATACATGGTACAGACTGACAAATGTCAGAGGGGAGGTGGGTGGGGCCGACAGGATGAAAGAAAGTGAAGGGAATAGCTAAAGAATATATATGTATAGCCCATGGACACAGGCAACAACATTGTTTAGACCAGGGGGAGGGGAGGGTGGGTCTAGGTGGAGGGGGACAAAAGGGGAGAAAATGGAATACATCTGTAATAATGTCAGCAATATAAGCAATAATAATAATAAAGGTCACAAATAAGTTTGAAGGATAGAAAATTTGGATCAAGGAAAAGTTGTACAGTAAATTTGACACGGGAAGACAATCAAGAGGTAGTTAGTTCAAAATATACATGGTGTCAAAACATCAAAACATCCTACTTAAGAGGGAACGCTGTACATAAAGACTGTGTGCACAGATATATAAAGCAAAAGGGAATTAGACAAGGGTAGAGAAGTAGAAATAGTGGTACATTCAAGGTATGTAATAAGCCCACTTGACAAGGCCTCAGATGTGGTCATGTTTGTACTTGGAACATAAAATTAGTGCAGGGGCAAGATACAAAGATAATCTTGATGCTCTTCTGACATCTGCTTTAAATCTATCTTTGTACTAAGTCATTCATGTTTGTAATTGGTTTTGCAGATAAGCTCATATTTCAAAGGTTAAGAAAAAGAGAATGTGTGATACTACACTGAACTTAGATGGGAGCAACAAAGAACAACAAGCACCTTGGGAAAAAGTGACCACAGGCAAAGTTAGAAATAAAATACAATTAAATATATATATATTTTTAAAAATTCAGAGAAGGTAGAACATATCAGAACTAAAGAGCTCTTGAAGTGCAGTTCAAGAATGGTTTAACAGTTCTAAAAATAAAATTCTGAGTTTATTCTCTACAAATAACCCCAAAGGAAAAAAATGGAAAAGGTATCTATAGAAAGTTTTGGCTAGTTAGGGAACTGTTCTTGACATGTCATATTTTAGAAAGTTCATATGTCAGAATGCCTGACATGGAAAATAAACTGAGGCTGACCAAAACAAACAAAAAAAATACATATAAATTTATATATATTTATCATAGATAATTATAATTTATAGTTGTATAATATATAGACATTTATATAAATTATATAATATATAATATTCATATAAATTACACACATTTATATAAGGTTTATATATTAGCTATGTTCAAACGAGATAAATTGACAGCTTTTACTGGGTAAAGTGGAGGTAGGATTTTCTTTTTTTAATCTCAGATTTGGGAGGTTTTCATTTGAGGGCAATGTTTATTGTTAAGAGCCCTTATCTTTAACAAAATTTGCCATTCTACCTCTGTCACCCCAGAAATTGCCTACTGGTGTCTGGCAGGCAATATAGGTGAGTGGGAAGGCCAGACATCAAACAATAGCTAATGTTGGGAGCACGGTGACCTGGAGAATACAGCTGCTTATCAAAAGAAATTCAAATTCAAATAGAAAATTAGTGTGTTGGCCAAAAAAAATATCCTCAGATTTCACCTGAGTGCCTCCAGTTTGCAATCCCTGGGTTAGAAGATTTCTGAGATTCATAGATGTTAAACGACTTGCGCAAAATCCACAATCAATTCATAAAAATACATACAAGGAAGATATTCAATTCTAGAAGCAATTAACTGGCTTACCTGACAATATAATCTGATTCAAATGCAGAGGGCTCCAAATCTGTCCTCCATTCGAGAGGCTCTACAAAAACATATTTTGCCTCTTGGGGATGTTTATAGATAAAACTCTCCACAAATGTAATAATTTCTTTCAATATCACTTCATTTAGAGGGGTAATTTCCAGGGTTCTGGTTCCATATCCAGCATCAGTCCACTGCACTGATCTTGTCAGAGCCACACCCATGAATTCAACAGTACTCAGAGCTGAGATTAGCACACACACTATATCAGAGTAGAAAGAGTTAGAAAGAGAAAACAGCATCTACCTTTTCACTGGAAATTTTTTCATTTTCATTATTTTAAGCTAGTACTACCCAAAACACATTCAGCTTATTCATCTTACAGGTTGATTTTTTAATTAACTAATTGCTCGATTTAATAAAAAAGTTAATTTTCACCGAGCCAGCTTTAAGTAAAACTGACTAGTACTTAAGAATTTTCCAATCTCTGTCTGCGCTGAAGTGAATACTTCTTTCTCATTTCCCTGGGCCCAAATGGAAACAGAAAACTCCAAAGTGGAAAAAAAAAGAATTGGCCTTTGATTTGCAGCTCTGCTGGGGCTGAAGGTAAAGTGAGCAATGCTCTTTTGAGCTGGGCTACACACTGTTTAGAATTATTCAATTAATTCTGCTATCCTGACTTTCTTATAGTCATTACATCTGCATCAGTACAATGATGACTGATGAACATGACTCTGGACGCTCTGAGAGTCCCCCAAGTGCCTTCTGAATTAATAAGAAATAGAATAAGAACATTACTGTGAAATATAATTTTAATTTTCTCTGAAAATTGGTATACCACACATTCACCCCATAAACCAGATTATTTGAACAATCCAAACACTGTACTCTCTGTCCAAATTTCCTGCCCAGAATATTTTATTGTAATTTATAACTTTCTTATGAGCAAATATGAGAGATGTAAGAACAAAAGAGAATCTTTTTAGGCTGTTTATCAAAATTGGTTACCAAAACAGTCAAGCATTAAAATTTAAAACAGAAATTCAAATGAAATAAATTTCATTTTGGCTAAATTTATCTTTAAAAGAATATTTTTAGAACGATATCATTATCTGTAACATTAAATAAGAACCAACTTAGAAAACAAGTTCTGACGTTAACTCATAATGGGTATATATAATATATATTAATAAAAATATATTATATATTTTCAGACAATCTATACTGGCTTGTTTCTCCATTTGTAATAACATGAATCATTAAAATCTTCCAAAATATTAGAAGCATGGTTATAAAGTTAAATATAGAATATAATTAGCATTTCCCCCCACCATTATTACAAAAGCACAGACACAGCAAGATTCTACAGAAATGACTTGGGGATTTTACTTTCTGTACTGTAGTAAATCTTGAAATCCAGTAACAGGGACATCTAGATCAGTGGTTCTCATGGGGCAGTACTGCCTGCTGAGTAGCAGTACAGAGTATTGTACAAACAGTTCACCACCTAAAGGAGTGGAAGGGGACATCACTGGCATTTAGCGATGAGAGTCAAGAATGCCAAATGTCCTGCAATGTGCAAAACAGTCTCCCAGGTGGTAGAATTCTGATGCAATCATAAAGTATTTTCTCACAGTTTTAATATACACTGGATTTTCCAGGATTGCAACTATCATATAAATCAAAGGAAGTTTGTATGTACTTCATGTTATATGGAACTTTACCAAGAACTCAGCATTTTGGAAAATCACACCATTGATGGCTACACTAGTAACACAATTAAGTTTCAAAGACATGTCTGTATCAGTTTGCACTTAGAGCTACTGCATTGACAGTAATTCCATGTAAGGCTGGAGCATCTGACTACTTCATTATTTATTTATGCCAATATTTCATTACAATTATTAATTTTGTTAATCCTCCTGAGAGGATATTTTTTTCCAGTGATTTTTTATAGAGAGTGGAAGGGAGGGAGGAAGGTGGGGAGGAAGAGAGAGAGACACATCGATTGGTTGTCTCCCACACACACCCCAACTAGGGTGGCAATCAAACCTGCAACCCAGGTACTGGCCCTTGACCCCGAGCCCCCTTGATGCATCGGCTGATGCTCTAACCACTGAACCAGACTGGTCGGGGCTCATTACAATTATTTTTCTTTTAATTTTCTTTTATTTTACAATTCAGGTACTATGGATATTTAAAACTATGCACATATGTAGGCTTATCATCTATAATTCTGATTTCAGAATAGCAAAGCAGGCATTATATTTGCTCTGAAAACTGAGCATTGCATCAGATAGGGTTCAGACTTATATAAAATGTAACTATGTATATATTTATGTACATGTATATATAAAAGTGCTAGTAAAATAAAATGTATACAATTAGGGCACTAATTTGTTTTTGTGCATTTGCTTTAGTATTCCAGGGTGTTGCTTCTATTGGTAGATTCCGAACACAGAGGCATGAACTGATGTGAATGACACTCTTGTGTTTCCCAGTATTGTGAGAATCAGTACAAACTAAGAATAAGTGCAAACAGGTTTATCTTATACAGAAAGGCATAGGTGTACAGTTCAGTTTGTTTTCCATCTAAACTTGTTTTTGTGATCTTATAAAGGTATAGTTTGTGCATCATTTCCTTCTTGTACATTTTTCAAGAAAAATGTGAAATTAGATTGCATAAGGCTGTGGCAGTCAACATACCATATAGCAACTCCCTGGAAGACACCTAAAGAACTAAGAAATGCAAAAAGGTCTTCTTTTTATCACAATAAATTTTTATAGAAATTTAAGTGTATCATATTTGAATCTCTTGAAATTGTTTTTTCTGAATCTAGTAAACCGGGAGCTGCAACAACGGACAGGCTTGATTGGAGAAGGTTGGTTAGCTAAGGCCTAAGAAAATCTCAGGGCGGCTATGGCTATCCTAAAGAAGAGGTCATGTATAAAAGGGCTTTAAAAAAAGAGAAGTGCTTTGCAGACCTAACTGAATGAGTTTTTAAAAGAAAACAGGGTAATGTGTTTTTACATCTTAAGTATGAGAAATTTCTGATGGCTTCTTAATTTAACAAGAGAACCAAACTATAGCACTTATTCAACTAATCCCAGTGGTGTTCAAAAATGGTGGGTCAGTATAACTTAGCAAAAATACAAAAACTAACACTTTTTATCAAGACAGGCTGCCACCCAGTTACTACCCATTGCCAGTCCATGCTTCTTTTGGTCTAAGCACCATGGTTAAAATGAATGCATGTGAATACATAGTACAGATCTTTGAATTAAAGTAAGGTGTTAAAGAAGTTTAACAATTAAAAGGACAAAAGTTTGCCTGGGGGTGGGGGGGGGGGTGGTCAGCGGTTGAGCCTAGACCTAGGATCCAAGCGATGGGGGTTGGATTCCCGGTCAGGGCACATGCCTGGGTTGCGCGCTCAATCCCCAGTCCCGGGATGCAGGAGGCCACCGATCAATGACTCTCTCATCACTGATGTTTCTATCTCTCTCTCCCTCTCCTTTCCTCTCTCTGAAATCAATAAAGATACATTTAAAAAAAAAAAAAAAATCTTTAAAAAAGTAAATAAATAAAAAAGGACAAAAGTTTCTGTGCGTGTATTTCCATAAATTGTAAAAACACTTTGCACTCATTTTCTCTACTAATCTATGTAACAGAATTTGCTTTCCTAAGGGTGAGTTACAAGTTTCCAGTATCATTAATAAAATGAAACCCACTCATGTGTAATTTCTATAATACCTGAGCAGAAGCAAAACCGAATTCTTTATGAGGCTACGGGAACGTGAGCATCCGCTGAGATCTAGAAATGTGGACGGTAACATCAACATCGACTGGGATTCAGTGCACAGACCGGCATTCGGAATGATAAAGCTATTCAGTGAGACCTACAGAAAAGTTACAATTTCAGAACTGATGCGAAAGGCGTACGAGCTGGAAGGTAGGTGCCCCCGGCTGAGGGGTGCGGGGGACGGGCGGGAAGGGGCAGGCAAGAAGGCAGTACAGAGAGGAGGGGGAGGAACGCTGCAAAGGCGAAGGCGGCAAGAGGGGCTGGAAAACGGCGGGACGCGCAGGGGGCGGATAAGGAGAGGGGGCTGCAGGCAGAGGCAGCAGGAGGTCCCCAGGCCCCGACACAGCCTGGTGTCGCGGGGAGGCCGGGGCGGGATGAGGGTGAGAGTGAGAAGGGAGGGGAGGCGCTCCGGCGTAGGAGAGAAGGAGAAGCCGGCTAGAGAGACTCAAGCGGGGCCAGCGAGCGCCCCCCTTTTCTCGAACCACGCGGACGGCTGCAATGACTCCAGCGCGGGCCGCAGAGCCGGGTCCCCGGGAGCGGGGGCTTCAGGCGGCCGCCCGGCGTCGGAGCCCCGCACTCACCTGCAGCTCCCGGCTCCGCGCCCGCCCGGCTAGTGCGCGCCCGCAGGTTGCTAGGACGCGAGGGGCGCTGCGGGAGCCCCGCCTGCGCGCAGAGCGTGGCCGCCCCGCGGCGAAAAGCTTAGAGCCCGCCCCCGGCCCCGCCGCGCCGACTCCACGCGGCCCCGGGCCTGGGCGACCCCGCGCTCCGCCCCGCCCCGCCCCGCCCCGCCCCGCCGCGGGGGCTGCAGCCCGCTGCCCCCACCCCAGCCTCTCCCGGGCCACAGTGTTTTTCTGCCTCCTTCCTGGCGAACTCTCCCCCACTCACTTCAGCGGGTGGGATACGGTTACCTTAATTAAGGTCAGCAGCAGTTAGGGGGGTTAGCAGCGACTTAACAATACAACAGAAAAAAAGAGAAAATCTTTGCTAGAAACGCCGGTTTGTGTGCCTCCCCAGACTTCCAGACAGGTGTTCTGTGGTGATCTACGTAAATCTTCACTGAGTTCTCAGAAATAGCATAGGGCCTCTCACAGGATATTTGAGGCTTAAGTGTTTCTCTCCAAAAGCAAATGTGGTAGACTAATACTGGAAACGCACAGGCTGCTCTCTTCAGTAGCCTAGTTGAGAGAACTGGAATGAAATGAGAACATTTCTCAATGTTTTTAGTGCCTTTTACCTTTGTCCATTAAGAAAATCCTTGACCGCACCAGTACACACTCCAGCAAGAGTCTCAACTCTGTAAAACCAGCAGGGGCCGAAGGACTGGGGAAAATATATTGGGGGGGGGGGGGGAGAATGAGCCATATACTATCAAGTGGGTGGGGGTGCTTAGTGTTTAGGGACCAGCGCTGGATAATTTAGGGTGGTAGACTATTTGGGAACTAGAACTGGTTTCTTTCCCTAAAGCTGAAGAGGCAGGTGTGTAATGATGTTAGGGCCTTCATTACATGCCAGGATATTGTACTGCCCTGGCTCAGAAACAGAGCCTCTCTGCAGACATGTAGAGAAATGAGATTGAGATATTTGGCCTTTGTTTTGGGTTCTTTTCTCCCCTTTTTGAGAGTATGAAAGTTGCTGGAGTGAATCACTTTGCCTAAAGGGGCCTCTACCTCCAAAGAAGCCTAGAGTTGCAACAAATCAGAAAGGAAGATTATGTGCCAATAGATATATAATCTGAATTCAAAAAATTGGTAGATTACTCTGAGAAAACCTCAGCATCATATCTATAGAGTTGATATAGGTCATGAACTGGCAAGGTTTTGGAGTCCACCCTTCAGAGGTGGCTCGGGAGCAGTCCTAGAAGCAGGGAAACTCTGGGTACTTTATTTCACTGGTTTTAATCACCTGTATAATATGAGAGCATTACTGGACCCAGAGATCTACAAATTTCAGAACCATTGACTTTGGTTTGCAAAGCTGGAAAAAGCCAGAGCCCACCAAGATCTGAGCATCTGTGTCCTCATTTACAGGCACACCTTGTTTTACTGTACTTTGCTTTATTGCACTTTACAGATGTTGCATTTTTTACTAATTGAAGGCAAAAAGATTATGACTCTCTTTATTGCGATGGTCTGGAACAGAAACTGCAATATCTCTGAGGTATGCCTGTACCAAATTTATGCTGAGTTTCGTAACCTACCCTTGCTTCATCTGATGGCAAAATTTGAATTTATTAACCTGAGATTTTTCCAAGAATAAAAAAGCATGTAATAATATTTAAATTTGTAGAATTCCCATCTGGCTTATTCCAGCTTTTCCTTGCCATTTTGGAGCACTAACTTGATTAGCCTTCAGCTCTCAGCTTAAGTGACTACCTCCCATAGAGGTAGTCACTCCCAGCAGGACCTATCTTGGCTAGTCTGTCTTATTGCCTGTCTCCTACACTGCAGTGAGCTCCAAGAAATAGGGACCTCCTCTGTCTCTTCAAAGTCTAGAAGAGTGACTGACACAAGGAAGGAGCAAAATTGATTAGTCATCTGTTCAAAAAGATGGCTTCCCTACCTGACATTCTTTATTGAGCCAGACACCAGAAAGGTGAGGCCCACATTTCCTTGTACGCAGTTGATAGAGCCAGTTTGATGATTCTAAGTGGCAGTGTTCTGGAAAAGAGCGTTCAACACTGAGAGCACACCTAGGAGTTTGCAGAGGCCTTTCCCAGCACTGTCTGCAGCTAGAGCATAGGCATGTGACCCAGTTCTTCCAGTGGAACTTTAGAGAATGTACCAAGGGCTTCTTGGAAAGACTTGAAAGTTTTGGGCCCATCTGTACAACTTTATGTCAGTTAAATATGCTCTCTCTACCACCCACCTTGACTCAGGCCAAGTCCTCTGGTGCATGGTAGAGTTCAGGCACAGATTCTATGTATTAGTCTGATAGGGCTGCCATAACCAGGTACCACAGACTAGGCAGCTTAAACAACAAAAATGTATTTCTCCCAGTTATGGAGGCTAGAAGTCTAAAATCAAGGTGGTTCATTCAGAGGGCTGTGAGGGAAGGATCTCTTCTAGGCTTTTCTCCTTAGTTTTTTGATGGCCATCTTCATAGTCACATGACATTCTCCCTGTCATGTGTGCAAATTTCCCCCTTTTCTAAGGACACCAGTCATATTGGATTAGGGCCCACCCTAATTAACTCATTTTAACTTGATTGCCTCTGTAAAACCGTATCTCCTATAAGGTTGCATTTTGAGGTACTGGGACTTCAGCATATGAATTTTCCGGGGGGGTGGGGCACAATTCAACACATAATATTCTGTAAACAGAAGAGTCAGGAGATTTCAGGGGCCCATTCATTTGTGTTAGACTAGTGGCCACTAGTGTGAGGCAGCCAACAGAAGAATGTACAAGCCATAAGCAGGAGAAGGTGACAGGCAAGGTTGGTTTCAGTATCCAGTACCTCAATCAGGAAATTACTGAGGCAGGTAGAACCTCATAAATCTTATGGGAAAATACAGTTACTTATATTGTACAATAATGGAGTTAGGTCTCATTATAGGACGAGATTGCCTCTCAATGGCAAAATTTTTCAGATTTCAGCAGGAATCCTGATGATAGAAAATTTTATGAAGTCTGATAAAGACCAAATTCCCTAGGTCCTACCTTCCTTTCCTGATAAAACCAACAATCAAAGAAGTCCAGCCTCAACTGCCTCCCTGTGCCCAAAGATATTTCTCAGTGATACACACTGCAGATCAAGGCCCATGGTCTGGAAATGAAATGACTCCTTCTCTCTAGATTCTAACCTCTTAGACATTCAGTGATTCGATAAATGCTCTTTTGGATAACAGTGTGTGCCTGGCACTCTGTTAGCAAAACTGGGTCATCCAATCCAGGTAATACATTGCCTCAGAGCAAGAGACTTGTTTCAGAGCAACAGAGATGCAGCAGTAGGCTTATGACTATGAGAGCCACTGATCTTACCATGAACCCCATCACCCAGAGGCAGCCATTGCATTAGGATAGTGGAATGATCTGTTAAAGTCCCACCTGGGCCAGTATGGCACAACACCTTGCAGGTTTGGGTCTCCATCCTCCAAGATGTGGTATAGGCATTGAATTCACAGTTCACAGACAGGTAGTGCAATTTTTCCATAATAGCTAGAACTCATGGGTGTGCAAACCAAGGTGTGAACCTTCTCACCTTCTTAGTGACCCACTTGTGGAATTTGGGTTTCCAATTCCCACAACCCTTGGGCTTTGCCAAGTTAGAAGCCCTAGTTCCCATGAGGGAATTGCTTCCATCAGGGATTACAGTAAAGGTTCCATTGAACTTGGAGTCTATTGAAGCTGTGACTACCACCTGGCTACTTTGGGGTTCTCATGGCAGTGAACTAGCAGAACACCAAAAACAACAAGGAGCGATTGTGCTAATTGGGACATTGACTGACCATGATTACTATGAGAGCTACGATCCTTCCACCAGGATGGAGGGTGTTTAGAACCCAGGGGCCAAAGGGCCAGGGGATTTGTTTGGCCAACTCTTAGTACTACCCTGCCTTTCAAGAAACTGTGAGTTGGAAATCACAGCAACCACAGCCTGACCAAAGCAAGGCAAGCAAAGGTCCAGACCCCTCTGTGTCATCCCAACAGGCAAGAATCCCAGACCGGCCAAAGTACCAGCCATGGGCAAGTAGAATCCATGGTCGGCTTTTTATTTCTGCTTATCTCTGCTATTTTCTCCCTATAGTTTCACTGTAATCCTTCAGGGAGAAGGAATAGAGAAGCGAGAAGTGGGAACAAGACAAGGAAACTTCTAAATATCTGCCCTGTCAATAAGCTAGTTTTGCATTCCCTGAATGAAGCCTAAACTGGCTCTTTCTCTTATGAGTGCTTTTCTTAGTTCTTCAAAATCCTTGCATTGTTGGTGCCCTCTCCATTGTATTTCACTCCATTCCCAAAACAAGCTTCTCGTTCTGGCCACAGTCTTGGGAATCCAGCAGTTCACACATCTACTGTTTGTTGAAGTCTTATAGTTACCATCCCACCTCCTTCAAACCCACTAGTGTATTTCCCTGTCCCCCAGCCTAAGTCTGGCCCACAGGAAGCACACACACAATATTTGCCCAACAAACTCTGGAAGTGCAGGCCTATCCCAACACAATAGAAGCTTTCCTCTACTTTATGGCCAAAGCCACTATCCCAAGCCTGTCGCTCATTCCCCAGGCTTGTCCACTGTGTAGGGCAAAGGACACATATTAAGCTCTCTAAGTAGTTTCTTTAAAGTCCCTCATCTTCCTTTCTTCTGAATTGAGGTTGGGGGAGCAGATGAGGAGAAAATAAATGGCTAGCACAGCTCTCTCCAAAAAAACTCCTCCCTGGAAATCCACTCATTTCCCTTCAATATGGGTGAGTCAGGAAATTGACTTTCCAGTTACAGATTTTACAGTTTTACATCTCGTTCTAGTTTGTCATTCTGGAATAAACTGTCTATTGTATCTTGAGTCCCCATGTCTTAAATTAGTGAAACAACTTCAACATATTATTTCTTAGGTATATGTACAATTGTGGATATTGCCACAGCAATAATATACATTGCCTTAGAAAGTGAATGGGCGGGGAAGAATTATTAATTTTTTATTTATATACCTCTTTATCTTTTGATGTGTTACAATGAGCCTGTGTTCCTGTAGTAAAAAATTAGGACAGTATATGAAACAATAGACATAGGACATCTGAGTAAATTTAAATTATGTGTACATATTACAATTAGGTCATAAGTTAAATATCAAAAGAATAATATGTTATTTTTTATGTGTCAAACAAAATTATTTTGATTATAAAGTAAAACTGTAGGATAGCCGTAAATATTTTGACTTGAAGTAACTTCATGGGAAAAAAAGTGTATTCTCTGATCTTTATCTTATGTTCACAGTAATGCAGTTGATTGGCTTTTTAACAAGAAAATTTTAGCGAGAAAATAATCAAAATGACTGGAATCTCAAGTTGAGTTTTTTGAGGTATAGGGCAAGCTTGTTATGAAAGAAAAAGAAAGAAATAAACCTAGAGAGGTACATTCTCTTCTCTGTTTAAGCAACACCTATAGAAATGATAAAAAGTGGTCTATATGACTAATTAAACCTACTTGCTACATCACTAGATTTCCAATCAAATGCGGGCATTGTGCACATCCCCCCCAAAAAACACTAAAATGCTAGTAGGGAAAGAAAAGGGGGGAGAAGATGAAATAGATGAAACATATCAATAAAAAGTGGATAATAGAAAGCAGAAGAGTTGAAATGGCTTAACTGAGAGGAGAAAGCTTAACCTAATGGCTTGAAGGGATCAAGGCCAATAAAAATAAAATACTTGCAAATCACAGACCCTGGAAATTCTGAGGACATGGAGGCATCTCTGAAGGTAAGGATTGGACTGAAAACAGGAAGACTGCTTGGTAACTGGATCCCTATTTCATTTTCCCCAAAGGAAAGGTTTATAAGTTGGAATACCAGCCACAGTTTTTTGAAATCATGGGAACTGAGTAAACTTGGACAAACTGAATGGTGAGAATTCCCTTAGCGCCTTCTGCTGGTCGTGGTCCTCACACTGGCAACCCAACTTGCATCTTCAGGCAAAAGGTCTGAAACTGACCTTCCTCAAAGCAAGGAGTTACAGGTGCTGACATTTAAGAGGCCTTCCGATCAAATTTACAGGTGTTGGAACAGGGCAAGTGTGTGAGGCATGGGGCAGAAGTGATAGTAACAAAATTATATCTTCTTCTTCCAAAGTAAAAGGTCAACAATAGTCTCTAAAAGAAAGAAAAATCAAGAAATAGTAGTTCAAGTGTGTTATTTACAAATATGGATATGTTGAGCACTACCAAAGACAGTGGTAAGTGCTGTTGCCCATCACTGTGGTTTTTAAGAAGAAAACACAACCAGGAGCAAATGAACTTCTCAAGAAGAACCAGGGCCAACCATGTTACAGAAAGCTCGTTCTCCATCCTGCAGGCCTGGCTAAACACGACCCAGACTTCAACAGATCCAGTAGGGATGGACACAGGCCATTAGAGGAGGTAAAGCTTCTGTGACAATTAACTATTGCTGCAGTAATGCTGTATAACGAATCAACCCAAAACTCAGTGATACACATTCACTTATACTCACACTCGTGGGACTCTACGTCCATTGCAGGTTCAATTGCAATTTGGCCAATGTAAGTTTGGCCTAAGTGGCTCTGCTTCTGGCTGTGTCTTCTGGACTTGGTTCCAGGCTGTGAATTTGCTACACATGTGTCATTCTGGAACCCAGGCTCAGGGGCCATGGCTATCTGTGACATGTCCCTGTCATGGTGAATCACTTCCATGGACATTCCAAGTCTCTGGTTGCATCATGTCAACTGGCATCCTATTGACCAAAACAAGTCATGTGCCCAAGCTAAAATCAAAGGGTAAGGAGAAATTATTTGCCTGCCATGAAGCCATGGCAAGGATGTGGATGTATGTTACCACCACAGCAGGGTGAAGAAATCATTGGAACTAATAATTCAGTCTACCAAAGCACTCTTCATTATATCATTCATCAAATGTGTTCTAATTTTAGTCTTTACTCCCATTACATTATTATGGTGGTTTGGTTACCTTATAATATTCTCCATTCGCTAGTGAGAATATCTAGGACAAATAGCCAGAATTAATGGTTAAGTGTTCTTATTTGTTTCTTTATTTTTATGCAGTTATTCTAAATATTTTTATAAATTATTTTTTCAAAGTCGTTTTTATTATAAGCTCTCTCTTTTATGTAATTAAGAATACAAAACATTGTAAAAAATGTTTAATCCCATTTTGTGTCAAGTAGCACTTCATCCCTGTTCTGGATTTTAAAAATAGAAACTCAGAGCAAAATACAATGGAATGCAGAGAAGTTATTTGATATAGAAAATGTGTTGTCCTGCCAAGAAGTGATTCCTCTAGAAATCCTCATGGAGAATAAAGGATCTAACGTAAGACTTGATATTTTGGAAAAACAAACTGAGGATTAATAATATCCGGGTGATGTCTCCCAATAACACCAAAGGAAACAGTGAAGACGTCTTAAAAGAATGGTTTCCAGATGCCTAGTAAATCTTGTGTATCTACCAAATGAGAACATGGCCAAGGGAAGATATTACTCATTTTGAGAATAGAAGCATTCTTTAGGTGACTAATAGTATTTTGCACCTCAACTTTGTAGTATTATTAAAGGGATAAAAACTAAGCATTATTCTTTTCAAATAATGAAATGATGGAAACAATTATTTGAGTGGAAATCAGTTTTACCATTCAGTGTGATTTATATTTGTAAGAAATTAGGGTTTTATGGTGAGATGATTTGTCTATTTAATTGACTAGAACATATCTCAAAAGTCTTGTAAAGTAGATGTTTTGCATATAAGAACATTTTCAGATACATAGTTTTAGAAAGAATGTGGAATCTAGAAGTTGATTTCCTGTAAACCATCTATACCCACAACCCTTTGGAAAGAGCTCATGGGTTCCCCAGTTGGGAAACCACTTAGTTCATTGCTAGAGCTTCCCATACTCCTGTGCCCTTCCAGGATATAGACCACTCCCTCTGATATACCCCAGAATGGATTTGCACCAATAAAAATGTGCCAGAACCTAATAACTTTCAGAGTTGGGTCACGAAGAGCATTTAGCAAGGTTGCAGGCTTTGATTTTCCATTTTTCCTTTGACTTTCTCTGTGTGTAATTTTCTTTTCCCTGTAATATTACCTGGCAAGTGTTTGTGCTTGAGCAATTCTTCTCTGGGTCTTGTCACTGGATTGAAAAACAGCAACAGCAGAAGCAGGAACAAAACTACTCTCCAGGGATCCCAAACAGATTGTAGTCAGATATTATAGAACAGAAATTAGAATCTCTGCATTCTCTGAGGAATATTCCATTTAATTAATTAAATTTACTGTAGAGGATATTAAGCACAAATGGGCCTTGTAGCAATTTCCACCAATTTTAAGTGCTTGAAATAGAAAAAAAAAAGTCTAAATGAACCAAATGAATCTTCTATTTCCTTTCTAAATAGCAAATCAGCAGAGAGTAAGAAACAGAAACATAGATTAGTAAACCATATGCAAGATATTGCCAGTTATCATTTGAGGGAACTATTTTTTCTGTCATTTTGATTACCTAAGTGTTATAATAACACACAGGAACACTTTGGGATTAGGAAAGTCATGATGATTTTTTCCCCTCCTTTGCAAAAGTGTCTACTTCCTTAGCTTCCATAACCTCACTCTGTAGTCAAGATTAGGTTTCTGGTGTGAGAAACAGAGACTCCAAAAACAGTGACTTACAGAAGACAGAAATGTATTACAATAGGGAGTGAGCCCTTAAGGTCTGCAGCAGTGGCTCTACTCTGCAAAGACTGGAGGGACCCAGGCTCCTCCACTGTGCAGGACCTACATTTCCAAGATCTGCTCCATCTCCAGCCATCATGACTGCAATCCAGCCAGCAGGAAAGAGGAAAGCATGAAGAAAAGAGGCAAAGCTCATGCACCAGCTTTTTTTAAAAAGGAAATTGCCACACCATAATTCTACTTATGTCTCACTGGCCAAAATTAATCATACCGAACGTTTTTGCTTTTTATATTTTGAAGCTGTCACAATAGGTACATAGAAATTTAAATTTGTTGTATTTTCTTAGGATTTTACCATTTTATTGTTATAAAATGAACCTGGTTTTCTCTAGTAATGATTTTTAAAGTATATTTTTATCTAATTTAATAGAAGTACACCAGCTTTCTAGTTGGTGTTTTCCTGGTATATAAATATATATATTTTTTCAATCCTTTTACTTTCAGCTATTCTGGAAACTTATATTTTATATATGTTCATTGTAATAGAATATAGCTGATTTTTTAAAAGTAAGTCTGACAGTCTTTGTGTTTGATGAAAGCATTTAGTTTATTTACATTATGTGTCATCTTATTTTGTGCTTTCCAGTTTTCCCAACTTTTCTGTGATTACTTTTCTCTCTGTTGACTTCTATTGGTGAATTATATTTTTCTAATTCTCTTTTATCCAATAGTGTTTGGAAATCATTCACTCTGATACTATTCTTTCCATGCTTACTCCAAAATAACAAACATCATTAACTTAGCAAAGTCTCAAGTTAATCGATACTTTTACCCATTTCCGGAACATCATCCTCATTCCTGTTGCAATTATAGTTCCCTCTGGAATCATATGGTATTATGGTCATGCATTTACGTTCTTAACTTCTTAGAATACTAATGTTGCTGTTTTATACAGTCATCATTTTATATTGTTTATATTTATCCATGTATCTAGCATTTCTCTGCTTTCCATTCTTTTTAAAATATAATTATTGAGGTATGATTGACATACAATAAGCAGTATGTATTTAAAATGTTCAATTTGCACCTGTCAGAATGGCTGCCATCAACAAATCAACAAATGACATGTGCGGGCAAAGACGTGGAGCAAGGGGAACCCTGGTACACTGCTGGTGGGAATGCAGACTGGTGCAGCCACTATGGAAAACAGTATGGAGGTTCCTCAAAAAATTAAACATGGAGCTGCCGTTTGACCCAGTGATCCCACTTCTAGGAATATATCCTAAGAATCCTGAAACACTAATCAGAAAGAATATATGCACCCCTATGTTCATAGCAGCACCATTTACAATAGCTAAGATCTGGAAACAGCCCACATACCCACCAGTAGATGAGTGGATAAAAAAGCTGTGGGACATTTACACCATGGAATACTACGCAGCTGTAAAAAAGAAGGATCTCGTACCATTTGGGACGGTATGGAAGGACCTGGAGACTATTATGCTAAGTGAAATATGCCAGGCAGAGAAAGACAAACATCACATGATCTCATTTATATGTGGAATCTAAAGAACTTAATAAACTGATGAACAGAAATGATTCAATGACATGGAAGCATGAATTAGACTCACGAATCTCAGGGATGGAGGAGGGTGGGTGTTTGGAGAGGGAGAGAGTAACCAAAGAATTTATATGCATATATGCACAACCCAAGGACATGGACAATGGTGTGTAGAGGGACTGGGGAGGGAAGTGGGACAGGGTGGAATGGGTCCCTGGAGAGAAAAAGGGACACCTTTAATATTTTGAACAAAAATAAAAAATATAATAATAATAAAATAAAATGTGTAATTTGCTGTTCCAACTTATGTGAAACAATCACTACAATGGAGAGAATAAACATATCATCACCTCCAAAAGGTTTCTCCCACCCCTTTTTAATCCTTCCCTCCTTCCCCTTCATTTTATTGTTGATGGTATTTCAGCAGGAGCCTAAATCCAAATCCTGTTACTCAATCAGGCTGTGTTAGTGGAAGTCTCCATTTCATTTGTATCTCAGACTTTGAATATGCGAGCACTTTCCTTCTATCTCTAATACACTCTTTAGCTTTTCCTTTGGTGAAGGTCAGCTAATGGGAAACTTTCCCATTTTTGATAACCTGAGATAGCATTTTTTACTTCATACCAAAAAAAATTTTTTTCTAGTAATAGAACTTTAAGTTGAAAATAGTTTTTCTTTGCACATTGAATATATCATTCCATAGTCTCCTGGCTTACTTTCTTTGTTGCCATCAAGAAATGAGCTGTCAGTTTGTCACTCCTTTGAAAGGTAACATGTCTCCTTTAAAGATCTCTTTATCTTCACTGCTCCACAGTTTTACTGTGCTATGTCATATTGTTCCTGGGGCAAAGACATGCATTGTATAATTATTCTAAACAGTGTGATAATTCCCCCATCAGTTCTTCACTAGTCTTCTCAGATTTTACACCATGAATATTATAGTGCTCATGGTGACTACTTTTAGAATCTATATTTTTTTACTGTGTCTGGCCACTACCTAAAGTAAGTATTCTACTTGAAATGTGTAGGTATTCGAATTGAAGCAAAAGAGCCTAACAGTAAGTAGTAATTCTATATTTTATTGTTGAGAAAAGTAAATCGAATTGTGTCCTCAATCTTTTGAAAAAAGTGTGGAGATTCATAATTAGGGAGCTATTTCTAGTCAGATTTCTAATGCTTTACTAGAGAAATACTGTTTTCAGGGACTTTAATTTTTTTTATAATTTCAAGTCCCTAAATGTAACCAGTTTTTACCAGATGGTTTTATCTTCATCATTTATCTTGAGCAGTTATATTTAGCAACTATTGTTGGAGGGAAATTATACAGCATTGTTGGAATTTAAAGTTTTATTAATTTATACTTTACTATTTTGAAAAATGTTTATTATTTCCAATGACCATTTAAATCTCTGTTTCTTATAAAAATCATACCTGGCTTATTCAGTCAATTATTTGGGCTATGAATATTTTGTAAATTTATTGGGAAAGACTTTTGTGACAATTATAAAGCATGACTATATGTATTGATTTTTTTACAGGTCTTTATATTGTGAAAGGAAGAGGTTGAATTTGCATATCAAAATAAACTGAAAAGTTATACAAAGTTTTATATACTCCCATGGGAATGCTTTTTTTAGTGGTAGAATACATATCATACAAAATGATATAACATGGAAGATTTTCTAACACTGCTTTGATTTCAGAGCATTTATACTTTGCATTTAAACCAGGGGCATTCAGGGCTTCACAAAGTCAAGCTGGATAAGCATTTAGGGGATGGGTGTAAATTGTCTTAAATATCAGATCTATATCTTAAGAAATAAAATTGCATAGGCTTCAAAGAGTCAAGAATTAGCAGGATTTACAAATTGTATTTCTCAGAATTTTCCAAAGCAACTTACTAATAAATATGCAAAACATATAAATTCACCTGATTTGAGATTGATCCAAAAGTTAAAGATATGACAACAAAGTCTTAGCAAATTTTGTATTTCGGTGTATAGCTGATTAAGCCAGTTAAAACTTTCTTTGGCATTTGAGTAATAACAGGTATTTTTTCTTATTATTTCCAGAACATACAATTTAATGTTACAAAGGTTTAAATTATATTTTCTTTAAAAATCAGATCTATTTGATTATTAAAATGAATAAAACAAGATGGAAGAGTTGGGGAAGATGATACTGAATTGTCACAAATCATTATAGAAATGGTCTGAAAGAATAAATGACTACACGTAATTGACTTTCTTAAGATAAGCTTCTCACTGGTAAGAATGATAAACCTTGGACTTCCTCAGTAAAATAAAACCATGTTTAGCTGGTATAAGAGATTCTAGTCCTTACTATTAAATTGCTATACTCAGGTAATCTGGAACCAGTGCAGCCAAGTCAGTTACCTAACTAAATTATCAAGCAAACTCTGGAATTCTCTGGATTTGGGGGTAGGTGTCAGCCAGGGCCAGAAGTGATGAAGATCATAAGGGAAGCAAATACAGCAAACAGAAGAATTCAGAAATACTTGTGTAGAAATAAGGTCAAATCAGAAGTAGAAACTTTGGCCCCTGGAATTACACAGGCACACCAGGATTAGAAGGAAGGTGGGTAGATTCTTTTACTCCAGCACAATCAAGAACCAGAGAGACAGTAGCATAGAAAGAGGAATGCAAGAGGGCCTAATTTGTAGTCTAGCCCTAGGTAAATTTTCCATTTCCCTGAGGAGTCCTGAGAAAATGTCCTAGTTTTATTAAAACTGGAAAGTTAGATTCTATAACAGGCCCTAAATTTTATAACAATAAATGTGTAAGTGTAAGTATTGTGCAGAAAACAACTATTTATTATTTATATATCATGAAGACAATCATATAGCTTTTAAAGATCTCTTCATCATCTTTGCTAAACATTTATTAAGCAACTTCTATGACTATTTACAATCCAAATAGGTAACATGATTTGTGTGTTACTTGGCAGTATGTAAGCAGTGTATCTAGTGAACTCTAAAATTTCCATTGCAAAAGTATTTAATTAACTTAATTCTGTACTTAATAGTCAATACAAAGTAGAATAAGGCATGACATTTAATAAGTAAAACTACATTTTGGGAAAACAGCACCCTAGGGAAAAAATGTTGTAGTCTTTCAAGCTGGCATGCACAATCAGTTAATTTTTAACCTTCAGTTGTCTATTAAAAATTAATTTAGTCTGATCAAGAATCAAAATACTAACAAAATGCTTATATCTGCAAAAGCTGAGAGTAGGTGTTTTAGTCAGTTCACCTTAAATATAGCAAGTGACAGCAACAGTCCTCAACAACTTATTTATTGTCATATATTTGTCTCCAGATATATTCATGTAACATGTTCACTGAACTTTCAGCCCTGAAAATAGAATCCCAAATATTCACTACATACATATGTCTATGATTACTTCAGAGCACAATAAAACTTGCAAGTAAAAGTGAAAAATGTATAAAAGGTTTGTTTCTCCATCTTGCAATTTTGTTTATAATATATACATACACATTAATATCAGATTTACAAAGCAGGATGCAAAATTATATATATACTATGATTACAACTATGTAAAAAATGCATGTGAAAAAAATGGGTAGCGAGGAACCCACTAAAATTGTACTAGTAGTTATGTCAGAGTTACAGAACCATGGGTGTTTTGCTTACCTTTGTCTTGACTTTCCAAATGTTCTGCAGTGTGGTTATACTGCAGCAGGTAATTCAGATGCCTGCTGTTCTCTTGTCTTTGTTGAGCACCCCCAAATGAATTTATTCAAAAAATAAGTAGTGATCAATGTGCAGTTTATTGACAATTTGGTAGGGAGGAGGAGAGATGTTCACCACTCATCCTACATCAGAATTGAAAGCCCCTTTGACTTGCTCCTCTATAGAATCCCTTCTTTTCTGTGCTTTCAGGAAAGCTATCCTTTCTTCCTTCCCTTCACAGAACCACATCCCTGCAGGCTCCAGTCTTACTGTTCCAGTCTTTGGCCTCCAGAATTTCATATCTCTCCTTTCAAGTTTCTTTCTCTTGAAATTATTCAGCAAGATTTAACTCTGCCTTAGCTTCTGCCTCTCAATTTGTTTATCAAGGTACTCAAAAAACAAGAGAATTCTTCAGTGACCAGGAATCACCCTCATTATGTTTATGTGAATGTAAGTTGGCATGATTTTCCAATAAGACAATATAGCAATATCTATCAACATGTAAAATATGCATACCTTTTGACCCTGAAATCCCAATGCTAGAAATTCATCCAGTGGATTTAGTCAAGAAAGTCACTGAAGGAAAATGTACATGGATGGTTTTTACAGCAGTGTTTGTCATGGTTAACACTAGAAATCCCTAAAGTGCCCATCAATATGGCACTAGTTTAAACAAATACAGTGTCTCCATGTGAAGGACTACCACACAGCTATTAAAAAGAGAGATCATATACATCAACGATTTTCAACTGGTGTGCTGCAAGAATTTTTAAAACATGCAATACATGCAATACCTGACTATTTAGTTAGGGGCACTGACCTCTTTTCCTTTAGATTGTTAAATAAAAATTTAAAAACAAATGATGCTAGCCAACACAACAGCCATCTTGTGTGAATGAATCAAAATTATACCTATTTTTGTCAGATTGATGAAAATATATTTTTGATGTGCCACAGAATTTTTAATTAGTTTATGTGTGTCATGAGATCAAAAAGGTTGAAAATCACTGATATAGACTACTATAGAAAGCTCTTGAAATATATTGTTTTTTTAAAACAGTTGAGATATTAAACAGTCTTTAGGTATTTTAAAGAGAAAAAATGTCTTTGTTGAGTTGGCCCAAAGACACAACTCAACAATGAAGTCTTCTGTGTTTATCAGTGCACAGACTCAAGAGAGAAGCATCCTTGAGAAGTCTTTCTAACCTTTCTGGCCCAAGTGTTACAGTCATGTGATCTCCTTTAGGGGCATGGTGTTGGTGGTACAAGTGGCTGATGTGACCACCACAGCAAATAGTCACAAAAGCAAGTAGCTGCCTCCTCTGCCGCCTGCCTTCTGGTTGCCCTGTTATGGTCTACATGGGGCAGTATTGTGGCCAGGACAGGGGCAGACTGGGGCCTGCCACAAAAGGAGTGTCTAGTGAATTCTGCCACACTATGTACTTTTCATTGCCTTGGCCCCATGCGTTCCTATTTTTTGTGGAGAAGCCAGATGGACCTGATTTCTCTGGTGAGTTATTGTCAAACATGCGACCTATGTTCTTTAGTTTCTTTCATTATATCCCTTGGAGATGCTGAAACATCAGCCCTATACTTTAACAAATAACACCTGCACTTTCTCATCTTGTTTCTTTCTGAAGCAATCGCAAAACACTTTAGTAAAAAAGATTTATGACAACTCTTCTATTTTTTTAAATTTTATATGTCTGCTAAATTCCACTTTTTAAACATTATAGAGAAAGCCACTGGTAGAATCACAATGTCTAGAAATGTTAACTTTTCCATAAAAATAAGGCCACTCAAATCTTGTTAAACTGATATTGTATTCGTTGTGCCTCTTAATGCCCACGTTCATTCCAAAGGACTTGTAAAATGAAATCATCAAAAAGTTCCCAGCTGCACAAGTCTTTTGAAACATTTCTGTCGTAACCAAGTCTGCGTTACACATTACAAAAACATGCAAGGGGGCTTAAAGATAGTTTAACAAAAAGACTCAAAAGGGAGAATATCCAGGTGGCTTTTTAAGTGTAGAACATAATAAAATGGTATTTGGAAAGTATTATGCCAAGATGTAATAACTAGAAAACAAGAGAGTCCATTTATAAGCTCAAGTATAACTTTAAATCATAAATAGAAATGCTGATAATGCAAAGGGAAAAAAATAGTATGATCATTTATTAAATGTAAAACTGAAAACCTGCAGGTATAGAAGAGGAATATGACAGTATATTTTGGACCCATCCTTCTGAAGCTCTGTAGTAAGGCATTGAGTTAGATACTGTATAAGTCAGAGTCTTCACAAGGAAGTCACTTGAGTATTTAAAACAGAGGAGCCTGATTCAGGAAATCTGTTACCCTGGGGAAGGCAGAGCTGAAATGCCAGACAGCAGACAGGGAGACAACCCAGAGGTTAACGCTGGCAGCACCACCACCCCTAGGCCACAGTGAGGAGGCAAAGGTGAAGGTCATCAGAGGGGAGTTGAAAAAGACTCATCTGTTGCATCTGGCATTGCCAGGGGCAGATAAGGTGCAGGAGAAATCCCCTGGCTTCTCCCTCCTCCATCATCTCCCACTAGTGTCCACCCTCGCCATTCCCAGCTGGGAAACTAGCCTACATGGTTCGTGGCTTCTGCAGTGCAGAGTGGAGCAGGGGAAAGATGAGGAAGGAATCCCAGCACCAGCACAAATATTGTCTGCTTTAGTCTGACGCCCTTCCTACCTCACTTCAGGTGAGAACTTACCACTGGCTCACACTGGGATGACCAAGAGGCTCTCCTGCGGTACGTGCCTCTGTTCAAAGCAAGTAGGTTCAGCCCTGACTGCTCCTTGAGTCTTGACAGTGTTGCTCTGCTGCATTACTTAAAGTAATATTTCATTTTGGCCTTACACATTTTTTAAAGGGCCCACTTGGCTTATAGTCTGGGTGTTCTGCTGTAATTTATCCATTGGCCTTTGGGCAGAGCACACTTTATAACATCAGAAGCAGGTTAAGTGGAAGCCCAGTAGGTAAGTCGTTCATGGCACCAACCTATGAGGGGCACTAAGATCATTGGGGCATAAAAACATTTCTGGAAATGTCACTAACTGAGGAAAAAACACCCCAAATCTTTGACTTTCTAAAATTCTGCTAAAGATATGCACTTTATCTGGTTGAACTTTTAAATCCACTTTTGACACTGCATCCCTCCATGCCCCAAGCGAAAGGCTGCTCTTTTTATCATTTTGGAAACAGAAAACCAAATCCAAACAGTACAGGAAATCTGTTGGCTCACATAATTAAAAAAGAAGGTTCATGGTGAACATCAGCCAAGTTTTGATCTACAGCCCAATCATGCACCCAAGTCCCTGCCCTCATCATTGTTGGCTTAATGGCTGCAGGACAAGGGCCAGCAGCATGCCCAGGAGGAGAGAAAGTAGGTCTCTTCCCTCAACACTAGAAATTAAGGATCACCAACAGTTACTGGCCAGGCTTGGGCTTCTTTGGAAATACAGTTTCTTAAAAATTTAGTGATCCCTCCCCCCATTTATCTGGTTGCTAATGCAAAACCTAAGGTGTTTGAAATATATGCAGGGAGTGGGGGTGCTCAGACCTAATCTTATTTGCTGTTAGGAGAGATGTTCCACCTTCCTGCTTTCTCTGCCACCAACCTTAGCTTGTGAAGGAGAATTTAGCTTTTCCAACCTTGAAAGTCTTCAGATTATTGGGCTCCCACATACTATGGATAGCCAGTTCCAGAGAAAAGTATCTTTTAGCAAAGCCAGACAGTAGAAACCTCTTAACCAACATGGTACAACTGCTTGTTGGTCAATTTCAATTCAAAGGGAAACATAAAAGTACACATATATTATAAACGTTTTAACTCATCTTTCGCAGTTTTGGTGTGAGGCCAAGGCCTTTTCTTCAAGTGTGGATCTTTTGCACATAAACTTCAGTCATAATACATTGAGGCATCTAAGACTTACAATTTCTTTTATTTTTTTAATGTGGAGCAAGAATTTAAAGACCTTTGTGAAATATATGACAGAAATCCTTTTACATTTTTATAATTTCTCCTAATTTTTATAGTTTGAGAGAAATTTTTCTCACAATTGACCTTTACCAAGTCTTTCCAAAGCATGTAATTTAGCTTTTATAAGAGGGAAAAAAATTCCTTTAGTTTTATACTCATAGTTGATTGGTTCCTGTAATTCTGTAATATTTAATTAAAATTATATAATTACAATAAGCATACCTGGCATAAACACCTTTAGGAAGAGAGAGAAATAAATTAGGGGCTACATAGCTCAGTGGCAACAGGTGTGCTTGGTGGATTAAGGGCAGCACCCATAGCCACGAACATTCTCAGGACCATAGGCTTTAGTCAGGATGTTTTACAGAAGAATGCACCTTTTTTTTTTTTTAAATATATCTTTATTGATTTCAGAGAGAGGAAAGGAGAGGGAGAGAGAGAGAAATAGAAACATCAATGATGAGAGAGTCATTGATCGAGCCCGCAACCCGGGCATGTGCTCTGACTGGGAATCAAACCCTATCGCCTGGATCCTAGGTCGATGCTCAACCGCCGAGCCGCGCGAGAATGGAGCATTTTAAGTGGCAAAACAATCAATTAAGCAGCAGAGGTTGGTCAGCAACTATTGTATTATGTTCCTTTTATGCTTTCAGAAAGGCCACTCACAGCCTAAGTTTCTATAGCTTACATAAGACTTAACTCAAGGGCACAATATATACTGTATCCCCCCAAAAATGTATACACACTCAATAATTATAAAGGCAGTGTTTATTAAAATACATTTCATTTTCCAAATTGAGCTGTCATCTGTTAAAGTGTGTGTATATTTTGGGGGCGACATCCTATATATTCAAAATCTCCAAAATCCTGAATTTTTTCGTACTAGATTTCTTAATGCTCTAGCCTTGATAGAAATGTGGACAGAGTACCAAAGTACAATAGGAAATATTTGAACCATTTCTTTGCTGCAGCATGCAAAAGTCGCTAACTTCCCAGCTTGGGATAGAATCATCCTTGCTACCCTCCAGCCTACATTCTCAGCTGAAACAATTCCACATTTTAGTATCTATTCTTTGTAACACCTCATTTTCTGATAAGAAATTCTGTATGAGTTCTGCTACTTTTTGTTGCAACTCATAGAAAAGACTTAAACTGGCGTAACCAATGAAGAAAATGTATTAGCTCATATAAAAACTTCAGAGGATAAGGTTTCAGGCAAGGCTCAAGGATCCAGTACATAGTTGTGTAGTTGTGTGCTGCTCAAAGGTTCCTGAGCAAGAGGGTAAGTGGGAGCTCAATCCATTTCACCCCTCAATATGCCCAGGCATGGAGCTGGGTCTACCTGGAGGAAGGAGTGCCATTGTATTCACAAAAAGGAGCCTCTAACAGCAAAGCCTGCTTCTGCAAGGTGGATTTGCTGTTTATCAACCCCAAAGTAACTTATCTGCTAATAGCAGGAGGCCCAACAGCTGATTCTTATCTTTACTTTTCCCTATTTGTTCTGCATTTCATGATGTCGGCAACATCAATAGGTTGACTCCACTCAAGCATACGTGAAGGCCAGCATTGACCAATTTTCCTTTTTATTATCCAGTGGAAGAGTGAAGTCCCCAATCACTGAATAGGCTGACCTCACATTGAGTCAGTCTGTATCATGTATCAATCACTAAACAAATCACTGTGGCAGAGGGACTAATATATACTGGTTGGCTAAGGTAGGATTTACATCTGCAATTTTGCTATTTGTTTTCTTTCATATATCTTAGGTCTTTTTTGTTTATCTATTACTGCCCTTTGATTTAAATAAATATTTTCTAGTATATCATAATTTGCTTGTTTCTTTTAGTGTATTTTTTCCACTTGTTTCCTTCTTGGATGTTCTAAGGATTATAATTAACATCTTAATTTAAAATAATCTAGCACAGATTAATATCAACTAATACATTTCTGTCCCCTCCTCCTCCTTCATGCCATTGTTGTCTCTATGAATTAGGAGACACAGCAACCTCTCTGGTCTTGATGGAGGGGCTGTGTAAGAGCTTCCCCTTTGTAAACTGTGTGTCAGGTGTCTTTGGCAGGCCAGCAGGAGTCAGAGCCCGTGCAGGACAGGGGAAGTCCTGGGGCAAGCCATTGTGGGGCTTGTGTTATTTGACTGGATGGAGCCAGAGTGGTTGTGGGCCACTGTGGGGCCTGGGGGTGGGGGTTGCTGCACCAGGGCCACCTTGGAAGACTAGCTGGAGCTGGAATACATGTGGGCTATGGGGATTTCTGGGGTCAAGCTGTTGCAGTAGCCTTGGTGGGCTGGCTTGGGCTGTCGTTGGAATTGGCTCAGGCCTCAGGGAGACCTGGGGGCAAGGTTGCAGTGGGAACACCTTGGAAGGCTGACTGGAGCTGTAGCTGAAGTAGGCTAGGGTAGCAGAGAGTCCCAGGAGCAAGCTACACTGGGCCCAGAGCTATAGCGAGAGTGGGAATGGGCTGCAGGGAGTCCTGAGGCAGGCCGTGCCAGTGCCCAAACCTATAACTTTAGTGGGCTGGGCCATGGGAAGTCCTCGGGGAAAGCTGCACTGAGGCTGGCAGCTGTGGCTAGGGTGGGTGTGAGCCACAGGGAATCTCAGGAATAAGTTGTGTAGCTGGTATGGGTCTTGGCTGCATTGGGATGGCCTTGGCTAGCTGCCTAGAACACCTGGATCATGCTCCTACCCATGCAGTCAAGCTGAAGGCAGAATGCAACAAATGGTGCTCTCCAGTGCCTCCCACCTGGGAGAGTGTTCTTGTAGTTTCCCTTCCATTTTTCAGATGCTCTAGGGTTAGTAACTGGATTTTCTTACCATATAGTCTAGGTATCCTTTAAACCACTATCTTTTCACTGTGTCCCAGGGTGGGTGTGTCTGCACACAGCCCCTCAGTAATCCTATGTAGCTGCAGGTTGGTGCATTGGGGGTGGGTTCTTACCATACTGTGTCTCCATCTATGTTGTTTCTCTCTTGTTTGTTGTGCATGCACTGTTCACTCAGCCTTTAGTCCTTCTTCAGGGGGAAATGCTCTGTCTATTGGGATAGATTTGGTGTGTTTGTGGGAAGAGGTGAGTTCAGGGCCCTTCTACACCACTATCTTGGTCCCCTCCTATACTGTCTTTTATATTATGCAGTTATCATTATCAGTGCTCTTTATTTTATGTAGATTCAAGTTATTGTTTAGTGTCTTTTCATTATAGACTCCCCTTAGTAATTCTTATAGGGAAAGTCTGCTAGTGAAAAATTTTCTCCAGTTTTATCTGGGAATACCTTAATTTCTTCTTGTTTTTTGTAAGATAGGTTTATTGGATATAAAATTCTTGGTTGACTTGTCTTTCAGCACTTTATTTCATCCTGCTGCCTTCTGGCCTCCATAGTTTCTGATAAGAAGTCAGCTGTCAGTCTTATTGAGGCTTTCTCTACACTTAATGAGTCCTTTGTCCCTTCCAGCTTTCAAGATTCTCTTTGTCCTTTGACAGTTTGACTATGATGGGTCTAAATGTGGATCTTTAAGTTTTTATCCTATTTAGACTTATTGAGTTTCTTGAATGTGCAATTAATGTTTTTCATCAGATTTGGAACTTTCAAAATATTATTTTTGCCCCTTCATTTCTTCTGTGTCTCATATTATACATGTTTTGGTATACTTGATGGTGTTCCACAGGTCTCTGAAACTCCTGTTTATTATTATTTTTTCATTCTCTTTTCTTTGTTTCTCAAGATGGATGATCAATTGACTTTTAGGTTTGCTGATTCCTTCTGACAGTTCAGATCTGCTGTTCAGGTTCTCTACTGAACTTTTAATTCAATTCGTCAACTTTTTGGTACTTTGTGAATTTCTTCTTTTTAAAAATAATTTCTCTTTCTTTATTGGTACTCTATTTAGTGACACATTGTTTTCTTACTTTCCCTTAATTATTTAGATGTAGTTTTCTCTAGTTCTCTGAACATATTTATAATTTTTAATTTGAAATCTTTGTCTAGCAAGTCCAATGTCTGGGTTTTGTCAGAGACAGTTTCCCCTGATAGTGTATGCTGGGGGAGGGCATATTTTCCTGTAGTAATATTTTGTTGTTGTTGAAAAGTGGACATTTAAAATTATATATTGTAGGACACAACCACAACTGTAAGATTTAGGAGATGGAAAGGGCTCAGGGACACAATCTCTATTTTGGGAATTAAATGAAGAATGGAAACTGAAAGAGGAAATCAAGAAAAAACAATGTAAGAGGAAAGTACTGAAAATAAAAAAGGTATAGAAAAAGAAATTGTTCCAAGTTAAACAGGTGCTTGTAACTGGGCTTCTGGTTTGGAGATGCAAATCATTACAAGGATAGATTTATTTGAGAGCAGATAAAAATATCTGGAGATGGATATGTTGATATATCACTTCTTGTGTCATTAACAAAATGAAAAATTGACCACTGATGGAAAGTTAATAACCAGAGCACTAAAAAGTTCAACTGTGTAGAACAGAATTTAGAAGGCACCAGGATCGGGAGGGGAAAAAAGCCTCTGGGCGAAAGACCAAAGGATGCAGATAGGCAGACAGTGAATGTGGAGCTACTACCCAAAAATATTAATTACAGCTGGATTGAAAGAGTGTTTGGGAAATGTGGCAATGCTGTTTATATAAGCCTACTGCCTTATAAGTCTACTGGAGAGCCAAAGGGATCTTTCAAATTTGCCTTTGTGGAATTTGAAACAAAAGAACAAGCAGCAAAAGCTATTGAGTTCCTTAACAACGCACCAGAAGAAACACCAAGAAAACCAGTTATATTTCCTAAAACTGAAAAATAAACCCATTCTTGCCCTTAGAGTAGTGAAGAAAAGCAAAAGAAAAAGAAGAAAGGCCAAGTGAAGAAAAAAGACAGTGTCCAGAGGGAAGAGTGAAACATGGACATAGGCAAGGAGAACAGCACCTACAAAGTGAAGAGACCCAGGACCATGTTTGAGGGCTCCGATAGAAAGGGCATTGGAACCCCCAAAGCCACCATTAAAGACAAAGAAAAAACAGGGAAGAGCTGAAGTGACTAGCTTACCTTTGTTCAGAGCACAGAGGAGGATGAGAAGTAGTTCTGATGATGCAGGATCAAAACTCAAGAAAATGGTTCATAAAGAAAACCTTAAAAAAACCTCAGAAGTGTACAAAGAAAATAGATATAGAAGTCTCTACTGAAGAAGAAAAGGATACAGGAGATATAAAAGATGGATTGCTTTTAAAAGCAAAAAGGAAGCATAAGAAAAAACACAAGAAGAGACATAGAGTGGGAGAAGATTTTATAACACTACAAGTACTATCCAAGAGTGAATGGATGGACTTCAAAAAAAAAAAAAAAAAAGTGTATTTAGCACTACAAAAAAAAGCCAGTATGGCTTCTGTAGGGGAAAAAAACACAACAAAAAAAAAAACAATATCCCAAATAAAATCAGAGTCATAAATGGAAATAGGCCATGGAGTAACTAATAAGTCTGGAATAAAAAATGAAAAAACAAACAGTGAAGACTACTGTCCTCAAGAGAAGATTAATGCAGCAGGGCCACAGTTTGTGAGTGGCATGATTGTAAAGATCATTAGCACTGAGGCTCTGATTAGCAGGAAACAAGTCAGGAACACTTTGGCAACAGTCTCCAAAGTTGTTTATGTCAGTTTGCTAGGAGATACAGAATGCCATGTGAGATTTCAGTCTCCTGAAGATGCTCAAGCAGTATTAAATGCACATACAAAAATTAAAAAGAAACTGCTGGAAACTCGAGATCCTTTCTGGCAATCATGAACAGAGGTATTGGCAGATTTTGATAGATAGGCAGCCAAACTTAATCAGCCTTATGAAAAGAAAAGAGGCACTGAGAAGTCAGTCACCAACGCTGAAAAGATTAGACTTGCAAAGACTCAACAAGCAAGTAAGCATATTAGATTTTCTAAATATGATTGAAAAAAAACTGGTTTACCTCTAAAGATTTCACTGGATGCTTGACTATTCTTAAGAAATCCATTTTTATTAAGGTAGTAATGCATAGTGAATTTTTTAAAAAACCTACATTTACTTAAAAGAAATATTTTTGTTCTTTAACTTATTATAAGACATTTTTCTAGAGACAAGTACATTGTATACCACAATTTTTCATTAAACATTCTATTTGTTGAAATTATCGTACATAAATCAACCTCAAAGTAATTTAGTACATAAATGTTTTGAACATTGTTGTTAATTTTGTTTTTCGATATTACTAAAACAATAACATCTGCAGAAAAATCAGTACTGCATAAATATATAGTTTAGAAAAAAATGTTTAACAGTGGACTTTCACTGTACTTAATATTTTATAGTTTGCTTTTTCCATTTCAAATATCCTAGATATGATTTCATGTTGATTTATACAGAGACGTATGTGTGATGATTCATTCTATCTATTGCACTTTGCCTCCCTAAGTTTCCAATGAAAGACCATATGACCGGTTTTTAATTAAAATATTAAATTTAAAAAATTTTTTAAATGTAGAAACTCCGGAAATCAGACTTTCCCTCTCCATGGTTTGTTGTTGTTGTTCATTGTTTTTGTTGCTGCTTATTTCTTTAGTGTCATTCATAGACTGATTCTGTAAAAATTTCTATTATGTCTTGTGCATAGCAAACGAAGTCTCTGCTCAGTTAGCTTAGTGGTCAGCTAATAATTGAACATATATTTTCTGAAATGCCTTACATCAACAATTTTCCTATTCTTTGTCTAAGGGTCAGTGTGTTGGAGTATGTCTTCAACACTCTGGCATACATGGATTAACTATGCCTTAGCCTACACTTCCTGCTTGTACAAAGGCTCTAGTCCAGCCAGAGATTAGAGATGAGGTCTCTTCTTCCCAGGTTTTCCCAGAGTATGTGCACAGCTCTGCACATAAGCATGTATTTCTAGATTTCTAGCATTGCCAGAGCTTTTTAAAGACGTTTATGAACATCTCATTTCCCAACTTTTACTTTTGAGTCTTCTGGTCAGCCTCTTATTAATCTCAAATGGTATTGCTACCTCAAGCTGCAGTGCTAAACCATTGCTGCTGATTGTTTTCTACAAATGCCTTCACAATACAGCTATTCACACTGAGCGAGCTCTGAATTAGGTTACATAAAGACAAAATTCAAGAATAGAGATTTTCAGGGAACTATCAGGCAGGTCAAACAGTGACAGTTATCTGGTAATCGGGCTTTGGGAAAGCTCTAACCCCACTCTGTACCATTCCCCGTGGCAGCTAGGTTTTTAGTTTCTACTGTGATTGTGGAGCTATGATTTTCAAGATTGCAGTGGAGGTGGGTGAGAGTGACAGGAAAAGAGAAAAGCAAAAGCTTTAGCAAAATAGAAACAGTTAGTTAACTACATGGGAGCTCCCATAAGACTGTCGGTTGATTTCTCAACAGAAATATTTCAGGCCAGAAGGGACTGGCACAATATACACAAACTGATGAAAAGCAAGAACCTACAACCAAAACTATTATACTCAGCAAGGCTATCGTTTAAAGTTGAAGAAGAAATACAGAGCCTCCCAGAGAAAAAAAGCTAAAAGAGTTCATTACCATCAAACCAGTATTATAAGAAATGTTAACGAGAAAGAAAAATAAATATAAACATAATTATAAAGAATAAATTGGCAATATATGTACCTATCAAAACCACTTTGAATGTAAATTGATTAAATGCTCTAATCAAAAGACTTAGGGGCCCAGCCAGCATGCCTCAGTGGTTGAGTGTGGACCTATGACCAAGGGGTCATGGTTCAATTCCTGGTGAAGGCACATGCCTGGGTTGCAGGCTCAATCCCCAGTAGGGGGTGTGCAGGAGGCAGCTTATAGATGACTTTCTCTCATCACAGATGTTTCTAACTCTTTTTCCCTCTCCCTTCCTTTCTCTGAAATGAATAAAAACATATATTTTTTAAAAAGACATATGGCAGCTGAATGGATAAGAAAACAAGACCCATATATATGCTATCTACAAGAGACCTACTACAGATTGAAAGACACACACAGACTGAAAATAAAGGCACGGAAAAAGGTATTTTATGCGAATTGAAATGAAAAAAATACCTGGGGTAGCAATACTTATATCAGACAAAATAGACTTTAAACCCAAGTCAACAATAAGAGATGAAGAAAGGCATTACATACTGATAAAGGTATCGATAAACATTTATCCACCCAACACAGGAGCACTTAAATAGGAGCTAGAGGCCACAAAACTCCCTTCCCTTGGGAGTACAGACTGGCATCCAAAAGTTGTGATCTCAAACCCAGAGTGGAGGAGAAGGGAAGGAAAGCCAGTGCAGGGCAGGCAGAGGGAGCCAGGGGACAGTGTGCCTGTGAGGAAGGGACTGTGTCTTCCCAGGAAACACGTCTAATGGTGGCAGACAGGACAGGACTATTTCATCCTGAGTGCTGACTGTGGGAAAGGCTGTCCCACAGTGTGTGGGTTCCCAATATAAAGAGGCCAGAAAGCTGCACTGAAAGGCCACCTACAAAGACCCTCTGATTTCCTGTAAGGAATTGTGTCAAGCCCCAGAAAGCATTTGGACTGTGTGGCACAGGGAAGGGGAAGAGAGCCCTCCTGCTGCCAGAAAGGGACCAGAGCTTCCAGTGGGGTAGATTGGGACACCAGTCACCAGAGAAAGACTGGAGCCACCAGTGGGGTGGATCAGCTCTCCAGCTGCTGCAGTTGCCAGTGTGATGAATCAGGGATTTTTGACCTGCTCTGAGGAAAGCCAGGATAGTGTGGAAGGAGCTGCCCCAGCTTTACTGAGATCAGCTGTGCAGGAGACCTGCATGGGGCTGACTTTGTGATCCTTCCTGCTTGGTACCAAGGCGTGGGAGGGACAGGACCTCACAGGGCGGGTTCTGTGCCTGTTTGTTGCTTTGTGCGTTTTTCAGTTTTTGATTGCTGAATGGGCGTCCACCTTCCTGGCTTGCATTGGGAAGACAAACCAGCAAAAGCTGGGATTTGTGTTCATAGTGGAAAATTTGAAATGAGAGCCCCGTGAGGTCAGCCAACCAGATCAGGGAAAGGAGGGGCGGAGCACACCTACCTCTCCTGAAGGCTAGGAGCACCACCTCCAACAGGAAAGGGGGTGGTTCAGCTTTCTGAAGCTCCAGATATCACACACAGGCACAGTTTTGAGGGGGAAGGGAGAACAGCTCACAGGATGACAATACAAGAATAAGCTTCTCAGGGACTGTTGATTAGAAACTGGAAGAAAAGCTTAAAACCCTGCTGAGGGCTGGACAGGCAATTTTTTTTAATCAAACCCACTAAGCCCAGGCTGCTGAAACTGACCATACAGAAAAGGCAACAGACTGAATTCAATCTGAACCTGCAGCAGGCCATTTTATGGGGAACTAGAATTAGAGGATAGGGTAGAGACTGAGGAGTTGGCTTTGAAGCAGAGACTAACTTCCCCACAGTTAGTGACTAATAGCAAAACCTCTAAATAAGGGGAGCAATATCCCAAGCTATACTAGCCAGCCTGCACCCTAAAGACTACTCAGAAGACTCTGGAGTAAGACCAGGCAACCATGAGGGGAAAACAAAATAGCTGACAGGTAGAGGTGGTCCACAGAGAGCCTCAGATCAGCCAACTACCTAAGGACACCAGAGCCAAACCTACACAGCTCCTCACATTGGCTGATACACAAGTACCTTCCAGGAGAATGAAAATCAGCATACAAAACAGTGAGGTTAAGCCAACTTATGTTGGCTGCCCAGATGACACTCACCTGATTAACTTTCTTTTTTTTTTTTGGAAAAAAAAAAAAGTTTTCTCTTTAAATTTTTTAATTGTTTTTAATTTTTTAATTAATTTTTTTAAATTTGTTTTTTCTTCCTTTTTTTGCCTTGTTTCCTTTTGATTTTAGTCCTATTACCAAGATTTTCTTGATATTCTCTGCTCAATTGCTGGGATATTATAACCAATAAGTTTACTGCTTTTTTTTATGGTTTCCCCCATATCTCTTATGGGACTCCCTCCCTGCCCTTGCTTTATCTCTCTCTCTCTTCTTGTTCCACTGGCTTCACTTTTTTTCTCTTTCTTTTCTATTTCTCCCCTTTTATTCTCTGTCTTCCTGTCTCTGTTTGTTTCTGTTTGTCTCTTTATTTTATTTTTTTCAACTATTTTCCTATTCCTACACTCTACTCTTAATTTTTTGCTCACCCTTCTTTCAGAATCTTTTCTCTGCCCTTTTGCTCTCCCAGTAGCTTCTCTATTTTTTTACTTATTATTTTATTTTATTATTATTATTCTTTCTTTTTCTTTACTATTACCAATAATATCCTTTTCTCTCTCTCTTTTTTTGTTTTTTGGTTCTTTTTTGGTTCAGTATTTGTGTTCTCACTTTGCTCTCCCAATTCTGCTTCCTCTTGGGGTATTTTCATTGTGATTGTCAGGATATTTTATAAAATACTGCTTGTTTTCTGGCAGTTGGGTTGTGTTTTGTTTTTCTTGCAAGCACCTGTACAACAGCTCACATGGTTGGGGCTGAGCCAAACAGTTAGCCAAACTCAGAGGAGAGTCCTTTCAAGAATGGGTCAACAACAATCTAGACCCAATCACAACAGGAGAGGCTAAAGACAGACAAAATGGACACTCACAAAAAGGACATACCTAGTGAAAATAGCTCAGAAGTAGAAGGAAAACACACCTCTGGGGTAGAAAGTAGAAAGAGCATACACTACAAAATCCCATTCCACAAGACTGGGCGACAACAAATATATCCAATATACAGACACAAATACTAAAAGTCACTAAAATGGGGAGAAAAAGAAACAGCCCCCAAACTAAAGAAAAGGAGAAATCACCTAAAAAAGACCTTGATGAGATGAAGTTAAACAAGTTATCAGAAATAGAGTTCAGAGTAATGTTTATAAAGATGCTCAAGGAAATAAATAAGAATAAGACACTTAATGGAAAGGTCCAGGAACTTAGTGAAAACATGAAAAAAGAGCTAAATGTGATAAATAAGAACCAGGCAGAAATGAAGAATACTATATCTGATATCAAGAATATGCTGGAAGGAATTAAATGCAGGCTCAGTGAAGCCCAGGATAAAACAGATGACTTAGAATATATAGTAGAAAAAAACACTCAATCAGAGCAGCAAAAAGAAAAAAACAATTAAAAAGCATGAGGACAATCTAAGGAACTTTGGGACAACATGATGCAAAAAACACTCGCATTATAAGAGTAACCAGAGGGGGAGAAAAATGAGCAAGGGATAGAGAACTTGGTGGAGGAGATAATGACAGAAAACTTACCTATGCTGGTGAGGAAGGAAACCACACAAGTTCAGGGAACACAGAGGATTCCAAACAAGAGGGACCCAAAGAGACCTACTCCAAGACACATCATAATTAAAATAGTAAATGTTAAGGACAAAGAGAGACTATTAAGGGCTGCAAGAGAGAGACAAGCAGTGACCTACAAGGAAGCCCCCATAAGGCTGACATCAGATTTCTCAACAGAAACACCTCAGGCCAGAAGGGAGTGGCATGATGTTCTCAAAGTAATGAAAAGCAAGAACCTGCAACCAAGGCTACTTTATCCAGTAAGGGAATCATTTAAAATTAAAGGTGCAATAAGAGCTTCCCAGACAAAAGAAGGCTAAAGGAGTTCAGTACCACTAAACCAGCATTGCAAGAAATGCTAAAAGGACTGCTTTAAGAAGAAGAAATATTGAGAGAAAGGTACATTGGCACAAGGGGGGAAAATGACACTAAATAAGTATATATCAATAGTAACCTAACATATAAACAGAATAAATGCTCAAAACAAAGGACATAGGGTAGCTGAATGGACAAGAAAACAAGACCCATATATATGTCTGCAAGAGACCCACCTGAGAGCAAAAGATTCACACAGGCTGAAAGTGAAGGAAGGGAAAAAAATATACCATGCAAATGTAAAAAAAAAGGGGGGGGGGAGTTGCAGAACTTATTTCTGACAAAATAGACTTCAAAATAAAGACCATAACAAGAAACAAAGAAGGTCACTACATAATATTAGAGGGATCAATATGAGAGGAAATAACCTTTATAAATATATATGCACCCAATATAGGAGCTCCTACATATATAAAAAACTTCTTGATAGACTTTAGGGGGGAGATTGACAGCAACACAATCAAAGTGGGGGACTTTAACACCACATTGTCATCATTGGACAGATCATCAAGACAAAATATCAACAGGGAAACACAGACCTAAAATGACACATTAGATCTAATGGATTTAATTGACATTTACAGAACACTGCATTCCATAGCAACAGAATACATAGTCTTCTAAAGTGCACATGGAACATTCTCAAAAATAGACCACATGTTAGGGCACAGGGCAAGTCTAAAAATTCAAGAAGATTGAAATCATAACAACCATATTCTCAGATCACAATGGCATGAAACTAGAAATCCATCACTATAAAAAACAAAAATATTCAACCACATGGAGGCTAAATAGCATGTTTTTAAACAATGAACGGGTTACCAATGAGATCAAGAAAGAAAGAAAAAACTTTCTAAAAAAATGAAAAATGGGCAGAAAACAGCCCAATATCTATCAGACAGAGCAAAAGCAGTCATGAGAGAAAAGTTCATAGCAGTACAAGCATACCTCAAGAAACAAGATAAAGCTCTACTAAACCATCTAACACAACATCTAAAAGAATTACAAAGAGAACAACAAGAAAAGCCCTGAGGAAGTAGAAGGAAGGAAATAATAAAGATCAGAGCAGAAATTAATGACATAGAGACTAAAAAATAATACAAAAAAATCAGTGAAACCAAGAGCTGGTTCTTTGAAAAGATAAATAAGATTGATAAACCTTTAGCCAGACTCACCAAGAAACAAAGAGAGAGGACCGAACTAAATAAAATCTGAAATGAAACAGGCGATATAACAACCGACCCAACAGAAATACAAAGGATTGTATGAAAATACTACGAGCAACTATGTGCCAACAAACTGTACAACATGGGTGAATTGGACAAATTCCTAGAAGCATGTAATCTTCCAGAGTTGAATCAGGAAGAATTAGTAAACCTGAATAGGCTGATAACACCTAATGATATTGAAGCAGTAATAAAAAAACTTCCAGCAAACAAAAGTCCAGGACCAGATGGATTTATAGGCGAGTTTTACCAAACATTCAAAGAAGAATTAACACCTATTCTCCTAAAGCTATTCCAGAAAATCCAAGAGGAGGGAAAATTCCCAAGCTCTTTTTATGAGGACAGCATCATCCTAATCCCCAAACCAGATAAAAACACTACAAAAGAAGAAAATTACAGGCAAATATCCCTGATGAATATAGATGCTAAAATCCTCAACAAAACACTAGCAAACCAGATCCAGCAACACATCAAAAAGATCATACACCACAAGCAAGTGGGATTTATTCTGGGGATGCAAGGCTGGTATAATATTCACAAATCAATAAATGTGGTACATCACATAAATAAAATGATGGACAAAAATCGTATGATCATATCAATAGATGCAGAAAAAACATTTGACATTATCCAGCACCCATTTTTCATAAAAACTCTCAGCAAAATGGGAATAGAAGGAACATACCTCAACATAATAAAGGCCATATATGACAAGCCTACAGCCAACATCATACTCAATGGTGAAACACTAAAACTATTTCCCTTAAAAACAGGAACAGGACAGGGATGTCACCTTTCACCACTCTTATTCAACGTAGTACTGGAAATCCTTGCCATAGCCATCAGATGGGAAGGAAACACAGATGGTATCCAAACTGGAAAGGAGAAAGTAAAACTATCATTATTTGCAGATGACATGATATTGTACATAGAACACCCTAAAGACTCCACCATAGTACTACTAGAATTGATAAGTGAATTTTGCAAGTTACCTGGGTACATAATTAACATCTGGAAATTGACGGCATTTTTATACACCAGTGAACTCTCAGAAAGAGAAACTAAAAAAAACAATACCATCGCAACTAAAAAAATAAGACCTAGGAATAAACTTAACCAAGGATGTAAAGACCTGTACTCAGAAAACTACAGCACTGAAAAAAGAAAGAGAGAAAGATATAAATAAGTGGAAGAATATACCATGTTCATGGATTGGAATAATTAATATCATTAAGATGTCCATACTATGCAAAACAATCTATAGATTCAATGCAATTCCTATTAAAATACCAACAGTATATTTCACAGAGCTAGAACAAATATTCCAAAAATTTATATAGAACCAAAAAAGACCCCAAATACCGGCAGCCCTCTTGAGAAAGAATAACAGAGTTGAAGGGATCAGATTACCTGATATCAAACTGTACTACAAAGCCATTGTAATCAAAACAGCCTGATATTTGTACAATAATAGACATACAGGTCAATGGTATGGAACAGAGATCCCAGAAATAGACCTACACCATTGTGGTCAGTTAATATTTGGCAAAGGATTCAAGAGCATACAATGGAGTAAAGACAGCCTCTGCAATAAATGGTCCTGGGAAAACTGGACAAGTACATGCAATAAAATAAAATTACACCATCAACTTACACTACACACAAAATTAAATTAAAATTGATAAAAGACTTAAATGTAAGTCATGAAACCATAAAAATCCTGGGAGAAAACAGGCAGTAAAGTCACAGACATCTCCCATAATGGAATTTTCACCGATGCCTCTCCTTGGGAAAGAGAAACAAAATTTAAAAAATAAACAAATGGGACTACATTAAACTAAAAAGCTTCTGAACAGCAAAAGAAATCAGCCTCAAAATACAACGGAACCCCATGGTATGGGAGAACATATTTGCCAAGGATGTATCTGATAAGGATTTAATTTCCAAAGTGTACAAAGAACTCTCAACAAGAGGAAGACAACCTAATTAAAAATGGGCAAAGCACCTGAATAGACACTTCTCCAAAGAGAACATACAGATGACCAAGAGACATTTGAAAAAATGCTGAACATTTCTAATCATCAGAGAGATGCAAATTAAAACCACAATGAAGTATCACTTCAGACCTGTCAGAATGGCTACCATCAACAAATCAACAAATGACATGTGCTGATAAGGATGTGGAGAAAGGGCAACCCTGGTACACTGCTGGTGGGATTGCAGACTGGTGCAGCCAGTATGGGAAAGAGTATGGAGGTTCCTCAAAAAATTGAAACTAGATCTGCCCTTTGTCACAGTGATCCTGCTTCTTGGAATATATCCTAAGAATCCTGAAACACTAATCAGAAAGAATATATGCACCCCTATGTTCATAGCAGCACAATTTACAATAGCTAAGATCTGGAAACAGCCCAAGTGCCCATCAGTTGATGAGTGGATAAAAAAGCTGTGGGACACTTATACCATGGAATACTGTGCACTTGTAAAGAAAAAAGATTTCATACCCTTTGAGACAGTATGGATGGACCTGGAGAATAATATGCTAAGCAAAATAACCCAGGCAGAGAAAGGGAAACATCACATGATTTCACTTATATGTGGAATCTAAAGAACTTAATAAACTGATGAAGAAAATAGATTCAGTGACATGGAAGCAGGGATCAGACTGAAGAATCTCAGAGGGAAGTTGGGGAGGGTGGAGAGAGATTAACCAAAGAATTTATATGCATATATGCATAACTCAAGGAAACAGACAATAACGTGGTGAAGGACTGGGGAGGGATGTGAGTAGGGGGTAGAAGGGGCAATGTGGAGAAAAGGGACATCTGTAATATTTTGAACAATCTCTCCCAAAAAAGAAACACATATTAGGCCTGATGGGGTTTTTTTTTATAGCTGAGTGTTACAGATGTCCCCATTTTCCCATTATTCATCCCCTCCACCCAATCCCCACCCCAACCCACACCTTCCCCACACCATTGTCTGTGTCCATGGGTTATGCACCTATGCATATATGTTCATATTTTTTGGTTAATCTCATTCCAACCCCTCCAACCCCCTCCCCACTGAGATCTGTTAATGTGTTCCATGCTTCCATGCCTCTGGACCTATTTTGTATGTCAGTTTATTTTGTTCATTAGATTCCACATATAAGTGAGATCATATGATATTTATATTTCTCTAACTGGCTTATTTTGCTTAGCATAGTAGTCTTCAGGTCCATCCATGCTGATAAAATGGATAAGAAATCCTTCTTTTGTACATCCACATAGTATTCCATCCTGTAAATGTACCACAGGTTTTTTATTCCATTCATTCTCTGATGGGCACTTGGATTGTTTCTAGATCTTGACTATTGTAAATTGTACTGCTATGAACATAGTGGTGCATATACAGGATGTCCCTCCAAAAATGTATATGAACTTTGAATAATTATAAAGGCAGCCTTTATTAAAATATATTTCACTCAAAATGTAATAGAATCTGCACACATAGTGGTATACATTTTTGGGGACTCTCTGTATACTTTCTGATTGATGTTTCAGGATTCTTAAGATATATTCCCAGAAGTGGAATCACTGGGTCAAATGAAAGTTCTATTTTTAACATTTTTATGAAATTCCATACTCTTTTCCACAGTGGCTGCACCTCTCTGCATTCCCACTAGCAGCATACTAGGGTTGCCTTTTCTCCAAATCCTCGCCAGCACTTTTTATTTGTTGACTTGAGGATAGCCTTCCTGGCAAGTGTGAGGTGATATCTCATTGTTGGTTTAGTTTGCATCTCACTGATGATTAGTGACATTTAGCATTTTTTCATATGTCCATTGGCCATCTGTATGTCCTCATTGGTGAAGTGTCTACTCAGGCTCCTTGCCCATTTTTAATTGGATTGTCTTCCTGATGTTGAGTTTTTGGGTACTTTGTATATTCTAGAAATTGATCCCTTATCAGATGTATCCTTGAAATATTTCTCCCATACTATACCCTTTTCATTTTGTTGATGGTGTTTGTGTGTTTGTGCAGTGGGGGGAGGAGTTGATTTGCTGTGCAGACACTTTTTAGTTTGATGTAGTCCCATTTGCTTATTTTTCCCTTTGTTTCTCTTGCCTTAGGAGTTATATTAGTGAAAATACTGCCACATGAGATATCTGAGATTTCCCTGCCTATGTTTTCTTCTAGAATTTTCATGGTTTCATGACTTACATTTAAGTCTTTTATTCATTTTGAGTTTATTCTTGTGTATGGTGTAAGAAGGTGGTCTAGTTTCTTTTCTTTTTTCTTTTCTTTTCTTTTTTTTTTTTTTGCATGTACATGTCCAATTTTCCCAACACCATTTATTGAAGAGACTATCTTTACTCCATTGCATGCTCTTACCTCCTTTTTCAAATGTTAATTGACCATATTGGCATGGGTTGATTTCTGGGTTCTCTATTCTATTCCATTGGTCTATATGCCTTTTTGTGTGCTATTACCAGGCAGTTTTTATTACAATGGATTTGTAGTATAATTTGGCACCTGGCATTGTGACCCTTACAAATTTATTCTTTCTCAAGATGGCTGTGGCTATTTGTGGTCTTTTTTGGTTCCATATAAATTTTTGGAATATTTGTTTTAGATCTGTGAAATATCCCATTGGCATTGTAATAGGAATTGTGTTGAATCTGTAGATTGCTTTGGGTAATATGGACATTTTAATGATGTTAATTCTTCCAATCTATGAACATAATATATGCTTCCACTTGTTTGTATCTTCATCTATTTTTTATTTCAAAGTCCTATAGTTTTCCAAGTACCAGTCTTTTACCTCATTGTTTAAGTTTATTCATGGTTATCTTAAATTTTTGTTGTTGTTGCAGTGGTAAACATGATATTTTTTAGTTTCTCTTTTTGAGAGCTCATGATTGGTGTATAAAAATACCATCAATTTCTGGTTATTAATTTTTTATCCTACTATTTGCTATACTTTATTAAGTCTAGCAGTATTTTAGTGGAGTCTTTAGGGTTTTCTATGTACAATGTTACGTCATCTGTGAATAATGACAGTTTTACTTTCTCCTTTCCTATTTGGTTGCCTTTTGTTTCTCTTTCTTGTCTGATCTCCGAGGCTAGGACTTCCAGTACTATATTGAATAAGAATGATGAAAGCAGATTTTTTCCTGATCTTAAGGGAAATGCTTTTAGTTTTTGCCTGTTGAGTATGATGTTGGCTGTAGATTTATCATTTATGGCCTTTATTATGCTGAGATGAGATCTTGTTATTCCCAATTTGCTAAGAGTTTTTACCATAAATAGGTGTTGGATTTTCTTAAATGCTTTTTCTGCATCTATTGACATGATCATGTGATTTTTATCATTCATTTTATTTATGTGATGTATCACGTATTTTGATTTGTGAAAATTAAACTAATCTTGCATCCCTGGAATAAATACCAGTTGTTCATAGTGTTTGGTCTTTTTAATGTATTGCTGGATCCAATTGCTAATATTTTCCTGAGTATTTTAGCATCTCTGTTCTCCCAGGACATTGGCCTGTAATTTTCTTTCTTTGTAGGGTCTTTATCTGGTTTTGGATTTAGAATAATGCTGGCCTTGTAAAAAGAGTTTGGAAGACTTCCCTTCCTTTGAGTTTTATGGAATAATTTGAGGATAGATGTTGATTTTTCTTTAAATGTTTTGTAAAACTCACCTGTGAAGCCATACAGTTCAGGATTTTATTTGCTGGGATTTTTTAAAATTACTGCTTCTGTTTCATTAGTTGTTATCAGCCTATTCTGGTTTTCTGATTTTTCTTGATTCCGTTTTAGAAGATTGCATGTCTCTAGGAATTTGTCCATTTTGCCCAGGTTGTTGTTTGTTTGCATATAGTTGTTCAAAGTATTTTCTTAGAACCCCTTGTGTTTCTGTGATGTCAGTCATTATTTTGCCTCTTTCATTTCAGATTTTATTTATTTGGGTCCTTTCTCTTTGTTTCTTGACAAGTCTGGCTAAATGTTCAAGAATCTTGCTTGTCTTTTCCAAGAACTAGCTCTCGGTTTCATTGATCTTTTGTGTGTGTTTTTTAGTCTCTATGTCATTTATTTCAGCTCTGATCTTTATTATTTTATTCCTTCTACATTTTTTGAGCTTTTCTTGTTCTCTTTCTAATTCTTTTAATTGTACAGTTAGATGGTTAATTTGAGATTTATCTTGTTTCTTGGGGTAGGCCTGTAATATTATGAAATTCAGTCTCAGGACTGACTGCTTTTGCTCTGTCCCATAGATTTTGGGTTGTTGTGTGTTCATATTTGTCTAGTTACAGGAATTTTTTATTTCTTTCCTGATCTCATTGGTAACCCATTCATTGTTTAATAACATGCTATTTAGCCTCCATTTGTTTTAATGTTTTTGATTTTTTTATTGTAGTTGATTTCCAGTTTCATACAATTTTGATCTGAGAAAATGCTTGATATGATTTCAAGTTTCTTGAATTTGTTAAGACTTATTTTGTCTCCTAACATGTAGTCTTTGAGAATGATCCATGCGCACTTGAGAAAAATGTATATTCTGCTGGTTTGAAATGAAATGTTCTGTAAATATCAGTTAAATCCATCTGATCTAGTGTGTCATTTAAGGTCACTGTTTCCTTGTTCATTTTTTGTCTGTCAAATCTATCCAGTGATGTCAGTGGGGTATTAAAGTCCCCTACTATAACTGTATCACTATTGATCTCTCCCTTAAAATCTTCCAAGGATTTTTTTTATGCATTTAGGTTCTCCTATGTTTGGTGCATATATGTTTACAAAGGTTATAGTTTCTGGCTGGAACAATCCGTAGTGACATTATTTGTCTTTTGTTATCATCTATGTTGAAGTCTACTTTGTCAAATATGAGTATTGCTACCCTAGCTTTTTTAAATTTCCATTTGCATGCAATATTATTTTTTATCCCATCACTTTCAATCTGTGTGAATCTTTTGTTCTGAGATGGGTCACTTGTAGACAGCCTACATATTGATCATGTTTTCTTATTCATTCATTCGTTTGATTGGAGCATTTAGTCCATTTACATTTAAAGTTATTATTGATAGCTTTTTATTTATTGACTTTTCCCCCCTTTGTACCTATGTTCCTTTTCTCTCCATTTCTTCTCCTTCTTAAAACAGTCCTTTTAACATTTCTTGGAATGCTGATGTGGTGCTAATATACTCCTGTAGCTTTTTTTGTCTGGGAAGATCTTTATTTCATCTTCAATTTTAAATGACAGCCTTGCTGGATAAAGCAGTCTTGGTTGCAGGTTCTTGCTTTTCAATACTTTCAATACATCATGCCAATCCCTTCTGGCCTGAAGTGTTTCTGTTGAAAAATCAGCTGATTGTCTAATGGAATCTCCCTTGTAGGTAAATTTCTGTCTCTCTCTTACTGCCTTTAAGATTCTTTCTTTGTCTTTAATGTTTGTCATATTAATTTTGAAGTGTCTTGTACTGGGTCTTTTTGGGTTGCTTTTGATTGGAATTCTCTGTGCTTCCTGAACTTGTTTGACTTTTTTCTTCTTCAGCTTAGGCAAGTTTTCTTTCATTATTTCTGTAAACAGGCTCTCTATTCCTTACTCAGTTTCTTCTTCTTCTGTACCCCAATGATGTGGGTGTTGTTATGTATCATCTTGTCCCATATTTCCCTTAAACTATCCTTACTGCTTTTTAATTCTGTTTTTTAGCTCCTCAAACTGAGTCTTTTTTTCTATCTTGTCTTCCAAATCAGTGATTCGATCCTCTGCATCATTTAGTCTACTTTTGAATCCTTTCAGTGTAGTCTGGGTGTCAGATATGTTATTCTTCATTTCCAACTAGTTTTTGTTCATTGTTTCTATTTCCTTTTTTATGCTGTTATAGTTCCAACTAAGTTTCTTGAAATTCTCACTAAATTCCGTGAGCATCCTTATAACCATTACTTTGAACTCTATATCTGATAACTTGCTTGCCTCCGTTTTCTTTAGCTCTTTTTCTTTTTCTTTTTCTTTTAGTTTCCTTCTAGACCAGATGGATTTAATTGATATTTTAAGAGCATTTCAACCCAAAGCAGAAAAATATATTTTCTTTTCAAGTGCACATTGAAAATTTTGTAGGATTGCCCGCATGTTAGGACACAAAGCAAGTTTCAATAAATTTAACAAGGTTGAAATTATATCAAGCATGTTCTCTCACCACAATGGTATTAAACTATAAACCAATTGCAAGAAAAAAACACCAAAATACATGGAGGCTAATTAACATGTTACTAAGCAATGAATGGGTTAAAAATGAGATCAAGGAAGAAATCAAAAGATACCTTGAAACTAATGAAAATGAGGACACTACAACCCAAAATCTGGAAAATGGGGAAAGTAGTCCTAAGGGAAATTTCATAGCATTATAGGCCTACACCAAGTAACAAGAAAAGTCTCAAATAAACAATCTAACTTTATTTACACTTAAAAGAACTAGAATAAAAACAAGAAACAAAGCCCAAAGTGAGTAGAAGAAAGAAAATAATAAAGATTAGAGCAGAAATAAATGAAATAGTCTTAAAAAATAGTACAAAAGATCAGTGAAACCAAACCTGGTTCTATGAAAACATAAACAAGATTGACAAACCTTTAACAAGACTCACAAGGAAAAAAGAGAGAGAACCCAAACAAATAAAATCATTAATGAAGGAGGAGAAATAACAACTGACACCAAAGAAATACAAAGGATTGTAAGAAAATATGAACAACTATATGCCAAAAAAATTGAAGAATCTGGAATAAATGGATAAATTCCTAGAAACATGCAATATTCCAGAATTGAATCAGGAAGAATCAGAGAATCTGAAGAGACAGATTACAATTAGTGAAACTGAAGCACTAATAAAAAAAAAAAAGTCCTGGACCAGATGAATTCACAGGTGAGTTGTGCCAAACATCCAAAGAAGAACTAAAACCTATTCTTCTCAAACTGTTCCAAAAAACTCAAGAAGAGGGAAGACTCCCAAGTTCATTTTATGAGGCCAACATTATCCTAATTCCAAAACCAGATAAAGATATGGTAAAGAAAAAAAAATTATAGGCCAATATCCCTGATTAACAAAGATGCTAAGATCCTCACAAAAATATTAGTAAACCAGATCCAGCAATACATCATGTGGAATTTATTCTGAGGATGCTAGGTTCATTTAATAGCTGCAAATCAATAAATGTGATACACCACACAAACAAAATAAAGGATAAAAACCACATGATTATATCAAAAGATGCAGAAAAAGCATTTGATAAAATCCTGCACCCATTTATGATAAAAACTCTCAGCAAAGTTGGAATAGAAGAAATATACCTCAATGTAATAAAGGCCATATATGACAAACCTACAACCAACACCATACTTAATGGAGGAAAACTACAAGTGTTTCCCTTAAGATTGAGGATAAGACAGGGATGTCTGCTTTCACCACTCTTATTTAACATAGTACTGGAAGTCTTAGCCACAGCAATCAGACAAGAAGGAGAAATAAAAGATATCCAAATTGGAAAGGAAAAAGTAAAACTGTCATTATTTGTAGATGACATGATACTGTATATAAGGAACCCTAAATAATCCACCAAGGAACTACTATAGCTGTTAAATAAATTCAGTAAATTAGCAGGATACAAAATAAATATTCATAAATTGTTTGTGTTTTTATACATCAATAATGAACTATCAGAAAGAGAAACTAAGAAAATAATCCCATTTACTATTACATCAAAGACTACATAAAAATAAATTTAACCAAGGAAGTAAAGGACCTGTACTTTGAAAATTATAGGATATTGAAAAAAGAAACCAAAGAAAATACTAATAAATGGAAGTATATACCATTCTCATAGATAGGAAGAATTAACATAATTAAAATGTCCATATTACCCTAAGTCATCTATAGATTCAATGCAATTCCTATCAAGACACCAATGGCATTTCTCAAAGAAATAGAACAAATAACTTAGAATTATGTATGGAAACATGACTCCCAATAGTGACAGCAATATTAAAAAAGAACAAAGTGGGAGGTATCACACTACCTGATATCAACTATACTATAAGGCTATAATAATCAAAACAGCATGGTACTGGCATAAAAACAGACTCATAGATCAATGGAACTGAATTGAGAGCTTAGAGATAAATCCATGCCTATATGATAAATTAATATTTGACAAAGGAAGCAAGAACATATAATGAGGTAAAGACAGTCTATTCAATAAATGGTGTTGGGAAAATTGGACAGATATATGCAAAAAATGAAACTAGACCACCTCCTTATATCATATACAAGAATAAACTCAAAAAGATTAAAGGCATAAATGTAAAATCTGAAACCATAGAACTCCGAGAAAAAAATATAGACAGCAAAATCTCAGACATTTCTCTTAGCAATATATTTTCTGACATATCTCCTCAGGCAAGAGAAATAAGAGAAAAAATAAACAAATGGGGCTACATCAAACTTAAAGTGGTTTTGCCCAGCAAGGCAAACCATCAACAAAACAAAAAGACAACCTAGTGAATGGAAGAACATATTTGCCAATGATAAATCCAGTAAGGGGTAAATCTCCAAAATTTATAAAGAACTCAAACAACTTAACACGGAAAAAACAATCCAATTAAAAACTGGGCAGAGGACCTGAATAAACACATCTCCAAAGATGACATACGGATGACCAATGGACATATGAAAAGATGATCAATGTCACTAATCATCAGAGAAATGCAAATTAAAACTACAATGAAATACCTCCTCACACCTGTCAGAATGGAGAATGTCTGTCATCAATAAATCAACAAACAACAAGTGTTGTTGAGGATGTGGGGAAAAATGAACCCTTGTGCTCTGTTGGTAGGAATGCAGATTGATGCAACCACTATGAAAAACGGTGTGAAATTTCCACAGAAATTAATTATGGAACTACCTTATGACCCAGTGATTCCACTTCTGGGTATATATTTGGAGAAACCCAAAACACTAATTTGCAAGAAAATATATACCCACATGTTCATTGCAGCATTATTTACAATAGCCAAGGTATAGAATCAACCCAAGTTTTCATTAGTAGATGAGTGGATTAGAAGCTGGTGGCACTTATTTGCCTTGGAATATTACTCAGCCACAAAAAAGAATGAAATCCTACCATTTGCAACAGCATCAATGGACCTAGAGGGTATTATGCTAAGGGAAATAAGCCAGATAGAGAAATAAATATCATATTATATAACTTATGTGTGGAATCTAAAGAACAAAATATATAGATGGACCTGGAGAATATTATGCTAAGCAAAATAAACCAGGCAGAGAAAGACAAACATCACATGATCTCACTTATATGTGGAATCTAAAGAACTTAATAAACTAATGAACAGAAATGATTCAATGACGTGGAAGCATGGATCAGACTGATGAATCTCACAGGGATGGAGGGGGGTGGGTGGGTAGAGGGGGAGAGATTAACCAAAGAATTTATATGTATATATGCTTAACCCAAGGACACAGACACCAGTGTGGTGTGGGCCTGGGGGGGGGGGGGTGGAATGGGTCTATGGGGAGAAAAAGGGACATCTGAAATATTTTGAACAAAAATTTTTAAAAAGAGAAAAAAAGAAAAGAAAGAGCAAAATAAATAAACAAAATTGAAACAAACGTATAGATATATAGAACAACTGACAGAGGCCAGAGAGAAGGGGGTGTTGGGAGTCAGGGTGAAACAAACGATGGAAATAAGAACTGCTATTTTGTAGTTACAAATGGAGATGTAAGGTAAAGCTTAGGGAATATAATTAACACTACTATAATAACCATCTATAGGGTGCCAGGTGGGCAATTGAATTATCAGAGGGAATACTTTGTGACCTATATTAATGTCTATCTGTTGTGCTGTACACTTGAAATTAATACAAATAGTGTTGCAATCCACCTTAATAGAAAAAAAAAAGTTTACTGCTTTTACTTAGATTCAGCTCTTTTCCTTGAATAAATACTCCTTAGGTTATTGCAAGTCTGTTTAATTTTCAGAGTTCTAATACAGTTTATTTTGACTACTTTTGCCAATGTCTCACTTATAGATTTTCAGAGGTCCTTCCTCTACCATTCTAGAAATACTTCTCTTCGCTGTTACTTTTACACTTGTTCAGTCAACTCTATTTCTGATACTCCAAAGTATTTCTCAACAGTTGGCCTCCCTTTCTAACTCAGAGGAAGTTAAGTAGGAATTAACCTCAATCTCCTTCTCTAATTTATAATCACTGTCCTCTTCCTGTCATGAGAGATGTCCTTACTCCCAAGTCAAGCTCATCATTTCTCTGCTAAACCTTCCAATGCCTTCCCATTTTACTCAGAGCAAAAATCTAATGCTATTACTATGGCCTAAAAGGCCTTCCAAAATCTACCCCTTTCCTATCTCTCTGATCTCATCTCCTACCACTCTCTCCTTTCTCACACTGCTCCAGATATGCTGGTCTTCTTGCTATTCCTTGATCAATGAAGCATGGTTGCACCTTACTGTTTTCTTGGCTTGACACACTTTGCCTCCAACGGCCACATAGTTCATTTCCTCACTTTTTTCATGGATTTGTACAAATTTCCCTTATCAGAGAAGGCTTCTCCAAGAATGAATGTTTACATATCTGACCTTATCAGGATCTCTCTTTCTGGAATATCTCCCCTTTTTTCCCATACCTTCACCCAAATTTTTAAATGCTTAAGGGTCTCTTCTTAAATAAATCCTTCCTTTGTCCCCACTTTCATGTCTAGTTACCCTTCTCTCTCTCTCTCTTCTACTCCTAAGCTTAACTTTTTGAGATGCTCACTTAGTTCTTAAGATATTTTATACTTACATATTTTACTTTTTGTCCTCACCTCTTAACCTTCTGTGACCTTACATGCATGCCCAGCACCACATTCAAACTACTCAAGGCCACTGGCAAGTTACTTGTTGCCAGATGCAATGGACAGTTTCATAACCTGACCTGTATTGATCTTCTGACAGCATTTGGCACGGTTGGCCACTCCCTCCTTTAAATATTCACTTCAAGGGCTTGAATGACATGTACTCTCCTGGTTCTCCTATCACGGCTGCTGATTTCCCTGTTTCCTCTACAATTCCTTCTCTCCTACCTTTCCCTTAAATGCAGATACCTATCAGAATTCCACCCCAGGCTTACGTTTCTTATTCTACACACTCTTTGTGTGATTCTCCATCTTTATTTATTTTTGTTTTATTTTATTAACTTTATTATTGAAAGTATTACAGATGTTCCTTTTTTCCCCATTGACCCCCTCCCCCCCTCAGCTGCCGACCCCCAGGCCTTCACTGCACTATTGTCTGTGTCCATATGCATGTACTCGTATAAGTTTTTTGATTAATCTCTCCCCACCCATCCATACCCCCACCCCCACCCCCACCTTGCCTCTGAGATTCGTCAGTCTGTTCCATGCTTCTATGCCTCTGGATCTATTTTGTTCATCAGTTTATTTTGTTCATTAGATTCCATATATGAGATCATGTGATACTTGTCTGTTGCTGACTGGCTTATTTGCTTAGCATAATACTCTCCAGGTCCCTTCATGCTGTCTCAAAGGGTAAGTCTTTAGATTCCCACTTGCATGGCAATGACTTTCAGATCTACAACTCCAGCCTGTTTTTTCCTTCAGAGCTTCAGATCCATATATCCAGCTGTCACCTGGTCCCCACAGTCACCTCAAACTTAATATATTTAAAATGGAATCCATCTCCCCTACCCACCCTAACCTCCTCCATGTTCCTCATGAGTCTCTACTGATAGCTTTCCTCTCCCTTACTGCCTGCATCCAACAACACCATGATCTGTTGATTCTACTCCAAAATTCTCCAGGATCAGGCTACCATTATCTCTCATCAGCATTATTTCTTTTCTTTCCATTTTTTTAAAGATCATGTTAATATTATTAGCAGAGTTTATGAAGCCAGCATAATATGACTCCTGTTTATCTCCTCAGTTTTATCTTGAGCCACAACCCTCAAAATATATGATCCAATCATGCTATGGTTCTTCCATCTTCTCAGTCCTGAACTTTCAAGCATGTGTCCCTCTCCTCTGGTTAACTCTGCTGACTGGTTTTAGGTCTTGACTTAGATTACCTGCCTCTAAGAAACCTTCCTTGACTCACCATATTTAGATTATATGCTATATTATTATACAGAAGTCTCCATTAAGCATACTTTAATTGGGGGTGAGGGAAAGAAGAGAGAAGTGATTAATATGTGGAATTGAAAACTTATCAGAGATAGGATATTCCTTCCAATGGAAGGAATCCAAACCCTGCTCCTTAAAATAAAATGTTATCGACATCTATTCAAATGAGTTGGGGTGGCTATGGCTAAGGTCCACTGGCAGAGAATGGAAAACAGGCCTCAGAATTTATGGTCAATATAAGAGCAAAAAATAGGACTAGTGCAGGGACCAGGGCCCCAGTTCAAGCGGCAGAAGGAGGCATTTGGAGAACAGAATGGGAACTACAAAGTTCCGGGCCCTTGGCTTTTGATTTGAAAATCTGAGGCAAGAAAATCTCCCATCTGTTCACAAAGAGCTGGATAGCCACAATCATAGTATCAGAAATCAAATTGCAGATTCTATGCTCAGATTTCTCATTACTAGATATAACAGATTCAGATCTTGTACATGGTTATCCCTGAGTGTCCAGCTCTCTCTAGCTACCAAGGCCTTGCTGCACTTGATGCAAGCCTGGTTGGAGAACCACATCTTAGTTAGAAATTAACCTCTACCCTACAGGCTTATAGTCCATTTATAACCCACCAGTGATGACCCCACACACAGATGACCTTAGCCTCACTTATATTTGAAGGTTAAGAATTAAGAATTATTAGGATAGAAGAAAATCTATTCAAATATGTGTAAGTATCTAGAATTAAATGTGTATTCATTCACTTGAGAGGTGTGTGTATGTGTGTGTGTGTGCATATGCAGGGGAGTAGGCTTGAAAATACACATAGATAAGAAATCAGGTTCTGGAAATCATTCTCCCAACTAGTATATTTTACTTTAGACTGCTAAATTAACTTGATGAAGATACATGTTTCATGATATGTTGTGGAATTTTGCACCTGAAGCTTGTATAATTTTGTTAACCAGTGACACCCCAATATATTCAATAGAAAAGTGTATATATATATAAGTTTTGGTGAAATATAAGATGACAAAAATAGAGGGTATCATTTATAGGATTGTGAAAATTCACTATCTAGATAGACTTTTTCACTTTACTTAAAGAGCAGAACTCCACACATCAGGAATTTAACAAAACTATATTTCCTTCATTGTGCTTCCAGCAAGCAGCCTGGAAGAATTCTTCAAAAACTCTGTGGAGAACATCTACGTCATGTCGTCATGTCATTTGAGTCCCTGCCACTGTGCTTTGTGCTTTGGTATTTCGCACAGCTTATTTCTAACAATGTAAGCAGGTCTTCCACTCTGTGCAGAAGGAATGATATTTCTCTAGCCTCATCTTACAGGACAAGCCAAATATATAATCAGACACAGGGTCTGGAGAGCAGAGAGTAAGTGTAGCAAGCATTTCTTCTCGCCAATTGCCCGTAGCTCAGGAGTTTTCAAAGTGTGGTCCCAGAACCAGCAGTGTTGGCTTCACCTGGGAATGTGTTAGAAATGCAAGTTCTCAGACCTCACTCCAGACAATAAATAAATGTTTTTTCCATAAATGAAGTGTATACATTTGTTCTACCTCTCCCTGTTAGCTGTTTTTCTCCTTTAGAAATGGGAAATTGTTAACAGTATAAACAGGCAAAGGTGCATAGGCAGGGCACAAACAGCAAGGGAGCAGGGAAGAGGCGGAGGGTGCGAATAACAGTGACCGTAAAGGAGTACACTCATAGAGAAGAGATCATTAAGATCAGAAACAGGGAGGCAGGTGGGACAGACAAACCTCAGGGTAAATAACTGTCCTGCTATGAAGGGCTAGAGAGCTGCAAGGATGGGAACAAGAGTCAAAATCCAGCCAGAAAATGGGTCATAAAAAGATTGTTATAGTAGGATTGGATTGTTTTGTCTTGCTTTGTGTTGTAGATGTTTGGGAGCCAGTTCCCTGTTTGTGTAGGGGGTTTTCTTCCAGAATTTGTCTCACCCCCCACCCCATCTTCTTAAAACAAGTCTATTGAGGTAATATTTAAGTACAAGAAACTGCATAATATTTAAAGTGCATAATCAGATCAGTTCTGACAAATGTATACACCTGTGAAATCACTACCATTATTAAAAGAAGGAACCTATCCATTATCCTTAAAAGTTTCCTCGCCCAGCCCGGCGTGGCTCAGCGCTTGAGCGTCAACCTAGGATCCAGGCGATTAGGGTTTTATTCCCAGTCAGGGCACATGCCCGGGTTGAGGGCTGCAGCCGATCAATGACTCTCTCATCATTGGTGTTTCTATCTCTCTCTCCCTTCTTCTCTCTGAAATCAATAAAGATATATATATTTTTTTAAAAGTTTCCTTATGCCCCTTTATAATCCTTTCCTTCCTCCCCATCCCACCCTGGAAATCATTGATCTGCTTTCTGGCATTATAGATGACTGAATTTTCTAAAATTTTCTACAAATGGAACCACATACTATGTTCTCTTTTCTTGTCTGGCATCTTTGATTCAGTTTAAGGATTGAAAAGTTAAGGTTGGTGGTGTGCAGGCAGGCTAAATAGCCATCTCAGCCAGTGTATAACAAAAAATTGAATTTATTTAAGAAAAAGGTGTGGGGAATGGGGATATCCAAGGGGAAGGGCTACACAGCACTGGGTCAAAGGGTATTGGGCCCATGATGGCAGCAAAAATATACTTGGGACAGTGAGACAAGGGAGAGCATAGAAGAAGCAACAGGAGAGCCTAGGCTGGGCTGCTTTGGCTCACTGGGAAGTCAGAGAGAGAGAAGGGGGCCTTGGAGACAGGTTCAGAGGGTTAGCCCAGAACAAGCTGCTGCTGCATATCACTCCCCTGATTGCAAGCCTCATGGGGTTCCCTAGGAGGGAAGAAGGGAGAAGGAGATGGCACTGGCATGGTCCACATGAGCAAGTTCTGGGTCCATTGTCCTGAGCATATTTCTCTCTTGCAGGTGGAAATCTTAGTGGAGGTCTCATGGGAGTGTCTCAATAGAATATTCATCAGCTTTCCAGGCGTGCTCTTTCAGGGTCGTGGTCTCCACTGATTAGTCGGTGCCAGGACAGGGTATTAGTCAATATAGCAGGTCCTAAGGCAGCCATGGTGTCCCTCGTCTAGTTTTGCTGCTTTTCTGGGCCTGGGGCTGAGATACAACTGAGGTCTAGATGTTATCTCTAGGGAGGACAAGATCAGGGGGTCTAAACCAAATGACCAGCGATATGCTAAGGGAGGGAAGGTTACCCTGGGGACAAGGTTCTTGATACTCCAGTTTTGTCCCTTGCTAGGCATCTGGACCTTTCTGCCCTGGTGAGTCTCTGTACCTGAGTTTTCTGTACCTGGTCTCTGCTCATGTCTATCTAACAAAGATTTTGTGATTCATCTATATGGTTGTGTATTTCTTTAGTTTATTCTTTTTTATTGTGGAATCCTATTCCATTGTGTGACTATACCATAATTTGTTTATTCTTTTGCCTGTTGACAGACAATTAGGTTGTTTTGAGTTTGGGGCTATTACAAATAATGGTGATAGGGACATTTGTGTACGAGTCTTTATGTGAATATATGCTTTCATTTCTCTTTGGTGACTATCTAGGAGTAAAATGGTTGCATTATATAAGAAAATGTTTAACTTAAGAAACTGAAAAATTGTTTCCCAAAGTGGCTGCACCATTTTTCCTTCCTTCTAGCAAGGTATGAGTTCCACTTGCTCCACATCCTTGCCATTACTTGTCATAGTCATTCTTTTTAATTTTAGGCAACCTAATGAGTATATAGTGTTGTCTCATTGTGGTTTCAACTTGCATTTCCTTGTTGACTAATGATGTTGAGCATCTTTTTATGTACTTTTGGTCATTTGTGTATTTTCTTTTGTGAAGTATCTGTTCAAATATTTTGCCCATTTTTTAAATTCCCACCTGAGGATTTTTTTATTATTATTGATTTTAGAGAGAGAGGAAGAGAGAGAGAAACATTGATGTGAGAGAGAAATATTGATTGGTTGCCTCCAACCCCCCTTCAGCTCCCACCCTCCAACCCCCTTCCCTCTGGCAGCCACCACACTTCTGTCTGTGTCCACAAGTTTCAGATTTATATACCACATATGAGTGAAATCATATGGTTCTGAGCTCTTTCTGACTGACTTATCTCACTTAGCATAATATTCTCAAGGTCCATCCATGTTGTTGCAAATGGCAGTATTTCATCCTTTCTTATGGCTGAGTAGTAATCCATCGTGTACATGCATCACATCTTCTTTATCCAGTCTTCTATCTCAGAACACTTTGGTTGTTTCCATGTCTTGGCCATTGTAAATAATGCTGCAGGGAACAGAGGGGTGCATATATCTCTGCAAATACATGTTTTCGAGTTTCTCGGCTGTATACCCAAGAGAAGGATTGCTGGGTAGTATGGTAGCTCTATTCTTAACTTTTTTGCCAGACTGCCTTCCATAGTGGCTGTACCAGTCCACATTCCCACCAGCAGTGAATGAGGGTTCCCTTTTCTCCACAACCTCTCCAACACCTACTACTTTTCTTATTGATAATCGCCGCTCTAACAGGTGTGAGGTGGTATCTCATTGTAGTTTTGATTTGTATTTCCCTAATTGCTAGTGAGGTCAAACATCTTTTCATATATCTGTCGGCTGTTTGTATGTCTTCTTGGGAGAAGTGTCTGTTCAGGTCCTCTGCCCACTTTTTGATAGGTTGTTTGTTTGGGATTGAGTTTTATGAGTTCTTTATATATTTTTGAAATTACTTCATCAGAGGTACTGTTTGCAAATATCATCTCCCATCTGGTTGGCTGCCTCTTTGTTTTGTTGTCAGTTTATATATATTATATATATATATATATAAAACATTTATATGTGTGTGTATATATATATATATATATATATATATATATATATATATATATATAATTGAATTCAGAGAGAGGAAGGGAGAGGGAGAGAGAGAGAGAGATGGAAACATCAATGATAAGAGAGTCATTGGTCAGCTGCCTCCTGTGTACCCCCCACTGGAGACTGAGCCTGTGACCCAGGCATGTGCTGTTACTGGGAATCGAAAGTTGATCTCCTGGATCATAGGTTGATGCTCAACTGCTGAGCCATGCCGGATGGGGTGTTGTCAATTTTTTTTTTTTTTTTTTTTTTTTTTTTGCTCTGCAGAAGCTTTTTAGTTTGATATTGTCCCATTCATTTATCTTTGCCTTTACTTCCCTTGCCTTTGGGGTCAAATTCATAAAGTGTTCTCTATGACCAAGGTCCATAAGTTAGGTACCTAAGTTTTCTTCTATGTAACTTATTGTTTCGGACCTCACATTTAGGTCTTTGATCCATTTTGAGTTAATTTTTGTACATGGGGACAAACTGTAATCCAGTTTCATTCTTTTGCATGTGGCTTTCCAGTTTTCCCAGCACTATTTATTGAAGACACTGTCTTTACTCTATTGTGTGTTTCTGGCTCCTTTGTCAAAAATTATCTGCCCATATACATGAGGTTTTATATAGGGGCTTTCTATTCTGTTCCACTGATCTGTGTGTCTTTCTCTGCCAGTACCATGCTCTTTTGATTATCATAGCTCTGTAGTATAATTTGAAGTCATGTAGTCTGATAGCTCCAGCTTTGGTCTTTTTTCTCAGAACTGCTTTGGCTCTCCAGGGTCTTTTGAATTTAGGGAAGAAGTACCTGTATCTTCAAATCTAAAGACATGTCTTCCCATTAGAGAAATTTATTCTATTGTCTACGTCACATCTTTAGCTTAATATTCTCCTAATGGGAAATCCTACTATGCAGATACTGGATCTCTTGGATCTACATTCTATTGGCTCTACTTTCCACGTCTCAACATTTTTTTCAATTTTCTTTTTTTTTAATCCTCACCTGATGATATGTTTATTGATTTTAGAGAGAGAAGAAGGGAGAGAAATAGAGATGGAGAGTCAATCCTCCATTTGAGAGAAAAACATCACATTGATTGGTTGTTTCCCATTCACGCCACCACTGGGAAACAAACCCACAACCCAGGTATGTGCCCTGACTGGAATCGAACCAGCAACCTTTTCATGTATGGGACGATGCTCTGGCCAACTGAGCCACCCGGCCAGGGCTTCAATATTTTGCTCAATTTTTATCCCTTAACCTTTTAAAATCTCCTATTGGAAGAGTCTATCAGCTTTGATCTTTTAATGTAATATTTAGGTCTGCCTTAATGCCCACTATTTTATTCAATCCTATTAGATATTTTTGGAAATATTTTTAGCTTTAAAGGTTGCAAGGTAAGTGGATTTGAATGACCATGCATCTGAAGAAGCAATAATCAACTCTTAACATACTCAGTGATCCCTATCTATAAGAGAAATTTTATAATCTATCCCTTTTGCTATTCTGAAAGGAAACCCATACATAGTATAATCTGCATAATTAAAAAGAAGCTCCATTGTACATTGTAAGGGAGAAATAAAAGAAAAGCAATTGAAAATAAAATAATACACATTTTGATATGTAAATGCTGAAGCAGAACTTAAGACCACAGTAATCAAATGAGTGCAATCACTCACTGCACATGTCATAGCAAGGGTACAACTGACATGCCTGTTGGAGCTCAGAGACCATGAATGGTATTGCCATTAGTGACATGATGCTCCAAAATGGTGAAAAAACTTTTGGTAATTTTCTGAAAAAACATGAAATACAATCTTCCTTTGCTTCACGTGGTAGTGCATTCCTGGAAAATTCAGTGTATATTATAATCTAGCTAAAATACCACTTCTGAGTTGCTTGAACCAATGTTTATTTTGTTTATTCCTTAGAAAAGCTTTTAAGGCAACAAATTTTCCTGAATTCAGTTTTAGCCATATTCCATAGATTCTAATAGTTTTATTGTTATTTTCTGAATAGTCTGCAATTTTATGTTTATTTCCCCAATGACCAGGATAATTTTTAAAATTTTTAAAAATTTCCAGGAGGTTTTGTTTGTTTCTCTTTGTTATTCTTTTTTAGTTGTATTGAACTGTGGTCATAAAATGTAATTTAAAGCATTTAAATATTTCGGGATTTAATGAGGGTATCCTTGTGGCCTACATTAGGATTGTGGCTGGTAAAGGCTCAGTGGGGCTCTTGAATAGAAGGTGTAGTCTGTTTGCAAGACAAAGCATTCGTTCTTTTTCAGTTACAGTTGACATCCAATGTAATGTTAGTTTCAGGAGTACAACATAATGATTACCATTTACATAACATATGAAGGGATGTCCCCCAAAAGTCTAGTACCCATGTGACACCATAAACAGTTATTACAATATTATTGACTATATTCCCTCTGCTGTGCTTCACATTTCCATGACTGTTTTCATAACAGCCAATTTGTACTTCTGAATCCCTTCACCTTTTTCACGCATTCCCCCACACCCATCCCATCTGGTGACCATAAGCTGTTCTCTGTGTCTGAGTTTGTTTCTCTTTTGTTTGTTCATTTGTTTGTTTGTTTTAATTCCACATATAAGTGAAATGATATGATATTTGTCTTTTTCTGTATGACTTATTTACTTAGCATAATACCCTCTAGTTCCATACGTGTTGTCCCAAATGGTGAGATTTAATTCTTTTTTATGACCAAGTAATATTCCATTGTATCTGTACCACATCTTCTATTCTCAATTCATCAATCAATGGCTAATTTAAATTATGCTGCAATGAATATAGGGATGCGTATATCCCTTCAAATTAGTGTTTTGTGGTTTGTTTGTTTTGGATAAATACCCAGAAGTTGAATTGCTGGATCATATTGTAGTTCTATTTTTAATTTTGTGGGGAATTTCCATACTGTTTTCCAATTTATACTCCCACCAGCAGTGCATGAGAGTTCCCATTTCCCCACATCCTCACCAATACTTGCTTGTTGATTTATTGATGATAGCTATTCTGACAGGTATGAGGTGACATCTCATTGTGGTTTTAATTTGCATTCCCATGATGATTAGTGACAGAGCTTCTTTTCAGATGTCTATTGGCTATCTCTACGTCATCTTGGGAGAAAAGTCTTCTCAGGTCCCCTGCCCATTTTTTTTTTAAAAAATATGGTTTTATTGATTTTAGAGAGAGAGGAAGGGAAAAGGGGAGAGAGATAGAAACACTGATGAGAGAAAAACATTGATCGGCTGCCTCCTGCAAACCCCTTACTGGGCATGTGCCCTGATCAGGAATTGATCTGGTGACCTCCTGGTTCATGAGTTGATGCTCAAACATTTAGCCACATTGACTGGGCTCTCTGCCCATTATTTTGTTGAATTGTTGGGTTTTTGGTGTTAAGTTGTATTACTTCCTTATATATTTTGGATGCTAATCCCTTATCTGATGTATCATTGGAGTATATCTTGTTTCATTCACTAGGTTTTCTTTTTGTTTTGTTGATGATTTCCTTCACTGTGCAAAAGTCTTCAGTTTGAAGAAGATCCATTTGTTCATTTTTCCTTTTGTTTCCCTCACCCAAGGAGACATATCCAAAAAAATATTGCTAAGAGCAATGTCAAAGAGTTTATAGCCTGTTTTCTTCTAGGAGTTTTATGGTTTCAGGTCCTACATTTAAGCCCTTAACCCACTTTGAGTTTATTCTTGTATATAATGTAAGAGGTAGTCTAGCTTTATTTTTTGCATATATCTGTCCAATTTTCCCAACACCATTTGTTGAATAGACTGTCTTTACCTCATTGTATGTTCTTGGCTCCTTTGTAAAATATTAATTGATCATATAGGCATGGATTTATCTCTGGGGTCTCCATTCAGTTCCATTGAACTGTCTCTTTTTATGTCAGAACCATGCTGTTTTGATTACTATACCCTTATAGCATAATTTGATACCAGGTATTGTGATCCCTGCAACTTTGTTCTTCTTTCTCAAGATCGCTGAGGCTATTTTTGGTCTTTTGAGGTTCCATATAAACCTTTGGAATATTTGTTCCAGTTCTATGAAATATGCAATTGGTATTTGATGGTAATTGCATTGAATATATGAATTGCTTTAGGTCGTATGGACATTTTGATGTTATTTCTTCCTTCCCATGAACACGGTATATACTTCCACTTATTTGTATCTTCTTCAATTTCTTTCTTCAATGTCTTATACATTGAAGTACAAACCTCCTTGGCTAAGTTTATTTGCAGGTATTTTATTCTTTTTGATATAATTATACATGGGATTTTTTTTTCTTAATTTCTCTTTCTGATAGTTTGTTATTAGTGTATAGAAATGCAACCAATTTCAGAATATTGATTTAGTATCTTTCTATTTTACTGAATTCACTTATTCTGTTCTGTTTTTTGGTGGAATCTTTCTTTATCTGTGAATACTGACAGTTTTACTTCTTCCTTTCTAATGTGAATACCTTTTCATTTTTCTTTGCTGTTGCTTTGTCTAGGACTTCCAATACTATAGGCATACTTTGTTTTATTGCTCTTCGCTTTATTGCATTTCATGGGTGTTGCATTTTTTACAAATTCAAGACCCTCCACCAGCAAAAAGATTACAACTCACTTTATTGTAATACTTCCTTCGTTATGGTGGTCTAGAACCAATCCTGCAAAATATCTCTGAGATAGGCCTGTATGTTAAATAAGAGTGCCGAGAGTAGGCATCTTGTCTTGTTTCTGATCTTAGAAAAAAGGCTTTCAACTTTTCAATGTTGAGTATGATTTTAGCTGTGGGTATGTCATATATGACCTTTGTTATGTTGAGGTATGGTCCCTCTGTACTTAGTTTTTTCAGAGTTTTTATCATAAATAAATGTTGGATTTTGTCAAATGCTTTTCTATATCTATTGAGATGGTCATTATTTTTATTCCTCATTCTGTTTATGTGGTGATTGATATGAAGATACTAAACCAACCTTGTATCCCAGGAATAAATCCCACTTGATCACGGAGTATGATTTTTTAAAAATTTTTATTGAATTTATGTGTTCTTTATTGACATGGAGTCTGAATACTCCTAGCCTCCAGAAGGATGAAATAAGTCCATGGGCCTTCCCAGCTCACATAGTATATGATCTTTTTAATGTATTGTTCAATTTGGTTTGCTAATATTTTGTTGAACATTACTACATCTATGTTCATCAGGGATATTGGCCTATACTTTTTTCTTTTTATAGTGTCTTTGTCTGGTTATGGTATCAAGGTAATCCTGGCAATATAAAATGAATTTGAGAGACTTCCCTCTACTTTAGTCTTTTAAACTATTCTTTCAGAATAGTTTAAGGATAGGTATTATTTCTTTGAATGTTTGGGAAAATTCACCTGTGAAGCCATCTGGCCTGGGACTTTTGTTTGTTGGGAGTTTTATTATTATTAGTATTACAAATTATATTTTATTAGTAGTTATTGGTCTGTTCAGATTTTTTGTTTCTTCCTGACTTGGAGGATTGTATGTTTCTATGAATTTATCTGTTTCTTCCAGGTTGTCCAATTTGTTGGCATATAATTTTTCATAATGTTTGTTAATAAAACTTTACATTTCTGTGTTGTTGATTCTCACTTATCCCCTTTCATTTCTGATTTTGTGTATTTGGGACCCCTTTTTCTCTTGATGAGTCTGACTAAAGATTTATCAGTTTTGATTATCCTTTCAAAGACCCAGCCCTTCATTTAATTTAAATATTCTGTTGCTTTTTTAGACAATCTTTTAGAAAAAAGTTAGAAATGCTCTGACTTTTATTATTTCATTCCTTTTGCTCAATTTGGGTTTTGTCTGTTATTTTTCTAGTCCCTTTAGGTGTAAGGTTAGATTGTTTATCTCAGATTTTTCTTGTTTCTTGAGGTAAGCCTGTATTGCTATGAATTTTTCCCCTTAAAACTGCTTTGGTCATTTCTCATAGATTTTGGGTAACTGTGTTTTCACTTTCATTTGTGTTGAGCAATCTTTCGATTTCTTCTTTGCTTTCATTGTTAACCCATTTATTGTTTAGTGGTAAGTTATTTCACCTCCATGTGTTTGTATATTTTCTAATTTTCTTGTAACTGATTTCTGGTTTCATACCATTGTGATTAGAGAAGATGCTTGATACAATTTGAATCTTTTTACCCCCAATTTATTTTATTGCTGGAAGTATTACAGATGTCCCATTTTTTTCCCCATCGACACCTTCCACCCCACACCCACACCCTGCCCCAAGCCTACACCACACTATTGTCTGTGACCATGGGTTAGGCATATATGCATATAAATTCTTTGGTTAATCTCTCCGCACCCACCCACCCTTTCACTCCAAGATTCGTTAGTGTGTTCCATGCTTTTATGTCACTGAATCTATTTTGTTCATCAGTTTATTATGTTCTTTAGATTCCACATATAAGTGAGGTCATGCGATGTTTGCCTTTCTCTGCCTGGCTTATTTCGCTTAGCATGATATTCTTCAGGTCCAGCCATACTGTCCGAAAGGGTATGAGATCCTTCTTCTTTACAGCTGCAGAGTATTCAATGGTGTAAATGTCCCACAGTTTTTTATCTACTCATCTACTGATGGGCACTTGGGCTGTTTCCAGATCTTAGCTATCGTAAATTGTGCTGCTATGAACATAAGGGTGTATATATTCTTTCTACTTAGTGTTTCAGGATTCTTAGGATATGTTCCTAGAAGTGGAATCACTGGGTCAAAGGGCAGCTCCATTTTTAATTTTTTGAGGAACTTCCATACTGTTTTCCATAGTGGATGTACCAGTCTGCATTCTCACCAGCAGTGTACCATGGTTCCCCTTTCTCCACATTCTCACCAGCACATGTCATTTGTTGATTTGTTGTATTTTGACAGGTGTGAAGGGATACCTAATTGTGATTTTAATTTTCATTTCTCTGATGATTAGCAAGGTTGAACATTTCTTCATATGTCTCTTGGCCATCTGTACATCCTCTTTGGAGAAGTGTCTATTCAGGTTCTTTGCCCATTTTTTATTTGGGTTGTTTCTCTTCCTCTTATTGAGTTGTATGAATTCTTTGTACACTTTGGAACTTAGCCCCTTATCAGATACAAACTTGGCAAATATGTTCTCCCATACTGTGGGGTTCCTTTGTATTTTGAGGCTTATTTCTTTTGCTGTGCAGAAGCTTTTTAGTTTGATATAGTCCTATTTGTTTAATTTTTCTTTTTTTCTCTTGCCCTCCAGGATGTGTTGGTGAAAATTCCACTATGGGAGATGTCTGTGAGTTTACTGTCTATGTTTTCTTATAGGATTTTTATGGTTTCAAGGCTTACAGTTAAGTCTTTTATCTGGTTTGAATTTATTTTTGTGTATGGAGTAAGTTGGTGGTCTAGTTTCATGTTTTTGCATGTACCTATCTAATTTTTCTCAACATCATTTATTGAAGAGACTGTCTTTACTCCATTGTGTGCTCTTGCCTCCTTTGTCAAATATTAACTGGACATAATGGTGTGGGCCTATTTCTGGGTGCTCTGTTCTGTTCCTTTGATCTATATGTCTGTTGGTGTACCAAAACCAGGCTGTTTTGAATGCAATGGCTTTGTAGTATAGTGTGATATCTAGTATTGTGATCCCTCCAATGCTGTTCTTCTTTCTCAAGATTGCTGTGGCTATTTGGGGTCTTTTTTTGTTCTATATAAAGTTTTGGAATATTTATTCTAGCTCTGTGAAATATGCTGTTGGCATTTGAATAGGAATTGCATTGAATCTATGGATTGCTTTGGGTAGTATGGACATTTTAATCATATTAATCCTTCCAATACATGAACATGGTATATTCTTCCACTTGTTTATTTCTTCCTCTATTTATTTTTTCAGTGTCCTATAGTTTTATGAGTACGTGTCTTTTACATCCTTGGTTAAGTTTATTCCTAGGTATCTTATATTTTTGGTTGCAATGGTAAATGGTATTGTTTTTTTAGTTTCTCTTTCTGAGAGTTCATTGTTGGTGTATAAAAACACCATTGATTTCCAGATGTTAATTTTGTATTCAGCTACCTTGCCAAATTCATTCATCAATTCTAGTAGTATTTTTGGTGGAGTGTTTAGGGTTTTCTATGTACAATATCATGTCATCTGCGATTAATAACAGTTTTACTTCCTCCTTTCCAATTTGGATACATTTTATATTTTCCTCCTGTTTGATGCTGTGGCAAGGTCTTCCAGTACTATGTTGAATAAGAGTGGTGAAAGCTGATATCCCTGTTTTGTTCCTGTTTTTAAGGAAAATAGTTTTAGTTTTTGACCATTGAGTATGATGTTGGCTGTAAGTTTGTTATACATGGCCTTTATTAGGTCGAGAGTTTTTATTAAAAATGGGTGCTGGATTTCTTAAATGCTTTTTCTGCACCTATTGATATGATCATGATTTTTGTCCATCATTTTGTTTATGTGATGTATCACATTTATTGATTTGTGAATATTATGCCAACCTTGCATCCCTGGAATAAATCCTACTTGGTCATACTGTACGATCTTTTTCATGTATAACTGGATCTGGTTTGCTAGTATTTTGTTGAGAATTTTAGCATCTATGTTCATCAGGCCTGTAATTTTCTTTCTTTGTAGTATCTTTATCTGCTTTTGGGATTAAGAAGATGCTGGTTTCATAAAAAGAGCTTGGGATTTTTCCTTCCTCTTGGGTTTTCTGGAATAGTTTGAAGAAAATAGGTGTTAATTCTTCTTTGAATGTTTGGTAAATCTCATGTGTAAATCAATCTGGTCCTGGACTTTTGTTTGCTGGTAGTTTTTTGATTACTACTTCAGTTTCATTAGTTGCTATTAGACTATTCAGGTTATCTAGTTCTTCCTGATTCAGGTTTGGAAGATTGTATGCTTCTAGGAATTTGTCCATTTCACCCATGTTGTCCAGTTTGTTGGCATATAGTTGCTTGTAGTATTTTTGTACGATCCTTTGTATTTCTGTTGGGTCGGTTGTTATATCTCCTCTTTCATATCTGATTTTATTCATTTAGGTCCTCTCTCTTTGTTTCTTGGTGAGTCTGGCTAAAGGTTCATCAATCTTCTTTATCTTTTTGAAGAATGAACTCTTGGTTTCATTGATCTTTTGTATTGTTTTTTTAGTCTGTCATTAATTTCTGCTCTGATCTTTATTATTTCTTTCCTTCTACTTACTAGGGGATTTTTTGCTGTTCTTTTTGTAATTCTTTTAGTTGTTGTGTTAGATGGTTTAGTGGAGTTTTTTCTTGTTTCTTCAGATAGGTCTGTAATACTATGAACTTTCCTCTCATGACTGCTTTACTATGTCTGATAGATTTGGGGTTGTTATCTGTTCATTTTCATTTTTTTCCAGGAAGTTTTTTATTTCTTCCTTCATCTTATTGGTCGCCCATTCATTGTTTAATAACATGCTATTTAGCCTCCATGTGTTTGAATATTTTTGAGTTTTTTTATTGTAGTTCATTTCTAGTTTAAACCACTGTGAATCAACAAGATGCTTGTTATGATTTCAATCTTCTTGAATTTGTAGAGACTTGCCCTAACGTGTGGTCTGTTTTTGAGAATGTTCCATGTGCACTTGCGAAGAATGTTTATTCAGCTGCTTTGGGTTGAAATGTTCTGTAAATGGCAATTAAATCCATTATATATAGTGTGTCATTTAAGGTCTGTGTTTCCCTGTTGAATTTTGTCTTGATGATCTGTCCAATGATGACAGTGTGGTGTTAATCTCTCCCTTAAAGTCCACCAAGAAATATTTTATATATTTAGGTGGCCTTATTTTGGGTGCATATATATTTATAAGGGTTATTTCCTCCTTTTGGGTGGATCCCTTTAGTATTATGTAGTGACCTTCTTTGTCTCTTATTATGGTCTTTATTTTGAAGTCTATTTTGTCAGAAATAAGTTCTGCTTCTCCACATTTTTTTTTCCATTTGCATGGTATTTTTTTTCCATCCCTTCACTTTCAGCCTGTGTGAATATTTTTATCTCAAGGGGTCTCTTGTAGACATATATATGGGTCTTGTTTTCTTATCCATTCAGCTACACTATGTCTTTTGATTGGATGATTTAATCCATTTACATTTAAGGTTATTATTGATATAAATTTATTTAACCCCATTTTTCCCCGTTATGCCAATGTACCTTTCTTTTAATATTTCTTCTTTTTCTTAAAGCAGTCCTTTTAGTATTTCTTGCAATGCTGGTTTGGTGGCACTAAACTCCTTTAGCCTTCTTTTGTCTGGGAAACTCTTTATTTCACCTTCAATTTTAAATGGTAGACTTGCTGGATAAAGCAATCTTTGTTGCAGGTTCTTGCTTTTCATTACTTTGAGAACTTCATTCCAATCCCTTCTGGCTTGAAGTGTTTCTCTTTGGAAATCTGCTGTCAGCCATATGGGTGTTCCCTTGTAGGTCACTGCTTGTCTCTCTCTTGTAACCCTTAATATTCTCTTTGTCTTTAACATTTGCCATTTTAATTATGATGTGTCTTGAGGTGAGTCTCTTTGGGGTTTTTTTGTTTGGAACCCTCAGTGCTTCTTGAACTTGTGTAACTTTTCCTTCACCAGTTTAAGTAAGTTTTCTGTCATTATTTCCTCCACCAGGTTCTCTATCCTTTGCTGGCGTTCCTCCCCCTCTGGAATCCCTATGATGCAAATGTTGTTTTGCTTCATGTTGTCCCAAAGTTCCCTTAAACTGCCCTCATGCTTTTTAAGTGTTTTTTTCTTTTAGCTGCTCTGATTGAGTGGTTCTTTCCACCATATCTTCTAATCACTTATTCTATCCTCTGCTTCATTGAGCCTGCTTTTAATTCCTTCCAGTGTACTCTTGATATGAGATATAGTATTCTTCATTTCTGGTTGGCTCTTATTTATCATATCTAGCTCTTTTTTCATGCCTTCACTAAGTTCCTGGACCTTTCCAAAGTGTCTTGTGGTTCTCATTAATTTCCTTGAGCATCTTTATAAACATTACTCTGAACTCTATTTCTAATAACTTGCTCACCTCCATCTCATCAAGTTATTTTTCTGGTGATGTTTCCTTTTCTTTAGTTTTGGGGTTGTTTCTTTGTCACCCCATTTTAGCTGTCTCTTTCCTTTTGTTCCTGTGTTTAAGCTAGAACTACTATGACACCCAGTCTTTATGGGGTGGCCTTATGTAATAAGTGTCCTGTGGGACTCGGTGGTAAAGACTCCTTTAACTCTTCTGCTGAATGCTCTAGTAATGTCCCTTGTGAGGGTTATGTGGACCCTCCTTCTGTGTTTGAGAGCTGATTGTTGTTGGCCAGTTTGTGGGTGGTATCTTTCACCCCACAGAATTGAGCTTAGCAGTTTGGATCCAGCTGGAGATGGGAGTGTAAATCCAATCCTCCTTTTGAATGGGGAGACACAGGATCTCAGATTTGGTGAGGGTAGCTAGCTGTTTGCTTTCTAGCTCACTGGTGCCCTGTCAAACTCTGAGGGGGCTCCAAGGAGGTTGCACCAGATGCCCTGGCTCTGATATGACTCCTTTCCCCCTGTATGGCTTCCCCAGCAGGGATATGTAGGCAGAGCTTCAAGGAAGTAAACAAGGCTGCCCCTCCACTTGGGGTGTCACATTCCCTTGGGAAGAGAGAGAGAGCTGCTCACTTCCTTCTATCTCTGCAGTGCTCTGCCAGAGTTCTTGTTGGTGTGCTCCAAGTGAGTCAGGTCCAGTATCCAAGCTCTGCTTTGCATCTCCTTCCCCCAGTGGATATGAGATTAGCAGGGCTTGCCAGCTGAATCTGGGGGTGCTAGTCTAACCTACCCTTTGATTGCCATGGTGAGGGTCCTTAGCCCTCAAGAGAGGAGGTATGTACTCTTCTTTAAGCTCAACACCAGAGCTCTGGAAAGGAAGCTCCTAGGGTGATGTACCAGACTTCACAGTTCTTATTTGTGACCCCTTTACCCTGTGAGGCTGCACCTGCAGGACAGTGTAGGTGGGGCTTGGAGTAATAGATCAAGGCTGCCCCTCTGCTTGGGGTAGCACTGGCTTTTGTGGGTGGTGGGAGTGAGCTCATCACCCCCCTCTCTCCTTGCAGCTTACTGCGAGAGGCCCTGATGTAGATTTCCAAGAGGTTTGCTCCAGATGCCCCAGTTATGACCTGCAATTCCTCCCCCCTTTTAGTCTGCACTTGGCTGGTGATGTGGACAGGTTTAGGGAATGCAAATCCAGGTGTCCCCTTGTTGAAAGTGGTACAGGGCCTCAGCTCTCAATTAGGGAGCTGATCACTTGCCCTACAACTATCAGCATCCCACCAGAGCTCTTGAAAGGAAGCTCCTAGTGAGTGACACCAGATTTCACAATTCTGATTTGTGACCCCCTTTCCCAGCAAGCCTGCCCCTGCAGGATGGTGAAGGCAGGGTTTGGAGTGATAGCACAAGGCTGCCCTCTCTGCTTGGGGTTACTCCGGCTCTTGTGGGGAGATGCCCTAGTGAAGGCCTCTGGGGAGGTGCTCCAAAGAATCAGTTCTCATTTGCACAAGGGCTGTGGATCTACCCTTGGCTTGTCATGCAGGCAGGCTTTGGAATGCAAATCCAGGCTTTGGGAATGTAAATTCAGGTGGCCCCTTATTGGGGGTGGTGCAGGTGCTTGGCCCCAAGAAGGGAGCTAGGCACTTTCCCTACAGCTTAGGGTCACCCCACCAGAGCTCCGGAAGGGAAGCTCCTAGGGGACACACCAGGTTTCACAGTTCTGATTTGTGGCCTCTTTTCCCAGCAAGTGTGCCCCTATAGGAAGGTGCAGATGGGTCTTGGAGTGATAGCACACCTGCCCCCTCTGCTTGGGGATGCTCCAGCTCCCACGGCAGTAATAGAGAGCCTGTCACCCTGCAGCTCACTGTCAGGGGTCCTGGTGCAGGACTCTTGGGGTGGGGGGTGGGGGAGTGCAATGTCCCAGTTCTGGTATGCACTTTGTTCCTACTGTGGATCTGTGCTTGGCTTGCTGTGCAGGCCATTTTGGAATGCATATCCAGGCTTTGGGAATGCAGATTCAGGTGGCTACTTGTTGGAGGTGGTGCAGGACCTTAACAGGTTAGTTAGCTGCTGGCTTTCTGGCTTAGCAGCCCCTGGCCAAAAATCCTGAAGGGAGGTTTGCAAGTGCACACCTCCCTCTTATTTGGCAGCTGCCTATAACCTGAGGCCCTGCCCAAGGTGCCTTCCTTTGGGGATTGTGCCTGCCTACCCCATGGGTGTGGGGGGAATATTGGCTCTTATTCCATAGTCACTGAGTTCAATGTTCATCTAAGGCTGTCTAGTTTCTCCAGAGGAAAAAGCACCATTTAGGTTCCTTTTGGGTACAGCCTACAGTTCTTTATGCCACACTCAAGCTTGGCAGGGTGGTGTCACCAGTATTTGGAGGACAGGGTTAGTGCACTTTCTCTAGCTGGTGCTGTAAGAAGTGCTGGACCCTGGGAGATGGTGTCTGGGGACGATGTGATATGTTGGCTCAGGACTGGGACCTCAGAAGCCTGCCTTCCCAATCTCCAGCGCTATGCCACCCTGATCTTCTTCTGGCTTCCGTAGGCCCTGAGTCTCCTCCCTTCCACCAGAGCCCTGGGTGAGTGCCAGAGAGCAAGTTCCTATGCAGTGGACTTTATGGAGAACACCCTGGATTCAGGCAGACTCCTTCTCCTTTCCAGTGGGCCAATCCCCCCCACTTTTTTTGCTGCCAAATGTTATACAGGCTCTTCTTTCAGGCCTTGGTGTTCTGGGTTGGGGTTCCTGGTGTGGGATTGAGACCCCTCTTTTATCTGGGGGAGGGGGCTTTTGCAGCAACAATATTTCTCCCACTAAAGCTGCTGCCCCTGGGTGCAGGGACCAGCCCTTTCTGCGCCTCTGCCCCTCTTACCAGTCTCTGTATAGCTCCTGGCTTCCAACCTTGGATATAATACTTGTGTTCAGGTGTCTTTCTGTTGTTAATTTAGGTTAATTTCTCTAAGTTTTAGCTATATCACTGGTTCAGAGCCAGAGCAGGTATATATTGCTTTCACCTATTCTGCTGCCATCTTCAATGTCCTGATTTCAATTTTTAAAAATTTATTGAGCCCGGCCAGGCGTGGCTCAGCAGTTGAGCGTCGACCTAGGATCCAGGCAATTGGGGTTCGATTCCCGGTCAGGGCACATGCCCGGGTTGCAGGCTCAATCAATGACCCTCTCATCATTGATGTTTCTATCTCTCTCCCTCTCCTTTCCTCTCTCTGAAATCAATAAAGATATATTAAAAAAAAAAAATTATTGAGACTTGTTTTGTTGCTTGACATGTGGTCTCTCAAGGAAAATGTTCCATGTGCACTTGAAAGGGATATGTATTCTGCTACTTTGGGGTGAAATGACCTAAAGATATCTATTAAGTCCATCTGGTCTAAAGTATCAGTTAAGGCCACTGTTTCCTTGTTGATTTTCTTTCTGGACTATACGGAATTGATGTCAATCGGTTGTTTAAATCTCCAACTAAGATCTTTCCCTCTATGTCCATCAGTATTTTTGTATATATTTAGGTGCTCCTATGCTGGGTGCATAAATGTTTACAGGAGTTAGATTCTTTTGTTGGACTGATCCTCTTATCATTATGAAATGTCCTTTGTCTCTTGGTACAGCCTTTGTCTTAAAGTCTATTTTGTCTGACATATGTATTGTTACCCCAGCTTTTCTTCATTTCCAGTCACACAAAATGTTTTTCCATGCCTTTACTTTTAGTCTGTGTGTGTCTTTTATTAAAAGCAAGTCTCTTGTAGGCAGAATATGTCCTGGGCTTGTTTTTCTCCTCCTTCTCCCCCTCCTCTTCACCCCTCCTTCCTTCTTCTCCTTTCTCCCATCTTCTCCTTCTCCCTCCTCCTCTTCCTTTCTTCTTTTCCTCCCCCATCCTTCCCTCCCCCTCCCCCTCCCTCTTCTCCTTCTTCTTTTCTTCTTTTTTCCTCCTTTCTTCTTTCATCCAATCAATCTCCCTATGTCTTTTGCTTGAAGCATTTAATCCATTGACTTTTAAAGTAATTATGTATTGACAAACGTAGTTTTTGTCATATTTTAAGTTGATGGTCACAAGTTTGAACACATTCTAAAATCACTACAGTTTTTACATACCCCTCCACGTTTGTTTTTGTCATTATTTTTTACTTATTTTGTTGTTTTCAGTTTGTGTGTATCCTTTGTTGTAATTGCACATTATCTTCACACTTCTGCCTTTTAACCTTTGTACTAGCTTTTCAGTTGGTTGATCCATTGCTTTTACTAAGTCTATGCCTTTGTCATTGAGAATTTTTTTCTTTCCTGTATTTTATTATTCATATTTTGATCTTTTCTTCTTAAGAAGTCCCTTTAACATTTCTTGTAATAGTAGTTTAGACGTGATGACCTCCTGTAGCTTTTTCTTGTCTGGGAAACAATCTTTTGTTTGACTCTAAGTGATAACCTTGCTGGATAGAGTAATTTTGGTTGTAGGTATTTAATTTTCATCACTTTGGATATTTTTTGCCAATCCCTCTGGCTTGCAAAGCTTCTGTTGAGAAATCAGCTGATAGTCTTATGAGAACTCCCTTTTATTACTGTTTTCTCTTGCTACTTTTATGATTCTCTCTTTGTCTTTAACCACTGACATTTTAATTGTCTTGGTATGAGCTGCCTTGGTTTTATCTTGTTTGGGACTGTGCTTCCTGGACTTGTATGTTAGAAAATGTTTAGTCATCCATCATTATTTATTCAAATAGGTTTTCAATATCTTGCTCCCTCTCTTCTCCTTATGGTATCCTTATGACACAAATATTAGTATACTTGATAGTGTTCCAGAAGTCCCTTAAAGTAAATCATTTTTAAATTACTTTTTTCCTTTTACAGTTCTGATTGGGTGTTTCCTCTTACTTTTTTTTCTAGACCGGGGTGGGGAACCATTTTTAGACCAAGGGCCATTTGGATATTTATATCATTTTCAGGGTCAGACCAAATGATTTCACAAGCCATATATGGCCTGCGGGCTGGAAATTTTCCACCTATTCTAGACCTTTGATTTGATCCTCTGCTTCATCTAATTCGCTGTTGATACCTTCTAACATATTCTTCATTTCAGTTATTATATTTATTTTTTATTGGTTCTTCTTAAAGTTTTCTACATTCTTTTTTATGTTTTCCCTTTGTTCAAGTTCTCACTGAATACAACAATTTCTCCCTAAGTTCATTGAGCATACTCATAACCAGTATTTTGAACCCTGTATCTGGTAGATTGCTTGTCTCCATTTCATTTAGTTCTTTTTCTAGAGTTGTCTTGTTCTTTCATTTTGGACATGTTTCTTTGTCTTCTCATTTTGGCTACCTGTGTTTTCTTTCTATGCATTAGGTCAATCTGCTACATCTTGCAGACTTGGCAGAGTAGACTTATAGGGTAGATGTCCCCTGGGGTCCAGTGGCACATTCTTCCAGGTCACCTGAACCAGGTGTTCCAGGGATGTCCCTGTGTGAACTGTATACACCCTCCTGTTGTAGTGAAACTTGATTGCTGTGGATACATCAGTGGATCTGGCTGGCCCTCAGGCTGATTGGCTCTGAAGGATAGCCATGACTACAGCAGACAAGCTGTTGTGCAGGGGCTGATGCCATGGGAATCACTTTTGTGGAGCTGTGGCACCAGCCGAGTTTGCCTTTAGGGTGTGTCGTTTGTGGAACTTGTTGGGTGGTGCTCTGGTATGGTCTGAACTGTTAAATGAGTTTGTTGGTTCTAGAGCCTCTTGGTAATGGCTGTGGTGCAGGACAAGATCAGCCACTGCTTATGCCAGGCTCGGGACCCTTTGGGAGTTACCATGTGCTGGGCTTGTGACTGCTTATTTGAAGCAATGTTGCAAGCCAAAACTAGCCACCACTTACGCCAGATTGGGGACCACCTGTTGGAGTTACATTGCAAGTTGCAACTTGTTGCCACTTGTGCCAGGCTTGGGGTCACTTAGCAAGTGGTACAGGGCACACTGAGCCAGCCACTCTTCTTGGAATTTTAGGAAAGTCCACAGTGTGAGCCAAGCCAGGCCACTTGTGTGGAAAAACTGCTGAAAGTGGCTCAGCCAGAGTGAACAAGTTGGGTGGGGCAGGGTCTCAGTGATTCACCAGGATGGTGCAAACAGCCAAGTTAATGGAGAGCACAGACTTGGCACCTGCCTATGTCAGGCCAGCTATGTGGAAGAAACACTCAACTGAAGAACAATGGCACCTGCCAGTACTTCTCTCCTGGGAGAGAGCTGCCCTGATCCCTGATCCTCCAGCCTTTGCTCTAAAGCTAGTCAATTTAGTTCCTCCCCCATAGGTGCTTTTCAAACTGCTGCCCCAGAGCTTGGGCTTACAGCTAGGGAGCTCGTGAGGAAGTAAGTTCATGTGTGAGCCCCTCAAGAGGAGTACGTCTCTACCAGCCTTCCATCTCATTCAGACACAATGTTCACTGTTTTTCACAGCCAGGTATTATGGATACTCCTCTTCCAAGCATAGGTGCCCCAAGCTGGGGATCCCAGTGTGGGGTCATGACCCCTCCCTCCTCAGTGGAGACCTCTGCAGCTGAGATATCCCTCCAGATTCTTAACCACCACACCATGGGTGTGGGACTTGCCAATTCGGCATCTCCACCTTTTTTACCAGTGTCGACGTGGTTTCTTTATATCCTTAATTATAGGACTTCTGTTCAGCCACTCTTCAGGTGGTTCTCAATGATGGTTGTTCTGTAACTTAGTTGTCATTTTGATGTGGTTGTGGTAGGAGGTGAGCACAGCATTTACATACTCCTCCATCTTGACCAGAAGTCCTGGACAGAGCATTCTTTCCATGGCTACAAAATCAGCTTGAGGAAGTATGGTATTCAGACCTTTTATAACCATTTTTCTTCAAGGTCTAAAACAAGTATTTTAAAGATAACCAAGTAATGTGGTTTTGTTGACTACATTTCTCACTTTTGCTGTATGCCTTCAATACTCCTTTTGTGGCTTATACTAGTGATTACTAAAGTATGACTTTCGACACAATTTGTGAATGAGTTCACTTTGATATTGTGCCCTACACTTTCTTTGTATTTGCATCTGTCTGGCTTATTGTTGACGACCCTCCTATTTTAAATGTTTCTCTTCTGGAAGTACATGATTAGCTTCAATTTTTGATGTAGGTGAAAAGTTCTTTTAATACATGAGTTTATACCAATTAAATCTGTAATGAGATCCATTTGGTCTTGTTTCTGTCATCTCACTTAATGGATTCTTTTTAATTCCTCTTTGTATTTACTTTACCCTACAGGTGATTGCCTTCAAATTAAAAGAAGTAAATTTGACTTATATTTAAGTACATTTGTATTGTTTCCTTCCCTCTTCCTTCCTCAGTTGTTTTGGTATTTAATAGATTCCTAATAGCAATATATTTCCTTAAGTCATTACTTTGTTATATAGGTGTGTTTTTTGTTGTTTTTTTAACATTGACCTTTGGTCCACCCTATAGGTTCCAGTGTTTTAAAGTTTAACCAGCGTGTCAACACATGGCATGTAACAGCTGAAGAAAAAGGCAACCTTTGGTAAATGAAAGTAGATACTGGGAGGAGTCTGAATTGTTTGTGGATACTGCCTTCCATTAGGAGTGCTTCCAGCAGCAAGTATACAGCCAGACAGTGACTTAAACCAGCAGAACATTGTTTTGCAGCTTTACTGATATATAATTGACATATAGCATAAGTTAAGGGAAGTGTGATTTTATGTATATATTGTGAAATCATTACAATAAAGTTAGTTAACACCTCTATCACCTCACATACTTACCTTTGTGTGTGTGTGTGTGTGTGTGTGTGTGTGTGTGTGTGTGTGGTAATAATATACTGTCTTAGTAACTTTCAAGTATTAACTATAGTTACCATGCTGTACATTGGATCTCCAGAACTACTCATCTTCTAACTGGAAGCTTGTACACTTTGACCAACATCTCCCCATTTCCCCCACCTCCCAGACCCTGATAACCATCATTCTACTATTTCTGAGTTTGCAGTTTTAGATTCCACATGTGGAAAAAACCCCAGCATTTGTCTTTATTTCATTTAGCATAATGCCCTCAAAGTCTATCCATGTTGTCACAAGATTTCCTTTTTTAATGGCTGTGTATCTCTTTATCCATCTGTTTCCATGTCTTGCCTGTTGTGAATAATACAACAATGAACATGGGGGTGCAGATATCTTTTTGACAGTGTTTGTTTTTTTCCTTTGGATATATACCCAGAAGTAGAATGGCTGGATCATATGGTAGTTCCATTTTTAATTTTTTAAGGAACCACCATACTGTTTTCCTTAGTGGCTGCACCAATTTATATTCCCACCAATAACAGTGCACAAGAACATTTATTGTTTATTCAGCAATTAGAGGAAGGAGGTCCCAGGAATTTTATAGCAGTTCAATAATAATATGGATTTAGAATCTTTTTTCTACTTGGTCATCCTCCATAGATTGGCCTTTATCATCAGCTGGTTTAGGGCTAGGATTATGCTGTCATATTGGCAAGCATCACAACATAATTGAGGCATCTCAAGCTGGAAGGATCGGGACAGGGGCATAAGAGATTTTCACTTCATGCAGATGTTTGTTTAAATCAGGGAAACAAGTCTTTCTCATAGATCCTTAACAGATATTACTTGGAATGGGGTAGCATGACTAACACAATCACTACAAAGAGGATATTGTCATAACTGACTTAGACCAATCATGATTCATCACTAAGGACTGGGACTCAGGTAAACCAAACGGAAAATTGTATATTCTGCTATAGTGTTTGTGTGCTTCTGGTACAGCCACTGTTTGAAGATTAACTCACTTATACAAGCATAGATACATCAAGCTATATTTGACTAAAGCAATAGTGTTCTGAGAAAACTCTGTAAACTATATATACAGGGTATCCCCAAGAATGTATACACACTTTAATAGTTAATAGCTCAAATTTTAAAATATAATGTATTTTAATAAATACTGCCTTTACAGTTATTCAAAGTGTGTGTATACATTTTTGGAGACTATATATACATTATCTATCTATCTATCTATCATCTATCTATCTATCTATCTATCTATCTATCTATCTATCTATCTATCTATCTATCATCTATCTATCATCATCTATGCTCTATCTATCATCTATCATCTATCTATCTATCTATCATCTATCTATCTATCTAATCTATTTATATATTAAAAGATGAACAGTCACTCACTCCCCTGATACCAAATCTCGACTGCTTCCAGCTTTGACTCAAGTTAGAGCAACACCAGGATGCATAATGCAGTAAAAACAGCATAGAGTTGGAGGAAGCCAGACCCTGAATCAAATCCTGATTCCACTACATGTCACCTCTGTCACCTTGGGCAAGGTACTTAAGCCCCGCCCCTCTGTTTTCTCAACTGTAAAATATGAAGACATTATCTTCCATAAGGTGGTTGTGAGAATTAAATGAGATAGTGTAAGGAAATTGTACAGATGTGTGATGATTAATAAGTACAATTTGTTCTGGCAGTGATTAGGCCTGGGTAGATGTATATGTATAAGACAAATGTTATAAATATATTTCTATCACTGCAGGTTAAGTAACTGTGAATAAGCATTTGGAAAGGATGGTAGCAGACAAAAGAACATCAATACAATTAGAGACATTCCTTTCAAATTGATATCAATTATACTACATACAGAGGCAAAAAATAAAAATTGGATCACTTTCGTATTGAGGATTACCTAATGATTTCCTGATGCAACACTTAGAAGTAATGTAATTGTTTTTTTTAAATAATAAAGCTTATAATAGAAATTATTTATTAGGAAACTTCTAGTGACGTTGCTAATAGGGGAACTATTTATGTAGGGTAATTGGAATATTGATATAGCTATTTTTAAATTGTGTGATGTGAGAATGATCATTATAAAATAGGAGCTCACAGTTAGTGAATACTTTAGTCCCAGGTTTGGTTCCAGTACTTAACATGGATCAGTTCTTTCATTTCATGCCCACCCACAACAATCCCATGAGGTAAACACTATTATTATCTCCATTTTTCTAATAGGAAAACGAGGACCAGAGAGATTAAATGACTTTCTCAAGGTTGCAAAGCTAGTTAATAGGTAAAAACTCAACAATTCTGCTCTTTACTGCTACACTGCATAAGCATTCATATGCACAGCAGAGTAAGTTTAGCTTTTTGCCTATAAGGAGGAGAGGGGGAGGGGTGTTGCCATCGTGGATAGACAGATAAGAGCATCCTGTTGCATTTCTCCACATCTTTAAACAGCTGTCTGTATGGATAGGAGCAAGACTAGTGAATTCCATCTCCCAACAACCTTGGTGAACCCAACAAATGTTTGAAACAAATATGAAATTTTAGACATAGCAAGTTCAAATAAATTACGTGGTATCAGTAAAAAACAGAATTTGTTCTACCATGGGAAACAGTGCAATCTCCAAGTGAAAAAACAATTTTCAAGAAAGTACACACATAATTTGAAGATGCTTTATTAAGATCAAAGGTTTTCCATTACCTTTACTTATAAATCTTTATGAGTCAAAAGGAAAATAAATAGTAAAAATCTTTATCTTCAGGAAGCTTTTAACAACATAGTTTTGTAAATGTGAGAAGTTTCCATGTTCATCAATTTTAAATTATTATCACTTAGATACATTCAACCATTACACAATACCAGGAATGCCAGCCTTAAAGAATCAAGAACATCTATATTGGTAGGCAAAACAATGGTAAAAAATTATATTTCAATTCCACCTCTTTATTTTTAACCAACTCTCATTTGTTAATCATGGGAATATAGAATTTTCTTCTTGACCTTGGATTTTAAATAAATGAACTTAAAAAAACTAAACATTCCTTTTCTCTCAAATCATGGCTGACACTCTGCCTTGGGACCAGGCTACTCAAGGAACTAGTACAGTGAGGTTCCCAGTGCTCATTTCCTTGCTGAAGGAGGTTAGGGATGCAGACAATACAGAATCTTGGGCCTTTTGCTATAGTCACCAACCAGCCCTTGGAGCTGGCACTGCCTTATTAAATTGTAGCCAGATCCTTTGTAAGCATCAAAATGAACATGTAAACGTCACCTGCCAGACCATGTATACTACTTGACAAATGATTTCTCAAAGTACCCCCCTTTTCATTATTTTCAAAATATTGTTCAGCTCTAGTCTAAAAAAGGAGAAAGGTCTGGACAGTTATATTTTTGTAACATCTCCAATCACCAGAAAAAAGGACTCAGTCTCTACCACCTTACACTCTCTCTACACCCACAGTAAAGAACTGAGACAGTTATCTGCAAAAGAAAACAACAGCAGCAACAAAAAACACATGTAGATATTTCAGAAAAAGAATTTGGATTGACGAATTATTCATATGATTGCCTAAATTATTATATATTTCCCATTACTCTTTATATAGGAAATCTTGATTTATAGGATATTTTTGTCAATAGTCAAACCATCTAAGTAAGACTTGTGTTTTCTTAGACCAGCCACACAATTTTAAGTCTGGCTTTAGTATCAGTATTGGCAATCCCTCCCCCTGTTTTAAAATAACTGTACACTGCTTACTATTTAGTTAATAAACGTAGAATCATTATTTGGATTATGTTAAGTGATATTTAGTCTGATTATCTAAATATTTTGGGGAGTGTCAAAGTCATTACAGTACTTTTTGTCTCTCTTTCTAATCTGAAATCTGACATGTCTGAAGGAAATCCAGTGGATAATGCTACCAAATGGGCAGTGCACATATAACACACTAGCAGGTCTATCTGTGTACGAATAAAGGTCAAATATTTACATGGAATGCTGACCCTGACTTATAAAACTACTATTTTAAGTTATGCCATCTATATATATAATTTATTTTATGAATAGCCCCATTTAATAATTAAAATATGCCTTTCAAATAGTTCATAAATATATAAAATTTCACTACATTCTATTTTTCTTCAAACATGACATCTAAACTCTCTTTACAAATCAACAAAAATATTTTTTTCTGTTTGAAAGTCACAGATGCAATGATTTTTTGATTGGCAAAATCTTATTAGTGCATGCGAGAAGGCAGGACATATTGTAATATAACTTATGGACATTTCTACTGTTTTGAGCTATATAATTTACTTGCTGGAGATCAGTAGTATCAAAGAAAAATGAGAGATCCCATCTAAATATTTATATTATAAAAGCCTTTCTTAAACTTCTTAAAAATGGCAAGATTAGGATGATATCTGACCAGTGTTAAGAATTATTTTGATGAAGAAATAAGTTAACAATACATGAAACGTTTTCTGAAATACATCTTAGTACAATTTAAATATATGGTGATAAACTGTGCATATTTAACATTTTTTCTTTAACTGTTATCAGTGACATGTAAAATTTCTGCTTTTAGATTAGGAATCACATTCTTATAATTTATTGGAAAAACCCAAAGCCAGCTTAAAATAATACCCTTTTGGTGACTCCAGAAATGTTACCTACGGATATACAAATAAAAATGTCTTTTGTAATCAATCATTTCTTGCATCTGTATATCAACATTTTAAGATCAATGCTACAAGGAAAAGTTTTTAGTTATATATATTATAAATTTTAATCATATCTTCCCTTATTAAATATTTGTTGAGTCACTGACATGTATTCACAAGTCCTTCTCAAGCTATAACACGAAGGCCACTAAGGCAGGTTTTCAGAAATTCCTTTAAGAATGATTTTTAAACGCACACACTGTGAACATATAGCAGGTCCTCGAATAATGTCATTTTGTTCAACTTAAATTTTGTTAGAACATTGATGAGATACCATAGGAACTTAACTCCTATTTATATCAATTAGCCTATGGTAAAATTAGTTTCCTTATATTTCATTAAATACTATCAACGATGTTAAACGAGGACTTACTGTACTGTATATACATAAGGAAGAGCTCCCACTTTTAGAATAGAAAGAGGACGCCTCTGATGTCCACCCAAAACCCAGCCAAGCCGTCCTGTCTGCCTGGAGCTGCCTGGAGCTGCCCGGAGCTGCTCAAGGCTGCTAAGTTAATTCTTTCACCTGCTGACAATCAGACTTGATGGCAGAGACTCTGTCTGAGACCAGCTGAAGCACCGAACTCTAATATTTATTCTCTAGTTGTCTCTCTAAAAAGTTCAACCTCATCTTGGAGATAAAGATATGTATTAAAGACATACGGAAAGTTCAAAGCTTTCCTCAGAATACAGTACTGTGGAAATTTCAATTTTGGATCTTACACTCAAACACTGTGTTTGAAATAAGGCTGTGAAAAGGTACAAACAAAAACATTAGATTTTAACCAAGATTGCACATCTATGACAGTGATATAGACTTAAAAAAAACACCCTGCCACCAAAATGGTAACTGATTTAATCATGTACTCTACAAAAAAGAAAATTATGGACATTTCCCATAGTTATGAATGTAACCAGCTCACTGGGACCCAATGAGTCTCTGTCTCCAATTTGTCAAAAGTTGTTTTTAGTTCTTTGAATGCCATGGTGAGATCATCATTAACTATAATTTTGTCAAAGAGATGACCATATTGACTTTCCATTATCTGTGCTGATTTAATCATTTCTTGAAAGTCTTCTTCCTACAAAAGGAAGTATTTTTTTTAAGTGGTTAACCAGGCAATTACATCACTTCACATCAATGCAAACATCCCACCACTGGCTGATCCAATGCTGTTCTGTGTCCATTCTCTCACCTCAGCCAGGAATCAAAATGAATTACCCTCTTTAATTATGAGTTCTTCAGAAGTCATAATTCCTAATATTACTTCTCTGATTTGCCTGTAACTAAACTGATCTGACAAGAGTCAAAACTTCTGTCTTACCTGAAGTTCAGGATAATTAGTCACTAACTTATCATTATAGGGATATCTCAGTGTCAAAATAGCTATGGGGGAGGGGTGTGTGGGAAGAACCATTTACTCTGATGCTGCATTATTTATGCTTATTCATAGCAAGGAATTTATAGCATAAACTACTTTTTCAGAGTTGGATATATTTATAAAAGGATAGTTACCAAGTCCTTCCTATGCTTCATTGGAAGTGAGTGAGAGGCTCATCATAGTCACATTTTTGAGCCAGGAAATATTTTAATTGATTATATAACTCAAGACTATATATAACCATATATAAAAATATGAGCTAAATCCTAGCACTATGCTATCTATCATTTGTTATCTCCATTGAGAAACCTTGAAGTTTAAAAATAATACAATAACTCTTTATATTGCAACATACTAAAGTAATTTCAAATCCACATTTCAATGTCACAGAAGGTTTCACAACAGAAAATTTAACTTTAGTGCTAAGAGGAATGAGTAGGTATCATCATATGATGATACCTATTCAGTGTGGATATGTATTGCCAGTATTTTATAAAAAAGATACTTATCAAATATTGAGAATCAAAAGTATAATCTGTATTTTGTAGCCATAATTAATAGCATACAAATTAATAGAGCTAAGGTGAAAGATGAGGGAGGGGGAAATTAAGAGAGAGGGGGGAAAAAAATCTCTTGACATTTAATTTCTTTGCTCTTTATTTTTTATTCTAAGGTAGAATATATTATCTTAAGGTTAGAAACAAAAAACAATGAAAGGCTTGCCAGAAATCATTGTAGTCATTAACCTACCACAATTGCCATTTGTAATAACACTCATAGAAATACAAATATTATTGAATAATTATATGAGTCTACTTGTCGTATACCCAAAATGATGCTTTTCCTTTATTATGCTAAATATTGATGCAAGAAGACAAAAAAAGGCAAATTATTAAAATTTTCTAGATTATTAATGATTGATAGTAACTGACTTTGGTATTTTTAACCCTTACAAATAAGGGTAGTCTGAAAACTAAGTGGTCTAACTTTGATATAAATGGCCTACAAAAATTTTGTAAGTATGCCAAATAGTTTTGAGTCAATTTAATATGAAGATCCATCCATGGAAGCACAAAAAGCAATTATAGTACAATCACTCAAATGTATGTACCTAAATACAATTCTATATTGTAGATTTTTGGATCACAACTTCAACTTCTTCCTAAAGTAGCTGCTATTGCATATGTGAATTTCACTACTGCTAATGAATTTTCACTAAAGCATCATCATACTTACTGTAAAGGGCTTCGCGGCACCCTGGTCATCTCTGCTTGAAATAATCTTTGCATTTTTTCTTGTCTCCCTCAAACGCTCAATCGATGGAGGCTTTATAAATATCACATAGGGCTTAAATTCTAATGTCCTTAAGTGCTTCACTGTCTGCAAGGCAGAAAATAAGTTGTTGTTTTTTCTATTTCTCCATAATGTCATGAGCAACTAGTACAATAAAATAAAATTTTCTTTCTAAGGAGAAAATTTCTTAAAATTATTTTCTAGTCAAGGTCTTTCAATATATTATTCAATCAGTTGTTGACAATTAAATGTAATAAATCCTCCTGAAATGATGAAAAATGTAACTTGCCTTCAAAAATGTTTTGAAATATGCCATAATTAATATTGAACTGAAGCAGCTAGAAATACCATGAGGCTGATTTTTAAATCAAATACTCAAAAGATGCTATGAGTTGAATAACCTTCTGTACACTAAAGTCTTCCAACCATCCCATTTAAGTCTCTTCTGATTCCAGGCATGAGTTCTTTCCTTCCACTCTTCAGAGTGCCCTAAAAGGGCAAGTCGCCTGCTTTCCAGGAAGCTTGCCAACACTCGCCCAGCAAATATTTTGTTATTTACACTATGCTTCTGGGGACTCATCTGTAATCAAGGGTTGTTGACAGAAGAATGAGAGTTGAGACCTCTCCAGAATATGAATATAAATCATAAACTCCCCTGAAAGGTTAGGCAGACAGGTTATGTGTGTGTGCACGTTTATAGTGGTGGTGGGGGACAGGGGACAGATGGGCAGATGGGCTGGTGATGCACTGAGAATGTACAGTTTAAACCACACCAAGGGAGTTGAGAACTAGTCCTAGGACACCAGCAGAGAACTTCTGCTCAAGCAAGAGTGTGTTTCATTCACCACTGGTGGTTGAGTCAGCCACCCTTCTAACCCTTGACTGAGGTACAAAGGGCTTCTCTAGGTCATTCGGGCACTTGGAGGTTTGTACCCTGGGGTGCTGCCATCCCTGGTGTGAGAATCTGGCCCCTGGGTGATGAGGAAGAGGCTGCGGGTTAGGTTTCTGCTGGAGGCTATATGGTGTGACAAGGAACTGAAAGGCTTTATCCACTGGCACTCTGTTCACTGTGTTCATGAGATTTCCCAGGGTGCCAGGCAGAGATCTGCCTGACAGCTGCAATAAGGATCTCATGTCATAAAATTCCTACAAAGTGCCCCACAGCTCTAGCTATACACACAAAACCAAAATCTAGGATATATACAGAACCAAGAACCAAAATGTCCATTGTTAAAAATTATAAACATTTGTGATAACATATAAGAATACATTTATTGCAACATTTTTTAAAAAATACAAAATATATAGAAGAAAATCTAAGAGACATTATACTTGGCAAAAACTGAATATGAACAAGACTTACAAACATAGAATGTCAAAGCTTCACCTACTCCTCTTTTCTAATAATCATATGGGCTTTTTCCTCCCAAAAACTTCTCAAATTATATTGAAATGCTTTTGTCATTTTAGCAAAGCCACATATATTCCCCAAGTAAGTAGACTTCAGATTTACTCTATAGTGAGACTTAGGGTAAATGAAGCCCAGATTACACAGACCAGAAGGGTCCTGAACAGTTCACTGTTTACTTACATGAGGTTGAACATCCAACAAGCAAACTTTGTTTTTAGCTAGGACAGACCGAATTGAATCTATACTTGTGCCATAGTAGTTGTTCTTATATTCACCATATTCAATAAACCTGTGGAAAATTAGAGCTGCATCAGAATCATTTATGAATGCAGTATGTATAGGTAGCAAGACATAATTCATATATGTAAAAGAGATTTTTGCTGAACATGAAATTTTTTTTACTATGTTTAATAAAATAAATAGAGCCAAGTACTCCAAAACGTCATTTAAAAAAATTTTTTATTTTACATTTTCAAATCAGTAACACTTGCTTGTATTACACTTAAGCAGAAAAAAGTACTTTAGTCCAGCAGTACACTAACGTTTTCCATCACCTCTTTTTCAGAACTAATGCAATGCAGTAAAACAGTGAAAAAGCCAAACAATAGAAACTACTGAAATTTCACTGAGCACACAGAACAACCAGCTTCAGAACTAGAGGAGGGACTGGTTGGTGGCTAATGGAACCAGGGCAGCCGATTATGTGCTATAAAAACATAATAGCTGTGCCAAACACGAAAAAAGCATTTTGATGTTTCAATAAAATTCCACAATCCTGTATTAAAACACACATTGCTCTCCCTGATACCCTAAAAAAATTCATGCTTAAGCAAATAGAAGACCTGGGGAGAGGGGGTGTAGGGCTAGCTAGAGGATATGCTACAAGCAAGATGGTCAACATTATTTCAATTTTTTGAAAAGCCAATGAGAGAGAGAGAGAGAGAGAGAGACAGAGAGAGAGAGAGAGAGGTGTATGTAGGAAACTGTGGAACTAGGGATCTATTACATAGTTAGTTTTTAAAATAAAACTCTATCCAAATTATATGTTAAAATTCAAACAGTGGGGTGGAAAGGGTCACAATAAGACACAAGCAAGCTTCCCTCATCCTTCAAAATAATTCCTATACAGCAGCTCTAGCTTATTAAAAAATTACAAATGAAGAGTGGAAATAAGTACTAACTAAATTATCACTTTTATTGGTTTCAAATATTATAAAAATTAAAATACATTTCAAATGGAAGGGAATCCTCAGTTGTCTAAAACTGGATATAAGGGCGCATACTTCAAAACAAGTCACACAAAATTCTAAAAAAAATTCTACTTACTTGTTATTTTGCACATCTGTCTCAAACAAATGCTTGGAAATGAAAATATATTCAACACCATCACTCTCCTGGCTTCTTCTTGCTCTGGTAGTGTCTGTGATTTAATTAAAAAGAGTTTAGAAAAGTGTACATCAGCCACCTTAAGGAAAATACTAAAAAATGAATCATCCTGTATTTAAAGTACTTTTCTTTCTTTCTTTAAATATATCTTTATTGATTTGAGAGGAAGGAGAGAGAGAGAGAGAGCAGAACCATCAATGCTCATAAGAGAGACACGTCACCGACCAGCTGCCTCCTACATGCCCTGACGGGGGATCCATCCTGCAATCCGAGCATGTGCCCAGACCGAGTACCCAACCACAATCTCCTGGATTCTAGGTCGATAATCAACTGAGCCACGCCCGGCCGGGCTAAAGTACTTTTCTTAATTAAGACTTAAAAACTTACAAAAAAGCAAATTAGTTAATAAACTATAGTAAAATGTCATTAATTTAGACTTACCACTAACATTAAAATTACATTGATTTGAAAGTAGATTCAAAATTAAATTGTATTATGCCTGGACTATAATTCATTATTTTGAAGGTATACTTATATGTTGATTAAATAAAAATGGTATTTTAACTCTTGAGAAATAACTCTTGCAAATAATATACTTATTATTGTTATTTATTGGTCTTCACTCACTAAAGCAAGCCTAATGCCCACTAGATTGTAAGATAAACTCTGAAATTATTTTACTATCTTCCATACCCAGGACATAGTATACACCATCCATGTTTTATTTTACTAACTGAATGAAGTCATAGACTTCTATGTGCTATTCATTTCTCCTTCACAAAATTATAAATATCTTCTTGGAATATTACTGAACTTCCAAACTTTCAATAATTTTGCTTAATTATTTCCTACTGAATTATAATGGAGTAGAAAAATACAGGATTAACTTTAAAAACAAAATAAAAAAAACCTAAGGAGTTGCAGTGCTGAAATGGCAAGTGAAACACAGGCTACTAAAAACCTTCCTGCTGATTACAACTAAAAACTGTGGACCCAAAACAACTATCTGAATACTCCAAAAGTAAATAGAGCAAGCAGAATGCAATTTAATATTATTCAACATAAAAAAAAAAGAAAATATGACCAATTCTCAAGAGGAAAGGTAATAAAAGGCAACCCTGAAAGACCCAGAAGTACGAACTATCAGACAAAAATTTCAAAGCAATAATTATAATTGTGCCTCATTAGGCAAAGGAAAACACAACTGAAATAAATGAAAATACGAATTTTTCACAGAGAAATAAAAACCATAAAGAACAAAATGAAAAATTTAGAACCGAAATATACAATATCTTACAAAAACATCACCAGATGGGCTCAGTAGCAGAATAAAAATGACAGAGAAAAGGACCAGTGAACTTGAAAACAGATCAATAGAAATTATAAAATCTGAGCAACAAAGAGAGAGAAAAATTGAGAAAATATAAACGGAGCTCCAGGGACCAATGTGAAAATACTGAGATGTCTAACCTATGTGTAACTGGGGAGCCAAAGGAGAGGAAAAAAAGATTGAGGCAAAAAAATGTACTTGAAGAAACTGGCCAAAAACTGCTAAAATTTGGTTAAAGACATAATTTTTATAAATTTCAGAAGCTCAACAAATCCTGATCAGGATAAATTCAAAGAAAATCATGCCTAGACATATCATAACCAACCTACTAAAAGCCAAACATAAAGAAAAAAAACCTTGAAAGCATCTAGAAAAGAACCAATACAATACACACAAGGGAATAATAACTTCAATAACTACAGATTTCTTATAAATCATAAAAACAAAAATCATTAAAATAATATCTTTAAAGTACTGAAAGAAAAGACCAATCAACCAAAATGTTCTTCAGAAATAAAGGCAAAATACTTCATCATATGAAGAGAAACTAATAGAATTAATCAGCAGATCTGCTCTAAAAGAAATACTCAGAAGTTTTTTTAGGCTGAAAGGAAATGTTAAAAAGAAAATTTAAATCGTCAGGGATGAAGAAAGAGCAATAAAAACAATAAATAGTTGAATAAATATAGAAAGTTACTTTTGTCCTCTTAAGTTCTTTAAGATATATATGACTGGTTTAAAGTAAAAGTTATAGTCTGGTGGAGTTTTCAATGTTTGTAAATACAATACATTTGATGACTACCACAAAAAGATAGAAGAGGGGATAAAGGGAATTATATGATTGCGCGGTTTCTGTATTTTATGTGAAATGGCTAAAAGTTATTTCTAAGTAGACTGTGAATAGGTAGGTATATGTGTATTGTAATCACTAGAGCAACCAGTAATAAAGTAATGCAAAGAGATATAAAGCATTGAGCCAATAGGTAAATTTAAATGGACTACTAAAAAACATTCAAATAATAATTTAATAAAAGGTAGAAAGGGAGAAAAAGAAAACAAAAGACAGAGGATAAGTAGAAAACAAATAAAATGGTAGCTTAAATCCAGTCATTTCCATTATTCAATAAATGTGAATAGTCTACATATACTCCAGTTAAAAGGCAGGGATTGACAGAATGGGTAAAAAAGCAAGACCCTAGTACATGCTGTGTACAAGTCTACCAGAAAGACACATTAAATATAAAGACACAGATACGCTGAAAGTAAACAGTTGGAAGACTTAATGTCGTTGATGGGTTGTTTGACTTTAAGCAAAATGTCATATAATGAAACCAATTTTAACACTGGCTAATTGATATAAACAAGAGTTCAATTCCTAAGGTATCTCATCAACATTATAACTAAACGATGTGGAACAAAATAACATTATTCAAGGACCTGATGTACCATGTAAATAGTAAGCTTAAAAAGGCTAAAGTGGCTACTTTGTTATCAGATAAAAAAGACTTTAAGACAAAGAGTATTATCAGAGATAAAGAGAAACATTTCAAATGACAAAAAGGAAATTTATAACAATAATAAATTTGTATACAAATAATAAAGCTTCAAAATACATGAAGCAAAATTTGGCTGATCTAAATGGAGAAATGGACAATTTCCAATTCAGAATAGGATATTTTAATGCCTCTCTCTCAACAACTAATAGAACTAGACAAAACGTCAGTAAGATACAGGTGATCTGAAAGACTCTACCAACCACTTGGGGCTAATTAATATCCATATAACACCACATCCAAAAGCTTTAGAACACGTATTCTTTTCAAGTACACATGGTGCATTTGTCAAAAGATGGATCGTATTTTGTATCATTAAAAGTCTCCGTAAATTTAAAAGAACCCAAATCACAAAGAGTATATTCTCTAACCACAAAACAGTAACTAAATTTAAAACCAATAAGATACCTAAGAAAACCACTAATATCTAAAAATTAAATAACACACTTCAAAATAATTGATGGTTCAAAAATGGAATAACAAAGGAAGTGAGGAAATATTGTGAAGTAAAAGACAAGAAAAATACAACCTATCAAAATTATGGGATAAAGATAATGTAAGTGCTTAACGGGAAACTAAGAGCTGTTAATACTTATATTAGAAAAGAAGATATAAAATCAACAACTGAAGGTGCATCTTTTGAAAAGTTAGAAAGAGAAGAACAAGGTAAAACCAAAACAAGTATAAGGAAAAAAATGATAAAGAACAGAAATGAACAAAATAGGAAAAAAAAAGACACAATAAAGAAAACCAAACAACAAAAATTAAAAACTAGTTAAACTGGTCAAGAAACAAAAATAGAACAAAAACAGTCAATATTACCACAGATCCTATGGGCATTTGAAAGGATAAGAAAGTATTATGTATTACTTTATGTCAACATATTTGACAATTTAGATGAAATGGAAACATTTTTTGAGAAATACAATGAATCAAAATTGAAATAAGAGGAGACAAAAAAATCTGAATAGGCCTGTATATATTAAATACATCAAGTTTATTTTTAAAAACCTTCCCCAAAAGAAAACTCCAGGTCTAGATGGAAGATGAACCATTCAAGCATGAAATAACACTAATCTTACAGAAACATTTTTGGCAAATGGGAAGAAGAATCACTACTTAATTCATTTTATATCAGTACAGTTCCAATAACAAAGTGTAACAAAGACACTAGAAAATAAGATTACAGATCAATATCCATCATAAAATTAGATGTAAAAATCCGTAATAAAAATATTAGAATGCGAATTTCAATAATATATATTTAAAACAAAATAACTGATCATGGAAGTAGAGATTATCTCAGGAATGAAAGGTTGGCTTAACATTTGAAAATCAATGTAATTCACCATATTAACAGAATGGAAGATAAGAGGATCATTTCAATGTATGCAGAGAAAACTTTTCAAAGAAAAAAACAAAAACATCAACATTAGTTTATTTTACAATGCTATTCATTATAATATCTTCCAATTCTTATTTGCATACTACTATCTTTAAAATAGTAATGATTATAAGATACATGCAACTTCATATTCTGTTCTTTCTTTGACCTTTATATCACTACATTTTCTTTGTTGTTATATTTGTGTAACATTTGTATATTTGTATATTACATAATATTGTATTGTATTGTATAATATTATATTGTATATAACATATTTGTATATTACCCTGCTTCTTCCCTCATTTGCCATATCTCCCCTTTCGTCTTAAATATTAGCTGATATTATTCTTACTGCCTAACTTTTGAATTACTTTGCAATTCAATAGACAAAGCCAACCAAAGCACAACAGTATTCTAACTTCCTCTATTCATTTTTTTTCCTTCTCTCCCTTCCCAGTCCTTCCCTTCCCTCCCCCTCCTCCATTTCCTCTTCGCCCTCTCTCTGGTACACAGAATAGGAATGATTTAATGAACCATACTCCTAAATTAGTAAGAAAATGCCATAATTTGTCTAGGCATAGCCCTTATGACTTTTCTTCTTCTTTCTTTTTAAAAAATCTTTATTGTTGAAAGTATTGCAGATGTTTCCTTTTTTCCCTCCATTGACCTTCTCCACCTTGCTCGTGCCCCTTCCAAAGGCCTTCACCACACTATTGTCTGTGTCCATGGGTTATGAATATTTTCATATAAGTTCTTTAATTAATCTCTTTATACCGCACCCCACCCCCACCCTTCTCTCTCAGATTTGTAAGTCCATTCCATGCTTCCATGTCTTTGGATCTATTTTGTTCATCAGTTTATTTTGTTCATTAGATTCCACATGTGAGTAAGATCATGTGATACTTGTCTTTCTCTGACTGGCTAATTTCGCTTAGCATAATACTCTCCAGGTCCCTTCATGGTGTTTCAAAGGGTAAGATATCCTTCATTTTTATAGCTGCATAGTATTCCATTGTGTGAATATACCAGTTTTTTTTATCCACTCATCTACTGATGGATACTTGGGCTGTTTCCAGATCTTAGCCATTGTAAATAGTGCTGCTATGAACATAGGAATGCATATATTCTTTCTGCCTTCTTAGGATATATTCCCAGAAGTGGGATCACTGGGTCAAATGGCAGTTCCATTTCTAATTTTTTTAAGGAAATTCCATACTGAGAAAACATTTTAAAAAATCCTCACCTGAAGATATGTTTTTATTGATTTTTAGAGAGAGAGGAAGGAAGAGAGAGAGAAACATTGATGTGAGAAAAAAACATCAATCAATTGCCTCCTGTATGTGCTGGCATGGGGATCAAACTCACAACCTCTGTTTGTGCCTTAACTGGGAATCAAACCTGCAACCTTTTGGTGTACAGGATGATGCTCCAACCAACTGAGCCACCCAGCCAGGGACAAAGAAAACATTTTTAAAAAATTCAACACCTATTCATGATAAAAAACAAACAAACAACTCAGCAAACTAGGAATCACAGGGAATGCCCACAAATAAATAACAGGCAACAATGATCCAATATCACACTTAATGGTAAAAGACTGAATTGGTTTCACCTAAAATCAGGAACAAGGTTAAGTCTGCTAAATAATAACAAAAAATAACTTAAAATAGATGAAGAACTAAATGTAAAACCTAAATATCTAAACCTTCTAGAAAAAACAGGAGAATGTCTTTGTGAACTTGAGACAGTAACTGATTTTTAGATTAGATACCAAAAACACAAAACTTAAAAGGAAAAATTGACGGTAGTCAAAATTAAAAACTTTTGCTTTTTGAATGACACCATTAAGAAAATGAAGAGGCAAGCCACAGACTGGAAGAAAATGTTTGTAACACATTTATCAAATAAAAGACACATAGCCAGAATATATAAGTAACTCTTGGAAGGATCCAAGATGGCAGCAGAATAGGTGGAAGTTATACTTAATCTCCCAGGACTGAACTGGAATTACAACTAAGTTACAGAACAATAAACCTGAATACCAATTGAAGACTAGTTGAACATAAGTCTTATAACCAACGATTTACAGAAGCCATATCAAAACTGGTAGTAAGGGCAGAGACATGAAAAGAGTTTCCCTGCACCCACATTGAGAATCAAGAAGGCTATCTTAGCTGCAGAAATTCTCCTGAGGAGCATGGGGTCTCAACCCCTCAACAGGTTCCACAGCCCGGAGCACCAAAGCAGGGAAGAGGAGCCCACACAACATCTGGCTATGAAAATCAGGGGGAATTCTGTCCACCAGGGAAAGGTAAGATTTGGCTAGAAACCCAGGAACCCTCTTGAAGGGCCAGCACACAAAATCTCATTCGTGGCTACTCACCCTAGGCTCCTGCAGAAGGAGGGCATCTCAAAGTGAACTGGAGTAATGTAAGGAGAGAGACTGAGTTGTGTGGCTCCAGGGAGAGAGCTGTATGGACAGCTACAAGGATCCCTGTGCTGAGTCCCTCTCCCACAAACCCATAGATGCCATCTTTCCTGGGTCAAGCACTCACTTCAATATGGCATCAACCTAAGGGAATGCACAAGCTCCACCTTCCAGAATCCTTGTGCCACTGCCCTGCCCTGGGGAAGAGTCAGCTGCCTGGGTCCAGGGTGTAACCTTTCTTGGACAGCTCTTGAGAAGGCTTGTGACGACTCCGGAGGTGTTAGGAACTGATATTTGTGGCTCTGGGGCAGGGGTCATTCATCAACGTCCCCCACACACCTGACCCATGCCACACCCCAACAAGAGATCCATTACTCCCACCCTCCCAACTCTGGGTGGCTTCACCCTACTAAGCTTACACCCTGCAGAACTGTCAGCTGGCTGTGGCCAACCTGGGCCCACAGTGCAAACTTTCTTGGAAGCCTCTCGAGGTCAGGAAAGAATCGGGGAGAGACTGAGTTGTGTGGCTCTAGGGCAGGGGTCATTTTCCCCTCACATGTCCAACCAGTACCACAGCTCCTGGGCAGAGTCCCTCCCTTCACACGGCCAAATCTTGGTCTTCTTGGGCCTGATATACTCTGTTGGCCTTGCCCTGATGAATCCTGGAGACCCTGCCCCACCACAGACACCCAGGCACAGCAGAAGCAGCTGTAAACTTTGCATCACTTTGTAGCTTCAATAAGGTACCTAAGGGTCAATCACAAGCAGAGCCTGACAATGACCTGCACCAGAGTCCCTCCTGAGAGATCCCATAACAAACACACTGGGTGGCAGGCTTCAGACAATGTCAGAGCATGACCCAATTAGCTTCATAAGCAGCACACCCAAAGGGAGATCTCAGCAGGCAAAGACCCTATTTGGGTGAATTCAGCTTTGTGAGTAAACTCCCACAGAGCAGCTGGTACACTATGGTCAGAATTGATTCTCTGCATCAGATAGCCTGAGGATCCACCCACAGATGGGACAACAGCAATCAAGATTTAACTACAATGGAAGGGCTCACACAACCCATGCAAGAAATGTTCATGGAGCATCTATCTCAGGTGATAAGGGAACTGCACACCACTGAGCCCCACAAGATACCAAGACTGGAAGACATAGCCGATCTGCCTAACACAAAGAAACAAAAGAGATACAACCAAAATGGAGAGACAAAGAAACATAATCCAAATGAAAGAACAGAACAAAACTCTTGGAAAAGAACAAAAGTAAATGGAGGCAAGCAATCTACCACATATAGAATTCAAAACAATGGTTACAAGGATGTTCAAGAAACTTAGTGAGAACTTTGACAACGAGATGGCAAGATACAAAAGAGCAGAGAAACCATAAAAAAGATCAGTCAGAAATAAAGAATACAGTATCTGAAAAGAAGATTACACTAGAAGAAATCGACAACAGATTAGATGAAGCAGAGGATCAAATCAGCAATTTAGAACACAAGGTAGCAGAAAAAGAAAAAAAGAATAAAATAAATGTGGACAGTTTAAGGGACCTCTGGGACAACATGAAGCATAACAACATCTATATCAGAAGAGTACCAGAAGGAGAAGAAAGAGAGCAAGGGATTGAGAATCTATTTGAAGAAATAATGACTGAAAACTTCCTTTATCTGATGAAGGAAATAGATTTACAAGTCCAGGGAGTCAGAGGGGGCCAAAGAAGATGAACCCAAAGAGGCCCACAAGATATAACATGATTAAAACACCAAAGGTTAAAGACAAAAAAAGAATCTTAAAAGCAGCAAGAGAAAAGTTACCTATAAAGGAGCTCCCATAATGTCATCTAATTTCTCAACAGAAACATTTCAGGCCAGAAGGGATTGGCAAAAAATATTCAAAGTGATGAAAATCAAGAACCTACAGCCAAGACTACTTTACCCAGCAAGGCTATTATTTAAAATTGAAAAAGAAATAAAGAGCTTCCCAGACAAGAAGAAGCTAAAGGAGTTCATCACCACCAAACCAATGTTACAGGAAATGTTAAAGGGACTTCTTTAAGATGAAGAAAGAAAAATAAAGAGAAACATAATCATAAAGAACAAAACAGCAATACATAAATAATGTAGCTATCAATAATCACTTAAATGTAAATGGATTAAGTGCCCCAATAAAAAGACATAGGATAGCTGAGTGAATAAGAAAACAAGACCCATATACATCTATATATACTTTCTGCAGGAGACCCACATCAGAATGAAAGACACACAGAGTATAAGGGATAGAAAAAGATATTTCATAAAAATGGAAACAAAAATAATAAAACCTGGAGTAGCAATACTTATACCAGGAAAAATATAGTTTTTATTTTAAAGTCTGTAAAAGATAAAGGAGGACATTCCATAATGCTCAAGGGAACAATACCAACAAAAGGACACACTGTTGTAAACATTTATGCACCCAACACAGAAGCACCTACATATATAAAGCAAATCTTGAAGGACATAAAAGGAGAAATCAATAGTAATACAGCCATAGTAGGGAATTTTAACACCCCATTGTCATCAATGGCTAGATCTTCCAGACAGAAAATCAACAAGGAAATAGTGGCCTTAAATGACACACTAGACCAGATAGATTTAAATATTTTCAGAGCATTTCACCCCTAAGCAACAGAATAGACATTCTTTTCAAGTGCATTTTCCCAGAGAGACCACATTTTAGGACACGAAACAAGTCTCAATAAATTTAACAAGACTGAAATCATATCAAGCATCTTCTCCAACCAGAACTGTATGAAATCAATTACAAGAAAAACTGAAATATAAACAAACACATGGAGGCTAAATAACATGTTTCTAAAGAATAAATGGATTAACAATGAGATCAAAAAAGAAATAAAAAGTTACCTTGAGACAAATGAAAATGAGAACACAACAATCCAAAATCTATGGGACACAGTGAAAGTAGTCCTAAGAGGGAAATTCGTAGCAATACAGGCCTACCTCAAAAAACAAGAAAAATCTCAAACAATCTAAACTTACATCCAAAGTAACCAGAAAAAGAAAAACAAAAACAAAGAAAGCCCAAAATGAGTAGAAGGAGGGAAATAATAAAGATCAGAGCGGAAGTAAATAAAATAGAGTGTAAAAAAACAATACAAAAGATCAATGAAACCAAGAACTGGTTCTTTGAAAAGATACCTACCTATCCTTCCCAAACTATTCCAAAAGAGTCAAGAGGAAAGAAAATTCCCGAGCTCATTTTATGAGACTAGAACTATTCTAATTCCAAAACCAGATAAAGATACTACAAAGAAAGAAAATTATAGGCGAATAATCCTGAAGAACATAATGGCAAAAATCTCCAGCAAAATATTAGCAATCCAAATCCAGCAATACATTATATAAGATCATATACCATCATCAAGTGAAATTTATTTTTGGGATGCAAGGTTAGTACAATACCCCAAATCAATTAATGTGATACACCACATCAACAAATTAAGAATAAGTCATGATTATATCAATAGACGCAGAAAAGCATTCCACAAAATCCAGCATGAAAAAAGATGTATTTCTGATAAACACTCTCAGCAAAGTGAGAATAGAGGAAACATACCTCAAAATAATAAAAGCCATATATGACAAACCCACAGCTAACATATTCAATGACGTAAAACTAAAACATTTCCCTTAAGATCAGGAACAAGACAGGGATGTCCACTTTTACCACTCTTATTCAATATAGTCCTGGAAGTCCTACCCACAACAATCAGACAAGAAGAAATAAAAGGCATCCAAATTGGAAAAGAAAAAATAAAACTTCATTATTTGTATATGACATGGTACTATATAGAGAGAATCCTATGATTCCCTACCCCAAAACTACTAGAAATGATAAATGAATTCAGTAAAGTATCAGGATACAAATAAATATTTGGAAATAGGTTGATTTTTATACACAAATAATGAACTGGAAGAAAGGAAAACGAAGAAAACAATCCCATTCCAAATTGCATTTTAAAAAGCATCTAGAAATAAATTTAACCAAGGAAATAAAAGGCCTGTACTCAGAAAATTATAAGACATTAAAAAAACAAACTGAAAAGGATACAAATAAATGGAAGCATATACTGGGCTCATGGACAGAAAGAATTAACATTATTAAAATGTCCATACTGCACAAAGCAACTTATAGATTCAACACAATTCCTACCAAAACACCAACGGAATTTTTCACAGACTAGAATAATCTAAATATGTATATGGAACCACAAGACCCAAAATAGCCACAGCAATCTTGAGAAAGAACAAAGTTGGAGGTTATAATGCTACCTGATATCAAACTATACTACAAGGCTATAGGAATAAAAATAGCTTGGTACTGGCATAAAAACAGACATATAGATCAATGGAACAGAATGGAGAGGCCAAAATTAAACCCATGCCTATATGGTCAATTAATATTTGACAAAGAAGGCAAAAACGTACAATTGGGTATTGACAGTCTATTCAATAAATAGTGTTGGGAAAATTGGACAGATACATGCAAAAAAGTGAAACTAGACCACCGTCTTACATCCCATATAAGAATAAACTCAAAACAGATTAAAGACTTAAATGTAAGAACCAAAACCAGAAAACTCCTAAAAAAAAGAAATAGGCAGTAAAATCTCATACATTTATCTTAGCAGTATTTTTTTCTTTCTTTTTCTTTTAAAGATTTTTTCTTTTTAGAGAGAGGATGAGAGAAACATAAATGTGGGAGTGAAGCATTGATTGGCTGCCTCCTACATGCCCCCTACCTGGGGATCAAGCCTGAAACTGGGGCATTTGCCCTGACAGGGTATTGAAACAGCAACCTTTTGGTGCATGAGACAATGCCCAAACAACTGAGCCATAGCAGCCAGGGCTAGAAGTACTTTTTCTGATATATCTCCCCTGGATAAGGGAAACAAACAAAAAATAAAAACAAATAGGACTATATCAAACTAAAAAGATTTTGCACAGCAAAGGAAACCATCAATAAAATGAAAAGACAATATACTGAATTGGAGAAGATATTTACCAATTACACATTTGATAAGGGGTTAATATCCAAAATGTGTAAAGAAAATATAAACTCAACATCAAAAAACAATCCAATTAAAAACTGGACAGAGACCTAAACAGACATTTCTTTAAAGGGGATACACAGATAGCCAACAGACATAAAAAAAGATGATCAACATCACTAATCATCAGAGAAATGCAAATTAAAACCACAATAAGGTATCACCTCACCTGTCAGAACAGCTATCATCAATAAATCCACAAACAAGTGCAGGTGAGGATGTAGAGAAAAAGGAACCCTCATGCACTATTGGTGGGAATGCCGATTGGTGCAGCCACTATGGAAGACAGTATGTAGGGTCCTCAAAAAATTAAAAATGGAACTGCCTTATGACCCAGTGATTCTACTTTGGTGATATATCTAAAGAAACCCAAGACACTAATTTGAAAGGATATATGGATCTCTATGTTCACTGTAGTGTTATTTGTAATAGCCAAGGTTTGGAAGCAACCCAAGTGCTCATTAATAGATAAGTAGATATAAAAACATGGCACATATATGGAATATTACTCACCCATAAAACAGAATGAAATCTTACCGTTTGAAACAGAGTGGATAGACCTAGTGGGTATTACGCTAAGTAAAGTAAGTCAGAGAAAAGTAAATATCATGATTTCACTTATTTGTAGACTCTAAAGAACAATATAAATAAACAAAACAGAAACAGACTCACAGACACCGAGAACAGACTTACAGTTGTCAGAGGAGAGGTGAGTTGGGGGACTGGGTGAAAAAGGTGAAGGGATTAAGAAGTACAATTGGTAGTTACAAAATAGTCACCAGAATGTAAAGTACAGCATAGGGAATATAGTCTATAATACTGTAATATCTATGTAAGGTGTCAAGTGGGTACAGGAAATATCAGAAGGAACATTTTGTAAAGTATATGATTATCTAACCACTATCCTGTACACCTGAAACTAATACAAAATAATCCTGAATGTAAACTGTAATTGAAAAATAAATAAATAAATAAATAAATAAATAAATAAAATCAACTCTCAAACTCAATAACAAGATAAGCCCATTTTTTTAAAATCTCCATCTGAGGATATTTTTTCCATTGCTTTTCAGAGACAGTGGAAGGGAGAGAAGGAGAGAGAGAGGGAGGAAGAGAGAGAGGGAGCGAGAAATACTGATGTGAGAGAGACATGGATTGGTTGCCTTCCTGCATGTGCCTGCAAGTGAGGTACATGCCCTTGACTGGAATCTAACCCGAGACCCTTCAGTCCAGGGGCTGACGCTCTAACCACTGAGCAAAACTGGCAAGGGTCAAGCCCAATTTTTAAAAATGGGCAGAAGATCTGAATAGACATTTCACCAAAGAAGGCATTTAAATGGTAGAGTCTACAAAATTATGCTCAACATCATTAGTGATTAAATACCGCACACATTTTATATTGACAAAAAATTAAAAAGACTGACTTTACCCAGTGCTGAAAGGATGTGAACAACTGAATGTTACATACACTGCCGGTAGGTTGTAAAATGGTATAACTGTATTGGAAAACAGTTTGTTAGTTTCTTTAAAAAATTAGACATACACCTACCATATGACCCAACCATTTAACTCCTACATTTACCCAAGAGAAACAAGAATATATGTCCATCAAAAGATTTGAATACAAACTTCATAGTAGGTTTATTTGTAATAGCCAACATGGGGGAAAACCTCTAAGTATCCATCAACAGTTGAATGGATGGATAAACAAAACCTGTGGCATTTCCTTACAATAGAATACTACTCAGCAATGAAAAGAATGAATTATTGATTTTTGAAACAACATAGATGAATCTCAAACCCATGCTGAGTAAAATAAGCCAGGCAAAAAATTGGGAACATACTATATAATCCTATTCATATAAAATGCTCGATGATTCATGCTAATCTGTGACAAACTAATAATGACAGAGTGCAGATCAGTGGTCGCCTAGGATCAGGGGAGGAAGGATGGATTACAAAAGGCACAAGGACATTTTTTGAGGAGAAGGAAATGTTCATTATGTTGACTGTAGTGATGATTTCACATGTATATAAAACTGATCTAACTGTACATTTTATTTATTATTTATTTATTTATTTATTTTAAAATATATCTTTATTGACTTCAGAGAGAGGAAGGGAGAGGGAGAGAGAGATAGAAACATCAATGATGAGAGAGTCATTGATCGGCTGCAGCCCACAACCTGGGCATGTGCCCTGACCAGGAATTGAACCCTGGTCTCCTGGATCCTAGGTCGACGCTCAACCCCTGAGCCACGCCTGACTGGGCTAACTGTACATTTTAAATACATGCAATTTATATTTTAAAATTATATCTCAATAATATATAAAAGGAAAATATTGGAAGTAATGGATTTATAAAACCCAATCAATTTAAATTATATAAAAAAACTTTAAATTTCCATTTAATTAGTTAGCAAGCATACTTCAATAAAATATTCAGATTTCCTGCAACATTTTTTCATACTTCTGCTAGTGAAACACCAAGGTTGTGCTATTCTTTATGAAATGTCATAACCTTTGCAGGAACATGAAGTGCTAATAAATTGAATTCTATCATAAAAGCTACAAATGAATTTCACAGCAGAATAACAGACTCTGTTAACTGCGTATAATAATATAATATGCATCCAATAAGAAAGATATTAAAATTAGTATGATGCCCTGATTTGGAGTTTAGGGTGAATATTCATTTACCACTTAAGTCTGCTGTTGTCTGCTGGTGTTACTTTAGCAAATAGTAGTCTTGAGAAAAATGTATTGTTGGAAATCAAAACTGAGAATTTTATGGCATTAACTTGCTTCTCATGAACTGAGAAAAAGTTGCCTGTATTCAATTTTAATGGTAGCACATTTTGAAAAACTAGAACACACAGTGTAATGATCTCTGACTTGACACATGGAATCCACAGAGAGGGTTAAAAATATTTAGAACCACACCAAGTGAACAAGACATTTATGATACCGTCTAATACATTTAAAAGATAACATGTCAGCAAGATATAAAATTAATATCCAGAAATTGGTGGCAGGTCTATATATCAATAATGAACTCTCAGAAAGAGAAACTAAGAAAACCATCCTATTTACTATTGCAACAACAACAAAAAATAAGGTACCTAGGAATAAATTTAACCAAAGAGGTAAGAGACCTGTACTCAGAAAATTATAAGATACTGAAGGAAGATACTAAAGGAGATACAAATAAGTGGAATCATATACCATGTTCATGGACTGGAAGAATCAACATGATTAAAATGTCCATGATACCCAAAGCAATCTATAGATCCAATGCAATTCCTATTAAAATACCAATGGCATATTTCACAGAACTAGAACAAATATTCCAAACATTTATGTGGAACCAAAAAAACCCCTGAATAGCCTCAGCAATCATGAGAAAGAAGAACAAAGTTAGAGGGATCACAATACTTGATATCAAATGATACTTCACGGCCATAATAATCAAAACAGCCTGGTATTGGCACAAGACAGGCATACACATCAGTGGAACAGAACAGAGAGCCCAGAAATAAACCTACTCCTATATGGTAAATTAATATATGACAAAGGAGGAAAGAGCATACAATGGGATAAAGACAGTCTCTTCCATAAATGGTGCTGGGAAAATTGGACAGGTACATGCAAAAAAAGAAACTAGACAGCCAACTTACTCCATACACAAGATAAACTCAAAATGGATAAAAGGCAAAACCATAAAAATACTAGGAAAAAATATAGGCAGTAAAATCTCAGACACCTCTTGGAGCCATATTTTTGCCAGTATGTCTCCTAGGGCAAGGGAAATAAAGGAAAAAATAAACAAATGGGACTACATCAAACTAAAAAGCTTCTGCACAACAAAAGAAACCAGCATCAAAATGAAAAGAGAACCCACTGCGTGTGAGAACATATTCACCAATGACACATCTGATAAGAGGTTAATCTCCGAAATAAAGAACTTACACAGTTCAACACCAGGAAAACAAATGAAAAACAAATAAGATACCACTTCGCAACTGCCAGAATGGCTACCATCAATAAATCAACAAATGACAAGTGCTGGCGAGGGTGTGGAGAAAAGGGAACCCTAGTGTACTGGTGGGAATGCAGACTGGTGCAGCCACTGTGGAAAACAGTATGGAGGTTCCTCAAAAAATTAAATATGGAGCTGCCATCTGACCCACTGATACTACTGCTGGGAATATATCCTAAGAATCCTGAACCAATCAGAAAGAATACATGCACCCCTATGTTCATAGCAGCACAATTTACAATAGCTAAGATTTGGAAATAGCCCAAGTACCCATCAGTAGATAAGTGGAAAAAAAGCTGTGGTACATTTACATAATAGAATACTATGTGGCTATAAAAAAGAAGGATCTCTTACCCATTTTAATAGCATGGATAAACATGGAGACTATTATGCTAAGTGAAATAAGCCAGTCAGAGAAAGACAAATCTCACTTACATGTGGAATCTAATGAATGAAATAAACTGACGAACAAAATAGAACCAGAGGTATGGAACAGAATGACAGCTGTCAGAGGGAAGGGGGGATGAGGGACTGAATGAAAGAAGGTGATGGGATTAGCCAAACAACATATATACATAACCCATGGACACAGACAACAGTGTGGTGGTGGCTAGAGGGAAGGGGGGGCTGGGGGCTGGGTGCAAGGGAGCTAAGGGGGGAAATGGGGACACCTGCAATAGTGTCAACAATAAAAAAATTTTTAAATGTGAAAAAAATAAAAAGATAAAGGTAACATGTCTACAACCAAATTCGTTGCTTATCACCATCAACCAAAATTAGCCAGGGGTGATGCAATTTCACTGATTGGAGGGTCGTCCTGTGCACCAAAGGGTTGCAGGTTTGATTCCTGGTCAGGGTATATACCTAGGTTGGGGGTTCAATTCCTAGTGAGGGTGCATTATAGGAGACAACTATCAATATTTCTCTCACATCTTTGTTACTCTCTCTCCCTCTCCCCCTTTCTCTAAAAACCAATAAACATATCCTCGAATGAGGATTAAAAAAAAATGATTCTCATAAACCCATCAACAGTGAGGAATTCTGAATAAAGGATCTGAAGATTCTTATGAGAAAGGACTTCAAAGGTCAAGATGGGCATAGTAACCACAGTGCAGGCTGCTACCTCACCAGAGTTCACTGTCTGAGTATCTACTGTGTTTACAGTTTAAGATAAACATGAAACAAATGAGACAAACTCCACACTCTTCCTCTACCTCCAATAAAACCCCAGAATAATTGCCACTGTGAGCTAAAAATAAAAATATTTTTTAAACTGGTACCTTATTTCACAATATATATTTTTTAGAAATCTCAACTGAGGTATCCTATGGACAAAGAAGCATTCTAGAACATGAGTACTTTGAACCTACAATAACACTTAACTGCGATACATGCCTTCCTGTAAAACCACAGGAAGTGATTAACAAGTATGGTTGACTGACAGTGCCCAAGTCCAAACTATCAAGATATTAGAATCCATCAAGTACTTGATATTTACTGCAAAACTTATTTGTTAACTACTTTAATTTTCTTTTGAAAGACTGGTTATATTAATGGTCATTCAGATTTGTTGATAATTTCTAGCCTTAAAACAATATTGATGTAGCTTATCAAGGATGAAATTTCCCACAGAGAAGCAAGCAGAGGCTTGGCCATCACTTTCTTTAAAAGCAACTGTGAATGTTTATGGCTTTATGGACAATTTTAAAAGATCATATAATTTGTTCAGCCATTTTGCCCAAGAATAATAGCATTTACCTGATTTAGCACCCTTTTAAATAGTTTTTGGAAACCGGAATAATTATAGATTCACAAAAAATTGCAAAAGTGGCACAGAAAGGTCCTGTGTAACCATCACTCGGCTTCCTCCAGTGGAGGAAGGTGTCAGTCTTTCATTACTGTTCTGGGCTTCAGGACCAGAAAATCAACATCAGCAAACTACAATGGACTAAAGTACCAAGCATTTCTATTTAACATTAAAAAACCTGAACTATGACAGAAAAGCTCATATGCAAGCTTTGATGAATTTTCAGATCTAATATGCCCATGTAAACACACACTAACAAGAAGCAGATTTGCCGGAACTCCAGAATCACCTACCTTCCTGTCTAGCCCCTCAAGATTTCTAACAGCCCATAGGGGCATTGCTTTTACTGTTTTTATAAAATGAGGCCATACTGCATAGTCTCTTTTGTTGCTGCTTTCTTTTAGTATGATGTTGGTGGGATTCATACATATTACTGCATGTAGTAGCAGACTGTAAATTCTTCCTGTATTACAGTATCCCATGGTGTGAATTACCATCACTTACTTAACCAATCCACTACTGGTGGGCATTTGGGTAGTTTCTAGTTTTGAGCTTTTATGAATAGTGTTTCTAAGAGTATCCAAGTATGTGTCATATGCATTTCTGTTGGGTGTGAACTAGGAGTGGAATTGCTGGGTAACAAGTACGTGTTTGCTCAGCTTTAATAAACAGATATGGCCACTTAGTTTTCCAACGTGGTTGAATTCATTCACACTCCCAAGAGCAATGTGTGTGAGTTTCACTGCTCCAAAATTTTTCAGTTTACTCATTCTGGTGGGTATTAAATACATGTTTTGGAAAGGAGAATTACAGAGGTAAACATCAAATGGAATAATGGTGGGATAACTAAAGCAATTAGTTTTCTCCAAATAATCAAGATTCTATCTAAAGTATTTTATAAAGTAAAACAATCTAAAATTCCAAAATCACTCTTAAAATATCTTGATTAATTAAATCACCCTGAGTTGGTGGTACAGCTGTATTTTCCAAACATGTCTGATATTATGAATCTCCTGGGATGGTTGTTGTAAATGAAGATTTTCAGACAACCTGTCCGATTTCCTGAGGAGAATCTCTTTGGAAAGCCCTTGGAATCTTTTCATAAGAGCCCTTAAGAGATTCTCAATATCAGGTAAGTCTGGAAAACACTGCTATAGGGGACTCTTTCACAATAACTGTTTAAAAGTGAATCAGAGTGGAAAATTACTACTTTGGGGATTTCTTTGGAAAGTTCAAGCTCTAGAAATTTCCTGGATGTTGTCTAATTGTAGAACAACTTTAGAGGCAAATATTATTTTAATAGTTGGATAAACTGAGGTCAAAGTGTCTTGTGCTAGGTCCTTGGGTAATCAAGAGACCAAAACTATCAGAGAGGGTTATGTTTGATAGACAGCATTATTGATATTTCTAATCTTCAAAAGAAACCAGTTTTCCATACTAACTGCGCTACAAAAAAAGATCTGTAGTTTGAAAGGACTGCATAGTGTTATATAAGAGGTAGAACATGAAAAGTGGTTACATAAAACCTAGTATCAAATTCAACTAATGCCTATGGAACTCTGAGTAAGTCAAAGTATCCTTTCTACCCTGTTTTCTTCTCTGTAAAAATGGAGATATCACCTATCTTTACCTTCGTTGGGAGCATGAAATAAATTAAGACAAATAAAAGAGATGAATACACAGCAGGAAATTAATAGTCATTATTTTCCTTTGTAAGATGGTTTTCCATCCTCTTGTGTAATTGCTCACCTATAAGCTTAACTAAGGGAATGTTTATAAAATTTTCTAATTAACTGTATATTGCAATTCAGCTTTTTTAAGAGAAGTGAATAATTAAAGTAAAAAAAAAAAAAAAAAGAAACTATTTAATTCCACATTTTCCTTTACTTTCATCTCTGTTGATGGAAACTGTCAGTCCTATAACTTATGGCTGAAAATGATTACAAACAATAATTTGGAAAAATGTAGTAACAAGGAATAACTTGAGGTAATAGAAAACTATAATTTTAAAATAAAGTCGAACTCTTCCAAAACTAGAGAACATTGCTAAGGGCTATATACAAATGACTTAAAAAAATAGTACTAAAACCACTTGAAGAAAGCCAACATTTCAATTTAGTCTTTTAGACGACTTTCTAACATCAACATATTAAGTAGTCAAATGGCATTTATTCTGAAGATCAAAATGCTTCCAAAATCACATTTTATTTGCAAGAATGCCTGTGAAAACCACTTTCATAAAAACAGATCTAATTCTGTGTACTGAAAAGAAGCCTACCATATTTGGATTATATGGCTATGAAAGGCCCATTTAACACTATCTGCCAATTACTACATATAAAAAGTAATTAAGAAGGTTTATATTATAAGAAGCCTTCAGCTCTGTGTGGTTTGGTCCTTCTAATCTTAAAGCTGGGGGAAAACTCTGGAAAACATTAGCACTTATTTTAGGAAATAGAATAGCTAGACTTCTATTTAAAGAAAATTTGTAAATAATAATTTAATGTCATATGTGTATTAACACTGACCATAAAAATTGAGAGCAAGAAAGCTATAATTAACAAACATTCAGGCCAATGATCTGTGTAAATCTGGGCAAATCCCTCAACTGTTATCTAATGACTCAGTTTCCTCCTACTTCAAATGTGGATATTACTACTGCATACTTCATAGGGCTGCTGTGAGTCTAGATGGGGAATACTCAGAAGACTGTTCGGTGCCACACATGCTATGTAGGCATTGATCAGTCGTTATCAGAGCAGTCCTAGTAGCATTAAACAGGACAGAACTTACGGGGCACTGTCACACCATAGTGCTGTGTGTCACTGATCAGCAGCCTTCGTTTCAGCTCATTCAAACCTACACCTACAGGACCTGAAAAACAGAATAATATAAATTCATTACTAAACAGAATATCATATAAACATTTCTATAACTGACACAAATCCATAGGCCACAGAACATGCATCCAACTTCACATGCATCCCAAATAAAAAGATTATCTCTAGTTGAGTTGTACATAAGAAAAAGCTAGTTGTTTTGTTGCTTTTTTTTACTTTTAAAATGATAATCCCCACCTTTCCATTAAAAAGATTAGAAATATTTTTTTAAATTTTATTTTATTGATGAAAGTATTACAGATGTCCCCCATTTATGTTTTAAACAAAACATATTCAAGAGTATCTGAGTACAGTACCCAGTAATGGTATCCAGAAGAGCCTAAAAAATATATTCACCTAAAAAAACAAATTTTTCAAATCACTACCTGCCATCTGGATAGTGATAATTTCAATTTTAAATGTTTTTAGATCTAATTAAATAAATCTTTGAACCTTAATTTTATTTTAGATGAAAATCTAATGATGCATTTTAAATTTGCAAAACTACCAGCCGCATTTATATTAGTAAAGATCTCCTACACTGTGTATTTTCAGTTGGTCCTTAAACATTTGAGAATTGCATAGAGCTTACATATTTAAATCAATCAGTGACTACATACTGAACACCTAAAATGAATAAGGCGTATAGTAAATGCTGTGGAGAATCAAAGATGATAAAGTGAACTCTGTTTTCAAAGAAAGAAACTGGGTTAAGAGAGTAACAAAATGATTAAGAAAGGGACTGGGGCCAAAAACAAAGAGCAGCTTCAAATCTGAGTCAAACCAAGTTAGAAGGGCACAAGCCCCAAATGGCCAGCTTCTCACAACTCTGTCGTGAGGATCTACTTAATGATTGTGTCTTGCACTGGGCAGAATGCAAGCTGCAGAGCCAGACTGCCCCTAGTTAGATTCCCACTGCCATCACTTCCTCACCTGGTGATACTGGATGTTATGATCTGAATGTGTGTGTTACCTCTCAAATTCGCATGTTGGAATCCTAATGCTCAATGTGATGGTGCTGGAAGGTTGGGTTTTAGGAGGTAATTAGGTCATGAGGGTGGAGCCCTCATGAATGGGATCAGTGCTCTTATAAAAGAGATCTCACAGAGCTCCCTAGCCCCTTCATCCATGATGACACAATGCGACGTTTGTGACCTGGAAGAGGGTCACCCACCATGCTGGCATCCTGATTTCCAGACTGAGAAATAAATCTGTGGTATTTTGTGATAGAAGCTGTAATGGACTAAGACACTGGAAAAGTTAGTCTTTGAGCCTGATCAGACTTCTTCTAATTCTAGAAGTAATATGTTCCCTTTCTGGAAGGGAAAAACGAAAACTTATGTGTAGTGCCTAGCACAGAATCCAGGTATTCAAGTGTTCATGCTCTTGCCTACGTCCTCTTGCGAGCTCTCAAAAGGTTTCACACCAGACAATGAAGAACATATAGGTGAACAGAGAAGAGTAAGGTGGGCATTCTGGGTGGAGGGAAAAGCATGAGCAATGACAAGCTGGAGTTGGGGACTGTGCTTTCCTTGCTTTAATGCTATTTTTAGGCTCCTCATCCCGTATCAAAGACCTGCCCCCTGGGCGGCCATCCATTACCACCTTCTATCTTTCTACAAATTGTTAAGTAGCAATTCTCTGACAACTTCCTCAGCTTCCTCTCTAAAGCAGTACTTCTCAATTCTCCCTGTCCATGGTAAATGCTCTGCAATATCCCATTTGTATCCTAAATGGATTTCATAGCCAATATAACTTACAAGTACATATAATTCCTTCACCCAAATTAATATAATGCCCTAACAATAATAGATAAAAGATAAAAAGGTAATTTATGATAAAAATAATCTGTATTCAATTTGTAAATGCTCAGGTATAACTAGAGTAGAAAACCTAATGAAGTCAGATGTTTGCACCTACTTATATAATAAAGTGGGAGGTTAAGAGTAATAAAATGATCAGGAGCCATTATGTACAAAAAGTACACAAAAGGCTTCTGGTCAAGATGGCAGTGTGGGTAAACACTGTGCTCACCTCCACCCACGACCACATCAAAATTACAACTAAACTATAGAACCACCACCATTGAGAACCACCCGAAGTCTAGATGAACAGAAGTCCTGTAACTAAGGATATACAGAAGTCGTCAAATCAAGATTGGAAGGAGTAGAGGCACAGAACAGGCTTGTCCACATCCACATGTGGCAGTTAAAAATAAGGAGGGCCCGGCTGGTGTGGCTCAAGGATTGAGCATCGACCTATGATCCTGGAGACTGAGGTTTGATTCCCAGTCAGGGCACATGCCGGGGTTGTGGGCTTGATCCCCAGTAGGGGGCATACAGGAGGCAACCAGTCAATGACTCTCTCATGATTGATGTTTCTGTCTCTCTCTCTCCTTCTCCCTTCCTCTCTCTGAAATCAATAAAGACATATATTAAAAAAAAAAAAAATTGGATGGGATATCACCTGTAGAGGTCGCTCACTGAGGGGCCAAGGGGTCCCAGCCCCATACCAGGCTCCCCAGCCCAGGGTTCCAGTGCCAGGAATAGTCTCCATAATTTCTGGATTAAAACCAGCGGGAATTGTGGCTGAGAGACAGAGGCTGCTGGAGACTCAGACATTCCTCTTAAAGGGCCTGCACATGGACTTACTTGGACTCACTTGCTCTGAGCTCCAGCACTGGGAAAGCAGCTCCAAAGGCACCAGGGACTAAGGGCGAGGAACTGAATTGTCTGGCTTCAGGGCAAGGGCTGGAGGGGAAGCTCCCTCCCAAACAGAAGTGCTGGCAGAAGCCACTGTTCTTTTGTTGAGCCCTCTGATCCAGCCTGCCCTTTCTGAGTTTCCATCAACCTAGCTAATATGGTTTGCCCTACCCCTGGTGATTTCCCACCCAACTTTCATGCCCACCCAAGGTGCTTCCAGTGGCTTTTCCATATAAATGGCCTATCTTGGCTCAGGCTGTGGACTTTCCTAAAATTTCTCAAAGGTTCAAAAACCCCAAACAAGCAGCATCTGGCTATGGTGTGCCCCATACCTCTTGCTAAGCAGCTGTAAGCCCAGCACTGGGGCAGCCGGCCTCAATTTGCAGCTTAGTTCCTCCCAGGCACCTCTAAGCCCAGCCAAGTGACAACCATCTGTAGATCATATTCTAGCTCATGCCAAGTGGCCTTAGGTAGGGCACAGGCAGCAACAGATCTCGGCCTGTACCAGAGCCCCTCCCAAGAGGCCTTAACATACCTGGTGGCCAGCGTCAGACCATACCAGACCACCACCAACCACCTCCACAAACGACATTACCAAAGGACAGACTCAGCAGGCATCAGAGCCCTGCTAAAGCGAATCCTGCTCCATAGGGTCAGCCTCTGCACAAAAGCTCCTCCACTGTAGTCAATGCCAATCAGTCCTCACAACCAATCAGCCTGAGGGCCAATCCCTCCCATTGATGTACCAACCGCAATCAAGGCCCAACTACAACAGGAGGGCACAATCAACCAACACAAGGGATACACCTGGACAACCTGGCTCAGGTGACCAGGCACACTGTTCCAATAGGCCCCATAGGATACTCACTACATAAGGCCACTCTACAAAATTGAGAGACAAAGCAGCCCTACCTAATACATAGAAGAAAAAGCATAGGAAGGCAGCCAAAAAGATGAGACAAAGAAACATGCCCCAAATGAAAGAACAGAACAAAACTCCAGAAAAAGAACTAAACAAAATGGAGACAAACAATCTACTAGATGCAGAGTTCACAACATTGGTTATAAGGACGCTCAATGGTCTCAGTGAGAACTTCAACAAAGATAGGAAACATAAAAGTGGATATAGAAAACAAAAAAAGAACCAGTCAGAAATGAAGAATATGATAACTGAAATGAAGATACATTACAAGGAATCAACAGTGGAGTAAATGAAGCAAAGGACTGAATCAGCAATTTGAAAGACAAGGTAGCAGAAAACACCCAATCAGAACAGCAAAAATAAAGAAGAATAAAAAAATGAGGCTAGTTTAAGGGGCCTCTGGGACATCAAGTGTACTAACATTTGCATCACAGGGGTACCAGAAAGAGAAAAGAGCGAGCAAAGACTTGAAAACCGATTTGAACAAATAATGATGGAAAACTTCCCTAACCTGGTGAAGGAAATAGACATACAAGTCCAGGGAGTGCAGTCCCAGAAAAGATGAACCCAAAGAGCCCCCCACCAAAGAATCTCAGACAAAGAGAGAATCTTAAAAACAGAAAGAGAAAAGTAGTTACCTACAAAGGGGTTCCCATAAGACTGTCAGCTGATTTCTCAACAGATACTTTTCAGGTCAGAAGGAATTGGAATGGAATATTCAAAGTGATGAAAAGCAAGGACCTACAACCAAGATTATGTGATTCAACAAAGCTATCACTTAGAATCAAAGGACAGATAAGCTTCCTGAGCTTCCCAGACAGGAAAAAGCTAAAGGAGTTCATCACCACCAAACCAGTATTACAATAAATGTTAGAGGGGCTTCTTTAAGCAGAAGAAGATAAAAAGAAATAAAAAAAATTAATAACAACATGGCAATAACTACATATCTATTAAAAATTACTTTATTTATTTTTTAAAGATATCTTTTTATTGATTTCAGAGAGAGGAAAGGAGAGGGAGAGAGAGAGAAAGAAGCATCAATGATGAGAGAGTCATTGATCAAGCCCGCAACCCGGGCATGTGCCCTGACCCGGAATCGAACCCCGATCGCCTGGATCCCAGGTCGATGCTCAACCGCTGAGCCACACCCGGCTGGGACAAAAATTACTTTAAATGTAAATGGACTACATGCTCCAATCAAAAGACACCAGGTGGCTGAATGGATAAGAAAACAAGACCCTTCATATGCTGCTTACAGAGAATCCCTACAGATTGATAGATACACAAAGACTGAAAGTAATGAGACGGAAAAAGGCATTTCATAAAAATGGAAAAAAGAAGAAAAAAAAATGCTGGGGTAGCAATATTTAAGAGACAAATAGACTTTAAAACAAAGGCTATAACAAAAGACAATGAAGAACCTGATACTTCCACTTCTGGGTATTTATCCAAAGAAACCCTAACACTAATTCAAAAAGACATATGCACCCATATGTTCATTGCAGCATTATTTATAGTCACCAAGATATGAAAGCAACCTAAGTGTCCATCAATAGATGAGTGGATAAAGTGGTACATATATGTAATGGAATAGAACTGAGCCATAAAAAAAGTGAAATCTTGCAATCTGCAACAACAGGGGTGGACTTAGAGGGTATTATGCTAAGTGACAAAGAAAAACAAATACCACTTGATTTAACTTATATGTGGAATCTAAAGACCAAAATAAATGAACAAACAAAACAGAAACAAATACATAGATAAAGAGTCTATTTTGATGGTTGCCAGATGGGAGGAGAATTGGGAGACAGATGAAAAGGGGGAAGGGATTAAGAAATACAAATTGGCAGGCTATAAAAATAGTTATGGGGATGTAAAGTACAGCATTGGGAATATAGTCAGTAATATTATAATAACTATGCATGGTGTAAGATAGGTACTAGATTCATCTGGGTGATCACTTTGTAAATTTTATAAATGTCTAATCACTATATTGTACACCTGAAACTAATAAAATATTGTATGTCAAGTATAATTGAAAAATAAAATATTTTAAGAAAGTACAGGAAAATGAAATCCTAAAGGTACCGGTAAACATTAGAATAAGGGCTAGCGACTGGGTAGAAACCACAGATAAGACTTAGTGGAATATAAGGAAACAGCCTAAGTTGAGAACGGGATAACATGTCAAGACTACTGAAGTGAAGAAAATCATACCTTTGCAAATGAGCTGCACTTTACATCTAAGTTCAGTGAAACAATAATTTCCCCCATGGGATGGGACAGTGCTTCAGTGTCACGGAAGGCAGACCTCTTGTTTTGCAACCCCACCATATGTTGAGCCACAGACTCAGTCCCTGAACATCTAGCACAACATTTGGAAGTTGTGTGTGATGCAGGTCAGATTTTTCCTCCTTAGAAATGTCAAGTCTCCATCCCTAGCCCCCTCAGTCATTTTGACATTTAAAAATAATTCTCACAAATGTCCTTCTTGATCCCTGGTGGGAAGTACTGCGCCTGTCAGGAACCACTGCTCTAAGACTTCAGGTACCTGGCTCCTGTCATTCTCTGCACCTCACTCCTACCACCATTTTGGGTAACTGCAATACCCATGTGAACACCCTTCGAAACACTAGCCTCTTACTTCTCTGATCCTGATCTCTAGTGACCTTTCTCTTGTTCACTTACTGAGCAAACCTTGACTCTGCCATCACTAGGAGCTATTTTATTACTAAAATATTCAATTCAAGCTTCCCAATATGACTTCAATCTCTGTTCCTTTTAGATCTCTCACCTATTATCACAAGGACCTGTGTGGTTTAATTTTTTTTCTTTTTATCTATCAGCCTTCAATGTCTTCACTTCCATAGAGCACAATGTTTGCTACTCTTTTGCTAATATCATCAAATATCTTATGCATTGTTCTTTTCTCACACTTGCCAAGGAAACCTCCAGTCTAAGCTCAATCTTCATATCTACGCATGGATTACTGAGTGCAGAAACCCAATTCAACTCTGGTGCCGTAACACCGTACATTCAGGCTCTCCGTATACAAACTAAGGCCTTCGTACTCTCCAGCAATTATTCCGTTTTCCTTATCAACTGTATTTCATACTTATTATTGGTCATTCCCATCCTTGACTGTCTTGTCTAGTCACACTTGGGAGCCTCCTTGTTACTTCTCTCTTACATACCCCTATAATCAAACAATTGCCAAACGCTGTCAACTTTACCTCCTAAATATCCCTCACATCTAAGATTCTCCATTGCCACTGTGGCCACACTGGCCCAAGACACCACCATTTCTGATTGCTTTCCTGGTCTCTGCACCACATCTGCTCACAGGCCACATTGCTCCATCATTACTCAGCAGCCAGAGGTCTTTACTAGGAGCTCTTCTGATCCTGTCACTCCCCTGCTTAACATTCTTGGAAATGTAGTTTCCAGTGGCTCTTCCAAAAAAGAAGAAAATCTTTACATGGTTTGCAAGGTTCTGCATGATCAGATCCCTGTCCTCCTGCTTCGAAGCATATGCTCTAGCTGCTCTCCCTTTCCCTTGAAGCCCCATGTAATTCTGATAATGCCCTTCAAGCACTGCTCAAACAGCTCTTTCTCGAGAAAATCTCTCCTGACCCTGTTGCTCATGTTTCTGTTTTATATTATCAGAGCATCCTGTACATCTCCCTCATAATACTTAAAAATCTCAATTCCATGACTGGACAAAACATTGTTCAATGGCCTATCTCTCCTACCAGACAGAGGTGGTGTGAGGGCAGGAATCATTTTATGTCATTTAAAGTCTCCATACAATAAGCCCTCAAACATCTGCTGAATGAATGACACTTCCAGTGTTACTATCATCACCTCAGAGAACATAGAAGCCAACAAGTGCAATGTCTTCAAAATCCTTCTATAACTTACGCATCTAGGCCCATCTCCCAGACCATCCTTTATCTTCCTCTCTGGTCATACACTCTTATGCCTTCTGAGATTTTTCTTCTTAAATCTTTTCCTTGATTGCTTTCGCTCCTTTCCCTCAGCACTTAAAATTACTTCTCTCCTACCTTAAAACAAGAACAACAATAAAAAACATACCAAAGTCTCTAATCCTATGCTCTTCCAGCTGCTGCTCACTCCAGGCTCTACCATCCTGGTACAAGCTTCTGTCATTTCTCACCAGCAGCTCATTCTTCTTCCACTGTGCACAGAATCAAATGTAAATTCTCTAACAGGTTTATACAGATTGCATGTTTTGAGCTACACTTATATTTCTATTCTTCACTCTTGCCACTCCTTCCTTTACATCACACTCCAGCTACATAAGATTTCCACTGCTTCCTGAAATGTGGCAGGTTCTCTTTTGAGTTGTTGAGTCCTCCTCACATGATACTTGCTTTTCCAAGAACACCCTGTCCTCTCTTCACGTGCTAATTCTTGCTCAAGATTCAGCTTAGACACCTGAGGGAATCTTCCCTGAAGGTTTAAATTTGGGTCGGCTACCAAGTTTATGAGTTCCTTGTACTCTCTCTCCAAAGTTATCCTCTAACAGAAGTGAGCTCTGGGAAAACAGGATTCATCTACTTGTTCACCAGTTGTTTCCCCAGCTGGTAAACTATAGGCACTTGTTAGTTTGTCTTTTTTATTTAAATTGTACTCAGTAATTATGCTGTTGTGGACGTAAAACTATTTGTTGAATGAATCAAAGGAGTGGGAGTTAAAGGTAAAAAGCATTTGCACCTAGAATGCCTGGATATTATGGTTAGGTAATGTGTTCAAGGTCACTAAGATGGCAGAGTGACATCTGAACTTGGCTATTTCGACCTTAAGATAAAGAGAAGCAGAAGGGAGGGTGACAAATCCAGCTCTGAATAGTGAGTTTAAGGAAAGGAAGCCTATCTATCTAAACTCAGACAAGGACTGCAATGTAGTAGAGAGGCCAGGGCTAGGGTGCCCTTGTGAATACAGTCACATCAAGGTAAAACTTGAGACTGAGAAAAGACGAGATCTCCAAAGGAGAGGAAGAAAGTGATAAGTATTTAGTGACTGTCTACAAAATGCCAGACCCTATTGAGGGCTTATGTATTTTATATACTCGAAGATACAAAAAAATATTTAAAGTGCTAAAACTTACTCTTTCAAATAAATAGAAAACAAATGAGAAAAACATGAGGCATTAAAATAGAGCTCCATTCTCTGTACCGAGGACACAAAACCAATTACATATGCTCAAAGAAAAAGACGGAAGCAAACACTAAAACTTAAATAGCGGGTCCTTGCCTACCATCCCATGATGACCTCCCCTCCCCTCCCCGCCACACACACACACACACACACACACACACACACACACACACACACACACACACACACCCCCACCCACCCCCCACCCCACCCCCCCAGGACAAAAAGGCATGGTGTGAATTTACTGTTTCTTCAGTAGGTCTCAGCTCTGGAGGGTTTCCCAGAGTGTGAGATACTTTGCTGAGTGAGAGTCTACCTTTTTTCTTTTCCTTTTTTTTATTTCTTCTACTACCCATGTCAAAAAACCCCAATGATTTATTTTAACAATGGAGGAAACAGTAGGTATGTTTCAATTAGTGGGGAAAAGTATGCTGTCTCTAATGTGATGGCCTTAAATTTTGACTATAGCCAATTTTAGCCCTTCTATAACCTAACTCTTTGTAGTGAGCTTGCTGCACTGCACACTCATGGAGTATGCCAAGAATGTTCAGTGGCAAATGATTATATCTGAAAAATTTTCCCTAGATTAGACTTGAGGTCATCAACTTCAAAGGTGGGAGTATCATTACAAAAAGGTAAAAATAGGGATACAATTTCAATCATTCTTACTACAAAATTGCCCAGAAGGCCTACAAAACAGCATTTTCCCTGGCAGGCCCCTGGCTCAATCCTGCAATTTACACTGGAGAAGTTCTACAGTTTCTCCTCTTTAGATCTTGACATTAAGACCATAGCTTAGACCCACATTCCTGTCCTGTCTCTTTCTCTCTGGCTAGGCATAAATTCACATTTTTAGTTGGCTGGTTTATATTTAAAATACAAAATGTTTATACTGTAGTCAACTTAGGATACAACCTGAGAGTGTCATTTGTGTGCCTCTGCAATGGGACAGATTCATTTCCCCTTCAATATATAATATATAATTTTTACAACTGGTGAAATACATTTATGCATATATATTTAAATAAGTTACTCTATAGCTTTCAGTTCTACTTGTTAATGATAAAGAGAAGCAAAGAACACTATCTAGCACAGATTTAAATCACAAAAAGCATAAAATTTAAAAATATTAAAAAAAAAATCACAAAAAGCAGGCTTTGGGACAATAATGATGATGAGGAAATGATGAAGTCATGTGTCATGTGGTTACGTGGCAGTCATGTGTCATGTGGTTACGTGGCAGGCATGTCACATGGTTATGCACACCATTCCTACTCCTCAAAACATCTCTGCAAAAAAGGGATTATCCTCATTTTACAGATGAGAAAACTAAGACGATCAAAGGTTAAGTAATTTTTCTAAGGTCACGCATATGAAGTGAGGTTTAACTGGTATTCAAAGCCTGTCTGTCAGACTCTGAAGTCTACATTCTTTCCACTCTACCTATTATCTTATCAAAAGAATGCCAATAAAACAGGAACTCGGATAGCCAGTTGCTCCATTGTCTGTTTATGGCTAATCCGTAACTTCACAGAGCTTTTCACCCTGTTCCAAACTAACCCACACTTTAGGTGGTGATGACTATCTGTGTTTGTGGAACAAGAAAAGTTCCTGGCTACAAAATGTGGCAGAAGCCCAATCCGGGGATCTCAAAACTCATTCTGTGTAGAACCTCTGAGAAGTCTAAACTCAACTTCATGAAGATGATGTGCATACCAGGTCTGGGCAATACATATTGGGCACATCTATCAGGATTCTTGATTCAGGACTGAAAAAAAGCAAATACAACCATGATTTACTTGCAATGATGTAAATAAGGGCCAAAAAAGCATTAAAAATTTTTTTGAGATCACTGATTTGAAATGCAGGCAGTAAAATAAAGTTGATGTGCTTACGAGATTTGAACATAAAAGCATGTTTCTTTTTAAAAATTTTAAAAAATATATATGTTTTTATTGATGAGAGAGAGGAACACTGATGAAAGTGATGAAAGAGAACCATCAATTGGCTGCCTTCTGCACAGCCCCTACTGGGGACAGAGCCCACAACCTGGGCATGTGCCCTGACTGGGAAGTGAACCAGTGACAGGTACATGGGATGATGCTCAACTGAGTCACAAAGGCCAGGGCAAGACTGTTCCTATTCAAACGAGAAATGTAAGTATTTCTGTTACATTTTTGTTTGTTTTTTGTTAATTCTCACCAGAGGGTATTTTTTTCCATTTATTTTTCGAGAGAGTGAAAGGGAGGGGAAGAGAAAGAGAAACATCAATGTGCTCTCGTATTGATTGGTTGCCTCCCTGATGCACCCCGATGGGAGCTGGGGATTGAACCTGAAGCCCAGGTACATGCCCTTGACTGGGAATTGAACCCATGACCCTTTGGTGTGCAGGCCGACACTCTAACCACTGAGCCACACTGGCCATGGTTCTGTGACATTTTTAAAAATTTCATATGAATTTACTAAATTACTTTGTATGCAAATTCTGGGAAGAATAAAACCATGTGTATCAATCCCCATTAGCTGAAATTCTTGTAAAAAATGTGTCAATTAAGATCATCAGATCTTATTATTATTATTAATTACTTTTGTGCATTTAATTAATAAATCCTTCCTGAAAGTAGAAAACTTGTATTTGATTTTATTAATGGTTCATTCACTTCAGCCAAAGAAATATAGTCCATTTAGGGTATCAATTAAATGATGCTAGTTAAGTTTCTAGTTAAAAGTTTATATTTAAGAAAATAGTCACATTTTTAACTGCAAAAAAATGCCTTTATTTTTATTGGAACGGGAAAAAAATGTAAAAATCCATATGTAAATTCACAGCCTTCATTTATGTAGGAGCATTTAGACATATACTGCTTTAAAATATCAGTACGACAATCCTAAATTTAAAAAAATTTTATGGTCCCTCTCTAGAGCAAAAGTGCTTCAACCATCTCTACTTATTTGTGTGTTAAGATCCTGAGTGAATGATTATGTACTAGAACAATAATGTATTACTAATGTGAATATAATTTAATAAGATCAATAAAATGTGGGATATATTTTTCAATGACACTCAGGTAGTCTACAAAGAATAAAGTAATTTTCATTTGTAAATGTCCAGCAAAAAACTTAGTTGTAGTTTTTCTTAAGGCTAATGAGCATCAAATTGAATTTAATAATGTAAATATAGAAGTGTGTTACCTTACACATGAAAAGACAATAATCTTTGCTAAAGATAATAGTGCTAACGATTTGAGAAAGGGAGATACAGGTAGGTGCAAATAGGCCAAATTAGTTGTAACACATTAGATATTCATGTAACAGTCATAATGAATTAATGATAAAATCCATTATAATCTGGGTTTGTGTCCAACATTAAATTATATATTAGAAAGAAATCTGTTGTTCTACCAAGTACTATTCACTTTTGCTACTAATTTTTGTACATCTTGGCACAAACATAAAAATGGCATATTATGTGGAAAGCTGCTGACATAGGTGCAGCTTTCCTATGTTTACCTCCAGTGTACCTGCACTGCTTAACATAAAAATTCTCCCACATTTCCCCAGACATTTTTATGGTATTGGCCAGACTTGTTACTCTTACCATCCAGAAAAAAATATCAGAATTACTGGAGTCTGCCATAAATATCCAAACTGCTTTTGTTACCTGAAAAAACATACTTAACTCATTTGATTTACTGCAGACAAATCAAGCAAAATCTCTAGGTATCGCTCAGATCGGACACATGTTGTAAAAAGCCTACTTATATTGTAGCACTATTATTTTTGTTGCTCTAGGCATAAAATAAAAACACCCATGCTATTGTATCTGACTCATAGTCTTATAATAATCTCACTAGTGGGTGGCTGGATTTTTGGGTTGGAGAGTGACAAGTCTGTTTATAAAACTAAATTTAAAGTTCCCTTGGAATCAAACTGTATAGAAAATGTAGCAACTTAGCAATAAGCCCTGAAAGAGGCTCAGATTTTCTTTCTTCTGTTGGAAAGAAAAATACTATTAGAGAAGCGTCACTTGAATGCTAATGTCAGAAAAAGAAGAAAGAAAAGAAAAGGGAAGTGGGAAGCTTGCTGAAAGAGCATCATTTTTCCAAAGCAGCTATTTATTCTATATTTATATAAACTAAGTACTGTCTCACCTTTATCTCAGGGCTATGACAAAAGTGCAATAAAATTAAAAGATCAAAATAAAACCACTCCTGTCCTCCTTAGCTACTTAGAAGAGAGCACAGACAACTTCCTGACCAGAGTCTGTTCAAAAATTCTACCTTTTGAATGAAGTACCACGATCTTCTGATTCAAAATCACAAATTCCCAATTCCTCCAAATCTTCTCGGCTTTAACTTTCTTCTTTTTTGTTTTATTTTTATTAATTTATTAATTTTAATTTTTTATTAAATTTATTGGGGTAACATTGGTTAATTGGCTTCAGCTTTCTTCTACAGTATTTATCACAGTCAAACAACTATTCAATTGACTTTATTATCTATTACTAATTTATTATAAATATGTTTTTTGTGTATCTCCTCCCATTAGAATGTAAATACCACAAGGGCAAGAATGTTTGTGTTGTTCACTAACAAACCCACATGCTGAGGACAGTGTCTGGTGCAGTGGGTGCTCCATAAAAATCAGCTGAATAAACATAACTGTAACTGATACCCAGAAATTAAGCTGGAGTATAAACATTTAAGATGAACCAATGGCATAAAAGGCCAACTGAGATTCTAATAAAGATCATATTTACCTCTCATATACAAGGATTATAATTTTAAATCCATCACACACTAATAAATCCAATGATTACTTTGGGAATTACAGGTGTCTATATAAAATCCTCTAGAGCAGAATAATTCCTTCAAGCCTTCAAAGGTCAACAAAAGCTATGGGAATTCTAATAAACATATTAACATTTACATTTAGTTTTGAGTTACCTTTCTCTCTGCTTTATGTGGGAGACATGACAGTCTTATAAGTGTCTATTCAAACCACCTCACAAAGCAGTCTTTACACAGCATATAAGATTCAGCACAAAGGAGGGCAGAAGAGTACTTAGTGCTCAAGCTAGGAACAGGAAACATATAGAAAGGTTTATTATTAGTTTCCCGTTATGCCTTGTAACCAGACAGAACAAGTCACAAATTGTCTGAATATCCACAAGACGAATTTTTGTTCTTCTTTTGGCTTAAGCTATAAAGTGTTTTATAGTTTTTTAACACTAAAACTTTCTCCTGTTCCTTCCCTGCAAACACATATATTATTGGCTTTATTACATTACCTTTTAAAAGTCAGGTTTCACCAAAGATAAAACTTACGTAGAAAAATGTACTAAATGTCTGACATTTTGTCTTAACATACTTTTTGGAAAATACTTTTAAATGCAAAAGGGAATATAACATAAACTGTCACTTAGATGTTTTAGTGGCTGAAATGTGGCTTTTGATCAAGCTCAGTCTTCCACTGGCATATTTTTGCCATGTTAACAACTTGGGCCATTTTAATTTCCTGAACATTAAGTCCAAGAATAAAATCGTGCAATATTGTGGTAAGAATACAGAGAAAATAAAAACTATGTACCTTCTTAACAATATTTATCTAATAGTTTCCTGGCAAACACCATTATCCCAATGGCTTTGAAAACACTGAGAAAAATGAATTAGGCTTGAGGAAGACACGATGCTTATACTCTTTCAATATTTCTACACATGCTGTAAAAACCAAGGAACTATTTCCTAAGTATATGGTCTTTACAATAATGAAAAGTAAACAGTTAATTCAGGAACAATCCAGAATTTCCAAAATTCAAGTCCACTGCTTGATTCTCTCTTTTATATGATAAACTGCTAAATAATCTAATTTAATTTGTAAGTGTTTTAAGTACTAAGGTTTGAAATCAGCAGAAGCCTATGCTCACTTTATATTTTTAGTTAATACAGAAGAGCTATTTTTTATTAAAGCCTAACTGAGGTGCTAGGAATTGGTCTAAGTCTTTGCAAAAACAATTTCATTTAACACTCAAACAAACCTAGAAAGCAGATGCTCGTATTGTCTACATTTTTCAGATAAAGAAACAGATGCCCTGAGAAAATTTGGAATGTCAGGTGTCACAGGGCTATTGAAGAGCAGAACTGGCTGGAACGCAGCTTGTCTTGCCCACGAGCCTCGCTTCTCACCATCCCTACCACCTCATCTCACAGGATATAAATTCTAAAATTCTTATCCTACAAATGTGCCACACATACAAGCTGAAAGGTTTTCTGAACAATGACCGCACCGAAGGAAGCAAATAACAGGAAACATTTTGAAGAACAGTTACATACAACAATCTTGGCTGTCACTTTCCACTATGGAAGATCATGCTCCACAAAAGACCACAGCGATGCTAAGAGTGGGAATTAAAAAATTAAAAATTACATTATACCAGAAATTGCTCCAAAATAGGGAAATAAAGTGTCAGGGGCTGAACAGTTTCAAATAGTTATTTTTCTTATAAGAATTTTAGAATAAAGGCTGAAAATAATAAATTAGTTGATTGAAACAGACAAACCAAATCTAAAACATCACTGAACAAATCCTGAACAGCAAATTAAGACAAAACCAAAGGCTTTAAAACCATCATTTAAACACATGATCACAAAGTACAAAACAAGAGTGATAGCAGAATAAATTGCAGCCAGTTTACCACCACTAGCAAAAGAAGGTAATGGCAACTGAACCCATTCCAAAAGGCTTTCCTGTGTGCAGAGCCTCACTACCTTTGCATCCTAGCCAGCAGCAGTAGCTGAAGAGCAAAAGGCACTCCTGAGTCAGCCTGCGTATCTGGTAACTTGTGAGAGATCAGAAACTGCGTCAACAAGATCCCCAGTGACTCAACTTGTGTGAAAGTTTGCGAAGCCCTGGAGTAGAGGCTGGAGACCCAGGGGAACGGGAGGGCCCTCCCTCTGAGCACTGACACTGATGCTGTCTACGCCATCAGAAACCTACTGAGGGGCAGTCTAAAATCTGAAGGCAGAGCGAGACGAAGGTCAAGCCCGGGGCTTGTCCTTGGCGGGTGGGAGGATTACCCCAGGTGGGCTCCCCAACAAGTAAACAGACCGGAGATGGATAAAAACAAGGAAAATCGGCCTGGGATACTTTAGGGATGGCTGGTGAATTTTAAGGAGAGAGAAAGTGAAACGGTAATGACAGGTACACCGAGGGGCCATGCCTGGACAGTGCGGTAAAGAACGAACAGGGCCAGCGGGCCTGCCGACCCGACCTAGGGAGGCCCTAAGTGGAAATACTCCGCTCAAGGCCCTGAACAATGGAAGAGGTTTTTTTAGCTTGAAAGCTTCAAGCATGATGCTCTTTGAGGTGAAGTTCTTACTATCTCACTTATTTCATCAGAATTACACACAAACACAGACACTTACCAACCAAGACAACAAGTCTGTACTTCTCATTCATCTGTCGCCGATAGGGGGTCACTTCCTCATATGTGGGTATGTCGGCTGTATCATACTGATCACTCTTCTTGCATTCATACATGGATTTATTTGTTTTCTTATCTTTTCTACTAAGACGGAAGCTTCTTCTAAAACCAGCTGTAAATACAAAAGAAATTATTTCTAATAATAATAACTAAAAAAGAAACCCCCTAAAAACAAAAACCCTCAAAAAACCCTCAGTTAGGTCAGATTTTATTCGCCATAATATTGTTACAAGTGCACTTAGTAAGAGAACAAGAATAGAAGCTACACAAGTTCATTAAAGCAACAATTTATAAAAGAATCATCTAACATTCAAATATATAGTTATAATGATATGTTTTATTTGCTTCTACAGCATAGAGTTTACTTCAGTAATCAATGAGTAAAATAACTTATAAAGCAAAATAAGGAAGTTAGAAATCATAAGGATAATTTATCATGGACTGCTTAATAAACATATTTGATAAGAAAAAATTAAAAGCACTTAAAAAACATTTTAAATATAAATGATGGATTCTCTCATTCATAAACACTGGAGTATTTCATGTCATATTCTAAGCATAGCCAAACAACATACCTGGGACACAGACAGGATCTATTGTTAAATAAAAAGAAAACTAAATTAGGGAAAGCATACTGTCAAACAGGCCAATGCATGGGTTGGGCTACTAGAACCAGCTTGTTCCTAAAAGCAAGTTATTTAACTTACATGAGGCTCCAGGGGAATGGAATAATTGACTGAGCCTCAGGTCTTCTTCTATGGAAATTCTATGTTTTTATGATTTGAAGCCTACTGAAATTTGAAAATAAGTTTCATAGTGTACTCATCAACAGATCATATGATCTTTTGCTAAGATAACTTTTCAGGTATTTAAGTAAATTTCATGTCTGCTTAAAGTGCCCCCTCCAGCATGCTGCTATCACTTAACATGTGGGCTTAAAAAACTCAGCAAGAGTTCCTTTCCTCAGTCAACTCCCACTTTATTCTGCTTGCTTTTCATATTGTTGCAGTATTCTAGTTTTATTTCTTTTCTAGAATAGTGATATTCACCATACACATCATTCAAGAACTCATAAGCTGTGCAATCAATTGTTAACCAAACCAATCTATATAGTCTCTCAAAAATCCAGATTTTAAGACAGAGAAAACAGCCTGCTTATTAAAACATTATAGACCTAGACTGTTTTTCTCAGTGGTTACAGCATCAGTCCACTGAACCAGTCCCAGGTTCAATTCCAGCCAAGGACAAGTACCTCAGTTGCAGGCTTGATCCCCAGCCCCAGTCAAGGGTTGGGGTGCATGCTGGAGGCAACCAACTGATGTCTCTCTCTCACATCAAAGTTTCTCTCTCTCCCCCCCCCTTCCACTCTCTCTGAAAACCAATGGAGAAAATATCCTCTGGTGAGGATTAAAAATAACATTATATATATTCTGTATCAGCTCTAGAGTACAAAAGAAAATATTTTTCAAATATATAAAAATATATTATCTTTAAAAAGAATATTGATTCAATTTGATACATAGAAAACTTTAAAAATAAATCTATTTTATAACAAAATATAAGAATATAACTGTGAATTTTAGGGAACATAAAAAAATAATAATTATTACCATTGGATTTAAGAAGTTAATATGATTCAAAATAAAGGCAATATTAAGAAACAATTACTGATGACTATGGAGTTATATCACTCACCTTATAGATTCTGTATAGTAAAGATTAATCAACCCATTAAGAATAGGATGAAAAGTTAATCTAATATTCCTGTGGGCCACCAAGAGTCATTCTGATTTTGATGAAATATTCAGATTACTTGAGGGAAAGTATTTACAAAGGATTTGAAACAAGGAAAATAACTGCTCTAAAACTCATCAAAGATAAAGAGAAAAAAGTGAACCGGGTAAATAAGTGATGAAACACATTGGTGGGTTTTTGTTTTGTTTTCAATTTTTGCTTTAACACCTTTATTAAGATGTTAATTCACAAACTGTAACATTCATCCCTTTAAAGTGTACAGTTCAGAGAAACAAGATGGTGCCGTAGGTAACAGCTGCACCCGCCGCCTCCCGCAGCCACATCAAAATCACAACTGAAACACAGAACCACCGTCACTCAGAGCCTCTGAGAAATGGCTGCACAGAAGCCCCGCAACCAGGGACCCGAAGGGGCATCCAGACCGGGAGGAGGGGCGGAGACGCAGGCGGATGGGGCTGAATCGCAGAGATGGGCCGGGGGCCCACACCCGGTGCCCGGGCTGAAACCAGGAGGGAATCTCGGCGGTGGGGGTTTCCCGGAGTGAGGGGTCCCAGCCCCACAGCAGGCCCCCGGCCCAGGGCTCCAGGGCTGGGAAGAGATGTCCCCACAACTCCGGGCTGTGAAACCAACGGGGACTGTCCCTGAGGGTCGCGGAGGCTGCGGGAGCCCCAGCAGCTCCTCTAAAGGGCCTGGCACGGACTCACTCGGACGCTCCCTCTGAGCCCAGCGCAGGGCAGCAGCTGGAAAGGAACCTGGACACTTGGGGAGGAACTAACCTGCCTGAAATCCGGGCAGGAAGTGGAGGGCGGCTTCCTCCCAGGCAGAAGGGCTGGCGGAGGCTATTACTCCTTTGGCCAGTCCTCCCCGCCCAGAGCCCGCAGGCAGGCGCCATATTTGAATCGCCAGCACCTGACTCCCACCTTTGGCCCCGCCCCAGTGATACCAGGAGGCCCCGCCCCTCCCCACCTGCAGGCTCATCCAGGCCATTTCCAGTGGCTTTTCTGTGCAAGTGGCCTCTTGAGCCTCATGCTTAGGACTTTCCTAAAATCTCTCAAACAGGCAGCAGCGGGCCCCATTGGTTTGATAAGCGGCCCCAGGCCTGGCACTAGCAGCAGCCTGCATTGGCTCATAGCTCGGCCTCTCCTGGACACCTCCAAGCCCAGCACAAGTAGCAGCCATCTATGGTTTGCCATGTAGCTCATGCTGGGTGGCCCTGGGCAAGGCACTGGCACAGGCTGACTTTGCACCTCCTGGGAGGCCCCAGAGAAAGTGCACCTGGTGCTCAGTCTCGGGCACGCTGGATTACAACCCTACCACATCCATGAGTGACACTCAAGGGGCGCACTTGGTGAACACCAAAGCTCCACCGAAGTAAATCCTGCTCCATAGGGGTATCTCCAGCACAGCAGCTCTCTGGCTGTAGTTGCATCTGGTCCTCACAGCCGATTGGCCTGGGGGTCAATTCCTCCCAGTGACGCTAATAGCAACCAAAGCTCAACTACAACAGGACAGTGCACACAGCCCACACAGGGAGCACCTAGAAGGCCCAGCTCAGGTGACTGGGGAGGCTGAACCACTGGACCCTACAGGACACCTACTACACAAAGCCACTCTACAAATTCCAGGAGACATAGCAGCTCTACCTAATACATAGAAACAAATACCTGGAAGCAACCAAAATGTGGAGGCAAAGAAACATGTCACAAAGGAAAGAACAGAAGAAATCTCTAGAAGAGGAATTAAATGAAATAGAACCAAGCAAGCTAACAGATACAGAGTTCACAATAATGGTTATAAGGATGCTCAAGGATATTAGTAAGAGTATGATGAAAATAAGTGAGAAAATTGATGACATAATAAAGGACCAATTTGAAATGAAGGCTACATGAACTGAAATGAATAATTTACAGAAAATCAACAGTACAGCAGAGGGTGCTGAGAATCAAATCAGCAATTTGGAACAGGAAGAAACAAAAAACACCCAACCAGAAGAGCCAAAAGAAAAAAAAATCCAGAAATATGAAGATAGCATAAGGAGCCTCTGGGACAACTTCAAGAGGCCCAACATTCGTATTATTGGGGTGCCATAAGGAGAGGAAAGAGAGCAAGAAATTGAAAACCTATTTGGAAAAATAATTACAGAAAACTTCCCCTACCTGGGGAAAGAAATAGACTTACAAGTCCAGGAAGCACGGAAGGTCCCAAACAAGAGGAATCCAAAGAGGCTTACAGCAAGACACATCATAACTAAAATGCCAAAGGTTAAAGACAAAGAGAGAATCTTAAAAGCAGCAAGAGAAAAGCAGTTAGTTACCTACAAGGGAGCACCCATACGACTGTCAGCTGATTTCTCAACAGAAGCTTTGCAGGTCAGAAGGGACTGGCAAGAAATATTCAAAGTGATGAAAAACATGGAACTACAACCAAGATTACTCTACCCAGCAAAGCTATCATTTAGAATTGAAGGTCAGATAAAGAGCTTCTCAGACAAGGAAAAGCTAAAGGAGTTCATCACCACCAGACCAGCGCTACAGAAAATGTTGAAGGGTCTTCTTTAATAAGAAGCTAATGAACAAAAGAATCTGATGAACTAAATAGATCCAGAGACATTGATGCATGTAACAGACGATCATATTTCAGAGGGAAGAGGGAAGGGGGGTGGAGGGTGGAAAGAGATTAACCAAAGAAGTTATATGCATATATGCATAACCCACGGACACAATGACGGGGTGAAGGCTTGGGGAGGGGGTTGGAGCGAGGTGGAAGGGGTCAATTGGGGGGAAAAAATGGGACACCTGTAATACTTTCAACAATAAAGATAAATTTTTTAAAAAGTACAGTTCATTCATTTTTAATATTTTCACAGTTATGCAGCCATCACCACAATGAATTGTAGATTTTCATTATCTTCTCCTTCCCATACCCATTAGCCAGTCCCAATTCCAACCTACCTCCCATATCTAGACAAACAAAAAAAAGGCCACATTCGTGTTTATAAGAGAAGAGATTCGAGGGAAGCAAAAGGGGAAATGTGAAGTCCTGGTTCTCAGACGAAGAAAAGATGTGTGACCCCTAAAATCCCACGTGCAGACACAATTCAAACTTCTGTGTAAAGGGTCAGAGGAGATGCTGCACATTATTTTTTTGTTTCTCTGTTTTTAGGATGTTGGGAAAGACTGAGAAGAACTCAGAGAAGGGACCCCTTACATATACCTCAGAGTCACTGCAACACCACACCAGAAGTAGCTGAGATTTGTGCTACTTCCAATGCATTAGCAGAGTGGTTTCCAGACAACAGTCTCTGCCTGATTTGCAGAAATTAGTTATCCCATCCCAGTCCCACCCTAACTCCGTCACCTGTGACTGCTGGACAAAACTGGAATCCAGTATAATAGGGTAGCTTTTGGTATAGCACAAAAATGGCATATCGCTGTTCTAACTTTTCTATGCTGGTATTTCTTTGTGTTCCAATTTCAGTTCTCCACAGTTCTTGTCTCCAGAATGGCAATTACAGGATAAGCAGGTAGAACTAGAAATGCCTTCACAATTATTCCCTGTATGCAGGAAGGGTTTTCCTCAAGTCACTACAAACTTTTGGCACAGAAATAGTTCTAACTAGGACATAAATGCCTCATCCAAAGCAAATAAAATCCAAATGTGAAAACCTGAAAATTTTCTGATCCACAAATCAGATAAATCCCAAATTTCAGTGAAAGTGTTAACCTCACTGGGTCTTTACAGTTAATTGAAGTTTTTGCTTTCATCATAGACAAAAGGATAGTGGAGAAAGGAAAGAAGTAACCAGATTTCTAACGTGAGAATCTACAGACGTCAAAGATAGGGCCTGTGGTCCACAGGATGGTCTGGTGATGTTAGCTGTATCTGGCTGGTGCAGAACAGATGCTTGGTAAAAGTTTACTAAATTGAATTTTAAAAGGCAACAACAAAAACCCTAATATTATTCCAGTTTTATTTTCTTATGTAAATTTCAACAAAGAAAGGGCACATTCAATATTTTCACAAGAGAAAATCCTAAGAGGCAGACAAAAGAGCAGAACATTGCAAACACCAAGGCTTAGCATGGGAGGAACCCTGGAGACCATCTGGGCCTGCTCCACCCCTGCTTTCTGGCCAGCACACACGTTAAGGTCACTGCCCTCACCCACGCCCATGACAGGGTCCTGACCTCATTCACATCCATTTTCTAGTTGGAGAATACCGAGCAGGTGAAATTCCCACAGGTTATGAGCTTCAGTGCCTTGACCCAATATGCACATTTACAATACTAAGGGAAAGGCAGTCAGGTTACCACAGCAGCAGCATCACTAGGTGTTAAAAAGCAGACAAGAAGTGGACAGGTCTGGGCACTGCCCTGCTGACTTACCATCTGTGTGACTTGCCAACTTTTAAAAAACATCTCTAAGGCTCCTTTTCTCAACATTAAAATAGCAGTACCTACCTCATAGTGTTGTTAAGAATTAAACAATTGCCATAACCATTTGGCCCAGTACCTGGCCTGTGGTAAATACTATACATGATAGCTGTAAATTAGTGCTTGATTATGTCTCCAACTTATTTAAAGTACCTTGAAGGCAGGAACATGCTATACCTCCCTGTGTTCCCACAACACACAGTTTAGCAAGAAAGGAAAAAATAAATTAGGGGCTTATTAATAAGCCCTTAACTAGCTAATGTTATAAAAGAGACAAAATATTAAAGCCAGACTTAAATGTTAACTATTAAAAGTACCCTACTAAAGTAGTGAGGCATTTTATTTATTTATTTTATTTTTATTAATCCTCACCCTAGGGTATGTTTTTATTGATTTTGAGAGAGAAAGGAATGGGGGGGGGGGAGGGAGAGAAACATCGATGTGAGAGAAAAATATCGATCAGTTGCCTCTCATATGTATCTCCACTGGGGATCGAACCTGCAACCTAGGTATGTTCCCTGACTGGGAACTGAACCTCTTGGTGTATTGGACGACACTCCAACAAACAGAGCCACAAGGCCAGGGCAGTGAGGCATTTTAAAGAAACACAACAGAAAGATTTAGTGTCCATTAACTATTCATGTTTTTAGTTACTCTTTCTAGGGATGTATGTTATTTCTGCTACTATATTTAAATTTAAAAGGCATCCTTCCCACTGTCTTACTGAGCACAATCCTTTACTCCTCTGATCCACATATACCTACATATGCTCCATATCTACAGCACACAATACATATACACATATAGACATATGCATGGGTACACACGTATACACATGTACATAAATATCCATATATACACACAGATTTTAAAAACAAAACAAAGAAAAATCCCAAACCCAGAGCAACCAATAAAATAGCTAGAACAGAAGCTGTAACAAAAAGTATAAAATCCAAAGTACTTGCCTATGATTATTTCTCAAACCAAAAACCAAAATAGCCCATTTTCCCAGAATCTATCTGGCATGGCCTTCAAGGCAGTACAGAGATTGTAACTGTGAAACTTCAGTAGCATGATGAGTGATGTGTCCACACACCTGGTTAAGTCTAAACTTAGAGAAAATGAATTCTATGTCAGGAAAGGGGGTTACTATTTCTTGGCTTCAGACCTTTGTTGTTGTTGTTAATCCTCACTGGAGGATATTTTTCCATTGATTTTTAGACAGTGGAAGGAGGGGAGGGGGGGAGAGATGGAGAGGGAAACATCGATGTGAGAGACACACATCGATTGGTTGCCTCCCGCAAGCAACCCCACCAAGGGATTGAACTTGCAACTCAGGTACTCGCCCTTGACCGGGAATCAAACCTGTGACCCTCCGGTGCATGGGCCAACACTCTAACCACTGAGCCACACCGGCCAGGGCTCTTGCTTTCAGATCTTATGTGGTTCTCGTTAAAAGGGAGATAAAAAAAAAAAAAGTGTACTGAAAGCAAGCAGATGGTTCTTTCAAGCAGAGGGTTCTTTTAGATAAATATAAATAACCTAGAGCCTGTTTAATTCCAGTTCATTTCCAGTGCCCAAGTCTCAGTAAGAACTGGCTTTTAAAAAAGAAGGGTGGTAAAAGGAATAGTAACAAGGAATTTGGAGTAAGGGAACAGTTTTACACAAAATATATTTTCCCTTATATTTCACATTTTTGTAATTTATAACTGGCTCAGCACTTTTATGAAAGGCTTTTTCCAGGGCACTTACCCACAGCTGCTAGAGATTTGTGTGTTTTAAAGGAACGGCAATTTAACGTTATTACAATAGGAAAGTGACTTTAGAGTCACAGAGTAAGACTGCAGGTGCAGGTCAACCCCTAATCACAAGGAGACATTTCTTATCTCATATTTTCCAGTACAGGCCATTTACCATGATACGTTAACACATCATTTAATAGCTTTGTTTAAAGTTAAACTTATTTTTTACTATAAAACAACGTAAGTTGTTTGTTATCTGCTCATTATTTCAGTAAGACTACAACAGACATCTGTGCACATTCCCTTTCGTCCATGTCACTGATGACTTTATTAGGACAAGCTGAGAAGGTAGACAGATCTTGTCCAAATGCTAGTCACTCAGACTGGTTAATAACAGTGTACATTTCCACTAGCAGTAAGTAGGATTGCCCATATTACCAGAAAGTACTTCTAATCACTTTAAAGCCTTTAAGGATTGGACAAGTGAAAAATTGTATAGCATTTCATTTTAACTCTTAGTGGAGTTAGACTTTTTTTCATGTTTATTACTCATCTGAATTTCTTATTTCTTCTGAAAATTGTTGTTTAATACATTTAGATCACTTTTTGATTAGGGTGTTCATAAATAAAGCACATACTCCTGTATCTTTTCAGGTCACAGACCTCAGCCCTATTTGTTGCAAAGACTTTATGATTTTCAACTTTTCTTTTTGATGAAATTTTAAATGTTTACATATTTGAGTCTGTCAATTTCTTTCCTTTGAGATTTCTTCCACTGTTTTTAAGACTTTCCTATCCTTAGGCCTGATATATATTCACCTATATTTTCTAAAGTTTAAAAAATATGGCTTTCATGGCTTTACATTTAATTTTTTAAATCCCATCTGGAATTTCCTATACGCATGAGATCAAGCTTGCAAGGTGAGGCTGTAACTTTAAATTTTTCTAAAAATTAAGCAATGGTCCCAGAAACACTTACTGAACAATCCCTTTACTGCTTTATGTTGATACACACTTTGTCCTGGAGTACCAGATGATTATTTATTATGTGACAAAAAAAGGTGATTCTTGGTCTGAGTTTAGGTGATTCTTATTAATAACACCACTTGAAGTGCATTATTTGGGTTAGTTCCTTTAATTCTCACAGCAACCCAATGAAGTACATGCAGCAACCCATGTGATTTAAGCAGCTCTTCTTTTACCGTAATAACAACAATAATGATAATAATAAAACAATGAAATAAAGTCAAGAAGAAAGTTTTAAATGTTATTCTACAGACATAGATATATAATAGAAAAAAATGATGAGCCTTCTGTATGAAATAATTTAATAGGAAAATTTATCAAAGAAGAGCAGCAGTTTAATTAAGGGATTAAAAATCCTAAGTTCTTTTTCTCTTAGAAGACATTTTCTAACATAACTAAATAATTTTTTAATCCTCCTCTGAATTGAAGATGATGCATAAACTATATAAAAGTGTCACTGTCCTCAAACAACTCCACATCTAGTAAAGGACATAAAAATTACTCCCAAATAAAAATTATTCCCAAATACTTATAGTTTAAAGGGTTTTACAACATAGGCCCATGGCTAGAAACTAAGATTTTTTTGCAAATACTCTCAATCTGTCTCTAATTGGACTTTGACATTTCTCTTAAGTAAAAATAAACAAACAAACAAACTCAGGCTGCGGTGGTTTGGTCATTTTCAAAGCTACTTCGCTACACTTTAGTTATATAACACCATTCATCAAAAGAGCATTAAATGAATGCTTGTATGTGAATTAAGAATCATTTGTTATTAAAGTAAGTTTCACATTGTAGAAAGTGTTATACCTGTCAATTCTATGTCAGTGATTTTTTTGGCAGTAAAAAAAAAAAAAAAGAGACCCATCTCAGAACAAAAGACACACAGGATGAAAAAAAATTTCTGGAGGATTTTAAGGGAGCAATACAGTCACAGTAGGGGTCTTTAACACCCCACTGACTTTACTGGATAGATCTCCCAGACAAAAAATCAACAAGGAAACAGTGACTCTAAATGACACACTAGATCAGATGGATTTATTTGACATTTACAGAACATTTCACCCCAAAGCTGCAGAATATACATTCTTCACAAGTGCACATGGGACATTCTCAAAGATAGACCACATGTTAGGAAACAAAAGTCTCTACAAGTTCAAGAAGATTAAAATCATATCAAGCATCGTCTCAGATATTTACACCATGGGCTACTATGCAGCTGTAAAAAAGAAGGATCCCCTACCCTTTGAGGCAGCATGGAGGGACCTGGAGAGTAGTATGCTAAGCGAAATAAGCCAGTCAGAGAAAGACAAGTATCATATGATCTTACTCATAGGTGGTATCTAATGAACAAAATAAACTGATGAACAAAACAGAAGCATGGAAGAGACTGATGTATCTCAGAGTGAAGGCATGGGGGGGGGGGGGAGCGAAGCGAGAACAACCTAAGAACTTATATGTATATATGCATAATCCATGGACAATTTTGTGGTGAAGGTCTGGAAGAGGGGTGGGGGTGCAGGGTGGAGGGGATCAATGAGGAAACAAAAAGAACATCTGTAATACTTTCAACAATAAAGATAAATTAAAAAAAAAAAAAAAAAACTTGAAGCATCCAAAATATACAGAAGTATGGCAAATATTAAATGACAAAACGCTTTTTCAAAGAAATTCAGTTGAAGCCATTAAAATTATAATTACAAAATTATACAGCACCACAGAAATGTATTTAATACAATAAATGGAAAAATGAGACAGAATACAAGAGTTTTATTTTTTTACTAATATAAAAATTGGCATAGATACGGAAATATAGAAGAAAATGTTTAAAAAGAGACAATGGTTGTAATAGAGAGAGAGGGCTGTGGGCAATTATTTTGTTATATTTTTCAAACTTTCCATAATGTTACATAATTCTATAATTTGAAAAAAACCTACAAAACATTGTTCATAATATATGAACAACCAAATGAATTCCAGTATTGGCAAAGGTATTTGTGTGGTTATATCAACATCACAAAATACACAAAATATATTTTGACCATGTCTCAGAGGCAGGTTCTTAATCTTTTATATTTTGAAATGACTATGGTAATAGAACAACTATTTCTAACATCCACAATAGTTAGAGATAACCAATAAATCAAAATATTTAAGTAGAAATTAAAGTAAAAACAATAATGGAAAAGTTTTTTAGAAAATGAGACTACAGTATGAGAACTAAAGATCAAAGGTCAAGAAGATAAGAGGACCAGCAATCTCACCTAAAAAGTGAAGATAAACAAAAGCAGTCAGGGTTTTGAAAACTTACAACCAAACTAATAAAATGTATGTGAAATATTTTTTAAAAATCACAAATCTTTATCATATTCTTTGGCTCCCATAAGTAACTTCATTGTAAATTTATAATGTAAATATTGATAATTTTATTTTATTTATTTATTTTTTTAAAAATATATCTTTATTGATTTCAGAGAGAGGAAAGGAGAGGGAGAGAGAGAAATAAAAACATCAATGATGAGAAAGTCATTGGTCGGCTGCCTCCTGCACACCCCAGACTGGGGATCGAGCCCGCAACCCGGGCATGTGCCCTGACAGGGAATCGAACCCCGATCGCCTGGATCCTAGGTCGATGCTCAACGGCTGAGCCACGCCCGGCTGGGCTGATAATTTTAATGATCTTACTTTTTAATAAAATTTTTATATTTAGTATGGTATTTTCATTAAAAATACATGATCATTTTTGAACAAACATGTCCATTAACACAAACGGTCCTCTAATGTAGTCAAGGTAACTCCACCAACAATGAACAACCTCAAAAAGACACACGTGAAGGAAAGTGAAGTCATACATGCTTTTCTGATAATTCAAAGGAAATAAATTTTCAAATGGGACCCTTTCAATCTTTGGCTATGTAACCAATCCTTCTTTTATGTAACCAAACTTGTCTAGTAACATCAGATACTGTGCATTCTCAATGTTTTTATTAGTAATAAGCTTTTAACGTGTAAATTTTATAGATATTTGTAGAATGGGAAAAGAAGAGTCTCAGTGAAATCTCTTTGAGTCATAACAGAACAATACTGATCACAGGTACCTCAAAAATTAGACATTTATAGAAGAATCCATTCTAAAGTTTCTAATTTAAAAATACATTTATTTGATGCAGATACAATTATGAAAACTACTTACTTTCTTAAAAGGAGATAAAAATAAACATTTTATCTTTTCTTGTCTTAATATACTAAAATGTGGAATTTTTTTTTTTTTTTAATTTAAGAGAACTACCAAAAATACTGTACAAAAAAATTTTTTTTGCATCTTTAAACACTGGATTAATTTGACCAAGCAAATATTTAACTAGTTCAATCGGTACCTTAATTACAAGGAAGAGAAAATTTTAATATAAATGACCTTTTAAAGAAGATTAAAAACACACACATGTAGACATTAATAAAAACTAAGCAGCTGAAAACTATTATACAGTGTTAGGCTCCTAACAACAAAACATTGAAAATTTCCATTAAAATCAACATTTTAATATAAAGCCAATGTTGATATAATGATGTAAATTGTAACAGACATGTAAAAACTATGTAGTAACATGATCCTAGGACAAAGTTATTGTTGAAATGATGCTCCTACAGTATGCCAATCATAAAATTATCTGAAAGACAATGGGGCAGAATTAAGAACACCTTAAAGTGACAAACAAGTGAAAATCTTGGGAGGGGGTTCAAACTGAAAAGAAATGCCAATGCAGAACTATGAAAGTTACTAAGATCTGAAGAAGCTGGGTGGGTCAGCTTCTATATTCATCTTATAAAACAGTGTCGGGAGGAAAAAATCTCCAGAGAAACATACGCTATCATGGATTACATTTACCAACCATACAGATGCCAGTTGTATATATGAAAGGGAAAACGCTTTTGGACAAAGTAACAGAAAATTCATTTCTGGAATGTTACAGGTTCAAAGTTGCTCTCAATAAAACTTAAATGCTGAAATGCCATAATCTTTCAACTCACCTCAAGTTAAGAATAGAAATTCAAAGTACCTAATGAAATCATGGAAGCTAATATAAGATATCAACTTGCAATTTCCAAGGGAAAAACATTTACTTGGTCTTAAAAAGTTTTCCTGATACCACTGACACTTTATTTTTAAAGCATAGCACAACATTACCATAAAAAAGAGAAACCATATGAGAATTTAATTTTCTGCCAGCCAGCTAATAAAGAAATGAGTTCTTATTTACACTCTCTCAAAATTAGGAAAAAATACAGTTTGCACACATAAACTTGAATATAAAAATGTAGTTCTGAAAAGAAGGGAAAATTGGATTTGAAATTTTAATGTATTTTTTTAAGTTGAGTCTATGCAACCTAAAATTCTCCAAGCAGGAATGGTTTCTTCTGACAGAAAAAAATATTTCCAAGTAGAATTCCAGACATGTTGAGATTATGCAGAGTTCTCTCTTGTTCAAGAAAGAACCTGTACCATTTCTGACAGAACACTTCTAAATGTTCTCTTTATATAAATTTTATTTTTTTGGAAACATATTGAGACAGTATAATTAGACAGAGCTTTATTTACCTACATAATGTTCTTTAATAAAATGGTTGAATATTGGCGAAAATGGGAATTTTTGCACGGTTTAAAAAATAGGCAATGTAACTTGTTGAGGATCAGTAGTGTTTACAGATAAAAGAATTAAGAAGCAGGATTAGAAAAAAACATAGAAGTGGAGATGGGTAAATAATAATATTTAAAAGAAATGAGAGCAAATGGTCAGTTTTGTTTTTATTGAACTTTATGGTAAACACTTCTGTTAAATAGAAAGAACAGCCTTAACTCACATAAGTCCCAAAACTGATCTTGTTTTAAAAGAATGCATGAAGTACTCCAGCAAGGCAGCAGTGGAGAAAACCTGATGATTTTTCAGGAAACCACTTGCAAGAAATTATGTTTGAAGACAGATGTATGATAAGCAGTGCTTTGTGAATTGATTATAACAAGATTTCTATAATGAATTAACCAGAAGAAAAACAGTCTGTAATTCTTACCAATGTTAAAAAACATTCCTCTTTGCATGGACTATTTTGTACTGCATTAGAAAAAAAGGAGAGAGAATCTTTAAAGCAGACCTTGTACCACTGAAACAATTACCCTTTGGACTCCAACAGAGACAGACACACACCAAAAATATACTACCTTCCACACTATCCCCCCAAAGCTAAATGAAATATATACATATATATGTATATATATATATATATATATATACACACATACATAATTAAATAGAAATGAAATATATATCTGAAATATATAAAGTCAATGGTTTGACAATTTTATATAGTCAGCCTTTGACTTATAGGAATTCAACCTTTTAAGGTGCAATTTTCTACAATTCATATTTACAGCATACTATCAATTTACCTTCATGTTGTTATTATAAAATGTTTGGCAACTACCATACAACTTACAATGCCCACTCAGTGAGCATTTTTCCTTCCTTCCAATAATAATAGCCAAATATCTTTTGATAAATACACTAACCTCTACAAAACGCGGTATGTTATGCATTAGTAAGAATCATACCACACAGTATGCATTCGTATCAGTGATAGATGATTAAATATGGTTTTAATATATAATTATTATACAGACAGACATTCAATTTTTGGAGTATTATAATGTTACTTCTTTCAAAAGAGTCCACTTAGATCATTTTGAAATGGAATGTATTTGTCAAAAATGCAACTGGTCATCAATCAGGTTACTGTTTTGTGCTTAATTTTTATACACTTCAAAGAAAGTAAAAATAATGTATTCACTGGGCTATTGGCTAGTTTAGATGAATAGTGGTCATAGGTCTATAAGTAGCCCCTGGGTGGTGTAATTTTTGATTCAGGTGTATTTTGGGTGCAAGTTAGACCACTTCGGTGTATCCTCTCCTGTGGACTCAGGAGATACAGGATGTGAAGGTGGGTTAGGGGCAAGGGTAAGGTTCTAAAAAAAGCCAGGGTCTCAGAAATTCTAAATAGTTGTTGGAAAAGACCTCATGAGAAAGCTAAACTTCTTGAAACTTCCTTGACCATTTTCCAGAACTTTCCTAGAACTGGTAAAGGTGCCATGTGCTGAGAATGGGTACAGATGCATCCTGTGTGCCTGGAAGTTCTTTAAAACCAGTGGCACTACAATGTGTCTGTGAAAGTAGTGATGTCTGCTGGGATTTGATGTACCCTAGAATATTATGGTCATTTGTATGATATGTAGTGACTAATACATTACAAATCCATTCCATTTTGTTGCCCACGTGTATTGTTTAAATTACTTCTTTCAGTGAGAGAAACACTTATGTAAAAGACATATCAAATCTCCAAAGGATAATTTTTCCCTCAATATAATAATTACCACAGATCTACTTAAACAGGAGTAGGGGAATGGAAAATGGTTAATTTTGTGTCACCTTGGCTGGGCCACAGTGCTCAGACACCTGCTCAGCCAGTACTCTATAGGATTCCATGAAAGTGTTTATTGGATGAGATTAACATTTAGCTCAGCAGACTGTGAATAAAGCAGATTACCCTCCATAATGCGGGTGAGCCTCACCCAATCAGCTGAAAAAGGTTAACCTCCCCTGAGCAAGAAGGAATTCCGTCAGATGGCCTTGGGGTTGAACTACAATTCGTCTCGGGTTCTACAGCCTCCAGACAGCCTATGCTGCTGATTCTGACTTACTCCACAATCATGTCAGCCAACTTTTTAATATCTCTTTCTCCTCATATACAAAATTATGTATCTATAATAGATATAGACATCTATATCTATACCTATATTAGATATACAAATATAATATAGATATAGATATATAATATATCTATATCACATATACATTCTATTTCCTCAGTAATACAGCAGATTAGAAGATAATGTTAAAATTTTAGAATAAAGTGACATTTCCTCATTAATACAGAAACCATGTGTACCATTTTAAAATCATCAGAATAGAGAAAAATCAACAATACCAAATTTTGGTTGTTCAAAAGGACTAACAAAATGGACAAACCTTTACCTACACAGACCAATTAAAGAAGCCCTAGCTGATATGGCGCAGGGGTGAGAGCACTGGCCCGTGAACTGAAGGGTCTCAGGTTCTAGCCTGGCCAAGGGCACATACCTTGGTTGTAGGCTCGATCCTTGGCCCTTGTTGAGGCTCGTGCAGGAGGCAACCAACTAACGTGTCTCTCTCACATCGATGTTTTTCTCTCTCTCTGTCCCTTCTGCTCTCTGAAAAGCAATGGAAAACATATCCTCAGATGAGGATTAAGAGAGAGAGAGAGAGAGAGAGAGAGAGAGAGAGAGGGAGAGAGAGGACCCAAATTACTAAAACTGGGAACAAAAGAGAGGATACTGTTACCAAACTTGAAGAAATAAAATGATTACAAGGAAATACTATGGACAACTGTATGCTAACAAATTAGACAGTCTAGATGAAATGGGCATATTCCTAGAGATTTACTACTGAAATTGAAAAAAGAAATACAAAGTCTGAATAGACAATTAACAAGGAAAGGGATTGAACTGGTAATCAAAATATTTCCCACAAAGAAAAGCTCAGGACCAGATGGCTTTAGTAGTGAATTCTATCAAACGTTTAATAATTAAAACTATTCTTTATAAGTGCTTAAAAGAAAAGTAGGGAACACTTCCCAACTCAGTGCATGAGGTCAGTATTATCCTGATAACCAAAATCAGAGAAAGACAGCACAAGAAGAAAATCTACAATCAATTATCCCAAATCCTCTAAATACTAGCAAACCAAATTCAGCAATATATAGAAAGGATTATATACTACGAGCAAGTGGGATTTATCATAAGAATGCAAAGTTGGGTCAACATATAAAAATCAATCGATGTTGGAGATTAAAGATGGCGGCAGCAGACTGAGTGGAAGCTACACTGACGCTCTCCTGGGAAGAAACTGGAAATACAACTAAAACTTAGAAAAAACATCCTGAATAACCAATTGCAACTCAAGATGAGCTAGGAGAGCACCCTCATTTTAACAAAGGAGGAAAAGAGACCACATAGAGACTGGTAGGGAGTGTGGAGGTGTGAAGACGGCTGGCTGGGCTCCCACAGGCAGCAGCTGAAGGCCCAGAGGAGTATCTCAGCTGTGAGGGTTCCCACTGAAGACTCTGGGGCCTAAATCCCAGGCTGGGCTTCCAGCCCAGAGCACCAGAACTGAGAAAGGTGCCCACATAACATTTGGCTGCGAAAAGCAGCTGGGTTTCTGTCTGCCAGGGAGAGGTTGGAACTGCAGGCACCTCCTTAAAGGGCCAACACACAAAGTTTCATGTGCAGCCAGCCACTCACCTTGGGCAGAATGGACGGGAGCTGTGTGAGGAGAATCTAGAGTTGTACGCCCTGGAGATTGAGATCAGAAGACACTCCTCTGGATGCCTATGCCAAACCTTTCCCCCATACTGCAGAGGACATCTTTCTCAGGCACACAATTTGCTGCTTTTGCCTGGGGCGGGGGGGAGCAATTGCCCCACCCTGCTGGAAAGCCTCTCGCCCTACCCAGAGGAGTTTCTACAGCCTGAAGCTCATTAAGAGAATAAAATTAATCAGCCTGCAGGCAGAGGCAGACTTCAGAGTGCTGAGTCTTTGCCTCATCTGCTTCTGGACCAGGGACTTGGAAAGCAGACTTTGGTGTGCATCTTAGTCCTGTCCAAATGCACCCAGCCCCAACAGACGGGACCTCAAGCCAAGGGTTGTTGATAGCTCCAAAAAGGGTACTCAGGGCTAGTCACAAACTGCATCTGACATTGACCTGCACCAGAGACCCTCCAAAAAGACTAAGAGTCCTAGCAGATCCACCTAATACAGAGAAACAAACTCAAATAGGCAGCCAAAATGGGCAGACAAAAAAAAACCACAAACCCCAAATGAAAGAATAAGAGAAGTCTCTAGAAAAAGAGCTAAATTAAATGGAGATAAGCAATCTATCAGATATAGAGTTCAGAATACTGATTGTAAGGACCCTCAACAGCATGAAAAAAGATATGGAAACTATGAAAGAAATGAAGAATGGAATAGCAGAAATAAAGAATACATTAGAAGGAATAAACAGCAGATTAGAGGAAGCTGAGGATAGGATCAGCTAATTAGAAGACAGTGCAAAAAAAATCCCTCAATCAGAGATCCAAAAAGAAAAAAACAATTAAAAAACAGGAGGACAATTTAAGGGAGCTGTGGGACAACATGCAAATGTAACAATATTCACATTACAGGAGAGTGAGAAGAGGCTCAAAGTAAGCAAGGGTTAGAGAACCTGTTTGAGGAAATAATAGCAGAAAATTTCCCTAACCTGTTGAAGGAAAAAAGTCACACAAGTTCAGAAGGCACAGAGAGTCCCAAGCAAGAAGAATCCAAAGAGGCCAAGGCCCAGACACATCATAATTAAAATGCCAAAAATGCAAGACAAAGAGAGAATATTAAAGGCAGCAAGAGCCAAGCAAGCTGTTACCTACAAAGGAGCTCCCATAAGGCTGTCACAGCTTCCATCAGAAACTCTATAGGCCACAAGGGAATGGCATGAAGTATTCAAGGTAATGCAAAACAAGGATCTGAAACCAAGACTACTCTATCCAGCAAGGCTATCATTCAAAAATAGATGGTGAAATAAAGAGCTTCCCAGACAAAAAAAGACTAAAGGAATTTATCACCACCAAACCAGCAATGCAAAAAATGTTAAAGGGACTGCTATAATAGTAAGAAGAGACAGAGTGAGAAACATAGGCATAAGGAATTAAAATGGCAATAAATAAGAACCTGTCAATAATAACCTCAAGGACTTTAAGGGAGAGATCAACAGCAATATAGTCATAGTCGTGGACTTTAACACCCCACTGACTTCACTGGATAGATCTTCCAGACAAAAAGTCAACACAGAAATAGTGACTTTAAAGGTCACACTAGATCAGATGGATTTAACTGATATTTACAGAACATTTCACCCCAAAGCTGCAGAATACACATTCCTCTCAAGTGCACATGGGTCATTCTCAAAGATCACATACTGGGACACAAAACAAGCCTACGAATGCAAGAAGATTGAAATCATATCAAGCATCTCACATCATAATGGCATGAAATTAGAAGTCAACTACAGTAAAAACACTCAAAAACATTCAAACACATGGATGCTAAATAGCATGTTATTAAAAAAATGAATGGGTTACCAATAAGATCAAGAAAGAAATCAAAAACTTCCTAGAAACAAATGAAAATGAACACACAACAACCCCAAATCTATGGGACACAGTGAAAGTAGTCCGAAGAGGGAAGTTTATAGCACTACAGGCCTACCTCAAAAAGCAAGAAAAATTTTTAGTAAACTATCTAACCCTACCACTTAAAGAATTAGAAAGCTCCCCTGTGAAGCCACCTGGACCAGGGCTTTTGTCTACTGGGAGTTTTTTTTATTACTGCTTCAATTTCATCAGTTGTTATTGGCCTATTTAGGTTTCTGATTCTCTCTGATTCAGTCTTACATGATCTCACTCATATGTGGAATCTAATAAACAAAAGAGACTAAGGAAAAAAATAGATCCAGAGACACAGAAGCATGGAACAGACTGATGAATCTAAGTGGGAAGATGGGGGTCAGGGAGTGGGTGGGGAGAGATTAATCAAAGAACTTATATGCATATATGCATAACCCATGGACACAGACAACAGTGTGGTGAAGGCCTGGGGGGGGGGGTAGAGTAAAATATCCATTAAAAAAAATCAATCAATGTTATACACTATGTTAGCAGAATGAAGAAAATAATCCATATGATAATCTCAACTGAGGTAACAGAAGGATCTTCTAGATAGAAGATGGAATAATCTTCAAATAGTTTTACTTATTTCCTTTCCAATCTCGAGACCTTTTCTTTCTTTTCCTTGCCTAACTGCTCTGGCTAGCACCTCCAGTACCACATTAAATTAAGTGGCAAAATGTATATCTTTGTGTAGTTTCTGATCTCATAAGGAAAGCATTCAGTCTTTCACTAGTAAGTATGCTGTTAGCTGTAGGGTTTTAGTAGATGGCCTTTATCAGGCTGAAGAAATTCCCTTCTACTCTTAGCTTGTTAAGTTTTTGTCACAAAAAGATTTTTTGTCAAGTGCTTTTCAACCCAACCAAACTACCAACACTGTTCCATCAAGGTTGCTGATAACTTCCTCATTGTAAATAAAAGGTCAGTTCTCTTTCATCATCTTATTTGACCTTCAGCAGCATTTGTCAGAGCTGACCATTCCTTCCACCTTGGAACTTTACATGACTAATAGAAAATCACACTCCAGGTTTTTCTTCTACTTCACTTTGAGTTCTTTTCTTGCCTATATACCTATATTAATGCCCTGGTGATCTCATCCAGCTTCATGGCTTTAAATTTGATCTGACTTTGACAACTTCTAAGTCAATAGCCTGAATTCAAAGCCACCTACCAATAGCCAATTGCCTATTTGACAACTGTTTAGATATTTTAAGCTCAATATATTCCAAATGGAATACCTGGCCTCTTTCCCAACACTTTCCTCTGCAGTCTTTCCCATCTCAGTAGATGATAACTCCATCCTTGAAGTTACTAAGTCCAAAAACAATACACTCCTTCTGAGCCTCCAATCTGTCAGAAAATCCTGTCAATTCCACCTTCAAAACATATCTAGAATCACAGATCTTCTCACTACCTCCACTGATAATATCTTGGTTCAAACCACAATCATTTCTTACCTGGATTACCATATGGGTCCCTGCTTCTGCCCTTGCTCCCTTCCAGGCATTCTCAACTGATCAGCCAGAGTGATCCTTAAATATATGTCTCCTCATGTCACTGCTCTGTCAGAATCCTTCCATGATTCCCCATCTCACACAGAGGAGCCAAAGAATCACCCTATCTGCTTCCTCCCAGTCCACAACCATTCTGCTACGTCAACAACCTGTCAGTTCCTCCCTTGTTCACTCTGCCCTGGCCACAATAGTCTCCTTACTGATCCTGAGACACATCAGGGCCCCATCTCAGGCCTTTGCACTCTCTGGCATACTCGTTTTCCCCAGGGCTCCCTTCAGGTTTTCAATGAAACATGACAGTCTAAGGAAGGCCTTCCTTAACCCCCTACTGAAATTTAAAACCACATTTCTGCATCTCCCCCATTATCCCATTTCTGCTTTACTTTTCTTCATAGAAATTACCATGTACCATATTAAATGAGTTGTTTGTCTCCATTCCTACCCCCAATATGGAAGCTCTATGAAATGGTCTTTGATTTTATCTCTCTTGAAAGTCCAGTGCCTAGAACAGTCTAGGCACTCAATAAAAATTAGGAAAAAATATAGATATAACATTGTAAGAAATTTATATTCTGTATATGCCAGAAAAAACTGCTAATCAGAGCTAAAGTGGTTTTCTCTTGAGGGAGGACCTGGGACTAGAGAGGAAGAGGGACAGAGACTCCTATTTGGGTTTCAAGAATTACAATTAATACTATTTGACTTTTAAAATAATGTACTAAATAGAGCCACATGAAACTGGTACCTTCTATTGTTTTTTGATCTACAAAATAGCAATTTCATAAGCTTCAAACTAAAGCATATATTACTTTGATAAAAATATAAATTTTAAAAATACTTTCGAAAATTTTGGAGTGAGGAATCCAAAAGAAAACTTAGGATACAGGAAGGAAACAAGTCACAGTTTTGGCTATAAAAATGAAAATATCTCCACGCTATAAAACTTGCATAGAAAAACGTAAAATCAACCAAAAGACCTGAAGGACATGACAGGAAACTGATAAAGGACCTGATAGAAAAAAAAGGCAAAAAAATTATTTTTAAGGGAAAAGACCCACTAACAAAAATTCAAATATTGCACTAAGTCACAGTATATTTTAAGATGTTTACTAAATAATACTTTTTTTTACCATAAAATAGGTCTGTCATTTATATTATCACTTTGTTTATGAGATCTCTTAAAAATGCATAAAATCTGTAAGAATTCTGAGGATTGGCTATTGAAGAAAAGCAGAATGCCACAAAACAGTCAATGTGTTTAATGTAATAATAACAAGGTAATAATGTAATGTAATGGTATAAAAATAACACAGTAATTGTCCTCTCTCCCAGGAGAACATGTTCCAAGACTCCCAGTAGATGCTTCAAATTTCAGATAGTACCAAACCGTAAGTATAAACTATGTTGTTTCTTACATATATATATATACCTATGATAAAGTTTAGCCTATAAATTAGGCACAGTAAGGCGAACATCAGAGGAATGATGGCATGAGAAGTCCCCTTGGTCTCTCTCCTAGAAGTTACAACAATTCGAACAGCTATAATTCAACAAAGTATTCCCTGTACAACACACAAACATTTCTGAGAGATCCGTGCATTGAAACATCTGAATGTGCACACTGGGGCTAATCCCAATGTGCAGATAACAGAGGAGAGGCTAATAATGTCTGCCATTACTGGGAGAACAAAGCCACAAAAGTACCAGCTAGCTTTTCCCAGCTAACTCTGCCCCCACCCATCGCAGCTGCACTGCTGGCAGCCCCTGGTTGCAGTTAGCAGTGCTGGGACTTCACAGATTTGAAACCCCAATGCCCACCATATTCTCCGTCCAGTTGGTGCCATGAGACCAAGGAGGCAGGTCATAGAGGGGAAGCCTACCTTCCCAGGGAACACAGGACATCTTCCATTGTCCACAGTGATCTAAAAAGCCAGACGGGTATAAGAGAAACTAAAACATTTGGATTCTTTGCCACCTACTGGAAAACGAAAGAGGGATTTCTTATCAATCTACTAGAGAAGTCTAGACAGAGGACTCCATCAAATGACATGAATAACCAAGGTAATGAGGCAGCTCAGAAAGAAAATACCTAGAAAATAAACTTAAAAAGAGAGAGACTTAAGAGTATAGAAAGAAAGAAGAAAGAAAAAAGAAAGAACTCTACGAGAACTAACTATCTGACTCCATCAGAAAGAGAAATATAAGAATAATAAGTATATCTGAAGGAGAAGAGAGAGAAGGATGAGAATAGAGAGCTGATTCAAACAAACAGTTGATGAGAACTTCTTTCCAAACCTATGAAAAGAAGTAAATCCTCAAATCTAAGAAGCAAACAGAACACCTAATTATCTCAATCCAAAAAAGGCCTTCTCCAAGGCACATTATATTAAAACTGTCAGAAATTAATGAGAAAAAAAGAATTCTCAAGGCAGTCAGGGAAAAGAAGACATTAACCTAAAGGAAATCCCATAGATTATCATTGGATTTCTCAGCAGAAACCCTACAAGTTAGGAGACAGTGGAATCAAATAATCAAATTACGGAAAGAAATTGCCAGCCAAAAATAATATATCCGGCAAAGTTATCTTTTAAATATGAAGAAGAAATAGACTTTTCCAGACATACAGAAGCTGAGGAAATTTACCACCAAAACATCTCCATTACAGCAAATACTCAAGGGGGTTATTTTACCTGAAACAAAGAACAAAAGGATAAAAAACTATAAGATTACTAACAGATAGACCAGAGTAGGACAGTACAACCCTTTTTCAGAATAAGGTACTATACACTTAAATATCACACAAAGGTTGTTAAAGGGGGTAAAAACATTTTTAAAAAGAGAGGAAGACGACAGGTACTTTAGTTCAGAAATGAATAAGGATAATTTATAACAACAAAAAACATAAAAGAGGAGGGGGTAAAGGTCTGAATTTGCAAAGGGGAATGTAGATAAGATGCATTCAGAAGAAAATGGACTACTGTACATATGAAACTTTCTTTTGCATAAATCTAATGGTAACCACATGAAAAAATCCAAAACTGAGACACATAACTTAAAAAAAGAACAGGAAAAAATTATAGATTATCAACAAACTAAAAGAACAGACAGAAACACAAGGGAAAAGAGACAAAGGACATACAGAGCTACCAGAAAACAAAGATAAAATGGCTATAGGAAATCCTCATACGACAATCATCACCCTAAATGCAAATGAACTGAACTCACCAATAAAAAGGCACAGAGTAGCAGGCTCATTTAAAAAACAAAACCCAACCATATGCTGCCTTTAGGACACACATCTCAGCTGCAAAGACAAATATAGACTCCAAGTGAAAGGGTGGAAAATGATTCTCCAGCCCTGGCCTGTTGTTCAGGTGGTTGGAGTGTCATTCTGTACACCAAAAGGTTGCAGGTTCCTTTCGAGGTCAGGGCATATACCTGGGCTTTGTGTTTAATCCCCAGTTGGGGCATGCATGGGGGGCAACCAATCGATGTTTCTCTCTCTCTCTCCCCTACCCTCCCTCTCGATAAACATATCCTCGGGTAAGGATTAAAAAAATAATAAAAAAAGAAAATGATTCTCCAAACAAACAGCATCCAGAGAAAAGCTGGTGCAGTTATACTTATATCTGACAAAATAGATTTCAAGATAAAAATGGTAAGAATAGACAAAATGAACATTTTATAATGATAAAAGGGATATTACATCAAGACATGAAAAGAAATCTTCTTCAATAGATGGTGCTTGGAAAACTGGAAAACGACATACAAAGAATGAAACTAGACTAATGTTTTTCCCCATGTACAAAAATTAACTAAAATGGAACAAAGACCTAAATATAAGATCTGAAACAATAAATTACATAGAAGAAAACATAGGTACTAAACTTACGTACCATGGTCCTAGAAAGGATTTTTTAAATTTGACCCCAAAGGTAAGGGAAGTAAAAACAAAACTAAACAAATGGGACTATATCAAACTAAAAAGCTTCTACACAGTAAAAGAAACCACCAACAAAATGAAAAGGCAGCCAACCAAATAGGAGAAGATATTTACAAACAGTTCCAACAAGGGGTCAATATCCAAAATGTATAAAGAACTCATACAACTCAACAACAACAACAAAAATCCAATTTAAAATGCACAGACATTTCTCTCAAGAAGACATACAAATGACCAACAGATATATGAAAAGATGTTCAACTTCACTAGCTATTAGGGAAATGCAAATCTACAATGAGATATCTATCACCTCACACCTGTTAGAGTGGCTATTCTCAACAAGACAAGTAAAAACAAGTGGTGGGAATCTAAATTGGTATAGCCACTACGGAAACAGTATGGAGGTTTCTCAAAAAATTAAGAATAGTTACCGTATGTCCAGCAACCCCTCTTCTGGGTATCTACCCCCAAAACCTTATGGAAGCTAGATAAGTAGAAAAATCTTCAGTTGCATTCTGTCAACACTAATACTTCTTTTGTTGTTGCTAAACCTCATCCGAGGGTATTTTTTCCATTGATTTTGAGAGAGTGGGAGGGAGGGAGGGAGAGAGAGAATGAAACATCGATGTGAAAAACAAATCAATTCATTGCCTCCTGCAGGTGGCCCCACTGGGGATCGAACCTGCAACCCAGGTACATGCCCTTGACTGGGAATTGAACCCGCAACCCTTTGGTGTGCAGGCTGACACTCTAACCACTGACCCACACTGGCCATAGCAACACTAATACATGTGCACAACATTCAGTCCTTGAAGAAACTGATTGTCCCATTTTTCTTTAGATACTCTTTGGTTACTTTTATTTTCCCACATTTGAGAACATGAATACAAGGAAATACTTCATTATTATAACACAAGCACAAACCTAAGTGTAAGGAGAATGTCTATTGAGATCCTGTCTCAGCATTGGCAAGACTATGAGGAGTGGTAGGGACTGTGTTGAACTGGAAAACTTGTGTTCTATTTAAGGAGCCAGTTGTAACTCAACTGCAGCAGCTAATTATTAGTTGAAAAATGAAGACCTAGTTTGGCCAAATCTTTTGTTTTGTCAAAGGAGCCAGAAATTTTTACATGAAATTTCTCAAATTTGTGTCTAACAAAATGTATCTTTTGCCAAAAGAATTCAACGATTGTGGCCCACCAGTTTGATATGAATTATTTTATGATTCATCATATTCCCATTTTATGTAGATGGTTCCCTATTTTCATCTGTAATTGGATGATGTAAATGGTCTCTTGGAAGCACAAAGCCCTTGGCCTTTTCCAAAGACATTTTTACTGGGTCATGAGTTATCTGCATGCTTAACTTCACCTGCTAATGCCAAATTCTTTTACCTAAAGCCCTCCCAAAGTTTTTTTTTTTTTTTTTTAAATATATCTTTATTGATTTCAGAGAGAGGAAAGGAGAGGGAGAGAGAGAGAGAAACATCAGTGATGAGAGTCATTGATCGGCTGCCAGCCCGCAACCCGGGCATGTGCCCTGACCGGGAATCGAACCCCGATCGCCTGGATCCTAGGTCGACGCTCAACCGCTGAGCCACGCCCAGTCAGGTCCAAAGTCTTAATTCCATCTAATCTAGTCTGCTTGGGGCTTTGTCTAACCAGTTATTTCCTACCTGAGACATTCAATCCATTGGTTGGATCATCTCTATCTACAAAATTGATCCTATTTTCTTTTCCCACTAGAATATTCCTACCCTCAACTATACAAATGCACCTTTAACTCAGCTGCTACCTTTCTTTCACTGCCCACTGTTACATCTTGACATGTTGCAATTTGGCTTCTAGTAAAGTTATTTCTCAGGTGTTATCACTGACTTCAGATAACAACGAAGTTGTTGCCAGAGCCAATGGCATTTTCTTTGAGCTCTTGGAAGAAACCCACCTTGTTGATCACCTTTGCTTTTTGTGCTTCACGTCTACTGATTAAATAATTTTATAAAACTCCTACATGCTTTAATAGACAGATTAAAAACCCATATTTTGTTCTTTGAATAAAATTTTATACAAATAATGTGAGTGCAAAAATCAGGCAAAACATTAATAAATGTGAAAATGACTTAGCCTGTCACTGAACACCTCACATTATTAAGTGCCACACTAAATTTCCAGCCCTGTCATCTACATATCACCTAAACTTAAATATGCCTTGTGCTCCGCAGCAGTCATCTCTCTCCATGTTACAGCTTCTGCCTTCATCCCCTGCTGCACTGTAATTCCACCTAATCCATGGAGCCCAGTTTTAATGTCATCTCTTGTGGGGCTGAGTACTGCACTGCCTTAGGCTGAGATGTTCACCTCTCCTTGTGCATTATGGTATTTTATGTGACACTTATCATATAAAACTTTATGCCACAGATATTCCATTGGATAGACACATGCTTACCATCTAACTGACAGAGTATATAGCCCTTAACATGAGGAGACTAGACATCCCTCTTTCTGTTTGAGAGGTAGCAGCTTGCAGTCGTGGCTGCCCGTCTCACCTCCTCTCCCAGTATCCAAGCTCTCACATGGTCTCTTCCCACACGGACTATGCCTTGGCCATGAGACTGTTGTGGCTAATGGGACATTACCTGATGTGATGTGAGCAGAGGCTTCAACAGCACTTTCCTATCAGAGATCGCTTTCTCTGTCGCACTCTGGAACCCTGAGGCCCCTATAATGCTACCTTATTGGAGGGCAAAAAGCTACAGGAATTAGAAACAAGTTCACCTAGCTGAGCACCACTGCCCCAGACTCCAGCCGAACTATCAGACTGCAAAGATTCATGAGGCTAACAGGCCGAAATGACTGGGCTGACCACAAAATGGGAGAATAAAAAATGCTCGCTGTTTTAAGCGACTACAGTTTCTGAGGACATTAGGGGAGGTGTTGGTTGATATACAGAGTATCTGGCACACTGTGTTGTTCCAAAATGAGTAAAGGATTAATGAATTATAACTTTCTCTGATCATCCCATTCTCTCTTAGTAAATTAGTTTTTGTAGGCTAAAAATTGGAATACTTTATATTTTTTGCATGGGTTTTTTTGTTTTTGTTTTGTAGAATGAAAAACTAGAGGGCAGCATATTTTAACAGAGTACAGGTATTACAGTTACACAGATGTGGATCTGAAACCACAATGCGCCATTTACTGTCCTTAGGTCCTTAGGTAAATCCTTCATACTTTCTGGTCCCTCAATTTCCTTTTTGTAAAGTGCATAAAATACCACCAATCTCACAGGATTAGTGATAATATATATTAAATGCCAAATATATTATCTGGCACATTACTTCAATAACTGAGAGGCATTAGCATATACAGCTGACCCTTGTACACGGGGGTTAGTCCAAAAGCCATGTATAATTTTTGACTCCCCCAAAATTCATTTGTCCCTCAGTATACCTGGGGGATTGGTTCCATGACCCCTTCCCACACATGGATAGCAAATCTTGTGGATGATTATGTCCCTTCTATAAAATGGCACTGAATAATGCATACACATCTGCCAACTCCCAACCTCAGATGGAAAATACTGTTTTTGATCCATGGATGATTGAATCTGTGGATGTGAAACCCGGGGAAACAGGGCTGACTATGTGCTTATTGAAAAATATCCACATGTAAGTGGACCCGCATAGTTCAAACCCACGTTGTTCAAGCATCAACTGTACATAAATATAATCTGCAAATGAGCTGGAAGCAGTTCTCTCTAATCTGTGTTTTTATACTGTTACCTCTCACGACTGAAAGTAGAGAACTTGTCAGTGTGTCAATATACAGCAAGGGTGGGAAAGGTCTGAAAGGAAATGTAGATGAAGATAAATCTGAGCCTTTAACAATTCATAGGTCATGGCTTTTGTTTATAATATTCCTTAGCATCTCTAAACTAGACATTTTTCCTCCCAAAACAGATTAGCAAGTTAATCATGAAGCTTAATTATATTTGGAGTTGTTCATTCAGCGGTTATCGGGGGGAGTGTTAAGGGAATAATAAACCACTAGAAAACATAACCAAAAAGTTATTCAGAAAGACATAAGTTGTTTAAAAGCTTTGAATAATTCACAGCTAACCAGATAATTTAGAAAAGTCCAGATACCGTTAATGAAGTAAAATTACTTAGCACAAATAGATGTTTTTTCATCCCCTCTCAAAAAATATGTGACATGATGGTTTACAAAAACATAGCATCTGGAAAGCTTCTTGAATAATAACCAAAGCGCACTATGGATTCCTCTGTGTTCAACCCACTGAGCCTGTGCAATATAAATGCTCATGCTACCCCCACTAAACGTCAGGGCATGCTAATGCAAACCTACTAATTTAGGATAAAATAATAGTTTTGAAGAAAGCAACAGAAAGAAAGACATCCTCTTCCATGCCCAATTGCTCACCTAGATAGGTTCCGCTGTTGTTACCAGCATAGTCAGCATCTTCTGGGTGGAGTGTAAAAGCATACAGAACAAAAGCCAAGAAATAAAGCAGAAGTTAGAAGCCCAGCCAGAAATGCAAAAAAAATAAATTACTTAAAACAATTGTGTAAAGCACAGCAGAGAACAGCCCTCACAATGTCACTCTTAAACATAAAACATTTTGTTTTATATTTAAGTTTAAAGTAGCATTTTGAAACATCATGCAACCCTTTTCCAACCTTCTTCAGAGGGTCCTTGCTGCAGTTCCAAGGAAATTATAAAAGACTTGCCTGAGATGTTTATACTTTCACAGTTAAGGGTATGACAACACTTGATACCCAAAGTAAATTTATTTTTGTAAATCAGGCTCTTTGCTAATATGTAAAATATAGCATTATTTGGCTCGCTGGATTAGACAGCAAGGTTCAGATTAAGATACATCCTTTCTTTTGATAAGAAGAGATTCTGTGTTGGAAAGAAATAAAGGCATAATACTTCTACATTTATTTTGGTTTTAAAAATGAACAGATGAAAACATTTAAAAATAAACAATGTCTTACTGATTATTTCTAGGACTTAAATGAATACTGGGTTATGTGTGTCTTAAAAACTTAATTTCAGTAGAGGAGTACTTATTATTTTAGGCCTCTAACCTTCACAACAATATACCTCCAGAAGTAACAGCACAGCTTGTGCAGAAATCAAATAGTTGAGAAGATTCTCCCACATTCTTCTGTTAAAATAAGTCTTTTGATATATTTAAATAACAATATTTTCTTCATTCACCATTATTTGAGACTATTGACAGAGAAAAAAACAATGTACTATGTCAAATTACTTTCTGTATATCTGCTATATGAAGGGAAAAAAGTATACTCCTTTCTGAAACAAAGTCAAAGCATGACTTTTGGTACTTTAATGTCAAGCTGGAAGTTTGGTTGTACAATAATCTTTTATAAACTGCTTAGTATATTCAATTTAGCCCCACACATATGTGTACTAAAAAAAATTACTAGACTATGCAGGGAAGCTTTTATACATGTACCTTTAATTTCCTCTGAGAAGCACAAAGAAAATGAGAAAGAAAATGATTAAATGTGCAGAAAATACAATTAAAGTAGAAACACGCGGCAATCAAGGGGGGGGAAAAAAATTCACCTACCACACTCAACTGTTTCCTCATCTTAGAAAGGCCAAAGGAAAAAAAAAACAAATGTATTTTAAATATTTTAAAATTATTAGTCAATGAATAAGTGGAATTTATGAAAAACTGCATTTTAGATTGCAGTGTAGTCTTGATCTAAAAAGAATGTATATATTTAAGCAGTAAAAACATAAAGCCTTCATATAGCTTATTAAATGTATAAATGGAGAAAAAAATCAAGAAAAAAAGTCAGTGTTTTTTCGAAATAATACCTTCATTTATGGGGATCACATTTATTTTCATAGAACAGTTCTGTTTGTAAACTAATCTGTACAACACTAAAGATATTTCATGATTAAAATAGTAAAAAAAAGAAAACCTTAGATACAACCAATCTTGCCCTTAAAGTATCTAAATATCCTGTAAATTGAATAATAAACTGACAATTATCAACTTACTACACATGTGAAGTGAGTCAGGCAGACTTGCTTTTATTTTCATTGTCTATATTATTTGATGAAAGGTAGTTTACAAAGTAACCCTAAACAATTCTTAAATTACTAATAGGGCAGTAATTTAAGAGTCCGTTTGACTCAGGAGACTCAGCTTGAAGTAAAGGTGGAAAAAGAACTGGCAACTTAATAGAAGCAAAATCTAACCGCAAGTCAAGGTAGAACATATTTTGCTACGTGACCTTATAGAGAGAATGAATGATCTGAACAATTCTCTCCTCGCTTCTGTCTCCAAACTACAGAATGACAGTCAAAGAAAACACTGAGGAAAAGTGCGTGCCATGTTATCTTTACTTTCAAATACCTATGGGTCCTCAAATTGTATTGGTTCTATTTGAACGGTATTAGCAAAAATGAGAAGCAAACCATTATTATTCAGGCTCATATTATGAGTCGCCCACATTGTGAGTTTATACTTATTTCTTAGTAGCTCTGAAAAGCAATGTGCATCTAAACAAATTATTAGAAAACAAACAATAAATGATGTGGTATGGGTGAGCCGAGCCAAGCCAAGCAAGAAGGAATGGTGAAAATAATACAAGTGGTGCTTAAGACTGATCAGTCTACAATCTCATACACTCTGCCATAGACTGTTACACAGTATATTTTCTGATAGGAACAATAGGATAGATTGATTAAAGAACGAGTGTCATGTAAAGCAGATGATAAAAGTCATGTTATACACACACACGCACAAAACCCCAAAATTAAAACATCAAACCTAACTCACAATCAAAATAAATATATCTAATTTACATTCATATAGTATATTTCATATTCTAAGAAAAGGTCATGAATATACTGCATAAGTCCCCAAAGGAGTATTTCCTTGATGCAATACTTAAGTAGGAAGACAATGGTATTTTAGCTTAATAAAATACACACGATAAAATATCATTGGAGACATTACTAGACATCCAGTAAGAAAAGCCAAAGAACATTTCCTTACACTTACCAATTTGAACAAAGAGGAAAACTACATAAAAGATTGATTTCGGAAGAGAGCTGGGATGCTGGCATGATTCTTACTATGGTAAGGCACTTTTCTGTGTATATTAAATGCATAAACTTATTTAATTCTCCAACAACTCTATGAGGCAAATACTACTATCCCCATTTTACAGATGAGAAATCAGCGATATGGAGAAATGAAGGTCTCAGAAGAAGCAAAACTGGAATCTGGACCCATCGAGTCAACTCCAGACTTGAGTTTTTAATCACTATATGATACTATCACATCAAAATTGCTTTTTAATTACTCAAACTTCAAGCTAGAAAACACATGATGGGGGAGAGATCAAGGGAAACATATTTCTTTAAGTTTCCTGTCTACTCCCACCGCCTCCCATCATGCCAGCCTCTTGGTCCCAACCCGGCAATTTCAACCTCTCAAGTGTGTTTCCCTGACAGGAGAGTGGGGCAGGGCCATCTCCTCAGGAGCCCACTCTCTACATCTTCAAGCACCGAAGAGCAGGATGGGAAAATTATAAAAAGCAGAGAAAGACCAACAGGTCACAAAGAGCAATTTTGCTGTCTTCAGAGAATGTAGCGGAAAGACTCTCATGAAGAACATTTGATGAGCTCTGCATGACAGGGCAGGAGAACTTTCCCAGGCTGCTGGATGCTACTTTGAAGGGGACATGTCTGATAGTCTGGCCCAGTGGAGAAATGGTGTCTATCTAGGTGTGATAATATTCACAGGGGCAAAGTTAAATCCCCACCCTACATATGGTGTTCGTACACTCCCCTATCTCCCCACACTGCAATCTCCCCTACAAGTCTGCAATAATCCATGACCACTGACCAGCCCCCAGCCATTAATCAACTCTCTTACTTGCATGGCACTGGGTCCCCAGACAAAAGGCAAGAGACCGTATGACTTAGAATCCTTCATATGGAGAAGCTAAAAGCACATCCCCTGGTAGTGTTTTACAAGCAACATCTTCATATGTATGTAAGAACACAGTTTACTGAGACAAAAAGTGAGCAATAAAATTAGAAAAGCCTTCACTTCATCTCATGACATTAAGTAATCAGATATTCAATTTACAGCTCAGCTCACCTGCACCTCTTCTACACAAACTGAACTTTGGCATCTCCCAAAGAGTATCGGTTAGTATTAGGGGAAAAAATACTTTCAGTATTTTTTAAAATCCCATGTTTCTACTACACAAAATCCCACCAATATTAAGAAAATGTTTGACAAAGTTTTAGACATACAAATTTAATACAAGAACATAAGCCATCTAATCTATTTGTTAATTTCAGATTTAACTTTTAATTTATGAATTAAATTTATGGGTGAACACACTAAATATTATTTAAGATGGCAGGAGAAAGGAGCTTACTCAACTTAAAAGTTGTATTAACAACCTGTGGAGTAATGTTATATGTATTATTCGCAAATATTTGGCCTCCCAGGATATCAGTACCACATAGAGGGAACTCATTCATTTACTCAGTGTTTAAATTCTGTTGTTGGTAGATTGTGATCTTTAATCCACAAAATGCTTTTCTTTGAATGAATTTGGTTACACCCTGTGTGAATGGACACCTTTTGGCTGGGGTTAAAGATCTTTTTTACCCACATGATAACAATCACGATTGTTTAAAACAAATTCTAAAATAAAATATTTTGTGTTTTTATCATCTTTAAAAGGCAAAAAAAGTGTACATTTTGTTTTGTTTTTCAATTACAAGAATTATATAAGAGGCATTTTGTAAAAGAAATTTGAATTGATATTATTCAACCAGCAATGTTAGAAATTTTCAGACATTTATATTTTGATAACTAAAAAAGAAAGCTAAACACAGAAATAAATATTTGAACATTCTGCTGTAAAATACACTATATGAATAAGAGCCTTTTCTGAATAGCATATAAACTGGATTTAAATATAAATTATACCTTTTTGAAGCTAAAGTTAAATTAATATTTATGCTATTAGGATGACTATTCTTAACTTAAATACTTCAATTTCAATAGAAAGAAAAACAATATTTCAAGTAGTCAAAGAAATTCATTTTTTTTAAGGTTAGGTGATAAAATGTTGCTTTATAAATGCAACTGAACTATAAAAATAAGCTTTTAGCAGAAAACCAGAATACTTTAAATTATATCGACACACAAATTGGAAGCTGCCAAGTTTGTCATGAAAACCACTCCTATATACTACATAAGACATTACATACTTTTTACTGACTTCCAAACACTTAACTATCATTTATATTATAATCTAAAAGTTGGCCATACCAAAGAAAACCTATCAGAGTTCTGGGTCTGCTCTTCTATCTCTATTACTAATATAAATCTATTATGTGAGAACCTATCATTAGATGAAGGAGGGAGGAAGGGAACACAAAATTCTAATAATTTCTTTGTTGAATAAGGGATTTTTCCAAAAAATAGGAGGAGGAAGAAAAGGAGATGAGGCCCTGTATCAAGCTTCTAAGATGAAGGAATGTTTAAGAGTTTAAGTTTTAGTTTTTAGTTAGGTATGTTTCATTTTAAAAGGTAAATTATTTTGTCTGAGAAGCCTATTTTCTGGATACGTAGTAGATAAGAGGAGGAAATAACGAAGCAGCAAAGATGAACATCGCACACACTTAAGAGCTTTGCATAAGGATGGTAGCACTAAAGCCTGAAGAAGTTGGTGTGATCACAGCTCCCGATTTTATTTACCATGGAGCCAGGAGCCAGCACTCCAGCACAAATATAAATGCAAAAATAATAGTACTGGGATTCTCTATTCCTTTTTTACTTCTATGCTGACATTAACTGAATGCCTATAGTTCCAGAACCATCTTCCATGAACTTTTTCTCCATGCAAACTTTAGTTACAATGAATGATACACTGTGAAATCAAATAACCGTAAAATCACAGCAATACAAGCAACCACTCTGTGAAAAATGTTAACTGGCCAAAACTTGATACATACTATTTATTACCTGACTGAAGTCATTATTCTAAAGTCAATGTTTAACAATATCTTCCTAGGTCTTACGTGAACTTACAAAATTTTTATCAACATGACTATTTTTTCATAACTTTATAAATACTAACATGACAAAATTCTTCTTTTAGAAATTTTGCATTAAATCATACACTTCTCTTACAGCCTATTTTGTGAATTAGTATTCAAAGTCTTAAAAATAAAAGATTTTACATCATTTTTGTTTTTCTTCATAGCCTCATTCTATAATTTAGCACAGGGTATGATAACATGAATGTCCTATTGCAAAAATCTAAGTGCCAAATACTGAAGTCCAGGAAGTGTTGAGTCAGATGGCCTTTATACAATTTAGTTATATAAAGAATCACTATCAAATACAGAGGTTATAAAACAAAGTGCTTTTAAAAGCCTTTAAAAATGTTTAGAACCAGTACCATAATTTTTGCATAACTGTTGAGTTTATGGGTTTCTGAGACAACAAATTTCAAATGAAGGTGAGGGGATTAGCCAAAGAACATATATGCATAACCCATAGACACAGAAAACAGTGTGGTGATGGCCAGAGGGGAGGGGGAGAGTGCTGGGTAGAGCGGGAAAGGGGGGCAAAATGGGAACATCTGCAATAGGGTCAACAATAAAAATAAAGTTTAAAAAAACATACACAATAAGATCCCACTTCACACCCACGAGGATGGCTATAATAAAAAAAACAGTAACAAGTGTTGACAAGGATGTGAAGAAGTTGGAACCCTCATACATCGCCAATGAAATGTAAAATGGTGCAGTTGCTTTGGAAAACAGTTTGGAAATTTCTCAAAAAGTTAAATGTAAAATTACCATGTGTAACTTTGGTAGGGTATCCTAGGTATATTCTCATGAGAAATTAAAATGTCTCATCACAAAAAAGTCAAACCTGGATGTTCATAGCAACATTGTTCCTAAGAGCCAAAAAGTGTAAACAATCCAAATGCCCATCAACTGATGAACGGATAAATTAAGTGTGATAGAGCCATACACTGCAATATTACTCAGCCATAAAAAGAAATGAAGTACTGACCCCATGCTACAATATGAATGAACCTTGAACACATCACACTAAATGAAAAAAGCCAGTCATCAAAGGCCATATATTATGATTCTATCTATATTAAATGTCTAGAATAGGCCTATTCAGAGAGGCAGAAAACAGATCAGTGTTTGCCATGGGCTAGAGGCAGGATGTCATGGGAAGTGACTGCTAATGGGGTTTCTTTTGGGGGTGGTGAAAATGTTCTGGAACTAAATAATGGTGATGGTTGCACAACCTTGTAAATATACTAAAAACCACTAAAAGGTACACTTTAAAACAGTGGATTTTATGTGCATTATATTAGACACTGTTCTGAAGCATTGTAAAGTGGAATTTATTCACGGAAAGCAAAGGAACAGTGAAGATCCTAAGATTGTAAAGGGCCTGGGAGAAGCAGAGGGGCTCGCTGTGTACCCACTGCCCAGCCGGCCAATGGCAAGCCATCTGAATGGATGAATGAGGACAGTATTGTTACCTGGTACAGTCTCACTGACGGGCAATTTAGCAATATCTATTAAAAACTAAAAATGCTCACAAAAATGGAATTTTAATTCTTTTAGAATAAAGACACTAGCTTTCTATTTAGTTTTCACAAAAATATACTGTGTCTCTGAACAAGGCCATATACACCATATGCTAGTGATATAATTTGGATAATACTGACCAGATTTATTTCTATTCAAAAATAAAGAACATCTATATATGAGAACAAACAATGCATCTCGCAGTGAATCAGAATCTAGTAAAAAATAGAAATAAAGTACAGATAGAAGGAAAACAAAAAAAAGAAGGAACAAAGGGTAAAGGAGGATCAGTAAATATTTTTAAACAGTATTCAAGAGGCAGAAAAAGAAAAAAAATAGTAAAACATCCAAATGAGGATATTTAAGTAAAGATAAATCCTGGAATAAATAATTCTCAAATTCAAATATTGAAGTATTAACATTAAAATTTTGCAAATTTTTGTCTGTTGACAAAAAGCGTCCAATACAATTATTGCTTAAACACACACACACACACATAAACTCACATTTAGGCAAATCTACATGGAGACTAGTTTGGGAAGAAGTATTAAAAAGACAATCTATTCACTTTGCATAGTTTTGTAAAGAAACGTTTATCAAAATTTTTGAATAAATGAAAATTCATAATTATATCAAATTGTACATTTCTAAGTTGCCTAATACTCAAACTAATTTGAGTATGAATTCAGATTCAAAGAGAATCACATTCCTTTTTACATACATATTTTAAGTTATACATATTTTATCCCATATGCACCAAATACATTAGAAACTTGTAGACCCCAACTTTAAACTTCTCACAAAGCAAGTCAGATGGATATCTCAAAAATCCTTTCACCTGGGTGAGTTGTCAGTGAAAATTCATCGCACTTTAAAATAATGCAACGTTCTGGTTCAACTTTAAGCTTTCTGATGTCACAAAACATGAGGCCTTCTATGACAATTTTTTTTCCTTCTGCCCAGACTTAGCGGAACAAGAACAAGCAGGCTTTTGAATCAGTGCTGCACTTGAAGTATTTGCTTGCTTGGGAGATTTATACCGACTGTAGTTTGGCTCTCTTATGATGTAATTCCTGGGCTATAAGCTTCTACAAACTGACAGAAATAACAGGAGATGTGAAAAATGCAACAATACTAAAAACAGATGTTGGTGTAAAATTCCAGAACCATTTATTTGCTCATTTTGCCTTTTAATGTACAATTTCCATGCTGAAAACAAAGCGATTTTTTTAAACTTTTAAAATACCTTAAATATTTAGAAGAGATGAAGTAGAAAATTTAGGGGATGGGGACTTAGGAGAGGTGGGAAATAAAGAGAAGCTGAGAGAAAGGTGGGTTGAAAGAAAAACAAAAGCACCTAAATCCACACTATCTTTTTCAGTAATTCGACGTCAATTTTTTTTCCCTTACTCTTGTTTTCTTTTCATCTAGTCTGGTAATAACTCCAAACAGACAAGTTAAAGGTCAGAGTTACTATGATTTCTGGATAAGCAAGAGGAAGAACAATTAATTGTTCTTAGGCGCAACTGCTTTTGTGTCCAAGAATGTGGTGAATTTTTCCCCTTAATCTTTACCAAGAAATATCTTACCCAAACCTCCTGGCTTTGGAGAAATAAAATACCTAAATTCAGAAATCAAAGAGAGCAGTAGCTATTAGCCCTTTTCTTAAAGAGTCATGGGTTTATTACAAATAATTCCTAACACCCCTTTCTTCAGAAGATTCAGTTTAATCTTCTGAATTTCTTATTTGTTTGGTTCCTGTAAAATGATGATCCAAAAACTATCACAAGGTAATATGACCTGTTGTTCTACCACAAATACCTGCTTTAATAGTAAAAAATAAACACCAAGATTTGGTTACTCTGCATTCTTATTAACAAACTTACATGATTTCCTGTTGGAAACATTGAGGGGCTGAACTATTATTTCTGGTCGTCTCAGAGCCAACCTCCTGGGGGAAAAGAAGGTCAATATGCCTATCAATTTTCAGTACAGAGCCAAGATTAATACACCATCAAAATATTAAAAGTCTTAAGAAAAAGCTGGAAACTTAGGGGGAAAATGAACACAATGCAATCTATTCAAATTAAGAAGTGAATCCTCTACTTTCAAAATTTTATAAATTATCCCCGCTCCAAAATCACTCTTCTTTTTGCCATCTTTCACATTAATACAGTTTCAGATATTAATGTGCTATTTTCCATTTGCTTCATAACAAAAACCAAATACGACCTGGTGCTGTCATATTATTTTTGGTCATTACTCATACTTAGCTAGACAAAACAGAAACCCAAACCTGAGGGATAAAGGACTCTAAGGCAAGGTTTTACTGCTTATTTTATCACAACTATGCTTGATGATATTTTTCAGAGAACAAAAGGTCAGTTGAAGGAAGGCCATCATTACGTGCCAGTAGCTCACCTTTCCTGGAAGTGCTTCGAAGGAATCAAGCCTGCCCTGGGATTGGCATCACCTTCATGCTTCGCTTGCCACCACATTGCATCATCTTGGCTCATAATCTGAAGAATATCTCCCTTTTTGAAAGAAAGCCCAGCTTCCTTACATGGAATTGCTTTATCCTCATTAGGGTCATAGTCAAAGAGGGCTTTGATAAACATCTGGAAGAAAGTTTTATTGAAAATGAATAAATATAAAAAAAAATATCAAATGGCCAACATTCTTCTAACTCTGATTTAGGAACAATTAAAGAAATATTAAAATAAACTTGTCATGACAGAGAAGACATGTATTAGATGAAAATCACATTAGCCGCCCCCCGCCCCGCAAGAAAGATTTTAAAGTAATGATTACCTTGCCTTCTTTAGATGGTGTTTCCTCTTTGATGCTGGGTATGATCTTAAATGTAATTGCTCCCTGAGACTGAGCCTGATATCAGAGGAAAGAAAGAGTTATAAAAAAACCTCTAGAGCCAAGAAGAAAGAAGAAAAAATAGGTAGAAAGCTAAATGCATCTGAAAATTTACAAGCTTGGGGTTTCTATCTTAGATAGATCAAACTGAGAAAACTATTTTAGTAGAAATTCCTGTAACATGAGAAAGCACTAAAGTTTGTCAAATAAGTTAAAAAATATCAACCACTAAACCCTCTTTTACCTCCTGTGCACTTTTAAAATGCCGATGAATATATTAACATCCATGTTGAGCTACTTATACACGATGCTGACTCCAGACAATAATAAACGTGGTAGAGAACAGACAATGTGCAAGGTTCAGACTATTACATTTAGGTGTCAGCACCCATGTTTTTAGAACCTAAATACCTACACTGTCAGTAATGAGATTATAAAGTTATGATTCAATTAGTTGCAATACCATCAGAAAAAAATAATAAAGAACATTCATCTCTATTATATTCTGGTTAGCGAGCAAAATACCAAATGTAATAGATTAAAGGATGACAATATTGAGTAAGTATTTAAATTTAATTAAAACAAGCAATAATACTCAAAAGTCTTTGCTGACTATCTCAGCAAAGAGATAAACTCTCATGTCATTCTCTGTCTCCTGTTTTAGCATTTATCATAACTGTATCTAAATAATTATTTATACAATTATTAATATCTGTTATCTCTAACTGTAAATTCCATAAAAGCAGGAACTATCTAAAGCATATTTAAGAGGAATGAGGAAGAGAAGAAAAGAGGAAGACAGGGAGACAAGCAGAGCGGGGGAAGGAGGCAGAGGAGAGAGAAGGGAAAACAACTGGATCTCTCTGAGGCTCATTGTCAGTGGTGTACTGGTAAACCAGGACTGTGTTTTATAAAAAAGGCCCTGATTAATTTTGTTTGACAAATTTCGTGGAATAAATAGCCCCTCCATAGTCAATTGCAATTTACCAGTGTGCAATCACTGACAGACATGCTGGAAAGAGTTGCATAGAATCAGCTCTCGCAAGCCTGAAGAAGAGCTCCAGTACAGCACAGAGACTCAAGCAAAATGGGATCTTAACAGTATAAATATTGTAATTTATGAAAGAGCAACTTCAAAATGATAATATCACTGTTACTGCTTATCATAAAAGTAATTCACAAATCTTATTAAGAAATTCATATAATACTGAATTGCATAGGTAGAGAGAAAGCAAAAGTCTTCTCTGTCATTCCTTCCCATTCTTCTAGTTTGTGTTTTAATGTATGTAAAGCCTTTAGAACAATCCCATTTAGGGCTCACTCAATATAAGCAATTATTAGTTTTACCATTATTATTAAGTAATATAGGTCTACCAGCCATTGTGATTGCTTCACAGTAACTTATCATGTAGCTAAATATTTATTCAATCAACGCAACCTTCTTAATAGTTTCTAAATATTCTGAAAACCATCTTGTTTTTGCACATTTGCCAAATTAGTTCCTTGGGGTTAATTTCCAACAGCTACATTTCTTGATTAAAGGGTATGTAAATTTAGGTTCAAATTTTTTAATTTTTTTTTTGCTGCCTTTTGCTTGTTTACTTATTTACTTTTTGTGCTGTCAGGAAAACATCCAATCCTTCAGTGCTATGTAGAGAGAATTCCCATGGGTGCTTTGTACTTATAAGTTGAAAACAAAAAGTGAGCTCGCACTGACTTGCAATGGCATGGTACAGGCTCAAATAATGCACTTGCATTTTGTAAGACTAGACCTACGCATAAGAAAATGACAGGCCTGGATGAAGGGAAACAAGCATTAGTTATGACAGTGAGATCACTGCAGTGGGAAAGACCCAGGACTATTCTAGCAGCTTCAGCTCTGACAGTGCAGTGAGGATGTATCCTTGTGTTTATTTAGGGACCCCATTGCTGTCATTTTTTAATTCCTGATGCTTATGACCGAAGGGATGGCTGTTCCTTCTGAACTGCTTCAGGTTCTTCGGGAACTGAGTGGTCCTGACGGTTGGCCTGTACAGTGGCTAGGGTTCTTGGACAAAGGTGTGCTGTTTATGGGTAACTGGTATGCTGCAAAGTTCCCGGAAAATTCACCTCATCTGTTCGGCATTATGTGCTAAAAGGCCAAGCCTGTGATAGCTTTAAGTTGCTTCATTAGCCCTTCCAATGAGTAGCTGAGGGCTGCATGCAGTTGCTCCCAGCCATGGACTGGACTTACAGCTAAACTACCAAGCAACTGAAGTGTAGCTGGTCTAAAATATTACATTTAAGGAGCACTGAAGAAGCCAGGTAGAGACTGGTAAGAGTGGAGATGCAGAAAGGGAAAGCCCTTTCTGCAGGGGCAGGTGCTGAGACGCTTGAGAGCTGAGAGGTCCAAGGGATATGGTGGCTGCAAAGCTCCCTCCACCTGGGAGTGTGAGATCTCAACCCCATGCAGGGATCCCCAACACAGAGCAAGAGAGACAGTAAGAAGAGCCAACATAGCATCAGGTAGAGGGAATCAGGGAGATTGTTTGCCTGGAAGACTTGGGCTGCATCTTCCCAGTGAAGGAGCACTCCTATTATTAGCAGCCCCAGTCTGAACTTTGCTCCAGATTCCAACTGCTGGAGGGGCTGCACAGCTGTATTTGGCTCCAACAGAGGAATCTGAGGGCTGTACCCATCAGTGACTTTGAAGGACCCTCTACTTTCCGGAAAGGCACTGGGAAGAACCACAGTCAGTGACTAAACTGTGTAGCTTGAGATAAAAGGAAGTCTCTCTCTCACCTGAATGCAAAGTCGGAGCCCCTCCTCCCACCTGTGGAGCTGCCCAGACTCCCCTATCAAGCTGGGTTGGCCACATAGCAAGGGAGTGGCACAGGTCTAAGATTATTGACCCATATTGTGAGGTTTGGACCCCGAGTGGAGCTGGGAATTTTGGCCCTTTAGTTGAGACCAGACACATGGAGAGATTAGAGTCCTGTACAGGGCTGATTTTCGGAGCCCCTCCTGCTTGGTTGGATGGTGTGATGACACGGGTGCCACACAGCGCTGGGACTGTTGAATGGTGTGTCTGAGGGCGGCTTCTGTCAGGGACACAGATGGGAGAGTGCTAAGCTCTGTGATTGCATTGTGGAGAGGCAGATTCTGAGCTTCCTATGGCTTCCATGGCACAGCCCCAGGAAAAAAACATAGTGGCCATCCCCCATTCCTGCAGGCTGAGGGAACAACCCCCAAGAGAAGAATGTTTCGTTCAGCCCTGTGAAGTCTCAGATATCCCTGCTGGGTGCAGTTCTGTGGAGGACAGAAGGGCCCCTCGGAGCAGGACATTCCAATTGTGAGACCCTACTGTCTGGGACTGGGAGGAAGTGCTTAGCCCCCTCCGGCTGGCTGGACCGGCAACAACCTCAAGAGGAGATTCTTTTGATCTATTGCCCTGAGCCCAGGGTGACCGAACCTGCTCCTGCAGAAGAGATGCAGGCTGCACCCAACATGGACCTGCAGCAAACCCCCTTAATGGGAACTAGAGTTGGAGATTCTGGAAGAGATTGAGGAGTTTGGCTTTGAAGCAGGGACCAATTTCACTTCACTGAGTGCCTAATTGCATAATCCCCAAACAGGGGGAAGGTCCACTATTCCAAGCTAGGCTAGCCTGGGTCCATCCTATAGACTCTCTTTGCAAGGCTCTGGAGGAAGACCAGGCAACCTCAGGAGGAAGGCAGAGTAGCTGACATAGGAGGATACTCAAGGAGCCTCAGTCTGACCACAAATCTGCCCTCAGCCCTAAGCTGGAAGAAGCCAACACACATACACAGATTGGTCCCCCCCCCCACACACACACACAGGTCTAATAGACACAGATACAAACAATGAACAGAGTGGCAGATTCAGATAGGTAGGCCAAAGCCAGTTACACACAAAGTCTGACGGTAACCTGCAACTGAAATCTACCAAAGAGGACCTGGAACCAATATAACAAGTGGTGGGCCTCAGACCACGCCAGAGCTCAATCAAACTAGACACACAAACGGCACACAAGAAAGGGGCACCCCAACAGGCTCTACACCCTGCTGGGAACAACCATGCCTAGGGGGCAGCCCCTACACAGTCTCATATATGGTGATCAAGGTTTACTTCTACAGACACTCAGCCTAAAGAGTTAAAAATTGTGCCACTGAGACAAACACACAAAAAGACAGCCACAATGAGGAGACAAAGAATCAGACCCCAAATGAAAGAACAGGAGGAGTCTACAGAAAAAGAGCTAAATGAAATGGAGGCAAGCAATTTATCAGAAACAGGTTTCAAAGTAATTGTTATAAGGATGCTCAAAAGCATGAAAAAGGACATAGAAACCATGAACAAGAACCAGTTGGAAATAAAGAATACCATATCTGCCATTAAGAATATAGTGAAAGGAATAACCAGCAGTCTGAACAAAGAAGAGGACTGAATCAGCGAATTAGAAGACAAGACAGAATCACTCAATCAGAGCAGAAAAAAGAAAAAATAATTAAAAAGCAGGAGGATAGTTTAAGGGAAATTAGTGACATTATGAAATGTAACAACACCTGCATCATAGGGGTACCAGAAGGGAAGAAAGTGAGCAAGAGATAGAGAACCTGTTTGAAAAAATATTGACAGAAAACTTCCCTATCATGGTGAAGGAAAAGTTATACAAGTTCTGGAAGCACAGAGAGTCCCAATCGAGATGAAGAGAAAGAGACCTACACCAAGACACATCATAATTAAAATAGTAAACATTAAAGAGAAAGAGAGTATCTTAAGGTCAGCAAGTGAGAGACAGTCAGTTACCTATAAGGAAGCTCCAATAAAGAAGTCAGCTGGTTTCTCTACAGAAACACTACAGGCCAGAAGGCTATGGCATGAAGTATTCAAAATAATGAGAAGCCAGGTTCTGAAATCAAGACTACTCTATCCAGCAAGGCTGTCATTCAAAATTGAAGGTGAAATAATTAGCTCCCCAGACGGGGGGCGGGGGGGGGGGGGGAGGATAAAGGAGTTTATTACCACCAAATCAGCATTGCAAGAAATAGGCATAAAGAATTAAAATGGCAATAAATACCTATCAATAATAACCCTAATGTAAATGGATTAAATAATCCAATCAAAAGACAAGTGGTAGATGAATGGGTAAGAATCCATGACCCATATATATATGCTATCTACAAGAAACCAACCTCAGACCAAAAGACTCACACAGGATAAAAGTGAAGGGATGAAAAAAAATATTCCATGCAAATGGAAAAAAAAGAAAGGTGGGGTAGCAACACTAGTATCTGACAAAACAGACATTAAAACAAAGGCAATAAAAGAGACAAAGAAGGTCACTACATAATACTAAAGGGATCGATCCAACAAGAGCATATAATCCTGGTAAACATGTATGTACTCAATATAGGAGCACCTAAATATATTTTAAAAACTCTTGGAGGAACTTAAGGGAGAGATCGACAGCAATACAATCATCCTAGGGAACTTTAACACCCCCACTTACTTCACTGGATATATCTTCCAGACAAAAAAATCAACAAGTAAACCTTGACCCTAAATGACACAATAGTTCAGGTGGATTTAACTGACATTTACAGAACATCCCATCCCAAAGCTCCAGAATATACATTTTTCTCAACTGCATATGGGACATTCTCAAAGACAGACCACATGTTAGGATACAAAATAAGTCTCTACAAGTTGAACGACACTGAAATCACATCAGTCATATTTTCGGATCACAATGTCATCAAACTAGAAACCAACCAAAATTTAAAAAATATTCAAACACATGGAGGCTAAACAGCATGTTACTGAACAATGAATTTATTACCAATAAGATCAAGGAAGAAATAAAAAACTTCCTAGAAACATATGAAAATGAACACACAACAAAATCTATGGGACACACAGCAAAAGTAGTCCTGAGAGAGAAGTTCATTAGAGATAATGAAAAAGAAACAAGAACATTCTTTAATAAACTATCTAATCCTACAGCTAAAAAAAACTAAAAAGAAAACAACAGGAAAAGCTCAGAGTGAGCAGAAGGAAGGAAATAATAAACATCAGAGCAGAAATAAATGTGATAGAAACTAAAAAACCTATGCAAAAGATCAATGAAACCAAGAGCTGGTTCTTTAAGAAGATAAACAAGAGTGATGAACCCTTAGCAAGACTCATCAAGAAACAAGACAGAGGACCCAAATAAATAAAATCAGAAGTGAAAGAGGTAAAGTAACAACTGACATCACAGAAATACAAAGGATTGTAAGAAAATACTATGAACAACTATATGCCAACAAATTGGACAAACTGGGTGAAATGGACAAATTCCTAGAAACATATAGGAACTAATAGCTATCTTCCTCAAAGTATTCAAAAAATTCAATAAGAGGGAAGACATCCATGCTCTTTTTAACGACGGCAGCATTATCCTAACTCCAAAACCAGATAAAGATACTACACAGAAAGAATATTATAGGCCAATATCCTTGATGAACAAAGATGCTAAAATCCTCAACAAATATTAGTAAATCAAATCCAGGAATTTATTAGAAAGATCATACACCATGACCAAGTTGGATTTATTCCAGAGATACAAGGTTAGTACAATGTTTCCAAGTGAATAAATATGATGTATCGCATAAACAAAATGCAGTATACATATCACATAATCATATCAATAGACGCAGGAAAAACGTTTCACAAAATCCAGCACCCATTTTTGATAAATACTCTCAGAAAAGTGGGAATAAAGTAGTTATTGATGATTACATACATCAATGTAATAAAGGCCATATATGACAAACCTACAGCCAACATCATACTGACTGGCAAAACTAAAAGTGTTTCCTTTAAAATCAGGTACAAGACAGAGATGTCTGCTTTCATCATTCTTACTCAATATAGTACAGGAAGTCCTAGCCACAGTGATCATACAAAATAATAACAATAATAGTAATAATAATAAAAGGTACCTATATTGGAAAGGAGGAAGTAAAACTGTCATTATCTGCAGATGACATGAAATTGTATAGAGAAAACCCTGAAGACCCCACCAAAAAACTGATAGATTTAATAAATGAATTTGGCACATTAGCAGGTAGAAAACTGACATCCAGAAATCAATGGCATTTTTATACACCAATAATGAACTCTCAGAAAGAGAAACTAAAAAAAAAGTTCCATTTACCATTGCCACAACAAAAATAATGTATCTAGTAATAAATTTAACCAAGGAGGTAAAAGACCTGTACGCAGAAAATTATAGGATGTTGAAGAAAGAAATTAAGGAAGACACAAATAAGTGGAAGCATATACCATGTCATGAATTGGAAGAATTAACATCATTAAAATGTCCAACTACCCAAAACAATCTACAGATTCAATGTAATCTCTATTAAAATACCAACTGTGCCCTGGCCTATGTTGCTCAGTGCTTAAAGCATTGACCTATGCACCAAAGGGTCATGAGTTTGATTCCTGGTCAAGGGCACATACTTGGGTTGCAGGTTCCATCCTCGGCCCCAGTCAGGCATGTTTGGGGGACAATCAATCAATTTATCTCTCTCACATCTATATTTCTCCCCAATCCCTCCTTTCTCTTCCCCCTTCCCCTCTCTCCCCTCCACTCTCTCTAAAAATCAATGGTAAAAATATCCTTGGGTGAGGATTAAAAACAAAAATACCAATGGCATATATCACAGATCTAGAACAAATATTCAAAAAATTTATATGGAACCAAAAAACAAACTGAAGAGCCGCAGCAATCTTGAGAAAGAGCAAAGTTGGGGGGATCACAATACCGGATATCAAGTTATAATACAGAGCCATTGTAATCAAAACAGCATGTTACTGACACAAGAACAGGCATATAGACCAATGGAACAGAACGGAGAGCCCAAAAATCAAACCATGCATATATGGTCAATTAATATCTGATGAAGGAGGCAAGAGCATGCCATGGAGTAAAGACAGTCTTTTCAACAAATGGTGCTGGGAAAATTGGACAGATACATGCAAAAAAATGAAAGTAAACCACCCACTTACACTATACACAAGAACAAACTCAAAATGGATAAAAGACTTAAATGTAAGTCACGAAGCCATAAAAATCCTAGAAGATGACACAGGCAGTAAAATCTCAGACATTTTACATAGCAGTATTTTTGCTGATACAGCTCCTAGGGCAAGAGAAAGCAAGAAATAAAAAAACCAATGGGACTACATCAAACTAAAAACCTTCTGCACAGCAAAAGAAACAACAAAATAAAAGAGGAACCCAATGTATTGGTGAACATATCTCCCAGTAATACACCTGATATGGGGTTTATTTCTAAAATATATAAAGCACTCATACAATTCAACACCAGAAAGACAATCCAATTAAAAAATGGGCAAAGGACCTGAATAGACACTTCTCCAAACAGGACATATATAGATGGCCAATGGACATAGGAAAAAATGCTCAAAGTCAGTAATCATCAGAGAGATGCAAATTAAAACCACAATGAGGTATCACCTCACACCTGTCAGAATGGCTATCATCAATAAATCAACAAACAAAAAATGCTGGCGAGGATGTAGAGAAAAGGGAGGCCTAGTACGTGCTGGTGGGAATGCAGACTGGTGCAGCCACTGTGGAAAACAGTATGGAGTTTCCTCAAAATACAATATTAAAAATGGAACTGCTATTTGACCCAGTGATCCCACTTATGGGAATGCATCCTAAGAATCTAGAAACACCAATCAGAAAGAAAATCTGTACCCGTAAGTTCACAGTAGTATTATTTACAATAGCTAAGATCGGGAAACAGCCCAAGTGCCCATCAGTAGATGAGTAGATAAAAAAGCTGTGGGACATTTACACGATGGAATGTTATGTGGTTGTGATAAAGAATCTCTTACCCATTGTTACAGCATGGAGGGACCTGGAGATTATTATGCTAAGTGAAATAAGCTAGTCAGAGAAAGACAAATATCACATGATTTCACTTCTATGTGGAATCTAATGAATCAAATAAACTTATAAATAAAATAGGACCAGAGAAATGGAAGCATGCAACAGACTGACAGATCTTAGAGGGGAGGGAGTAAGGGTATGGGAAGAGATTAACCATAGAACATATGTGAATATATGCATAGCCCATGGCCATGGATAATAGTGTGGTGAAGGCCTGGGATGGGGAGGTGGCTGGGTGCAGCGGGGCAAAAGATGGGGGAAATGGAGTACATCTCTAATGTTGTCAACAACAAAAAAAAGAGTATGCAAATTTAAAAATGTGATAGTTTTGGGCAGCCACCTCAAAAGGTTCTATTAATTATGCTACTACCAAAAGCATGTAAACATATCTATTTCCCTATACTCTGGTTAACTCTAGGCATTATTAAGCTTTTAAATCCCCACCAATCCAGTATTTTTCAGACATCTTGTTTTCTTTTGTATATTATCTGTGCGTATGCTTTGTCAATTTTTCTGTAAATGGTTTTTCTTATTAATTTTTATAAGGTCTCCATATATTAAAGTATTAACCTTTTATCATATATATGAAAAAAATTTTCTGCAATCTCATTTGTCTTTTTTGTTGTTGTTAATCCTCACCTGAGGATATTTTTCCATTGATTTTTAGAGAGAGTGGAAGGAAGGGGTGGAGGGCAGGGAGGGAGGGAGAGGGAAAGAAGGGGAGAGGGAGAGGGAGAGGGAGAGGGAGAGGGAGAGGGAAGGAGGGAGGGAGAGAGGGAGGGAGAGAGGGAGGGAGAGAGAGAGAGAGAAAGAGAGAGAGAGATAGAGAGAGAGAGAGAGAGAGATAGAGAGAGAAAACACTGATGTGAGAGAGACAAATCTATTGGTTTCCTCCCGCACACGCCCAAACCAGGGTTGGGGATCGAACCTGCAACACCTTCAGTGGGCAGGCTGCCACTCTAACTACTGAGCTATACCGGCCAGGGCTTATTTGTCTGTTTCATGTATGACATCTTTTTCTGTTCATAAAGTTTTCAATTCTACAATCATATTATTTTTTTGCTTGCATTTTCCATCATTAAAGTCTTTCTCTACTTTTTGGCATTTTTTTAAAACTTAAATATTAATCATATACTAAATTTGCATTTATACTGAGGTGTTTTGAAATACTAAACTTTCTTTTTATTTCTGTAGGTTCATATTATGTTTTCATATGTAACAAGGGCAGTTTCCTTTCATTTTATCCTTACAAGTGAACTTAAGAATTAATATAGGCCTAAAATAATTTAATTCTGTTTTAGATTTCATAAGACATCTAAATTAGTTTTACTATTTTATATACCTAGAAAGCATAGGCTATGTTGATGGGAGAAAGAGAAAGATAAAAACCAAAACCAGAGTGGATGGCATCTATTTAAAGTACCTGATTTGGGACAGGCCATGTAATAAACTCTTTAGCTCATTTAATCTTCAAAACACTCCAGTGAGATACTTACCTCTTCTTATTCTCATTTTGTAAATGAAAACATTTCGGCAATAAAAAGATTAAGGTATTTTCCAAAGACACATAAGGATTAAGTGATGAAGATGGAATTTGAAACCTGGACTGCTAAGTCCAAATCCTATATTCATAACTAAGTTGGAAATATACTGATTCAATTTTATTTTTATTGAAAATTTAAAATAAAATTTTAGCTTACCAAAATCCGAATTATTTCTTCAGGCTTTTTATCCTCAACTGGTATCCCATTCACTTCCCTAAGTTCATCACCAACATGAATAAGACCTGAGTAATAGCAAATTCAGCAAATTAGCAGTGTTACCTACAAAAGAAACTGTAATTTGCAGTTGTATCCATACTAAAGCATTGTTTGGTTCCCTTAACACATCTGAGGATTGGAAAGAAGACCTTCATGTTTCTCCATTTTCAGATCCCATATATAGCAATGAGTCAAAGACTACATCATAATGTTGGCAGAGAAAGACGACAGCATCGTGCTCAGTGTCCAGAAATGCACATTATTTTTATCATATAAAACAATTCTTTTTTTTGAAAAGGTGCATGCTTTTAGTAGTACCTTTCAAACCAGAAACACTGAAACAAGTCTTAATGTAACCTTGGAAGCCCGTTAACTAAGAGAGTAGAGAGAGATTTATTTCTCACTTATTTATACAGGTTTCCATATATCAAGACAGAGAAGAATATTTTATTTCTTGTTTTGCTGTATTATATCAAAAGATTGTTATCCACTTAGTTATATATTAAAAATATTACATAAAAAATGCAACATGAATTGTCCCTATTCGCTTAGCATTTAAACTCTTACCACTTCTATCTGCGGCCCCTCCTCGCATGATTCTAGCCACAACAATGGCTCCAGTCTGCTCATCTTTCTTAATGGTGGCTCCCTTTTAAGAAAAATACAAGCATTTGTGAGTAAACGTGTGTGCTGGGTGATACAATGGGAGAGCCAGAAATAAAATGATTTACCTGGAAAAAGTAAAAACAACAACTACAAAAAATTAAAGAAATGAGGCAGGAGAAATAGACATCATGCCATGTGCCTTACAAATGCTCATTACTAGATCTAGAATTTTGTACCACACATATATCATCTAAGGTTTCCAGAAAAATTTAAGGATTTTTGAACTCTTTAACTTCTTCAACACTATGGAAAGTACAACTATCTTCTTTCCATTCTAATACCTTGTATTTAAATACTATTTGTTTTTACTCTTTTTTTCCACTATTTTTTTTCTTTAATCCTCACCCAAGGATATTTTTTCCACTGGTTTTCAGAGAGAGTGGAAGGGAGAGTGAGAATGAGAACGAGAATGAGAGAGAGGAGAGAGAGAGAAAACACATCCACGTGAGAGGGACACGTCGACTGGTTGCCTCCTGCACGATCCTGGGGCCCAGGATCTAACCTGCAACCGAGGTACAAGCCCTTGACCAGGAATAGAACCCATGGCCTTAGGTGTGTGGGCCAACACTCTAACCGCTGAGCCACACCAGCCACGGCCAGGAGTTTGCATTTTAAATAAGCACCTCAGGTAATTCTTATAATACCAGAGTTTGAGAACCACTATTCTCAGAGAACTAAGATGACAACCCATGCAAGAAACACTGAAAATTTAGGATGAAGTACACCCACCAACTAATAGAATTTCATTTTCTTAAGCTGTCTAAAAATTAATCTTCTGGATACAACAAATATAAACTGCTCCAAATTCACAAGGGAGGGAGGACAGCTCTGCTCCTCACATCCTGACCACTGCTTTTCTCTCCTTCTCTCAATTCTTTTATCCATGCCTCCCCTAGAATTAGCACCCTTTTTCCTTTCCATTGCCAAATGCCTTTGTGATCTTTGTTCCCTGCCTCTTCTCCTAGGGAACCATTCTGTGCTTAAATATTTGTCATCTAGCTCCTATTTTATCATTCTATGGAACATTTATCTAACACATAATGCACAAGAACTTATAAAGTATTTCAAAAACATTCTATCTCAGGTGATATTTAAAACACTCTCAAAGAGGTATGTTTTCTGATAAGGAATCTAAGACTGAGATGTTAAGTAACTCACTGCTGTAAGGATGTATAACAAATAAGTGACACCCTATAACACTCACTTAGGGCACCTAATGCAAGCTTGGTATTCACTTCACCACATTATAATTGGGTTGAATAAAGAAAATTACATTTTAACACAGATAATCTAACCCTTGGTTGCTAAACTGTATGGCCTTTTCTCTTGAATCATTTGCCAAAATCTCCTGACCATATGCTTGAAAGAATTTTATTTCACCTTGGCTTCTCTCTCCTTGCCTACTTCTGGGGAAGCAGAGAGGAAAAAATGCTATTAAGTACATTACAAACTTGCCAATTTATACCAAAATATACTACTAAGAAACCGAATAATTTTGAGAGGTGCTTATAATATCCCTCAAATACACAAACATTACAAACCTGGAAAACATTCTCATGCTAAAGAGAAATATTCACTTTTTAAAACAACTTATCAGTTCAACCTATTTTTAACAAAATTTCCCTGGTTCCTTTCCTAAATATCTAACCCTTTCCTAGCACCTGCATAGCCCCATAGGCTCAGTATAACCATAAGGAAATTAGTCATTTATATCCCCATGCATTTCCTTCTATTCTTGCTAACTCATGTATAGAACTTCTAGTCACCTAAATAAAAACCTCCTATACTATTGACGTCTTCTCTCCTCTTGCCCTCTACATCCAAGGTCCTATCAAATCTAACATGTTACTCTTGCCCTATCTTAGTTCAGATTCTCACTTTAAATACCGTGTATTATAGCATCTGTAACAAAAGAGGGTATTAGATGAAGAATCACCACCTCAAAGTTAGGTCTAATTATTTCAGTCCTTACATGCTTATTAGCTATTAAATAAATGTTCAGTAACAAACTATAATAACAGCTTTAGATTCTTTTACATGCTTCATTCCACTTTTTTTTAATTTAAACTAACTCACAGTAGGTACTGTTAAATCTTTTGTGAAATCTTGATGCAGTATATGCAGAATTTCTTTGATAAACATTTTGAAGATCTTATTTTATCAGAAGGCATAGGACTTAAATATTACTGATGACTATTTAAATGTTAGTTCACCAAAAACTATTGCCCTTGGGGAAACTATGACTAATCAAAGAAATTATTAATTATTGAACTCCTCAAGATGGGCCTTCAATAATCTCCCTAAAAGGTTTAATTAACCAAAATTAAAAGGTATTTCATTTGACAGATGCACAGAATCCACCAAGAATTAGTCACTTTATGGTGCTAGGCCCTGAGATAGCTCTTTCTAGATTCAACATGAGCATCAACTATTCTTAATAGGTATATCACCTCCATAATAAAAATCATGAGCTTTTTAGGTTGCCAGCACAGTTATAACCACAGATGAAAAGCAGGACGGTATAACCTAAACTAAACAATCTTAACTAGGAATACAGGGTGTGCTAGGATATCCATGGATGAGGTTCAGGGTCTCAATAAATCCCTTGATATAATATGCAAACTTATCTGTATATTTTTCTGAGTAGAGGTATCCAATGCATTTATCAGTACACCAAAGTTGCCCTTAAATAAAACAAGAAGAGAAAAAAGAACCAAAAGGGAAAAGTAGAAAGACACAATATAGTGCAGAAGAAAAAACTAGTGCCCTGGCTGGGTGACTCAGTGGATTGAAGCATCGTCCTGTGCGCCAAAATGATGCGGGTTTGATTCCCGAGCAGGGCACAAACCTAGGTGCAGGTTAGATCCCCGGCTGGGGAGCCTATGGGAGGCAACAGATCACTGTTTCTCTTACATCAATGTTTCTCTCTCTCTCTCTTTCCCTTCCTCACTCTCTCTAAAAAATCAATAAAAACATAGCCTTGGGTGAGGATTAAAAAAAAAAAAGAAAAAGAAAAAGAAAACTAATATTTAAAACTAAAGAGACAAGTTTGGATCTTGGTTTACTACTCATTAGCTGTCATACTTTGAGTAAGTTGCTTCACTTCTCTGAATGCTAGTTTCCTGGTTTGTAAAAAGAAAAACTATGATCCTCATACCAACTATGAGGATTAAATATAATGTAGGTAAAGTACATAACATAGTACTCAGCAACTATTATATTATAAACTGCTATTTGCTTTAAGAACACAGAAATGTCTTAACTAGAGTAAACAACAATTAAAATCAAGTGCTAATGGAATTTATTTATTTTTCTTTTGATTGTAGTTTTATAAAAATATGGATACACTTCATATTTATTTCCTAGTACTGCTATAACAAATGACCACAAATTTAGTGGCTTAAAACAACACAAATTTATTATCTTACAATTCTTGAGGTAGGAAGGCCAAAATGGATTATGGGGCTAAATTATCAAGGTGTCAGCAGGGCTGCATTCCTTTGGCAGATCTAGGAGAAAATCTGGTCCTTGCCTTTTCCATTTTCTAGAAACTTCTGGCATTCTGTGGCTCAAAACCACATCAGTTCAACCTCTGCTTCCATTATCACATCTCCTTCTGTGACTCTGGCCCTCCTGCCTCCTTTCACTTTAATAAGAACCCTTGTTATTAGACTGGGCCCAGCAGATAATCCAGAATAAGCTCCCCATTCAAAACTGTTTACTAATCATGGAAAGTACCTTTTGCCATGTAAGGTAACATATTCACAGGTTCTGAAAATTATGACATGACATCACTGGGGACTGGGGTTGGGGGTATTATTTTGACTACTATAGGCCCCTTGACATAATTCATCATTATATAAATTCTGGTGCTACAATAAATGGTTATATTTACATTTTGAAACATCAAACACTTGAATAACTTTTCCTCATTACTTTAAAATAAATTAGCTTTCTAGAAGAGCCATGAGCAATTAATTTTAGTTGTACCATTTAATCTCAAATCATCTGTGACCAGTGCATATGCTTACTTTTATAAATGTCAATTCACATTTTAAAATTATTACTATTTATAACCAATAAAATGCCTGTCATTTCATTTGCCTTCATTTTCCTTTTTCTAAATCATATTCTTTAGACATAAATGTTTCATTTATGTGGAAGTTTTAGGACACAGAGGAAGTTTAAAGACAGAAATATATGGAATGTCCCCATCAGATTTGGGTTTATCATGGTATCTACTCATCTCGGGGCACACATGTAGACTGAAACTTACCAGTGGTTCTCTATTTTTGACCAGACGTATGATCTTTACTGAGTCTTCCTCATCGTCAATATCATCAGGCATAGGAGGCAATACTGGATCATACTTCTTCTGAGCCACAATGTCATGCACAGAGAGCAAAGCCTATTAAAGTCAAAGATTGATAAAAAAAAAAAAAAAAGGAATCAAATATAAAACCCCAAACCCATAAAACTATAAAGAAAATCAGACTGATACTATAATTTTGACATACAATGGAAATAAGGCAACTAATTGAAAAGGAGCCTCTAACAAACAGGAAGCATGAAAAACAGCAGAAGGCAGCTCCATTTAGCTACCACCCTATCTCCAATGACATTAATGTACGACAAGAATCAGCATAAAATATCTGCTAATCTGTATATTCTCTGGTTCATCCTTATAAGGATGACAGTTGAGGGCAAGGGTGGGGGGGCTCCTTGAAAGGAGGGGGAAAATGAGTCTATAGAAATACTGTCAATGAAACAATAGGAGTCTGACAACTATATACTTTTTCTTTCTACCATTAGCAGAAAACACAAAAAGAACTAATCAGTACAATTAATTAGCTTTCATTCTTTTCTCACTTTTTAACTTTTAGTGTAACAGATGAGTAGGATGTGTACAAAAGAATAAAAAGTATTTCTATTCATGATCTTTGGTGGTAAGACTCCACAAAACATTGTCATATTGTCCTTATAGACCAAAGATGAGAAAAACACTGGAACCCTGACATGTCACTACTCACCACTTCAGGTGACTGGGCCTAGACTTTTAACTTTGTTCCCTAATCAGCAAATGCCAGGATCCATAAATTTCTCCAGCAAGAAGCCTAGAAATCAACCTTGAAATCTCTTCTCTCATCTACACTTCCAATGTCCAACCCATATCCTGTTAAATCTACTTCCAAATGTAAGCTAACATTTGTTATCTTCTCTAACCAAAGGTTGGCAAACTATGCCTCCTGCTTCTATAAATAAAGCTTGCTGGAACACAGCCATGCTTATTCATTTATGTATTGTCGATGCCACTGTCATGCTCCAATGGCAAAACTGAATAGAAACAACAGGTACTTTTTACATGAAAACTTGGCAGCACCCCTGGGCTAGATCATTGATTTCATCATTTTTTACCTGGAGCATTGCAATAGCCTCTAAACAGTCTAACTGCATTCACGTCTGGCTCATTTTCAAATTCCTGATTCACAGAGTAATTATTTTAAAACTTAGATCAAATCACATAACAAGCCCGCTAACTCTTCTAAACCTACCCACTGATCTTGGGGTGAAGATCAAACTGCTGAGCATGTCCTAGTCTTGCGTTCCTCTCCAACTTTACCTTATATCTCTGTCCCCACATAGCTTGAATAACTCTTTCTCAGAGATGGACTAAAATATTTGATATAAAAAAGCAGATCTCCCTCAGTAACTTGACCTTGCAGCACCTTTTTCTCTGCCTTCCTACATGTTCATAATTCATAACCACATATGCATTTTTATATGCATATGTTTAATATTTGCTAGCAACCAAAATAGAACCTCTAAGATGGCAAGGAAATGGTGTCTATTTTTAATTAAGCTCTTTTATTGACTATAACATGTATACAGAAAAGTACATAATTTTCAAAAATAAATATTCCCATATAAACATCACCCGAACAGGAAATACAACATTAACTGAACCCCATAAACCCACACTTATGCTCCTTCCTAATTACCTTGACCTCTATTCCCTCTGAAGGTGGTAGTTTTGCCTCTGTATAAATACTGCATAAATAGAATTATAAGAGCATATTCATTTTTCCCCTGATATTAAGCCGAGATTTATCTATGCTGCTGCTGGTAGCAGCAGTCATTCTTTTTTCCATTGCTATGAAGCATTACAACATACGAATACTTCCACAGCTTATTTATCCATTATGCCCATTATTGAGAGGCATTTAGGTTGTTTTCAGTTCCTGGCTATCATAAATAACGCTGCTGTGAATATTTCATGTATTTTGATACATAAAAACTTATTTGTATGTATAAGTTGGTTAAGTATAGAATTATATTCAACATTAACAGATAAAAGTTTTTCCAATTATAACCCCATCAACACCTTATGTTGCATCATGTGATCCCCAACATTTTATGTTATTAGTTTGAATCTGGCCATTCTGAGTGTACAGTGGTATTTTCTTGTGGTTTAAATATCATTTATATTACAGCTACTGATACTGAAAACATTCTCCTATGTTTACTGGTATGTGAATATCTTCTTTTATGAGGTGCCAGTTCAAGATTCTTGCACATTTTCCTGTACCATCTTTTTCTTACTTATTTGTAAGTATTCTTTACAACATACTGGATGCAAACCTTAGTTGGTTACACGTGCTACAGATGTATTTTCTCATTTGGTAGCTTGCACTTTCACATTCTTATTAGTGTTTTTTTGAGCAACAAAGGATCCTAATTTTAATGAGCCTAATTAATATTTTATCCCTTATGGCTGGAGCTTTTTGTATCCAATCAGTTTCTAAGGGGAAGAATGAACAGCATCAAGATGATGAAATATCCAAAGAGATGTAGCAAAAGCAGTGCTCAGAGAGAAACTTATGGCTCTTAATATCTACATTTAAAAAGAACAAGATCTCAAATCAATAAACAAACCTTACCCCGTAAGTCACTGAAAAGAGCAAACAAAACCTTTTGTTGTTTCTTTTTCGCTTTAGTTTTTCCTTAAGATTTGAACAATTAGACTAGATTTTGTAGATATTATTTTTATTCTTTTTTACTGAATTTACTGGGGTGACATTAGTTAATAGAATTATATAGGTTTCAGGTATACAATTAATACATCACTTGTATATTGTATCTATCATGTGTTTATCACCCCAAGTCAAGTCTCCTTCTATCACCACTTACCCCTCTATGACCTCTCCTACATCCTCCACCCTCCTTTCCCTCTGGTAATCACCATACTGTCAAACTGTTGTCTGCGAATATGAAGTTTTGTGTGTGTTTTTTTCTTTAATCCCTTCACATTTGAGTAATAACACATGCTTATTTTTTGTATATGGCAACTGACCAATCAATTCACAGATTGAAAGGATGGTATAATATTTAAATCTCTGATAGTTCTCAGATGAGACTATTGTTACAGAATGACAAGTCATTTTATAACTATATAAGACTTGAAGGTAACACATTATACAGGAAAAGTGTTCGCATAGACAACGTGGGGCAAAAGTAGGTTTACAGTTGTTCATATGGAAAATAATACAATAAATAATACAAGAATAAACTCATTTCATGTACTCACAACTGTAAACCTACTCTGGCCCCACCCTGTATTCTACTGGTCATCAACTAGCAAAGCTAAAAAAAAACATGAACTGAACAAGGCATGAAGGGCACAGGAAGAAAGAACCTCTGGTGCGACTGGAGGTACTGTACATTGAGAGAGACTGCCTAGATTATTGCTAAGGACAAGCTGGCAACAACTATGAAAATTTTAAATGTACAAAATTTTAATATAAAAATTTATTCACCAAACAAAATTCTGTAATATGCAGAAGATGTGCTTGCTTAAGATATAGTGTATAGACATAGCAGAAATGCAGGAACAATAGAAATGCCCACCTCTAACGGATCTTAAATAGGTAATTACATTGATCCAAAGAGGAGTCCAAAATATCCCAATGTCAGAAGTCCACAAAACACACAAAAAACACCAGTAAGTAGTGCATTCTATTATCTCATTTATAACTGGAAAAAATATATGTTATATTTATGTATGCAAAAAGGAATGAAAGGTAATGTAACTAAGAGTGACTATCAGTAAAGGCATGTGGACAAGCACACAGTTCATAGAAGAAATAAAAAGTCATTAAGCATAGAAAATGATGCTCATCCTCAATAATAAAGCAATGAGGATAGGGACTTCTACTACTCTATAGTCTGAATTAAAAGTACAATTAAGTATTATCAAAAAATTTTTCTGTATATTTTTAAAAATATCAAAGTACTTCCTAAAAGGTAAAATTACAGTAATAAACTATCAACTTCCTAAGACAAATATCATAAATTGTTTATTTAAATATTCTTTCTAACCTCACTGAGGGATTTTTTTTTAACTTTCTGTGTGTGTATGTGTGTATGTGTATGTGTGTGTCTGCACCTAAGGTTGTGAATGCTGCTTCTCTATCCCATAATTATGGTTCAATTTTTGGCATTTACATCTTTAATCCATTTGGAATTCATTCTAGTAAAGGCAGTGTCTAACTTTTTCCCAGTGATGAACCACTTGCCCCAATACCATGTATTGAAGCTGCATCCAATTCCACCTATCTTCCACTTCCTTTCACCCATAGCTCACATCTGTCATTAAGGCCAAAATTAAGTTTCACCTGAATTATTTCTGCAAGCTCCCAACTGGCTTTCCTCCAGTCAGTATTCCATTCCTCTCACCTTAGCACCACTGCTCCACCCCAAGTAACCATCTATATGTTCCATACAGAGCAATTATGTCACTTGAATATTTAAATGATTTCCATGGGAGATCCATTATGGCTGAAGAGTAGGGGTTGGAACCTCCCACCACTTGCTACCAACACCTGGAGGATTTGCAGCTGAACTGCAGGGTGATATGCATGAAAAACTAGTTGAAGTGAAGCTGATCTGAAATATTGTGAACAGGGAACTCAGAGAAATGACAGGAGGAAACCCAGAGAGGGTGAGCCAACCTGTGCAGGTGCACAGCTAGGAAGCTGGAGAAGAGCCCGCTACCCCCTGGGAGCATGGGGTCTAAGCCCCACACAGGGATCCCCAATTCAAAAACATAGAGAAGGGAAAGGAAAACCATGTAGTGCCAGGCAGCGGGAAGCAGTAGAGATTCAGTCCACCTTGGAAGCTCAAACCACAATATCCCACCAGACTGTTTACAGGCTCTGCCCTGCCAAGTGTCAGGCTGGCAAGGCCTTTGTTGCAGCACCAGGAGCTAGCTCTCTCATCTGGGATTGGGGGAGGGACCAAGCAGCAGAGCTCACACTGCAGAGCTCAACTATGAAGGGAGCTGACCTGGTGCACCCAGCAGTGACTCTGAGAGGGCCTCCATCCCCTCTCAGAGAGCCCCATGGGGATGGTGTGTGTACCTGGGGGTGGGGGAAGAGATCGGACATACCTACTTCACTTCCATCTCAAGTGCACTGAAGTTGCCCTGCCCCCAACCTGCAAATTTGCTGGTCTGCCCATTCTGCTCTGATCCGAGTCAACAGAAAATGGCAGGGGGCTAGAAATCTGTGCACACAAGGCTCAGTCTGAAAGCACAGGGGACAAGGATATTTGGCCAGCTGGAGCCTGGGAAGAAGCCCTGCCCACTGATGGCCAGTTCTGCAGAAGGACTGAGGGGCCGAGAGGGGCTCATTTTTGTATTTGTTTTTGTTTGTTTGTTTTCACCCCCTCGTACTCTGAGAGGTGGCAGGGGAGTATCAGGGAGTAAGGTGGAGCTGAGGTGTTGCAGCTGTGTCCCCAGGGTAGGTTTCTGTATGGGTGGATTTCTGTCTGAAAGAGAGAGGGTTGTGCGCTGGGCCCTTCAGCAGCATTACAGAGAAGCAGATCTGAGCTTCCCAGTAAGTATAGCCAGTGCAGCCCTGGGAAAAAGAGAAAGTGCCCACCCCCACTCCTAGATTACAAGAACTACCCCAACATGAGTCTGCTTAAACACCGGGACAGGTCCTGGATAGCTCCACAGAGTGAAGATCTGTGGCAGATCAGAGGAGGGACATTCAAGGGGGGAGTCCGGAGGCAGACCCAATCTCTGGGCTTCAGAGGAACCGTGCACCAGACTGTTTGCAGCTCTACCCTGCCAAGTGTCAGACTGGTGGCCAAAGCCAGGCAGGGATAGCAACTGACACTGCATCAGAAAACCTACGGGGAGGCCTGTGACTTGTGACTAGCACACCAAGGGGCAGTGTTGTTCAACTACTAAGCAAAATCCACCAAGAACCACAAATAGCAGATTCAAAGGGTGAATACGCAGAAGGCACCAAAATCTGCAGAGCCAAAATCCATTTTTTGTTTTCTCTTTTTCTTTTTACTTCTTTAATATTATTTTGTATATAACCTCCTTTTTATTTTTTTTAATTTCACTGTTTCTGCTTCTCCATTTTTTCTCTCATATTCTCTGTCTCTCCTTTTTTCCCTTTATTTTCTCTTTCTCTCTATCTTTATTATTTTATTTTTTTAATATATCTTTATTGACTTCAGAGACAGGAAAGTAGAGGGGGAGAGAGAGAGAAACATCAATGATGAGAGAGTCATTGATTGAGCCCACAACCCGGGAATGTGTCCTGACCAGGAATCGAATCCCGATCGCCTGGATCCTAGGTCGATGCTCAACTGCTTAGTCACACCCGGGCAGGGCTCTCTTTATTTTTAATCTTTATTTTCTGATTTTCTCTTCCTATTGTATATATTATTATTATTACCTTTTAAAATTATTTCACATATACACATATTTCCCTTCTCCTATTCTTATTTTTTATTTCTTTTCTCAACCTTTTTTTCCCCACATTCTCCTCTTTCATTTCCTTCTTCCTGCTCTAATTATTTTGGTCTCCTGTATTATACTATTCCTTTTAATTTCCCTTCCTTTCCTCTTCTTTTTTCTTCTGCTTTCTTCTGCTAGTGGGGTTGTTTTGGTTCTCGCTATTAGTTTTGATTATGTATGTGTGTGTTGTTTTCAGTTAGGTCCTGTTTTGTTTTGTCTTGTAATGTCAGCACCTGTATAACAGCTGACACAATATGGTTAAGATTAAGCCTCAGAGGCAGCCAGCCCACACACAAAAAGGACAATAGCAATCAGAAGCCAATTACAATAGGAGGGTCCACATAACCCACTCAAGAGACATTACTAGAGCACCCAGATCAGAAGATCAAGAATACTACACCATGGGGTCCCACTACAGAAGGCCAACCCACCAGGACTGGGAGAAATAGCAACCTAATAAATAGACACAAGCAAGAAGAGGCAGCCAACATGGAGAGACAAAGAAACAGCACCAAATGAAAGAACAAGAGAATTCTCCAGAAGAAGAGCTAATGAAACGGAGATAAGCAAAGTATTGGATATAGAGTTCAGAGTAATTATATAAGGATACTCAAAAGCATGAAAAAAGACACAGAACTTTTGAAAAACCACCAGTCAGAAATAAAGAATGAAATAGCAGAAGTAAAGAATACACTAGAAGGAATAAAAAACGAATTGGAGGAAGCCAAGGACTAAATCAGCAAATTAAAAACAGGGTAGAAAAAAAATCACTCAACCAGAGAATCAAAAAGAGAAAACAATTTAAAAAAAGGAGGCCCAGCCCACGTGGCTCAGCAGCTGAGCATTAACCTACAATCCAGGAGATCGCTGTTCCATTCCCAGTAGTGGCACATGCCCTGGTTGAGGGCTCAATCCCCAGTAGGGGCGTGCAGGAGGCAGCCGATCAATGACTCTCTCATCACTTTCTCTCTCTCTCCCTCTCCTTTCCTCTTGAAAAAAGAAAAAAAAGGACAGCTTAAGGGAGCTTTGGGACAGCAAGAAACACAACAACATCTACATAACAAGAATGCCAGAAGGAGAAGAAAGTAAGCAAGAAACAGAGAACCTGTTTCACGAAATAATAGCAAAAACTTCCCTAATCTGGTGAAGGGAAATTCACACATATTTAGGAAGCACAGAGAGTCTAAGGTAAGAAGAACCCAAAAAGGCCCATGCCAAAACACATAAAAATTAAAATGCCAAAAATTAAAAATAGAGAATCTTAAAAGAACCAAGAGAAAAGCAATTAGTTACCTACAAAAGGGCTCCCATGAGGCTCTCAGATGATTTCTCAAAAGAAATGCTACAGGCCAGAAGGGAATGACATGAAGTATTCAAGGTAATGAAAAGCAATAATCTGAAATCAAGGCTACTCTATCCAACAAGGTGATCATTCAAAATTGAAGATGAACTATAGAGCTTCCCAGACAAAAAAGGCTAAAGTTTATTACCACCAAACCAACACTGTAAGAAATGATAAAGGGACAAGTTTAAGAAGAAGAAATCAAGAGAGGGGAACATAGGTGTAAAGTAAAAAATGGCAATAAATAAGTATCTATCAATAATAACCTTAAATGCAAATGGCCTAAATGCTCCGATAAAAAGATAGAGGTTTTACATTTTAGTTTATTATTATTTTCTAAATTTTCACCAGTATGAACAACAATATACATTTCTCTCTAAGCACTGCTTTTCTTTTTTTTCTTTTTTTTAAGCATTTTTTTTTTGTCTGTGTGTGTGTATTCTCCCTTCACTTTCCCAGTTCTGTTTTCACGTGGGTTGTTTTCATTGTGATTGTCAAGATATTTTGTAGGATACCTCTTGTTTCCTGGAATTTTAGTTGTGTATTGTCCTGCCTGGCAAGCACCCATACAACATCTTACACGTCGAGGTTGGGGCTGAGACACAGTTAGCCAACCTGAGTGGAGGGTGCTCCCAAGGACTGATCAACAACAATCTAGACCCAACCACAACAGGAGAACATAAAGAAACCACAAGAGGGAAACCCATAAGAGGGACACGCATAGAGCAAAGAGCTCAAAGGAATAAGGAAAACAAACCTCTGGGCTCCACTGGACCCACAAGACAAAAATCCCATCCCACAAGACTGGGGGACAGCAAATATATCAAATATACGGATACAAACACTAAGACCTACCAAAATGGGGAGACAAAAAAACAACCCCCAAATTAAAGAAAAGGAAACATCGCCAGGAAAAGACTTTGATGAGATGGAGTTAAGCAAGTTATCAGATATGGAGTTCAGAGTATGGATGATGAAGATGTTCAAGGAACTCAAGAAGACTCTAGATGATAAGATCGAGGACATTAATGAAAAAAGATACATTCCATAAATAAAACTCAGACAAAGATAAAGAATGCTGTATCTGATATCAAGAATGCACTGGAAGGAATTTAAAGCAGGCTCAATGAAGCAGAGGATAGAATAAGTGACTAAGAAGACAAGGCAGAAAAAATCACACAGTCAGAGCAGCAAAAAGAAAAAAACACTTAAAAAACATGAGGACAGTTGAAGGGAACTTTGGGACAACATTATGCGAAACAACATTCACATTATAGCAGTGAGAGAGGGGGAGGAAAGAGAGCAAGGGATAGAGAACTTGGTGGAGGAAATAATTATAGAAAACTTCCCTAGGCTGGCAAAGGAGAAAGCCACACAAGTTCAGGAAGCACAGCGGGTTCCAAACAAGAGGGACCCAAAGAGACCCACTCCAAGACACATCATAATTAAAATGGCAAATGTCAAGGACAAAGAGAAAATATTAAGGGCTGCAAGAGAGAGACAAGCAGTGACCTACAAGGGAACTCCCATAAGGCCGACAGCTGATTTCTCAACAGAGACTCTTCAGGCCAGAAGGGAGTGGCATCAAGTTCTGCAAGTAATGAAAAGTAAGAACATGCAACCAAGATTGCTTTATCCAGCAAGGCTATCATTTAAATCTGAAGGTGAAATAAAAAGCTTCCGAGACAAAAAAAGGCTAAAGGAGTTCAGTACCACTAAACCAGCATTGCAAGAAATACTAAAAGGACTGCTTTAAGAAAAAGAAGGAATAGTGAGAGAAAAAGTACATCAGCATAAAAGGGGAAAATGGCATTAAATAAGTTGATGTCAATAGTAACCTTAAATGTAAACGGAATAAATGGTCCAATCAAAAGACAAAGGGTAGCTGAATGGATAAGAAAACAGGACCCAAATATATGCTGTCTACAAGAGACCCACTTGAGAGCAAAAGACTCACACAGGCTAAAAGTGAAGGGATGGAGTAAAATATTCCATGCAAATGGAAAGGAAAAGAAAGCTGGAGTAGCAATTCTTATTTCATACAAAACAGACTTCAAAATAAAGACCATAACAAGAGACAAAGATAGTCACTACATATTACTAAAGGGATCAATCCAACAGGAGGAAATAACCCTTATAAACATTTATGCACCCAATACAGGAGCACCTAAATATATAAAAAATCTCTTGGGGGACTTCGAAAGGGAGATTGACAGCAACACAATCATAGTGGGGGACTTTAACACCCCACTGTCAGCATTGGACAGATCAAGACAAAAAATCAACAGGGAAACACAGACCTTAAATGACTCACTAGACCTAATGGATTTAATTGACATTTACAGAACACATTTCACCCCAAAGCAGCAGAATACACATTCTTCTCAAGTGCACATGGAACATAATAAAAAACAGACCACATGTTAGGGCAGAAGGCAAGTCTCTACAAATACAAGAAGACTGAAATCATATCAAGCATCTTCTGGGATCACAATGCCATGAAACTAGAAATCAACCACTTTAAAAAAACTCAAAAATATTCCAACACATGGAGGCTAAATAGAATGTTATTAAACAATGAATGGGTTACCAAGGAGATCAAGGAAGAAATCAAACACTTCATGGTAAGTAATGAAAATGAACAGAAAACAACCCAAAACCTATGGGACACGGCAAAAGCAGGCCTGAGAGGGAAATTCATAGCATTACAGGCCTATCTCAAGAAAAAAGAAAAAGATCTAATGAACCATCTAACACAACAACTAAAAGAACTAGAACGAGAACAGCAAGAACAGCTCCGAGGAAGTAGAAGGAAGGAATTAATATAGATCAGAGCAGAAATTAATGACACAGAAACTAAAAAAACAATACAAAAAAACTGATGAAACCTAGAGCTGGTTCTTTGAAAAGGTAAATAAGATTGATGCATCTTTAGCCAGACTCACTAAGAAACAAAGAGAGAGGACCCACATAAATAAAATCAGAAATGAAAGAGGCGATATAACAACTGACCCAACAGAAATACAAAGGATTTTAAGAAGCCCGGCCGGGCGTGGCTCAGCGGTTGAGCGTCGACCTAGGATCCAGGCGATCGGGGTTCGATTCCCGGTCAGGGCACATGCCCAGTTGTGGGCTTGGTCAATGACTCTCTCATCATTGATGTTTCTATCTCTCTCTCCCTCTCCTTTCCTCTCTCTGAAATCAATAAAGATATATTTAAAAAAAATATATTATGAGCAACTATATGCCAACTAACTCGACAACATGGGGGAAATGGACAAATTCCTAGGAGAATACAACCATCCAAAGCTGAATCAAGAAGAGGCAAAAACCTGAATAGGTCGATAACAACTAATGAAATTGAAGCAGTAATCAAAAAACACCCAGCAAACAAAAGTCCTGGACCAGATGGGTTTACAGGCTAGTTTTACCAAACATTCAAAGAAGAATTAACACCTATTCTATTCAAACTATTCCAGAAAATTCAAGAGGAGGGGAAACTGCAAAACTCTTTTTATGATGCCAGCATCATCCTAATCCCAAAACCAGATAAAGATAACACAAAGAAAGAAAATTACAAGCCAATATCCCTGATGAACATAGATACTAAAATTCTCACTAAAATACTAGCAAACCGGATCCAGCAATACATTAAAAAGATCATACATCATGACTAAGTAGGATTTATTCCGGGGATGCAAGGCTGGTACAACATCCGCAAATCAATAAATGTGATACATCACATAAACAAAATGATGGACAAAAATCATATGATCATATCAATAGATGCAGAAAAAGCATTCGACAAAATCCAGCACCCGTTTCTGATAAAAACTCTTAGCAAAGTGGGAATAGAGGGATCATACCTCAACATAATAAAGGTCATATATGACAGACCTACAGCCACCATCATACTTCAATGGGCAAAAACCAAAACCATTTCCATTAAAAACAGGAACAAGACAGGGATGTCCACTTTCACCACTCTTATTCAACATACTACTGGAAGTCCTCGCCATAGCCATCAGACAGGAAGAAAACATAAAAGGTATCCAAATTGGAAAGGAGGAAGTAAAACTGTCACTATTTGCAGATGACATGATGCTGTACATAGAAAACCCTAAATACTCCATCAAAGTACTACTAGATTTGATAAATGAATTTGGCAAAGTAGCTCGATACAAAATCAACATCCGGAAATCAATGGCATTCTTATACACCAACAATGAACTTTCAGAGAGAGAAATCAAAAAGCAGTACCATTTACCATTGCAACTAAAACAATAAGATACCTAGGAATAAACTTATCCAAGAATGTAAAAAACCTGTACTCGGAAAACTACGTGACACTGAAAAAAGAAACAGAGGAAGATTTAAACAAGTGGAAGAATATACCACGCTCATGGATTGGAAAAATTAATATCATTAAAATGTCTGTACTACCCAAAGCAATTTATAAATTTAATGCAATTCCTATTAAAATACCAACAGCATATTTCACAGACCTAGAACAAACATTTTGAAAATTTATATGGAACCAAAAAAGACCCTGAATAGCTGCAGCCATCTTGAGAAAAAGGAACACAGTGGGAGGGATCACTTTGCCGGACTTCAAACTGTATTACAAAGCCATTGTAATCAAAACTGCCTGGTATTGGTACAACAACAGGCATATAGATCAGTGGAACAGAACAGAGACCCCAGAAATAGACCCTCGCCATTATGGTCAGTTAATATTTGACAAAGGAGGCAAGAGTATCCAATGGAGTAAGGACAGTCTCTTCAATAAGTGGTGCTGGGAAAATTGGAGTTACATGCAAAAGAATGAAACTAGACCACCAACTTTCACCATACACAAAAATAAACTCAAAATGGATAAAAGACTTAAATGTAAGTCGTGAAACCACAAAAATCCTGGAAGAAAACATAGGCAGTAAAGTCACAGACATCCCATGTAGTGGAATTTTCACTGATACATCTCCTAGGGCAAGAGAAACAAAAGAAAAAATAAACATATGGGACTACATCAAACTAAAAAGCTTCTGCACAGCAAAAGAGAACAGCCTCAAAATACAAAGGAATCCCACAGTCTGGGAAAACATATTTGCCAAGGATGAATCTGATAAGGGGCTAATTTCCAAAGTGTACAAAGATCTCACAGTACTCAGCAAGAGGAAGACAAACAACCCAATTAAGAAATGGGCAAAGGGCTTAAATAGACACTTCTCCAAAGAGGATATAGGGATGCCAAGAGGCACATGAGAAAATGCTCAGCGTCGCTAATCATCAGAGAGATGCAAATTAAAACCACAATGAGGTATCACTTCACACCTGTCAGAATGGCTACCATCAACAAATCAACAAACGACTTGTGGTGGCGAGGGTGTGGAGAAAGGGGAACCCTAGTACACTGCTGGTGGGAATGCAGACTGGTGCAACCACTATGGAAAACAGTATGGAGGTCCCTCAAAAAGTTAGAAATGGAGCTGCCATTTGACCCAGTGATTCCACTCCTGGGAATATATCCTAAGAATCCTAAAACATTAATCAGGAAGAATGTATGTACCCCAATGTTCATAGCAGCACAGTTTACAATAGCTAAGATCTGGAAACAACCCAAGTGCCCATCAGTAGATGAGTGGATAAAAAAGCTGTGGGACATTTACACCATGGAATACTACGCAGCTGTAAAGAAGAAGAATCTCATACCCTTTGGGACAGTATGGATGGACTTGGAGAATATTATGCTAAGTGAAATAAGCCAGGCAGCGAAAGACAAGTATCACATGATCTCGCTTATACGTGGAATCTAAAGAACTTAATAAACTGATGAACAGAATAGATTCAATGACATGGAAGCATAGATGAGACTGACGAATGTCAGAGGGATGGAGGAGGGCGGGTAGGTGGAGGAGGAGAGAGTAACCAAAGAATTTATATGTATATATGCACAACCCAAGGACACGGACAATGATGGGGAGAGGAACTGGGGAGGGGGAAGGGACAGGGTGGAACGGGTCAATGGGGAGAAAAAGGGACATCTGTAATATTTTAAACAAAAATAAAATTTAAAAAAAAGTAACCGGAACATCTAAAAAAATTAAAAAAAAAAAAAAAAAGACATGGGGTAACTGAATGGATAAGAACACATGACCCATATATATGCTGTCTACAAGAGACCCAACCTGAGAACAAAAGATTCACACAGACTGAAAGAGAAGGGATGGAAAAAATATTCCATGTAAAAATAAATAAAATAAAATAGCTAGGATAGCAATACTCATATCTGACAAAGTAGACTTCAAAACAAAGATGATAACAAAAGACAAAGAAGGTCACCACATAATACTAAAGGGATTGATCCAACAAGAAAATATAACCGTTGTAAACATACATACACCCAACACAGGAGAACCTAAATATATACAAAACACTCATGGGAGACTTTAAGGGAGAGATCAATAAAAATATAGTTACAGTAGGGGACTTTAACAGCCTACTGACGGACTGGATAGATCTGCCAGACAAAAAAACCAACAAGGAAATAGCATCCTTAAATGACACAAAAGATCAGATGCAATTAATTGACATTTACAGAACATTTCATCCCAAAGCAGCAGAATATACAATCTTCTCAAGTACACATGGATCATTCCCAAAGATAAACCACGTTAGGACACAAAATAAGTCTTAATAAATTTAAAGAAATTTAAATCATATCAAACATCTCAAATCACAATGGCATGAAACTAGAAATCAACTATAATAAAAAAATCAAAAACATTCAAACAAATGGAGGCTAAATAGCATGTTATTAAATAATGAATGGATTACCAATGACATCACAGAAGAAATAGAAAACTTCCTGGAAACATACAAAAATGAACATATAATGACCCAAAATCTATGGGACACAGCAAAAGCAGTCCTGAGAGGGAAGTTCATGGCATTACAGGCCTAAACTAAGCAACAAGATAAATCTCAAATAAACAATGTAACCCTACAGTTAAAAAAATTAGAAAAACAAGAAAAGCCCAGAAAAGAAGAAAAGAAATAATGAAGATCATAGCAGAAAGAAATGATATAGAGACTAAACAAACACACAAACAAGACAAATGATCAATGAAACCAAGAGCTGGTTCTTGGAAAAGATAAGCAAGATTGATTAACTCTTTGCCAGACTTATCAAGTAATGAAGAGAGAGGACCAAATAAATAAAATCAGAAATGAAATAGGCAAAGTAACAACTGACACCAAAGAAATACAAGAATTGTAACAAAATACTATGAATAACTATATACCAACAACCTGGAAACCGGGATGAAATGGACAAATTCCTAGACACATACAATCTTCCAAAACTCAATACGGAAGAATCAGAAAACCTGAATAAGCCAATAACTACTAACAAAATTGAAGCAGTAATCAAAAAATTCCCAGAAAACCAAAGTACTGGACTGCAGGGCTTCACAGGCAAGTTTTACCAAACATTTAAAGCATTCTAAAAACTTCAAGAGGAGGAAAAACATCCTCACTCTTTTTAACGAGGCCAGCATTATCCTATTTTTAAAACCAGATAAAGACACTACACAGAAAGAATATTATAGCCCAATATCCTTGATGAACAAGATGCTAAAATCCTCAAAAATATTGCAAATCAGATCCAGCAATACATTAAAAAGAATAATTCCAGGTATGCAAGGCTGGTACAATATTTGCAAATCAATACGTATGATACATCACATAACTGAAGGATAAAAATCACATGATCATATCAATAGATACACAAAAAGCATTAGATAAAATCCAGCACCCATTTAGTATAAAACCTCTCAGCAAAGTGGGAACAGAGGGATCATACTTCAGCTTAATAAAGACCATATATAATGGCCTACAGCCAACATCATACTTAATGGACAAAAACTAAAAGCATTTATTTCCCTTAAGATCAGGAATAAGACAGAGATGTCTGCTTTCACCACACTTATTTAACATAGTACTACAAGTCCTAGCCACAGAGATCACACAAGAAGGAGAAATAAAAGGCATCCAAATTCAAAAGGAAGAAGTAAAACTGTCATTATTCACGGATGACATGATTTGTACAAAGAAACTCTGAAGACTCCACCAAAAACTACATTTAATAAATGAATTCGGCAAAGTGGCAGGATAAAAAATTAACATCTAGAAGTTGATGGCATTTTTAGACACCAATAAGGAACTCTCAGTAAGAGAAACTAAAAAAACAATCCCATTTACCACTGAAACAAAAAAATTAAGACACCTGGGAATAAACTTAACCAAGGAGGTACTCAGAAATGACAGAACTTTGAAAAAAAATATAGAGGAAGATAAAAACAAGTGAAAGCATACACCACATCCATGGATTGGAAGAATTAACATAATCAAAATGTCCATACTATCAAAAGCAATCTATAGATTCAATGCAATTCCTATTAAAATACCAATGGCTTATTTTGCATATCTAGAACAAATACTCCAAAAATTTATATGGAACCAAGAAAGACCCTGAATAGCCACAACAATCCTGACAAAGAATAAAGTAAGAAGGATCACAATACCAGATATCAAATTATACTACAAAGTCACTGTAATCAAAATAGCCTGGTACTCACACAAGAACAGGCATATAGATCAATGGAACAGAACAGAGAACTCAGAAATAAACTCACACCATTATGGTCAATTAATATTTGACAAAGGAGGCAAAAGCATACAATGGAGTAAAGACAAACTCTTCAATAAATGCTGCTGGGAAAATTGGACAGGTACATGCAAAAAAATGAAACTACACCATTAATTTATACCATACAGAAGAATAAACTCAAAAAGCACAAAATAATTAAATGTAAGTCATGAAACCATAAAAATCCTAGAAGAAACCATAGCCAGCAAAATCTCAGACATTTACAAGTTTACAAATTACCAAAGAAAGTTACAAAATTTACAAATTATGAGAGAGTTATAAAACTTTTCAAAAACAGTTGGCGTATCTGTGGGATACATGTATTACCTTCCTATAGTGGCTACATATTTGGTTGCTTATATCTGTGTGTGTTTAAAAAAGTCATTACTACTTTGGAGGTATAACTCAGTCTCTTTTCAGTACTGTTAACTGAATATTTAAAATGAAACAGCAACCTTTAAACTTAAATAATTACTTCCTTTATCAACTAAAAAATAAGACAATATTAAAATTAATACCTAAAATTTCGCTTTTCGTATTTTAACTGTTAGTTCAACGAAAAATTCATGTATACATGTCATATTCTACTGTTCCTTGACTCTGCTTTTAAAAAAAAAGGCAGCCCGGCCGGGCGTGGCTCAGCGGTTGAGCATCGACCTAGGATCCAGGAGATCAGGGTTCGATTCCCGGTCAGGGCACATGCCTGGGCTGCAGGCTAGGCAGCCGATCAATGATTCTCTTAACGTTGATGTTTCTCTCTCTCCCCCCCCTTTCCTCTCTCTGAAATCAATAAAGATATGTTTAAAAAAAAAAAAGGCAAATATTTTAGTTTATTCCCAGGAGAAAAAGGAGTTATTGACCATATTCTGAAACATTAGAAAACTTAATTTGGGGCTATACTTTTGAAACTTATACTATAAAACTGTTATTCAAAGTGACAATGGTTAATATAAATGATTTTTCAGAAAATGTTAAATGTTGGGTCAAAAAGGAAAGAATGTTATTTTCTTCCCAAGACTGGCTAACTCTAAAGGGCCTACTTGAAGAAGAAAACGAAAAAAACAAAACACACACACAGCAGAACATAGGAAAAGAATAAAAAGGCAATAAATATATACCTATCAATAATCACTTTAAAAGTATATGGCTTAAATGCTCTAATCAAAAGACAGGGGGTAGCTGAATGAATAAGAATATAAGACCCATATGTATGTTCTGTACAACAGACCCACCTGAGAATGAAAGATACACATAGACTAAAAATAAAGTGATGGAGAACTATATTTTGTGCAAATGAAAAGGGAAAAAAAAGCCTGCGGTAGAAATACTTATATCTGACAAAACAGCGTTTCAAACAAAGGCTACAGTAAAAGACAAAGAAGGGCACTACATTTCATATAAGGACATTATCACTTTATAATGATAAAGGGTGCCATCCAACAAGAGGATATAACCCCTATAAACATTTATGCACCCAACACAGGAGCACGAAACTATGTAAAGCAAATCTTGATGGATATAAAGAGAAAGATGGACAGTAATACAGTCATAACAGGGGTTTTTAACACCTCATTGTCATCAATGGATAGATCTTCCATTAGGAAATCAACAATGAAATGATGGCCTTAAATGACACTCTGGATCAGATGGATTTAACTGCTTCAGAACATTTAAGTGCTTCAGAGCATTTCATCCCAAAGCAACAGAATATACATTATTTTCAAGTACACATGGAACATTTTCTAGGACACAAAAAACTCTCAATAAACTTAAAAAGACTGAAATCATATCAAGCACTTTCTCTGACCATAATGGTATGAACCTAGAAATCAAGCACAAGAAAAAAATTGAAAACACACAAAGACATGGAAGCTACCATGTTACTAAAAAATGAATGGGTTAAAAATGAGATGAAGGAAGAAATCAAAAGATACTTTGAAACAAATGAAAATGAGAACACAACAACTGAAAATCTATGTGACAGCGAAAACAGTCTAAGAGGGAAATTCGTAGCATTACAGGCCTATCTCAAGAAACAAGAAAAATCTCAAACACTCTAACTTTACACTTAAAAGAACTTCAAAAAGATCAACAAGCAAAGCCCAAAGTGAGTAGAAGGAAGGAAGTAATAAAGATAAGAGCAGAAATGAAAAAGAGTACAGAAAAACAATACAAAAAAATCAATGAAACCAAGAGCTGGTTCTTTGAAAAGATAAACGAGATTGACAAACCTTTAACAAGGCTCATCAAGAAAAAGAGAGGACCCAGATAAATAAAATCAGAAATGAAAGAGAAGTAACAACTGACATGAAAGAAATACAAAGGATTGTAAGAAAAGATTATGAAAAACTATATGTCAAAAAAATTGGACAACCTGGAAAAAATGGACTAATTTGTAAAAACGTACAGTCTTCCAAAACTGAATCAGAATTGGAGAATCTAAATAAACAGATTACAGCTAGTGAAATTCAAGCAGTAATAAAAAAAACCCTCCCTCCCCCCAAAGTTCTGGACCTGATGGCTTCACAGGTGAATTTTACCCAACATTAAAAGAACACCTATCCTTTTCAAATTATTCCAAAAATGCAAGAGGAGGGAAGAATCCCAAGGTCATTTTATGAGGCCAGCATTATCCTAACTCCAAAACCAGACAAACACAATAAAAAGGGGGAAAAATTATAGGCCCATCTCTCTGATGAGCCTAGATGCAAAAATCATCAACAAAATATTAGCAAACCGAATCCAGCAATACAGTAAAAAGATCATACACCATGATCAAGTGGGATTTATTCCAAGGATGCAAGGTTGGTACAATATCTGCAAATCAATAAATGTAATACACCACATAAACAAAATGAAGGATAAAAACCACTTGGTCCCCTGGCTGTGTGTGGCTAAGCAGCTGAGCATCGACCTAGGATCCAGGAGATGGAGGTTCGATTTCCCGTCGGGGCACATGTCTGGGTTGCAGACTCAATCCCCAGTGGGGGGCATGCAGGAGGCAGCTGATCAATGACTCTCATCATTGATGTTTCTCTCTCTCTCTCTCTCTCTCTCTCTCCCTTCCTCTCTCTGAAATCAATAAAGATATATTGAACAAAAAACAAAAAAAAAACACATGGTCATGGCCAGCCAGCGTGGCTCAGCGGTTGAGCGTCAACCCATGATCCAGAAGATCTTGGTTTGATTCCCAGTCAGGGCATATGCCTGGGTTGCAGGCTTGATCCCCAGTAGGGGGTGGGCAGGGGTCAGCTGATCAGTGACTCTCTCATCATTGATGTTTTTCTCTCTCTCTCTCTCACTTCTTCTCTCTGAAGTCAGTAAGGACATATTTTAAAAACACACATCCATGGTCATATCAATAGATGCAGAAAAAGCATTGATAAAATCCAGCACCATTTATGATATAAGCTTTCAGGAAAGAGGGAACATACCTCAACATAATAAAGGTCATATATCACAAACCCACAGCCAACATCGTACTCAATGGACAAAAACTACAGCATTTCCCTTAAGATTGGGAACAAGACAGGGATGTCTGCTTTCACCACTCTAATTAATTCTACATAGTACTGGAAGTCCTAGCTACAGCTATCAAACAAGAAGAAGAAATAAAAGGCATCCAAATTGGAAAGGAAAAAATAAAACTAATATTATTTTCAGATGACATGATATTATATATAGAGAACCCTAAAGACTTCACCAAAGAACTACTAGAACTGATAAATGAATTCAGTAAAGTAGCAGGATACAAAATAAATATCAAGAAGTCAGTTGCATTTTTATACACAAATCATGAGCTATCAGAAAGTGAAACTAAGAGAACAATCCCATTCACAATTGCTTAAAAAACAATACCTAGGAAAAAATTTAACCAAGGATCTAAAAGCCCTATACTCATAAAATCATAAGACAGCAAAGAAGGAAACTGAAGAAGATACAAATAAATGGAAGCACATACCGTGTTCATGGATAGGAACAATTAACATCCTTAAAATGTCCATACTACCCAAAGCAATCTATAGGTTCAACACAATTCCTATCAAGAAACCAATGGCATATTTCACAGAACTAGAACAACTATTCCAAAAATTTATATGAAACCACAAAAGACCCTAAATAGCCACAGCCATTTTGACAAAGAAGAACAAAGTTGGAGGAAACACACCACCTGATATCAAACTAAACTACAAGGCCACAGTAATCAAAGCAGCATGGTACTGGCATAGAAACAGACACATAGACCAATGGAACAGAATAGAGAGCCCAGGAATAAACCCATGTCTGTATAGTCAATTAATATTTGACAAAGGAGGTAAAACATACAATGGGGTAAAGATAGTCTATACAATAAATGCTGCTGGGAAAATTGCACAGATCCATGCAAAAAATGAAATGAGACCACCTTCTTACACTCTGAGCAGGATTAAACTCAAAATGAATTAAAGACTTAAATGTTAGACTCCAAACCATAAAATTCCTAGAAGAAAACATAGGTAGTAATACCTCGGACATTTTTCCTAACGATATTTTTTTTCCTGATGTATCTCCTTGGGCAAGGGAAACAAAAGAAAAAATAAAGAAATGAGATTATATTAAACTAAAAAGTTTTTGCACAGCAAAGGCAACCATCAACACAGTGAAAAGACAACCCACTGAATGGGAGAATATCTTTTTAATGATACATCAGATAACGAGTTAATATCCATACCATTTTTTTTTAATCCTCACCTGTGGGTATTTTCTCCATTGCTTTTCAGAGAGAATGGAAGGGGGATAGAGAGAGAGAAATACTGACGTGAGAGAGACACATCTATTGGTTGCCTCCCACACACGGGGAGGATCAGATAGAGCCGGCAACCAAGGTACATGCCCTTGACCTAAATCGAACCCAAGATGCTTCAGTCCACTGGCTGACACTGTAATCACTGAGCCAAACTGGCTAGGGTAATATCCAAAATTTATGAAGAACTTATAAAACTCAACACCAAAACAACAATCTAATTAAAAAACAGGCTAAAAACCTGAACAGATACTTCTCCAGAGGACATACAAAAGGAAAACAGACATGAAAAGATGCTCAAGGTCACTAATCATCAGAGAAATACAAATTCAAATCACAATGAGATATCACATCACACCTGTCAGAATGGCTACGTCAATAAATCAAAAAGTGTTGGTGATGCTGTGGAGAGAAGGGAACCATTATGCACTGTTGGTGGGAACGCAGATTGGTGCAGCCCCTGTGGAAAGCAGTATAAAAAACCTCAAAAAGTTTAAAATAGAACTGCCTTATGACCCAGTGATTCTACTTCTGGGAATTTTTCTGAAAAAAACTGAAACACTAATTTGGAAGAATATATGCACCCCTATGTTTGTAGCAGCATTATTTACAACAGACAAGATTTGGGAGAAGCTCAAGTGCCCATCAGTAGATGAGTGGATAAAAAAGCTGTGGGACAGCCCTAGCCAGTTTGGCTCGGTGGTTGAAGCGTCAGCGCAAGGACTGAAGGGTTCTGGGTTCGATTCTGGCCAAGGGCACATACCTCGGTTGCAGGCTCGATCCCTGGCCCCCATCAGGTCACATGTGGGAGGCAACCAATTGATGTCTCTCTCACATCGATATGTTTCTTTCTCTCTCCCTCCCTCCCTTCCACTCTCTCTGAAAAGCGATAGAAAAAATATCCTTGAGTGAGGATAAAAAAAAAAAAAAATTAATAAAAAACCAAAAAAAAGCTGTGGTAGATTTACACAATGGAATACTACTCGGCAATAAAGAAGGAAATCTTGCTCTTTGTGACAACATGGATGGCCCTAGAGAGCACACACTAAGTAAAATATGCAGTCAGACAAAGACAAGTACTATAGATTTCACTCATATGTGGAATCAAATGAACAAAATTAGCTAACAAACAAAAGAGTGACAGACTCAGAGAGACAACAGATGGACAGCTGTCAGATGGGAAGGGGGATTGGGAGGGCTGGGTGAAAACGGTGAAGGGATTTAAGCAAAACAAAAAGCAACTATTCATAGACACAGACAACAGGATGCTGATCGCCAGAGGGAGAGGAGGGCGGGAGGAGGCAGAAGAGGGTAAAGGGGGAATAAATGGTGATGGAAGGAGACATGGCTTTTGGGGGGAGGGGTGAACACACAATAAAATATACAGATGATATATCATAGAATTGTACACCTGAAACCTATATAATTTTATTAACCAATGTCACCCCAATAAATTCAATAAAAAGAAGACTGGCTAACTAGAAATAGGCAGTAAGATCATGTGCCTAGAATCTTACCCACTTTCTACAAATTATTTCTTGCTGACTTCTAACCCATTCTTTAGTCGCACTGCTAAATAAATATAAAAAATAAAGAAATCATTCGTACGAAATATTTCTGACATAATAAAGTTCAAGTATTCAATTTTAAAGTTATATCCAATGTTAAAGCACAATACCGTCTAAAATCATAGCTCCCTCTGAAGCCAAACACCAGTTTCCATCCAGCATAATCTCTTTCTTATTTGCTATTTCATTTCAAACACCCTTGCACAGAATACCAAAACCATGGGGTTTTTTTTGTTTTGTTTTAGTCAGAAATTTCTAATGTTCAAACCAAGATAATACTTCTCAAAAAGGAGAGTAACAAGTTTCTCACAGCTAACCTTACCATGCTAACGTTAATGTTAACTTCTCCTGTGTAGTCTAAGATAAAATGAAGAAATTGTCAGAGCATTCTCTGGCTATGAGTTTCCTTTTGTGAGCTCTTAACCTTTCTACACACTTTGTCTTTAATATCAAGCAACTTTTTGCTCTAATACAATCCTTATTCTTTTAGAACTAAAATTTAACCAATCTCCTGTGTACCATTTCAAGTCAATTATTCTCATATTAGTAGTCATGATCCATTTACCCTTGACAGCAATATGTTCATGTACTTACACTTACCTTCAGGGATTAGAAATTACAGGCTATGCATGTCTTCACTTCATCCTCTAATAATACTACCTTTCTTCTTTTGAATATCAATTTAAGACACATATAGCATGATTCCAATGGAGATTTTCCAAGGAAGGTAGAAACCAGTTTTTGTATCGAGCAGGAATTTTCATCCAACAATCTAAATATGCTTACCAAAATCATCATATGATAACTAGCCATTTTAATTACATAACTATGTAATCCATATGTACTTTTGACGCACAAACAATATTTTACATTCAATTGCTGTAGAGTCAAATCCAGCGTATAGGTGTTGGGATTTAGTGCATTTAGGACCTTAGAAGTAACAGGAAATTTTCAAAATGCATTCTGTTAACTAATCACATTTAAAGAAGAGTTAAGTGATAAACATGGGAGGAAAACAGTAAGGAGAATTAAAATCTATCTACCAATATTATAGTGGTATTTACACTGGAGACTTCTCTGCTCTATAAAATGGTAGGATATATTAAAACATGAACTGGTAGAGGGACAGGAGATAGGAGGAGGAAGGCGGAAGAGGAAGAAGAATGTTAAAATGATCCTACAGAAAAAGATATAATTGTCAAATATATTGGAATACCACTAACTGGTAAAATGAACATAAGCCAAATCACTAATAAGTTCTGTATTCTGTACTCATACCTTCATTTAAAAGGAAAATAACCTTGAAGCCACATAATATCTGCCAACTTAAATTCAGAGCTTCCCAATTAAAGTATTTTATAATTTGTCATGTTATCATTAAAAGCTCAACTCTTTTTCCTTAATGAGATTTAGGCTATTAAAATACTATATACTTATTGAAAATAAGTTTACTTGAAAATTGAAGCTGAAAACAAAATTCATCTGAAGTCTCAGAAAGTGGCCCTTTTGGAAGATATTTATTGCATGTCCTCACCTTCACATTGGGTTTTGACAGTAGTTTCAACAGCTCTCTGATCTCACTATTTAATGGCTTGTTCTGAAGCTCTTCAGCCAGCTGCAAGAGAGATCACATTGACATAAAGAACATTTAATAAAAGCATCGTGCAGTTCCATGTGTGACCACTAAAGATCTATCTTGTGACTGTCCAGTAATTAAGGAAAAGTCAGCATGAAAGAAAACAGACTATCAATCATTGCTTTCCTTTTTAGACCCCCGTTAGCCCAGATCCCAGCCCAGGCCTTTGGCTAAACACAGCCCAAGGAATCACATCAGTCAGATCACCTTCTGATTTATTGCAATGAGGGCAAACCCCAGCACTTCATCTACCGAATGGCCTTTTGCATGCAGACAAAGGACTACTTGTAAAAAGGACTGGATTAAACTTTGACACTATTTAAAAAAGAAGAAAGAAAGAAAAGAAAAAAAATATATCTGAATGAGGTGGTGAAATCCACAGGGTTTCCAAAAACCCACAGTAGCTTGCTGTTTAGAGCTGGGGGAAAAAGCACTAGAATGCCTCTAATAGGGCAAAGGTCCAAAACTTTTATTATGTTTACCTACACAGACTAAGGAGTCTGTTAAATATAAACCAGGTTAATCATAAAATGACTTATAATAGGTTGACAACTACTCCAGTACCAAAAACACTGACTGTACTCGACTACAACGATCAACAATTCCCATTTGCTGGTTCCAGCTAAAGCACGGACGAGAGCTCTGAACCTGCTTCACATTCTTAACTATGAGATATTCCTATCAAAATTTCTGTTCAATTTTAGCCTATAGGAAGGATCACATAATTTTCATAAGGAGAAAAACAATACTCAAATAGAAAAAAGATTAGAACTATGAAATATGCAGTACAGAATTCAAACTATGTACATATATTTTCATTTAAAACCCTTTCTTAAAACATTGTATAAAATTTGCCCCTACTGTTTCTACTAAACTGAAAATAATTGTTTTTAATCTCTGGAGAAGGACTTTTCTCTAAAAGGACTAAATATAAATTATACATATAAAAAATAAAACCCAATAAAATTGGTATATTCATTGATTACATTTCAAAAAGTGCTTTTACTTTTTAAGGTAACATTTTTCCAGAGTTAGCTTACAAAAAGTTGCAACGGGCTCTTTGCACTCTTTGGGCTCTTTGCACTTAATATGTAATATTTTTTAACATTTCAATTCATTGCTCTGATGAATTACTATCTTACCATATTTACATATTAGTCTTTCATTTACTTTTTAAAAAAGCATATTATCATAATATGATTGGGCCTCAATTACACTGGTTTATAAACAAATATTTCTCCAAACTTTCAAGAGTAAATTTTTTTTTAATTTTACTTTCACAAGTGGCAACTGCAACTTTTTGTAGAAGAGTATCTGCACTTTTATTCATCTTCCCATTAAATGTTTTGGTTCTATAATACAGAGGTAAACTTCCTTATAAAATATGTATACTGAAACATCCTTATAATTTGTAATTTCTGTAGATAAAAAAATGGAAGGAAAAATGTTTGGGAACTAAACAAATAGCCCACAACTTGGAGATTACATGCTTTATTTTCTAAATTAGAATATAAAATACATCAAAGAAAATCACCGTCTAAAGATGGCCAACTTTTTAAAATTATACTAATCGCCCTGATATTTTACTAAACTGAATTATAATTGGTTTTAACCTAACAAAATAAAAACTTAAAAGGCAACATATTAGCTTCAGGAGATCACGAAAACCAGCCTTCACACTAAACATGTTTCTCGTCGAGCTTAGTGTCCCTTACAGTTTACCCAGGTGTGCTCTCAATTCATCCGAGTCCGAAAGTTAACAGTAAGAAATAGCAAGTTAGTTCCTTACCCCAGATTGAAAATAAAATTATAGCTACAGGAAATTAACTACTCCATCAATGCCAACTGCTTCTAAAATTTATTTTTTGGTTATGAAGGTAATTTGGAAAGGTCTAATACCCATAAATCATTACTATGCTTTATAATCCATTTTAAAAACAATCCTGTCTTTTTATGTATTTCATATGCCTCATTCCTATACTAGTATCTGTCATTTTTTAATACTGTCAGCAATAGAGCTATCTCATTTGTCTTTATTTCTCCAAAGCATTCCTCTTGTCTGTGACTTTCTGTATACACTAATAGCTGACAGCTTCTCTCTCCCCCCGAGAGTTACAGCCTAAAATTTCTATTACGTAGTTACCAAGGCAGAACAAGAGGGTATCTACATGCAAAATTTTTAAAACAGGAGTGAAAATCAGCATAACATCGGCGTAAGCTCCGTGATGACAGGGCTTTTGGAAACATCTGCAACTTCTTCTGGTTTTCACTCATAGTATCGCGTGCATCTGTCTGCACTAGGATAAGTTCTGCTGTGGCCAGGCTGGTGGCAGACTTGTCACAGTGATCTCAGAAGACACACTTACATCATCAGCCAAGGCTGCCGCACCGTGGAGGATGGGCACAGGATTCTGCCTCTCGTAGTAGTGTAGTTTTTCATGAATCTGAAAGAAGGCAAATGAATGTAAGTTTACCTGCTAGCAAATAATCTGAGATAGTCCAATCACTGAACATTCTAAACAAAAACTAATGTTTCTATAAACCTACAGATGACAAACATGTGTGCAAAATCCATCTATTACTATGGTCTAGTGTTTATAACATGAAATCAAACAGAAAAAAAAATCGTCATCAAATAGAACCTGCATAGAAACTACACCTTTTGGGGGTTTTGTGCCCCCATCAAACATTAGCTTAATAAAACCTTTAATTTGTTAAACATATTGCTTTAATACTTCAAGCATTGGTTGCAGTTTATATTTCTGCTAAAAACATAAATTACGATTAAAGCAAAGCGGTAAACTGGCAGCCACATCCTGACACTGGGTATGTAATAACAGTCAAGAGTGAAAAGGCTGGCGCTGGGCGGACCTGTGTGCCAGCACTCCAGGAACACACTGTTCCTTTTACTTATTTTTTTTTCCAAATTGCCAACTTCACCCTCAAAATTCAAATTTCTAAGAAACAATGGGATTTCTCATAACTAGAGACATTTCTCATAACTAGTTAGCTTAAATAATTTTCCTTAATGGAAAACAAGTAAAATTATATTAATAAAAAATAATTTGGAACTTAATTTCCCATCATCATTACCCAAGACACACAAAGGCAAGAATATATTGTAAAGCATTATAAGACCAGATGAATTCCTTTACAATTCTAGTATCATAGTTTAGAAATGAAAGATGCTTTGACAAACGCAAAACTGTCGGCACTTGTTTAATCTATTTCAGCTCTTATAAAGGTGCACCTAAAATTTTAAACTTGAAAACTTATTTTAGCCTCTTATAGTTGACCAAACTGCCCCCCACTATACTATATGAAAAACAGTTGCACCTCACAATTTCATGCTTCTAATAGGTATCAAGTGATACATTCCTTAATTACACTCAAAGCTAACCAAACTTCCTTGTAAAAAGTCTGGAAGATAGATTTTATTCTGAGTGCCCGGATTCTATTACCATTCTGGCAACCCAGTACAGAATGCACAGCATCGGGGAAAGAATTCTGACACTTATGATATTACCAGAATGATCAGGGCAACGTTTTTACTTAATATCTTGGAACTGTTAAACATTTATCACGTTTGAGTAATAAACAAATTTTCAAGAATAGATTTATAAAAAGATTTGATTTGAAAAACTGTTACAGTATACTTTAAAACCAACTATCCTAAAAACTAAATTAATTTTCCTTAATTATCAAGAATTAGGTTACCTCAACATATACTACCACTGAACTTACCATCTCATAAACTCCTCCAACTCTACTGTAACTACTTGCTTACATAGTCTGCTTTCCTGCAATAATATAGAGGTTTATACGTATTAGATGCCTCGCGCCTGTATTACCTACATAATAGTTATCAGTACTATTAGTAATATAGTCTTCAGTGAGTTCAATATCTTAATACCTCAACAATCAAGAATAATGGTAGACAGTATCATCATCCCATTTTATAGATAAACAGGTACACAGGAGAGAAATAACTTGCTGTGGTCCCACAAACAACAGTAAATGGCAGAGCTGGGATTTAGAACTCAGGCCATCTGGCTTAGCGTCAGAGCTCTTTAGCACCCTGATTGCCCGCCTCTTAGACTAACATCTCATCTGCATTTTCCACTGACCTCACTCACTGCTGAATGAATATGACCTGTCTGTAAGGACACAGAAGAGAGGCTGGACAGATACGTGACAAATAGTATGGCTGTTCTCAATGACAACGGGATTATTGACAGTTCCTCTCTATCCCTACCCTCTTATTTTTTGTTTCCTAAGGCTCCTAATTTTTCTAGATTAATTTACATTAATACTATAATTATAACTTAAAATTACATGCCCTAAATAAATTATTTCTCCACTTAAATTTGTTTCTTCTGAATGTCCTTTAAAAACAGTCAACACTTGCCCTGGGCAGGTGGCTCAGATGGTTGGAGCATCGTCCCGTACACCAAAAGGTTGTGGGTTTGATTCCTGGTCATGGCACATACCTAGGTTGCAGGTTTGATCCCAGGTTGGGGTGCACACAGGAAGCAGCCAACCAATGTTTCTCTCTCCCCCCGCCCCCCTCTCTCCCTTCCTCTCTCTCCCAAATCAATAAAAACATATCCTCAGGTGGGGATTAAAAAAACCACCACCATCAGCTCCTCTTTCTACATCATCCTCTCTAGATTCTCGTCCAAGAGCCCACCCCTACCCTTGCCCACATCTGGACTTTGTACTATATCAAGAATTTTTTTAATGTTCTAGAATTTCCTAACTCTGGGAACCCTACATTCTTATGTATTTTACTTCAGGACATAATTTTAAAAATTAAGCTGATAGGAAAGTAAAAATCACTCTAAATAATTTTGAACTGTTCACTGTTTCAAAAAATTTGACAGAAATTCTGCTTTTTAATAATACCAGGGAAGAAAATTAAAAAGCCAAAATGATTTTTAAATTCTAATACAATAAACAGATAACATGTATAGACTATATACCCCAAGGTTGTCCAAGAGAACTTTCTGTGATGTTAAAAATGCTCTACATCTGCTCCTTCAATATGTAATTTGGACTAGTCACATGTGGTTACTAAGCACATGAACGAACTGTGTGGATCGTGTACCTGAAGAACTGAATTTTTTACTTAATTCTAATTAACCTAAATACCCACAGTGGCTGGTGGCTCTCATATTGAAAAACATGGCGTAGCTTTGATGATACACTCCGTAATTTCCCCTTTTACCCCAAATTCACTCTGATATAGTTTGGCAAATATTCCCGTGTGGTAACATTTTGGAATCCAACAGACAAACACATAACCAAAGACATGGCTTAATCATCAATAAGGCAAACTAGCACCTATTACTAAATATTATGTATAGCCAAATCGGCAAAATCTCATTTATTTTAAATAACCATGTCACTTTGAAGAGTCAACCATGTAAAAAAAAGCATACTTCATTTTTCTCCCCCAAACAGGAAGGGAGCAAAAGTGGAAGGAGTTGTGAAAAGAAAGGAGTTAGGAGAAACGAAGTCTGGAGAGAAGGGGAGACTCTGAAATTCATTTCATAGGGGAAAAAAAAAAAAGGAAATTATTCAAAAGTAAGATCCTAAAAAAATGGCATGCTAAAATATGCAAAATATACTATTAAGAAAAAGAGATATTTCAAAATGTATATACATTTATGCTCTATTAAATAGTGTACAGTATGTGTCCATAAAGGTTTGTTTTCTATAATTACATTTGTAAGCAGAAAAAGTCCATTAAAATAAAAATCAGTTCTAAATGTAACCAATTCTTATAGGAAAACTGTAATTACCTTCATTTACACACATCTTAAAAATAAATGTTAATATTTGCAAGGAAATCTGGTGCCAATCATCTAATTTTAGTACACATACGGTAGAAATTGTTTTAAGTGAGGCTTCAGTAACAAAAGTATAAATAAGGCTTAACTAGTCCCAATGCAATCATTTGTTTTCAATCTCTCAATGATGTGTGGAAGCATTGATACTGAAAAACCCACTCCTGGTTACCGAAATGATATTAAATAAACCAAGGCTGTAAAATTCGTTTCCCGTCCTCTATTATGAGTATAAAAATGTACTAAAAATAACTGCTCAGCAGTTTGAATCTCTTGCTATGTTATTTAAAAGTACCCAGTCCAGAACTGGTATGTGCGCGCGCACACACCCATCTCCCTCCCTTATTTAAAACATGGAGAGGAGGGAATTCTGAGTATTAAAAGAAGATCCCTGGGACACAATGACAGCCAAGAAGAGCTGGAAATCACAGACTGTGCTGTGTAGAAAAAAATAAAAGTATTCTAATGTTTAGGACCCTCATTAAAGATAATTTAATCTTTCTCCAAAAGGAAAACAAAAAATGAAACAAAACTTTGGCTCAAGAGAAAAAAGGAACAATAAAGAAAAGAAGAGATTTAAAACTGAAAAACACAAATACAGTAAAGGCCACAGTGCTAATTCTATGTCCTTCTTTCCAATATTATACCACTAATCTCTCTCTTTTGGCTAATTGTGTTGGCCAGTAACTCCAGAAAAAAAAAAAAAAGTAATAGAACTATAGAGAGTAGGCATTGTTGTTTTGTGCCTGCTTTTAATATGCTAAATTCTGGCTTTCCATTTTCATAGATATATATATTATCATGTGAAATTAGTATATACCCATTTTTAATTTGTCAAGAATTTTTTAAAAGAATTAATGTTCAATTTCATGAAATGCTTTTCACGCATTTTTTTCTTATTTGACAAGTTACTATAAATTTTATTAATAAATTTCCAAATACCTATCGTACTCCCAAAGTGAACCTCACTGGGTTGTAACGTAGTATTCTCTTAATGTGCTGTGGAGTTCCATTCACTAATATTTTATTTGGAATTTCTGCATCAATATTCATAACTGAGGCTGGCATTTGCGGGGCTTTTGGGGGGAAGTTTGTTCTGTCTTTATTGAGTCTTGATATCAATGTTAAGAGTCATTTCATTAATTTTATAACTATGACAGCTATCTTTTTATATGTCTGAAAACCTCTAAATACCACTGGAATGATCTCTTGAAGTATCTGATGGAATTCCCCTGAAAAATCAGCGGGGTCTGACATATTTTGGAGGGTAGCTTTATTCCCCCAAGGTTATTTCTTCTGGTTGGTTTATGGCAATTTCTCCATTTAGGTTTTTCTAGCTCTCCTACTGTCAGTTGCAGAAAATAATATTTCCTAGAAACTTATTTACTTTTATCTGGCTTTAAAATTTTTACTTAAGTATCTCTTAGGAGTCTTTGGATTTCCTGTGTTATTTATGTTTTTCTTCATTACCATTTACTTGGTGCATTTGTGTCTTCACCATGCATCCCTGCATTAGTTAGCTAAAATTGTATTTTCAAAGAACTACCAGTTAGATTTATAAGTTTTACCATTTTTACGTTCTAATATTTTTTTCCTGTCCTTAATTCATTCCCTCTTTCTTTACATAACCCAGCCCTATATAACACTTAAGTCATGTGCATCAAACAAATTAATGGAAAACAAAATAAAAGGTAAGCTACTCTAACTGGAGTTTTATTCATTCATAAACTTTTGAATAAAATAAGCACTCATTCCAGGAGGAAGATACCCAGAGTCAGGAACAAAATATGGCAAGAGTGAAAGTGACTCTAATCTTGTTATTTAAAAAGGTAATCTGGGAAAAAGTTAAGAGGACATATAAAGGGAAAACTTCAGTTTACTTTTTTAAGCAAGTTAAAATGTTACTTATTTGTCCCTTTCATTCACTATTCATTAGTTGAGCAACTGAGAAGGAAGAGGGAAAGAAGAAGGTTTTTGTTCATTTAAATGTTGCCATTACTTTGGTACTCACTTAAGAGTACTTACTATAGGACTAGAAGAGTAAGGCCACCTGTGCCACCAGTGGCACTAAGAAGATAAAGGACTGGCTATCTATGCAATTATAAGATCAGAAATGAAACCACGTACTTTCAACTCCCCCTTTGCATCACTGTCTTTCATGTGATGCTTCCAATGATAAAAAATGCCGAAAGTGCTTTCGTGTTGTTTTTCATTTTTAATTGTATATAGTGCATTATTCTCTACCTTAAAAATTTTTTGAAACATTTTAATTCTTAATGTTCCATTTTTAAATACTTTACACATTAAAAAATTCTAATGTGATAAACTACATACCAGCATCGAAGTTAAAGAGCTATTAACCTGGTATGTTTGGCTTCAGATATCTTGTGAAATAAATCATAGGAGATATGTCTAAAGACCCATCCTTCCATCTCTCCCTCCACTCTCTTCTCCAAGAAAAAAAAAAGTTGAAACTGCTGTATATATTCCCACACATATTTTCATATTTTTAAACATATATACATCCAAAAATACATGCTATTCTTCTTTAAATGTATATAAATGGCAGGGTGATATATGCAGATCTAGTTCATCCATTTTAACAGCTGAATAGTATTCTATCATATTAATTAACAGTAATTTATATATCCATCTTTTAACTGAGGAACACTATGGTTTTTGCAATTGAATATCCTTTCACACAACTCTTTCCTGCACTGCGGTAAACACCTAAATGTATTCCGATGTGTCCTGTGTTCACATCCTACCTAAGACTTGGTGCTAGCAGACATTATGCCAATCAAATGGACACAACACAGGATCTCCTGTGATTTTAATTTATATCTTCTCCAGTCTATGCCTTTTCATAATAGTTTGAGGCAGAGATAGTTGCTCCCCAACATCAATTCTCCCCTTCCAAAATAAGTGAACTGTAGCTAGAAAGCAGCTACCTAGCTAGTCAAGAGCTACATTTCCCATAATGCCCACCCTTCCCTCTCATCTGGCGGCCAGATTAACGTGATTAGTTGTTAAACATGAAATATGAGTTATAAGTGTAACTTCTAAGTACCACTTCCTTTAAGAAATGGGTATGCGTCCTCCATACTCTCCCCTTCACCAGCTGGATGTGGACTATGACAACCCTTAAGAGACAGTAAAGCCACCAGAGAGAAGGAATCTGAGTCCTCAAAATACCGCACGGAGAAGTGTGACGCATCAATCGAGCATATCCCTCTAAATGATTACTGAGTAGAAATAAACTTCTATTGTCCCTAAAACTACTTTTTTCCCCTTTTTTTACTATTTGTCAATTGTTCCTCCTACTTTAAATAATACAGTGGCCCTGGACAAGAAGGAGTTATTTTAACATAGTCAAAATATCTAGCTTCGTTATGGTTGTGCATTTTGTTTCTTAAGAAAACATATCCTATCCTAATAAAGAGATTTTCCTGAGACTTTTAAGTTTTACAGTTTTACTCTATATTCTGAAGCCTTACTTAACTCATACCCATGAGGAACTCACACTTTATCTTCTACCAAAAAGATAGCACTGTTTAATCTTTTCCCACTGATGTGTAATACTACTACTTGTCATTGATCAGACTCCCATATGCAAGTGCCTGTATCTAGGCTCTCTATTCTGTTCCTTTATTTGCCTCTCTAAGTCAGTATCATTAACATACGTTCATCTACACATTTGATATTTAGTAAGGTAAAACTTCTTAGCCTTTATTCTTCTACAAGGCTTTTAAGATCCCATATTCCATGAAAAAGCAAGTTAATGTATTAACCTTCTCTCTCCGCATTCCAGAAATTTTCCTGAAATAAATCTTCCAATTCACTTTGCTTTCTTAAGCTGTGTCTAATCTGTTTTTGTTTCTATTGAGTATACTTTTTATTCTTGTAGTTCAAATATGGCTCTTTTACAAATCCTTCTGTTCTCTTTTCCTAGCACAGTGTTTTCTTCTTATGATTGAGGCCTTCTTTTATGTCTTATATCATTTTAAAAATACTTATTTTATAGGCTATATGACTGTTTTAAATTAGACTGCTAAGGTTTTAATCTTGTTATTTGTGTGCCTGCTGACTGACACTGGTAAATTTTTTTCTCAAATGTTTTGTAATTTGGGATTCACAGAAAATCTGCAGTGGGCATTATGTGAGCGAGTCCTAGACTGTAGGTACAGCTTTTCAGAAATGTTTTTTATTTGCTTCCAATGAGTGACTGTGAAATATCACCAGCCACTTTGCAAATTTAATAGTTTAGGCCTCCTGAACTGTGTGGATAAAAAAAATCACACCAAGCGATGGATCAACCAGTTCAGGGTTACATATTCTTTTGTTTGTTTTAATTTATCTTTATTGCTGAAAGTATTAGAGAGGTCCCTTTTTTCTCCCCCCCCCTCACTGACTCCCTCCACCCTGCACCCCTCCCCCAAACCTTCACCAAATTATTGTCTGTGTCCATGGGTTATGTACATATGCATATAAGTTATTAGGTTAAACTCTTCCCACCCACCCCCGCCCCAGCCTTCCCTCTAAGACTCGTCAGTCTGTTCCATGCTTCTATGTCTCCGGATCTATTTTGTTCATCAGTTTATTTTGTTCATTAGATTCCATGTATGAGTAAGACGATGTGATACTTGTCTTCCTCTGACTGGCTTATTTCACTTAGCATAATACTCTCCAGGTCCCACCATGCTGTCTCAAAGGGTAAGAGATCCTACTTTTTTACAGCTGCATAGTATATTCCATGGTGTAAATGTCTGAGTAGATGTTTGATATGATTTCAGTCTTCTTGAAGTTGTAGAGGCTTATTTTGTGTCCTACCATGTGGTCTATCTTTGAGAATATCCCACATACACTTGAGGAAAATGTATATCCTGCAGCTCCGGGATGAAATGTTCTGTAAATGTCAATTAAATCCAACTGATCTAGTGTGTCATTTAGAGTCACTGTGTTCTTGTTGATTTTTTGCCTGGAAGATCAAGTAAAGTCAGTGGGGTGTTAGAGTCCCCTAATATGACTATGTTGCTGTTGATCTCTCCCTGAAAGTCCTCCAGAAGTTTTTATTTTTTTTTATTTTTTAATATTTAGGTGTTCCTATATTGGGTACATATATGTTTACCAGGACAATCTCCTCTTGTTGGATCAATCCATTTAGTACTATGTAGTGACCTTTATGGTCTCTTGTTATGGCCTTCAGTTTGAAGTCTATTTTGTCAGATATAATTATAACTACCTCACCATTTTTTTTTTTCATTTCTGTATGAATGGCAATTTTTTTTCCATCTCTTCGCTCTCATCCTGTGTCTTTTGTTCTGAGGTGGGTCCCTTGTTGACAGCATATATTTGGTCACGTTTTCTTATCCATTAACCTACCTTATGTCTTTTGATTGGAGCATTTAATCCATTTACATTTAAGGTTATTGATAGGTACTTATTTATTGCCGTTTTACTTCTTTATGCCTATGTTTCTCTCTATTTCAACTTATTACAGCAGTCCCTTTAACATTTCTTTCAATGCTGGTTTGGTGGTAATAAACTCCTTTAGCCTTTTTTTTTTTGGTCTGGAAAGCTCTTTATCTCACCATCTGTTCCGAATGATGGCTTTGCTGGATAGAGTAGTCTTGGTTTCAGATCCTTGTTTTGCATTACCTTGAATACTTCATGCCATTCCCTTGTGCCCTGTAGAGTTTCTGATGAGAAATTTGTTACCTATAAAGCCTTCTGGGAGCTCCTTTGTAGGTAACAAACTGCTTTTCTCTTCCTGCCTTTAAGCTTGTCTGTCAAATTTTTGGCATTTTAATTATGATGTGTCTGAGCATGAGCCTCTTTGGATTCTTCTTGCTTGGAACACTCTGTGTCTCCTGAACTTGTGTGACTTTTTCCTTCACTAGATTAGGGAAGTTTTCTGCCATTATTTCTTCTAAAAGGTTCTCTATTTCTTGCTCAATTTCCTCACCTTCTGGTACTCCTATATGTGAATATTGTTATGTTTCATGTTGTCCCATAGCTTCCTTAAACTGTCCTCCTGTTTTTTAATTGTTTTTTCTTTTTGGATCTCTGATTGAGTGATTTTTCTCTACCCTGTCTTCTAATTTACTGATCAGATCCTCAGCTTTCCCTAATCTGCTGTTTATTCCTTCCAATATTTTTTTTTTATTTCTGTGTCATTCTTAATTTCCTTCATAGTTTCTATATATTTTTTATGCTGTTGAGTATCCTTATGATCAGTATTTTGATCTCTATATCTGATAGATTGCTTATCTCCATTTCATTTAGCTCTTCTTCTGGAGAATTATCTGTTCTTCCATTTGGGCTTTTTTTTTGCCTCCCCATTTTGGTTGCCTGTTGTGTTTGTTTCTATATTTTAGGTAGATCTGCTAGGACTCCCAGTGCTTGTGGGGGGTTTCTGGTGCAGGCCAGTGTCAGACGCTGTTTGTAACTGACCTTGAGTACCTTGTTTGAACCTTTTAGCAATCCACAGCTTGTGGTTCCCTCTTTTGGGGCTGGGTGAGTTTGGAAAGGACCAAGATGGGCTTCAGGGTCTGCTTTTCCCTGCCCTGGGTGGAGAAGCAAATCAGGCAAAGACTCAAGTACCCAGACAATGATTGCTATTCAAAATCTCTTAATGAGCCTCAGGCTGTAGACCACAGTAAGGCGTAAACTCCACAGGGTGGGGCAAGAGGTTTTCAACAGGTGAGGCAATTGCTTCCCCCCCAGGCAAAAGCTGCCTGGATGGTAAAGGTCTGCCTGAGAAAGATGTCCTCTGCTGTATGGGGGAATGACTCAGCACAAGGATGTAGACAGATGGCCTCCGAGCTCTATTCCAAGAGCTAGGCAACCCTGGATTCTCACACAGCACTAGACCACTCTGCCGGAGCCCAAGGTGAATGGCTTCACACCAAACTTTGTGTGTTCGCCCTTTAAGAGGGTGCTTGCATTTCCAGCCACCTCTCCCTAGCAGACAAAAACCCTGCTGCTTTTCACGGTCAGATGTTATATGGGCACCTTTCTCAGCTCTGGTGCTCTTGGGTGGGGAGCCCGCTTGGGGTTTAGACACCACAGTTCTCAGTGGGAACCCTCCCCAGCTGATATCTCCCCCTGGAACTTTAGCTGCTACCTGTGGGAACCCAGCCGGCCTTTTCATGACTCAGCGCTTCCTACCAGTCTCTATGTGGTCCCCACTTTAGGTCCTTGGTTATAAATGTTCTCTCCAGCTAGTCTTCAGTTGATCATTCAGGATGGTTTTTCTATACTTTAGTTGTAATTCCAGTTTGGTCCTGGTAGAGTGTCAGAGTAGCTTCCACTTAATCCACTGCCATCTTGGAATCTCCCATGGTTACACATTCTTAAACTAGACTTTTTGTTCTGTTCCTACCTAATCCTAGAAAGAGTCAGACCAGCTTTGTTGCCACTTCTCTAGAAAAGTAGTTGGAATTTTTCTTATCTTCTCATTTACTAACAGAGTAAGCACTAGAAAAGTAACTGTTTTAAGTCAGTGTTTCAACACCAATTCCCCACCATGACCTAACCTAAATGTCAGGGGAAAGACCCCTCCACTCCCATCTCTGGACAATCCCTTCAACACAGCAGCAAAATAGGCGTAAGCTATCACCACAACAGCATTTGGTGTATTCCTCATTTCTGAAACATGCAGATTCCCCTTACCTTCTTACATGCTTACTAATGCATTGAAAAGAATATCTGCAATAACCCAGAATTTCTACGTATGTATTGCAAGAACTAAAAGGCTAAGTTGGTTATTTAATGGAAATTAATTCTAGTGTCTAACAAGACAGCATCCATTTCCTTTATGCAATATTATTATAAAAGGGATAAAAATCAGGTTTTACTCACAGGAGGAGATTAGATACCTTTTTATTTGACCTTTCAAGAGTTATGTTCATTTGGTGATGAGATTAATTTTGGTCAGTATTTCTACCTGATCTCAATGTACTTCCTTTAAGTTGATAATAATAGGTCATTTAATTTGGAATTATCTTTGCCAGGTTAAAATAGAGATCCTTATAATGTTTTTGTCTTTAGACCCCCTTCTGTATTATGTAGAGTTTATGAGTGTGCCTGAGCTACAAGCACAGTTACCAAAAACCAAAACAATACCTTTTAGGCTATAACTTTGCTCAAGTGACACACCCAGAAGGGTGGGGGGTTTCCACAGGAAACCATTAGGAGCAACTGGTTGCAGTTTGCTTTCAATTAAGGCCAGGGTGTTTGCAAAATCTCTATAGGGATGAATAATTTTTATAAGGGACATGGCCTTAAAGTAATTATAATGACCCAACACCATTTTTAGGCTTAAGTTATATTATAAAAAGCAACAAACCATCAATCTTTTGATTTAGGTTGAATGTGTAGCCTACTCTATTTGAAATAATTTCCCAGAACCTTCTCCACAGATATGATTCCTTTAGTTCCCAGAACAATATTCTGGAGAAAGTAGACTTCATCCAACTAAAAAATAATAAAAAGCTATTAAAGAGGAGAGACAAGGCCAAGTTTGTGCTTCTCTTCATTTTCCTGTAAAGATAGGGGAGGAAGGGAATTGCAAACAGGAAACCAGTTAATAGGATATTGTTGCAGTGGTAAGAAATTCTCAGGGACTTGTCAGATTCAGTGCAGCTTACTTGGGTTTCTCAGGCTTTCTTCTTTTGTGCACAGGCCCAATGAACTCCATCTCCTCTCAGTAGCCACACTACTGCTTCTAGCCCTAAACCAGCTGTGAAATGGGACATACTCTTCCCAGCTGTTGTTTTCCCTCCTGTCCCCAAAGATAAGCATACAGGTCCGTATTTTTAGGGATTTTACTGGTACCACATGGGGAAAAGGACAAGAACAAAGAAAAGTAAATGTGAAGAATTTATACCATTTTCACAGTTTTTAAAAATGAAGTGTCAATATAATTTATTAAGAGCCTTAAATTCAGACATACCTGAGTTTAAATCTCAGTTTGGCCTCTTACTTGCCATTAGACAATTTACTAAATTAACTTCTGCAATGGACTGAATATTTACATTCCTCCCAAAATTCATATGCTGAAACCTATTTCCTACAATGTGATAATATTAGGAGGTGAGGATCTTTGCAAGGTGATTAGGTCATGATGGTGGAGCACTCATGAATGGGATTAGTGCCTTTATAATAGAGACCCCAGAGAGCACCTTGATCTTGGACTTCCCATCCTCCACAACTGTGAGAAATGCAACTCTATCGTTTATAAGCTAACCAATCTATGGTCTGTTATAGCAGCCTAAACAGGCTAAGATAACTTTCTAAACCTTAGATTCTTCATATTTAGAAGAGGATAATAATAGTATCTACTACATAGGTAGGTTATTGTGAAAATTAAACAAAGTGACCATTAAAGGAGCTTCACGCTCTAGGAAAATACCAAGTAATTGGTAGTTTATGTCCTGATAATTCTTAATACGCCCCACTGTTATTCCTAGGGGCAGGACACATAAATTTCCCCTTGACTACATCATATGGCACATACATAACAACTGATGTCCAAAGATAAAATCAAACCAGAACTGGTATCCTCTACACTCAACTACAGAATATGTATTTCTGAAGGACAATAAACTAAATACCAACCTCCTTGACGTTTCTTCAACAACAGTGAAAGTAAAAGAAGAGGAGGACCTGAATGAAGACAGTCGCTGCAGGGTTGAGAAAGCATGGTGGATACAGAAAAGGCAGAAATTAATTTGTCCACAGCAAGTGGCAAATGAAGAATAAAGTACAAGGTCAATCTAAGAACATCAAATGAGATTTCCAGGCCAAATGTGGTTTGTGATTAAAAAAAAAAATCTAGATCTATGAGTTTATCAATACATGCAAAAAGGGCCTGTCTTAAAGCAACCATTGATCGAACTGCCCTATTCTCAAAGGAGAAAGGCCTATCTTTAGGGAGAAGAATGAAATCCTCACATAAGATAAATGAGTGTCAGACAGGAATCAGACTTCACTCACAGACAAACTACCCAGTAATCACAAATTGTCTGTCACTTCCTTATTCAAATCCTTCAGGGCCATACCATTGCACTCAAAATTAAGTGTATGCTTGCCAATGCACTTAGAAAGTCCAGCATGACCTAACCCGTACAAGGCTCTATCTCAAGACACTCTCCCACCAAATTCCAAACACAGGGAACTTACGGTAGCTCCTCAAGCCAACAAGGTCTGTCCTACATCAATGCATTCTCTTAGTTTGCAATGTACCTCAATCTTGGGGGTACCCACACTCATCTTTGGGTCTCAGGTCAACTATCACTTATAAAAATGCATTAACAAATAGTCCTATCCAATCAAAATTAGAATTCTCCCATTATTACTTCTGACAGCTCCCCACTCTTTTTGTCCATCGTTCCTATCAGACTTCATACTGTAGATTTCTTGTATTTATCAGTTTACACCTGTCCCCACTAGGCACTGAAATTCATACACTGGGGAAAATGTCCCTAAAGTTCATCACTACTTCCCTAGCTCATAGCCCAATACCTTTCATAAATTCCAAGCTCAAAAGTTATAACTATTATTAATGATAAATGGACCTATGAATCTTGAAGTCCCAGCCAGCTAGTAACATTCTGAGATCATAGTTTAAGAGATAATAGTGCAATTTTTTTCTTCTTGCCCCCAAACTGATTATTAGTGCCCAAAGATGAAAAAGCAGTGTTAGGTCCCATATTCTAAGGAAAATTTCCATCAACTGGAAATATACACCTGTTTAGAGCTTAAGAGATAGGTGAAATGTAATCATCAACCATACCTACCATCCCATCTGCCACTTCCAGGTGTGTATGTATATAGTATATGTGTGTATATGTATAATACATATAAGAGGACACAAGAGAGAAAAATTGACTTATCAAGATAGGAAAAGAGAAAAATAGAGAAGTAGGGAGTCTACGGCCTAGTGAAGAGTAAAGCAGTAAAGGCAGGTCTCTAAGAGAATCCCTCATACAGAATGGGAGTGTAGGTAAGAAGACTGAAAAGATGCTCCAGAGCTCAGGCTGCTGGCTAGCTGAATTACCTTTTGTGCCTATCTAAACGAGGGAGATGGCAGAATCAAAAAAGGGAGCAATGGGTGGGGGGCAGACTATTGCTTGGCCTACAAAGGATGCGTGAGTTTCCTAGGGGTCAAGTGGACCCCACTAAAAGTAGCAAGCCACCTTGTTGATGATCTAGCCAATTGCACTGTAAAAGGCTTTGGACTGCACAAACTGTGCAACCAGGAAAGATGCAACATTTGTGAACTTAAAGCAAAGAGTAAAGTAAGGATGCCAGTAAGTATTAGCCTGAGAAGAAGTAACAATGTGAATAATTAAGTAAACAATATTGTTCCTTTACCTTTTTCTTTTCCTCCCAGCCCCCACAAACTGGAGGAGCTGGACCCCCTTCCAGAAATAAACCAGTCCACCTCCCAAGGTGTGTGTGAGGGGGAGACATGGAGTGAGGGGATGAAAGAACACACTATGCCCCATCTCCACATCAACTCAACTACTATTGGCTGTCACTGGGGAAGGGAAGAGTTGAAATTTACATGAGATAGGAATGACAAAAGAGTAATCTTAAACTGGTCTTTAATAACTGAAAATGTCTTTGTAAGAAATTTTGTTTCAGATAGAAAAGTTTCAATGTAACACTTTGGTCTGCTGATTGGAGAAAAAAATAAAACTTCCTTTTATTTGCATTGAGCTGTTCAATTTATTGACTAGAGTGTTATAGACAAATAATTAACAAACTATTTTGGTCTTAAATCCCTTCATCATCTTAAAATTCACTGAGGAGCTCAAAGAGTTCTTATGTGGGTTATATCTATTTATATTTGCTGCACTGAAATTAAAACTAATTTTTAAAAAATTAATTCATTTAAAATAAAAATAAATGTAAAAAAAAAAAAGTCTAGCTGAAAAGAAAACAGCTTGGATTCTCCTGTATACTTCTGCATTTGATCTGTTGGAATATGTTGCTTTGGTTGAAGAAAATGAGGAAAATCTGGCCTCACACAGATTTGTAGCTGGATGGAAGAGTAATATTTTACTAGTCTTTTTTTTAGCTAACAGGATATTTGCTGACACTACACCAAAACTCTACAGGTGGTAGTTTTTTAGAGGCAAGTTGCAGTGTGGAATCGGAAACCGTATCAATGAGCCTTCCATACTCCATATTACATTACAATCACTGGTCTCTCCTACACTCTACCTGGCCCTTTTACCCATATATGATTCTGTAATATCATGCCTTGGTCATTTGGAAAACAGTGCTTCACTGAGTTATGTAGATTTTCCAAATGTTTACCCAGTTCATGGTAGGGCAACAACAACAAAATTCCATTTGTTAATGTCATCATTAATCTCATCTCCCAAAAGGCTTTAAGTATTGGGAAGTTGGCAAACTCATAGTTTAATAGAAAAATAAAGCTGCTATTATATGTGATACAAGTTTTTCAAACTTCCAATACTTCCTTTCAAGCTTGAATTTTATTAACATAGGCATCAATATAGTTCGTTGTCTTTGAAGTGACAGGCTCACTTTAATTATGTGAGAGAATGTCTTCCAAATACCACCTAATCTGAATAAACATAATTTCTATGGCAGTAATTCTTTTAAGTTAAAAAGGTATCCTATGAAAAAAAGCAGCTAGTTTAGTTCTCTTTGATATGCAGCAAAATGCTTTCTAAGTACTTTTCATTTCTTCCATATTAAAAACACTTAAAAAAATGTACTCAATGGTTCCAACTTAAAGCAATTAATAATTTTAATGCATTAACCACATTTTTAATTAAAACTGGCATTAGTTCTGGTCACGATGGCAGCATGGGTAAATGAAATATGCAGAACTTCCAACAACCACATAAAAATTACAACTAAGCTACAGAACCATCATTCAGAACCGCCTGAAATCTAGCTGAACAGAAGTCCTACAATTAGGGAATTAAAGCATCAGGACTGGTAGGAGGAGCAAGCTGGTTCCACACCCATGTGTGGTGGTTAGAAATTGGGAGGGATATCTCAGCTGCAGAGATTCCCCCTGAGAAGCAAGGAGTCCCAGCCCCACACCAGGCCCCCTAGCCCAGGGCTCCAGTTCCAGGAAGAGAAGTCCCCATAATTCTGGCTGTAAAAACCAGCGGGATTGTGACTGAGTGAGACAGAGTCCCAGACAGTTCCTCTTAAAGAGCCTGCACACACTTACTCACTTACTTGGACTCACTCATTCTGAGCTCCAACACTTGGGCAGCAGCTGGAAAAGGCACCAGGGACATACAGGGAGGAACTGAATCATCTGGCAGCTTTCTCCCAGGAAAAAAGGCTGGCTGAGGCCATTGTTCCTTTGAAAAGCCCCCCCACACCCCCAGAGCTGACAGGTGGGTGCCATCAACCTGGCTAACACTGTTCATCCCACCCTGGTGATTCCCTGAGACCCAGACCCCCACCCAAGCCACTTTCAGTGGCTTTTCCATACTAATGGCCTGTTTGGGTTCATGCAGGGAACTTTCCTAAAATCTCTCAAAGGTCCACAAATCCCAAACAAGCAGCATCTGGCCTCAGCTTGCCCCATACCTCATACTAAGTGGCCCCAGGACCAGCATTAGCAGCAGCTGGCCAAAGTTGGCAACATGACCTCCCATGGGCATCTCTAAGCCCAGCACAAGATCAATCTGTAGCTCATGCGAGGTGGCCCCAGGCAGGGCACAGGCAGCAGCTGATCTTGGTCTGGACCTCCCAAGAGGCCCCAGAGCCAGCACACCTGGTGGACAGCTTCAGAACACATTGAAGTACCACCCAACCACCCCCCATAAGTGACACACTCCAGGGGAAGCTCATCAGGAACCAGGGCCATGCTGAAGCAAGTCCTACTCCGCGGGGCAGTCCCCCTGCACAGCAACTCCTCAGCTGTGATCATGGCCAGTCCTCACAGCATATCAGACTGGGGGTAAATCCCACCCATTGATATGCCAACAGCAATCAAGGCTCAACTACAACAGGAGGGGATACACAGCCTACATGGGGAAGGAAAGGAGGGCAACCTGGAGTGCTCAGCTCTGGTGACCTGGGAAGCTGTGTCACTGAGCCCTAAAGCACCTACTACATAAGGCCACTCTATCAAGACTGGGAGATGTAGCAGCTCTACCAAATATATAGAAACAAACAAGGAGGTTTCCAAACGGAGACAAAGAAACATGCCCCAAATGAAAGAACAGAACAAAAGTCCAGAAAAAGAACTAAATAAAATGAAAACAAGCAATCTACCAGATGCAGAGTTCAAAACACTGGTAGTAAGGATGCTTAATGAACTTAAGGGAAGAGGAGATGAACTTAGTAAGAATTTCAACAAAGACATAGCAAACATAAAAACAGAGCTAGAAAACAACAAAAAAAAGTCAGAAATAAAGAATACACTAACTGAAATGAAGAATACATTACAAGGAATCAAAGTAGAGTAGATGAAGCCAAGAATCAAATGAGCAATTTGGAATATAAGGAAGCAGAAAACAGAGTCAAAAAGGAAAAAATCCCCCCCAAATGAGCATAGTTTAAGGAGCCTACGGGACAACTTCAAATGTACAAATTCATATCATGGGGGTGCCAAGAAGGAGAAGAAAGAGAGCAAGAAATTGAAAATCTATTTAAAAAAATGACAGAAAATATCCCCTAACCTGGTGAAAGAAATAAACATACAAGTCCCCGAAATGCAGTCCCAAACAACATTAATCCAAAGGGGCCCATGCTAAGACACATCATAATTAAAATGCCAAAGGTTAAAGACAAAGAGAGAATCTTAAAAGCAGCAAGAGAAAGACAGTTAGTTACCTTCAAGGGAGCTCCCAAAAGACTGTCAGATGATTGCTCAATGGAAACTCTGTAGGCCAGAAGGGACTGGCAAGAAATATTCAAAGTGATGAAAAGCAAGGACCTACAACCAAGATTATTCTACCCAGCAAAGCTATCATTTAGAATTAAAGGACATATAAAGATCTTCCCAGACAAGAAAAAGCTACAGGAGTTCACAACCACCAAACCAATATTATAAAAAAAAGTTCATGGGTCTTTTTAAGAAGAAAAAGAAAAAGATCAAAAATGGAAATAATAAAATGGCAATAAGTACATGTCTATCAACAATTACTTTAAATTCAAATGAATTAAATGACCCAATCAAATGACATAAGGTGGCTGAATGGGTAACAAAACAAGACCCTTACACATGCTGTCTAGAAGAGGCTTTAGACTGAAAGACACACACAGATTTAAAGGGATTAAAAAAAGATAATTCATGAAAATGTAAACAAACAAAGCAAAAAAACCTGGGGTAGCAATCCTTATACCGGACAAAATACTCTTTAAAACAAAGGCTACGACAAGAGATAAAGAAAGGTCCAGCAATTCCACTTCTGGGTATTTATCAGAAGATACCCAAAACACTGAATTGAAAAGACATGCACCCCTGTGTTTATTGCAGCATTATTTATCATACCCAAAGTCAAGATATGGAAGCGACCCAAGTGTCTATCAATAGATGAACTGATAAAAAAGAAGTGGTACATATTTACAATGAAATATGATTCGGCCATTAAAAAAAAAAAAAATCTTGCCATCTGCAACAACATAGATGGACATAGAGGGTATTGTGATGAGTGAAATAAGTCAGACAGAGAAAAACAAATGCCATATGATTTCACTTATATGTGGAATCTAAAAGTCAAAATAAGTGAACAAGCAGACCAGAAACAGACTTATAGATACAAAAAACATTTCTATGGTTGCCAGATGGGAGGGAGGCTGGGGGTCATGGGTGAAAATAGTAAAGGGATTAAGAAGTACTAACTGGTAGTTACAGAATAGTCATGGGAATGTAAAGCACAGCAGAGAGACTAGTCAATAATATTGTAATAACTATGTATGGTGCCAGATGGGTACTAGATTTATCAGAGTGATCACTTCATAAGTTAAATAAATGTCTAATCACTGGGTTGTACACCTGGAAATAATATAATATTGTATGGCCACTGTAATTGAAAAATAAAAAATTATTTTTTAAAAACTGGCATTTGTTGGGTTTTTTATTGTGAGTGCACACTGGTGAGGAATATGATGATGACAATAACTAGTACCACCTGGTGCCACTGCCTTGATTTGTGTGAACCCACCAGCAGTTTTATCCACCTCCTTTAATGTAAATGCCAATCCAGTGAAAAAAGCAAACAACATCATAATATCATGAAAAAAGTTTTGACCTTGCAGAACCCTTCAAATAGTCTCAGGGACCTTCAGGGGTCCACAGGCCACACTTTGAGAACCACCACAATATATAGACTGAGTATGAGTACATGTAACAAATACACAGAAATCTAACATTTCTTTGTGGCTGCACCACCCACAGTAAATTACATGCCTTTAGCATATGAATATTCATACTTTTCACCTAACATACACTTTCTTTAGAGTCTAGCATTTTACCTGAAGTCACAGGTCCAAGTTACTCTCAGAATCTGTGACTCTCAGAACCTGATCGTACTTTTCTATAAAAACCATGATTTCAATATCTGAAAGCTTTAAGAAAAAGACTAGACTTTTTATTAAAGAAGTTAATTTAAGCAGAGACTCACCACAAGTTTAAGCATTTAATGACATTTAAGTTTGCTCAGTCCCTAATGTTTCATTATTCACATTTTTTTAAAGTTCTGCGTTTCACTCTGGCTTATAACTTCTACTGTGAGTACATTTAAACCTAAGCAATTTATGACAATGTCCTAGACCAAGTGCCTTTGGCATCAGCCCAGGACTGCTATTATCATCTTCTTTTATTTATTGCATCAATTCAAAACTGTCCTTTCTTTCACACATTTACTTGTTTTTCAACTCTGTATTTTTTATTCTCATATATTTTATGTCTAAAATTCTAGTCTATGTTTCTGCTTTGTATAATAACATAACAAGTTATTTGCTGGTACTACTACCATCACAACCTGGATACTTTAATGCTCTTAAATAATTGTATTTGTAATTGTCACAAATCTAATCATCACTGTAGCATACCTAAAAAATGGCACTCTTTTCTCCACCCTCTAAATTTAATATAAAACCATTCACCTATTTCTAGCAGAGTTACCTAAAATGTTTATCCTTCTATGAAAAACATATTTTACTGTGAATTCATTTTTTAACGGAAAAACAAGGCTGCTATTATATATGAGACTTTGCAAACATGAATAATCAAATACACCTATTGGGCAGTAAGAAACAAAACTTGTAATGTCTTTGCTAATAAGAAGATGGTCCCTAGGTGGACAGAGTAAATGAACACCAAAATGCACCATTTTAATCTTGTTCCAAAACAAATTTTCCTACTTCAATGTTAAACATCCTAGGCTTCTAAAGCATAAGTTAAAATATTTATAACTCATTTCTAATAAAATGAAACCTCAATTTTCTTAAGATTATTTTTCCAACTTTTCACTCTATTAAGTCCTTGGACCCATACAGGTATATGTTAAAATATATTTACAAAAAATGAAACTGTGAAACTTATGTTTTTCTACTAGCTTTAAGATTATCTCCAATAGTTCACACTGAAAGGTATATAACATCTGATTATTTGTAAATGGCAGAAGGTTAATACATTATTACTGAGACAGGAAATAGTTCAGGCATCTAAAATTCCAAGTCACACTTAACAAAGTAACTGAATTCAACCTTCAGGATTGAATCTGTGCAATTCTACCCTGAAATTAGGTTGAAATTTCCCCCTCATCAATGAAAGCAAAGTATTGTTTAATACTATAACCTGGATGAAAGAAGCTTTGGATCTCAGGGTGCAAAGGTAACTCTCTGCAGGAGCACAAGAACAGTTTTCCCATCAACTTAATATTTTACAGGTGATTATATCAACAATTCCATTAAAGGATTAAAGAGCTACCTGAAAACATCGGACAAGGCCCTTCTACAGTGTCAAGATGATGAATTGTGTCCACAAATTTATCACCCTTCTTACTCAGGATACCATTGAAATGACCAAACAAAACAACATTTTTAAAATGCGTGATAACGGCAGAGAAAAATATCATCCAAACATCAGGAAACAATGAAACATTTCCAGGAAATATTAAGATAAAATAGTAGGAAAAGTCTATCTGTATCACCATATTCTATACTCACCAGCAAAAAGGGCCCAGCTTAGAAAAGTGGACACATGCTATCAGAGGTCCATAGAACCCCAAGCTCAGAGAAGCAGAGGTCCAGAAAAAGAATGGGGAGTAGAATATTAATATTCATTTCCAACAATAATTTATTAAATACTATGAACTGTTTGTAAAATGGCTTCCAAAAATCCTCTCCTCCCTGTGTTCACTCTCTCATGTAATCTTTCCCGCTATGGGTTGGCTGGACCTAGGTTCTTTGCTGTGATGAACACAAATACCCAAAAGTGTTGGGCTGTCATTTCTGAGATTAGGTTACAAAAATGACTCCCTTTCCCCTTCTTGCCCCCACCCTCACATCTCCTTCCTGACTCTGACCCTCCTGCTTCCTGTTACGAGGACCTTGGGATTACAACGGACCCAGCTGGATAATCCAGGATTTTCCCCCTACCTCAAGATCCTTAACTCAATCACACTGGAGCCCCTTTGCCCTGCAAGGTGACATACTAGGAAATGGGTAGGGAGGCATTATTTTGTCTTCCACGCTCGACCTTCAATGCTCCACCTGGTCGGCCCTATTTCCCACCTAAAGGCACGCCCCGCCACTCCTGCTCGCTCACCTCGCTCTGGCCATATCGGGGTTTCCTGCATCTCAGGTGTACTAAAGTATTTTCCAACTGAGGGGCTTTGTACCTGAGTTGCTTCTGTCCAGGGCACTCTGCCTCCAGATCTTTAAGGCCAACTCCCTGTCACTCAGGTCTCAATTAAAATGTTACCTCTTACGTTCTGGGGCTCTAATGTACAGCACGGTGACTGTAGTTAACAATGTTGTATTATATACTTGAGAATTGCTGAGAGTAGATCTTAACTGTTCTTACCACAAAAAATATTTAATTATGTCAGGTGACAGATGTGTTAACTAACTTTATAATGGACATCATTTTGTACTATAAACATGTACGAAGTCAAATAATAAAATGTTACCTCATCAAAAAGGTCTTCCATGAACCTATATTATTGTTTCTCATATCACCGTTTTATCACTTTCATAGTATTTATCACTACCAGAAATTATCCTGCTCATTTATTTGTTACTTCTTTAATGTAAGTTCTGTGAGAAGGCCCTAGTTTGTCATGTTCACGTCTATGTGCCCAGGGCCTAGCATAATGCAAGAGACTTAGTACCTACTCAGACATTTGCCAAATAACTAAATCAGATCAAATAAAAAGTACTGGATGCCCCGGCCAGGCGTGGCTCAGCGGTTGAGCATCGACCTAGGATCCAGGCGATTGCTGTTCGATTCCTGGTCAGGGCATATGCCCAGGTTGCTGGCTCGATCCCCAGTCGGGGGCATGCAGGAGGCAGCCAATCAACAAGGACTCTCTCATCACTGATGTTTCTATTTCTCTCTTTCCCTCTCCCTTCCTCTTTCTGAAATCAATAAAGATATATATATATATATATATATATATATTTTTTTTTTTTTTTTTTTTTTTTAAAGTACTTGGAGTCTGATTGCTTACAGGAGAAGGAAGCACCTAAGATGAATCCTGTGTTTCCATGAGGAAGAACTGGAGGAACACCACTGTCGCTAACGGAAATAGAGAATTCTGATAATTCTGAGAGAAAAATGAAATTTAGAGGGGGGATCATGACTTCAGTGTTAGATAACATTCAGTGTAAAGTCCTGTGAGACATCCATATTGACAAGCAGAAAAGGCAGTTGACTATTCTGCTTTTTCAAGAAAGACAGAAGCTGAAGATAAAGGTCTAGAGTTAAGGAATGCAGTCTCCAGGGGAGGGGCAGTGATGACCTCCCCACGACAACATGCCTCTCACTAAGGATCTCCTTCATCCCTCTCCAGAAGAGAAGAGAAAATACAAGAAGAAGCACCTCATGCAGAGCCCCAATTCCTACTTCATGGATGTGAAATGCCCAGAATGCTATGAAATCAGCACCATCTTAGCCATTCAGAAACAGTAGTTTCATGTGTTGGCTGTTCCACTGTCCTGTCAGCCTATAGGAGGAAAAGTAGGGCTGACAGAGGAGCCTCCTTCAGAAGGAAGTAGCACTAAAAGCACCCTGAATCAAGACGAGTGGGGAACCATCCCAATAAAGACATTTTATATTTTTACAAAAACCACCTGGGGAGAAAAGACAGTAGACAGTGTGAGAGGAAAAGTGGACCGAGGATAAGGCCAGTGCATCTCCAGCATTAATGGTTTGGAAGCGAGGAGACTGTAAGAGGGGAGAGAGAAGCTGGAAGATTTTGGTGTCTCCGAGTCCTAGAAAAAAGTATTTTAAGGATATTTATCAAGAGACAAAAGGAAGGAATTCCAGAACTGAACTACCACCTCCTTACATAGTATAGCTAACTGTCTGCCCTTGGCTTTGCTTGATGGAACTCCTTGGTTAATTAAGTGGGGTGTTGCAACAAGGGGCTCCAAACACAGGAAGACAGAGAAGGCAGGCAGTCACCTGGCAGTTACAGGCTTCCATAACAAAGCTGGCAGGGTTAGGGAGGGCAGAGTGAGGAATGGCTCATCACAATAATGGAATTTTTCAAAACCCTTGGTTTCCTGGGCGATTCTGCTACTTCCTACTAATATCTATGGCTCCAAATGAAGAGAGATCATAGTGCCCAGCTGCAGAGGCTAGAGGAAAAGATATGCCAGGGTACAAAATTGAGGCATGTAATAGCTGAGTAATTTGCCCCCCCTAAAAAGGTATCTGCATCCAAAGCCCCTTACATGGTAAAGGCACTTTGCAGATGTGTTTAAGTTAAAGAGCTTGAGATGGGAACATTATCCTGGATTATTTGGGTAAACCCAATGACACCACAAGGGTCCATATAAGAGGGATGTAGGAAGATTACATGACACAGGAAGGATACGTGATGATGAAAAAAAACGAGATGCAGGCCACAAGCCAAGGAATGTGCAGAGCTTCGAGAAGCTAAAAAAAGCAATGGATTCTCCACACAAGGGTACAAGAGGAACCAGCCCTGTGGACACCTTCCTCTTAGCTCAGTGAGACTTCTGACCTCCAGACTCTAAAAGAAAAAATATGGTTTTTTTACACAACAAGATTGTTGTGATTTGGAAATAGGAAAGTACTATAGGGCAGATTAAACAATCTTAGGAACTGTATCAGTGCAACAGACTGCATCATTTACCCCAAATATGTACTTAGTACAGCACTCTAAGTTTTAAAAATTCTTCCTGTCCCCACCACTCACCTTGACTGAAGCAATCCAGAGGTTTGATGACCTCTTCCAGTCCATTCACCCTAGGAAGCCACCACTATACTTCGAGGGGGAGGCCTGACCAAACTGATCATCTGTGCTTGTGAAACTAGACACCCATATCTATCAATGAAGAATCAACAAATAAATGGGGAAAATCAAAGAAGGGTAACAGAAAAGTAATTGGAAGAAATGATTCCCAGTAGATCACATTAAAAATGAGCACTATACTATACTATTCAGATGAGATGATTTTGGTCTCAAAAATTTTAAAGACAGCCATTATCAGTTCATCACATTAAACCCAAAAGAACATGGGCATGACATCTTCCAAAAATCATTTTGATAAGCACTGACTCCTTTCAGACCAACAGAATAAAAGCAGAACTTGGAACTAGGTTTCCTGGCATGGTCCTGAAGGTGTTTATCTTCCAGGCAAAACAACAAAATTAAAATCCTAATGTTCATAAAGTCCTTAATGATACTATCACATCTAGTCAGTTGACATTTGGGAATTCTTCCCCACACCCACCTAATTCATCCTTTAAAAGTTCTTTAGTAAAATCCTCATGTTAGTAAACTCTTTCAATTTTCAGTTATATATGGTTTTTATTTCACCTTGTTTTTTAAAAATTTTTTTGCCTTGATATGTCTAGATTGACATCTTTACTTTCAGCACTTTTTTTACGGTTTATTTTTACTTTCTATGGCTTACATTTTTGTTTTTGAGAAGTCTGTTAATATTATAATTGCCATTCTTTGTCCTTTCTCTCTGGATGCTTGTAAAGATCCTTACCTTTCCTTTAGTGATCCATGCTTTCCTAACAATGTATCTAGACATGGAGATATATAATTATATATCTTCATGATATATCATAATTATATAATAATGAAGGGTGACAAAAAAATTTATTGATTGATTTTAGAGAGAAAGAGAGGAAGTGGGCGAGAAACATCAATTTGTTTTACTTATTTATGTGCCATGACTGGGGACTGAACCCACAACCTTGGCATATCAAGATGATGCTCTGACTGAGCTACCTGGCCAGGGCAATATTCTTTTACTTTAAAAAATTTATTTTATATGTATTTTTGGATATGTTGTGCTTTCTAAATCTGAGAAGTCATGGTTTTTCTTCTGGAAAAGTTGTAGCCATTCTCCCTCATATATTACTCCCCTTTATTTTTTCTATAATCACCTTCTGGTTTTCCAACTGAGCATATATGTTAGACCTCTTCATTCTAACTTTCATGCCTCTTAGTATTATTATATAGTTACAATATATAATAAAAATATATAATTATAAATATCTGCTTTCTTGCTTTCTTCAGATATGTTTTAAGTTTCACTAATTCTGTTCAGCTATATCTAACTTGCAATTAAATCCACTGAGGCTTTTATTTCAACAGTAACATTTTTAGGAATTTCGCTTTCTACCCGAATCTGTCTGTTCACTCCCAGTAATCTCTAACTAAAACTCATTTTTTATATTTTTAACTCACTTTCTCCCTTTTAGTTTCTGATTCAGGTAACAAGCTTAGAAAGGTGTTCTCTGGTGTCATTATACAAAAGTTTATATAATAATAACCTAATTACTCTGAGTTGATTTAAACCCCTTCAGCATTCTACAATGGTTGCAAAACATAAATAAAATACAAAAATTCTGAGAATGTTACATTTCACATAAAAGTACAAAAATCAGTAAGTGTCTAATAAGTGCCCAGTAATGTGCTCCATCAGCACTGAAGATACAGAAGGGATATAAGACAAATACCATGCTTTCTTGAAGTTTAGAGTCTATCAGTTGGAAGGACTGATATTAAGCAATTAATAACTGCTGTTTTAACTTGCTTTTTAGCCAATTTTCTAAAAATAAATAACCATATGTGAACAAAAGAAAATGGAAATTAATGAAGTTAATGAAAACCAGAAGCAGGAAAGTAAGAAAAATGTTTGAATACACCACCTCTAACTTTTCTTCTTTCTAGATTTTTAATCTCAGAATCTTATGCTGTGGAAAAGTCTATTTTCCTCATAGTTTTATATTTTAATAGCTGAAGAAAAAACCTGCTGGTTAGGCTTAGTAGCAAGATGTGAAGGAGGCCAAAATTGTGGGGTCAGTGGCATTCAAGTGAGGCCAGCATTTTTTAAAGTACAGGCATGATGGCCATGGTCGGGTGGCTCAGTTGATTGGAGCACTGTCCCATACACCAAAAGGTTGTGGGTTCAATTCCCCATCAGGGTGTGTACAGGAGGCAGCCAATTGATGTCTCTCTCTATATATATAAATCAATAAAAACATATAACTCGGGTGAGGATTAAAAATATATATGAAAACAATAATAACAAAAAATTACAAGGTATGTCACCTCACTAGAAAGAGAAACTAATTTAGCTGAGTCTTCTCTCTCTCTCTCTCTCTCTCTGTATATAGATAAATAGATATAGATAGATATAGACATAGATATAGATATATAGATATATAAACTTTTTAACAGGTATGTTGTTAAATGATTATACTGGGACCAAACTTTTTAAGCATATCATATTTTAAATTAGGCAGGTGAAGTATTTTATGGAATCCTCAGATGAACAAATCATTGTACACAGTCTGTGTAAATCTGGATCATGATATCATATGCTTACACTGCACTCCTATAATTCTATTCATTTTCTATAGCCTTTCTATAGAGTAGGTTTTATAATATATTTCCTTTTTGGCTTGCCTTACTTTTTGCTCATGTCATGTTCCAAAAAAGAGTCTCTTGGGAAAAAGAATGATGGGATGGTGTCTGGCCTGTCTCATGCAGTTATTCAAAAGCCAAACATCTTTCCATCAAAGTACCTCCACTATCCCCTAGATGCTAGAGTCCTTCCCTGGTCACAGTCAATAATTTTGCCAAAGCAGTAGTCATCACTATCCCAGAAGCACAAGAGAGCATGTGCTAACGTCTTTGCAAGTTTCACCAATGGCTAGAGCTAAGATGATGCAATGTACTTTCACTGACCTACAGAGAGGATGATGTCACAGACTTTGGCAGCATAGTTTCTTGAAATTACAAGATACCATTCTGTCCTATGAATTCCAAGAACCTATTTTACCAAAATATAAGTTAGGACCTCAATGTACCATGGATAATTTTTTTAATATAGCAGACATAAATAAAGTTGATGATTTAGAAATACTGTTGGAACTGTACGAGAAACCTCAAAAAAAAGCTAGACATTATTCAATACTCTCCTACTTCTGATTTATATAGAAAGGTTAAAAAGCTATATGCAGCACACACACAAATCTTACTTCATTCTAGACTCTTGCTCTGCCCTAGAAATACATGTATTTTGTTTCTACTTCAGCCAAACCAGCTACTGTTGAGGTAATCAAGATTCTAATATACCAACTCAGATTATATGGGTATACCATATATTTGCCAATGAGAGGAGCAGAAAGTTACTCTTTCCAGTTAAGATGAAATAATGCTTTTCATCAAGTTCCAAAGAAGAAAAATAAATCTAATAAAACATTTAAGAATGCAGTATTTAAAAAAAAACAAAAAACTTTGAGTTACAGAAATTATACCAATTATACTACTGATTGACTCCTCGTATATCTAATTACACGTTTGCCAAAAAATGAGTAAGACTAGCAATAAATTAGTCTTACTCTCTGTTTTTCTTTTAATCACTGCCAACTTTAATACTTTATTCAAAGTTATTTATTTTGTTGAATGAGCATGGAATTTTCTAATTACTACTAACAACTACAACACCAACAAATACTGAATGCTTACTCTTGCCAGACACTGTTCTAGGTACTTCATGTGGATTAGCCCCTTTAATGTTTTTAGTAATCCTACAGGCATTATGGATTGTCTGTACATCATTAGGTTTGGTTGCAAGAAAATAAACTTTTTGAATTTTTTTTTTTAAGATGTAAGCCAAGGGGAGGCAAGATAATGGCAGAAGCTCTTTTCCAAAAAGAGAGTAACACCAGACAGGGGAGAAACTTGCTGGAAATAGAACCAATGGGAACAGGGCAGGAACACTGGAAGTACAGGAGAGAGAATATTCAGATTCAATGGCGGGGGGAACCAGGGACACATCTTATAAATCAAAGTGGTACCTACATTGAGACAGCCTTTTAAAAAAATGTTTCACAGTTAATAGATAAGGAAGCAATAGAAGGCACAAATCTCGAAAAGTTACCCTTCCACAGCTACCCTCTATCCTCCTAAATGCATGGGGGGAGACCCATTTCACTCAAACATGGAGAGATATCAGAAAAGCAAAAACAACTTATGGAAACACAGTGAGACACACCAGATAAATATGACCAGAAAGTAGATAAAAATATAACCTAACATTTTAATATAACCTAACATAAAGAAAAAATTACAAATTATTTTTGAAAAATAGTATGACCAGAGAATTACAAAAGGCTCAGAAATAAGATTAGAAAACAGGATGATATAAAGAAGGTTGGAACATGTTAGAAATTAATATTAAACTAGAAGCAACACTGAAAGCAGAGACATCTAAAGTTACAGTAAGGGAAATAAATGATAAAGAGATAAAATTTAAATTAAGAATGAAAAAACATAATAAAACAATTCATGGGAAAAGAGACTCATTATAATGAGCATTCATATATGCACTAGAGGTCCTAGACTAAACAATATGACATGATAATATAAATACATAAATAATAGGATTAAAATGAGAGAAATAAAACTACCATTATCAACGAACAAAAGAACCCACAGATGAACTAATTAAATTTCTAAGTGAATTTAGCAGACTGCAGGGTACAAGGATGCTGACTGCATTAATATATTTCTATGTACCAGCAGTAAATAATTTAAAAATAACATTTTTTATAGAATTTATTAAGGTGACATTGGTGGACAAAATCGTACAGGTTAAAAAACAACTTTTTTAATATCTAGGAAAAACTTTCATAAAACATATGTAGGACATATAAAAATGATAAAATATTACTGAGAGAAATGAAAAGCCTAAATAAATGGAAAGAAACGCCATACTTGTGAATAATAAGACTCAATTTTGTAAGTACATCCATCCTACCCAACTTGAGCTGTGAAGCCAATACGATAGTAATGAAGCCTCAGCAGGTTCTTCTGTCATAAGCCGGTGCGGCCCTAAGGGCAGCGCGACCGGCGAGGAGCGCGGAGCGGCCGTGCGCTCGGCCACGGGTCCGCGCGTCCGCGCCGCGGCGCTGAGAGCACGGCCTGTCCTTAAACGGGCTCCCACGTCACGCCGCAAAACAAAAGCGATTCAAGGTCTATCCGTGCAAGGAAAAATAATAAAGATTCTCGAAGTTAACATACGGAGGAAAAGATGGCGGCCGAATAGGCAGACCTTTCTCGCACCTCCTCCCGGGGCCAGACTGGAAATAAAACTGAAGCGGGGAACAGTCACCTGGAATTACCACCTGGGGCCAGCTGAGGAGGCCGCTTGCAACGAGGAAGGACAGAAACGCCGGGGCACCGGCAGGAAGGGCGCGGTCGCGAGAGGGGCCGGCCGGCCCCACGGGCAGCGGCGGGGTGCGGAGGGGACCCCGGCTGAGGGCGGGGTCTCCCTGAGCGACCGCGGGACCCCAGGCGGGCTCCGGGCCCAGGCGCCAGGGCGGGAGCAGCGGCCCCCAACGCCCCCGGCCTGCAACGGAGGGGCTTCTGGCTGCCAAGGAGACTGGAACCAGGCGGTGACAAACCACAGTTTTGCTTTTGTTTGGGGGATTTTTTATTTAAAAAAAAAAGAAAAAGGAAAAAAAACCCAGAGCACAGGATTTTCGCTTGCAGCTGCTCCCCCAAGGTTTTAGTGGACGCGGAGGGCAGTGCAGACGGGAGGTACCTGAGGAGAGACGGGTGGGGAGCACTGAGGGGCAGCCGTGGAAAAGTGGCGTCCGGAGATCGGATTTTGGTCGTACACCCCCAAACCGAAGTGGCCATTTTTCCTGAGAGGCGCTGCCCCCTCCCAGAAGCCACAGCTCAGGAAACCGAAACTACCCGCCCAAGGGATACAGCGGGCACCACCCTGAGGCCTACCTCAAAAAACAAGAAAAATTTCTTATAAACTAACCCTACAACTAAAAGAGAACAAGAGAAGCCCAGAGTAAGTAAAGGGACGGCAATAATATAGATCACAGTGGAAATAAATGACATAGATACTAAAATAACAATACAAAAGATCAATGAAACCAAGAGCTGGTTTTTTGAAAAGATAAATGAGATTGATGAACCTTTAGCCAGGCTTATCAAGACACAAAGCGAGGACCCAAATAAATAAAATCAGAAATGAAAGAGGGGAAGTAACAACTGACATCAAAGAAATACAAAGGATTTTAAGAAAATACTATATGAACTATATGCCAACAAACTGGACAAACTCCTAGAAACATACAATCTTCCAAAACTCAGGAAGAATCAGAAAACCACAGTAGGCCACTAACAAATGATTTTCTAGAAAAAAGGAAACCGCAGTAGAAAATCAGAACAAGTTGGGAGACTATAAAAAATGAACTGGTTTGACCCAGAGATTACTGATGCTTAGGGTGAGAAGTCAGGCAAGTGAGTGAAGTGGGTGTTGAACACCTGAATACTATAGGGGCTCCTTTCCCTTCACCAACTGAAGCAGCCAACCACCTAAGACCCAGACAGCAGAAACCAGGTTTCTATGATGAAAAACCTGAAAGCCAAAAGGAAAAATTGGCAACCTCTCTTCCCACAACCAACTGAAGCAGCCAACCACCTAAGACCCAGACAGCAGAAACCAGGTTTCTATGATGAAAAACCTGAAAGCCAAAAGGAAAAATTGGCAACCTCTCTTCCCACAGCCAATAGTGGCTGATTTTTCAATCCCCTCTCTCTGAAGTTGGATTTCTCCATCTTGGGACTCTTGACACTCTGGGCTGAATAATTCTTGGTTGTGGGGAGCTGTCCTGTGCATTGTAGAATGTTTAGCAACATCCCTGGCCTTTATCCACTAGATACCAGTTGCACACCTCCCTTTAAATCGTGACAATCAAAAATGTCTCCAAATATTGCAAAATCATCCCCTCCTCTCCACCCCTCAACCCTACCCCTCCAGGCTGAAAACCATGGCTCTAAAGAGAAGTTCATCAGTCATGAAGGCTTCCCCAGGGACAAAAAGCTTCTGATCAGCTTGTTAATAGTGATTGCTATTAAATACAGGCAGATGACCAAGAATTGATAGATATTTGACAAAAACGTTCAACAGGATAAACAGCAAGTAGACAAAACAAACCACTTATCTGGTTGTGCAACCTCAGTCAAAGAAGTGCCTTATTCTTCTAAGCCTAACAGTGTGGATAAAGACTAGTATATATTATTAGGCTTCCTGGAAGAACCAAACAAGGTATTCAGAACTTTGAAAAGTATAGGGCACATAGGAAGGAATCAATAATAGGGTTTTTGGTTTGTTTTTTGGGAGGGTTTGCTTTGTTTTAATTATTCTTAGAAACATTCTATGGTGTATCTATGGAATAAGACTAGAATGCTATGAAAAAGGAACAGACACCACCACCCCCAAAAATCACTAGAATTAATATTTTGACAGCAAAGTCTTTTAAAATTAAATAGAAAGATGAAAAGTAAAAGTTAAGGATCCCTCAAGAAGCAAAAGCAGAAGAAAAAAAATAGGCTACTAATCCAGAAAGACCAATAAGTACCTAAAAAAAAACTTCCAGAAAGATAGAAAAGAGCTGAAGGAAGGATATTAACAAAGAAAGAACAGTTGAAGAACACAAGCCTCCAAACTGAATAGGCCCACTGGATCCAACCAAGGACTACGGTGCAGATGAAGAAACCCTCCCTTCTTTGCCACTAACCATATTGTTTAATTTCTGCCCAGCCTACTCTTACCTGGTCAATTCTTAAGCAACCTTCAGATCTCATTTAACTAGCTCAATAGTTACTTTTTAATAAAAAAATTCCCAGAATGTGACCCAACGCCCTCCATTATATGCTCCAAGTACCAAAAACCTGTCTGTATCTGTATCTCAGCTATAATTTTACACTTATTTAAGTGATTATTTTAGTATTGTTGAAGAGTCATGTGGCCAAAGACCACCATGCCTGTTGTTGACCATTGTATCACCATCACCTAATATAATATACAAAAAACATTTATGTACTTTTTATACAAATGAGCCATATAATAATATCACTGATTACTTGGAAACATAATACATTATTAATCATAAATACCTCTACCACAAAGTTATTTGGCTCTTTATGTGACATAAGGGAATTTCACGAGTTTTTCATACTACCTTGGCCTGAATTTGCTTCTTTTTATTTTCATCCATAGTGACATAACTGACAAGTTCCTTGAACTAATTCTCAGATTTCATAAAGGAATGAGCACCACCTAGTGGAAGGACATAAAATTTAAAAGTAACGAGGCAATTATCTAAATTTACTAGGCACACAATGGTGACCAATCAAATATTTATTTAAATTAAAAACCAAGATATACATCAACTTTGTCAAGTAATGAAATTAAATTTTATCGTCTGTATAATTTACTACATACCAATTTAAATAAAATCTATATATAAAAAATTTTTAAGTTGGCAGTTAACACCATTTAATTGAGCTTTTAATGAAACTAAACAGAAATAAAAATGAGAGAAAAAAGCAATCATAAGCTGCTATACCTCCAAAGTGCAAGAGAAAAGTTACAATGAAAACACTAATTGCATATGAAATATATAGTTTGATATGTTAAAAGCCACATTTTGAATTAGGAAAGCTCTTTATCAGAAGATAGGGTGTGTGTATGTGTGTGTGTTATACTTTGATATTGAAAGCCCTTGCTTGTTAGGCCAAAATAACCTCATGAAATTTAGTAAGAAAAGGGAATATAAGAATAATATATTATATAGTTGTTTTCCACTTTATTAGTGAAGAGTGAAAACATGAAGGTAGAGAAGGTAAGATCCAGAATGGCACACTCTACTGCTATTATATTACACAGGAAAAATCACATGAAATAGTAAAACTTTACAGTAGATATCATCCATTCTTAAGCCTTGCCACAGCAGTTACGTAGATGGTGATATCTATCAAGACAGAAAATATAAAAATTACAAAGTTTTCTCAATAAATATTACCTTTTCTAAGTGCAACTGTCAGATCAATAGCAATCACTTAAAAATAACTAACTTCAGGTACATGCAAAAAAATGAAACTAGACCATCAACTTACACCACACACAAGAATCAACTCAAAATGGATAAAGAACTAAAATGTAAGTTGCAAAACCATAAAATTGCTAGAAGAAAACATAGGCAGTAAAATCTCAGACATTTCTCATAGCAATATTTTTGCCGATATATTTCCAAGGGCAAGGGAAACAAAAGAAAAAAAGAGTCTACATCAAATTAAAAAGCTTCTGCACAGCAAAAGAAACTATCAACAAAATGGAAAGGGAACCCACTGTATGAGAGAATATTCTTGTGAAAGATATCTACTAAGGGGTTAACTTCCAAAATACATAAAGAACGTGTACAACTCAACACCAGGAAGACAAACTATCAATTAAAAAAATGGCAAAGCACCTAAATAGACACTTCTCCAAAGAGGACATACAGATGGCCAAGAGACATATGAAAAGATGCTCAATGTCACTAATCATGAGAGAGATACAAATTAAGACGACAATGAGATATCACCTCACACCTGCCAGAATGGGTGCCATCAATAAATCAACAAACAACAAGTGATGGTGAGGATGTGGAGAAAAAGGAATCCTTGTGTACTGTTTGTGGGAATGCGGACTGGTGCAGCCACTGTGGAAAACAGTATGGAATTTCCTCAAAAAATTAAAAATGAAGTTGTCTTTTGACCCAGTGACCCCACTTCTGGGAATGTATCCTAGGAATCCCGAAACACTAATCAGAAAGAATATATGCACCCCTATGTTCAAAGCAGCATTATTTACAATAGCTAAGATCTGGAAACAACCCAAGTGCCCATCAGTAGATGAGTGGATAATAAAGCTGTGGTACGTTTACACAATGGAATACTACATGGCCATAAAAAAGAAGGAACTCTGCTTTGGCTAGTGTGGCTCAGTTGGCTGAGCATCATCCCATGCACTGAGAGGTCACTGGTTTGAGTCCCAGTCAAAGCATATGACCAGGTTGCAGGCCCGATCCACAATATGGAGAGTGCCAGAGGCAGTAGATTGATGTTTCTCTCTCTTCCTCTCCCTTCCTCTCTCTCAAAATCAATAAAAACATTTTTTTTTTTTTTTAAAAATATAGGAACTCTTACCTTTCACAACAGCATGGATGGACCTAGAGATTATTATGCTAAGTGAAACAAGTCAGTCAGAGAGACAAATACCATATGCTCTCACATGTGGAATCTAATGAACAAAATAAACTGACTAAGAGGTATGGATACATAGAACAGACTGACAGCTGTCAGAGGGGAAAGGGAAGGGGGTCTGCAAAAAAAAAAGGTGAAAGGATTAGCTAAAGAACATATATGCATGACACATAGTCAGAGACAACAGGGTGATGATGGCCAGAGGGAAGGGAGGGCGGGAGTGGGTGGAGGCAGGCAAAGGAGGGGGGGAAGGAATGGCGACATCTGTAATAGTGCAAACAAAAATAAAGAAAAATAATAATAATTAACTTCATGGAATTCTAGTAATTACATTTATTTTAACTTCTGTATCACTCGGCACTATTTGAAAAATAGAGTTGAAATGTAACGTAGTGAAGGCGTTTATTAGGATTATGTAGGTTAAACGTACAAAACAACTGTTTGGTAATAAAAGACCCCAAATCTTAGTGGCTTATAACAATGAAGGTTTATTTTCTCACACTCTATGGCGGCTGCATGTCCCTGGGAACTCTGCTCCACATCGTCACATGCCAGGTGGAGAGCGCTTCCACCTGGAGCATCACTGTCACCAATAGGGGGTGAAGAGATGAGGCAAACGGCGGGCTGGCTGCCCTGCAGTGACACACATCACTTCCACTCACATTTTTGTTGCTGTTAATCCTCATCCAAAAAAAAAATTTTTAAATATATCTTTATTGATTTCAGAAAGAGGAAGGGAGAGGGAGAGAGAGTTGAAAGATTGATGATGAGAGAGTCCTCATTGATCAACTGCCTCCTGCACACCCGACTAGGGATCAAGCCCACCACCGGGGCCTGTGCCCTGACAAGAATATTTTTTCCACTGCTTTTGGAGAGAGGGCAAGGGAGTGGGGGGGGGGGGGAGGAAGAGAGAAGGAGAGGGAAGGAGAAACACTGATGTGAGAGAGACACATGGATTGGGGCCAGGGATCGAACCTGCAACCCAGGTACATGCACTTGACCCAGAATCCAACCCAAGACTCTTCAGTGCGGGGGGGGGGGGGGGGGGGGAATGCTCTAACCACTGAGCCACACCAGCAGGGCACACTCACATTTTTCTGATTAAGTCATGGGGCCATAACTAGCTTAAGGTAAAAATCATAACATAATGTAACATTACATGTGCCTCTATAGCATTATCTAAACAGGATAGGTGGCAAGCAGCACAGATAGAACAATATATACTTTTTTCAGAGTGAATAATTTGAAATTAATAAGTTCTGTTTATATACAATTTTAGAGTTTGTTAATAAACTTGCATTAATGTCTTGGTTCACAGGTTTATAGTATTTTAAATTACATGTTAGAAATTTTAAAAGTACTTAATTTGAAAATGTTAAAGATTTTCTAAATATTTCATGTGAAAATATAAATAATTATAAAACCAATCTAATTCAGTTCTTCCCTTTGATAGTACATTATTTCCAAATCATGACCACCAAAAAACATCCCTTATTCCTACTATCTTTACTGACATATAAAAATATTGATAACTTTTATTTTAAAACAGGCAGATAAAAAATCTTTATTAATTGTCATCTATATGTAATAAAGATGATGCAACTTATGCAACAACCTGAGTTAATTGAAAGTTATTTAAAAATAATTTATAAATAACCTTAATATTTCAATAGGTAAATCCAATGAAATGTAAGCAACTGCTACTATGCCCACAGCAGGCACTCAAGTATTTGTGAAATGAATGGAAAACAAACTGGGCAAACACAGAGCCTGGAAAAGAAGATGTTTCTGTCTCTTTTAATAGCAATCGCCCTTGAACACTTCTAAGCAATGTGGAATAACAGGGCTAAGCTATACACAGATCCTACCCAAAAAGAACTGTACTCAATGAATAACTATACCCATAATTACACTAGGTTGTAAAAATATGTTATATAGATACTCACAACCAAATGGGAACATTAGATCAGTACCCACAGTCCCAGAGAACCCCTCTAGAGCCAGCATATGAAAACACACCACCAGACCTCACACCTGGCTGAGGGCTACAGATATCTCAGACTCTAAAACACGCTCTCCTTAAACCTACAGAGCTAAGGATTTTGTATTGGATAAAGGGTCAGTAAAAATGCTTGTGTCTTCTGCCTTTAAGACAGAGACTCTATGTGCATGTGTGCTTTAACACAATAAATTACCGGAAAGAGTAGGCTGAGCACAGACCAGGAGATATTTACAATGCATATAACAAAGATCCAGTAAGTGAATATATACAGTAATTCCTTCAAATCAACTGTAAAAAGGCAACCAAAGAGAAAAGACAGGCAAAGGACATAAAAAGGCATAAAAGGAAACTGGAACAGCCCATAAATATATACTTAATCTCTAATATTCAAGTAAATATAAACTAAGACAAGCAGCTAGTATTTCAGACCAATATTGTTGGCAAAATTAAACTCAGACTATTACAAGTGTTGACATGGATGTGAAGCAACTGAAACTCACTCTGTTGGTGGGAATGAAATATGGTAGGATCTTGGAAGAGCAATTTGACAATACCTAAACAAGTGTGAGATGTACATCTCTGTGGCTCAGTAACCCCTTTCCTGGGTGTAATACCTAGAGAAACAGTCCAAACATGTACAAGGGGAATCTACACAAAAGCTATTTACCTCATTGTTTCCAGGAGTGGCATGGAAATAAAGGTGGTTTCCAGACAAAGGAATCCTGTACTCACAGTACACCTTTCAATGTAAATACTCATCAACAGGAGAGTAAATAATTTGTGACCTAGTCATATAATGCCACATTGCAATGAAAATTAATGAATGACAGCCATTTTTACCACCATAATTATCTCAAAATACATAAAATGTGAAGCAAGAAAAATATGTGGCAGAAAGATAAATGTGTAAAGTATGATTCTAATTATGAAAAGTTTACAAACATACAAAAATAATCTCATTTTTAAAGGAATATTGACAAGATGGAGGTGATCTCTGGCAGGTGAGGGAAAGGAATGGGAACAAAAGGGACATTATTCAAGCTTCAACAGAATCTGTAGTATATTCTTTCTGAAGCTGTGTGGTGAATATATGGGTGTTCAGTATATTGTTCCGCCTTTTTAATGTGCAAACGTTCTATAACATTTGTAAAGTAAAGGAAAAGTTAAAAAACAAATTAAGCCAACTCAAGAACAGTTTCAAAGAATTTCAAATCATAGACTGTATTAATTTTCATTGCAATTTTACAGAGTGAGAGGAAAGAAATAAAAAGGCAAGAACAAAAGTTTATTAAGGCAAGAAAATACTATCCTGAATAAACAGCAATGTAGCCAAAGGGATACTGAAAAAATGGTGTGAACCCTGGAATACAGCTTCAAACACAGATAACAAAAAGAAATTGAGGATGATGGTAAGTAATAATAATGACGATGACTTAAACAGCCATTTTTACCATTGCAATGTGGCATTATATGACTAGGTCACAAATTATTTACTCTCCTCTTGATGAGTATTTACATTGAAAGGTGTACTGTGAGTACAGGATTCCTTTGTCTGGAAACCACCTTTATTTCCATGCCACTCCTGGAAACAATGAGGTAAATAGCTTTTGTGTAGATTCCCCTTGTACGTGTTTGGACTGTTTAAGTAGTTACTTAAAGCATTTCCATATATTAATTCACTTATTGTTTTAAAGCATACAAGATAGGCACTACTATTGCCTCCATTTTATATATAAGGGAAATGAGGCTCTGTGCACCCCACCTCTACATGACACTGCCACATCATATTCCACCATGTCCCTGAGGAACAGGTCACTCTCTTTCCATCTGGGTTCTTCTTCATACAGTTTCCTAAGAATCAGTCATGTTTATGCTGACTTCCACCAAATACATACTTTATTTTCCTGTATTGTACACATTAGATATTAGTGCTTAACTAGCATATGCTGAAATTATTACAATTTAATTATATAGTTAAAAAGTAACTGTAATAAAGTAAAATAAAACAAGTATGATATGTTTTAAAATCATTTTACTGGAGATGAAAACAAATAGTAAAGATTTACTTGCTCTCAACGATTCCACAATTACCTGTGGTAAATGTAATTTGAGAACCAATTCAGAATGTCAGGACCATGCTCTTGGCCCAACACCTTCCTGGCAACAGGACATGAACCACCACCTGCCCTGGCAATAAAATGAGGACTCCAAAAACAGCACAGCCCAGGAGACTGGAGTGATACAGGCAGATGATCCAGGGTACTAGGACTGCAAATACAGAATTCACTAAGCCAATCACTCCCCAACTAGATATGTACAGTCACTTGTAAAGCAATTTGGCAAAATCTACTAATGTGGGAGATGCACATAGCTATGGCACAGCAACCCCCCTGTTAAGTATAATATCTAGAGAAGCTGGACAATCCCCTACTGCAATTCCTATTCCCTGGAATTGGAGAGTAAAAGGAATCACCTCCACAAGGGAAGTGAGGGTTACACACTCTGTGACTTCACCCATTCTAATAAATGAACTGTTCTTATATCAGGTGTTTCTAGGTTGAAAACTCCCCACATTTGTTTCTGTAGAGTAGATAGATTACTAAATTATGAATAAATGCACATTTAAGATGATTGTTCAGAAGCTAAGGATATTTGAATAATCATCTAAATCTCAAATTAACTTTCAAAAGACAATGTTCCATTACATTAAACACAGACCACAGTGGTAGGAGACAGCTCCAAGTACTCATAAATAAGGCTCCTATTCACTCATCCCCAGTCCCAAGCCAATCTTGACAATATGGCCACTGCTTTGAGAGTATGAATTACAAAAGTAACAATTTACTCAGGGTTTCAGGAATTCGTATCTTCGGCAGACTTTACATGTTTCTGGGCCGAAAAAATGTGCACTATAACGTAAGAAATAACTTCATCTGGCTCCTCCAACAGAGCTGGCTGAACAATTAATTACCTTTGATTGGCCAAGGAGCATTACCAGCTGCTGTACCCAATTCTTCTCTCTGTCAGACCAGGTGGCCATGGATCATTTGCAATGTCTGGCTGTCTTTCCTTTTCCTCCCACCCAATGCAAATGGTATTGCAGAGGCAAGTAACATAACCTCCCCAGTAGGTTTAGTCTCTGAACCTAATACCACCTCTCCCCTCCTGAAACAGCACTTCTTTCTAAAGAGCTCTGTACCAGCAAGTATCTTATGAAATAGTCTCTCAGCCTTGATCGGATTTACTACTAGGTAAATATCACCTTTCTCTGCCAGTATGATGCTTTTTATTGCTTCTAGATTAAAAGAAGAGAGGCACCTAAAGTGCCTATACAGAAAATAGTTTATAAACCACTGCTTGATAAAATTCTCTCTCTTTTATATAACTTGACTGTATCAATTATCCTAGAAGTAACTACCTGCCAAGTAAATCTCATGGTAGTAATTATTAAGAAAATTAAAATTATGAAAAATTCAGCTGAAGCACCACCTTCAAACTGGTTTTTCATTTTCTAAAGTTTCAACTTGGAGATGTAAACTTCTAAAAGTATATTCTTGTTCACACGTTACCTTCCAAGCATCTGCTCAAGACTTATTTAGACCAAGACTAAGAAGAGTTTTACTTTTAAAATTCTACCTAAATTCACTAGCATTAAAAACTTTACAAGTTCATATTCATATGAAGATTTCAAATAAACCCACACAAATTATCATTCATACTTTGCTTCTACTAGTCAACTAATCTGCTCATGACTTCATGTGTTTCATTAAAAACTAAATTTCAGCCTGGCCAGTGTGGCTCAGAGGTGGAGCATCAACCTGTGATACAGGAGATCGAGGTTTGATTCCCGGTCAGGGCACATGCATGGGTTGTGGGCTCCATCCCCAGTGGGGGGAGTGCAGGAGGCAGCCGATCAATGCCTCTCTCTCATCAATGATGTTTCTATCTCTCTCTCTCCCTCTCCCTTCCACTCTCTAAAATCAATAAAAACATATCTTTAAATAATAAAAATAATAAAAACAAAAACAAAATTTCAGGGCATTTTTAAGAAGATAAACTGAATATTTTCCATTACAAATATAATTACTCCTTGATATTAAGTAGTAGGAATTTCTTTTAAATTATGGATAAATCAAACTACGAATTTGTTTTACTTCAAAAAAATGTTCATATTTATTAAGGAAATAGGGTAGGCAACTAAGAGATTGTCATGGCACTTCATAGTGTTACCTAAACTTGGTTATATGAACTATTGTGGTTTATTGTGGCCTGGTAAACAAATTAAAAACTTGTCTATTTGTAAAAGAAAAGAAAAAATTAATCAAAACAAACGTCTCCTACTGAGGAATATGGAGGCCTCTGATGAAGCCTCAATGTTTTCTTTGATTGAAATGGACCAAAACACTTAAGCAAATACAGTTTAATTTAATTTGCAAAGTTTTCAAGTTCAGAAATAAAGCACTACTACCAAAAAAAGGTGAAAAGGTAATCCATGCAATGGGAGAAAATATTTGGAAATCATATATCTGGTAAGGAACTGGTATGCAATATACAAAAAGAACTCTCACACATTGTAAGAATGATAAGGGAAAACTCGCTCTAAAACGGCTGACAGTGCCCCCCCCCTTCCCCTAGTGCCATCCTGCTATGTTCTGGCGCACACCAAACCAGAAAGGGCTTTTCCCCGCCCTAAGCAAGGTAGAGCTGCCACGTAGGCGGGAGCATGGACGGTATGTATCTCCTTGCCCGACGGTGCTCTGGGCTCAGGCTTTGGAGCTGGACTCCTCAGGGCCCGCACAGCAAAATAAACCTCCTGAACCCGGAGCCTCCGAGTGCCGCTTGGTCTTTCCCTAAGGTGAATGTCTCAGGTTGCACGACAAAAACATGACAAACTAAAAAGTGGGTGAGCCCTAGCCAGCTTGACTCAGTGGTTAGAGCGTCCGCCCGCAGACTGAAAGGTCTCGGGTTCAATTCTGGTCAAGGGCACATACATTGGTTGCAAGCTTGGTCCCCGGCCCCAGTGGGGAGCAGGAGGGAACCAATTGATGTATCTCTCTCACATCGATGTCTCTCTCTCTCTCTCTCCCTCCCTCCCTCTCTCCCTTCCACTTTCTCTGAAAAGCAATGGAAAATATATCCTCAGATGAGGATTAACAACAATAACCAAAAAGTAAAGGAATGGAGAAAGATATAAACCATGCTCGCAGTAACCAAAAGAAAGCTGGAGTATCTATATTAATTTCAGACAAAGCAGATGGCAGAACAAGAAAAATTATCGGGAATAAAGGAGGGTATTACATAATGAAAAAGTAGTAAATTTTTCAATAAGATATAGAATCCTTAATGTGTATGTGCCTAACAAGAGAGCATCAAAACACATGAGGCAAAACTGATTAAACCACAAGGAAATGTAGACAAATCCACTATTATACTCTGTGAATAACTAACAGATCCAGCCGGCAGAAAACCAGTAAAGATACAGTGAACGAAACAGAACCATCACCAACTGGATCTAATGCTTCATCTAACAACAGAGGAATACACTTTCTTCTCAAGCTCACATAGAATAAGATAGTCCACATTCTGGGCCATAAAACATTCCTTAACAAATCTAATGTAAATCATGCAGCATATGCTCTCAGACCACATGGAGTTAAACTAGAAACCAATAACACAGACAGCAGGAAAATCTCCATATATTTAAAAATTAATTCTAAATAACACCTATGTCAAAAAAGTCTCAAGAGAAATTTTAAAAATATTTTGGACTAAGTAAAAATGAAAATACAACTTATCAAAATTTATGGGACGCTGCAAAAGTATTGGTAACAGCAAAATTTGTAGCATTGAAGGCATATGTAAGAAAAAGAGAAAGAACTAATAATACTCTAAGTCTCTACCTTAGGAAATTAAAGAAGAGCAAGGAGGCGAAAATAAAATCTGAGCAGAAATGAGTAAAATTTAAACAAGAAAATAGAGAAAATCAGCAAAACCTAAAGCTGGTTCTTTGAAAAGATTAATAAAACTGATAAACCTACAGTCATGCTAGCCAAGAAAAAAAAATGAGAAAAGATACAAACTACTAATATCAGAAATAAAAAAGGAGTCATCACTACTAATCCCATGAACATTAAAAAAGGTAATAAAAGAATATTATGAACTGTATGCACTCAAATTTGACAATTTACATGATATGCACCAATTCTTTTAAAGACACAAGTGAGAAAAACTCTCACACAAGGAGAACAGATGATCTGAATAGGCCTATATCTATTAAAGTAATTGAATCAACATTAGCAGCCTTCCAAAACAGCAAGCACTAGGCCTACATGGGTTCACTGGTGAATTTAAAAATCATATAAATTTTCTACAATCTCTTCCAGAAAGAAATAAAGCAGACTCATTCTATGAGGCCAGCATTACCCTAATAGCAAAAACAGATAAAACATTACAAAAAAATGTAAAACTAGACTAGTATGTCCTATGAACAGAGATGCAAAATTCCTCAACAAAACACTAGTAAATCACATCCAACAATGAATTATATATCAAAACCAAGTGGAATTTATTTTAAGAATGCAAAAGGTTGGTTCAATATTCAGAAGTATTAACATAATCCATCACATTGACAGGATAAAGAAGAAAAATCATATGGTCATACCAATCATTTGAAAAACAATCTAACACCCATTCATGATATAAAGCTCTCAACAAACTGGGAATAGAGAGAACTTCCTCAACTTGATAAAGAACATGTGTAAAATACAGCTAACATCATACTTAATTGTGAAAACCTAGATTCCCCCCCCCCCCCAAGATTGGTAACAAAACAAGGATGTCCCCTTGAATTTGAGTGATGGGACATCACTGTGATGTACTAGCTAATGCTATAGAAAAAGAAATAAAAGGGATACAAATTGGGAAGGAAGGAATAAAACTGGCTCTGTTCATGGATGTTTATCTATGTAGAAAATCAGCAAAAAGTCAACAACAAAAACTCAGGTGAACTTGGGTGAGTGTCTTTTGCATCCAGGGTCTTTCCTTGAGTGTGGCAGAGGTTCTGACTTTACTTGAGCTGTATTTTTAAATCCTCAAGGTAGACCTAAGGTTAAGGGCTGACAGAACCCAGGCTAAGGTGAGACAGGAGGAAAAATGGATGGCTCGTTTTTAACTTTGGCTTTTCCATTGGAATTGTTTTCTGAGTGTGTGAACAAAAACCATTGCTGTAAAAATGACAGCTGAACTCATTCAGTTCCAAAGATAAGGGGCACGTCCTCCCTCCAGCCTGATCTAGGGTGTTCTTAAGCGACTAAGAATCTTTGTGGAGGTGTCAGAGGTCATTCCTCAGGATATGCAGGAGCCCCATAGGGAAATTCCAACTTAACTGTAATTAAACAATTGACTCATCCAGGGACACACATATACAGGTTGGTCACCTAACGCTCTGAGTCCTCAGCTCTATCAGATAGCTCAGAAGAGAAACCAAGGCAGATAAGAGGGTTGAATGTGACTGGAGGGGTGAGGCTCATGGAGTTCAATCCATAAGCAGCGCACTTTGACCCACTACATACCATCCCTTGAAAATTTGCTCAGACTCTGCAGATATTAAAAAAAAAACAACACTAAAATTAACATAGGAAACTGTGCCCCCAAGGCTGGAAACTCCCAGCCCCCTGCCGCCATTAATATTCATGATAAGAAGCCATTTACTTGCAAGTGCTTTACAGAAATGGAAAGATTTAACTAGAAAATATCAACTTAAAATGGCCAAAATGTAGTTGTCGTTGGGTGCCTAAATTAATTTTTTGCATGCAAAAATTAGAAAAAATGCCAGCTCTAAAACTAAACTAAATGAATGAATGGGAAGCATATCTTGATTTGGAAATTAGAAGCTCTAGAAGAAGTACAAATAAATTCTTTTTTAGAAAATGAAATAAATAAGAAATTTTAGAGACTGTCTCTGAACTCTTCTGAAGCTAATAAATGCCTGCACCCCATTCCTCCCCCTTCTATAGCTCTTCCAACATATCCTCTGCTCTATAAGCTCCCTTGTCCGGACTTGCCCTTCCCCTCCCTTCTTCCTTCCCCTTCTGTCTCCACCACTCCCACTCCCTACTGACTTAAGGGAAAATGACAATAGGAATTCAAACAGCTTTCTTCGGAGAACAGTTGCTCTCGGCCAGAGAGGAACCAGCAAGTGCTCCCGATTTTCTCCAGGACCCTGACGGGTTCACAAAGAAATTTAACTGTTAGAACATGTAATCCTGGCTATTCTAACCTATTCCAATTAAAATACCTACTGGTTTCTGGGAGCAAAAGCAACATAATTACTAAATAAAATTCCCAGGAAAACTGTAGAGAAGTCTGCCCACTTTCAGGATTATAGGAAACTGAAATGGAATTTAGAAGGAAAAAAAACAAAAAACAAACATAGGGCTACTCTGAGGCCTATGAGAAGGCATTTCCCCTTCTCCTTATTAATAGTTTAGGAGAAATTAATATTACCATAAAAAGGGGGGCTTATAATTCCATGTATGAGACCCTATAATTCTCCTATCCTTCCAGTAAAGAAGCCAAATAGAAAACGATGGAGATTTGTATAAATTCTCAGAGCTATAAATAAACTAGTTATTCCCAGACATCTGCGGTTCCAAATCCATATATCTTATCAGCCATTCCTGTGACTGCCAAAACTTTTCGATAATAAATTTATGTAGTGCCTTTTTCAGCATTCCAGTAGAAAGATAGTTACAAGTACCTCTTTGCTTTCACCTGGGAAGATTACAAATTTACTTGGACAGTAATGCCCCAGGGATATACAAAGAGTCCCACCTATTGTCTTAGGTACTAAATGCTGATTTAAATGATTTTAAATTTCCTAGATATTCCACTCTAACCCAATATTTGGATGATTTAGTTTTATGCTCTAGAAAATTACTAGACTCCCAAAAGGACATAATATACTTATTATAATAGCTAGCTATAAAGGGACATGCATATCAAATAAAAAGCCCTGATTCTGTTTACTCCAGGTAAATAACTTTGGTTGCCTAATAGCTAAAGATAGAGCTACTAATTAAACCTGAAAGACTTCATAGTAATTCTATCTTTTCCTCTTTAAAAAAACACACCTAACCAACCAACCAAACAAACAAGCAAAAAAAGAAAGCAGCTTAAGGGATTCCTGGGTTTGACTAAATATTGTCACAATTGGGTTCCAAATTCATTAATGGCCCAGCTTCTATATGTCTTATTAAAAATCAAATTGACCTGATCCAATCCAGTGGAACCCAGAAGGAAACAAGCTACAAAATCTCTAAAGAATTAGCTAGAGCTTCCACTCTGGGGCACCTTAATTATAGAAATTTTAACTCAAAAATATAGATCATCATAGATGCACAGGCTATTATAATTAGCAACTACAGTCAGTAGCCAAAGGGCTCCGTCCCTGCATGACAGCCATTTCTGCTATACACATTTTATGTAAGCAAACAAACAAACAAAACATAGGCTTTCCTTTGTTTATGTTCCTCATTCTATTAAATCTCCAGTGGATTCTCATCCCATTCAACACTCTTGTAAGCCAACTGGCTCTTACCTTCTGCACCTAATTTCACTTAAACTTGACGTAACAGTCTTAACCCAGCAACTTTGCGACTTACTTCGCAGGATAAAAACATCCACAATTGTGTTTTGCTTAGTGACCACCTTATTCCTAGGAATGGTTTATAGGGAACTCCTTACTAATGCTGACTTAATTTAGTTTACAGATGACTCTTTAAAGAATAAGCAGGAATGTGACAGAGCTGGACATTCAACAACTTCCATGGTGGACATAATCGAAGGATCTTATTTACCTGAAGAAAATCTTCCCAACAAGTCTAATTGTTCTTATGCAGGCTTATCAATTAGCCAAAGATCAAACAACCAATATTTTCACTGACAGTACCTATGCCTTTGGTGTAGGTCACAACTACAGATGTTGTGGAAGCAGCAAGCTTTCTTAATTTTCTAAGGCAGCCCATATTGAATGGAAAATAGGTTGCAGAAGTATTAGATGTCATGTGGAAATTAAAATAATTGGCAATAATAAAAATTCCAGGACTTTCTAAAGCTGCCACCATTGAAGCAAAACGAAATTATTTAGCTGATGCTGCAGCTAGACCTGCTTTACCATTCCCAACGGATATGGGCAGGTCCCATATATCCAAGCCTTTACGGCTCTCAGAGGTGACCCTAAGCTATGTGCTGTCTGTAAACTAGAAAAATGTACCCAAATGGGGAAAAAATTCCAAAAATCAGTGAATGGATTTGTCAGTCCATCATCAACATATGGGTAGCAACCCAATTGTTGAGGTAAAAACAAAAAACCAAAAAACATCTTAAACTGCCCGGCCGGGTGTGGCTCAGCAGTTGAATGTCGACCTGGGATCCAGGCGATTGGGGTTTGATTCCGTCAGGGCACATGCCCAGGTTGTGGGCTGCAGCCGATCAATGGGTCTCTCATCATTGATGTTTCTATCTCTCTCTCTCCCTCTCCTTTCCTCTCTCTGAAATCAATAAAGATATATTTAAAAATATATATATATATCTTAAACATACCTGAGTACGTCAATTTAACTTACTTCAACTATTCCTTCCTAAATTAGCAAATTTGAGAAAAGATAACAAATATCTGGATATTTTGAAATAACATGAAATACTAAAACACTGACTGCTAAACAAGTCTTAGGTTGGCCTGCTTTTGGCTTTTGTTGCAGAGAGGCTGTAGAGTAAAACCTGGAGCTGTTAATAACTGTCTAGTGCTTTGTCAGAGGTGTGTTTCTTGAAAGTGTGTTTGCCAACAGAGGAATCTATGTTTCTAAAGGTTATAAAATATGTTCATAAAAGTCAATCTAGGAAATTCTGGTTGCTTACTTTTTTGGTTATCATTGGAAATTGAGGTTTCTAAAGTTAGAAATTCTAATTAAGTTGAAAAATAATTATATAATTTTGATCATAGAAAATATAAAGTATGGAGATGCATTTTTAAGGGAAAAGGAAGAAAGTAAGTTATTCTTGAATTATAGTCTTTATATATAATCTTTATGTGATCCATGCTCGTCTGTGTATTGCGTGTGGTGCATTTTCTGCCTCTGGATGGCATTACTAGGGTGTAATCTTTTATTGGCCTAAAAAGATTAAATACTTATATAAATTAAGCAGAATCCTATAGTCTGGACAAAATATTGAATGTTAAAACTATTTTAAGGTTGATTAATGTCTTTTAAAGTTATTACCGTAAAAATGTGTTTATTTTACTAGGATTTACAAAATTTATTCATAATCTTTTGGTAAAGTTTGTTTGACAACCTTCCCAAAGTTTAAATTTTAAGAGACTTTTTAACCAAGAGATGACTTTGGGTTATTCCAATGGGCCCTGGAATACCTCAAGGATTTATTCTCTCTCCTTATAAAAGTTTTTAAAATAATTAGGCCAATTTAATATGCTTAAAATTACATGGGAAGCTTTGCCAAATAAAAAATAATAATAACTATGTTCTATTTGTATACATATAATTTTATTAAAATGGATGTTCTAAAGATTTCAGCCTGCCCTGGAGAGGAACTTGTAAAAATTCAAAGTTAAGTTCAAACAGGAAACTCCCAGGGGTAGCAGGTGTCCTGTCAGTGACACCGGGGCAAGCCAAGTGTGATGGTTCCCTGTGGGGGCATCTGTGGTAGTGGTACTCGGGGTGTTTCTGGTGCACATATTGGGAGTTAATGAATTCTTTCCAGTACTCAATATACACTTCCGATAAGCCAAGTGCACCATTTTAAAATCTTGCATATTATTTGTTTTTTATATATTGAAATTGTGTATTTAATCTAAAAATATATATACCTGACTTTATATTGTCCTCTATATCATTTTACAGTAATTATTACTTACCAAGAAATTGTTGTCTTTGAATATTATATCTTACAGAAAAGCAAAGTTTTTTATCAATTGCATTATAATCAAATCTATAACCATGCCATTCTAAATTTTGTCATTTATAGACAGTCACTGTTTTATTCTAATACATTTGCAAATATGTTACATCTTTAGAAAGATCCATAAAAAGGACTCTGACTTACTCTAAAGTTACAGGTTTCTAAGCAGGTCCTACCTTTTAAACTAGATGAAGATTTATACTCTAAGGAATAAATGAATTCATGAAAACACTGGCAAATCAGGATAAACAAACAAAAAAAAAATGGTTATGGGACTAAATTAACTAAAGATAATTATTATTCTTATGGCTCTGTTTAAATATGCTAATTTTTAACAACCAGGAGATTTTTGTCCATTGGAAATGGCATTGATTAAAGATTCTCTCCAATATTGTGACGAATGGACGTCTGCCCTTGTCTCTGACACTTGCCTTTATCTACAAGTGGAGATCAAAGACTTTTCAAGAATAAAAATCCCAAACATCAGAAATAGACAGCCATCCATCCTGAGACACTGACAAGGCCTGTATACCTACAAATTAATGTTGCTGTTAATATTAACAATTATTATTATACTTGTTCTTTAGGCTTTTCTCAAATCCTATGTAGATAGCCCAACTGTTAATAATTACTAAAGGTGTATGTTATACCCTCAAACTACAAGTGAATGTTGTACTAGATGCAAAATATAAAAAAGTGAGACAGGCAAAGGAACCTGAATCACCATAGTCTTTAGGTGAGAAATAATCCAGTGTTTTTCTTAATAAAGGCCCGTAAGACCTGACTGCCTCCAATTTACCTTTCAGTTTTGGGGGAAAAACATTCAGCCTTGACTTCCATCCAAGGTTAAGGTCTTGCCCCATCCCCAATGGTACATTGTTAAGCAAGACAAACACTAACACAGAGACTTCCTAGGAATGAGCCTTCCTAGCACCACGGGACCTAGTTATCCAACCAAACGGCTGGTCATCAATGCATCCTTTGAATTGATTTATGACCAAAAGGGAGATGTGTGGAATGAAAAGGGGCCACATGCTAACCTGACAAGCTCAAAAAAGGCCTGTGTGGCAGCCTTGCAAGCTCAGAAAACCTAAAGTAACCACAAAGGATGGTCGGAAATTAAAACTTTTTAACTAAAAGCAATCTATCGGAGGTAGTCATGTCCTAGGCTAGAATCTTCCCTGACAAAAGTCAATCTTTACCTTAACAAAGCCTGTCTATATATTTTGCATCTATGATAATACACCTTTGGAATGTCAGAGTAACTTCCCTTTTTCCAGACCCCCCAGGGCACAACCAATGCACCAGATCAGAGACTACAAACTGGAGAGTATTATGCTAAGTGAAATAAGCCAGTCAGAGAAACACAAGTATCACACGATCTCGCTTCTATGAGGAATCTAATGAACAAAATAAACTGATGAACAAAACAGATCCAGAGACATGGAAGCATGCAACAGACTGAGGATTCTCAGAAGGAAAGGGGAGGGGGCGGGAATCAACCAAAGAACTTATATGCATAACCTATGGAAACAGACAATAATGGGGTGAAGGCCTGGGGAAGAGATAGGAGTGAGGAGGAGGGGGGTTAATGGGGGAAAAAGGGGAGGCATCTGTAATACTTTCAACAATAAAGATAAATTTTTAAAAATCCTTGTTATTTTTATCCTATTACTTGTTGACTATTAACTATCCTGTACCCACTCATGTAAAAGATGTATATGTCAATCATTTTACATTTTATCCAATCCCAGAGGTTCCCTCCATTTGTGTTCTCCCACCTCCCTAACCTATCACCAATGGATTTCATTTAACCCACTTACATCTTCTCTTTTGACTGTAATATATAAAATAAGATGGGAAACTGCCATTCTCTGGAGAATTCTCTCAATCCATTGAGATTTTGTTTCCTGGAAATTGTCGACAGTTTGGCTCAAATAATTTTTGTAGTTTTAAATTTTTTTATCCTCACCTAAGAATATTTTTTTCATTGCTTTTTCAGAGAGTAGAAGGGGGAGGGAAAGAGAGAGAGAGAGAAAGAGAGAGAGAGAGAAACATTGATGTGAGAGAGACACATTGATTGGTTGCCTCCTGCATGAACCCAGACCAGGGACTGGGATCAAGCCTGCAACTGAGATACATGCCCTTGGCCAGAATCGAACCCGGGACCTTTCAGTCTGAGGGCGGCCAGTGCCCTAACCACTGAGCAAAACCAGCTAGGTCTAAACTCACCAAAATTCTTCACAGGTTTGAATATTTCTTACATAGACAAAAGTATACATACACATACACACACACACATGTATACACACACAGGTGACAAATTAGCATATGAAAAGATGCTAACATCACATGTCAAGAAAAGCTGTGAATTAAACAGTAATGAGATAGCATTAGGCACCTACTAGAATGGCTAAAATCCACACCTATTAGAATGACTGTAGCAAATGCTGACAAAAATGCACAGCAACAGGAACTCTCATTTACTGTCGGTGGCAATGTAAAATGATAGTCACTTTGAAAGACAGTTTGGCAGTTTCTCAGAAACTAAACATAGCCTCACCATATTGGTTTATTAATTGGAATAAATGTACCACGCTAATGTAAGAGGTTAAAAATAAGGGAAATCGTGTTTGTGTGGGGAGGGAGCAGGTATATAAAAGCTATCTGTACCAACTGCTCAAATTTTCTGTAAATATAAAATTGTTCTAAAGAATAAGTCTATTAATTTAAAACAATCCAATGGGGGGGGAAATAGGCAAAAAATCCGAACAAACATTTTTCCAAACAAGAAATACACAAATAGAAAATAAACACTTGAAAAAATGTTTAGCATCATTAGTCATCAGAGAAATGCCAATTAATAACCACAATAAAGTATCATATCATACCCACTAAGATGATTAGAATCAAAAAGTCAGATAAAAATAGTGTTGGTGAGAATATACTGAAATCAGAACCTTCCTATACTGCTGATGGGAATATCAAATGGTGCAGCCACTTTGGAAACAGTCTGGCAATTCTTAAAGATGTTAAACATAGTGTTGCAATTTGACCTAGCAACTCCACTCCTAGGTGTACACCCACCAGAGCTGAAAACACGTCCACACAAAACTTGTACATAAATCTTCTTAGCAGCATTATCATAATAGCGAATATATGGACACAACCCAAATGTTTATCAACAGAAAAAAAGGATAAAGAAAATGCGGTAGATATGCACACAATGGAACACTATTCAGCCGTAAAAACGAATGAAGTACTGGTACATTTTATGAAGCAGATAACCCTTAAAAACATAAAAAGCTGTGGGATATTTATACCATGGAATACTATGCATCTGTAAAAAAGAATGATCTCTTACCCTTTGGGACACCATGGAGGGGCCTGGAGAATATTATGCTAAGTGAAATAAGCCAGGCAGAGAAAGACAAATATCATCACATGATCTCACTTATATCTGGAATCTAAAGAACAGAATAGATTGACAAACAAGATAGAACTATGGCATAGAAGCATGGAATAGACTGACAGATCTCAGAGGGAATTCAGGGAGAGATTAACCAAAGAACTTATAAACATACATAAATAGCCCATGGGCACAGACAATAGGCAGGTAGGGGCCTGGGGTGGAGGGAGGTAAGGGGGTGGGAATTGGAGGACATCTGTAATACTCTCAAAAATAAATAAATAAATAAATAAATAAATAAATAAATAAATAAATAAATAAATTTTAAAAAACGAATAGTGAGATAAGATGTATTAGAAAATAGAAATTTTTCAAAATTGTCAAAAAAAAACCACACTAAAAAAACAAACTAAACAAAGAACACTAACCTAAATGACAGAAGCCGGTGCTAAAAAAGGAATAAAAACACTTCTGAGCAAGAGAGCGGTGTCGGTAAATGTAGTGCTCACCCCCTCCCACAAGCACATAAAAATTACAGTTAACTACAGAACAACTATTATTCAGAAATGCCCAAAATCTGACTAAATGGAAGTCCTACAACTAGGGAATTAAAGAAGAAACCACACTGAGACTGGCAGTAGGGGTGGAGACAGAACGGGCTGATCCCACACCCCTGTGTGGTGGATAAAATGGGAGGGACAGTGCCCTGGCTGGATGGCTCAGTTGGCTGAAGCATCACCGGGTGTACCAAAGGGCTGCGAGTTCGATTCCCATCCACGGCACATAGCTAGATTATGGGTTTGATGCCAAGTCAAGGAGTGTTCTGGAAGCAGCCTACCAATGTTTCACTCTCATATCGATGTCTCTGTCTAGCATGGATGAGCCTCCCTCCCTCCCTTCCTCCCTTTCTGAAATCAATGAGCATGCCTTTGAGTGAGGATAAAAAGGGAAAAAAAGGAGGGATATCTTGGCTTCAGAGGTGCCTCCTGAGGAGTGAGTGGTTCCAGCCCTACAACAGGATGTCCAGCACAGGGTTCCAGTGCAAGAAAGAGAAGTCCCTATAACCTCTGGCTGTAACAACCAGCAGGGACTGAGGCTGAGGGAGACAAAGGACTGCTGGAGTCCCAGGCAGTTCCTCTTAAAGAACCTGAGCACCAACTTACCGGGACTCACTCCCTCTGAGCTCCCACATTTGGGTAGCAGCTTGAAAGGCACCAGAGACATATGGTGAGGAAATGAATTGTCCAGCATCAAAGCAAGAGCTGGGGCATGGGGGGCTGTCAGGAACCAGCCTGAGAAACGAACAAACCTGAGTTCGAGCGGTGGGAATGAAAGAGACAAAGTTATGGGATCAGGAGGACTGCCCTCTAATGAGGAGCAGCAGCAAATGGCTTCAACGCCTTTATTATATAGCAAGTGACAAACAATAGATAATGACATGAGCGCGATACAAAGTAGTTCCTACAAGGCAATTTCTGCTGCATAAACACTCTTTCAGAGTAAACACCCTGCCTCCTGCGTGAGCCCAGACCTTGGTAATTTCTTTATCTCGGCTCCTCATGGGAACTTGTGGGGAGGGTCGAGTCCTTGACTTCAGACCCTCAGGCGACGTGGACCATGTCCAGACACATCACCAGCTCCCAACAGGGGGCAACTTTCTGCCCAACAAAAGTGCTGGCAGAGGCCATTTTTCCTTCCCCCCCAGAGCCAGAAGGCAGGTGCCATATCTGAGTCTACATCAACCTGGCAATAGCTGTTCACCCTGCCCTGGTGATTCCCTGAGGCCCCACCCCACCCAATTTTTAGGCCCAGTCAAGCTGTTTCCTATGGTTTTTCCATACCAACGGCCTGTCTTGGCTCATGCTTCAGATTTCCTAAAATCTCTCAAACAAGCAGCATCTGGCCTCAGTGTGCCCCATACCTCCCCCTAAGTAGCCCTAGGCCTGGCACTAGCAACAGCCACTCTTGGCTTGCAACATGGCCTCGCCTGTGCACCTCCAAGCCCAGCACAAGTAGCAGCCATCTGCAGATGGCTCTGTGGATCACACTGGGAAGAACACAGGGGATGGCTAACCTTGGCCTGTACCTCCCAGGAGGCCCCAGAACCAGCCCACCAGTGGACAGCTTCAGACCATGTCAAAGTTATCATCACCCAAACACCTCCATAAGTGATACACTCAAGGGGTGGACTCAGTGGACACCACACCCTGCTGAAATAAGTCCTGTTCTATGGGGTGGGCCCCTGCACTGCTGATCCTCCACAGTGGTCAGAGGTCAGTGGTCACAGCTGGTCTTTGCAGCTGAATGGCTTGGGTGTAAATCCCTCCCATTAACATGCCATCAGCAGTCAAGGCTCACCTATAAGAGAAGGGTGCCCACAGCATACACAGGGGTGCAACTTGAGTGCCCAGCTTTGGTTATCAGAGAGACTGCCACTGGACCCTACAGAACACCTACTACATTAGTCCACTCTGCCACGACTGGGAGATGTAGCAGCTCTACCTCATACATAGTACCAACCACAGTGAGGCTGTCAAAATGAGGAGACAAAAAACCATGTCCCAAATGAAAGAACAGAACAAAACTCGAGAAAAAGAACAAAATAGAGACAAGCAATCCACTAGATGCAGAGTTCAAAACACTGGTTATAAGCATGCTCAATGAACTTAGTGAGAACGTCAACAACATAAAAAAGGACCTTTCAGAAATAAAAGATACACCACCTGAAATGAAGAATACATTACTGGGAATCAATAGTAGAGTAGACGAAGCCAAGAATCAAATCAGCAATTTGGTATATAAGGAAGCAAAAGACACTCAATCAGAACAGCAAAATGAAAAAGGCATACAAAAAAATTAGGATAGTGTAAGGAGCCTCTGGGACAACTTCTAGTGTACCAATATTCATATCATGAGGATGCCAGAAGGAAAGAGAGAGAGCAAGAAATTGAAAACCTATTTGAAAAAAATAATGACAGCCTGGGTGGAGTGGCTCAGTTGGTTGAGCTTCACCCTGTGCACTGAAAGACTGCCAAACGGATTCCCAGTCAGGGCACATACCTAGGCTACGGTTTGATCCCTGGTTGGGGAATATACAGAAGACAATCAATTGATGTTTCTCTCTCTCTCTTCTTTCTCTCTCCTCCCCATTCCTTTCTCTAAGCATGTCTTCAGGTGAGAAACAACAACAACAACAATAATAATAATAATAATAATGACAGAAAACTTCCCCAATTTGGTGAAGGAAATAGACATACAAGTCCAGGAAGTGCAGAGCGACCCAAACAACATGAACCCAAAGAGGCCCACATCAAGACACATCATAATTAAAACAAAAAAAGTTAAAGACAAAGAGAGACTCTTGAAAGCATCAAGGAAAAAGCAGTTTGTTACCTATAAGGGAGCTCCCATTAGATTGTCAGCTGATTTCTCAACAGAAACTTTGTAGGCCAGAAGGGATTGGCAAGAAATATTCCAAGTGATGAAAAGCAAGGCCCTACTACCAAGATTACTATACCCAGCAAAACTATGATTTAAAATTTAAGGGCAAATGAAGCACTTTCCAGACAAGAAAAAACTAAAGGAGTTTAGCAACACCAAACCAGTATTATATGAAATGTCAAAGGGTCTTCTTTAAGAAGAAGTAGAAACTAAAAGATAAAAAGTACGAACAATAAAATGGCAGTAAACATATCTGTCAATGATTGATTCTAAAAAACAAAATAAACAAACAAGAAAACAGAAACAGACTCATAGATACAGAGAAAATTTTGATGGTTGCCAGATAAGAGGAAGGTTGGGAGGACGGATGAAAAAGGTGAAGGGATTAAGAAGTACAAATTGGTAGTACAGAATAGTCAGATGAAAAGTACATCATAGTGAATATAGTCAATAATATTGTAATAAATATGTATGGTGCCAGATGGGCACTAGATTTATCAGAGTGATCACTTCATAAGTTATATAATATCTAATCACTGGGTTGTACACCTGAAACTAATATATAATGTATATCAACTGTAACTAAAAAATAAAATATAATTTTAAATGACTAGTTTCTAAATAAAATAATAATAATTTAAAAGATAATTTAAAAAAATCAAAAAACACATTACACAATTTCACTTATGTGAAATGTCCAGAATGAAAAAACATATACAAACTGAAAATGGATGCTTAGGGATAGGGGTGAAACGGGTAAGGGATGGGGGTGCGGATGAAGGGGTTGGGGGACAGTAGCTATATGGTGTGGGGTTTCTTCTTGAGGGGATGAAAATATTCTAAAATTAATTACAGTGATGGGTACACAACCTTGTGAATAACTAAAAACCATTGTAATGTATGCTTTACATGAGTAAATTGTGTTGTATGTGATTTAGATCTCAATAAAGCTATTACCAAAGAATGTTACCACCTAAGTGTTACTGACTCCCAAAGAGAGTTGCCAGATTTCAGAAATAAAACCACAAATATTGCATGGCTTATTCTTATACAAAAAAATTATTCATTTTTTATGTTAAATTCAAATTAAACTGGATGCCCTGTATATAATCTGGCAACCCTACTTCCTTAGTTCAAGATCCATATTTCCAACTACATAATAGGTAACTCTGTTTGGTTATTGGTACAGATCTCCTAGAGCCGTCTCCCAACCTCCAATGGCCTGGCATAAACAATTAAGTGGTTGGATAAGATTTTGGGGGTGGGGGTGTCCAGGAGCTGAGATCAGCAGTTATTTAACAATGGGGAGGGCAGTTTTAATATTTTAACAAATAGCACATATGCTGTGAGCACAGGTTGACTATCAGAATGCCCTTCTCAAAACTAAAACCAGCTTCATTCTCAAAACACTCTGCAACCATTTTCTTTGATCTGGAAATCTCATGTCCCATCTAATCTCCATAACGCACTAATTTACTTCTAAAAGAAAAATCTGGTATCTTCACTTCCCTCCTTTAAGCCTTTCAATGTAATGGCACCCACTGTGTTAGGATAAAGTCAAAGCCATTCAAATAAGTTTCTGCTTCTCTTTCTTGCCACACTATTCACTGCTTCCCCACACCCTTTCCTGCTCTGTGCACCAGGCAAGAGAAGGTCAGCCTCCATTCTAAAGGCACAATACTCACTCTCGCCTCCAGGTGCTTGTGTATGTTACTCATTCTGCCTAATTCCCCCCTCCAGTAAATTTTTACTTAACCAACTCCTACCTATTTAACATGTAGGTTTTAACTTAAAATACCAAATCCTACCAGAGTCTCTCTTTGAGTCCAACACTGAGCTACATACCTTGTGCATCTCATAAAAGCTCAAAGCATGACCTATGGACCAATTATCATATAACTGTCCAGCCCCTATCATATTGTAACTGTCCAGCCCTTCATCTACAGCCCCTCTGGGAGACTAGCGATTCCACAGGGCAAGTGAGTGTGCCTGCTCTGTTGGAAATTTTAGCCCTAATGGTTTATACACTGCCTGCCATATAGTTAAGAACTCAACAAAGACAGAATGAATAAAGCAATCAATCATCAAAAGTTAAAACTATGTAACTATATGTTATTAAGAGTCTGAGTAATACTAGTACTTCTTTAAGACTGAAATCACAAAAATACACACAATAATTCAATCATATTGTTATTGTAGTAATTAGCTAGTTAATATTGATAAAGGAAGAGAGCAAAGGGAGAGTCAGACATTGTTGAACACATTCAGCTGGGAAACATAAACCTGTTTGTTTCACCAGGAAGCTACAGCTCCACACCCTAAGGAACTGCAACATCATCCTTCCAAGGGGATTAACACTCCTCCTTTCCCCTCTCCAGTAGTGGATTGTTGGGGGAGAAGGGGGAGATAGGCAGATGTGTAGAATTCATGGTGGTGCAGGGGAGGTGCCTGCCTGTCAGTCTAGCCTGGGGAACAAAGGATTGGCTAGGGGGTGGACACCCCATGAGAAGCAGGGGAAAACTTGAAAAGTTAATTGAAGAAGCTCCTGCTTAAAATCTCCAGACAAAGGGTCCCCTCCTTCTTGCTCCTCTTGTTCTCTTGCTCTGTGGCCCACATTAGCCCCTGCACTCACCTGTTCTCTCTCCATAGCCATGTGGCCTTAAGCAGCTGCATGGCCCATGGCCACACGCACCCCACATGCAATGGACTGCAGCTGGGAACACAAGCTAAACTAGCCAGATGCTAGATTGGACTGGACTTAAATATGGAGCAGAAATACTGGACAGTGGCCTTAATTCTGGACCTGCTGAAGACAAGATTGGACTTCTTCCATGGCGAGAGGGACAAAGATGAAACCCTGGAGGGTAACCTATCCTTAATTTTACATCATCAATAAAGCTTTCCACAAAACCCCATTCTCCCATGAGGGCCTCAGGAAATTCTTTTCCTCAAAGCACTCCAAGAAATCCACTTCCACCGATAACATATCAGGACAGTTTTCTCGAACAAAAGCTCAGTTGGTTGGAGTGTCATCCCATGCACAGAAGGGTCTCAGGTTCGATTCTCAGTCAGGGCATACCCAGAATGGGGGTTCAATCCCTGGTTAGGGTGCTTATGGGAGGCAACTGATTGATGTTTCTCTCTCACTTCCATGCTTCTCTCTCTCCCTCTCCTTCCTCTCTCTCTAAAACTAATTTTAAAAAAGGAAAATATCAATTTGTGATTTGTTGAAGTACTTCAGAATCACAAAAAGGACAAAATCAGAGAAGTACCTTTTCTTCCCTCCTGTCCCCGCACACATATGCAGTTGGGCATGTCTGTCCTACTGAGAGTAATTCAACAAGAAAAAGAAATAAAAGGCATCCAAATTTGAAAGGAAGAAGTAAAACTCACTATTTGTGGACATGATTTTACATACAGAAAACCCTAAGACTCCACACCAAAAAAAAGCTGTTAGACCTGATAACAAATTCAGAATAGTTGCAGGATACAAAATCAATATACAAAAATTTGTTGCATTTTTATACACTAACAACAAACTATCAGAAAGAGAAATTATGAAAACAATCCCACTTATAATTGCATCAAAAAGAATTACATACCCCATAATAAATTTAAGGAGGTAAAAGACCTGTACACTGAAAACTATAAGACATTGGTGAAAGAAAATGAAGATGACACAAATAAATAGAAGATATTCTATGCTTTTGGATTAGAAGAAATAATATTGTTAAAACATCCATATTACCCGCCTGGCCTGTGTGGCTCCGTGGTTAGAGCATTAGCTGGCGCACTGAAGGATCATGGGTTCAATTCCTGGTCGAGGGCACATACCTGGGTTGCAGGTTCACTCCCAGCCCCTAGTCCAGGTGTGTGCAGGAGGCAACCACTCAATGTGTCTCTCTCACATTGATGTTTCTCTCTCTCTCCCCCCTCCTTCCACTCTCTCTGAAAAGCAATGGAGAAAATATCCTCAGGTGAAGATTAACAACAGCAACAAAAATGTCCCTATTACCCAAAGTAATCTACAGATTCAATGCAATTTCTATAAAAATTCCAATGGCGTTTTTCACAAACAGAACAAACAATACTACAATTTGTATAGAACCACAAAAGATCCTGAATAGCTAAAGTAATCTTGAAAAAAAAAAAAAAAGACAGAAGCATCATGGTCCCTGATTTCAAATTATATTGCAAAGTTATAGTAATGAAAATAATATGGTATTGGCATAAAGACAGACACATAATCAATGAAAAAGAATAGAGAGCCCCAAAATAACCGACACATACATAGTCAATTAGTTTATGACAAAGGAGGCAAAAATATACTATTGGAAAATGACAATCTCTTCCATAAATTGTGTTGGGAAAACTGGACAGCCACATGCAAAAAAATAAAACTGGACCAATATCTTATACCATTCACAAATATTAACTCAAAATGGATTAAAGACTCAAATGTAACACCTAAAACCAAAAACTCTTAGAAGAAAACATAGGTGGTAAGCTCCTTGGCATCACTGTTAAACCTGACTCCAAGGGCAAGGGTAACCAATGCAAAAATAAACGAATGGGACTACATCAAATGAAAAAACTTCTGCAAAGCAAAGGAATTCATCGACAAACTGAAAACACAACCTACTGAATGAGGGAAGATTTGCAAATCATATATAGGGGTTAATATCCAAAATATATAAAGAACTCATACAACACAATAACAAAAAAGACCCAAAAATCCAATTTAATAAATGAGCTGAGGATCTGAACAGATCTTTTTCCAAAGAGGACGTACAAATGGCCCCAACAGACATATGAAAAGACTCTCAACATCACTAGTCATCAGGGAAATGCAAATCCAAACCACCATGAGATACCAACTCACACCTGTCAGAATGGCTATCATCAAAATGTCAACAAATAGTAAGAGTTGGCAAGGATATGGAGAAAAGCGAACCTTCATGCTCTGTTGGTGGGAATGCAAATTAGTGCAGCCACTATGAAAAACAGGACAGAGGTTCCTCAAATAATTCAAAATATGATCCAGCAATTCCACGTCTGAGTATTTATCTGAACAAAAACACTAATTCAAGAAGATATATGCACTTTTATGCTCACTGCAGCATTATTTACAATAGCCAAGATATGAAAAATCTAAGTGTCCACTGATAGACAATTGGATAAACAAGATGTAATACATATACACAATGGAATATTATGCAACCACAAAAAAACAGAATGAAATGTTGACATTTGCAACAACATGGATAGACACTGAAGGAACACCAACATGATTTTGCTCATTTGTGGACCCTAAAACACAAAACAAATGAACAAACAAAATAAATCCAATCTCAGATACAGAGAACAGATAGATGGTTGCCAGAAGAGATAGTCTGGGAGTAGGTGAAATGGGTACAAACTTCCAGTTTAAAATAAATAAGCCATGGGGATGTAAAGTACAGCATGGGGACTGTAGTCAACAATATTGTATCGCAAGCTTGAAAGTTGCTAAGAAAGTCAACCTTAAAAGTTCTCATTACAAGAAAAAAATGTAACTTTGCATGGAGATAGAAGGTAAATAGACTTATTGTGGTGAACATTTCAAATATATACAAATGTCAAATCATTGTGTCGTACACCTGTAACTAATATAATATTATATATCAATTATACTTCATAGGCAGCAAAATCTCAGACATCTCTCACAGCAATATGTTTGCTGATACATCTCCTAGGGCAAGACAAACTAAGGAGAAAATAAACAAATGGGACTGCATCAAAATAAAAAGCTTCCACACAGCAAAAGAAACCATCAACAAAATGAAAAGGGAGTCCACCATATGGGAGAACATGTTTGCCAATGATACATCTGATAAAGGGCTAATATTCAAAATATATAAGGAACTCATAGAACTTAACAAAAGGAAGACAAACAATCCAATTCAAAAATGGGGAAAGAACCTGAATAGACACTTCTCCAAGGTGGACATACAGATGGCCAAGAGACATATGAAAAAATGCTCAGTCAGTAATCATCAGAGAGATGCAGATTAAAACCACAATGAGGTATCACTTCACACCTGCCAGAATGGCTCCCATTAACAAAAATGAACTACAAGTGCTGGCGAGGCTGTGGAGAAAGGGGAACCCTAGTACACTGCTGGTGGGAATGCAGACTGGTGCAGCCACTATGGAAAACAGTATGGAGGTTCCTCAAAAAATTAAAAATGGAACTGCCATTTGACCCAGAGATCCCACTTCTAGGAATAGATCCTAAGAAGCCAGAAATACCAATCAGCAAGAATATATGCACCCCTATGTTCATAGCAGCACAGTTTACAATAGCTAAGATCTGGAAACAGCCCAAGTGCCCATCAGTAGATGAGTGGATAAAAAAGCTGTGGGACATTCACACCATGGAGTACTATGCAGCTATAAAAATGAAGGATCCCTTACCCTTTGAGACAGCATAGAGAGACCTGGAGGGTAATATGTGAAATCTAATGAACAAAATAAATGGATAAACAAAATAGATCCCGAGACATAGAAGCATGGAACAGACTGAGGAATCTCAGAGGGAAGGTGGGGGTGGGTGGGTGGGTAGGGAGAGATTAACCAAAGAATTTATATGAATATATGCATAACCCATGGACACAGATAATAGTGTGGTGAAGGTCGGGGGGTCGGCGGTGGGGTGGACGAGGGCAGAGAAGAGGGGGTAAATGGGGAAAAAAAAGGGGACATCTGTAATACTTTCAAAGATAAAGATAATTTTTTTTACATGTGGCTCAATGCTTACCGGTGGTCTATCATGTTCACTGGATCATGTGAATGCTAACATCCTTGTGTTGCCACACCTTCTAAGTATTTCCAATCTTATATATTTCCTAAGTCATCTATCAATACCATCTTTCTTCTGATACTTCTAAAATCTCATACTCACAGTTATTATTCAAGTTATCTCTTCAGAAATTTTTCTTCTAAAAAAAATCCACAGCTAACACCTTATAGGATCTTCATATTCCCTTTGAAGTGACAAGCTCATAACCTACAGTACTCCTGCAGAGTGTGACTCAGTACCCAAAGAGGCGTGCCTGGTGCAGTCTGCTGTCCAGGCTGCAGCGCCAGAACTGCCTCTCCTTAAGTATATTTTACATTAGATCATAAAGGTGCATGTATTTAAAACTGTGTGGTGACTTAACAGCCACTTTTTTTTACATAAAATGGCAATTATGAAAATTTTCTGCTAGAATAAAATCACATCTTATGCTGACCCATTTCTAAATCAGATATCAATAGCTTCAACTGCAAGCAAAAGAAAATAGCATTCAAGCACATTTTGATTCACCCTAAAACAAATCTTTTCAACCAAATTCCTTTTGCTCTACCAAGATTTATGTACAAAAGCTAAAGGTCTATCCTCCATCCTCCAGCAGACACACCTGGACTACAGTTAAGCAGTTTGTTCCAGCTGTTTGAACTACAATCCCATGAACCTGCCCCTTGAAGGCATTTGAAGCTGTACATCCTTGAAAACTAACAGAATGGGCCGAAGGACACTCTGAGGTCTGCATGTGATAAAAGTTGGGTGTAGGGGAAACTATTAAGAACTGAGAATGTACTAAAGGTACATAAGAAAACTAATTTTAAAAATACATTTTAAAGTAATTACTGAAAAACATTTGGAATAGTACACATTATTGTGCTATTTAAACACTGGTAATATTAATTTATTTGCCTCCCTGTTTTATAAAACCAGATATCAATACTCTCCAGTATGCTTCCTAACAACTTCTTGACATACACTTTAAAAACCTATGCTTAAAATTCAACAGCCAATGTAGCTAAGAATCTTTTTACCCATTGGTTTTATTTTTCAATACGAATAACAACCATCTGTCATTCATTTTGGTCTTTCACATGCTATGATACTTCAATTTTAATTTTTCCTTAATACTTAATAATGCCTACTTCTATTTGCTGAACCCATATAACTATCAACAAACTAAGATTTTCACTATTTTATTTGAAACTCACAAACAACCTTGTCAACAGATATTATAATTTCCATTTCAGGTAAGGAGACAGAGATAGTGGCCATGTTATAAATATATAAACACATATGCATCCAATGTTTGGGGCCATGTTTATTTAATGATTAAGGCGTGATGATGCCATCTGAAATATGTTTTATTCCTTCTGTCAAAAGAACAAATGAATTAAAACAAATCCAACCTATCCAACTTTCACACATTCAACACAGGAATATTTCCGTGGTTGCGTCACTAAATCATAAACTTCATTCACTATAATCCCAAGGCTATTTCTAACACATCCCAAGAGAACAACTAAACTACCTAAAATTATTCAGAACACAACAATTCCTTGGCATTTATACAACTAAATAAACATAAAATATTCTAGTTTTTAAATGGAGTGCTAAAAAAATGCCACTTTTACTTCTTGAGAGTTGTCACTACTTGAGGCACACAAAGTTCAGCAAACTTGACAAGAAAAAGAAGTAATAATTATCCTGTCTTTTGAAGCAATTGCAACTCAGAAGTTGCTCACTTTCAAATATTCCACATCAGTTAAAAGCTTCTTAGAACAGACAACTGTAACAGATTTAGTGGAATTAAGTACAGGTCCGGATATTGTTGAGGCATCATAAGTTTCTAGCTCCCACAGACTCAAGTAAGACTAAATTTCTTTCAATTTGGGTTAAATGAGAGAAACTGCGATTCATATTTCCAGAGGCAGGAGTGGCATATTTTCCAGTAAGTTTCTTGTTCTCATTTTACTATTTTAAGAATTCTGATCACTCCCAGTATTGCTCTGTGGCAAGATCTGAATTCTGGTGACTGATCATTTTCATGACATGATGCTTTACTAAAACCGTCTCAAAACACTGTTTTCATTCGTATTTAGCTTCAGCGTATTTATACACAAAATACCACTTCAATGGCATCATGCCAAGAAAAGAAATAGCTTGCTAGAATTTCAGTTGACTTTGTTAAAGGAAATTATTTTAAATTAATGTGGCTACTGAACTGCTGCCATCCTTAACCTCAGAAAATATATTCCTTCTAATTTTTGCTATGAACATTTATTTATTTAAGTTAAATTCCAGCTCATGAATGTTGACCATAAAGAGTCTAAACCTTCCTGCTACCATTTCGTATTCTTTTTCTAAACAAGGGCAACCACATGTTTGCTGTATTAGTATGCACAGCCAAATCACCACCATTAAGTGAAATCATCTATATATTTTTGGTAGAATCTTTAACAACTTCCACGCCCATCAGTGAAATGGAACAAGGCTGTTTTGTTTTCAGAGAGCAACAATTTGATCTCTGGTTTACTAGATGGCGCTCAAAATATTTTTCCATATGTTTTTCCGCAAAGAGATTCTGACATCAGCATGGTTTACCTTTACCAGTGAATGCAGGCTTTTTTCACCAAACATATCCCAGAGGAAGGTTAGGTCTTCCTGGCTATCCACATGTGGCTGCAGCTGGGCTGGCAGAGCCGCCAACAGCTCATACAGACCTATAAAATGAAAATAAAACACAAAGCGTAATCTTAGAGTGATCTCATTAATTTCACTTAAGGTGTGTGTGTAAGTGACGGCTGGAACATGTCTTTTTTACTGGATTTGTATTCTAGACCAACCAGCAAAACATTTCTCCAAAGAAGCAAAGGAAGCTTTTTGATTTTCCAGTTCTAAACAAGTATGCATTAACAGGCTAGTTTTTAACTTTCACAGCTGTCAACATCCTACAGTCCTCCAAATTTACATAACCCAAGACAGAAAATGTGTACAAGCTTTCAATGAAAGAAGAAAAGGCATACATTCCTTTCCTTAATTGTTATTACATTCCCTCAATGTTAGCCAAAGAGTGAAATGAGTCACGAATAGGAAAAATTTCCTTAGAAGAGCAGAAAATTGATAGAGTGGTCCGCTAAAAAGGTTCTGTGGTTTCCAAATCGTTCCTTATATAGCTTCAAAAAGCCCTGCATTATCCAATGTCCAAGGTGAGTTCTAAAAAGAAAGAATAAACCATACTTTGGGCTGCAGTTACCCATTTCTTAAAAACAACAACTACACAGGGTTTAGTCTAAATCTGACTCTATCTGGGGGGTTCTGATACGCTCTGAAAGAGTTAAGCCAGCAGCTGGGGCGACGGGCGCTCCTCGGGAAGCTTCCAGGAGCACAGTAGCGCAGTGTCCGCAGCAGCGCGGAGCCATCCATCTCGACCGGGGCTGTCAGACTCCTGTCCAAGAAATGCTGCAACGGTGCTTGCCCAGGACTCTTCAGGGAGGTGACCTGGCAGAAGTCAGTATCAACTCACAGCACATGTTTCCTTTTCCAGGGGGATTACATGAGGTAAAAAGGACAAAATTCCTTTTATTTCTGTCTGCTGTCTACAAAAACACCGAGACCTCCTGGGATCTACAACACACGGCGCTGTTGTTATTTCTGGTCTGAATAAGTGCTGCTGTTGGTCACGGGGACAGCTTTACACGAGAGTTAACAGCGAAGATCGCAGAGTAAATTATGGACTGCTGATCAGTTTATCTGTTATCTTCCTAAAGCATTAAACATTCTGATAATCAGTCATAATTCACAACCAAATGCATTGGTGTCCATTTTGAAAGTTAGATATGTAAGTTGAGAGATTCTATTAAATTCAAACATTCCTGGGGCTGTATTTGGCCAAAAAGATCTAAAATGTCTAGGAAAAAAACCTTATATCCTTAAGTATTCTTAGAGGTTTATATTTATTCCCTTAAAACCCTGGCATCCTGCCTAAACTAGCTCTTATTTGTAATTCAGTAAATATTTTTAAGGCATCTCAACATAACTGAATGTATACAGGTCTCATTTCATATATACACACACACACAAAGTAATCATCATTGCCAAAATCAGTGATTATAGTCAGAGGTTCAAAATATGAAATTATATAAAAGAAGGTAGAATATTACTATTTTATTATTGAATTCAGGAGTGGTAAAAATAATTACCTAATCCTTGGTAACATGATTAGTTTAAGTAATGGTACTAATTCAACTGTGATATAATTTCTGAGGTATAGCCGTTGGGGGATTAAATGAGTTAGTACATTAGAACAGTTCCTGGCACATAGTAAGTATTCAATCTGTTTCATACGTAACTCAGTGAGGTTCAGCTATGTTCTAATTGATCACTATTACATCATTAGCGTTACTGAAAAAACAAAAGTTTGGATCAAATAGACCTAAATTCAAGCCCCAGGTCTACACTTTAGGCATTCCAAATAACTTATCCAAGCCTCGTTTCCCTTATAATTTGAAAAAGAAATGGTAATCTACACTTGTGCTAAAATTGCACAGAAAAAAATCCACAAACACACACACACATGAGTACATGTAACCCTGGTGAAATCTGAAAAAGGTCAATGGATTGCATCAATGACAGTTTCCCAGTTGTGACTCTCTACTATAGTTATACAAAAAATTACCATTAGAGGAAATCAAGTCAAGGGTGCACAGAATCTGTCTGTATTAATTCTTACAACATGTGAATCTACAGTTATTTCAAAATAAAGTTAAAAACAAAAGAAACTGTAGCAAAAATGGTTGTCACCGGAATTCAATGGAACAATGCCCATGACAGCATTTAGGTCTGTGGCTGGCACAGAGCAGGCATTTGATAGAAAATAATGTTCTTTCCTTAATATGTCTCCTCTAGAATGAAAGCAATTTCAATGCAATGGTTCAAGGTCAAAGCAACAACTTAGCTATACAGTCCAACTGGACACAAAACCATACTCAGAAATAAAACCACCCTAGCCTTTTACATATGGAAAGTGTTAACTTTACCCAAATAGTGCTTAACTTTTTGTGGGAATAAGTCATATTATGTGAAAATTAAAAACAATAATTTCTCTGTAAATAGATGCTCATAAACCTGAGTTTTCTGTTTACTAGTTTTATGCAATCCTAATTTATATGCCACCATAATTTGGTACTCTAGTGACAACAGCAGTAACTTCTCTTCAGCTCCCACATCTGGTAGCCAGAGACCAGAAGAGATAGCATAATGCCTACCAAAAATTAAAGAGATGGTTAAAATAGCTACTAGTGCATATGTAGTCTCAATGCAGGCAACACAGCAACTCACTTCCACTCAAATTATATAGGCCCTAGAAACCATCTCAGTCCATGCTTAACACAGGGTCTATAGTCTAACATGTGCTTTAAAATACTTCTATATTTAGTTCATAGAGTCCCAATACTGAAGAACACTGTGAACTCCAAATGTTTTCCGTTCTTGAGATTCAGAGAACAAGAGTGAAAGTTTGGATGGCAAGCATATCTTCAAAAATTTTTACCTAAATCGACTTGGTCCCAGAACATGAACTGGAATGGTAAAAGTTACCCTGGAGTCCTCTGTAGTCATTCAAGCTCATGTGTGCTTCGTTCCAATGAATGCTTCCTTCCAATGAATGAACCAAGCACTGTTCATGGCTCTAAAGGTCTAAGACACATGAGCCCCAACTTGAGGAGTTTACAGTGTCGAGAGCAAGCACACAGACAGGTCTGTTAGTAAGTGCAGGACAGGGTTAGACTGCTAGGGCAAAGGCAAGGGAAGTGGTCAATTCCTTCAAAGGAGGAAGAAGACTCAGAAAAGCCTTCCACAAAGAATAACACCTGAGTTACATCTTTGAATGTTATATCCTTAAGGGTCAACATTTATGAGTCCTTACTCAGAGCACTACGTTAGTCATTAGGAATACAGGTAGGTATAGAATAGATCACTACCTCTGCCCCAGGGATCTTGCAGTCTTGGATGATGCAGAATATATATCACATATGCCCAAACATAAAGCCATCCTGAATATAATTATCTCCTACTTGCCCAAGTAAAGACTCAAAACATTTTCTTCCAAGTAAAGTAAATAGATGTTTAGGCTACTAATGAAATATTTAAAGGCCTAACTGATTTTCAGTGATAATGGTAAAATGCTCATGTCTGCTTATAATATTTAAATTATAATTTAGTTAGGAACACATACTTTTAATTATCTATTAAGTAAAATATTACTTGAGGTATGTGGGTTTTGCCCCACTTGCACATTTCATGCAACCACTCTATTTAAATTACCCACAATGACTTCCCCATAACTAGTGCCACTTCAGAGTTAAAACAGATCATTTTCACTTCTAAATAAGTTATTTGATATATAGTACATTTTTGAATTTGTGGGAGATGCTTCCACTAAGAATCTGGGTAACGCTGACTGTTTTTCATTTGTCCTGTAGCTCTGTTTTCTTTCTCCACAACAAAACCACTTAACTACTCTTTAAATATATTCAATATTTGCAAGTGTGAGGTTTGGTTTTTAACATGCTCTCCAAGGAATAATAAGTAAATCTGGCTTAAATGTCTTTATCTCCTTTTTTAAAAACAATTCCATCAGTGTTCTCTCAATAATACCCAAAAATATGATTTATGTTATATGAGAATAACTGTGGCTTCTCCATTCAATACATTTTTGTATAACAGAGAAAGTTCTCTATAATAGGTTTTGTAAGGACCTGAATAAAAGGCAGCTCTCTCTTCTCAGAGAAATCATTTTAAGGGGGGGGGAAACCCTCATCTTATAGTTGGGTACATTTGATAGAAGACACTGTCAAAGATGCACATAAAGAGTTTCAAGAAAATTGTTTCATAACAATGTTCCAGTAGAGAAAAGTAATATTTTTAAATAAGTGAGAAAAGAAAGCAACTAAAATATGTGAGGTATCATTTGATTAATATGTGCAATAATAATTATATAACAATTTTAAAAGGAGAGAAATCAATAAAAGTCAGAGGCCATACTGGAGCTGGCAGGAGGTAAGTTAGGATCTGAAGGAAGGAAAACAGGGCCCAGAAGGGTGCATTCTAGGTTGGAGAACATCCAAGGTGAAAAGTCAGCAATAAATATGTAAATCCACAGGTTATTAAATGCCCTGAATTTCTGTAAGACTGAGAAACATTAGTGAGTACCTCAAGCCCAAATTTCTGCTTTGTATGTTTATATTAGTCATGGTCCAATCTGGAGACTAGAGCTATGCAGTCATTTAAATAGAGTTTAATAGAAATAATTATTAACTATAAGGGGGATCATCTTCCAGGTAGTAAAGTCAGTAAAGTCTCAAGAATACCCAGGGGCTGGAGGAGAGGGCCCAGAAAGAAACACCTTGGAAGAGGTGCTCCATCCCCAAGATTAGGATTCAGAGCTCGCTGGAGAAGGCGTGCTTACAGTCCACTAGCTGACTGGGGCCCCCGGGGTCAGAGTCTGTCCAGTCACTGGGCCAGCAGGAAACGCCCCTCCAGGGTGCGGGTGGGCAGAAAACCATGCTGGGACATTCAGGTAGGAAATGCTTCCACAGGGTATAAGTGGGTGAAGCCTGGGAGGCAGGAAGCCACAACCAGAACTGGAAAGCCAAAATAATCGCTATGGGAGAAAACTGGGGAAGTGACTGACAGCAGAAAGCAACCCTCTGGATGCCCGCTGGTCACCACCGGGAAGCCAACTTCTGGGGTGCCTGAGAGGCTCACTGGGAATCTACCTATTCCCAGGGATGCTGCTAAAACCCAAAAGAAAGCTGTACCAGGTGCCACTATAACTTGAAGGCGATAAGCACTGCTGGATGCTTCCCAGGTGCTGCCAGCAATCCCATGGAAGGAGCATCAAGAAGCAAATGAAAATCATCAGGACAAGGAAGACACCTCCTCCCCTGCAGTGTGCCACTAGTGCCCTCTCCTGACAAAGCTTAGCATCATTCCAGCTGCAAAGAAGAATGCTTAAAGGGCCCAGCTTCATTTCCACAGAGTAGGCAATGAAGTATGGATTTAGAGCTGAGGCATAAAATGATACCTGGCTCAATCTTTATACATAGATTTAAGTGTGTGTAGGGACGATGGCCTTCATTTTTGAGGGGAGGGGTGTTTTCTTTCTGCTTTTGTCTGGTGTGATTTTCTGTTGTTTGGTAGTGGGGACACAAGGAAAAACATTTAACTAATGATCAGTGATGGTAAAGGTTTTACTAATTTAGATTTTAAAGGGGAACTACTATCAAATCAAAGGTTTGTATTTACAATGCTTGCCTATTTTAACCATATGCTAAGCCTAGACCCAACAGCTCAGTTAGAGGACAAGCTTAAGACAAAGTTCTGAGTTCCATGGATGATAAAAGAACAGTTTTGCCTATCCAGAGATCACATAGTATTTAAAAAAAGAGGGCAGAGATAGAGTGTGATTTTCCAACAATAAAGAAAATAATCCCTAACAGTGGAAAAACAACACAAAGTACACACTGAGCAAAAATTTTAGGAGCTAAGGAAGGTGTTACAGTAATAGGAGTTAATTGCAGAGAGATGTAAAGATGTTTTAAGATTTTTAAACTGCTGTTTAGAAACTAAATATTGTAATTTAGTCTCCTTTTCACAGAGGAATGTTAAATGGCAAATATTGGCTGTTGAAATCATGAAAAATATACTAATGTGAATGCTTTCGGTACAAAATATGCTCACTCTACAATCCAGTTCATTAAGCCATCACATATGTAGACCATGATCTTTATATAACTTCATGGACTGATTCATTTGATTGAAGTTAAATGTGCTACAGCTGGCTTCTCTGTAGCCTTGCTACACTAAGGATAAACATATCTCATTTTCCTTAAAAACAAAACACTAAATGCTTTTTCTCCCCCAACAACTTATGATCAGAGTATGTTCCTTCTGAGCCCGTGGCAACACAAGTGGCAGAAGATCAGCAGTAATTTAAATGCAGATTTAAATACTTTGATGCTTTAGCAACTTCAAGTTCTCTTGCAATTTTTTAAATTATATATATATGTAATTATACATATATATATATATATATATATATATATATATATATATATAAGTAGTACCGCAGAGCTAGTCATAAGGATTTATATCATAATCTTATTATCTTATATAAGATATATGTAACAGGAAGGTGATTGATCAAGGACTAGGAAAGGGAGACAACACTAACCCCACTCCTGAGGACATGTCACCACGCTGAGTAAGCAATTCACCCCAAAGTTATAATACATTAACTAGAAGACAATTATAGCATGTCGTCATCTGGTCATCTGGTATTAAAATGTCACTACCGCCCAGCCGGGCGTGGCTCAGAGGTTAAGCATCGACCTGGGATCCGGGAGATCGGGGTTCGATTCCCGGTAGGGCACATGCCCGGGTTGCGGGCTAGGCAGCCGATCAATGACTCTCTCATCATTGATGTTTCTGTCTCTCTCTCCCCCTCCTTTCCTCTCTCTGAAATCAATAAAGATATGTTTAAAAAAAATAAAAAATAAAAAAAAATAAAATGTCATTTCCTTGTAAGATTGCTTAAATCACTGGAATATATTATAGCAATTTTAACTGTGGGTAAAAGTTCCCATCATCATAGTCAGACCCTCAGCAGTTTTCATCTGGCCTAACAAAACTAGTTATTAAAAATTATGTCTATTTCTATCCTATGCCTCCCTCCTCCTTAATCTATCCTTCTTACCACCAGCTGATAAAGCTTCCTGAAATCATACTTAGCAATAATTATGACCAGAAGCAATTCCTAGTGGTATTAATCATACCTAACACAGCAGGCCCATGAATAACACTGTTTTATTCAGTCATTTCATTATAACGTAGATTAGATACTGTAGGAACTTAACTCTTGTTTATATCAATTAGTCTATGGTAAAATTGATTTAGTTATACTCATTTCACTTAAGGTCACAGAAACTATCAACAGCATTAAGAGAACTTATTGTACTTACAGAGCTACAGTAAGTGTTTCACAGTTACCTCATTTGATGCTCTTCCTAAGTAGGTGCTATTACAGTCTCCATTTTACAAGAGACACATTTAGCCAGTATGTAGCATATTCAGGACTTAATCTCAAACTCTACCCTATGCCTCCTATAGTAATCCCATTATTTAAATCTTCTACTCAAAAACCTTCAAGAGCCACTTTAAAGAAAAAAGTTAAATGCCTAACCTGACATCCAAATTACAGAGGGATCAAATATTTCAGATATAAACTAGAAGATTATATAGAATATTTTTATCATGTTGCAGTTAAACACTATTCTTAGTAGCCCGGCCGGGCATGGCTCAGCGGTTGAGCGTCGACCTAGGATCCAGGCGATCGGGGTTCGATTCCCGGTCAGGGCACATGCCCAGGTTGCGGGCTGCAGCCAATCAATGACTCTCTCATCATTGATGTTTCTTCTATCTCTCTCTCTCACCCTCCATTCCTCTCTCTGAAATCAATAAAGATTTTTTTTTTTTAAATAAATAAATAAAAATAAAAAACACTATTCTTAGCATACAAAGAACTTAGAAACCATAGAAGGCAATAATCCATGGACTTTATAACAAATAAAATTTTTACGCATAAGAGACCAAAAAAGTTTGCAGAGAAATTGCTAAAAATTATTTGCAACAAGCAACTGACTGATACTAAGAATAATAAAAGATAATTAAACCAAGAGAAAAATGGACAATGGCACTGGTGGTAGGCCAATGGTAGAAGAAATAGATAGCCCCCAAAAAACAACAGTAAGGCAATGTTAAACCTAACACATAATTTTAAGAAGTCAAGTGAAGCATATTAATTTATGAAATAATTAAGGTTGCAAATACCCAGTCTTGGCAAAGGCATGGGAAAACAAGCCCGGTAGTCATTTGATGGGATAAACACTCATTCCTTCAACCAGCATTTATTAAACACCTAGGTTCTAGATGCCAGATGCTATTCAAGGTGCTTGGGATACATCAGTGAACCAAAAAAGCAAAGATCCCTACCCTCATAGAGCTATCACTCTAGCGGGGAGAACACAGTAAGCATTATAGGTAAATTATACAGTATGTTTGAAGGTAACAAGTACTGACAGAAAAAGACAAAGTACATCAATGTAAGGTAAATCCAGTATTGGGCCACCAGTGTGCGGCAATGACAAATGAAGTGGTCAGGGTACACTACGGTGAGAAAGTGACCAACGGGCAAAGACTTTTAGAAGGTGAAAGAGTTAGCCGCATGGGTGTCTGAGGGACAAACATTCCAGGCAGAGGGGTCAGGCAATACAAAAAAACAACAACAAAGACCTCTACAACAAGGTGTGCCTGGAGTATCTGAGGAGGAGCTTTTTTCCCGTAACTTCCACAGTAGACTGAGGAGTCCACTGTGACTAGAGCAAAGGGTGAGAGAAGGAGAGTTGTAAGAGATGCTATAAGAGGAAATGGGGGGACCGGATCATGTAGGACCTTGTAGGATCAATAATGCAAATAATTTAACTTTCACTTTAGAGGGAAAGAGTCATTGCAGGGTTTTGAGTAAAGGAGTAATATGGTCCAGCTAACATTTTTAAAGCACCATTCTGGCTGATGAACTGAGGAGAGAGAGCAGAGACCGAGAACACATTAGAGGGTCCGTGCAGTGATCTAGGCAACAGAGAGTGGTGGCCTGCACCCAGGGAGCAGCCAGTGGAAGTTAGGAGAAGTACTCAAATTCTGGAGAAATTGTGAAGAAAGAGATAATCAGTAATTTCTATCTGAATGGGGAATACAAAAAAAGAAAAGAAAAACGACACCAAGACTGTTTGAAGTGGCCTTCAGTGTGATGGAGAAGTTCAGGTGGAGGTGTGGTGGCAACTGGGTAACGGAGTCAGGAGCCCAAAAGAGCGGACTGGGTTGAAGATGATCTATGGAGTCACTGGCATATGGCTGGTATTTAAAGTCATGAGCCCACATGAGTTCCCCAGAGCATGAGTGTAGACACAGAAGAAAGAACAGCCAAGGACTGAGCCCTGGAGTCTCCATAGTTAGGAGACTGGACGACAAGAGGGGCTGACAATCATTCAGAGGAGGAGCACTAGGAGTGTGATGTCCTGGAAACCATTAGGGCAAGAAATAAATGAATGATCTGCTGTGTCAAATGCTACTGACAGGGCAGGCAGACCAAGGGCTGAGAATTGCCCACTTGGACGGAGCAACACGGAGGTTACTAATTTAGGCACTGATGAGTGAAGAAGACTGGGTGGAGAGCACCCATAGTATAAAGAGACATGCTGGAAACAAAACTACAGACAACTCTTACAAATGTAACAAGCAACCCTCACAATTTCTTACAAAAGAGAATTGACATTTATAAGGGAACGGGGATAAGTAAATTTTTTCAAGATGAAAAAAATAACATTTTGGTGCTAATGGCATTAATCCACTACAGAGAAATTCTGACAATGTACGCGAGGGAGGGACTTGGTGGAACTCTGTCCTTTAGTGAATGAGAAGGAATAGGGTCCAGCGCGTAAGTGGAGGGATGGCTTCAGACAGAACTGTGGATAGTATACCTATGGTTCCAAGGGGGCAGGATGTGGGTGCAGGGGATACGTGGCAATTCCCTTATGATCGCCGCAGCACTCTCAGTAAACTATGAAACATGGTCATCTGCTGAGAGCAAGCGTAGGAAAGAAAGTATTTGCATTGGAAAGAAAAGACTGGAAACACTCATCTGGGAGAATGGAAAAGTGGATAAAGTAGGGAAGTCATAAGTTGGTATGTACTAATAGCAACGTGAAATTTAAAGCTTGCATTCCCTTTGATCCAGTAATTCACTCATAACTCATTCATTTACTTCTACATAGCCTGGAGGGCCATCTGTAGGACCTATACCCAACTGTTACCAGTGTTGAATCTAGGAAGAGAAACCAAAGGAACAGGAAACAATTACTTCATTTTTGCCATGTGTAGTTTCTACACTGCTTGAGTTTTTACAAAATACAGGCACACCTTGTTTTACTATACTTCGCTTTATTGCACTTCACAGATGTTGCAGTTTTTACAAATTGAACGCAGGACCCTCCACCAGCAAAAAGTTTAGGATTCACTTTATTGTGATACTTTATTGCGGTGGTAATACCTTTGAGGTATGCCTGCAGACATTATTTTTATAATTTTAAAATTTTCACTTCTGGGTAATAAATCTGACATAAATCTTTTCCCAACAGTATAGCTCACAACTTCCCCTCAAATTCTGTTCCAGCCACAGCGGATGGCTACTTGCTATACCCTGAAAAGTGTAACTGTATCCATGCAGTCTTGTACCAATTCACCAGATAATTAACTTCCTGGTGATTGCTGCGGCTGTCACAGTCACTCTCCTTCAGAAGCCCTGAGATTATCTGAAAGGCAAAACAAGCAATGCTAACATTCTTTCCTCAAAGTTTCATGAACAGGTTTAATATAACACACTTGACATTTCAAGGGGTGTTGTGTAGAAAGCTGGCAAAATCCTAAATCCCTCTGCATTTCAAAATCCCACCTGATCCTTTCCCGACCCCACTTCACAATACTGAGTGATTACCAGGCACCCCTTAGGAACTGGGCATACAAAGCAAACAAAGTCATCCTAAGTGTAATGTAGACTACACTGAAAATAAATGTGAAGTTGTAGCTGTGAAAAGCACTGTAATGAGGGATGGGACTGTGGCACCATAAAAGGGTAACACTGAGATGGAAACAATTTCATGGAAAGCTTCCCAGGGACGCGATGATTGTGCTGAGATCTGAGGGAAGTAATGTCAACAAGGTGATGATGGGGAAAAAAAAAATCTGGGAGGAAAAGAACCGTACTTACAAAGGCCCTGGGGCAGGATGCTTAAACTCTGGAGCCAGATGACATAAATACAAATTCCAACTCTGCAACTGATCATTACTTAACATCTCTATATATCCATTTTTTAATCTGTAGTATGTGTATAGTCGTACTACACTTACAGCATTGTAATGAGGACTAAATGATTTGTAAAGCTTAGAGTGATGCCTCACTTCACAACCTAAGTAAGCATTTTTCAAAATAAAAATAAAACAAATTCCAGCCCTGGCTGGTGTGGCTCAGTTGGTTGAGCATCATCCTGAGCACCAAAAGGCTGCCAGTTCGATTCCAGGTCAGGGCACATACCCAGGTTGCAGGTTCGACCCCCAGTGATCTGGGTGCATGCAGGAGGCAAACTATCAATGTTTCTCTCTCACATTGATGTTCCTCTCTCTCCCTCCCCTCTTTCTTCCTCTCTCTCTCAAATCAATAAAAACATATCTTTTAAAAAAACACACAAAAAACTATTTTAGCTCTAGCCAGGTAGCTCAGTTGGTTGGAGTGTCACCCCAATACGCCAAGGTTGTGGGTTCACTCTCCAGTCAGGGCACGTACAAAAAAACCACCAATGAATGCATAAATAAGGGAAAAACAAATAGATGTTTCTTTCTTTCTTTCTCTCTCTCTCCCCCTCCCTCTCTCCTTAAAAATCAATTTTAAAAAAATTCCATGGTGTGAAGGCCTAGGGTGTGGTATGGGCTGGGCAGAAGCAGGCAGAGGGGGGGCAAAGCAGGAAAAATGGGGGACATCTGTAATATTGTCAAAAAAAGTATATATTTAAAAATAAAATAAAAATAATTCCAAATTAAATGAAAAAAATATATGAGTATGACCAAGCATCAGGGAGACAGATTACAAAATGTTAAGTTTATCGTGCTAAAATATATTAAGGGAAAAAAGGCTCTCCACAATAGGCCAGAAAGATAGGCGATGAGGGACGCCATGTATTGGGTAAGGAGTAAACTAAAGAGAGAAGAAATAATGGAGAAAGTGATCACATATCCCTGACCCAAGTGAGTCTAGACATTTACACAGTAAGGAACAGTGGGGAAGAAAAGAAAAATGACAAAATATTCCCTGTTCTCAAACAGCTTAACAACTTTCAAGATAAACACAGTGCAATAAATGCTTGCAAGAAACATCAATATCTATAATTTTGGTGATACTGATATTATGTATTCATTGACAACTTCTGACAATATTGGCTTACATAAACTGTATGCAAAGTCATGGTTCTATTTCAAAATCCAAACACCAGTCATGCTGAAATAATTGTGAACTCATCTTAAAAAATGCTTCAAGTGATACAGAAAAATAATATTAATCCCATTATTGAGATTTTTATATCTACTCTTCACTTCCCTCCAGACTACCAGTGTTAGAGGTAATAAAGAAACACATTGGAGATGATCAGCTATGTCATGATAGTTGCCTTACTGAGAGATCTAACAAATGTTCATTCAGATTATTAAATCATTCTGGATCTCTGGGCCCCTAACTCTTGAAGTGACAGTGGAAAATGGATCATTAAATTTAGGATCAATTTTGTCATTATAAGTTCTGTTATCCTCATTTTGGAGCACAACTAAACCTCAGGGAATCAAGGCTACAAGCAGAGAATCTAAGCTACAACCAGCCAGCAGTGTAATTCATCTCAAGAGGTAGAACTCTTTTTAAAAACAGATCTTGCCTTTTAATTTAACATCAGGTCTCTCAGCAATTGTTCTTAAGAGCTTCTGATATAATTAACATATAAGAAAAAATGTTAAGAATTCCTATTTGCAGACTCCTGCTCACAGCTTAAGTGTGTAAACTTTTTGGTAAATTCTATCTTCCATTTCAAAGTTTTATAGTTATAGAGGAAAATAAAAGAATAAAAGAAAACTTACGGGTATCCTTCACACAAGCATACAACATCCTCAGAAGTCAGAATTTGTATCAAAAAAGTGACAAAAAGGCTTTACCATTTTGTATGGACTACTTCAAAAAATTAATCTTTTATTATAAAAAATTATCTTCTGAATCATTAAATGGGATGGGGAAGGGAAACAAAGTAATAGATAAAAGTAAGTCAAGAAATGTATTTCTTTCCTACACAGACAAGAATGAAGTCCTAATGCCGTGTGGAAGAGGACAATTACCAGAGCTGTCACATTTGTCAAACAATAGAGAACAGACTTTTCATGAAGAAGACTACCAACTATAGACACACCATTTGGACTACATTAAAAGCCATCCAAGGGCAAAGGGAAAATATAAAAGCTTCTAACTTACCCAAGTCCTTGGAGCTCAGAAAGCGTAAAGAGAACTAGGCAAACAGAATGTGAATTATAATTTTACTAACTTGGATTAGATTGAAGATGCTTCATATCTGCTTATATTGACTTAAAGCCCCTAAATGAACATAACAATGCAATTTAAAGTTACCGGAGGGCCTGATCAGAGTGATGAGTAGATAACAATTCAAAGTAGCAACGATGACTAACTTCAAATCAGCAGGGAGGAGATTCCACAGTCTAATGGAGGAGTAGCCGCCATTCACTGAAGGAAAGCTTAAAAAGAAGGGAAGCTGGAAGGTGCGGGGGGTCTGTGGGGGGTAGAGTAGAATATTTAGTAGTAAAGTAATAAATCTTCAGATTAAATGGTCAACTGACAGTAAAACTATTCATCCATTTGGAAAACCCTGTCCACATACACTTGATAACAAAACTGTGTGTGCAAAGCAGATACTCAGCTTCACAGGCTCCATGCTTGTGGGAGCTGACGACAGGACGGCAGGTGGGGCAGATACGTACAAGACTGACTGAATACTACCAAACCAAAGGGAAGAAGACGATCTCGTCTGAAGTGAATAGACTACTGAACTGTAAACATAAGACATAATATGAAGTATTCTAGTCAAAGAATCAGGACCATATCTTAGGTAATGGCACCTATTGCCATACAATCAAAACAGCATCAGCAATACTACATCCAAACATAATGAACAAAAAATATCAACACCCAGGAGAGTCTAATTCAGAGCAAAAATTTACTAAATAGAAGAAAAGGTTTGGCTGTCTAAAAAAAAAAGTAGAATAATAAAATAAAAAAAGAACAAGAAAGTTATACCAACTTACACTTATACGTCTATACCATAATCAACATATAAAGTATCAGTACATATTGTAGATATTCTGAAAATTCAAGGAAAAAGATGACAAAGTATAGATCACTGATACACCTACATAAACTATAAAGAAATCTCTGTTTAGGACAATTTATTTTCTATTGCTTTTTAACAATATTTGGACAAATATAAATTACTAGTATTAAACCAAAGGAAATTAATTAAATGCTAAAATGTGACGTTAATTCTCAAAACAATGACATCTCTAAAACAGGAAAGCATTAAAAAAAATACAGAAGCATAAAAAAGTGGAGAAACTTTTCCAGTTCAAAAAACTGCTTCTGTAAAAATATAATATTTTGTACAAGACAGTAGTAATTCCTAAGAGAATAAATGGCTCAGAATTTGATGAAAGTATTCCCGCAGTGAACAATTCACTCTTCTTGCAGATTCCAGATGCTCAACATTCCTGATTCAGAATGGAAAAACTTACTGTTAGTCTAGAGAAATTTAATATCACCATTCTTGTCATATCCTTCATAGCTTCATTATTAGAACAAGTCTGGGGAAGCTATAAACCTATGTTAAATGATTAAAAAGATGTTCACTGGGTTCAATCAGATTAGATAGTGTAACTAACCGAAATATTTTAAAATCATACAGAAAAAACTTAAAAAGAAAAACAAATATATATTTATTTGGTTTTGTTTAAGGTTTGATATTTTGCATTCTGTACAGTATAGCCAGGCATAGGCCCACAACGTTTTACTACAACCAAGAGCTAATAAACACTAAAGAACATATATCCACTCCCAGAACAACATTATAAAATTTTATTACATTAATAAAATGGGATACATCAAGCTTTAAATTTTCCACTTTGTCAAAGGTAAAATAATCAGCACTATTCAGTGCCATTCATAACAGGCCTCAATTTTTCTCATTTAAAGTATGTTTTATTTCCAAAAGTACCTATACTACTAAAGTGCTTTAATACAACCCTGACAGAATCATTATCTTTTTTACACTCTCCCTCAACTGCAAATAACTTATTAAAGCATTTAGCAAGCTGAGTTTTTAAATATGCGAAATAATTTAAATAATATAATATTGCTGTTTGTTTACACACTTACCTTAAAGTCTATAAAATCAGGAGCAAGTTAACAGAGGGCAAGAGCAGACACCTGCATATAACTTTCATTTTTAGAAGCAATCTCTGAGCTTTAAATAGGTTCCAATTTGTATTAACTATGTGCTAGCAGCCTGTGGCCCTGCACAACATCCACTACCAAAGCAAAGAGGACAATATTTCAGTTCTCAGAAGTACTTATCCAAAAGATAAAGTCAAAGCAAAATGAAAATTACTTCTAAAACTCTTCTAAAGTATGGTCTAGAGCTATCTTGTAGAAAAATTGATTAAATTTATGAAATCTACATTTAACCAGTCACGGGGCCTCCTCACCTGGCACAGTCAGCAATAAAAGCTAAAGCACTGCATTTGTTTTACTGCAGTTAATATTATGACAGGATTTATTTTCATTTATTTCAGGATTTATTATACATTTAAAATACAGAACATGCGTTTCTCATAGAACTACTATAATCGTCAACAGAGAAAGAATGAGTGCTAAGCCTGTTTTGCAATGAAATGAATAAAAAAATACCTAGTATATCCTGACCCTTAGCAAACAGGAGCTGTCATCATCTTTGTCATAATCTCTTAGAGAGATTATTAAGTTAATTATTAGGTTAAAGAAAAGCTCCTAGGCAGAGTTCAAGGGTGAACTGTCTTCAATGGCTTTCTTTTCAAGTACCGAAGCTCCTCAACTTACCATGGGGTTATATCCCAAACACAGTATTTTCAACTTTTGATGGGTGTAAGTCAAAAATGCATTTAGTATACCTACCCTACCAAACACTGTCGCTGGGCCTAGCCTACCTTAAACGTAAGCAGGACACTTACATTAGCCTACAGCTGGGCAATTATCTTGAATTCCAACTCAAGAGTAATTGCCTTCCTCTTCCTCTTCTCACCAGGAGCGGGAGACACAGATGGGCATCTTGCAGGCATGATGGGACGGGAAAGCACAAACTGCAGTAACCAAAAAACCACAGCCAACACCCAACACAGCACGCTGTAGAGCATCACTGTTCACCCACACGTCGCGGGACTGACGGGAGCTCTGCTAAGTGCCACTGCCCAGCATCACAGGAGAGTATTACGCCCCGTATCACTAGCCTGGGAAATGATCAAAATCCAAAATTCGAAGTACAGTTTCTATTGAGTGTGTATTGCATTCATACCATCTTTACATAAAGTCCAAAAATCCAAAGTCGAACCATCATAAGTCGAGGACAGTTTGTGTTCCCTGAAATATCCTTCATGGTATCCTCAAGAACAATGTTACACAGAAATGCAATAGCTGCACTCTTAAGAAACTTCATGGTATCAAAACCATACTAATAACCCTTGTTTCAACAGGAAAAGGTGAGATAGTTCCCAGCTAATGATAACTATGGTATTCCATGCATGAATTTTAATAATAAATGGAGTAATCTAAGTTATAACTACATTTTATTTTAGCTAAAAATACTAAATTGGTGGTTCACAACTGATAACACCAAACTAAATGCTTCCCAGCCTTTCAGCCCACACGAGTCTTCTTTAAACAGCTTGAAATTTAGTTTGCAATAAAAATCATAACCGAGAGGGGATTAAAACCCATCCCAAAAGACCTGCCAGCTAAATCTTCAGAAATGTAAGAGAGTATCTGGAAAGAAGCCTAATATACATAAAGAATTTCAAATCAGTTTAGTGAGAAATTAAGAACACCGAACCCCTGGATAACTATTTCAGGAAAAAATGAAATCAAATAAACAAGATCTTTATGTAATGAAGCTAATCCTTAATCATCTCTTTACATCCAAAGTGTGTTATGAAAAGTCAGTCTAAAAGACCTCTGTGGTCATAAAAATCCTTTTGTGATCATCACAAGGGTGATTTTTCTACAATACTTACTTGCCAAAAAGTAAAGCAAACTATATACACTTTAGGCCTATATCTTAAAACACATTCACTTCAGCATCCTGAGCAATATTCTAAAAATTCAGGAGGTTCAAGTGTGGTGCATCAGAAAGAGAAGTCTAACATTTAATGTGAGATTTGGCATATTAACTATTTTTAAAATTTTATCAAGATTTCAACAGCTGTGCGATGGCTATTTAATTTCATCTACACTGACTGAAATCATCTCCTTGGGTTGATCTCCATGTTTTTTTTAATTCTCACCTGAGATTTGTTTTCACTGATTTTAAAGAGAAGAAGGGAAAGGAAGAAAGAGAGGGAAGCACTGATGTGAAACACTGAAAGAAACATCGAGTTGTTGCCTCCCCTAAGTGGTCTGACCAGGAGATCGAACCCACAACCTGGGTATGTTCTCTGGCCAGAAATCAAACCCATGACCCTTTGGAGCATGGGACAACTCCAACCAACTGAGCCACACCATCCAGGGCTCCATTTTTACTGTAGCCACGGACCATGCATCACTCAAGTTGTCTTCTGAAGGAAAAAAAGAGTCGCATCTTTTGAATGACAAATTCCAAAAGCAATGTAAGCCCACTAAAATGAGGTTCATATTACCAAAGAGAAAAGTATTTTAATGTTGGACAATTATATAGCAACAGGGATCTGGAATGTACTAAGACGACCCCCAATCCATAAAGATCACTTAAACTGTCACTAAATCCTTTTTAGGACTGAACCCCCTATATTTCTTTTGTGACAATGAAGAATACCACAATACAAAACCTAGTGATTGGCTAATTTTAGTCAGCATTATATACACACAGCATATGTGGGAAACTGGGCTATAAAAATAGACTCCCACTATAACTATTCTTATTTATTTCATAAAAAGAACAAAAAATATTCCCTTTAATTTAAATGTTACTTAATGTGACATGTTCTCCTGATTAAGAAAATACTAGGGGAGCAAGGAAGGGTCTTATCCAAATTACTAACTGGGCTCTAAGCCTCTGGGGAAACAGTGCAAGAGAACAGATTAATTATTTAATATTATTATTATCATTGAGATATAGTTAGCATACAACACATATATCATTGTATTAGTTTTAGATGTGCAACATGAGAGCACACATAAATTCTTTGTTTCCTAAGGTACAGCCTGCTAACCATTACAGGGTCCAATGGTCTCTCGTGTGGCCCACAGGCAGTCTCCATTGGGCATTTAAAAGCACTGTCAAAGAAAAAAAATCAGTAAGATTTTGTTCATTTATGCTCAAATTTACAACAAGATTATTATTTTTGCAGAAATCTAGGGCCATCATTGTTACATAGGCTGGCAAGTGCTGCAGAGGTTATGCTTGTCAAAACTTTTCTATCAACTTCCATGCATGTGCCTATTGCTTATCGTGTTTGGAAAGTTAACACGTCACGTAAGTTATATCGAATCATATAGTCAATTGACTAAAATAGATCAAAGACTGAAAATCAGTTCACAGAAGCATAAAAGCAGTGATTGAAAATAGTAAATACAAACATAGAGCTTCCAATCCTCAGATCTTTAAGATCTGAGTCCCAAGTGGTACGAGGTTACCAAAAGAAAAAGAAAACCATAATGATAATCTGACAATCTATAATATTAGCCCTCATTCAAACGCCCCTTCCCACCTGACAGATGCCACTACACGCCCAGATGCCATAAACATCATTACAAAATATAGGATTTCACACAGCTGACAAAAGTAATGTTGAAGAACTCCTTCAGCCATAAGCACTGACGGTGATGAGTGAGCCTCGGAAAGAGGTCTGTCAGTTAACAACCAAAAAAGAAAAAAATACACCTGACAATATAGCGCACTTGGGAAAAAAACCTGAACATCAAACAAAAAAAGAAAACCTGGAGAAATTGAAGATTTCAAATATTTTTGTTAAAGTGCCCTTTTGTTACCCTGCTAAAAACGTAAAATGAAGTACTATTATAAAATGTGTTAAGCAGTGTTACACCAATAAAGAAAAATTCAGCAGGCATGCGAAGGATTCGCACCGATAAATGGATAAGCAAAACGCAGTATATTCATACAATGGGATATTCAACTAAGAAAGGGAACGCTCTGATACATTCTATAATATGGGCGGACTTTCGAAACATTTTAAGTGGTGTAAGTCAGTTACACAAGGTGAACCACTGTGTGATTCTACTTACATGAAATATATAAAACAGACAAAACCTAGAGACAGAAAGTAAGGGGGAGGATGCCAGGATGTTGCGGGGGGCAGGTGGAGCTATTGCTTAAAACAGAGTTTCTGTTTGGGATGATGAAAATGTTTTGGAAATAAATACAGGTGATGTTTGCATATTTTAAATATAATTAATGCTGCTAAATTGTACACTTAAAATGACTAAAATGGCAAATTTTATATTATCTATATTTTACCTCAATTTTAAAAACTTAAAAATTAAAAATAAACTACATAAATAAACATCATGAAACATTGCACTCCTTATGGTTAAAACATAAGTCAAACTACTGCCATAAGGATTATAAAATAAGCTTCAAAATGAAAAAGAAATATTATACAACGAATGAAAATTATTGGCAAAACTCCCATGTGAAATGACTCTGTTGAACACTTTGTACCAGCAAAGACACGCAATGTGGAAGAGTCACCGAGAGCTTATGCTAGCAGATCTTCCTTACCATTGCAGGAAATCACTGCTAGGCCAAGTCAAGACACACTCTGCACCTATCAGAGCCTTTATGAGGAAATGCCACGTAGTGATTTTTCTGTTTATCACCGAAAAACCCATACTACGTAGAGAGGACTTTTTCACTTAGTCCATAAATATTTTGTGAGCTGGGACAAAGACAAGTAAGTGTACTGATTCAGTTTTTAAAAGCACAAGTTCTGTGTACAGGGAAGTACACTACTTCTCCCCCAAAAAAAGTTGTATCCAAATGCCAATTTACACACTGCTATTTGCTCACACAGAACCATCAGCCACATGCCTAAGAATCTTGACTTACTGTGGAAGGGATCTGTGGAAATATGAATATGATTTCAAAGCTGCAGAGTATATTTGTTCGGGGGAACGATTTGAAAAAACACAAGCAGCAAGACCAAGACCTGGCTCTTCCGTAATGAAATAAACAAATTATCAAGATGAGAAAATGCCACATTAGCCTTTTAAAGGAAAGGTAAGCACAGAACATTTTTAAGGCACTGACAATGCCAATAAAACCCATTGCTGTTGTTTCAAATGGCTCCTTTAGTGGCATATCTCTGTGATATATATTCAATATCTTCAATAAGTTGAATCTATCACTTTAAGGATAAAAACATCATGATTTTGATGTTGGCAATAAGGTTAAACTGTATTTCTTTTTTTTAAATGTTTGTTTATTTATTTATTTTAAGAGAGAGAGAGAGAGATACTGACTTGTTGTTCCACTCATTTATGCACTCATTGGTTGATTCTTGCATGTGCCCTGACCAGGGATCGAACCTGCAACCTTAGCATATTGGAACAATGCTCTAACCAACTGAGCTACCTGGCCAGGGCTAAACTGGATTTTTCAATAAGACTGATTTATGGTGCAAAACTTAAACAACGGCAAAACATTTTTAAAAGAACTAAGCAGAACTTCTTATAAAAAATATATGTTTTGCCAAAATTTAAAACTTAATGCAGAGCCCTGGCCGGGTGGCTCAATTGTTTGGAGCATTGTACCTCACTCTCACTGAAAGGTTGTGGGTTCGATTCCCAGTCAGGACCCATATCTAGTTGTGGGTTCCATCCCCAGTTGGGGCATATACAGGAGGCAACCAATCAGTGTTTCTCTCTCAGATGTTTCTCTCTCTCTCGCCTTGTTCTTCTCTTTCTATAAAATCAATAACAACATATCCTTGGGTGAGAATTTTTTTTTTAAGTTTCAAAATAAAACTTAATACAGAAATATAAAGATCATATATAGCTCAAAAAGAATTATTAAAATGGAAAATAGGTGAGAGTTACTCAGAGAACCGAATTAAAAGACGGAATGGTGTAAATACAGAAGACTGATAGGAGACATAACAGATACAGAAGAAGTCTTACACATATTTAACTGACATACCAGAAAAAAAAGAGAGAGAATAAAGTAGAGGTAATTTGTGAAAAGATAACAATTGAAAATTTTCCAGAATTCATGAGGTACATAAATATATACATTCAAAAACCCAAAAGAATTCCAAGCAAGATACAGTAGAGAAATCCCACCTAGACACATAATAATGGAACTGCAGATATCCAAAGCAAAATGAAAAAGAAAATCTTACAGACAGAGAAGGAAGATATATTACTTCTAAAGAGAGCCTGACAGCTGAATTTGAAATAGCAACTTTAAAAGTATCATTTTATCATCTTCTAGCTTTCAGTACACTTGAAAATAATAATGACCAATCTAGCATTCTATGCTTAGTAAAAACACCATTAAAGAAATAAAGAACTCTTATAATTCAACAACAAAAAACAAACAATCTAATTTAAAAATGAGCAGAAGACTTCAACAGACACTTGTCCCAAAAAGATATACACATTGCCAACAGATACATGAAAACATGCTACAGTTCACCAGCTATTAGGGAAATGCAAATCAAAACTACAATGAGATACCACCTCACATCTGTCAGAATGACTATTATCAACAAAGAAATAATAACAACTATTGCAGAGGTTGTGGAGAAAAAGGAGCCCTCATTCATTGCTGGTGGGAAGATAACCTATCTACCCACAAAATTTGAAAACATTTATTCATAAAGATATATGTACCCTTATATTCACAACAGCATTATGCTAGACATGGAAAGAACCAAAGTGACCTTCCACAGATGACTAGGTAAAGAAGACATCGTACATATATAGAATGGAATACTACTCAGCTGTAAGAAAGGATGAAATACTGCAATTTGCAACAACATGGATAAATCTTGAGAATAGCAATGCTGAGCAAAATTAAGTCAGATGGGAAGTCAAGAACCATATGATTTCACTCATATGTGAAACATAAAACTGAAAGCAACAAATTAAGAAACAAGAAAAACAAACAAAAATTCAGAGACACAGGCATCAGTATGGTGGTTACCAGAGGGAAAGGGGGTGGGGGGAGGTATTAAAGGGCAAAGGGGGTCATACATATAGTGACAGGAAAAGTTTTGATTTTGGGTGGTACACACAATACAACATATAGATGATGTATTATAGAAGTATACACTTGCAACCTATATAATTTTATTAACCAATGTCACCCCAATAAATTTAATTTTAAAAATAAAAATAAATAAAGACAAATAAAAACATGGTCAGACACAGTAACAGAAATAGTTTGGTAGCAGTAGATCTTCAATACAAGAAATTCTAAAGAATTCTACTTTCAGCACACGAAAAATCATCCTGGGTAAAAATGCTGAGTTGTAGGATGGAGAAGAATAGAACAAAGAAAATGATAATATGTGAAAAACTCTAAATGAATACTGACAGTATAACACTATAATACAGCACGTAAGTTGGGAGAGAAGTATATAGGGTAAAAGTGTTCTAAGACCACTGACAATCAAGGTACTCATTAAGACAGGATATTATAATAAAAAATTCATGCTGTAATTTCTAAGGTATTCACAAAAACAGAATGTATAATTTCAAAACTATTAGAGGGAAAAAACCAAAACGATAAAAAAGAAATCCTAGTCAATCGAAAGAGGATACAAAAGAATATGAAAAGAAACTTAGGAGAATCGGGACAAAAAGAAAGCACAAAATATGATGATAGATTTAAAATTTTTAAAAAATCAGTCATATTAACTGTATTGAAAATACAATAAAACCTCAATATAATAGACAATTCGTGTGAGGGGGTGTCTGTTCAAGCAGAAAATCCATGATGTAATAAAGTAGGTTTTCAGAATGCATATGTTAAAAAATTGACAAATTAGTTTACCTGTTTTTACTTATATAGACACTTTTGTGTAATTGAAATTAAGTATGTAGCTCTGGCCAGTGTTGCTCACTGGTTAGAGCATCTGCCCGAGCATCAGTGGGCTGCAGGGCTCGATTATCAGTCAAGGGCACCTACCTGGATGCAGGTTTGATCCCCAGCCCCCGCCAGGGTGCCTGTGGGAGGCAACCAATCAGGTGTTTCTCTGTCTCTCTCTTCTTCTCCCTCCTTCCCTTCCACTCTCTCTAAAAATCAATGGAAAAAGTATCTCCAGGTGAGGATTAACCAAAAATTATTTTAAAAATTAAATAAATAAATAAATAATAAATAAATAAATAAAATTGCATATGTATGAAATATTTAATTTCATGGAAATGTTTTCTATATGTATTACTATAATTTTAAATTTATATAGAATAGGTCTAGTAAATGCGTGCATTCACCAGTCACCCCGAATAAACAAATGCACACGCCTGGGGGTTGGTTTAGCACACGTCAATGCTGGAACCATGATCTCCTGAATTCTAGGTTGATGCTCAACCGCTGAGCCATGCTCGGCCAGGCTGTTGTTTTTTAGACTTTATTTCTGCTCTTATCTTTATTTCCTTCCTCCTCCTCATTTTGTGTCCTACTCATTTTATGTTCTTTTTCAAGTTTCTTTAATAGTAAAGTTAGATTGTTTGAGATTTTTCTTGTTTCTTGAGATAGGCCTGTAATGCTATGAATTTCTCTTAGGACGACCTTTTGTTGTGTCCCATAGATTTGGGGTTGTTCTGTTCTCATTTTCATTTCTTTCATGGTATCTTTTGATTTCTTCCTTGATCTCATCGTTAACCCATTCATTGTATTGTAAAGCATTATTTAGCCTCCATGTCTTTGCATGTTTTTCAGTTTCTTTGTGATTGATTTGTAGGTTCATACCATTGCGGCCAGAGAAGTTGCTTGATATGATTTCAACCCTCTTAAATGTATTGAGACTTGTTTTGTGTCCTAGCATGCAGTCTATCCTAAAAAATGTTCCATTTGCACTTGAAAAGAATGTTTATTCTGCTGTTTTGGGGTGAAGTGCTCTGAAGATATCAATTAAATCCATCTGATCTAAACCCATTATCTTAAATGATAATTTAAGACCACCGTTTTTTGTTGAATATCTGTCTGGAAGATCTCTCCACTGATGTCGATGGGGTGGTAAAATACCCTACTATGACTGTATTACTGTCCATCTTTCCTTTTATGTCCATTAAGACTTGCTTTACACATTTAGGTGCTCCTATGTTGGGTACATAAATGTTTACAAGGGTTATGTCCCCTTGTTGGATTGCTCCCTTTATCATTATGTAGGGATCTTTTTTGTCTCTTACAGTTGATTTGGTTTTAAAGTATATTTTGTCAGATATAAGTATTGTTACCCCAGCTTCTTTTTCCTTTCCATTTACATGTATTTACCACCATTTTATTCTTTCAATTCTCCTCTCCCTACATCTCCTTCTTCTTCTTCTAGAAGGCCCTTTAACATTTCTTGTAATACTGGTTTGCTGGTTAAAAAAAAAAAAAAAAATCCTTCAGCAGCTTTTTCTTGTCTGGGAAGCTCTTTATTTCTCCTTCAGTTTTAAATGATAGCCTTCCTGAGTAAAGTAATTTTGGTTGTAGGTCTTCCCTTTTAGTCACTTTGAATATATCTTGCCAATTCTTTCTGGCCTGAAATGTTTCTGTTTAGAAATCATCTGACAATCTTATGAGAGCTCCCTTTTAGGTAACAGTCTTTCTCTTGCAGCTTTTAAGATTTTCCCTTTGTCTTTAACATTTAGCATCGTAAGTATGTGCCTTGGTGTGGGCCTGTTTGGGTCCATCTTGTTTGGAACTGCACTTCCTGGACTTGTGAGTCTTTTTCCTTCACCAAGTTAGGGAAGTTTTCAGTCATTATTTCTTCAAACAGTTCTCAATCCCTTGCTCTCTCTCATCTCCTATGATGCATATGTTGTTAAGTTTCATGTTGTTGCAAAGGTCCCTTAAACTATCCTCAGTTTTCTAAATTCTTCTTTTGTTTTGCTGTTCTGATTAGGTGTTTTTTTTCTACCTTGTCTTCCAAATCACTGCTTCATCCAACCTACTGTTTGTTTACTCCTTCTAGGGTAGTCTTCATTTCAAATATAACCTACTGTTTGTTTATACCTTCCAGGGTATTCTTCATATCTGACTGGTCTTTTCATGCTGTTGAGCATCCTTACAACTATTACTTTGAACTCTGTATCAGATAAATTGTTTGCCTCCATTTCATTTATCTCTTTTTCTGGAGATTGTTTCTGTTCTTTCATTTGGGGCCTGTTTCTTTGTGTCCCCATTTTGTCTGCCTCTTAGTGTTTGTTTCTGTGTATTATATAGACCTGCTATGATTCCCCGTCTTTGTGGGGTGGCCTTATGCACTAGGTGTCCTGTGGGGTCCACTGGTATAGTCTTGTTGATCTCACCTGAATTGTGTACTCCAGGAATGACCCTTGTGTGGGTTACGTGTGTCCTCCTATTGTAATTGTTTTGATTGCTGTTGGTCATTTGTGCATGAGATTGACCATCAGGCTGGCTGACTGTGAGGTTTAGCCACAACCATGGTTTGAGAGCTGCTGTTCAAGTGCTGACCACACACAGAGAAATTCACCTCAGTAGGGTTGGTGCCTGCTGAGACCTCCCTTTGGATATGCTGCTTGGGAAGCTTATTCCATTCTGCGGTGCTGTTGTCTGAAGCTGGCCACGAGGTATGTTGGTTCTGGGCCTCTTGGGAGGAACTCCGGTGCAGGCCAATGTAAGAAGCTGCCTTGACTGGACCTCAGTAACCTGTTTGGGGCTACAAGCAATCCACAGCTTGCGACTGCCTCTGCTGGGCCTAGATGCGCACAAGAGCCACCAAGCTGTGCACCAAGGCTGGCTTTTACCAGCACAGGGGCTGGAGGCAGGTGAGCACAAGTCACAAGGCACCAGAGATCTGAGTCCACCTGCCTCTGCCAGCCAGCTCCCTGTTAGGCTCGGTCATTGAAAGAGCCTCTGGCTGTACTCAGCAAGGCGTAAGCTCCACAGTGGGGAGTGAAATGGAGTCCAGAGCGTGCTTTTCCCTCAGGCTGATGCCTCACCAGAGGGGATTGCTCCACCCAGGAAAGATGGTGTCTGCAGAACACGAGAATGACTCAGCACAAAGATACTGGCAGTTGTCCCTTCAGCTCTCTCCCCAGCACCACATACCCTAGACTCTTCTCAGCTGACTCCAGTCCACTCTGCCCACCCTCTGCCAGAGCTCACGGTGAGGGGCTTCAAACGAAATTTCGTGTGTTGGCCCTTTAAGAGGATGCCTGTATCTCCAGCAGACTCCCATCTCTCCCTGGAAGATAGAAGCACTGCTGCTTTTCACACCAGTTTTGTGGGAGTCTATTCCCAGCTTTGGTGATCTGGGCTGGGAAGCCCAGCTTGGGATTTTAGGCCCTAACTTCTCAGGGGGAAACCCTGCTGCTAAGATATCTCTTCAGAACCTCATCTGCTGCCCATGAGAGCAAGCTCAGCCGTGTTCACGTCTGCCCTTCCTACCAGTCTTGACGTGGCCTCTTCTGTAAATCCTTGGTTATAAGACTTCTCTTCAGCTACTCTTCAGTTGGTTATTCAGGATGATTGTTAATTGTTCTATAATTTAGTTGTAATTTCAGTTTCAGTTTCATCCTGGGAGGTGGTGAGTATAGCTACCACCTACCCTGCCACAGTCTTGGATCTTTCTCTCCCAAGGAAAACTTTTAAAAAGACTTCTCTTGATAACAGAGAATAAATAACAAAACAAAATCAATAAAATTATATGTAAATAAATTAACTTAAGTAATAACTTAAATGTGAACATTAGAAAAAAAGATTGAGAGAGGAAAAACAAGATGGCGGCGTAGCTAACAGCTGCAATCGCCGCCTCCCGCAGCCACATCAAAATCACAACTAAAATACAGAACCACCATCACTCAGAGCCTCCTGAGATCTGGCTGAACAGAAGCCCCACAACCAGGGAACTGAAGAAGCATCGAGAGTGGTAGGAGGGGCGGAGACGCGGGCGGATGGGGGTGAATCGCAGAGACGCAGCCACCGGCCCACACCCGGTGCCGAGGTTGAAACCCAGAAGGGAATCTTGGCTGTGGAGTTTTCCTGGAGGAGGGAGGGGGTCCCAGCCCCACAGCAGGCCCCCAGCCCAGGGCTCCAGGCCGGGAAGAGACGCCCCCACAACTCCGGGCTGTGAAACCAGCGAGGACTGTCGCTGAGGGTCCCAGAGGCTGTGGGAGCCCTGGTAGCTCCTCTTAAAGGGCCGGCGCACGGACTCACTCAGACGCGCTCCCTCTGAGCCCAGCACTGGGCAGCAGCTGGAAAGGACCTGGGACACTCGGGGAGGAACTAACCTGCCTGAAGTCTGGGCGAGAGGTGGAGGGGCGGCTTCCTTCCAGACAGAAGAGCTGGCAGAGGCCATTGCTCCTTTGGCCAGTCCTCCCCCCACACAGCCATATTTGAATCCGGAGCACCTGACTTGCACCGTTGGCCCCGCCCGGTGATACCAGGAGGCCCCACCCCTCCCCACCTGCAGCTCATCCAGGCCATTTCCAGGGGCTTTTCTGTGCAAGTGGCCTCTCGAGCCTCATGCTTAGGACTTTCCTAAAATCTCTCAAACAAGCAGCAGCGTGCCCCAAACGGCTTGATAAGTGGCCCCAGGCCTGGCACTAGCAGCAGCCCGCATTGGCTCATAGCTTGGCCTCTCCTGGACACCTCCAAGCCCAGCACAAGCAGCAGCCAACTATGGTTTGCTGTGTAGCTCATGCTGGGTGGCCCTGGGCAAGGCACTGGCACAGGCTGACTTTGCACCTCCTGGGAGGCCCTAGAGACAGTGCACCTGGTGGTCAGACTCAACCACACTGGGTTACAACCATACCACATCCACAAGTGACACACTCAATGGGTACACTTGGTGAACACCAAAGCTCCACTGAAGTAAATCCTGCTCCACAGGGGTGTCTCCAGCACAGCAGCTCTCTGGCTGTAGTTGCAGCTGGTCCTCACAGCTGATTGGCCTGGGGGTCAGTTTCTCCCAGTGACACCAACAGCAACCAAGGCTCCACTACAGCAGGACAGTGCACACAGCCCACACAGGGGAGCATCTAGAAGGCCCAGCTCAGGTAACTGGAAAGGCTGAGCCACTGGACCCTACAGGACACCTACTACACAAAGCCACTCTACAAATTCCAGGAGACATAGCAGCTCTACCTAATAGACAGAAACAAACACCTGGAAGCAGCCAAAATGTGGAGGCCAAGAAACATGTCACAAAGGAAAGAACAGAAGAAATCTCTAGAAGAGGAACTAAATGAAATAGATCCAAGCAAGCTAACAGATACAGAGTTCAGAATTTTGGTTATAAAGATGTTTAAGCTGACTATTAGGGAAATAACTGAGAAAATCAATAACATAACAAAGTACCAATTTGAAATGAAGGCTACACGAACTGAAATGAATAATTTACAGGGAATTAACAGTAGAGTAGAGGACGCTGAGAATCAAATGAGCAATTTGGAACATGAGGAAACAAAAAACACCCAACCAGAAGAGAAAAATGAAAAAAGAATCCAGAAATATGAAAACAGTATAAGGAGCCTCTGGGACAACTTCAAGAGGCCCAACATTCGTATTATTGGGGTGCCAGAAGAGGCAGAAAGAGACCAAGGAATTGAAAACCTATTTGAAAAAATAATTACAGAAAACATCCCCTACCTGAGGAAAGAAATCGACTTTCAAGGCCAGGAAGCACAGAGGGTCCCAAAGAAGAGGAACCCAAAGAGGCCCACAGCAAGACACATCATAATTAAAATGCCAAAGGTTAAAGACAAAGAGAGAATCTTAAAAGCAGCAAGAGAAAAGCAATTAGTTACCTACAAGGGAGCACCCATACGACTGTCAGCTGATTTCTCAACAGAAACCTTGCAGGCCAGAAGGGAGTGGCAAGAAATATTCAAAGTGATGAAAAACATGGAACTACAACCAAGATTACTCTACCCAGCAAAGCTATCATTTAGAATTGAAGGTCAAATAAAGAGCTTCACAGATAAGAAAAAGCTAAAGGAGTTCATCACCACCAGACCAGCACTACAGGAAATGTTGAAGGGTCTTCTTTCAGAAGAAGCTAATGAACAAAAGAATCTGATGAACTAAATAGATCCAGAGACATTGACACATGCAATAGACGATCATATTTCAGAGAAAAGAGGGAAGGGGGGTAGAGGGTGAGAAGAGATTAACCAAAGAAGTTATATGCATATATGCATAACCCATGGACACAGTCAATAATGGGGTGAAGGCCTGGGGAGGAGGTGGGAGCGAAGTGGAGGGGGTCAGTTGCGGGGCAAAATGGTATACCTGTAATACTCTCAACAATAAAGATAAATTTAAAAAGTAAAAAAAAAAAAAGAAAAAGAGGAAGATTGAAAATTTATGAACAGATTTTCATAATCAGAAAAATAACGTTAAAAATCAATGAAAAAGCCTGGTTGGGCGTGGCTCAGCAGTTGAGCATCAACCCAGGATCCAGAGGATCCAGGTTCAATTCCCAGTCAGGGGCATGGATGAGGCAGCCAATCAATGATGACTCTCTCATCATTGATCTTTCTATCTCTCTCTCTCCCTCTCCTTTCCTCTCTCTGAAATCAATAAAGATATATTAAAAAAAAAAAAAAAAATCAATGAAATAAAATCAAATATACAACAGAGAAAATTAATAAATCCAAAAGTTTTATGTCGAAAAAACTAATAAAAGTGACAACACTCTGGCCATATGAAGCAGAGTGGAAAAGACGACAAAAATTACCAACAGCAGGACTAAAGAAGTAAACATTATTAATACGGAAATTGTAGACATGAAATAACAATATTATGAGCAACTTCTCAGAGACAAATTTTAAAATTTTGATAAAACGGACCAAGTGTTAAAAAAATATAAATCACCAAAACTAGTTCAAGAAAAAATAGAAAACTTAAATAGTCTTATAACCTTTAAAATAAAATTAGTCACCAAAATTCTAATCAAAAAGAAAATTTTCAGGTCCAAGTATCCTAACAATTCAGTTCTACTCACGTAAAAACAAATTTAATTTTTCACAAACTTTTCCACAGAAGAGTAAAGACTCCTTCCAACCATACTACATGAGGCCCACATGACTTGGTGAAAATCTGATAAGCGAGGATGAGAAAGGAAAATTACAGACACTCACTCACAAATGGAGATATTTAAATTGTAAATGAGCACTGCCAGCGTGGCTCAGTGGTTGAGTGTCAACCTATGAACCAGGAGGTCATGGTTCAATTCCCAGTCAGGGCACATGTCAGGATTTTGGGCTTGATCCCCAGGAGGGGGCATGCAGGAGGCAGCACATCAATGACTTGCTCTCATCATTGATATTTCTATCTCTCTCTCCCTCTCCCTTCCTCTCTCTGAAATCTATAAAAACATATCTTTAAAAAATGGAGCTGCCTTATGACCCAGCGACTCCACTTAAAAAAAAAAAATTGTGAATGCAATATGAGCAAACCAAATCCAACAGATTATATAAAAGAGATAATAAATTATGACCAAATTGGGTTTTGACTTAACATTAAAAAAAAATAATAAAAAATGAAATTTGCTAAATTGAGATTAACAGAAAACAAATCATATGATCATTATAATACGTAATTAAATAAAAAGTGTTTGACAAAATTCAATGGCTAGTCATTTTTCTTTTTGCAACTAAGAGTAAAAGGAAACTTCCTTAATCTAATAAAGGGCATCAAAAAACACACACACAAAAACAAGAACCCTGGAGCAAAGATGACAAAGAAGAAATGTGGGAATGATTCCTTTTGAGATACAGGACTTAAAACAAGGATGTGTCCTCTCACCATGGATAGTCAGCATTGTAATGAAGGTCCCACTGCAAGCAGACAGGAAAAGTCTTTACAATGTCATGTTAAGACAACTGGTTATCTGTGTGGCAACATTTAATTCCGAGCCCTACTTGACATTTTACACAAAAATCTACTCTAGAGTATTAAAGTCACAATGTAAAAGGAAAAATGGATAACTTCATGACCATAAGTTAAACATGAAATCTGTAAACAAAGAAAAATGGTGCTCAACTATACTGAAATGTATAACTTCTGCCTATAGAACATGGGAGGACAAGACACAGAATGAGAAAGCAGGACACAGAGTAAGAGAAGACGGTTGTAACACATAAAACTAACAAAACTGAAAAAGGACTAGACTCTAGAAAATATAATAACGTCCTATACATAAGACAATGCAATAAAAATAACAAATGAAAGGCTTAATCCCTACTTCACAAAAAAGCAAATCTAAATGGCCAAATAAAAAGGTGATTAACCTCGCTAATAATCAAGAATGCAAATTAAGACTACAATGAAATATCACTACACATCCACCAGAATGAGTGGCAAAAATTTTAAACCTGACAATTATAAGCGATGACAAGGATAAGGAGCAACAGGATCTCCTTCACACTATAAAAGACAGTATAAATTATATTAGTACAAATACTTTGGAAAGGAAATTGACCTTCTCTTCTAAAGTTGAAGACAATTGTACCCTTTGATCCAGCAATCTGTCTTCTAAGTATATGACCTATAGAAATGCATGTTTACGTGCACCAAGATACGGGAAAAAGAATGTCCTTAACAAACCTGTTCACAACTACCAAAAAATTGAAAACAACCCAAATGTCCATCAAGAGTAAAATGGAGAAAGAGTGGTTTATAACCTTTTCTTTACAGTTTTACAACTAAATGTTATCCAACAATAAAAACTGAATAAACCACAGACGGCATGAGCCTGAATTTCTTTAAAAAGACACAAAAGAATACATAACGGCTGGTGGCATTTGGAGGATCTCATTAAGGACGAAGATAAATGTAACTTGGGTTTAGCAGAATATAGTTATGTAGTGGAATGTAGTTATAGCTCATTATTTTTGTACCTACTTAAATTATTGTTAGCCATCCCCAGGCAAAAGATTTTGAGGATTACCCCAACAACCCATTGTGCTGACTCAGTTGGCTTCATAACACAAACATCAGGCCCAGAAGATGCATCAATCTATGATGTTCTATAGCACTCAGCACTAAAAGTACAACAGTAGTTTGAAGTGTATCAAGTCAAAAGCTAGATTGTAAAACTTCTACCATTTACCAGAGCTGAAAAAACTGTAAGCAGAGGAACCTATTCTCATTTATACTAACTCAAAATGGAAATTCTCTTCTGTCAGGAAGGGGAAAGGTGCTAGAGATTGAGTTAATAATGCACCATATATTATTGAGTTAATAATGCACCATATATTATTTTCCTTCTTATTGAGAATCAATAAGAAGGAAAATTTACCATAATTTCTGGATGATATTCAATGCTGTTTGCGTCCAAACTATCAATAATAATCTAAAAATGATCAGTAGGTGAGGACTGTGTAAAGTAATAGAAAAGATATATATTGGGTTTTGCCCCCAGTTGCTCACAGAGAGCTCCTAAACCCTTGTAAGTTCCTAGATGATAACAGTGTCATTTGTTCTAATGAGGTGACTCTTGGTGAGCTCCTGGATAGCTAGCTGCAGGATAGGGGCTGGTCATCAAAAAGACCAAGCCATGATTAAAAGCTTGGAACTTTCTGGGAAGGGGAAAGGTGCTAGAGATTGAGTTAATAATCAATCATGCCTATGTGAGGAAACATGCACAAAAATCTCAATAGTATCGAGTTCAGTAAGCTTCTGAATTGATGAACAAACACATCTACATGCCAGAAGGGTGGTGTACCCCAACTCCACAAGGACAGAGTCCCTGAGCTTGGTACCCTTCCAGACCTTGCCCTATGTATTGCTTCATCTGGTTGTTCATCTGTATCCTTTATTATATAATAAACTAATCAGCATAAATAAGTGTTTCCCTGAGTTCTGTAAGCTATTCTGGCAAATGAACAGACCCAAAAAAAGTATCATAGGAATCTCAGATTTGTAGCCATATGAGACAGAAGTCATGGGTAACCTGAGACCTATCACTTGTAACAGGCATCTGAAGTGGTCAGAGGAGTCTTATGGAAATGAGCCCTTAACCTGTGGGATCTGCACCAAAATCAGTTAGTTTCAGAAATGAACTGGAAGATACCTAGCTGGTGTCGCAGAGAATCACCTGGTCTAGGTTCCTCATCCCATTCCATAATAAAGGGAACTAGGGCTCCTTGGAGAAATGGCAGGACTTGGGTACTATCAGATGAACCTGGAGCCTCTTATAATTCCAAAAGTAAGAAACTGTTAAAAACAAACAAGCTCACACTGATGGGGGCATATCAAAGGAGCTAGATAAAAAAGCTCCAAAGGCCAAAGCTGGCACAGCGTGAGCAACAAAATAAAGCAGTATTGGATTACAACCCAGCATATGAATAAATATCCATGAGTCCACACAGATATGAATGGTTGAATAAAAAAATAAATGGGATGCCCGGCAGGGCATGGCTCAGCGGTTGAGCGTCGACCTAGGATCCAGGCAATCGGGGTTCGATTCCCAGTCAGGGCACATGCCCGGGTTGCGGGCTCGATCAATGACTCTCTCATCATTGATGTTTCTATCTTTCTCTCCCTCTCCTTTCCTCTCTCTGAAATCAATAAAGATATATAATAAATAAATAAATAAATAAATAAATAAATAAATAAATAAATAAATAAATAAATGGGAGAGAAGAGACAAAGAATACCAAATAACTTATACAGATACTTCACCCTGAAGGAGGGGAAGTAGGACACACTACTCTGTTAGTGTGGGCTGCACATAGAGACCTCCTTCCAAATAGGACAGTATAGAAAAGGGAGGGGGGTGCAGAGAGTAACTTTACAGTGGAAAAACCTGACAAATGCTACCTCAGTCAGTTGAACACCATCAACCGTCATAAATCAAGTTGATAGTATGTACCCTTAATGTGATATGACAATGGCACTTTACATCAGACAAATTCCAATACGAGGAAATTCTACCACACACCTGACCAGGACTCCTTAAAACTGTCAGTCATCAAAAACAAGGAAAGTCTGCCCGGCCAGTGTGGCTCAGTCCCCAGTAGGAGGCATGAAGGAGGCAGCTGATGGATGGTTCTCTCTCATTGATGTTTCTCTCTCTCTCCCATCTCCCTCTCCCTTCTTCTCTCTAACAAAAAAAAAAGGGGGGGAAAGTCTGAGAAACCTTCACAGCTAACAGGGACCTAATGAAACAATCAGAACTAAGTGTAATAGGAGATTCTGGAACAAAAAAAAGATTAGGGAAAACTAAGAAAATCTGAATAAAGTATATATTTTAGTTAATAACAATATATTAATATGTATTCATTAACTGAAATGAATGTAATAAGCTATTATAAGGTTGTTAATAATCAGGGTAACAAGATATAAGGTATACTGAAAGTCTCTGTACTATCTCCATAATTTTTCTGTAAGTCTAAAATAACTCTCAAAAATTAAGTCCATTAAATTAAAAACAAAAACACACAAAAAACCAACAGATCACAATAGCCAAGAAAAACCCCAGAATATACATACTGCTGGGGTACGAAACAGGGAACATTACAAAGTTATGTGAGAATGACGGGCTTTTGAAAAAGTGATGCTGGGAGTACTGGCTGTTCACAGGGGAATTAGATTACTGTCTCATGCCACATACAAATTACAGTTGGACTAAAATTTCATATGTACAAATCCAAATTTTTAAAATTATTAGAAGAAAGGCTTAGTGATTATCTTCATGAAAAGAAAGGCCATCTTAAACAAAAGAAAAAAAGCATAAAACATACAGAAAAGACTGATTTGTCTACATAAAAGTTTTCAGCTTCTACAAGACAAATGATACTATTTAATGAAGAAAATAAGGACAAGTGACTGTCCATAAGAAATGGTGTTCAACCTAAAATGACCCAAAGGATTAATATACAAAATACAAATAGACAAACTCTGCAAATAAGTAAGAAAATTATAAACTAATAGAAAAATCGGGAAAGGATACGAACAGACAATTCACAAAGGAATAAATGGCCATTAAACAAATGGAAATATGCCCAATGTCAGTAGGATGCACATCTAACGCTTAAGGTACCAGGTTTTCCCCATCAGGTTTGTAAAAAAAAAAATTATAAAAACTGATAACATTGAATATTGGCAAGAATGTGGGAGAAATGATCTTTTATTTCTTTTTTATTGATTGATTGGGGTGATATTGGCTAATAAAATTATATGCGTTCCAGGTGTACAATCTACCGTATAGTGTGTTCACCACCCCAAGTCCAGTCTCCTTCTTTCACCGTGTATCCCCACTTTACCCTTCTCCACCTCAGGAAAGGATCTTTAATGCACTGGCCATGAATTAAGTGGTTTAACTACTCTGAAAAACAATTTGACATCTATTAAATGTGCACATCTTTTCTCCCAAAATATTAGAAAAGGACCAAAAACAGGGTTTTCATCACCAGTAGCCTGCGCTTCACTGTACTGCGATACCATGGAAAACAATGCATTAACTTAAAAGGATGAGGCAGGTACATAGGTGTACGTAGAGAGAGATACAGGGACAGATACATAGACACAAACCCCTGCCATGAAATACCCCTCCAAGATGCATTACTTGGTATAGAAAGAAAATTCTAGAACAGTCCATGGAGTACGCCAGAATCTGTGATTTAAAAATAAAGCAAAAATACATACAATAATATACTTACAAACACACATAAGTGTCTAGTGTACAGAAAATTCTAGAAGAATGCCCCTCACACTGAGACAGAAAATGAGACTAAGGAAAGGGTGGGGAGTAAGAATCCCTTTTTCATCTAGTCAACTTTGACAATGAGAATGTTTTTATATATTACTTGTGGAATTCAAAACTGTTTTGCTTATTGAACTAAGCAGAAAGAAGAAGAGGGAGAAATGGTAGAAGTCGGACGCTGAAAGCATTTTCCCACAGGAGTGGTGTGTGCACTGTTAGTCACGTGCCGCTCTGCTGCACGAGCCTCTGCCCTTGAGTTATGCTCCATGGCGGTTCCCCTGGGGACCTGATAATGGGAACAGCAGCGACGACATTGCTAAGCAACACTGCTTATGGTATACATGACCCCTGCCTGCTAAACAGCATCTGGTCTGCGAGAAACTACAAGGAAACCATTACCACCTGATGGGTACACCGTACTCTGGACTTCCCCAAATGCAGTGTGACTCTTGGAACAGGCATGTCTTTTCTGCCTGACTCAAACTTTGTTGGGACATACAGGTCAAAAATATCACAAAGCCAAGGGTGAGTCACATCAGCATTTTAGATTTGCACCAAGTGAGCCAGCTATGTGTGGAAAAGTCCTTTTCAAATTCTAAATAGCCTATGTTCTTTTCCATGACTGACACCCAAACTGCCTTATAAACTATAAATACTCCATTTTAATCATTCCCTGAGTTAAATGTAAGCAACACTATTTTGCATTCAATTAAACTAAGGTATTTTTGGTGAATACCAAGGCATAAAACTTAAATTCATTACACAACTGTAGTAAATTTATGCTTCAAATAAATTTTAGCTACAATTTCCCAAACCACTATGGAAAGTTAAATCATTCATTTTATATAGTACAACATAATGTGGGACTATATAAAAACTAAAAGAAAAAAGAATTTTCCAAAGAAGCTGGCTTCCAAGTTATGTCTTGAGAAAAAATATTTTTATGTAATTTAAAAATCAAAATCACTTCCTAAGAAAAACTAATCCTTGGTATAAATCACAGTATGAAAAAAATCATTCTTGATGGATAAAGATGAGACAAAACTTGTCCAAATATAAATGTAAATATGCTTTAAATAGCAAAGAATGATATTTGAAAATAGTGCTAATGAAAATGCCAATGTAACATAATACAACACAAAATCAAATTTGTGACTCAGCTTTATAAACACTGTGGTGCCAGTAACTGTCCAGTGTGAGACAGCTATTTCACCTGGTTATAAAATGGTATTAACAGAACCGAATTCAGTCTGTTCAGTGCAACACTCGGAACTTTCTTTTTAGTCACACTCTATGACACCACTTCTTTTGCGGGGTCTTTAAAATACTTGGCATAGATCCCCAACCCACTCACATGCTGTTTTAATAGTTCTAGGAAGGGTCCCGGAATCTGCATTTTTAAAGAGTCGATTCTGGGGAATCCCGGAAAAGGAATTCAAGGGGGCAATGACCCCCCCACCCCACCCCACCCCCTGAATCAGGGCAGAAGGAGGGGATTTCACACATACATAAAAGCATGAGTTTTTTTCCCTTTCTTGGAAATCTTTATTGTAAGTATCACTAAGTTTTACAACTGATAATAATGTGAAATATGTTTGTTGTAATTAAATCCCTTAATGACATATTTGAACTTCAGAATAGTTTTTACCTCTGGTCACAGAAAGAAGGAAAATACAAGAATGGGATAGGAATAATGTCTTATTTCTTAAAGAAAAAAGTGAGACGTCTGAAGTAAGTATTGCAAAAAGTCTGTACCTATTATTAAATCTGAGTGAAGGTTAATATGAATATCACTGGACAGTAGTCTCCCCCTTATTTGTGGTTTCACTTTCTGCAGTAAACTAAGGTCCAAAAGTATTAAATGGAAAATTCCAGAAATAAACAATTCATTAGTTTTAAATTGCCTGCTGTTCTGAGTATCGTAATGAAGTCTTGTGCCATCCCTCTCTGTCCTGCCTGGCACGTGAATCATACCCTTGTCCAGCGTCCCCACTCTGTATACGCACCCCAACCGTTAGTCACTTAGTAGCCATCTCGGTTACCAGAGTGACCATCACAGTCTCACAGTGCTTGTGTCCAAATCACCCTTATTTTACTTAATGATGCCACATTCACATAACTTTTGTTACAGTATACTGTTATAACTTTTCCATTTTATTATTAGTCATTGCTGTTCATCTCTTACTGTGCCTAATTTATGAATTGAACTTTATCATAGGTATGTATGTGTAGGAAAAACATACTACATATAGGGTTTGGTGCTATACGCGGTTTCAGGCATCCACTGGGGTCTAGGAATGTATCATGTATCCTCCACAGGTAAGGTGTGACTATGTGTTTACCACACTTTTCTGTATGTTTAAAATACTTAATATTTTTTAAAGAAGTGTAAATAAAGAACATTATTCGAAAAGACAGTACGAGAGGATCAGCACAAGCACCACAACCTGCAGAAAGCAGCAGTCAATGCCCTTTGATGCCTTTTCTTGGAAGGATACGCTGATTTTATGCCCCTCGTCTTGGTTACACAAGTATGACCTGTTTGCACTTGTTAAAGTAACTCTGTTTTTCACCGTGAACAAGAAGATTTAAGTAAAGATGGAAGGAAACCACCCCTCTCGGGTTCACATACCTGTGTCGCTACCAGGTCCTGTTGACAAAGCTGGCATGATGCAGACTGCAGGCTGGAAGCCACACTCCACACAAACGCTCTCAGCTCAGAAAGCCACAGGGAATTCCAGCTCCACCGCCTGCAGCCGCGCTGTCTACCAAGATTTATATATCGCACAGGCCGTTTCTACAAAGAAGAAGAACAGTTTAAATTATAATAAAAAGAAAGGTTATTCAATTGCAACATTCTGGAACTAATCGTATTCCAACACACTACCAGAGAGATCACAATTCTTCAGAATTTTTTCTATGTGCTACATACAAATATTGAGTGTGAGAGTTTTTCGTTTTGATGTAAAATCTCTAATTAAAAATATGAAAGTTTTTAATGGATGTATCAAGACTCCCTAAAAGCTTTTTAAGGTTAGTTTGAGGACAGCTGAATGCATAGATGGAGAACTTAAAGAAGCTTTTGTAAGCAAATACCATTTTAAAATTCCTTCCCTCTGTTAATCATAATTCTAAGTTATTTCCTAATGTAAAACAAAGACTATAAATTGTCAACAACTTATAACTAATGCTAATTTTTAAAAAGAGCTCATCCTAATATCACAACTGCAAAGCTCTCTAACTGAAAACTGCAAATAACCTATGAAAGAATACTAGAATTGAAGCACGGTATTACAGATTTACAGAAGTGTTAATAATCTAAAGTAAACCTAACAATCCAAGCTAATATACAAAAGTAAATTCTTTTAGTAAAAACAAAACTTTGGTGTATCTTGGAAAATATCAATTACTTTTCGATAACTATTTTAACTAATGTTTATCCCAAAATAAATAGTAAATGTACTATTAGATAGTAGCTAACAGCAATTACTCTAGAGTTTGGCCTAATCTCTAATCCTGTGAGCTCTGTGATCTGGGACAGTTATTTAATCATATTAAGCTTTAAACTCCTTGCAAGCAAATGAAGATAACAGCAATTTAAAACTGATAATTAAATATAAGGCACACAACATAGCATCGGGGACATGGCAAACAAATAATAAATGCTGGCTATTATGACTGGAGTTGTTTAATTCAGGTAATGAGATTATAAAATGTAAACATAAAAGAAAGCAGCAAGATTAAAATTTACATTGTCCTGACACCTAGAACATGTGGTTTAAATTTAGACCACTGCTGCTTAATAATGGAAAATGCACTACATTTACATTTTTTAGAAATCAGAGAACTAAACAATGTGTTTAAGTTCTTTTTCTAATGGATTTTCCCCAGTTCTCTATAAAGCAAATTCAGTAATTTAAAAGTGTATTTTAACATATATTAAAAGAAAAAACAGACATTGTAAACACCCAGAAAACTGCCTCACTTCAATTCTAAAGCCTTTAAATTGATGATTCATATTACAGAATAATAAATGAGCTTGCCAAATTTCACTGGAAAAAGTCCAAACTGTAAAATTCTATTAAAGCCTTCTAAATTAGCTTTTTAATTATCAAAGTGAATGTTCGTAGGAAAAAATTCACCATTAAATAGACTACATTGGACCAGACTATCTGGTGCAATGTCTTGAATTTTGTTTTCTATTATTACAAAGGTTGACAGAGTCAAAATATGCATATAAATCTATATAGAGAGGAGTGTTAATTAAAAATATGAGGGCAATTATTTTAAATACCAAATAAAAATATAATATAAATCACTAAGCTAAAAATAAAAAAATAAGAGAGAAAAAGATAAAGCAAAGTTTCATTAATGGTCATCTCTGAAACTGTTTTCCCCAAAAAATTCTAAAAGGCAACTCTGCTTTCTTTTATATAAATTATTCTAACAATCAGGATTAGAATTCAACTACATAAAAGTGTTCCTAAATTCAAACACAAAGAGAGTCGAAACAGACCATACATAATTTAAATATCACATAATCTCACGTATATGTGGAATCTAAGGAACAAAATAAATTGATGAACAAGACAGGACCACAGTCATGGAAGCATAAAACTGAGAGATCTCAGAGGGAAGGCAGGAAGGAAGGCGGGAAGGAGGGCGGGAAGAGATTAACCAAAGAACTCATAAGCATATATGCATAACACGTGGGCACAGAAAACAGACAGGTGAAGGCCTGGGGTGCGGTGGGAGATGGGTGGAGGGGGGCAAGGGGAGGGAAATGGGGGACATCTGTAATACTCTCAACAATAAATTAAAATAAATATGCATTCAATTAGTAGACTTTTGTTTTGCTGCTGAGAAAAAAAGGTAGAGATGGTTAGAATTTACAAAGTGTATGCACATACATTTCTATAATTAGGGCAATATATATGTATGTGTGAGTAGGCAGTTATTATATGCGTGTCTCAGTATGTAATTTAAGCTCTTTATGCCATGAGAAAAGTTCTAATTTGTATGGCATAGATTGTTTAACCACAGAAATACATATACTATGCAAACTACCACTTTCTTCAGCCTTAAAAACTTAGAGTGTTTCACTTTTATAAACAACAAATACCATATAATAAGCAAAGTTTTGCTTACATCAAACTTTCTGTTAATACTAAGACAACCTTACATTCCACATCAAAACAACCTTCTGAGTTGATATTGCTGCTGTACACATATCTCATATATGAAAAGCCTTAGCATTTCTTATTTTTTATTTCACAATGAACATTCAAAGTTAAATTTTTCCAAAGTTATATTATTTAAGAAATGTATGCTACAAAGTAATTCTCTTCTCAGAACATCTATAGTAAAAAATAAATAGTTTGGTATAATCCCTACCACTAAAATGCTCAATATTTTGTAAAATCAAGCAGAGTTGCTGGGTTTAACTTTCAAACTGAGCTAAATTTTTGTAGTAATCATGTATTTTTTTTGGCTAAATTTATTGAAAATGCATTGGAATTTGTCAGAACCCAGCCATAATTATCACTGACTGTTGTATGGAATCGATTTTCTACAACACAAAAATACCAGCTGTTATAGTATGTCCTGAGAGGGATTACCGAATATTCTTAAATTGAAGTTCAATCCATCTTTCCATAAAAAAGAGAGAGCCAGGAACATAGCGGTATAAAGTGCACCTGAAGCATTTACAATACCCAATAGAACTATTACAACCCTCCTTTAAAAAGGCTTATTTTTGAAATTTCATTATTCCAGTTGTACCTTGCTTCTATATATCACACTGTATCAGGTTCTTCTGGCATCTATCATGTGGAAACAGTGAAATATGTGAAGGTCTACGAGCTTACAATGTCCGATTTCTACCAGCCGGGGGTAATTCTTAGGGCTCCCGTAGCACTCATGACATCTAGTGGTCAATCACAGGAGTGCAAGTGTTTGTAGCAAAGTTTTCCGAGTTTTGAGTCAAGAAAAGATTGTCTTAATTGCACCCAGTGAAAAAGTTACCAGGAAAAAAGAAAAACGGCATACACACATTATTAAAGAAATGGACTCTCTGCCCGAGTGTCTCCTCTACCCTCAATACTCAGTATAAACACTACTTCATTTCTGACATCAGAATGTGGTTTTTAAACATCAAGCAATTCTGTTTTATCAGTGATTGTCCTACAATTCAACTCAATTCTGATCCTTTTTTACCTGGAAATAGCATCAGATCCCACAAGTTAAAGACTCACACCTACGAGACTGTCTCTCCCCATTCAGATGTCAATAGAAAGTCCACGTTGTCACTTGTGCTTCTAATCAATTAACTATAAATGAGAGGTGTCAAAACACCTTCCATCCTCAGGTTTGATTAATTTGCTAGAGCCAAAGAACTCAGGAAAACATTTTCCTACCAGATTACCAGTTTATTATAAAAGGACACACTCGGGCACAGCCAGTGGAAGAGATACACAGGACAAGGTATGTGGGAAGAGGCCCCTCTCTGCACCTCCATACTTTCACAAACCCAGAAGCTCTCTGAATGCGGTCCCTTTGCGATTTTATGGAGACTTCATTACATATGTGTGACTGATTAATCATTGGCCATTGGCAATTGATTCAATCTCCAGTTCCTCTCCAGTGGGAGTGGGGCTGAATTATACCGGTAATTATCAACGTGTGATTTGTAGACCCCAGTGGACTCCAAGACCCTCTCAGAGGGATTCGTGAGGCCAAATTATTTTCATAAATATATTTTTAACATTTTAATAGTATATTAATATATTAATGCATCAATTGTGGTTATTAACATATTGACACTATTTTAACATATTTAACTTTTTATTTTTTATTAAATTTATTGGGGTGACATTAGTTAATGGGGTCACACAGGTTTCAAGTGTACATCTCCATGATACATAATCTATACATTGCACTGTGTGCCCACTACCCAAAGTCAAATCTTCGGCCAACATATACTTGTCCCCTTTACCCTTTACTATCCCCCCAGCCCCTTCCCTCAGGTAATCGCCATACTGTTGTCTGAGTCTACGAGTTTCAGTTTTATAATCCACATGGTTCTTAGCTTTTTCTGACTGACTTATTTCACGTAGCATAATATTTTCAAGGCCCATCTATGTAATCACAAATGGCAGTACTTCATCTTTTCATATGGCTGAGTAGTATTTCATAGTATATATGCACATCTTTTTTATTTTTTTATTATATTCATTACTGAAAGTATTACAGATGTCCACTTTTCCCCCCACTGACCCTCTCCACCCTGCTCCCGCCCCCTCCCTAGGGCTTTCACATGGTCTCACTTATATGTGGAATCTAATGAACAAAATAAAATACAAACAAAATAAATCCAGATACACGGAAGCATGCAACAGACAGACAAATCTCAGAGGGGGGGGGGCATTAACCAAAGAACTTACATGCATATACGCATAACCCATGGCCACATCACTATACAATCCACTATTGAAAAGGTTGTCCCCGTGCCTCGTCTACTGTGTATAATGGTGCAATGAACATAGAAATGCATATGTCTTTGTGAATAAATATTTCCGAGTTTTTCAGGTAGATACCCAAAAGACAAATTGCTGGGTCATATGGTGACTCTATTCTTAATTTTTTGAGGCACTGCCATACTGTTTTCCATAGTGGCTGTACCAGTCTACATTCCCACCTGCAGTGAATGAGGGTTCCCTTTTCTCCACAATCGCTCCAAACACTTATTTGTCTTGTTGATAACAGCCATTCCAACAGGTGTGAGGTGCTATCTCATCATAGTTTTGGTTTGCATTTCCCTAACAGCTAGAGAAGTTGAGCATCTTTTCATGTATCTGTTGGCTGTTTGTACGTCTTCTTGGGAGAGGTGTCTGTTCAGGTCCTCTGCCCATATTTTAATTGGATTGTTTCTTTGTTTGGTGTTGAGTTTTATGAGCTCTTTATGTATTATGGATATTAACCCCTTTTGCAAGTATCATCTCCCTTTCAGTTGGTTGCTTTTTGTTTTATTGTTGGTTTCTTTTGCTGTGCAGAAACATTTTAGTTTGATATAGTCCCATTCATTTATTTTTGTCTTTACTTCCCTTGCCTTTGAGATCAAGTTCATAAAATGTTCTCTATGACCAAGGTCCACAGTTTGGTGCCTTTGTTTTCTTCTATGTAATTTATTGTTTCCAGTTTTATATTTAGGTCTTTGATGCACTTTGAATTAATTTTTGTACATGGGGACAAACTGTAATCCAGTTCCATTCTTCTGCATGTGGATTTCCAATTTTCCCAGCACCGTTTATTGAAGAGGCTTTCTTTTCTCCAGTGTGCGTTTCTGGCTCCTTTATCAAAAATTACTTGCCCATATACATGTGGTTTTATTTCTGGGCACTCAATTCTATTCCACTGATCTGTGTGTCTGTTTTTCTCCAATACCATGCAGCTTTGATTATTGTAGCTCTGTAGTATAATTTAAAGTCAGGTATATCTGTCTTTGTACTTCTCAGGATTGCTTTGACTATTCAGGGTCTTTTGTGGTTCTGTACAAATGACTTTTCTGATATATTTCTTTAAAAAATGACATTGGAATTTTAATGGGGATTGCATTAAATCTATGTATCACTTTAGGTAATATGGCCATTTTAACTACACTGATTCTTCCAATCCATGAACACAGACTATCTTTCCATTTCATCCTGTCTCAATAAATATCTGTAACGCTTTGTAGTTTTCAATTTATAGGCCCTTCACATTCCTTGTTAAGTTTATTCCTGGGTATTTCATGCTTTTGGTTGCAATTACAAAAGAAACTTTTTTCATTTATTTTTCTGAAGTTTCATTGTTAGTATACAGAAAAGCAGTTGGATTTTTGTACACTGATTTTGTATCCTGCAACTTTACTGTATTTGTTTCTAACAGTTTTTTGGTGGAGTCTTTAAGATTTTCTATACACAGTATCATATCTGCAAAAAGTGACACTTGTACTGCTTCCTTCCCAATCTTTTCTTTCTTTCTCTTTCCCTTTTATTTCTTTCTCTTACCTGATTGCTCTAGCTAGGACTTCCAGACTATGTTGAGACTAGGAATCCATATCTTGTTCCTCATTTAAGAGGGAAAGTTTTCAGTTTTTCGCCAGTGAGTATGATATTGGCTGAAGGTTTGTCATATATGCCCTTTATTATGTTGAGGTACTTTCCTTCTATTCCTATTTTATTGAGTGTTTTAATCATAAATGGATATTTTATCAAATATTTTTTCTACATCTATTGATAAGATGTGATTTTTGATCCCTTGTTTTGTTAATGTGCTGTATTACACTGATTGGTTTGTTTGCTGAACCATTCTTTGCACCTGAAATGAACCCCACGCGATCGTGATGTATTATTTTTATGTACTGTTGTATTCATTTGCTAGTATTTTGTTTAGGATTTCTGCATCTGTATTCATCAGAGATATTGGTATGTAGTTTTCTTTCTTTGTATAATCCTTGCCAGGTTTTAGTATCAGAGTTATGTTGGCCTCATAACATGTGTTAGGAAGTGCTGCCTCTTCTTCAATTTTTGAAAGAGTCTGAGAAGGACAGGTATTAAATCTTCTTTGAATGTCTGTAAAATTCACTGGTGATGCCATCTGGTCTTGGACTCTTATTTTTGGGAAGATTTTTGATGGTTGTTTCAACTTCCTCACTGTTGATCGGTCTATTTAGCTTTTCCAGTTCTTCATGATTTAGTCTAGGAAGGTTATGTATTTCTAGGAACTTATCCATTTCTTCTAGGTTATTGAATTTCGTGGCATATAGTCTTTCATAGTATTCTAGTATGATCCTTTGTACATCTGTGGTATCTGTGATGACTTCATTTCTGATTTTGTTTATATGGGTCTTTTTTTCTTAGTGAGTCTAGCAAGGGGTCTGTTAATTTTATTAATCTTTTCAAAGAACCAACTCTTTGTTTTATTAATTTTTTTGTATAGTCATTTTGTTCTCTATTTCATTCAATTCACTCTAATTTTTATTATTTCCCGTCTGCTAACTTTGGGTTGCTTTTGTTCTTTTTTTTTTTCTTTCTAGTTCCTGAATGTAATGTTAGGTTGTTTACTTGGGATTTCTCTTGTTTCTTGAGATAGGCCTGTAATGAAATAAACTTCCCTCATAACTGCTTTCTCTGCATCCCCTAAGTTTTGGTATGTCATCTTGTCACTCTCATTTGTCTATATCTTCTGATCTCACCTTTTATTTCTTTGACACAGTCATTTTTTAGTCATGTGTTGTTTAATCTCCACATATTTGTGGGTTTCTTTACTTCCTTTTTGCAGCTGATTTCTAATTTCAAAGCACTGTGGTCAGAGAATATGCTTGGTATAATTTCAATGGTCTTGAATTTGTTGAGGCTAGTTTTGTGACCCAACATATGGTCTACCCTTGAGAATGTTCCATTTATACTGGAGAATATGTAACCTGATGTTCCAGGATGGAAGGCTCTGTAAATGTCAATTATGTCCATTTGGTCTAATGTGTCATTTAAGGCCGGTTTTCTGTTTGGATGATCTATCTAGAGCTTGTCAATGGAGTATTAAGATCCCCAACTATGACTGATTTTTTTTTCTTTTCAGTTTTTCCCTGTAGTTCTGTGAGTAGTTGCTTTATATATTACAATACTCCCTGATTGGATGCATATATATTAATAAGTGGTAAGTCTTCTTGATGTAGTGTCGCTTTATCATTATAAAATGTCCATCTTTATCTCTTATTATCTTTGTTACCTTAAATCTCTTTTGTCAGATATAAGCATGGCTACACCTGCTCTTCTGTGAATGTTATTTGGCTGGAGAATCATTTTCCACTCTTTTACTTTGAGTCCTTCTCCTTGCAACTTAGATGTGTCTCCTGAATGCAGCATATGATGGCTGGGTTTTGGCTACTTGTGCCTCTTTCTTGGTGAATTCAGTGTTTATACTTACATAATTACACTTAGGGTAATTATTGATGTATGAGGATTTGCTATAGCCATTTTATTTTTTACTTTCTGGCAGCTCTGTGCCTCCATTAGTTCTTTCCCCTTGTGTTTCTGTCTGTTTTTGTTTGGTGGTGTTCAATACTTCTTTCTTCTGTTTCCTCTTTTTTTTAGCTATATGTCTCAGTTGGGGTATCTTGTATGTGGTTACCATTAGGTTTATGAAAAAGAAAGTTTCATACATACAGTAGTTCTTTCTCTTTTGAATGCATCTGATGTCTATCCTCCTTGGCCAGGGCAGACCGTTACCCTCTCCTCTTTTATGTTTTTGTTGTCACAAATTACCCCTGTCCATGCTGTAGGTTTGTTGGTGATCTCACTCGTAGACTTGGGACCTTTTGTTCATTGTTTCAGGTAGAATAACCCCTTGGTGTATTTCCTGCAATGGAAGTCTTTTGGCAAAAAATTTATCAGATTCTGTATGTCCGGAAAGGTCTTTATTTCTCCTTCACATTTAAAGGATAACTTCGCTGGATATATTATTCTTGGCTGGTAATTTCTCTCTTTCAGTAGTTTGAATATTTGGTTGCAATCTCTTCTAGTTTGTAGAGTAACCTCTGAGAAGTCCAATGATAACCTAACGGGCTTTTTCCTCTACAGGTAACTTTCTTATTTTCCCTGTCTGCCTTGAGAATTGTTTTTGGCATTAATTTTTGAGTTTTAATAGAATGTGCCTTGGAAGGGGCTTCTTTGGATTGAGGTAACTAGGTGTTCTTACTTCTTGGATTCAAAGATCTAGCTCTTCCCATTGGTTTGGGAAGATCTCATCAACTATTTGTTTGAATAGACTCTCTGTTCCCTTATCCCTCTCTTTCTCTGGTATGCCTCTAATTCTTATATTGCTCTATCTGATGAAATCAGATAGTTCTCATAGAGTTCAATTTCTTTTTATGCTCAAGTCTCTCTCTTCTTTCCTCTGCATCATTTCTTGATTTCTATCTTCAATATCACTAATTCTTTCCTTCATCTGGTCTGCTCTATTTCCTATGCTTGCTAACTCATTCTTGATTTCTTTTCCTGAGTTCTTCATCTTCAGAATTTGTTTGTTCTTTCTTAAAGTTACAATCTCTTCGGTAAAGTACATTTTGTTCATTGATTTGTTTTCTAGGTCCATTAACCTTCCTGTCTGTATTTTCTCGCATCTCATTCTGAGAATTCCAATTTTGAACTCCCTTGTCATTTATATAACATATTTACATGTATTTAAGTTTGCTTTCTGGAGATTTTTCATTTTCTTTCTGAGCTACCTCGCTACCTTGGTTATTCATGGTATCTGATGGATTCCTTCTCTTTCTAGGCATCTATATATGAGTGGCACTTCTCCAGCAGGTTAATAGGAAGAGATCTTTCTCCTATTTTCCAGTAAGTGGTGTGAATCACAAGTTTTTTTAGCTCTGTGAAATCCTGTGCTGGGCCCAGCTGGGTGTGGCTCAGCGGTTGAGCATCAACCTAGGATCCAGGAGATCGGGGTTCGATTCCTGGTGAGGGCACATGCCCGGGTTGGGGGCTAGGCAGCCGATCAATAACTCTCATCACTGATGTTTCTATCTCTCTCTACCCCCCTTCCTTTCCTCTCTCTGAAATCAATAAAGATATATTTAAAACAAAAACAAAAACAAAAAAAAAACACCCCTGTGCTGTTTCCACAGCCAGAAGCTGCCATCAGGGTAGCTGCCATGCAGGGGGTGCAGTAGGGTGGGAAAAACACCCAGTTTCTTTGTTGTTTTGCCCTCTGAGTAATGGTGACCTCGGACCTCTGCAGGGTCCCCGAGCCCCGATCCCAGGACCTGTCGCAGAGTGCACCCTTTGCTCAGGGAAAAAGGTGATTCTGTAGTATCGGTTCTGCGGTTTGCAGATAATGTGCTCTGCAACCCGACACCAAAGGCAAAGGGAGGTGAGCTCTGGGAGGCCATGGGGCAGCGGGGCTCTACGGCTTTATTTCTCTGCCTGGAATGCTGACAGCCCAACAACCATGGCCACACCCCCGTGCTGTGTCCTTTCTCGGTCTCTGGGCTCAGCTAAAATTCATACTACTCGCTCCTGCAGGGATGCCCACTGAATCACTTTGCTCCTCCAGGCTGAAGGAACCACCAACCACAACCAGATCCTTCCCCTCTCCAGGCTGCGCCCTGCTGTGAGCCCCCAGCTGCAGGGCTGAGTCCAGCCCTTCTGCCCTCTTGCCTCTCCTTTTTGTTCCCACTTGTCTACCTGTAGATGTTTCAATGTGCACATCTCTCAGGCATGCTCTGCACTGAGCACGGAATTCTTTGTTGAGTTACAGTTGTTAAAATTGTTGAAACTTTAAGAGGAAAAGACCAAGGGGATCTCTCACGCCACCATTCCTCTAACTGCAGCACCCAAGTAGATGTCCCTGTCAATGCTTGTGCTCATCTACAGAACCAAGACAGTGGCTGGTCCAACCAGGGAATGCAGCAAGGTGAAGGTCTGCCTGACTTGGGTCCTCAAACAAAGAGCTTTCCCAGCCATGGAGCCTGGTCTGCTTCTCTGCCCAGGCAAGGTTCCTGAGTCCATTTTTAACTTTATAATAAAAACAAAAATGTTATTTGCCTTTTGCGCTGTGTCCACATTTGCACCAATGATGAAAAGCTATGGTGGGCAAAACCACTGGTACCAAGATGAAATTATTCCTCCTTGTACTCTTTAATGCCAAGCATTCTTATTAAAAAAGGAAGAGAAAAATATTCACTTTAGAATGTCCTTAATGAAGCAGTAAAAATTAATAATGAACTCTTTTATCACAAGATGCCAACAGTGCTTTAATTTTTCTTTTCAACATCCTGTTCTGCAGCTTCCTTGGCTCTTTTTGCCTAGATGCCAAAGAGCATGGTGTGGGCCATGCAAAGACTGGCAAACGCCTTGAAGTTCTCCTCCTCCTCTGCGATGACCCAGGCTATCTCCTTCTTGCAGACACTCCATGGGCATGACTGGTCCTGTCAGCTGGGTGGCCAAGTTGAGCTCTTCAACAGAACTGTCTCCTTCATAGGAGCTGAGAGCTTTCTTGGGAAGAATATGAGCTTGGAGCAGTACTCCTTCAGACACTGCATATTGGCTTCAGTGGATTTGTTCTGCCTCCTCCAATCCACCAAAATCCCAATGGTATGAGCCACCTTTTTGTGGATACCAGCCACCCTTAACTCCTCCAAGCTTAAGCCAATGAAGGCTTGCACTCTGCTGTGGTACCTTACAGTGGGGCATCACATATGGGTGATGGAGGCAGGATGTGAGGATCTTCAGTTTGCCCGGCCTTGCATCTGTGGACCTTCTGCACCAGCTGGATAAACCACGTGGCAATAAGCCACTGCCAGTCCTTGTGGAAGTGGGGCTTTAGGATCATGCCATTTGGGGTGGTCACTGTGGCTGCAGCTTATGAGCCTTTTCCAAAGGGGACCAGCCACCAGAAAGATGAACTGACTCTCGAGCAATGATTTTCAACAGTTGTGCAGCGGCACACTGGTGTGTCGCAAGAATTTTTAAAACATGCATTACCTGACTATTTATTCAGCGATACTGACCTCTTTTCCCTTAGTTGTCAAATTAAAAAATGACTACAGCCAACACAACAACAGCCATCCAGTGAATCAAAATTATACCTTTTTTTTTTGTCAGATAGGCAAAAAAAGTATTTTTTCGTGTCCTGCAGAATTTTAGTAATTAGCTTATGTGTGCCATGAGATGAAAAAGGTTGAAAATCCCTGCTCTTGAGTATCCACCTTTTAAATACTGTGATAAAATGAGCAGTACAGAGAAAGTGATGCCGCAGTAAAGGACATAACTGCTGCCTCAAAGAAAAGCACGTGTGTGAGGGTTTCTGTAAACTCAACTAGTCATTTTTTCATGGAACACCATTTTTACTTGAAACCAACAACTGAAAGACAAATTATTCAGGCTATTCAGATTAATCAAGCTTGAGAATTTGGCAAACATTTTCTTGAAAATGAATGAAGTATGTCTGGGACTTCAAAGAAAACCAACAGTGTGTGTTGCTAATGATGAAACAAGCTTTCAACCAAAAAATAAGTTTAGAAAACTTGCATCCAGAGGCTGTCTTTGCTTGGTGACATGCCGTGTTAACCAAGAAATGCCAGTATTTCCAAATTATCAATGCATGATATTAGAAAATCATGCATGAATAAAAGATTCATTCAAAGTACAAAATAAACCAAAGGATTTTAAAGCACCAATATGATAAATGTATTGACATGCAGTATTTTCAGATTCCACACTGTAACTCTCTTTAAGAAATAATCACACAACAAGTTTCCGTGTTGTATCCAAGAATATCCACAATTAACTGAACAGGCTATTTATACAATACTTCTCCTTTCTCCAACTGTAGATATGTCTGGGGTTGGATTTCTTCATTTCCCTCAACCAAAACATACAGCAACAAATTGAAAGTATACAGTGATATAAGAACATAACTGTCTTCAATTAAGCCAGGCATTAGAGAAATTCCCAACTCGCTACTGTTTTTGTTTTAGGAAAAAAAGTTATTTTTTTAATAAAATGTTATTTTTATTTTTAATAAAAATGTTATTTATATTAACATGTCACAAGTTTAATATTGTTATTTTTATATGAATTGAAATAATTTTTTAATTTCACAGTTTTAATTTCCAGTATCAATATAATCCACATAAACAAAATTCTTTGGAATCTTCAGTAATTTTTAAGAGTGCAAAAATGTCCAGAGACATGGAAAGTTGAGAACTGCTATTCTATGTCAGGGATGGGCAAACATTTCCTGCAAAAGGCAGATAGTAAACATTTTAGGCTTTGTGGTTCACGCGGTCTGTCATAAATGAGTGGGTATGACTGTGTTCTCCTAATACTTTATTTCCAGAAACAGGTAGAGAGCCAGGTATGCTGACCACTGTTCTATACCATTATCTGCTAGTGACTTACAGATCTAAAAGTAGCATATTTTCCAGTAACATTTTTATAGGTTATTATTTAAATATTCAAGGAAAGTTTAACATTTTTTCAATTTTTTTATTATGCAGAGATGCATGCAAATGATATGTAATTTTAAACTATGCAGTCCCGAATCATAAACAAATCACATTTCAATTTTATCTAGTCCAAGGACCTTAGAATCTGTCACTACACATAAAAAATTAAAAATAAGCTTACATCTGGCAACATGTTAGGGCCTCTACTTAAGAAAATATGCTTTATACAACCAACACACAAAAAATACTGTATTTCAAAAAAGAAAAAATCATGAGTGATGAAAACATCCCACATTTTACAAACTCAACAGGGTTCAATAATTATGTAATATAAAACTCACATACCTCCTTTCCACAAATGGAAATGAAAATACCAAAGCAATGGAAAAGAAGAATCCCACTGAAAGAATCCTATAAAATTTGAAAGACTTAAAAGAGGAAACAAGAAAAATGCTGCTTTGTAATCCCCAGGTTGAGACACCCAGGCTTTAAGGTTGCTAGAAAAGTCTACAAGGAGCTATAGCTCACCATGCCCAAAAGCACAGGAACCATGAGTGAGTGCATCCGGGATTCCCGTGGTCAGGGCTCTCGGCGGGAAGGCACACAATGTCACAGGCACTCAGTCACTCAACTGCCGCCTGTCTGGAGGCACAGGTGTAAGGAATCAACTGGCAGTCACCGACAATGACCTCATTCCAGACTACCCAGACCATCTATAACAATTCTTGCACGTGCACGGGACCCGTGTTTTCTCTCAGACTGTCCTCAAGGAAAACCGGCAGCATTTTCTAGTGCTAGGTACATCCCCACCTCCTCACAATGGGACGCTTCTCAGCTGATGACCTCTTTTTCATTGTGTCTATTTTCTACCACCCACTACTATACAGTCTTGGATAGTCTTCATGATTACACGATCAATGATCCACATGCTGGGGTTTTTGTTTTTCTTTCCTGTATTTTAGCTCTTTCCTCTAATTCAGGGTATACGGCCCACGAAATCATTTGCTCTGGCCCTGCCAAGGCCTCACCAAAGAGAAGCAGTCCCAGCTGCTCACCCACATGAGGAGTGAGTTAATTAAATGTATGACCAAATAAAGCAGGCTAATTTTTAAGTTGATAATTTTGTATGGCCCACAAATGATGTCATAAATATCCAATGGCCTTGGCAGAACAAAGGTTCCCCACACTGCTCTAATTATTGGGGGCAGGGGAGAATAACTTCATAACATTTTCCTTGACTAATTCTCAATTCCAGATCCATCCCAACATTCCACCAGCATTCCCTTAAGTCCTCTCTATTAGAAAAAATAATCTTGTAATCTTTTTTCTTTTTAATCCTCACTCCAGGATATGTTTATTGATTTTAGAGAGAGAGGAATGAAGAGAGGGAAAAGGAGAGAAAGGGGAAGGGGGAGGGGAGAGGCAGAGAAAGGAAGAGGGGGGGAGGGGAAGAGAGAGGTAAAAAAACACATCGATGTGAGAAACATCAATCAGTTGCCTCCCCTACGAGCCCCAAGCAGGAATCAACCCACAACCTAGGTATGTGTCCTGACCAGGAATTGAAACCACAACCCTTTTGGCGTACTGTATAGAATGACATTCCAACCAACCGAGCTACCCGGCCAGGGCTGTAATCATTTTTTATAATTAAGATACAGCAATGTAATTTTTTATATTTGTTGGGGTTACATCCACCACTAGATTTCCTTGAGGATGGAACTCATATCATCATGTCCCAAAAAAACAAAAAACGACATAATAGCCTCTATTCAGAAGTAATTCTATATGTGATCAACTCCACCTTCCAAGAGCTCTCTTTCCCTTCAAGGTCAGAGTAACCTAATTACTTTACTCATGGGGAGACAGCCTGGCTAATGAAAAGGGCACACATTTTGAAATGAGACAGACCAGCTCTGCCTTACTAACTCCATGATCTTAGCCAGGCTATTTAATGAAATGAGATAATATGCAATGACATAAGTAAAACACTTAACCTACAGTAGCCAATCAATAGATGACTGTTTTTATTAACACTTTTCAATCTCATTTTCATCACTCACTATTTCTCACTTCCTCTAATCTTACAAATTTTTTTAACAGGTCCTGTATTGAAAGAAATACAGGCTTTGGTGGGAGACAGACCAGTTTCCTGATCCTACCACTTACTACATACACAACTCACAAATTATGAAACCTTGGGAAATCAAATAAAATAACATTTATATATATCATGTTAGTGACATATAACCCTGAGTAAAGACAATTTCTGAGACTCAACATGAATTGTTTCATTTAATTCTCAAGATGATCCTATAATGTAATCAGTATTATAATCATCTTATAGATGAGAAATCTGAATTTTAAGCAACTTGCCCTAAACCCACAGTCAGAAGGGATTCTAATGTCAGCATGTAAGAATCTAATGCCTACACTACTAACCACAACACACACTGCTACCTCTTATCCCCGTTAGTTAACCTTTCACATTCAGCTTTCTCAGGTATCAAATAGAAATAAAATCTATGCCTCAAGTACTTCTGTGATGGCTAAATGAAACAACGTATCTAAGGCACCGGGAACACACTAGATGCACAAATATTAGCTCCCCCCTCCTCACAACATTTCCCTTAATGTCATTTTACTTTATCCTGTTTATTTACAAATTAAAAAACTGCCCATTTCAAATCCACATCCTCTAGCTTGCACATCAGTCACGTGCCTTCTCTGATAGACCCAAAACCTCAGGTAGATTTGGAAAACAATATTTTCAGCCTTCAATCCACTGATTTTTGGACACTTACGACTAGACCACATCAACAAAATCCATACCCTATAAAAGCCATAGATATTTCCAAAACCTATGGTCACATCTTGCAAGGTGGCCAACGATAGTGTTTCCCTATGTTCTATACAGTTACAGTAAATTATGGAGTATGTCAGAAGTTCAAGAACATAATTCAGACTCTACTGAATCTTTCTAATGAACAAAATGTCACCACAGAATTAACCTCAAATCAAAGTAATTTCAAAATGTCATGAGAAACCTAAAAATAATTCAGCCAATAAAGTAAGTCTTATTAAAATTATGAATCACTTTCTATTCAAATTAAGATGCATAAAAATAAAATAAATGTTTATTAAAGAGCTAAATTTAACATTAAATTATAACAGTTACCAAAAGTATATCCCATTAACAATAAAGCCTCTAATGGAATGAAACTACAAATAAATTTAAAAAGTAGAAAAACTGAAAATCCACAAATACATGGAAATTAAGTAACATACTCTGAAACAACCAATGAGCCAAAGAGATGAAATCCATAAAAATGAAAAAAAAAACATAATACATCAAACCTTATGGAATGCAGTGAAACAATGCTAAGAGGGAAGTTATAGCTGTGAACACTTACATTAAAAAAGAAAAAAAATCTAAAATCAATAACAACTTTATAACTCATGGATCTGGAGAAGAGCAAAGTTAGGAGACGAAGGATGCAATAAAGATTAGAGCAGTAATAAATAAAACAGAGAATTTAAAAAGAAATAATGAAACTAAAAGTTGTTTTGTTTTTTTCAAAAGATCAACAAAACTGACAAACCCTTAGAAAAAAAAATTCAAATAATTAAAATCAAAAGTGAAAAAAGACAATATACCGATGCCACAGAAATAACAAGGGTTACAACAGACTACCAACAAATTGGACAACCTAGAACACACAGAGAAATTCCTAGAAACCTACAACCTACCAAGACTATATCATGACAAAATTTAAAAATCTAGGAAGACCTAAGCAAATACGGAGATAGAAACATAATCACACCCTCCCAGCAGCGCTGGCCGGTTTGGCTGTGTTTAGAGCGTCAGCCCGGGAACTGAAGGGTCCCAGGTTCAGTTCCGGCCAAGGGCGCTGCCTCAGTTGCCCACTCTCTCTGAAAGGCAACGGAGGGGATCTCCTCCAGTGAGGATTATAAATATTTATATATATATATCTTTATTGATTTCAGAGAGAGGAAAGGAGAGGGAGAGAGAAAGATAGAAACATCAATGATGAGAGAGCCATTGATTAAGCCCACAACCCGGGCATGTGCCCTGACCGGGAATCGAACCCTGATCACCTGGATCCTAGGTCGGCGCTCAACCGCTGAGCCACACCCAGCCGGGCGTCCAGTGAGGATTAAACAACAACAACAAAAAAGCCCTCCCAGCAAAGAAAAGCCCAGGACCAGATGACTTCGCTGGAGAATTCTACTAAACATTTAAAGAATTAACGGCAAGCCTCCTTCAATTCTTCCTCAGAATTGAAGAGGAGGGAACACTGCCAAGCTCCGTCTGAGGCCAGCATTACCATGATGCCAAAGCCAAACAAAAACACTAAAAGTAAACTATAGACCGATATCCCTAATAAACAGTAAATTAAAAACCCTCAAAAAATACTATCAAACCAAATTCAACAGCACATTAAAAGGATTATATACCATTCCCAAGTGGGATTTATCCCTGGAATGCAAGAATGATTCAACATACGAAAAGCAATCAGTGTGATACACCATGTTATCTAATGAAGAACAAAACCAAGCGATCCTCTCAGTTCACACAGAAAAAGCATTTGACTAAACTCAGTACCTTTTCATGATTAAAACACTCAACAAAACTAGGAAAAGAAGGAAACTAAACATAATAAAGCCATATAGAAGCCAGCTGTGAATTACTTCATATTCATACATTCTTTTATTTTTATTAATTTTTTTATTGATTTTAGAGGAGAGAGAGCAAGAAACAGAAACATCAATGTGAGAAGCACTGATCTGTTGCCTCCCATACGTGTCCCGACTGGGAACTGAACCCCCCACCTTTCTGGTGAACCACAGAACCCTCCAACCAACTGAGCCACGCCGGCCAGGGCCATATTCATACATTCCTGAGAGGAGACAGACCCACACAAGAAATGGTAAATGTCGCAAACTCTGTGCACAACACAGCTACAGTGTGCTTCAGGTTTCACAGTCTTTCCCCAAATGGCATCTTAATCGAGTCCCTTCGCCTCCCTTTCTAAAATGTCCATATACACACACTCTGCCCTCAATGTTTCTTCTTAGTGCTTACTACAATCTAATATGCAACATATATTTCACTTATCTTGTGCACTGTCTTTCCTACTCAAATATAAGACACACAAGGGCAGGGACTTTTGTCTGTGTTGCTCACTGTTGAATTCCTAGTGTCTTAAAATACTGCTTGCCATAGGAACAAGTGGCTCCATAAGTATTTGATAAGTGAACGAACACTGGAATCTCTGCTAGTGTTAGCTATGATAACATTATCCTCCCGAAGGAGGAAGAATTACTAATTTCATTGATCATAATGTAAAATGCTTATTATAATATAGTAGGCAAATTCCCTACTAACTAAAGATACGAAAAGGTGAGCATCTATGCCAGTGCCCTTTGGCATTTCCCGCTTCCTGCTCTCCCACCACAACCCTCCACCCCCGTGGTAAGGAAACCATACTAGTCCCACTCGGCTCGATGCTGCTCACTCTCCATCGGCCATGGGTTGGATCATACTGGTATTCGTTGCACAGCTGCTTTCTCATACAAATTTCCGCCAATCTGGGCCTTCAGCATGACCCAAGAGCCTGGCCCTTCCTCCTTTTGGGAGATGGCTGGCCAGCTCCTCTGTAATCACCTGTCTCTCGTCCCGTGGAGAGGCCTGGCACGGGCCATTGCCTCAGCCAAGAACACTATTCTCTTTGCCTATTGTGCGTATCTGACATTTTTTTCTGATTACAAATGTTTTCTAAAATTTTTTAAGTTTCTGTTTAAAATGTAATAGCATTTACCATATATCCATCTCTGAAACTCTCAGGAGAGAAAAAAATACTATATAACCACAAATTACTAACAGTGAGCCAAGACTTTGTGCCAATGTGGATTCTCTTACTGGCTAGAAAAGAACCATTACCTTTAATCCCAAAGCCTCACTTTCCTGATTTTATCTCCCAGAACATCTCTCCCCTGATGTCCTTATTTTGGAGAGATGCTTGCTGAAGTAATTAGGGATGTAGAGCAATGACATCTGCAACTTACTCTAAAATACTTCATTGATGGGTAGATAGGTAGATATATAGGTAGGTAGCACATATGGCAAAATGTTACCAACTGTTGGATCTAAGGTGGGCATATAGGAGTATTCTTTGTACTACTCTACTTTTCCATTTATTTGAAATGTTTGTGGTGTCTGGAAAAGAACACCCATGTCTCCCAGCCTCCCCTAACTCAGAGCTACGTATCTCTCCAGGATCCCAATCAGCCACTTAGCGAATGCAGTGACCGTCAGATTGGTTGTCCCTACCTCCAACCCCGCCTGCACACGGCTGCCAACATCCTAAGCTACTTAAATGACCACATTACTACTTTAAATAGAGTATCAGGTGACTCAGCACTCTCATGATAAAGTGAAAATTCTCTGAAATCACACACGCCCTCCATCCTCTCCACTGTCTTTTTTTTAACTGATTTTATAGAGAGGAGGGGGGAGAGGGGGAGAGAGAGAGGCATCGACGTGAGAGAGAAACATCAATTGGTTGCCTCCCAAACACACCCCAACCGGGATCAAACGCGCAACCTGGGAATCGAACCCACAACCTTCCGGTGTACGGGATGATGCTCCAACCAACTGAGGCTCCAGGTCAGGGCTCGTCTCCAATGTCTTTCACCACAGAAATCACACCAATGCCCTAAAACTACCTGCAGAGCCCTGAACACACCGCTGTTTCACGCCTCTGTGTATCTGCTCTCTCTCGTTCCTCTGCCTGCTTCAAACACGGGTGCGTGTCTGTCACTGCACCGCCCGAGGAGCAGTGTAAGCAAACAGGACCGTCCTATGAGCGACAGGAAAGTCTCAGTTATGCACTGATACATCCTTATTCATACCTGGATATCACTATTCAGCAATTCCTTTCTAAATCAGTAGAGGGTGCCATAATTTCATTTTTAAAAGAGAAAGTTAAAGTCATGCTAACAAAAGCAATTTTCAACTTCAGATGGAGTGTTAAAAGTTCTAAAAAAATTTTTCCCCAGTTTTGAGATATATCCATCACAGTATAAGTTTAAAGTATACCAAATAATGGTTTCACTTACATATATTGTGAAATGATTACTGCTATAAATTTAGTTAGTATCTACCATCTCATACAGATACAAAAAGAAAAAGCAAAAAAATAAAATAAAATTTATAGAATTAACTGTAGTCATCATGCTATACATTACATCCCCAGTACTTATGTATCCTTTAACTGGAAGCCTGTACCCTCTGACCTTCCCCATACCCCACTTCCCCACCTCTGGTAACCACATATCTATCTAATCTATTTTTCTAGGAGCTTGGGTTTATATATCTTTTTCCTAATAAATAAGGATTTTCAAAATGAAAATAAACACCCATTATCAACTTAAACAAAATTTTTTAAACAAAATTTTTTAAACAAAATTTAGAAAAGAAACCACATGACCATACACCTTAAATTCTAAATGTGATTATATTGTTTGAACCAACCATTTAACTTGTAGGAATTCACTCTAAAAAATAACCAAACAAGTATGCAATAATGGATCAATCATTTTAAATAAAATATACTGGGAAATGGTTGAAGTTTTGCTTTTTGTTGTTGTTTGTTGTTTTTAACCCTCACCCGAGAATATGTTTTTTTCATTGATTCTAGAGAGAGAAACATCAGTGTGAGAAACATCTATCCAACCCTCGGCCCTTCGGTGCACGGGACAGCACCCTAACCGCTGAGCCACACCGGGCAGGGAGGCTGAAGTGTTCAACGACAGTATCTTCACTGGAGAGTTACTACTTCACTCACAGTATCAACATGGAACCGACCCTAATGCACAGCTATTGTGACTTCAATATATTTGCACCAGTACATGTGGCCTCTGTCTCACCACCTCTTTATTCAAACTTTTGCCATTTATTTCACTTTTAGCCTTCTGGTCTATACTTTCCTAAGCTGGTTCCTAGTCCATTTTTAGTTTTGGTTTTACAAGTCCAGAAAGGTACTGACCACTAACAGTGGCCACATTTTAAACAGGACAATAGAGCTCAAAATTTCTGGAACTTTCAAAATGAACCACTACCTTTTGTAACTTAAGTTATATATTGCTTACAATTACCAAATAATTGTTAAGCTCTTATGATCTGCACAGTACTATACCGGGCTGTAACAGGAATTTCCAAAGTATCATCATATTTAGATCTGATCATCTGAAAATCAATTCCAGTTCTAAAATTATGAATCTATGAGTCTTGTTTTATTCTGTGATTTTCAGGGACTCAAGTAAACCCGGTCACCCTCCGGGTATTCTGAAGCTGCACATTCCCTGTGTAAACTGGAATCACTTCCATGAGATCTCATCCTTATCTGAAAGGAAGGAGAGATGAGACTGAAAAAGAATGGAACCACCAAAGAACCTAGGAATTTAGTAAGCTTTCCGTGAGATATTAAAAATCAAATACTACTCAAGCCTGGGTCATAACACCAGGAAGCTGGCATCAACTCTCATGCACTTAGTCTTCCCAACAAGATCTTCCATTTTCTAGCCAATCTCTCAGTCACTGTTTTCTTCAATGAGTAAAAATGCAACAAATATCTGTCTATATCTAATCTAAACAAAAGCATTAAAAGACAATCAGGTAAGATTTTTTTTCCAAGTTAGCAAAAATATCTCTTAATAGTGGAAACTTAATAAATGCTTAGGACTATTTGAAATTTGAACCTATTTAGGTAACATTAAAAGTGAGTATGTAATCTGACAATAAAAGATCCATTTCTAACGTGCATGTCCCAGTGAAACTCCCACTCACCTAACAGCTGCAAATTCATTCTGTGTTTCCTAAAAAGAGTCTCTTCTCATTTGCATTTCTTTAAAGATTTGAATGATTTCTTTATTTTTGGTAAAAGATAAGCTGGGAAGGGTGAATGTCTTAAACTGCTGAGTAGATCAACCAGCCAAAAATGGACTGGGGAGTTTTAGAGTAGGATTTTAGAGCTCTGAAGTGAAAGCTCAAGAGATTATCCAGATAAATGTAAAAGAGAAAAGGGGCCTATAAAAGACGAGGACCCTAACTTCTCTGAAGCCTAAGATACTGGGCCAGACCTGGGGGGTTGGTTAATCAGGAAGAGGAAAAATAATAAGTCTGTGCTACCACTCTCTCAACATCAAGAAAACCTGTAACTATCATCAAGTAGAAACAAACTGACTAATACTTTTCTTTACACTTGATAAGCCTATATTAAGATTTACAATGAAAATCCTTCTTTCTTAATTTTTGCAACAGTTACACAAAGTGAACCAAGTAATTGTGCCTTCTTGATTGTTCCAGGCATCATCTCCCCATTATAAAAAAAGATACTTTTGCTATGACCACTCCTACATGAATTATCTTCAGTTGTGTTACAATCTTCTTAGATTAAGAAAATGTGACAATATCTCAGATAAGTTCTTTTACTCTCCCCTAAACCACTTGAGAACATTTCCACAACCATTAATTTCACAAACCAGCCAAGACATCTAAGAGAAAACTCATAGCTGTAAAATTCTGAAAATCTTGCTAAATGTGTCTACAGCTCAAGAATTGTTTCTTTGCCTTAATCCCTGAAGAGTAAACTGCTATGGAAAGAAAAGAGGGAAGAAAAGAGCCCAATAAATTACCATTTAGAAAGCACTGAATTAGTGTAAGAGATGTTTAGATGAGGCAGGAATTACCGAAAACCATTGGGCTTTTGTCCCTTTTTTTTTTCCATTGAGGGTTTTTTTTAATTGAACGTATTGGGATGACATTGGCTCACAAAACCATATAGATTTCAAATGTACCACTCAACAAAACATCATATGCACACTGCATCGTGTGCCCATTGCCCCAAGCAGTCTCTTATTTTCAATCACTAACCTAACTCATATTGACTTTATATTAAATGCTCACTGCATCCCTGCAATATTACATCTCAGTATTTGTAGCACTAATTGCACTTTTTAAGGCTATTTTTTCATTTCAGGGCCCTTTATTTTGGTAACAAAACATACACTGTTTTGAAAAGTAAACAAATGGCATTGAACATCTTTGAGACACAGTTCAATGTGGAACCAGTATAATAGGAAATCATTCAGCTGCAAAGCAATGATGAGCTGAAAGCTGGGTACTGCAACCTCCCACTGATTGATGAATTACCCACTTTGAGGAGACATGCACTGAAATATGCATCTGTGTTTGGAACAACTTTCTGCTGTGAGTTCTTTTCAAAACTTACTATTGCAAAGAGTTCACTGCACTCCAGACTGACCAATGCAAACCTGGAACAGTAGTTCCAAGTAGCAACATCAATACCAGCTAACATCACACACCTCACCAAAGAGAAGCAGTTCCAGCCAGCATATTAGGGGTAAGTTAATTAAATGACCAAATACAGCAGGCTAATTTTTAAGTTGATAATTTTTGTATGGCCTTAAAATGAAGTTATAAATATCCAAATGGCCCTCAGCAGAAAAAGGTTCCCCTCACCCCCATGTTAGTACAATCATAAGCTAAATATCTGGCAGGGTAAGCAGAACTAAACTCATAGTAATTAAAGAATTGTTTTACCTTGTCATGAACTACAATTGATGTGTTTTAATGTTTTAAGGAATTATACTAATCCAAATATTTCCCAAAATGGATCACAGGCCTAAAAATAAAATGCAAAACTATAAAACTCCTAGAAAATAACAGGAGACAATCTAGATGAACTTGGGTTTGGCGGTGACTTTTTAGATAAAATATCAAAGGCACAATTCATGAAAGAAATAATTGATATGCTGGACTTTGCTAAAACTGAAAATTTCTGCTCTACAAAAGACAATGTCAAATGTCAACAGAATGAGAGGACAAGTCACAGACCAGGAGAAACTATTTGCAAAAGGCACATCTGATAAAGGACTATTATAGAGAGGAAGGAAGATGGTGGAACCCTGACAAAAAGGAGAGGCCCTTGCTTCCAGCCATGGACTGGATTTACAGCTAAAATACTGCATAGCCAGCTTGGAGAAATATACCTGATTGGACATATTTCCAGTAAGGAACACTGAACATCATAGAGTCTGGTTAAGAGAGGGGGGCACAGAAAGGGGAGACCCCTGAAGCCAGTGCTTGCCTGCAAAGTCTGAAGGTTAGAGGCTGCAAGGCTCCCTCCTTTGGGAGTGTGGATTGGCATGCAAAAGCTGGGATCTCAAACCTGGAGCGAAGGAGAAGGGAAGGAGGGCCCATGCTCGGAGGGCAGAGGGACTCAGGGGAACAGAGTGCCTGTGAGCAGAGGATCACGCATTCCCAGTGAAACAACACGCCTCATGGCGGCAGCTGGGACAGGAGAGTTTCACGCCGGGTACTGACCGCAGGAAAGGCTGTCCCGCACAGTGTGGCTCCAGAAGAGAAACGGGCCAGAGGGCCTGCACTCAGAAGCGACCTAAAGGGACCCTCTGCTTTGCTCTAAGGCACTGTGTAGAACCCCAGAAAGCATTTGAACTGTGTGGCACAGAAAAGGGAAAGAGAGCCCTCCAGCCTCCAGAGAAGGAACAGAGCCGCCATCGGGGGGATTGGGGCTCCAGCCACAGGAGCGGCCAGTGGAGTGAAGAGGAATTTTTTGACCTGCTCTGAGGGGAGCCGGGATCGTGCACAAGGAGCTGCCCCAGCTTTACTGCGATCAGCTGTGCAGGAGGCCTGCGTGGGGCTGGCTTTGTGACACTTGCTGCTTGGTTCCAAGGCGCAGGGGCACCAGGACCTTGCACAGCCGGTTCAATACCCATTTGTTGCTTTGTGCATTTAGGATTGCTGAACGGGCATCCACCTTCCTGGCTTGATTTGGGAAGAAGGACCAGGGAAAGCGGGATTTCTGTTTGCATAGTGGAGAGTTGAAATGAGTGCCCTGTGAGATCAGCCAACCAGATCTGGGAAAGGAGGGTTGGAACATGCCTGCCTCTCCTGCAGGCTAGGGGCACCACCCCAACAGGAAAGGGGCTGGCTGAGCTCACGGAAGCCCCAGATATGCTCTGAAGACCCAGTCCTGAGGGGGGAGGTAGTAGAGCTCACAGGATGACAAGTTTCTCAGGGACTACTGTTTGGGAACTGGAGGAAAAGCTGGAAACCCCTGCTGGCAGGCAACACGCACACCTGAGTCTTATTTAATCAAACCCACTGAGCCCAGGCTGCTGAAACTGTCCATACAGAAAAGGCAAAGGACTGAATTCAATCTGCACCTGCAGCAGGCCATTGTATGGGGAACTAGAATTGGAGGACAGGGTAGAGGCTGAGTTGGCTTTGAAGCAGAGACTAACTTCCCCACAGTGACTGTCTGACAACAAAACCTCTAAGTAAGGGGAGCAATATCACGAGCTACACTAGCCACCCTGCACACCAAAGACTCTAGATAAAGACCAGGCAACCACAAGGGGGAGGCAAAATAGTTGACAAATGGAGGTGGTCCACAGAGAGCCTCAGACCAGCCAACTACCTGAGGACACCAAAGCAAAACCTAGACAGCTCCAAACATTGGCTGACACAAAAGTATCTCTCAAGAGACCTGAAATCAGCATACAAAACAGTAAGCCTCCGAAAACATAAGCCCAGAGGAAACACACCTGGTTCACTACTTTTTCTTCTTAGAAAAAAGAGGGAAAAGAAAAAACTTTATTTTTAAAGTTTTTGTTTTCAATTTTTTCATTTTTTAAAAAATCTGTTTTTTCTTACTTTGCTAGTCATGTTTTTGCTTTGTTTTGTTTTTTGTTGTATTATCAAGATTTTTCTTGCTATTCTCTGCTTTACTGCTGGGATATTATCATTATAATTAATAAGTTTATTGCTTTTCTCTGCTGTTTCCCCCATATCTCTTATTGGCCTCCTTCCCTGCCCTTGCTTCACCTCTCTCTTCTTGTTCCATTGGCATAACTTTTTTTTCCTTTTCTTTTTCTCCCCTTTTAGTCTCTGTCTTCCTGTCTTTTTGTTTGTTTATGTTTCTCTCTTTATTTTTATTTTTTATATTTCAACCATTTTCCTATTCCTATGCTCTACCCTTAATTTTTTGCTCACTCTTCTTACCTTTCAGAATCTTTTCTCTGCCCCTTTCATCTCCAGTAGCTTCTCTGTTTTTTACTTTTTATTTCATTTTATTATTATTATTTTACTATTAATAATAATATCCTTTTCTCTCTCTCTCTCTTTTTTTTTTTTTTTGCTTTAGCATTTGTGTTCTCACTTTGCTCTCCCAATTCTACTTTCTGTTGGGTTGTTTTCATTGTGATTGACAGGATATTTTGTAAGTTATAATTTGTTCCCTAGCAGTTTGGTTGTGTTTTGTCAGCACCTGTAAAACACCTCACCCAACATGGTGGTGACAGACCCTCAGAGGTAGCCAATCTTAGAAGAGAGCCCTCCCAAGAATGCATCAACAACAATCTAGACCCAAGCACAACAGGAGAGCTTAAATAACCCACAAAAGGGATACCTATAAAAGGGACACACCTAGAGCCAAGAGCTCAGAAGTATAAGGAAAATATACCTAAGGGTCCCAATGGACACACAGTACAAAATCCCAACCCACAAGCCTGGGAGACAACAAATATATCTAATATACAGATACAAACACTAAGAGCCACCAAGTGGGGAGACAAAGAGCCCCCAAACTAAAGAAAAGAAAAATCACCAGAAAAAGACCTTGATGAGATGGAGTTAAGCAAGTTACCAGAAACAGAGTTCAGAGTAAGGGTTATACAGATACTCAAGGAAATTAATGAGAACAACAAGACACTTAATGGGAAGGTCCTGGAACTTAGTGAAAGTATAAAAACAGAGCTACATATAATAAATAAGAACCAGGCAAAAATGAAGAATGCAATATCTGACATCAAAAATACACTGAAAGGAATTAAAAGCAGGCTCAATGAAGCAGAGGACAGAATAAGTGATTTAGAAGATAAGGTAGAAAGAACCACTCAATCAGGGCAGCAAAAAGAAAATACACTTAAAAAGCGTGAGGACAGTTTAAGAGAACTTTGGGACAAAATGAAGCAAAACAACATTCGCATCATAAGGGTTCCAGAATGGGAGGAAAGTCAGCAAGGGATAGAGAACCTTGTGGAGGAAATTTAAACAGAAAACTTCTCAAAGCTGGTGAAAGAGAAAACCACAGAAGTTCAGGAAGCACATACGGTTCCAAACAAGAGGAACCCAGAGAGACCCACTCCAAGACACATCATAATTAAAATGGGAAATGTTATGGACAAAGAGAGAATATTAAGGACTGCAAGAGAGAGACAAGCAGTGATCTACAAGGGAACTCCCATAAGGCTAACAGCAGATTTCTCAACAGAAACACTTCAGGCCAGCAGAGAGTGGCATGAAGTTCTCAAAGTAATAAAATGCAACCAAGACTGCTTTATCCACAAGGCTATCATTTAAAACTGAAAGTGAAATAAAGAGCACTCAAGACAAAAGAAGGCTAAAGGAGTTCAGTACAACCAAACCAGCATTGCAAAAAATGCTAAAAGGACTGCTTTAAAAAGAAGAAATACTGAGACAAAGGTACATTGGCATACAGGGGAAAAATGGCATTAAATAAGTATATGTCAGTAATAAACTTAAATGTAAATGGATTAAATGCTCCAATCAAAAGACATAGGGTATCTGGATAAGAAAACAGGACCCAAATATATGTTGTCTAAAAGAGACCCACCTGAAAGCAAAAGATTCACACAAGCTAAAAGTGAAGGGATGGAAAAAAAATATTCCATGCAAATGAAAATAAAAAGAAGCTGGAGTAGCAATACTTATTTCTGACAAAACAGACTTCAAAATGAAGACCATAACAAGAGACAAAGAAGGTCACTACATAATACTAAAAGGATCAATCCAACAGGAGGAAATAACCTTAAAAATATATGTGCACCAAATAAAGTAGCACCATAAATATATAAAAAATTTCTTGGTGGACTTTAAGAGGAAGATCGACAGCAACAAAATCATAGTGGGGGACTTTAACAACCCACTGCCATTATTAGATCATCAGGAGAAAAAATCAACAGGAAAACAGAGACCTTACATTACATACTAGATCTAATGGATTTAATCAACATTTACAGAGCATTTCATCCCAAAGCAGCAGAATACACATTCTTCTCAAGTGCACATGGAACATTCTCAAAAATAGACCACATGTTAGGACACAAAGCAAGTCTCTACAAGTTCAAGCAGACTGAAGTCATATCAAGCATCTTCACTGATCACAATGGCATGAAACTAGAAATCAACCTCCATAAAAAAGCTCAAAAATATTCAAACACATGGTAGCTAAATAGCATGTTATTAAACAATTAATAGGTTACCAATTAGACAAAGGAAGAAATTAAAAACTTCCCAGAAAAAAACAAAAATGAACAGACAGCAACTCCAAATCTATGGGTCACAGAGAAAGCAGTCCTAAGAGGAAAGTTCACAGCATTACAGGCATACCTCAAGAAACAAGAAAAAGCTCTATTAAACCATCTAACACAACAATTAAGAGAACTAGAAAGGAAATAATAATAAAAGCCCCAAGGAAGTAGAAGGAAGGAAATAATAAAGATCAGAGCAGAAATTAATGACACAGAGACCAAAAAAACAATACAAAAGATCAATGAAACCAAGAGCTGGTTCTTTGAAAAGATAAATAAGATTGATGCACCTTTAGCCAGACTCATAAAGAAACAAAGAGAGAGGACAAAAATAAAATCAGAAATGAAAGAGGTGAAGTAACAAAAATACAAATACAAGGACACCACAGATATACAAAGGATTGTAAGAAAATACTACTAGCAACTATACGCCAACAAGCTGGACAACCTGGATGAAATGGACAAATTCCTAGAAACATACAATCTTACAAAATTCAATCAGAAGAAATTGGCAAGCCTGAATAGGCTGCCAACAACTGATGAAATTGAAGCAATAATAAATAAAATTCCCAGCAAACAACAGTCCTGGCCCAGATGGATTTACAGGCGAGTTTTACCAAACATTCAAAGAATAATTAACACCCATTCTCCTCAAACTATTCCAGAAAACTCAAGAGGAGGGAAAACTCCCAAATTCTTTTTATGAAGCCAGCAACAGCCTAATCCCAAAACCAGATAAAGACACTACAAAGAAAGAAAATTACAGGCCAATATCCCTGAGGAACATAGATGCTAAAATCCTCAACAAAATACTAGCAAACCGGATCCAGCAATACATTAAAAAGATCATACACCACAACCAAATGGGATTTATTCCAAGGATTCAAGGGTGGTATAATATTCACAAATCAATAAATGTGATACATCACATAAACAAAATGAAGGACAAAAATCATATGATCATATCAATAGACGCAGAAAAAGCATTCGACAAAATCCAGCAAGCATTTCTGATAAAAACTCTCAGCAAAGTGGGAAGAGAGGGATCATACCTCAACATAATAAAGGCCATATACAACAAACCTACAGCCAACATCACACTGGATGGTTAAAAACTAAAACCATTTCCCTTAAAAACAGGAACAAGAAAGGGATGTCCGCTTTCACCACTCTTATTCAACACAGTACTGGAGGTCCTTGCCACAGCCATCCGACAGGAAGAAAACATAAAAGGTACCCAAATTGGAAAGGAGGAAGTAAAACTGTCATTATCTGCTGATGACATAATATTGCACATAGAAAACCCTAAAGACTCCATCAAAGTAATACTAGTTTGGATAAAAGAATTCTGCAAGGTAGCTGAATACAAAATTAACATCTGAAAATCAACAGCATTTTTATACACCAACAACAAACTCTCAGAAAGAGAAACTAAAAAAGTAATACCATTTACCATTGCAACTAAAAAAATAAGATATCTAGGAATAAACTTAACTAAGGATGTAAAAGACCTGTACTTGGAAAACTACAAGACACTGAAAGAAAAAAAAAAAGGAAAAAAAAGAAGATATATACAAGTGGAAGAATATACCATGTTCATGGATCATAATAATTAATATCATTAAAATGTTCATACTACCCAAAGCAATCTACAGAGTCAATGCAATTCCTAATAAAATTCCAACAGCATATTTCACAGAGCTACAACAAATATTCCAAAAATTTATATGGAACCAAAAAAGATCCCAAATAGCCGCAGCAATTTTGAGAAAGAAGAACAGAGTGGGAGGGATCACTTGACCAGAAATCAAACTATACTACAAAGCCACTGTAATCAAAATAACCTGGTATTGGTACACCAACAGACATATAGATCAATGGATCAAAACAGAGACCCCAGAAATAGACCCATGCCATTGTGGTCAGTTATTATTTGACAAAGAAGGCAAGAGCATACAGTGGAGTCAAGACAGTCTCTTCAATAAATGGTGTTGGGAAAACTGGACAGATACATGCAAAAAAATGAAACTAGATCACCAATTACTCCATACACAAAAATAAATTCAAACCAGATAAAAGACTAAAATGTAAGTTGTAAAACCATAAAAGTCCTCTAAGAAAACATAGGCAGTAAAGTCACAGACATCCCACGTAGTGGAATTTTCACTGATACATCTCCTAGGGCAAGAGAAACAAAGGAAAAAATGAACAAATGGGACTACATCATACTAAAAAGCTTCTGCAGAGCAAAAGAAATCAGCCTCAAAATACCAAATAATCCCATGGCATGGGAGAACATATTTGCTGAGGATGCATCTAATAAGGGACAAATTTCTAAAGTGTACAAAGAACACATACAACTCAACAAGAAGACAAACAATTCAATTTAAAAATGGGCAAAGGAGTTAAATAGACACTTCTCCAAAGAAGAAATACAGATGGCCAAGAGACATATAAAATGCTCAAGGTCACTAATCATCAAAGAGATGCAAATTAAAATCACGAGGTATCACTTAATACCTGTCAGAATGACTACCATCAACAAATCAACAAACAACATGAGCGGACAAAGACGTGGAGAAAGGGGAACCCTGGTACACTGCTGGTGTGAATACAGACTGGTGCAGCCACTATGGAAAACAGTATGAAGGTTCCTCAAAAAATTAAAAATGGAACTGCCTTTTGACCCAGTGATCCCTCTTCTTGGAGTATATCCTAAGAAGCCAGAAACACTAATCAGAAAGAATATATGCACCCTTATGTTCATAGCAGCACAATTTACAATAGCTAAGATCTGGAAACAGCCCAAGTGCCCATCAGTAGATGAGTGGATTAAAAAGCTGTGGAACATTTATACCATTGAATACTATGCAGCTGTAAAGAAGATGGATCTCATACCCTTTGGGACAGTATGGATGGACCTGGAGAATATTATGCTAAGTGAAATAAACCAGGCAGAGAAAGACAAACATCATATGATCTCACTTATATGTGAAATCTAAAGAACATAATAAACTGATGAGCAAAATAAGAGTCACTGTCATGGAAGCATGGATCAGACTCAGGAATCTCAGAGGGAAGATGGAGGGGTGGGTGGGGTGGAGGAGAGATTGACCAAAGAATTTGTATGCATATATGCACAACCCATGGACACAAGACAATAGTGTGGTGAAGGCCTGGGGAAGAGAGTGGGTTCAGGGTGGAAGGGGTCAATGGGGAAAAAAGAGGATATCTGTAATATTTTGAACAATAAAAAAAAAGGACTATTACAGAAAAATAGCATTTTAAAAAATCTTAAACTAAACAGTAAGAAAACAAACCACCAAATTTAAAAATGGGCCAAAAATCTTATCAGACATGTCACCAAAGAAGATATATAGGTGGCAAACAAATGTATGAAAAGATGTTCCACATCATCTGTCATGAGGGAAATGCAAATTAAATAAAAATGAGATACTATTACACACATTTATGTATGGCCAAAATTCAGAACACTGTCAACCAAATGCTGGCCAGGATATGGAGCAACAGGAACGCTCATTCACTGCTGGTGAGAATGCAAAATGGTACAGCCACACCGGTGGCAGTTTCTTACAAAACTAAACATACTCAACAAACAATCCAGCAATCCGTCTCATTGGTTTTTACCCAAAGGAGTTGAAAACTATATCCACAAAAAAACATGTACAAGAATGTTTATAGTAGCTTTATTCATAAGTGCCCCAACTTGAAAGAACTCAAGATGTCCGTCAGTAGATGAATGGATAAACTGTGGTACACCCAGACAATGTAATATATTTCAGAACTAAAAAGAAATGAGCTATCAAGCCATGAAAAGACATAGAGGAACCTTAAATATATATTACTAAGTGAAAGAAGCCAATCTGAAAAGGCTGCATACTGTTGATTCCAACTATATGACAATCTGGAAAAGGCAAAACTATGGAGATATTAAAAAGATGAGTATTTTCCAGGGATTGGGAGGTAGGGATAAATAGGTAAAACACAAAGGATTTTTAGAGCAGTGAAAATACTCTGTATGACACCATAATGATGGATACCTGTCGTTATACATTTGTCCAAACCTATAGAATATACAGCACCAAGAGTAAACCCTAATTAAACTATGGATATTGGGTGATAAAAAATGTGCCAATGTAGGTTCATCAATTGTAACAAATGTACCTCTCTGGTGGGGGATGTTAGAGCAGGGAGGCTATTCATGCAGAGGGAAGGTATGGGGTATATGGGAAATCTCTGTACCTTCCCCTCAATTTTGCTGTAAACCTAAAGCTGCTCTAAGAACACAAAGTCAATTTAAAAAATTAAAAAATTTTTCATGTGCATAATTCAAAAGGACACAAAAGAGCTCAAAAATAAGGTTTCTAAGCAAAAGTGATTTAAGCAAGATTTGCAATGTGCCTTTTCCTCTTTGCAGATGTACAGCCTACTTTTTTGGAAGGAAGAGAAAAACCTGCAGAATATCTCACTTAAGGACAGGTAACAATCACAGACTCTGAAATCCATTTGCTTTATTTGAGAAGGAAAAATATTAGGTGATGGGGCCAGAGAATCTGTAATACCTCTATAAGATTTCCTGAGTGTTGTCCATGATAGCACCGCTAATATACCAACTAATTTCAGTAAGTCTGTTGATAAGTCAATAAAACATGACATAAGGATGCTGTTCTTTAACTAATCTAACTTGTTCCAGGTCTGTATTTTAAAATATCTAGTGTAATGTATGATCTACATGTCCTTTAAGCACTCCTTCCTAAATATTGCTTCTTTCAAGTCATACTGACAAATACTGAGTGCAGGGAGCACCTCTTTGTCTTTCCTGAAATATGTCTGGAGAGCACCTGTTCAAAGCAGCTAGACAAATATAAATCCATCTACTTTAACAGGGAGTCTAAGGGCAAGGTTAAGATTCTTCCGTAAAGCTAAAGAGCGTAACAACACAGCTTGAATAAAAAGCCAGCTCACCTCAGCTTCTGGGAAGCTAAAGGAGGCAAGGCCAAGATTCTCCTCTGAAAATTAGGCAGACTAATGGATGATAAAGACCCCAGTGTTCTAGTCCACATAGTTTGACCTTGAGTATCTAAGTCGGAAATATACCTGAGGTAGGAATAACCAGACATCTTGGGCCAACCTAAAACACCCCTTAAATTCATGACTTAAATTAATGCTTCTTCCACGTCCACAAACCAAGGAAAATTACTTGTAAAATAATTCCCAGATGTGCTACTTAACAGGTGTGTCCAATTTGTGAAAATTTATCAAAGTGTATACTTATCTGAGCACTTTTCTGTATGCATTTTACTTTTGAAAGTTTCATTTATATATGTATATATATTAAATATGTATATACACTTACATACATATATGTCTATAAAATAACGAACAGAGGTAATGTAAGGTATGGGTAGATCCTCAAATAAGGAAAAGAGGTGATATATTTATAGCATGTTATTTACAACCATTTAAAGGCTGGAAATAATTTCTAGAACATAATTTCACTCCAGTAACAAATGCTGATGAATAATCATCAGATATAAGTAAATGACTCCCTCAACTATATTTCACCTTTTCATTAACTGGATTTTCATAAATATTTGCTTGCATTTTAATTTTATATGCACTTTTAAAAACAAAGATTACTTTTTTAAAATAGGAAGAGAAATGATATATGAATGCTGATGCCAGGAGATGTTGAAGTAGCTTCATTTTTTTAAAAATTTGATATATTTAAATATAATTATCATTATTTTAATTAAATATATATACTTATTACATCTTACTCATCTATTACTATTTCTTATGAAAATAATGACTTTATTATCAAACAAGTGAAACAACCCAGAATGTCATTTTATATCATATGCAAAATTATCTGCTATTAACAGTTCAAAGGGAATCTGGAATATTTAAATGAGACTGGTAATCCGATGTCCTCTAAATTAATCAAGGAGTCTTTTCTGTGTTTTCTGGTATGATTACAAAAGAATTCTATCTAGAAGAAAAGCCTAAGAAAAATTAAAAGCACTCAAATCAATTTATTTTGTCAAGATTTCTTAGGTGACCTCTTTACTGGTACAGTAACAAGGTATTTGGAAATGTGTGTAAGCAATTATTCAGTGCAGCCTCTCCTATGGAAGAGAGGCTCCTCTGAGCTCAATGAACTACGATAATTCTACCCACCCTCACATTCCAGTTCACTCACCCACATCTACCCTCATGCTTAAGAGATAAGCATTTAGAAGCTATGAAAGCAGAGAAGTTAAGTCTTCTGTCTAAGACAAATGGCATCAAGAGCGCTATCACAAAGTGCAAACACTGAAAAGTTCCTCTCCACCAGAACACAAGTATTCTTTGCATTAACTGAAAGCTCTGCATTTTTTAGACCTCAAAGATTTTTATTCCCAGCCCAGTACAATCACAGTCATGTATATATGTTAAGTATTACCGACCAAAAAGACGGTCACATGACTTTTACCCCAGGGTGAACATTACCAAGTAGCAAGCTTTATGAAGTCATTACTAAATACTTAGCGCTGGCTAGGCTACAAGAGTAGTTCAAAATAGGGGCCCAGCCCAGAAGGGACTTATAACTGAGATAAGAAAATAGCTTTTACATACAAGGTAGTAAACAAACAAGATGGCATTATATAGAGAAAAACAAAATAAGACAGTACAGTAAGCTAATGTTGCCAAAAAACAAACCAGAAAAGAAGCTTCTGCGTTGGATTTTTAAAGGATGAGTAGAAAATAAAAAAGGAAGACACTACAAACGAAAACCTATGGCAGTACCCAATTGTGAGGAGGTATGTATTTACAGGGGCACACGTCTACATGCCTGCAGAGGGTCGATTTGCAGAGAGGAATAAAAGCCTAAAGAGACTGATCTGATTATACAACAGGTTTATATGTTTAAAAGCTTAAAGCTGAATACTTAGTTACAGGTTAGCACAATATCAAGAACAATGGAATCTGGATATGATTAGGAACAATAGCCTAACACTTGACTGTGCCAGCCACAGTACTTTAAGTATGTAGGCATGCCTCGTTTTACAGCACTTCACTTTATTGTGCTTCACAGAGGTTGTGGTTTGTCTTTTTACACATATAAACTGAAGGCAAAACCCTCCACCAGCAAAAAAATTAGAACCCACTTCACTGCGGTGATCTGCAATATCTCAAGGTCTGCCTGTATCCTCTGATTTTAAGCTTACTGCAACCCTATAACCTAAATAGGGTTAGGTTAAAAAGTAAATAAATATACTTTTATTACTGTCTCAGTTTACATATGAGAAAACTGATTATTAGGAACATTTACAATTTATTCAAGGTCATACAGATAGTTGGTAAGTGGCAGAACTGAAGTCCGAACATAGCAACTTCAGACCCCTTAAAAGTCCACAAGGAAGAAGTCCTCTTCAAAAGGAATGTAATACAAGTGATGTTTTAAAATCTCATAATGGGATACAGGGTAAATTGAAGGCCGCATATTCACCAAAGTAGTAGCTACAGTAAAGCCTGAGTGAGAGGTAAATGTATTAAGACTAGAATGATGGCAATGAGGTTAGAATACAAGGGACTAGTGCAGTAGAGAATGTCAAGGGGGAAAAGCAGGTTTAAAAGTGAAATAAATGTTAAAAAGATGCTGGGATTCAAATATGACTCCACAGTTCCTAGTCTTAGATATAAAAAGACTAGTGGTACCATAAACAGAGATGTTAGGATTCAAATATGACTCCACAGTTCCTCATCTTAGATATAAAAAGACTAGTGGTACCATAAACAGAAGTTGGGTAAATTAAAAAGTGGACCTGCTTTTCCACTTTAAATCTCTGAATGAGGTCAAGATGAGATATCCAAATGAAAATGTCCAACAGACAATGGGAGCAATGAGACCAAAGCTTGATTAGATGAACAGGGTTGGATTAATACTGTACTAATTTTATATGTATGTATATTTCTTAAACCAAAGGGGACATTGCTTTAACACAGAAAACTAACAACTGTTACAAAAAAAAAAAGAAGAAAAAAACCCTTAATAACGTAACACTTCCCCACACAGTAACACATTTCCAAAGCAGCAAAAGCACTTCTGCATGTTAGTTCAAGACAAAAACTCCACTTACTCAGGTCCCTTGCAAACAATTCCACACCCATCACAGTTGTTTTGTAGCCATTTTTTGGAAGACAAAATATTGAGACTGTCTGCTAAAATACATATAGAAATTTAGCCAAAATTAGGCTTTCCACTTAACAGTATCAATTTTTTTAATTCTAATCAATTTAATGCATATAAACAAATAATGAATTTTATTAAATGTCAGGAAACCAATAATGGATTTACATTAGCAACCAGGCACATAAAGAAGACATCTGCAGACAATACAAAACATTACAATTGGAAATGTCATCTAGTCTATATCTACATGGCTAGATATTGTCAAAACGATTGCTTTAAAAGAAACAGAATGAAACATACAGTATATCATTTATGTTAATAATCATTTAACACTGTATATGTTCTTAAAATTATAGACATACCATATACAAAAGCACATTCACAGAAAGATTGGAGGGTACACACAAATTCATACTAGCAATTCCATGTGAGGAAGAAAGGGAAATAGAATGTGGAGGGAAAGAAAATATACTTCAACTTTATCTACAATTGCTTGTTTCTTTCACTACCTAAAAAAGAAATCTGAAACAAATATGCCAAAATGTTAACACCTGTTAATTTGGATAAAGGTCATACGGTGTTTGTTTTGTCATTCGATATTTCTGAAATGTCACCTAAATTTTAAAAGGGGGAGGATCCAAATCTCTCACCTCATGAAAATTATTCTCACACAGAGAATATCTGACATAACTTGTCTGAATAATCCAGGGTGAACAGAGTAAGGCTAACTCCTATTTTGGACTAACATATTTCTTCAAATAGAATGGCCTAATTAGCAGATCTAAACTCTGGTTTGAATCCAGAAATTCATCTATAGAGTGGGTCTTCACTATGGGTAAGTCCTCAACTAGGAAAGGTCACCCGGAAGAGTCCAGAGGAAGAAGCTACTAAAGACAATTCTGAATAAATCCAATGTCTTCCCTCCCACTCCCAATCATTATTCCCATTGCCTTTACAACTCTGTCCTCAAAAGCCAACCACCAGCAGGGACATTCTGCTGCACAGTGGCTCCTTTCACTACAAGAAGTGAACCTCTGAATTAGTCTTTTGGGTTAGTCGTTTGCTAACTACAGAAATGCACAGCGTGCTCTTTAAGAAATTCACGCATTCATTCAATAATCATTTATACCACATGGGCACCAACAATATAAAAATAAGGGTAAAATCCCTACCCTCAGAGACATTTGTATTAATTCTTCCTCCTCCCAATTTCTTAGTCTTAAAATGTTCCCATCATCAAACTCAAAAAAATTCAAGTATACACTGTGGCTAAATGATCCCTTATTATTACAGTAGTTCCCCCCTTATCTGGCAGGGATACATTCCAAGACCCCCAGTGGATGCTTGAAACCACAGATAGTACCAAACCCTATATACACTGTTTTTCCCTATACATACATACTTATGGGCAGAGAATGTACACAGTGGAGACGCTGAACAAAGGGATGATTCAAGACCTGGGCAGGATGGAGCAGGAAGGTTCGAGATTTCATCCTGCTACTCAGAATGACATGCAATTTGAAACCTATAAATTGTTCATTTCTGGACTTTGCCATTTAATATTTTTGGACTGCAGTTGGCAATGAGTACTGAAACCTCAGAAAGTGAAACCACAGATAAGGGAGAGCAACTGTACTGTGGGCAACTGTACTGTCAAGTGCAAAAGTAAGTAGAACATGTGAAATGAGATCAGGTCATTTGAACAGGCCAAGAGCTTAGGAAGGTCAGTGCTTCCCCACTGTGCCCCCGACTGTGCCCCAACACAACAGGCCAGACAAGGGCCACTCCTGGGGAAATGCAGATTAAAGAGAACAAGGAAATGCAGGCTCATGCATCTTGTTGTATTTTTTTTAACCAATAAGAGATTCAGTAGAGATTCAGTTTAGCAACTGCTAAGACCCCTTAAACTAAGAGAACAAAAATAAATAAAAAGAAAACATTACTATGCACCAACTCTAGCCTTGATAGTTTTAAGAATGAGATATAAAAAAGTAATATAGTGATGCTGTAGTTCACCCCTCAGGAAACAAAATTCCTTTTACTGGGCTTATACATAAAGGAGGCTAGTGCAATACCTAGTACTCTTGACTCTAGATTCATAATAGCAACAGAGTAATTAAATGTCTTCAAATCTAGACCTTCCCAAAGACAGGCTAGGGTCCAGTCACAAGGAAGGTGTGACCACCAAGGCCCTAATCACCTCAGAAGAGGGAAAGGACAGACCAGGTGGAGGTCACAATGCAACCTCCACATGACAGGGTCAAACTGTCCCACAAGAGACAAGTGGGAATGCGCCTGCAGAGGCCATCCAGGGTGACGATTCAGGCAAGAAAAAGAAAATGTGTGTTTTGGAACACATTCCTATGTTTGAATAGAGCATGAGTAAAAAATAATAATGGAAAATAACCATATTTGGGACTAAATAAGATAGGCTTTAGAAGTCAAATAAGGTCATTTGGACTCAGTGTGGTAGAGCCAAAGAATCAACAGCCATCTCCAAGAAGGAAAATCACTTTTGTACGGAATGCAGGGAAATCACGAAGGCCAGTCAGCTAAGGGCTGATTACTGCCATCTAGACAAGAGGCATGAATATCTGATCTAAGGTGTAGCAGCAGTAATACAGAAAGAAGAATAACAACATGAGACATGGTGAAAAGAAATGATAGCATCTTGGCCCTAGCTGGTTTGGCTCAGTGGTTAGAGCATCAGCCAACGGACGGAAGGGTCTGGGGTTCGATTCTGGTCAAGGGCACATACCTCAGTTGCAGGCTTGATACCCTGCCCTGCCTGGGAAGCAACCAATAAATGGGTCTCTCTCACATCTTTCTTTCCTTCTTTCTTTCTCTCCCTTTCTCTCCTTCTCCCCCGCCCTTTCTCTCCCCTTCCCTCTCCCTCTCTCTCTCCTTCCCCCCTTCCACTCTTTTTGAAAAGCAATGGAAAAAATATCCTCGGGCGAGGGTTAAAAAAAAAAAAAAAGAAATCACAGCATCTGGTTACTGACTAAAAATCAGCTGTTTAAAGTATTTAACAATATTGTTAATTAATAATGATTATCAACTACCATTTATTAACAGTTAATTTGTGCCAGACACTATATTAAGTGCTTTCTAGTGTTACCTGATTTAATTCTCATCACCATCATCTGAGATAGGTACTATTATGAGCCAAGAAAACTGAGGCAGAGAGATTAAATGACTTGCCTAAATTCAGAAGACCATCAATGAGCAGAGCTGGTATTTGAATCCAAAAATGTTTAGAATATTATTCAACCTTGAAAAGAAGGAAATGCTTCCATTTACAACAATACAAAAAAACCTGGAGGACATTACTACATGATAACACTTATCAATGAATCTAAAATAGTCAAACTCATAGAAGCAAAAGGTAGAATGATGGTTGCCAGGGACTGGAGGAGAAAGGAAGTGGGGATACCAGAAAAAGTACAAAGTTTCTGTTGTACAAGATGAATCAGTCCTAGAGATCTACTGTACAGCATAGCACCTATAGTTAACAATACTGTATTGTCTTCTTAAAATTTTGCTAAGAGAGTAGAATTTATGTTGAGTATTCTTTTCACAAAATAATAATAAAAAGAGAAGAATATTTTAGAGGCGACAAAAAAGTAGGTGTAAGGCATAGATTGTGGTGATGGTTTGTTTCATGGGTGTACACAAGCATACCATGGAGGTGTTGCAGGTTTCATTCCACGCCACCAAAATAAAACAAGTGTATTTTTTTTTTGCTGGTGGAGGGCCTTGCCTTCAGTTTTTAAAAATCACAACACCTTTGAAAAACAATAAAGCGAGGTATGCCTGTACTTAACTCCAAACTCATTAAGTTGTATACATTAACTACGTACAGCTTTATGTATGTCAATCACCCCTCAATAAAGTGGTTTTTAAAAAGTTCTGTTTAAGCCCTGGCCAGGTAGCTCAGTTGGTTAGAGTGTCATCCCCATACACCAAGGTTTTGGGTTCAATCTCCGGTTAGGGCACATACAAGAAGCAACCAATAACTGCATAAATAAGAGAAACAATGAATCGATGTTTCTCTCCTCCCACCCCCCACCTTCCTCTCTGCAGCTAAAATCATTTTTTTTGAAAGTACTGTTTAATTTTACAGTCCACATTCATAATCATTAGGATATATATACACACACATACACAGAGGGTGTCCCAAAAAACTGTATAGACACTTTAACAGCTGAGAGCTCAATTTTGAAAATGAAATGTAGTTTAATAAACACTGCCTTCACAATTATTCAAAGTGTGTGTATACATTTTTGGGGGCATCCTATCTATACACATGGCCTTAAGGTTTCAGTTACCAAGGAAATAAACACTGATTAAACAAGGAAGAGAACTGGGAAACAGACTGTCCAGGACATCAACCCCGCCTTCTCACAATGAGGCTTTGGGCCCTGAGGACACTAGTTTAGCTGAAAAACTAGGAGAATCAGCTGTTTATGAACATTCCCCTAAAAAGGAAGTACACAGATAGTTCCTGTTAGTTCTATTGGAACCGTGATGTAATCCTAACATTATCACAGGCAGCTGCATGCCTCACTGGGCACCAAAGGGCCAAAGAAAGGAATGCCACTTGCTATTCCAGCCAATGTGCACCCCCCCTCCCACACACACACACACACCTTCCAATGAGTTTTGTATCCTTGGTTAATTAAATAGGGACCTGAGTCTAATTCACAGTGGATGTGGAAATGTTCTCTTCCTACCAATCTGTATACCACCTGAAAATGTTATCACTGGTTTTAGCAGAAGAGCACTTGAAATCAAATACGCCAACTCTTAAGACATTCAAATATCCAGGAGATTCCATTGAGCAACTGCAAACTTTTCAGCAAAAGGGCTCAGGTGGACTCACTGAACTGGAGCTCAGGGGAACCACTCACTGGCAGTTTAGAAGTCACTCATACAGAAAGGATAGCCAAAACCACTAACACAATGGAGCAAAGGCCCAACTTTGGGGGATGGGGTCCTGAAGGCACTCCCACACTTACGGGACAGGAGCAAGAAGAAAAGCCAGTGGCAGAAACCAAGAAGAAAGTAAGCTGTCTGAGAAATAGGAGAACAAGGCTCTCCAATATCCAGTTACCAAGTCTAATCCATCATTCGGCCTAAATCTGTATTAAATGCATCCCTGTCCTGCCACCTTCTATTCCTCATTTCAACCCCTTACCCTCGTCCATCTGTACCATGTCAATGACCTCCTTGCCACATGACCTCATGTCAGGTGTGTCCCGTCCATGACCCCAACCATCCTGCGCGGGCACATGATGGTAACCTCCTGTAATGAGGATCCAGCATGGTGCAACTGCGCATGCGACACCAGCGCTCTGCTTGCTATAGTCTATATAACCACTGTACACAATAAAGGTGGAACAGTTCTCTCCATGTGGGCTCCACAGGCCTTCTTTACGCTGGGGATCTCGCCTCAGGAACACCCCTTGCAGCCTCCCTCTCCCGACACTTGGCTCAGTCGGCAGGATGAGGTGGGTTTCCCCTCACCTCCTACTGAGAACGACCCCCGGGTGCAGGACACGTGGCCCCCTACCTCGTGGTACCCGGCGGCGGCGTACCTACTGACGTGGGCACCGCCGGAAGATTGGGATCTGTGTCGCCCGGACCCGAGGAGGCCCTGAAGGCTCTGGAGCTCCTGGAGGCTAACATCCCTACTGGCCATAGCGAAGCCGCGGGCGGGTGCCGAGCATGTTTTCGTCTGTTCTCCAACGTGCTAGCCGAGAGAACCGGGAGTTGCAGGTGCAAGTTCAGCATTTGCAGCACAAGTAAGAAGAGCTGGAGCAGCAGTTGAGTGCAACTGAACGCTGCTTGCACGGTGTGGTCGTCGGTGCCTTCTTCCCGTGCGTGGAGTCCTTTGAGCCGGCTGAGAAAGAGAACAGGTCGTGCTGTCCAGCAACTGAGGGATTGCCTGGAGGACACAGGAGGTAGGACGGACTATCCCGAAGCTTGAAAAAGCCGGCTATTCGCTCCACCCACAGTCCATCTGATTCCCCGTATGGCCAGTCCTCAAACCTGACAGCTCCTGGCAGATGACTGTTGATTATCAGGAATTGAACAAAGTGACGCCTCCTTTGCATGCAGGGGTCCCGAACATTACTGATCTTATGGATAGACTGTCACATAAACTTGGAACTTACCACTATGTTGTGGACTTGGCCAATGCCGTTTTCTCCACTGACACTGCTCCAGAGAGTCAAGAACAATTTGCCTTTACCTGGGAGGGTTGGCAATAGACCTGTGCGGCTTTACCACGAGGCAGGGCTATTTGCAGAGCCCTACCTTATGTCACGGACTGGTGGCACAGGACTTGGCCACCTGGCCCAAACCCCCTACTGTGCATGTGTCCCACTGTATTGCTGATATCTTACTAATCTCTGATTCTCTTCCGGATTTGGAACGTGGTGCTGTGAGCCTCTGAGAAGCCCTGAGGGCTGGGGGTGGACAGTCACCATGAGCCTCTGAGAAGCCCTGAGGGCTGGGGGTGGACAGTCACCAGGAGCCTCTGAGAAGCCCTGGTGGGCTAGGGGGTGGGCAGTCAACGAGGACAATGTACAAAGGCCTGGATTATCCGTCAAATTCATGGGTGTTGTCTGGTCGGGTAAGACGGAAGTTAGGCCCGATGCCATTATTGATAAACTCCAGGCATTTCCCTGTCCAGAGACGGTGAAACAGTTACAAACCTATCCAGGCCTGTTAGGGTTCTGGCAAACCTTTATACCCCACACGGCTCGACAGTGCATGTGGACAATGCAGGTTTCAGTTGGGGACTGTGGCAACGGCATGGGTCCCGGAAGGCTCCCATTGTCTTTTAGTCCCAACTGTGGAAAGGAGTGCAAGTCCGTTATTCCTTGATTGAGAAGCAACTGGCTGCTGTTTATGCAGCCCTGCTTGCAAGTGAGGCCACTACAGGCCAACTGCCACTTGTAGGGCAGAAAACCCAGGAATGGGCTAAGCAGCAAGGAATTGCTGTATCCTTTATTGTTGCTGTGGTCTCTGTGCCCAGGGCACTGCCCTGTGGTCTAAAGGGTGGTCCCCCAAGATCTACGGGGTGGAGTGTCAGGTGTGTCAGGTAAGGGTTGATAGGTCTTGGTGTCCCGTCCATGACCCCGACCATCCTGCGTGTGATGTAATGAGGATCCAGCATGGTGCAACTGCGCACGCGACAGCGCACTGCTTGCTATAGTTTATATAACCAGCATTGTACACAAAAAGGTGGAATAGTTCTCTCGATGTCGGCTCCACGGGCCTTCTTTACGCTGGGGATCTCGCCTCCAAAACACCCCTTGCAGCCTCCCTCTCCTGACACCTCCACTCTACCAACACGGTGGATTATCTAAACTACACGTTTGATCATGACATCACTGCAAAGTCCTATAGACTAGTGTCTCAAACTGAAGCATATTGTGGAGTTTCAAAGGTGGGCATAAAAATGACATATCTTTCCGTAGTGTCAATTTTCCACAATCAAAAGTGATTTTTAATCTATTAGATTAAACATAAAATTTAGGAACAATTTCATGCTTACAATGGGCTACTTTTGATGTGCCTCAGACTTCTCTATCCTTAGAGGGACACTGAGGTGGAAAAATTTCTGAGCACTGGCCAAAGTAGGTAAGACTTGAGCTTGTCTAGATTAAGAAGGGAGAGCCAAAATAAGAAAAATTGAAGATGTATAAGAGAAAAAAATCCCAATATGAATTCAAATCATCTGATTGTCTCCTACATTGGGCTCTGACGTAAGGAGAATGGTTAGCTGGGTGTGAATCCTGGCTTTACCACTTCCTAGTGATATGACTCAGGGCAAAGTATTTACCTTCTCCATGGCCTGTTTTTCTCCATTGGTAAAATGACAATATCAAAAGGCTGCTGTGAGAATTAAACATGAATACCTATGCATAGTGCCTGGCATATAGTAAGGGATCAATAAATGGTAGTTATTTTCTATAAACTCCAGCCTCTCCCAATCTGTTACAGTATTCCAAAGCTTTTATTAAGTCCTAAATTATTCTCAGACAGAAAAGTGTCTATTCTGATAAGGAGTCTTGCTATACTATTCACTCTCTCTAAGAATATTTTAAGTTCCATATGCAAAAATAAGGGAAAATTTCATTAGTCAGTTCTAGACTCCTGTGGAGATTAGAAACCTCAAAAACAACAGAAGCCAAGTCAAAATCACTTCAGTTATAATTTATTAAGTTTTAAGACACTGAAAAATAACTGAACAGATCTTGGTGATCAGTTTAATAGAACGTGCACCAATACCGAAATAAAGTGCTTTACTGAAGAGATACCATTCTGAAATACACAGGAGAGGAAGAGTACCAAAAAACCCATGTTAGGAAGAATCCAACCGCTGATCATCACCTGTTAACCAGTCCCCAGGAGGGGTTTCACAAATATATACAGATGTAGATGTTTACATAGCTTTTGTTGTCTGGGTACTAAGTACTGTGTATTCAGCAATCACTCAAATTATGAGAAGGAATTCAGGGAGGGAGGAGAAGCACCTTAAAACAGGTCTGGCCTGAAGCAGAAGGACCTGTTTTAAGTCAATCAGCCTAGCAGGAAATCGGAGTGAAAGTCTCTGATTTAAAAGACTGCTTTCCCTTTTTCTCTCACCCTAATTCCAACAGATACCCTACTTCCATTTGACTTGCCCCTCCCATAATCAGTTTCACCTAACTGCTTTCCTTTTTTTCCAAAGAAAGCTTTATTTTCCATCATCCATTTCTCAACATAAAATTTAAAGAGGGGGAAATGCTGTAATAAACATAATTTTTCTCATTCAACCCACAAAATTCCAGTAACAAATATATAAAATAAAGGTCAACTTTTCACCTATTTTATTATACTATATCTACCTTGAAGTCAAGGATAGCTTACATATTCTCAAATCTGCTCTCAGAATACAACCTAAGTTACATAAAAGGATAATTACATGCAATAAATATATCATTCTATAGGCAAGAAAAATCCTGTTTTAATTTTTAAAAATGCCAATTTCTTTAATAGCACCAAGATGTGTCTACCATAATTTTTTTTATTTCAATGAATTAACCAATTTCCAAAATATGACAAAAGTATTTTCTATTATCAGTTTCCTTTTAATTTATTTATAAAAACTAGTGCAATTCAGCTTGGTGTTTCAAAGAAAAACAATGGAGGGGAGCAGAGTCTGGCTACCTGGTACCAGAAGCCTGTGTTTTTCACTGACACATAGCCCGCAGCCCCAATGCTGACCCCTGGTGCATCAGGCCACCAGCACCCCTAGGATGTGGTCTTGAATGAGTAGCTTTGGCAGGAAAAGTTCTGGGTACCACCTAAAAACTCATGGGCTGAACTATAGGACTGAGTTAGCCTATACCTGTTATAGCATAGTAAGAAGCTAGGAAAATTCCAGGACAAGCAGAATAGGGAAACTAAGACAGAAGTTAAACAGCAGTTTACAGCCACCTAGTAAATCCTATCTTCCCTGAACCAAGGACACCTAAGAGTAAATGGTTTGGTCCTAGACAGTTTTTTCAGTGGTTAGAGCATTAGCCCTCAGACTGAAGGGTCTCGGGTTCAATTCCGGTCAAGGGCACCCCATACTGGATGTCCCAAGCGAGTGCAGAAGGCAACCAATTTAAAAAATATCCTCGAGTGAGGATTTAAAAAAAAAAAAAGTAAGTGGTTTGCACTTCTCCCCAACCAGAAGGTAAATAGCTTAACTCACCTTACTCAAGGAGACAGATAACAGAAATCCTATTAAGTGCCATTTGCCAACCACACCAAAGGACAGACAAATTAAGAGAATAAATCTCACTTTGGTACATCAGCATAAAGCTGATGAATATTCTATTGATCTGCCCCTAAGATCTCCCCTAAACGCCCAGCCTTTAAAACTGAAAATGAAGGTCCCAGGGCACTGTCCCTCCAGGGAGCATGACTGTGTCATTCCCTTCCCCCTCTCCTTCCTCCACGGGCATCTATCTCCTAAACTCCAAGGGAACCCACAAGACTTGCAATGAGAGGAGCAATGGGCAGTGGTAGCTCATCCCAGGCTAACCGCCAAACGTGTCTCCAAGGCTCCCTTTTCTGACTTCGCAGTGAGCCAAAGCAGCCCAGCCTAGGCTCTCCTATTGCTTCTTCTATGCCCTTCCTTGTTTCACTGTCCTAAGTATATTTTGCTGCAGTCAATAAACTCTTGCTTTTCTACACTTAGTTCTCAATTTAAATCTTTCCTTCAAGACAAGAACGCAGGTCTCCTTATTTCACTGGTAACACACTCTCTCTAAAAAAGCAATGGAAAAAATATCTTCAAGTGAGGATTAACAAAACAAAACGGAAAAAAAAAAAGAATATTCTAATGAAAAAATAGCTAAAATGTCATCATTTTGTAAAACCTAATAAAATAATGGATCTAGACAATGGATAAGGGATCAACGGCCATGAACATCACAAAACAGAGAGACAATCAACACTGCATGACTACAGCTAGAGGTATATGTCACCAACTACAAAGCAGTTTTACCAAAAAATAGAAAAAATCAAATCAAGATCTAATTACTACTCACAGGAAATAAAAGAAGAAGAACATGTTAAACCACATATTAAATAAAAGCATGACAACAGGTAACCACCTATTATAATTCTTAATTATGATGACACTACAAAATAAATATTTCATGATACATATACGGATAAGTTCTCTTTGTGATTATCTTTATCTTAAAAGATGAAAAAGTCATCAAGTATTAGCTTGTTTATGGACGTATTTATTGTGATTGGACAGCAAAATTAACAGCTCTGGAGTTGCTGATCTCAGAAATATTTTCTTTCCTAGTACTACTAAACTTTCTTTCACTTGGAAAAATATACCACAGCTGAGCCAAGAAGTAGCAAGTCCCTGCTTCTAAGAAGATATCTTTAAGAGTAAGTAAGCGAAGAAACTGGATCCGGTTCAGCAGCCTCAGGGGAGACAGATCAGTATGAACTGACCCTCAAGTGCACTGGCGAGAGGTGCTATAAGCCAGTTCTCAAAGTGATCCATGATATCTGGCGCTGCTCAAGCACCTTTCAGGACATCCATGACATCAAAACTATTTTTATAATCATGCTGAAATGTTATTTGTGATTTTCACTATACTAACATTTGACTAATGACATATAAATAAGGGTGTGTAAAATTGCTGGCACCTTCGTGAGGTAAGACAGTGGAGCCAACTATACAGGTAATCATTGTAGTCCTCACCATTATGAGCTCAGTGGGGGGAAAAATGCCAGTTTCACATAAGAATGTCCTTGATGAAACAGTGAAAAGGAACAATTGTGTGACATCTTGCCCTTGCACACATTTCTTTTTAATATTCTGTGTGACAAAATAGGAAGCACACATAAGAAGCCAGGCTATACACTGATGTATGGTAGTTGTCTCAGGAAAAGAAATTGTGCCAATGGTTTGATTTGCAAGCTGACCTAGCAGATTTTCCCCCCATAGAATATCATTCTTATATAAAATAACAAAAAGACAAACTGAATACTGAAAATTGAGTATTGGTAGACATATTCTCAAAAATGAACAAAGCAATCCTGCTGCTTTAGGGAAAATATCTGACATATTTGTTGTCAGTGATAAAATTCAAGCTTCCAAGCAAAAATTAGGTTTTTGGAAAAATTTTATCTGCCACCAGAAACATGACAGGCTTTCTCAATACTTAAAAATTTTTCTGATAGGATCACTGGTGATTTTTTTCAAATGGTATCATAAAATGAGCCAACATTTGAAAAGAGTTATATAATTCTGTGAATCAATATTTTCAAAATTATACATGTGTGTAAAAAGTCAAAATGCAAGACAGACCAGTAGATTCAAATATAAAATAATGAGAAAAGCTTATTGATATGGGTTCAGATTACACTCTGCAACTTGAAGAAACTGTCACTCGTAGAGTTTTGGTGTAATATCAAAGAGAATATCCACAATCATCTAAATAAATAGCATTAAAATATTTCTATCTTTTCCAACTGAAGGTCTGTACGGGGCTAGACTTTCTTCATTTATTTCAGCCAAACAATAAATCACAAGAGATTGAATGCAGAAACAGGTACCAGAATCCAGCTGTCTTCTATTAAGCCAGACATTTTTAAAAGTTGCAAAAATGTAAAATGATGCCACTCTTCTCACTTATTTTAATAGTTATTTTATCATAAAGAAGTGTTATTTGTTATTTATGTTAACCTATAATGGGGTTATTATTTTTTAATGAATACTCTAATCTTTCCTGTTTGAATTTCTAACACAGGAAATACTGACAAATATAACCCAACATAAACAACAGTCCTTAATAATTTTAAGGAGTGTAAAGTGGTACTGAAACCACAAGTTCAAAAACTATAACTCCAATGTTTGGAGCCCAGGTCAAAGCTGTGCTTATTCAATTGAGCTTTCAGACATGGCATTTTTCTTTGATTTGCCCTTGGAACAAAACACCAAAATTTGGGAGCCCAGTGGGGGGAAGGCGAGTGACAGACCAAGACCACTAACCACCACCAGTTTTATTCTAGTTACAAGTCAGGGTCATGGGAATGAGCACAAGGGTGGCTTCTGGGATCCTGCTAATATTCTGCTTCTTCATCTGAGTGCTGGTTACACAAGTGTGTTTGGTTTGTGAAAATTCAGTGAGCTGCACACTTAGGATATATGAATTAGGAGATATGCATAACCTAGTATATGTATATAGGATACACATTTTCCCCAGTAGATATACTTCAATACATTTTTTAAATTCATAGTTTAAAATGCATAACAATTTCCACTTTGTTTTTCCAAGCGCATGATGGCTTTCAACTAACCAGAGTCTTCACACATAACTTACTTTAGAAAAGAGTGAGAAAAATAACTCAAAATTTTAATTTAAAAACCTCAATATACACAACTGTAACTTTTTGGAATTAAGAACTATATACTATCTTTGGCAGCTACCTTACCAAGACTAAGAAGAGAAGTCTGTGCTTATTTCTCAAGTTTTCAAAACCAATGAAGTCATAATAATAAAAAAAATAAAATACAATTTAAAAAATGAAATTTCCCAATTACAAGTGAAACTAAAGATGAATTCCCTTTATTATTTGTCTTAATCCTCACCCAAAAACACTTTTTCCATTGATTTTTAGAGAGACTAGAAGGGAGGGAGGGAGACAAAGAGAGAAAGAGAGAGAGAAACATCGACATGAGAAAGACACATCAATGGTTGCTTCCTGCAAGCAAGCATCCTGGCCGGGGATCTAACCTGCAACCCAGATATGTACCCTTCACTGGTAATCGAACCCGAGATCCTTTGGTGCACAGGCCAACTCCCTAATCACTGAATCACAATGGCCAGGGCAAGATGAATTCCCTTTAAGGTATTAAAGTGATGAAGGGGCCACTAACTATGCTACTTTTCAGCATATCACTACAAAAAACAGGTAATAAAAACTGGAAGAAAAAAGACAAATGGTCATTATTTAAAATGAAATAACCATCTTCATAAAACATCCAAAAGAAAAACTAGCCATTAAAATATAATAAGAGTTCAGCAAGGCCAAAAAATATTAAATACAGAAAGATTAGCTGATTAGTTTACAGTTATATCTATGGACATATATATCAATAGGATTCCCCTATACTGGGTGGGAGGAGAATACAATAAAAAAAACTTCATTCACAGTAGAAACAAAAACTGAGATACTTAGAAATTAATCTAAGGCACAAGACCATGGAGAATAATTTTAGACTCTATGACCTATAAACAAGTGGTAGTAATAAAAATGAAAATAAAAACAAAAACCACTGCAGAATTCAAACAAGAAGAGACAAATTATAGAAACATATTTTGTTAACTAAGAACAAAGAAATAGCCCGGCCATGCATGGCTCAGTGGTTGAGCATCGACCTAGGATCCAGGGGATCGGGGTTCGATTCCCGGTGAGGGTACATGCCCCGGTTGCGGGCTCAATCAATGACTCTCTCATCACTGATGTTTCTATCTCTCTCTCTCCTTTCCTCTCTCTGAAATCAATAAAGATATATTTAAAAAAAAAAAAAAAAAAACAAAGAAAGACTTCCTAAGTAAGATCTGGAAGGTAAAAAAAAAAAAATGGATGGATCTAACTATAACAAAATTAAATATTCTGTTCCATAAAGGATTTCAACAAAAACACCTAACGAACAGGTAAAAAACTAAAGGATATTTGCACCATTTAAAATCCAATGAGACTGCCCGGCCATCATGGCTCAGTGGTTGAGCGTCCACTCATGAACCAAGAGGTCGCAGTTTGATTCCCCGTCAGGGCACATGCCTGGGTTGCGGGCTCAATCCAAGGTAGGGGGCCTGCAGGATGCAGCTGATCAATGACTCTCTCTCATCACTGATGTTTCTATCTCTCTTTCCCTCTACTTTCCTCTCTCCAAAATAAAAAAAAAAAACATTTTAATTTAAAAATAAATAAAATCCAATGAGATTAACATGTAAAATATACCAAAACAACAACAACAACAAAGCTCCTATAAATTAGGGCAGAAAAGCAGAGAGGGGGATAAGAAAATCTAAAACAAGAGGAAAAGAACATATAAATGCCAATTTTTCAAAAGAGAAACCCACACAGCTAATAAACATATGATAGGATACTCAACTGCATTAGTAATCAGAGAACTGCAAATAAGAACAGCAACATCACTCAATCTGTTGCATCAGATTGGAAAAAATGATAAGGTCAGAAAATATCAAGTGCCAGCAAGAATGTGGGGATAACAGCTGGCAAGAATGTAAACTAGCACCATTCCAGAAAATCTGGCAGTACTTGATGAAATTATGTATACGCCTGAGAGGGTGCTGTAGGGGAAAGGGGGAACATGAATGGGCATAGATGACCGGCAAAGATACAAAAAAAAAAAAATGACAGGCTTTTTGAGTACCAATAACGATAGTGGGCCATGAACTTGTTACCAAACTCAAGGGGTTCGCCTCTTGGTGTGCTCTAGCTTAGACTGCTCTATTCAAGAACGAGATGTGGCTGTCCCAAAGTAGTTTTCTTTTACTTGCAGCAAGCAAAAGAGGGTAATTCTGTCCAAAGCTCTGTCCCTCAGAAAGGAAGCTTAGCCGTTGCTCATATACACTATTTAGTCAATTACATTGCAGATGGCTACGTTTATGGGTCGAGTTCCTGTCAAGCTCATCCTGTTTACAGCTGGTCTACAAAATACTGTCCAACGTTTCAACATTTAGCAAAAACAGCATTTAGTAAGAACGGCCCAGACTTGAGAACCTTGTCCTATCTAACAAACTCAGCATGCACTCAAGTCTACACACCTGATCTGGGGGGAGCAGAGGAGGGGGTCCCCAAATTATACATTCCTTCATTGAACCAATATGCATTAAGTACCTCTACACCAGGTACTGTGTTGGGAACACAGTAGCCAAGATCAGGTCCTTGCCCATAGTTTCCATTCTAGCAATGAAACAATGAAAAGTAAACAAAGTTCTGGCAAGAGTGTGATAGCTACTACAACAGATATTAAATGAGTGATTGTGACAGGGAGTAATGGGAAGAGCGGTGCAACTTTTCAGAAGATTGCCAACAAGAGGTTGGCTCTCAGATGTGCAGAAAGAAAATTAACTACGCATTGCCCTATCCCGGTAGCTCAGTTGGTTGGAGCATCATCCTGATACAGCAAGGTTGAGGGTTTGATCTCTGGTCAGGGCACATACAAGAAGCAACCAATGAATGCACAAATAAGTGGAACAACAAATCAACGTTTTTCTCTCTCTCTCTCTCTCTCTCAAAATCAATAAAAATTGAGAGGGGAGGGGAGGGGAGGGGAGGGGAGGGGAGGGGAGGGGAGGGGAGGGGAGGGGAGGGGAGGGGAGGGGAGGGGAGGGGAGGGGAGGGGAGGGGAGGGGAGGGGAGGGGAGGGGAGGGGAGGGGAGGGGAGGGGAGGGGAGGGGAGGGGAGGGGAGGGGAGGGGAGGGGAGGGGAGGGGAAGAAGAGAAGAAGAAAGAGAAAAAGAAGAAAGAAAGAAAGAGAGAGAGAGAGAGAGAGAGAGAAAGGAAAGAAGAAAGAAAGAAAGAAAGAAAGAAAGAAAGAAAGAAAGAAAGAAAGAAAGAAAGAAAGAAAGAAAGAAAGAAAGAAAGAAAGAAGAAAGAAAGAGAGAGAGAGAGAGAGAGAGAGAGAGAGAAAGAAAGAAAGAAAGAAAGAAAGAAAGAAAGAAAGAAAGAAAGAAAGAAAGAAAGAAAGAAAGAAAGAAAGAAAGAAAGAAAGAAAGATAGATTAATTAACCAGGCATTCAGCAAGCTGGGCAAAGACATCTCCAAGAAATGCATTCAGGGTCATCAAATACAAAGTCACCATACCACAGGTATGTGTCCTGAAGATGACTTTTAGGTATTTCCTGTAACTAAACCCCCAGGAACAACATTTAAAACTCCTGTTATATAAAGTGTAGACTACAATGATTACTGCATGAATCCAACATATTTTGACCAAAAAATTCATCCTTTTTAGGGGGAAAAAGGAACTAGCCATGTAAATATTCTCTCTAAATGTTTCTGGAAAATTACTAGGATCCACCAATTTTTGCTTCATTTGTAAGTAGAAATTGAGTACCCATATATCTCTTCCACCGCACAATGTGAGGAAATGAGGATAAACATTAGTTTCTGTCCTTGAGGAGCCTCCACTTCATACACTCATTGATTTTTATGATTAAAAGCCAACATTTTCTGCATGTTTGCAACCTGCCAGGCACTGTTCTACAAGTTTTTACACACACTTGTCTTCACTTAATACTCACAGCAACATAATACTATATATATTACTTCCACTTTAGAAATGAGAAAACAGGTTAAAAAAAAAACAAAAAACTTGCCTTTAGTCAAAGATTTAGTAAGTGTCAGAGCAGGGATTCAATCCAGATCTTTCCAACTTCAAAGCCTATGTTCTTAACCACTGCACTCATATTCCCCCTGGAATATCCTCAGTGGTTTTCACAGTGTAGTCCCTGAACCAGCAGCATCACTATTACCTTGGAATTTATTAAAAGTGCAAAATTTCTGGGCCCACCCCCAGACCTACTGAATTAGCAACCTAACTTGTAAAGAGCCCTCCAGATGATTGGGAGGCATGATGAAGTCTGAGAACCACTGGTCTAAAGTTTTTATATTCAACTTAATTGTATGCACGTTAAATGATTATCATTTTGAAAATTCCAAAATATAAAATTTTGATCCTATTCAAAATGCCTCTAAATATATCAAAATAGTATTAATTCATTTCCTCATTGCCAAAATTACAGCAACTCCTCCCATAAACTTGACAAAACACCTAATCTGTACCCTGATTAGACCATACAAAAAAAAGAAGTCTACACTGATGGGTCTTACAGGGAACTGAGCTAAATTCAAAACATGGAAAGAGCACAGAGATCCAAACAGAATCTCCACAAGTTAAACAGAGCCATATTAAGAAGAGGAAAAAACTATTCTGAATATAGCAGAAGCTTGAAAATCTTGATCCATAGTTCCATAATCCTTTTTATCCCTGGTTCAACACCAAATTTTTACATCACTTCAACAAACCTCCACTTGCCAAAAAAAAAAAAAAAAAGTTACAACACTCAGAAATATTTCTTAAGATTCAAATTGCTTTCAGTAAACATATATAGACACTGTCTCTCAAAGAGCTTGTTTTTGTCATGAGTAAAGCTAACCAGATGCTTTTACAACATAAACTACAGCAAAAAGTGCTAAAGTTCTCCCTGTCATTTACCTAGACCAGCCCTTTATAGCATCCTACCTCACCTTCTCTTTTCAAAGCAATATTTAGGCCAAGAGCCTTCTTTCCTCCCCCAACTCAAGTTCTCAATCTGGAGCAGTAGAGTCTATGTATATTCAAGTTTGCCTATTTCTAATAAAGCCTTTTTTTAGGGAGAGGAAGACAAAGTATCAAAAGTAAGTATATCCAAACACCTACCCAGAATGAGAGCCTACCATGTGCTGAAATACTCTTTTAATCTATTCACTTGCATATTCAAGTCATTTTACAAGGTTCAGTATTCTACTTTTTTTTTAATTAAAAACAAATTTGAAGATTAAATAGGTAACTATCCCAAGTCTGGACCACAGGATACCTATGAACTTGAGTTAGAATGCTTACTGATGTGATTCAAGTCGTCAAGGGTGCAGAATGCACTAGGAAGCCCATACTCAGGCAAGTTTTTAATCTGCTTGGCTACTTACAACCACCCACCCTTCTACGCTCACCTTCATCCAAGGGCTGGCACTGGTGGGAGCTACCTTTCCAGAAGGAATGGCACCTATTTATTTTCCCCTCCCAATCACCAACAAATTCCCTGAGGACCACAGTTGGTTCCAAGGAAGGATTTACCTAAGTTCTTCTCCACACAGAGTTCAGTGGGACCAAAATAAACACATTCCCATTTACATTCTTCTCCTGCCTTTTAAAAGTCCAGTGCTTGCCCTGGCCAGTGTGGCTCAGTGGTCAGAGTGTTGGCCCAAGCACCAAAGGGTCTTGGGATCGATTCCCGGTCAAGGGCACGTACCTGGGTTGCAGGTTCGTCCAAAGCCCAGTGGAGGCACATGCAGAAGGCAATCAACTGATCTCACATCAATGCTTCTCTCTCTCTCTCTCTCCCCCTCTCCCCCTCCCTCCATCCCTCTCACTCTCTAAAAACCAATGGAAAAATATCCTCAGGTGAGGATTAACCAAAAAATAAAAAATAAATTAATTAAAAAGTCCAGTGCTTTCTGCAAAAACGTCTCTCCAATGTAATCATCCTAACTAGTCCTTATTCTCCACTAACACTGCCACTTCTATCCCTAAAATGGGTACTGCTTTTTATCAAAGCAACAGCTATGTGTTCTCATCTCCCTTCTCTAACAACCTCACCAAGCTATCCTTGGAACAAACAAGCTTGAGGAACAGCTCCTACCATCAGCAGGGTTCCTATGTGAAGCAGGGTGATAATCATGCTCTCCTAAAAGATTAAAAAGATATACATGAGCATTCAAGAAAAAATAAAATGCCTGATAAGGACCAATAAATCCACATTCTGTTCTGGGTTCTGGACCACAAGGTGCACCAGAAAGGCTTTTTAGTAGAAGTTATTTCTAAAATTACCAACAATTCCTTTCACTTTAAGCTGTTGTTTTCTTCCATCCAAGAAAGCTCATTTAATAAAACTGACTTAAATCACTGATTGCAATTCTCTCTGAATTGCAATTACAACAGAAACAGTTGTAGTACATTTGTACCTTTGCCAGTGAAATGCTACAAGGAAAAAAAAACCTGATTGAAATTTCCAAAAAGCAGCACCCAGTGCACCATCTAGTGGAAGTCAAAAAGGGGAAGTCAAAGAGATCCTATGTTAAGAACCCAAGCAACTACTTTATATAAACAGCCTAAATCTCCTTGCAATTTCCCACACGTCAAGACAGCTATAACCATCAGAAGACAGGACTCATTTTCCATACAAATTCACAGATGATAAAGGTTTCTTAATGGAAATTTTTCCTTGGGTGCTAGAAATTTTAATTTGACAGAAGAGGAAAAATGAAGTAAAGGCACTATTGCAAAAACAAATAAAAAGAATCAGAGCCAGGTGACAGGGTGGGATGCCTCATCCTACATAAATAAGTTATGTCAAAACATACATGTTACAGGCAGCAGATGCATTTACCATGAAACAAGGGATTATTTCACAATTAGAACAGTTTCATTCAGTTATTCATAAGACATTTCCATGTTCTTGATGACTAATAAATTTAATATAATGAAATAATTCTCTTGAGTTCCCCAAGCCTTGACATCATTCAAAAGGTTCCTCCCAAATAACCACCTAACCCTGCTCTCCATTAACACCTACACTCCCTTCCTTGACTTATTCTAATTAAGGAAGAAATGACTTTTACACTTTCAACCTTTCTCCCAAATTGATAGTAAAAATTTTCCAAACAAAGTCCCTCTAAGTTGTGACCAAAATATATTACACTTCATTTTTATTTGCCTTCTGCAGATTATTTCAATTCAAGTTAACAAACACTGCTGAAATTCACTGATGCAAACATAAGTAAGGTTCTCTAATTTGGAACACTTCCCAAAATTTAAAATAGAGATTTTCACATAGCACCACCCAGTTTTGTTTTGTTTTGTTTTGTTTTTTGTTTTGTTTTGTTTTGCCTGTGTGAAAAAATACCTTTCTGGTGTGATTCAGACTATCTTAGCAACCTCAGAGAAAAAAAAAAAATCCACCTAACAGACAATATTTCTTTACTGGGAAATAACCATCTCCATCTTTGACTCATGTACATGTGATCGAATGGGTATGCAGAAGCTTGCTTGATGGTGGGGACCTTGCTGGGTCCTGGATTAAATCCTTTAGAGGTACAAAATCGAGTAGGAGTTAACTAACCTGGGGCAAAAGTCCTTTCATCTCTAGGGCGTTGAGTCTATGTACCTGTAAAATGAGCAGGATAAATACTACCTGCCTCCCGGATGGCAGGAGGATACTAAAATTGACGCGATGCTTTGAGCTTCTCAATTAAAAGACCTAAATGTAAATAGGAGTTGGTAGAAGGGAGTGCACCTGGAAAGGGAGAACACTGCTCCAAGAGTCCACACTGTGCCATTACTGCTAAAACCTGGCGACCTTCACCATCTCTCTTGTGAACAAATGGTGAATGAAAAGGTTACATTAAGCACGTCAAAGAAAAGGTAACAGCGCTTCAAAGTGCTTCTTTATAAGTAAATCAAATCATATAGTTAATTGCCTAGGACTTGTCTGCAAAGTGTTACTGCATGAGTAGCAGGTGCATCCCTAAAACCCAAAGATTGTTTTTAAAGAGGCCTTTTTTAAAACAACTTTGAAAGCTGTTTAAAAATTAGAGAGAAAAAAGAGTAATTCTACTCTCACGCATGAGTGACAGAAACAAGGTCCCACCCCCACAATCCTTTCAAACTTGCAGAGGCATTCCTCCCTTTCGTTGCTATCGCGCCGCTCCCCACTTCAGAGCAGGCAAAGGTGAGTCACCCTACTTCTGTCTACTTGTCACTTGAGCAAAAGCTCTCAAACAAGTTCACGTTAAAAGCTGCTTTTAATTTAAAAAATAAGTAAGCAATGTTAATGTGTAAATCTCACTGCAAAGCGCCTGTCTCCAGAAAGTGTGTAATTAACACTACCCAAGTAGAGATACCTTTCTCAATTTAAAAAAAAAAAAAAAAAAAAGCTTTTAAAATTGAGCAGCTTATCACTCTATCAGTGGGTCCTTCTCCCCAGGGTGCTGACTCTGACTCAATTCCGCGGCTTTTCGCTCCACCTGCACGTCCTCCCGCCCTCCCTCGGGCCCAGCCGCCTCGCCCCGAATCCAGCGAGGTCCCCAAGGGGTCCCGCCCGAGCTGCCGGGGCCCCACGCCCTCCGGTCCCCCCGCCCGGCCCCGCCCCCACCTCCCCGCAAGGTACTGCCGCCGCCCCGCGGGCTTCGGGCGGAGGCGCCTCGAGGCGGGAGGGCGGCTCCGGTGACTCGTCCCGGCCGCCGCCGGCCCCAGCAGCAGGGGAAGCAGATCCCACCGCCCGCCCCGCGCCGGCTGTCCAGTGGGCACTGCAGCCCCGGCGCCCCATTACCTGCTCCGGGCTGCGTGGCCGCGGGAGGCGTGCTCGCTCCGGCCCCTGCAGCGCCGGGCTGGGAGGCGAGCGGGAAGACAGCAGCGCGGCCGCCGCAGAGGACAAACAGAAGCCGGCGGGCGCTGCACACACGATCCCAGCCGGAGCCGGGCCCCCACCTCCAGCCCCGCGAGTAACCAACTGAGCCCCTCCCTCGACGAGGCGGGGCCACGGTGGAGGGGGCGGGGCTGGGCGGGGCCTCGCCTCCCGCTGGGCGGGAGCGCCACGGACGCTTTGTATGAGGCGCCTGCTGATAGGTTGCATTAGGGTTGGGCGTCTCAGACTTGAAGACAGCTTCGCCAGAGCAGCCCTCTGATTGGTCGGCAAGAGAAAACAAAGCGGAGCCCTGATTGGTGACAGCTCGGTAGCTCCTCTCCCCTGCTTTCAAGCACCGGAAGCTCCGCCTCCATTCGCTTAATTCCTAGGTGGCGGCAGGACCGGCTGCGGCCAGAGGACCAGCTGCCTACCTGCCGGGACCTCAGGCACCCGGTTCCTGTGTCAGGTGTGACCTCCCCCTACAGCGACTCTTTGATTTGCGTATGAACTTGGTGAATCACATCTAATCTTTAACATCACTTGGATGTTGAGAAGTCAGGTGAGCATTTTTTAAGTGCTGCATAAGATTCAGAGGGAAATTGTATGCAAAGAAAAGGCATAAAATATTTTCACCTGATAAAATTATACGTGACTTTATTACCTTTTCGTGTTCCATGTAAAGCACGTATTACTTTTATAATTAAAAAACAAAACAGAAAATGAGTAAAAGGCAGAGAATGGTAAAGGCAAATTTTTGAGGATATCCGGGGAACTAACTCCTCCACAGTAGAAGAAAATACAGTAATATACGCAACAGCTGAGTGCCATCAAAAAATATGTATTGATATCAACCCCTTTCAGTTCTCTTAAGGGACTTTACAAATATGACAGGTTCCCCACACTCTTTCCTGAGTACCTACCACTTTTCCAACACATGGTGTAGAATGCACTACACTGTAAACAGATCCTCCCCGACAGGAAGAATTTAGAATCCAAAATACCAAATTAATAAAGCTTTAATAAACAAGTCAAAAGTAGACAACAGAAAGAAATTCAGAAGATATAAATTGGAAAGCTCAGCTAAGGCAGAGAATTATAAGAAAGGAATGTGACAGAGCTTCAAGATGTGACTCAGGCTTTGCAAATCGAAGGCAGGAGGGAGGAGGAGGGAGTTGAGATGATTATCAATGACCCACAGTTAAGTAATCTGAGATCCAGACCACATCAGCCAGGCCCCAAGTCAACATATCTTACCTGGGGACCACACTCACTTAACTCTGGCTATCTTACTCTTCTATTTGTTCTTGTCATTCCCATGAGGTTCTGAAACATGCTATTTGAAATGAAGCACTTCCCCCAACAACTCTATATATTTATTAGTTGTAAAAAAAAAAAAAAATAGAGGTTGATAAAACCAAACCTAAGGGAGGAAAGGAATGTTTAGGTAAAAATGAACTTGTAAAGAAGTAAGGACAAGAAACCTGATACAAATCAGCTTTTCTCTCTTTTTCCCTGAGAATAAGATAAAGCTCTTTAAAGGACAGTACCCTCATTACCTAACAAATATTTTGCAGAATGCTTGTAATACATAGACTCCAAAACAATAGTCTGAAAATGTGTTCCAGTGTACTCTGAGCAAGTAACTTAGTGCTGAGGTCTAATTGTGTTTAAATATATATGAAAAAAAAAGCCCTGGCCAGTTAGCTCAGTTGGTTAGAGCATTGTCCCATTGGCTAAGGTTTCAGATTTGATACCTAGTCAGGGCACATACAAGAACGGGGGTGGGAGGGAGATTAACCAATTAACATGCATATATACATTGCCCCTGGACATGGACAATAGGGCAATAGGGTGGTGAAGGGCCTGGGGCAGGGCTGGAAACAGGTAGAGGGGGGCAATGAGGGGAAAAAAGAGGGGAACATTTATAATACTCTCAACAATAAAGATTAAAAACAAAAGAAAACCTAAGAATCGCTGAAAACATTAAGATTTACTAAATGAACTTTGTGGGGACTCAAGAGTTTATACTATTTTCTATTATCTTCTGCATATTTTGATATGTTATAATGTTTTAGCAGAGTACATTAAAACTGAATTTGCTGTCTTTTATTATTAATAGAATTTAGTGGAATTAGTAAAATATTTTGTTTATTGGTTTGTATTAAAAGAATTCCAACAACAACAAAAGAATCAATGAATGCATAAATAAGTGGAACAACAAATCGATGTTTCTCTCTCTGTCCCTTCCTCTATAAAATCAATAAATAGAAAAAGAAAACAAGAGGTGGTAAGTTGAACTTGCACCATTAGCGGAATTATAAGGAAAGAGATCCAGCTCCACTTTGGAGGGCCAATCAGAGGGAATGCTGGGAAATGTCAGTAACTCAGTGCATCCAGCTGACTGTGGCAGATGAATCAAAAGAAGTAGTAACTAAGTAAATTTTTAAAAGTAAGTTAAGCCCGGTCGGGCGTGGCTCAGCGGTTGAGCATCGACCTGGGATCCAGGCGATCAGGGTTCGATTCCCGGTCAGGGCACATGCCCAGGTTGTGGGCTCGATCAATGGCTCTCTCATCATTGATGTTTCTATCTCTCTCTCTCCCTCTCCTTTCCTCTCTCTGAAATCAATAAAGATATATTTAAAAATAAATAAATAGTAAGTTAAAAATGTAATCTTTAAAATACATGGCACAGTGCTTCAAAGCCACTGAAAAATAATCTCTGCACCTGAATAATAGACTTTAAAAGTTAATTATAAAGATAGAGGTGTTATAGACAGTTAGACAGACTTGAGCAGAGCAAAGACAATGAGCCAGGTACAGAAACTCACCAGGGTAGAAAGCCACGATGCCTAGCAAGGGGCAAAACTGGGAAAACAATAACCTTGTCCGCAGGATAACCTTTCCTCTCCTAACATATTGCTGGTCATTCAGTTTGGACCCCCTGACTTTTCTTCCCTAAAGATAACATCTAGGCCTCAGTTATATTTCAGCTGCAGGCCCAGAAAAGCAGCAAAACCAGACAAGTGATGCAGTGGCTGCCTCAGGACCAGCTGCACTGACTAATGACCCCTTGCCCTGTCGCCAACCAATCAATGGAGAACTGACTCTGAAGAGCACACCTGGAAAGCTGATGAATAGTCTATTGAGAGCCTCTCCTGAGAACTCCCCTAAGATTTCCACCTGCAAGAGAGAGATAGGTACCCTCAGAATGAAGGACCCAGCGTTTGCTCTCCTCCAGGGAGCACACCTGCACCATTCCCTCCCCCATTTCTTCCTTTGGAAGGGACCCCACGAGACTTGCAACCAGAGGAGTGAGGATGAAAAGGGGCCACATGCTAACCGGACTAGCTCAGGGAGGGCCTGCATAGCAGCTTTGAAAACTCAGAGACCTAAAGTAACCACAAAGGATGGTCTGAAATGAAAACTTTTTAAATTAAAAAGCAGTTTATGGTAGGTAGTCATGTCCCAGGCCGGTATCTTCCCTGACAAAGGTCAATCTTTACTTAACTCAGCCTGTCAATTGACTTGTTGCATCTACAATAACATATCGTTGGAGTGTCAAAGTAATTTTCCTTTTTCCAGACCCCACCCCTCAAAGCACAGGCACAGCTCTGCAGAGACCACAAATCCCCTCGTTGTTATTGAGTTAATTGTTGACTGTTAACTATCCTGTCCCCACCTAAGTAAAAGAAGTGTGTGTGTATCATTTTACATTTTATCCAATCCCAGAGGCTTTCCCGTTTTGCTTTCTCCCTGCTTCCTAACCTTTCACCAATGGATTTCATGTAAACCACTTACTCTCCCCCTTTGATTGTAATGCGTAAAACACTCCCCCCCTTTGATTGTAATGCATAAAACAAGGTACAAAACTGCCATTCTCTGGAGCATCACTTCAATCCGTTGAGATTCTGCTTCCTGCTTCCTGGCACGTGTCGACAGTTTGGCTCAAATAAATTGACAAAAACTCTTCACAGGTTTGAATGTTTCTTATGGTAACAGGAGCAATGAACAGCGGCAGCTCTTCCTGGGCTAACCCTCTAAACTGTCTCCAAGACGCCCTTCTCTCTAACTTCCCAGTGAGCCGAAGCAGCCCGGCCTAGGCTCTCCTGTTGCTTCGCCTATGCCCTTCCTTGTTGCTCTGTCCTAAGCATATTTTTGCTGCAGCCAATAAATTCTTACTTACTTTGCTACACTTTGCCTCTTGATTGAAGTCTATAGAATCCAAGGGCAAAAATAAGTCAGTCCTCAGGAAGGCAGGAGCCAGGACGGGAAAAGCCATGAGGGTCTCAGCTGAAGTTTTCTCTGTCTTCAAACCTGCCACTATCTACACTTCCGCTTGATTTTTGTCTGGAAAAGTTTTCCCAGCTCCTAAGTCCATGAGTCAGATCAAAGCTACCTCCCTCCACACACAGAGATTGAATTAACCACATCGATTAAATCCCAAATTCTATAGAAAGAAAATATTTTGGCCCAGCCTGGTCTCCTCTTCCCTTCCCCATCACTTGTGATCAGGGAGTGATGGGGAGGGGAGTCATCAACATGGCTTTGGAGGCCCATCCCTACTAATGGGCAGAGATTTCCCAGAGAATAGGCACTGGGCAGATTACCAGATAAGGATCATCATGTCCCCTGCATTTTTGTGGGGTTTTTTGCTTGTTTGTTTTTTAAGGGTAGTTAAAAATTATTTAAAGTGAAAAATAAATTAATTAAATTATTTTTCAATTATAATTGACATATAATATTATATTAGTTTCAGTGATTAGAAATTATATAATTTACCAAATGATCATCCTGATAAATCTTATGCCCATCTGACACCACACAGTTATTACAATATTATTCCCTATGCTGTACTTTACATTCCTGTAACTATTCTGTAACTACCAATTTGTATTTCTTAATCCCTTCACCTTTTCTACTCATCCCCCTAAACCCCTTCCCATCTGGCAACTGTCAAAATGTTCTCAGTGTCTATGAGTTTGGTTCTGTTCTGTCTGTTCTTTTATTTTGTTTTTCAGATTCAATTGTTGATAGCTATGTATTTATTGCCATTTTATTATTTGTATTTTTTATCTTTTTTTTTTCCTTCTTAAAGTAGATCCTTTAACCCCCTGCGTTTTCTTTTCTTTTCTTTTTAAAATGTATCTTTATTGATTACAGAGAGAGGAAAGGAGTGGGAGAGAGAGAAATAGAAACATCAATGATGAGAGTCATTGATCAAGGCCACAACTGGGCATGTGCCCTGACCGGGAATCGAACCCCGATAGCCTGGATCCTAGGTCGACGCTCAACTGCTGAGCCACACCTGGCCGGGCTAATCCCCTGTGTTTTCTTTTGGCTTTTTGGGCTTTTTAAAAATATATCTTTATTGATTTCAGAGAGAGGACAGGAGAGGGAGAGAGAGATAGAAACATCAATGATGAGAGACTCATTGATCGAGCCCGCAACCCGGGTATGTGCCCTGACAGGGAATCGAACTCCGATCGCCTGGATCCTAGGTCGACTCTCAACCGCTGAGCCAGGCCTGGCCGGGCCCCCCTGCGTTTTCAGTAGTCCGTCAATTGGGCTCTATTTTCTATTCAGCAAAAGTCTTTGCCTGTCTTTTCACACTAAAATGGAGGCCCAGAGGCCAGGCCAAAGCCTTCAATGTTGATTTCCAGCTTTCTTGAAATCTCTCTCTCTACTTCAGTTGGCTTCCAAATGCCAAGTACCTTGTCTTTTCCAGTTTCAAGTTGCCATTCCCATTTAGGTCTTCTACTGATTCTCGACGTCCCTGTCTAAGTGCACTGCTTGACCTCAGTTTATTTAAAGAGCAAAAGCACGTGCCAAGTTGGCAAATGCCAGAAACAATGCTCTTGGCTCCTAGGAGACCAGCATGTAGAACAAGCAGGACAAATGGGATGACAGACACAGAAGGGCCAACCTTTGCTTGCCACTGCACCTTCAATATGTATTCAGTGGGCGATCTGCCCCTGGGCTTGGATGAAAATGTGAGTGGTCCCATAGCTTTTCTGATGGCTCTTAGGTAATAAAAATCCTTTGATTGATTTAAACCACAAAACACAGTTTTAATTCAGATATTTTAATGTGAATGCCAATGATCAACACTTCAAGCTTCATTCAAAGATAGGCCTTCCCTCCACTTCCCCAGCTAGGTTCCAGTGCAGGCAGGCTGTGTTATCCCAGAAAGGGGAAAGGGAGTCTTCTTTCTATCCCCACGGACCCCTCTCCAATTCATAACAAAAAGATATGGGAAAAATCCGAGGATAGCAAGTTATGCGCAACTGGTACTCTCCCAGGAGGGTTTTCTCTGGGCCTGACCAATAACCAAAATGTACACTTCCCCCTTGAATGCTTTATGACAGTCTTAGAAGCCTAAATGTGCAACATCTCACCTGGGCAATGAAATTTGGCCTGACTGCCACTTCCACCCTTGGTTTCTGGTTCCCTGAAGGTCACTTTATACAGATTCTCCTGTTGGAGGGGAGGTGGGAGTGGTCCTTTGGCCTCTCCAGGTGTTCCTCTTGAGCAGGAATTAAATATCTCTAATACAGCTCTCTACAAATGGCTGTCATCTCATCCGCAGGAAACACTGGTACATACTTTAGGTCCCATGAGTAGTGGAAGTGCAGCTGACTCCCAGAGCACATAAGTCTTGAGTATTCTCTCTCCCTCTCCCCTGCCCTTTCACTCTGAACTGCTGCTTCAAGACAATACCTTCAGCTTCTCCACTTTGAATATCTCAGGTAAAAGTCAGACACTCCAAATACCAGAGAACACCAATCAAGTTTCCCTCATGGTTCTCTTGACATCCCCTCTCCAGTGAAATTACAGAAGAAGGTCTTAGATGAGTGGTTAGGTGGGACTCAGCATTGCTTTCCTTAAGAACACTCTTTATAGGTCCTTTACTAAACTCCACTTCCGCTACCCCTTTATGATCCTATTTTGAGTGAGGGTTTAAAAAAAAATTTTAGTTATTGATTTGAGAGAGCTCTTGTTCCACTTATTGGTTGATTCTTGTATGTGCCCTGACTGGGGATCGAACCCACAACTTTGGCATGTTGGGACAACGCTCTAACTATGCTACCCGGCCAGGGCTGAGTGAGGGTTTTTTGTGGGGGTTTTTCAATTACAATTTACAGTCACTTTATTTAGTATTAGTTTCAGGTGTACAGCATAGTGGTTAGACAATCATATACTTTACAAAGTTTCCCCCCTAATATTTCTAGTACCCAGCTGTCACCATAGTTATTACAATATTGTTGACTGTATTTCCTATGTGTACTTTTACATCCCCATGACTATTTTGTAACTACCAATCAGTACTTTTCATCCCTTCACCTTTTTCACCCAGTCCTCCCTTCCCCTCCCCTCTGGCAACCATAAGTCTGTTCTTCAGTGAGGGGTTTTTAAAAGTCACCAAGGGGCGAAGGTATTTCCTTTGAGATTTGCTTCCTGCTCTGACAGTTAACTTTAGAATTTCATACCTATTGAATTTGGTACCTCAATCAAAACTTTACTTTACTTTTATATCTTGTGATACTAATGTGGAGCTGTAAAAACTGCTTTTGTTAATTGACACCAAGGACAAAAGGCTAAGAAAACTCGTTCTCTAAAATCATAGGCTGTCGAAAACTTAGCTGTTTGAGTATCAGTGAGAACACAACACCCACTCTTGCCTGGATGATGAGAGACTGTAGGTCACTTTGACACAGGGAAGCAGCCTTGATTTCCAGCCCAGCTATAGACCTTCAGATAAAAGATTTGGGGACACAGCATCCTGAATTTCTCTTATTTTTATAGTTTCCAAGGAAATGAGACTGAATCTGCCTTTCAGCCCTGACCTGATGTCAGTAATATCACTAAATGTTAATAAAATATTACTGACAGGCTTGCTCTGCTTTCAGTCTAATCACAAGCCTGTTTCATTCAGGTCTTACCTACACCCCACCACTCCCACACACCCTGTAATAACCCTGTCTCCTCTCTGTTTGGTGAGGCCCTCGGTGGGTCTCCTGGAGCACTCTCCCTTGTTACAAGTTCACAAACAGAACTCACTTAGACTCCAGGCTTGTCTCTGGTGGTGTCTGACTGCTGGATTTTATCATTAATGATCAAGTCTTCCCAGATCGGGTTACCAGCTCCCACTTTCACACACTCTGTCTTCATGTCTGCCTCCTCCTGACACGCCAGGTCACACAAACTCATCGCCAGGATTGTACCATCACCACAGTCATCCAGAGTCTGTAACATAACACTTAAAATACCATGAACACATGCATATGCAGGAACAATAACATCTACAGAGTCTAGCAAAAGAAGAAATCAGTAAAGGGTATTAAAATTACCTGAAAGTCTTTCTCAAATTACACAAGCCCTGAGATACTGATACAGTCCTTCCTACTGTTCTCTCCCACAATGCACATACTTGACTGATTCATCACAACAGTGATCAGGTATGTTTGGGTGAGATTAAGAAACAATTTTATCCCCACTAATCTGATATGTTAAAGTTACCAAAATTCTAAGTCTCTAAGCTTGGGGAATATTTTTTTCTCTTAGCTAAACATACAGGCTTGATCTCAGTTATAAATTAAAGGAAAAACTGTCTATATGAAGTGAGGGACGTTACCTGACTTATTCACCATGGTACCTACCCCAGTGGCATCACCAGCTCTGGCACCTAATAAGTGCCCAGTGAGCATTTGCTAAACTAATTAATTTGGAACTCGTTTTAAAATGGGAGAGTTTGACCCACCAATTGCAGATGAGCAAGAAGCATTTATCTAAACTATTAGCAGGGACTGTGGTCCATTCTACTCATTTTTGTGTATTTGGCAACTCTCCGAGTTTGGGTTCCGATGCGAGTGGCGATGGCTGCCCTCTCGAGGACATGTGTATAAACAGAACTGCCTAGTAACTCAGGAACAGGGGTGAGGAGTGACGGCATGGTATTGGGGTGTCTGAGCCTTGAGTACCTGTGAGCCATGCACACCTTTGTACAAACCTGAATATGGGCCTCAGCATAGCATGTTACCACATGTGTTATAGTTAAACAGTGAAGAATCTCTGTGGTGATAAGACACATTAAGAAGCTGATAGCTGCTTAAACGCTGCTATGCTAACCTGAGGACCCTCAGCTTGTTCGTGATGTCGTCTTCAGTTACTCAAACCAGATGTGTCTTGTAATGCATAGCATCTATAGATTCCAACCAAAGAAGAAATTAGTAAAGGGTATTAAAATTATTGTAATCTATATCTAGATCTACATAGATATAAAACTTAAAGTTTCTCATACTAAACCAAATTAGTTTACACACTTGCCATGTCTAGAAGGCTGTAATTTAAAATTGTTTTGTGTAGTTTTAAAACACTCTTCATATCTGTGGCATTTGAAGTTAAGACAAGAAAATAACTTTTTAATTGCATTTAGCATTTATAAAAAATATTAAAAATCTTTTTCCATGACTATCAAGTGAGAACAAGTATAACAGGACCAAAAATATGAGTCTCGTCACTACTTAGCCACTCCTGTTGTGTAAGAAAAGACTCCAAGAACAAAGAACATCTTCATTTTGTTATACTTATGATGGAATAAGCATTTCACATCCAGAAAGGGCATTAATAGAAACGTTCAGAGAAAATACACATAGAGTGAAACAGGTTATTCAGCATTTATATTTAATTAACCTCAGTCATCCTTGTACTTACCATGTAGAGCTCACTAGGGAGCATCGCAAGCAAAATCACTCTTGCACTACTTCTGTCCCCCAGAAACTACTACACACCATCTTCCATTCATTAGCGCTGACCTGGAAAGCAGAAGCTTTCTTGTCTCACCACTTAAAAGCTGAGTAACTTCTCGTTGTGTCTAGAAGATCAAGAAACATGCAAGAAGAAGCCATAACAAAATAAAGCCATTACAACTGCAGCAGGAAAAACAATATGAGCTAACACACAGGGCACACTCGGGGTGCTCCGGGCTCAGGTGCATTGCCAGCAAAGACGGTACTTTAGGAGACTGGACTCTTGCTCCCTCACCTCGATTTTTTTAAACTTTCTTATGACTGTACCTTTATCAAAAAATTTTCTCTCCATAGTATATGAACAGAAAACAAAAAACTTAATAGATAAGTCTCTGATACATATGAGTTTAAATTCTAAGATTAAAAGAAATGAAACTATGTAGCCAAAAGTATATATAGAAACATACTAAATAATAATAAATTTAAGAATGCAGGGCACACATAACATAGCTGAAGAACTGACTAAAGAGATTAATGTCACGCAGAGAAGAGTGATTTATGCTATTCATGATTTAAGGTTCTAATTATGTTCTGTAAACAACTGAATAATAACTTCTATAAACTAAGAGCTTCTGTGCTGTTTGGAATGGTTAGCTCCTGTTAGCAAATGCCAAATATTTTCATTTTCACACTGTTATATTTGTCCTAGATGCCATCAATATTGTTATGTATCGATACTTCATCTTACTTAAGTCATCAATGACAGTCATTCATTTAACAAATATTTATTGAGCACCTACTATGTGCCAAGCATTGAAAAGAATACAAACATGTTTGAGGCAAAATTCCTAGCCTCAAGGAGATCACAGAATTCTGATTTGTACATTTGCAATTGTTGTTGCCAATATGAGCATTTGCCCATGCCCTAGTTTATCTCCAGTGTAACATTATGGATTATACAAGCAACTGAACCATGGAACCTAGCAAGGACAGAGAAAAATAAAGCAAATGGTTCAAAGGTACTATTAACGGCACCACTTAATTGGAGCAGGCTTGATGAAGGAGGTGGTATTGCAGGAGATTCAGCTTCCGTTATTTCATTAAAGGCAGTAAATCTAGAACAAAGTTCAAGTGATTCTGAGAAAGTTAACAAACTGTTGAAGAACCTCCAAAAGAGAGGAATACAGGGTAATCGTAGAGACCTGAATGTCAACCCCAGTTTAGAAGACACTAAAGTAGTGGAGTGAATTTGGACATGTTGTTTACCTCCCTAAGATCATGTCTTTATTAATAATATGTGCAGTTATTAATCTACCCAAGAAGTCACAAAGTGGGTGAGCACAAAGTTTGTAGAAATTTGGATTAGTTGCCAACATTTCAAATCCAGGAGATTTCATATAAAAGTCCAATTTACCAATTTCTGTGTCCTTTAAAGGAATATATGGCAGAGCTGATCCACATTTCCATGTGGCAACAATTGTGAGGAGCAGAAACTTGTGCCCCTTTTAGAGCTGGCATGTGCTGGCATAGTATTTGCAATCTGCCACATACTATGTCCAAATTGCTTCACTCATCCTCCCTGCTACCCACCTGGCCTCAGTAGGTATTTGCATTTCCATCTCATGAACTGGATGATTTTTAAGGGCTTTTTGCTGTTGTTGCTGAAAGCTGCGGAAACTGTTTTAAATTCATATAAATTAAAAATGCATGTTGTAGCCCTGGCTAGGTGGCTCAGTTTGTTGGAGTATTGTCCTGTGCACCGAAGGTTGTGGATTCAGTTCCCAGTCAGGGCACATACCCAGGTTGCAGGTTTGGTCCCTGGTCAGGGCCTGCATGGGAGGTAACTGATCGATGTTTCTCTCTCACATTAATGTTTCTCTCTCTCTCTCTCTCTCTCTCTCTCACATTAATGTTTCTCTCTCTCTCTCTCTCTCTCTCTCTCTCTCTCTTCTCTCTGTAAAAATCAGTGAAAACATATCCTCAGGTGAGGATTAAAAATAAATAAATATATGTTGTAGGGAGAGGAGACACAGTTCCCATACAGAAGGATTCCAAGTAATTTAGTAGATGCTCCCCGCTCCTTAAGTGTGGGCTGTGTAAGGAAAGGGGAGTGAGCTGGAGTAACTTTACAGTGGAGAGACCTGATTGGAACTACCTCAGCTGGGTCAACAAGGCCAACGTCAATAGTGATAAGTAATATTTACAGTATGTGTAGTCACCCTTCCAAAACCCCATAGCCCCAATCTAATCATGAGAAAAACATCAGAGAAATTCCAATAGAGAGACATTCTACAAAATACTTGACCAGTACTCCTCAAAACTGCCCAAGTCATCAAAAACAACACAAGTCTGAGACTATAACAGCCAAGAAGAAGTTAAAGAGATGTAACAAGTAAATGAAATACGGTAGCCTGAATGGGATCCTAGAATAGAAAAGGGACATCAGGTACAAACTAAGAAAATCTGAATAGAGTATGGACTTTAGTTAATAACAATGTATCAATATTGGTTCAGTAATTATAAAAAATGTATCACACTAATGTAAGAAGTTCATAATAAGGGAAACTAGGTGCAGGGTGTATGAAAACCTGTATTACCTTTGTAATTTTTATGTAAATTTGAAACTTATCAAAAAGTTTACCCTTTAAAAATTGTGTATGTGTATATACATATAAAGGATACTGAAGTATTTTAAGAGATCATGGAAGATTTGGGCACCCAAGGCTGAACAGAAGTCCAGTCAACAGCAGCATCTTTCCTATACAGTGCCTTTAGTGTGACTCAGCTCCGCCTTCTCTTAGTCACTGTGTCTCTCAGTCCCACATTGCAAATTCTTCAAGGAGAAAAGCCCATTACTTCAGCCTAAAGAGGCTTCGAAGCCTGATCCAATCATTCTGCCCAGGGTTCAGTGGTACAATCAAGGCCCGCTGCACCCATACCTGTATATAAGTGACCATTTTGATAAAAAGGGGAAGAGCTATGAACCCAGACATGTCCTTCTCAGCTCTGAATTGCTGAGTGAGATGGTCTGAGAGAAGATGCTTAGATGATAAAGTCACTATCCTAAAATTTAATGCCAGGTATTCCCAAACAGAGGAACACCATTTGCATTTGCCATTTATACATGCTACAAAAGCTCCTGCGCTGATTATGAAATTGTATGAAGTTAAGGTTTATAAAAATTGTTTTCTGTAAAAATTGGTTTATCTCCCCAGTCCTCAGGTCAACTTTCCTTACTTCTATCTACTTCTGGCAAGGGGACCAGTCCAGTGCAGATCGGCTAGAAGAGGCATGGGACAGTTAACGATCTAAGGGCTGTGACTGCCAGCCCCATGCAGTTAGTTGGTGCTTCAGCAAAAATTGGGAGAAGACTCTCCCTTAAGACACTGCACTTCCATTTGTCAGAAAATTGACGTAATATGCTGCTTTTGTTACAATGAGACACTTCACTGACACCTGCAAGGAACTTGTCAGAATAAAAACACAAATGTGTGATACCTGTGATGTGACCATGGTTGCCTATATTCTGCACAAGCTGTACAGCCATGTGCTGCTGCCCTGGGTGCCATTGCCTATTATGAGCAAGTGTCATCTATTCGAGACTTGCCAAGCCTGAGCTTGCTTTCATGTCTCACTAAATATAATTCTCCCAACAGACTGGGCATTCCAACTATCATGAGTAATCATTATTTTGTTTACCTTGGATTGAAATAAAGAGCCCAGCTCTTAGCCCCATCCTATAATTGCAATTCCCTTAACCATAACAATGGGGTAATAACATCCTTTGTGCCTAGATGTCACAATTGTTAAGTGAGACAGCACATCAAAGCATGTGCAGCTTTTGACATATCACGAGGCCTCCATCCATACTCAGTTCCTCCTTCTCTACTTAAAAATCAAACAGGCCCACCAGACCAAGTCAGGAATCTCTGTTGAAAGATCCTAGGGTTATTGTGAAAATGCTCAGATATATAGCCCGGCCTTCCTGTGTGCAGGAAGATGGAACAGTTCTTACCTGCCATGCTTAAGTGAAGCCAAATCTAATTATCATACACTGTCTGTAGACAGTGTGTGTGCTCTTCACAAGTTATATTGGGAAAAGCAGTTTATGCTTATGAACTAAAGATCCAATTTCTAAATGTAATATGATGAAGCTTTAGAAGTTCATTTCAAAGACATATTTTCCTTGAAAAATATTTCTCTGCTTCATTTATCTACTAAAACTGAGACTGTGTATCTTAAGTTAACTGCATTGTGTGTCACATTTGGCTGCAGTGAAATAAATTAAGAACATAAATCCAGTGGGAGTATTTTTTATTTTTAATCCTTGAGGATCTGTTTTTCATTGATTCTAGAGAGAGAGGAAGGCAGAGGGAGAGAGAGAAACATCGATGTGAGAACCATCCGTCCATTGCCTCATGCACATGCCCCAACCAGGGATTGAACCCACAACCTGGTTATGTGCCCTAAACCAGAATCGACCCTTTGGTGCATGGGACGATGCTCTAACCACTGAGAACACTGGCCAGGGTCAGAGGGAGTATTTAAATATTGAAAATGCCCTTCACAAAAAATACATTTTATCCATCTCATTTATTCTTCTGGTGTCTTTCGTTGCCTCAGGAAGGGAAACCTCTACTTAAAGTACTGTGGGAGGCCCTTTACTTACATCCTCCAGTCACACATAGGATGTTTCTGTGTACAGGAGGCAGCTAGTGTCACAGGAGCAGGAAAGTATGAGAGATCAACCTGAATTGAAGGAAAAGAAACAAGTTGAGGGAGATAAATAGTTAGGCTGAGAAAGTACCTTGGAGGAGGTCTTCCTTTTGGGGTTCAGCCTGAACAAAATTTTTGAGGCAGCAATGAGCTATATATATGTTTGAAGAAAAATAAGGATACCGGTTGGAATGCAAGATTTCTGTAGGGAAGAGTTGGACAACAATGGAATGACCTAGATTTCCAGGCTAAGAAATTTGGACTAGATCCTAAAGCCAGTAGGAGTTGCTTAAAGCTTTGTAGCTTGTGAGGAAAATGGTATTTTAGGCCAGGGAAAAAAGACTATTTCAAAGTAAAATAATTGAAATTTATTTTATTTTATTTTTTACAATACCAGTGTGTAAAAGGACCCTTACAATAAGCCTACTTGAAAACAAAACAAACAAAAACAAACAAACTGTTGATTCAAGGAAGATGGCAGCAAAATAGGTGGAAGTTACACTCACCTCCTCCCAGGACTGAATTGGAATTACAACTAAATTATAGAACAATGAACCTGAATAACCAACTGAAAAGTAGCTGAACATTAGTCTTATAACCAAGGATTTACATACAGAAGAAGCCTCAGCTAGACTGGTAGGAAGGGCGGAGACAGGAAAAGGGATGGACCGGCTCCCATGTGCTGTAGTTAAGGCCCCAGAGGGAAATCTCAGCTGCAGAGGTCCCCTCAAGGAGCACAGAGTCTCAACCCCATGCCTGGCTCCCCAGCTTAGAGCAACAGAGCCAGGAAGAGGCACCCACATAACATCTGGTAGTGAAAACCAGCAGGGATTCTGTCTGCTGGTGAGAGGTGGGAGTCTGCTAAAAACCCAGGTACTCTTTTAAAGGGCCAGTGCACAAAATCTCACTCACAGCCATTCACCCTGGGCTCTGGCAGAGGGCAGGCGGCTTGGATTGGTCTAGAGTCTTGCAAGGAAAAACTGGATTGTGTGGCACCTGGAAAGGAGCTGAAGGGACAGCCACCAGGGTCCACATGTTGAGTCCCTCTCCTGCACTGCCCACAGAAGCCATCTTTCTTGGATTGGGCACTCCCCTCCGAACTGCATTGGCCTGGGGGTGGCACAAGCTACACCTTCCTGACTCCTTGTCACCCTGCCTAGCCAGCTCACACCCTGTGGAGGACACTGCTTCCTGAACCTGCGGTATAGACTTTCTTGAAAGGATCTTGAGGGCAAGCTCAGGGAGAATCAGAGACAGAGTTGTGTGGCTCTGGGCTGAGACCATTTCCCCTGCCCCCCACAGCAGGCCAGAGCAGCAGTGATGTTTGTCTACCTAGAGTGCCTGAGAAGCTGCACCTCATCCCAAAGGGCCAGATTAATGGTGACCCAAACCCCACAGACGATCCACTAGCCCCACCAGGGGAGGACCACTAGCTCCACCCTCCCAACTCCTGGCAGCGCACCCTGCTGAACTTGCAGTAGGCAGGACTGTCAGTGGGCTGTGGCCAGCTTGGTCCCCTGGTGCAGAAGATTCTCCAGGAGGTCTGGAAAATCAATAATGTGACTCTTGGGAGGGGCCATTTTTCCCGCACATGTCAGGCTGGTGCCACTGTTTCTCTGCGGAGCTCCCCCTTTACATGGCCAAATCTTGGTCTGTGTGGACCTGATGAACACTGCTGACCTTACCCTGATGAATCGCTGAGACCCTGCCCCACTGCAAAGGTCCACCACATGGAGGGAGCTGGCTGACTTGGTGTACCCTGAGACTGTTGCTGATTGGCCTCAAACCCAGCACTGACACCAAGTTTGAATCTGTATCAATCTGCTGAACACCACTCACCCATACTTGGCGACGCACTGAGAACCTGCTTCACACAACTCATGTACCACCAGAGGCTTTTTTAGCGACTGAGCCTAATAAATAGCTAACAGGTAAGGACAGATCTGGGGGAGACTTGGGCCTTTTGCTGATATGCACCTGGGCTCAGTGTTGCTGGAAGCTGCCCTTAGTGTAAGCAAAGCCCCTCCCACCCATACCTAGGCCCTGCAGAGGCAGACACAAACCGTGGATAACTTTGTAGCTCCAAACAGGCAGCCCAAGATCTGTCACTGGCAATGCCTGACATCAATTGGCACTGAATCCCCTCCCAAGGGGACCCAAAACCAACACAACCAGTGGTTCAGCCACATCAGACCACAACCCAATTAGCTCTGCAAGTGGCATACACAAAGGGAGTTCTTGGCAGATGCCAGACCCTGTTGGGGAAAATTCAACTTTGTTGAGCCAGCCCTTATACAGAAGCCCCTACATTGCTCTCAGGGTCAATCCTAATAGTCAGCCAGAGGGGCAGCCCCACCCACAGATAGGCCTATAGCAATCAAGATGCAACTACAACAGGAAGGCTCACAATACCCACACAACGGGCATTCCTGGAACACCTGACTCAGGTGATCAATGAAACTGTGCCTCTGAGCCCCACAAGATACCTACTATATAAGACCACCATACCAAGGCATAGCAAATCTACCTAATACACAGAAACAAATACAAAGAGGCAGCCAAAATGGGGAGACAAAGAAACATGCCCTAAAAGAAAGAACAAGAGAAATCCCCAGAAAAAGAACTCAATAAAATGGAGGCAAGCAAGCGACCAGATACAGAGTTATACATCCTTATAAGGGTTATAAGGATGCTTGAGAAACATGAGAACTTCAATAAAGAGATAGAAAGCATAAAAAATAACATAGGAACCATAAAAAAGAACTAATCAGAAATGAAGAATGCAATATGTAAAATGAAGAATATACTAGAAAGAATGAACAGTAGGCTAGAAAAAGCAGAGGCTGATTCAATGATTTGGAAGACAAGGTAGCAGAAAGCACCCAACCAGAGCAGCAAAAAGAAAAAAAAATTTTTCTTAAAAAATCAGGTTAGCATAAAGGACCTCTGGGACAACATGAAGTATAACAACACCTGCATATAGGGGTACCAGAAGGAGAAGAGAGAGAGCATGGGTTTGAGAACCTATTTGAAGGAATAATGGCTGAAAACTTCTCTAACCTGGTGAAAGACATACAGGTCCACGAAGCCCAGAGAGTCCCAAGCAAGATGATCCCAAAGAGGCCCACACCAAGACACATCATAATTAAAATGGCAAAGGTTAAAGACAAGAAGAAAATCTTAAAAGCAGCAACAGAAAGGCAGTTAGTTAATTACAAGGGAGCTCCCATAATACTCCTGGTTGATTTCTCAACAGAAACACTTCAGGCCAGAAGGGATTGGCACAAAATATTCAAAGCGATAAAAAGCAAGGGCCTACAAACAAAACCAGTCTTCCTAGCAAGGTTATCATTTAAAATGGAAGGTGACATAAAGAGCTTCCCAGACAAGAGAAAGCTGAAGGAGTTCATTAGCAGCAAACCTGTATTACAAGAAATGTTAAATAGTCTTCTTGAAAAAGAAGAGGAGGGGGAAGAAGAAGAAGAAGAAGGAGAAGGAGAAGGAGAAGGAGAAGGAGAAGGAGAAAAGAGGAACATAGTTATAAAGAATAAACTGGCAATAAATATATACCTATCAATAATTTAAATGTAAATGTCTTAAATGCTTATCAAAATATAGGGTAGCTGAATGGGTAAGAAAACAAGGCCCATACATAGGGTGTCCCCAGAAAATGTATATACACTTTGAATAATTATTAATTCTAATGGGTTAAATCTGAAAAGAAAGAAACATCAATTGAGCTATCAGATAAAAGTGTGTATACATTTTTTTGGGACACCCTGTATATGCTGTCTACAAGAGATCCACCTCAGAATGAAAGATACACACAGACTGAAAGTAAAGGGATGGAAAAACATATCATGCAAATGGAAGAAAAAAAAGCTGGGGCTGCAATACTTATATCAGACAAAATACATTTTAAAACAAAGGCTAGAATAAGAGATAAAGAAGGACATTACATAATGATAAAGGGATCAATCCAACAAGAGGATATAACCCTTATAAACATTTATGAACTCACCATAGGAGCACCTAAATATACAAAGCAGATCTTGATGGGCATAAAGGGAGAGACCGACAGTAATGCAGCCATAGGAGGAGATTTTAACACTCCATTGACATCAATGGATAGACCTTCCAGACAAAAATCAACAAAGAAACAGCAGCCTTAAATGACACATTAGGCCAGATGGGTTTAATTGATATCATCAGAGCATTTTGCCCCAAAACTGCAGAATATACATTCTTTTCAAGTGCACATGGAACATTTTCTAGGATACAGCACATGTTAGAACACAAAACAAGTCTCCAATAATTTAAGAAGACTGAAATCATATCAAGCATTTTCTCCAATCACAATGGTATGAAACTAGAAATCAATTGCAAGAAAAAAACTGAAAAACACAGAAACACATGAAGACTGGATAACATGTTACTAAACAATGAATGGGTTAATAATGATATCAAGGAAGAAATCAAAAGTTACCTTGAAACAAATGAAAGTTAACACACCAAATCTATGGGACATAATGAAAGCAGTTTTAAGAGAAAAATTCACAGTAATACAGGCCTACCTGAAGAAGCAAGAAATATCTCAAATAAATTAAAAAGATCATACACCGTGATTAAGTGGGGTTTATTCCGGGGATGCAAGGTTGGTACAATATCCACAAATCAATTAACATGATATACCACATAAGCAAATAAAGTATAAAAATCACATAATAATATCAACAGGTGCAGAAAAAGCATTTGATAAAATCCAGCACCTATTTCCAATAAAAACTCCCAGCAAAGCAGAAACAGAGGGAACATACCTAAACATAATAAAGACCATATATGACAAACCCACAGCTAACATCATACTCAATGGGGAAAAAACTCAAAGCATTTCCTTTAAGAGCAGGAACAAGACAGGAATGTCCACTTTCACCACTCTTATTCTACATAGTACTGGACGTCCTAGCCACAGCAATCAGATATGAAGACAAAATAAAAAAATTGGAAAGAAACAAGTAAAATTGTCATTATGCGCAGATGACATGATACTGTATACAGAGAACTCTAAATACTCCACCAAAAAACAAAAAAACAAGCAAAACACTACTAGAACTGATAAATGAATTCAGTGAAATAGCAGAATAACAAATTAGTATTCAGAAATTGATTGTATTTTTATATACCAATAATGACCTATCAGAAAAGGAAACTAAGAAAACAATCTTATTTACACTTGCCTAGAAATAAATTTAACCAAGGAGATAAAAGATCTATACTCAAAAAATTAGAAGACACTGAAGAAAGAAATTAAAGAAGATACAAATAAATGGAAATATATACCACATTCATGGATAGGAAGAATTAACATCATTAAAATGTCCATACTACCAAAAGCAATCTATAGATTCAATGCAATTCCTACCAAAATGCCAATGGTGTATTTCACAGAACTAGAACAAATATTCCAAAACTTTGCGTGGAACCACAAAAAACCCTAACTAGCCTCAGAAATATTGAGAAAGAAGAACAAAGTTGGAGGTATTTTGCTACCTGATCTCAAATTATACTACAAGGCCATAGTAATCAAAAGAGAATGCTACTGGCATAAAAGCAGGCATGTAGATCAGTGAAACAGACTAGAGATCCCAGAAATAAACCCAGGTCTACATGGCCAATTAATATTTAACAAAAGAGGCAAGAACATACAATGGGGTAAAGACAGTCTATTCAATAAATGTTGCTGGGAAAATTAGACACATACCTGCAAAAATGAAACTAGATCACCTTCTTACACCACATACAAGAACAAACTCAAAATGGATTACAGACTTAAATGTTGGACTCAAAACCATAAAAGTCCTAGAAGAAAACATAGGTAGTAAATCTCAGACATTTCTATTAGTAATATTTTTTCTGGTATATCTCCTCAGGCTAGGGAAACAAAAGAAAAAATAAACAAATGCTACTATGTCAAACTCAAAATGTTTTACAGCAAAAGAAACCACCAACAAAATGAAAAGATAATCTACTAAATGGGAGAAGATATTCACCAGTGACACATCAGCTAAGGAGTTAATATCCAAAACTTATAAAGAACTCAAACTACTCAACATCAAAAAAGAATGCAATTAAAAAATAGGCAAAGGACCTGAAGAGACACTTTTCCAAAGAGGACATACAGATGGTCAATAGACATATGAAAAGATGCTCACTGTCACTCATTGTCAGAGAAATGTAAATTAAAACCAGAATGAGATACCACCTCACACCTGTCAGAATGGCTATCACCAATAAAACCACAAATGAAAAGTGTTGATGAGGATGTGGAAAAATGGGAACCCTCGTGCACTGTTGGTGGGAATGCAGGTTGGTGCAGCCAGTATGAAAAACAGTATGGAGTGTCCTAAAATAATTGAAAGTCAAACTGCCTTATGACTCAGCAATTCCATTTCTGGGGATTTACCCAAAGAAACCCAAAATACTAATTTGAAAGAATATATGCATCCCTATGTTCATTGTAGTGTTATTTACAATAGCCAGCATATGGAAGCAATCCATCAACAGATGAGCAGATAAAAAAGGAGTGGGACATATATACAATGGAATATTACTTGGCCATAAAAAAGAATGAAATCTTACCATTTATGATGGTGTGGATGGACCGAGAGGATATTATGTTCAGGGAAATAAGTCAGAGAATGACAAATACCATAAGATTTCACTTATATGTGGATCTAAAGAACAAAATAAAGGAACAAAGAGAAGTGAAACAGACTCATAGACACAGAATGCAAATGGGTGGTTACTAGAGAGGTGGGTGTTGGGGGACTGGGTGAAAGAGGTGAAGGGATTAAGAAGTACAAATTGGTTGTTACCAAATAGTCATGGAAATATAACTAAAGCACAGGGAATATAGTCAATAACATTGCCATAACTATGTATGGTGCCAGTTGGGGTACTGAAAATATTGAGAGGAACAATATGTAAAGTATATGATTGTCTAACTACTAAGCTGTGCACCTGAAACCAACACAAAATAAAACTGAACCAAAAAAATATTGAAGTTACCAACTACTTATGGATAGTGGAAGGGGTCAAGTTGAAATCATTGTACACCTGTTCATACCCATTTTTCCTTCCAAGCTCTAAAATATTCAGGGTGAGTGCCAAATCTTTGTTGACATATAGGTGTATTTTTCCCCCACTAATTTAAAATACTTATTTAATTTCTATTTCAAACCATATATTTATCCACTTTCAATTTTTTAATGTGTTTTTGTTTGTTTGTTTTACAGTGGTTTGTTGCAAAAGAAAGCCCTGGAAACAGCCCCTAATGAGACTCATCCCCTTCACTGTAACTGTTGCAATCCAAGGGAAGACAGAGGCTTCCTGAGCTAAGCATGGAGGAAGAAGTTTGCCTGAGGTCCCCTCAGGGCTCAGTGCCCATTCTGAAACGTTGTGCTCAGAGAAGCATCCTCTACACTTTGGACATCAGAGGGTCAGCACTCCCAGATCTCTAGGACAGTCCCAAACTTGGATATGAGAGGTTTGAAACCTTAATGATGCTGTTAGAAACCAGAAAGAAAAGCTGACACTTCAAATATTAAGCAGTTTTCTATCCTGCAAAAGACAGAGACCAGGATATATCTTTGGGGCAGACTGTTCTGGGAAACCAGAAAAAGCTTATTAGAGAGATGAAAAATAGACACCAAGTGAGAAAAGATCTTTTCATGTTATTGCCCCATACATTTAAATGGCTCTTTGTTAAATAACAGTAATAATGAACACCTATTAAGTTATCTTACCTGGATTATGTCATTCAGTCCTTTCAATAAAACATCCCTCTTTTTTTTTAATCCTCACCTGAGGATATGTTTTTTATTGATTTTAGAGAGAGAGAAAGGGGAAGAGAGAGAGAAAAACATCAATGTGAGAAAGAAACATTGATTGGTTGCCTTCCATAAGCGCCCTGACTGGGAATTGAACACATAACCTGTTGGTGTACAGGACAAAGCTCCAACCAACTGAGCCACCTGGCCAGGGCTCATTACTCCTATTTCACCAATGAGAAAACAGAGGCAAGATAAATTATGTTAATTGCCCAAATTTAGATAATCAATAATTGGCAGGGCTGAAAATCAAATCTGTCTCCTTCATATCAAAGTCAAAACCCTTAAGTGTTTTAGAGTAGCATCCCAGATGTCACTTCTCCATTTCCTCTAAACCCAAATCTTGCACCCTAAAGCCCAGGAACTAAGCTGAGAAAGAAAAAATTCCCTTTAGCAGATGTGAGAGGGGAAAATCTATGTACACCTGCACACTAATATGACTTTGTTTACTGATAAGACCTGGTAAAATTTGGGTTATTCAGTTCTGCCTATCATCTGAATATCTTATTCCTTTTCCATTTTTCCATTAGGAAGTCCCAGCGAAAACGAGGCTTTGTTTTCCAGAATATATGTCCTAAGCTTGGGAAGGATTTCTGCTTTAAGAATTAATTATGAAGTGACCAGGAGACAACAAATGAAGTTCATTCCCTAACCCTGGAGCCACATCAACTGGTGCTTGGAGACTCAGATGCTGATTGACTTGGGGGCATCCCCCCGCCCCCAAGCCCTGGTGTTCTCATTGCCAAAACTGGGATTTGGACAGTCATTGGATGTTTATTGCATGTCTCCTATATGCCATGCACATTTTAGGTTCTGGGAATATGCAATGAATGAAACAGAAAAAAATCTCTGCCCTCATAAGCATACATTCTGGTGGGATGATAGCCATAGCCATGTTTACCTCTTAGGTTATCATGAGGAATTAAATGAAAAGATAATAATAATAATAAATAATATAAACACATATATCATGATTATTATGTGCTGACTGAAGCAAATGGGATATTATAACCCAAATAAAAGATGGGAATGATTTTAAGTACTTGGCACCTGTTTTAACTAAGGATTCCTTTTTATCAATTGATTGATTTTAAAGGGAGAGAGAAGAGTGGGGGACATCGATTTGTTGTTCCACCTTTTTATGCATTTATTGGTTGCTTCTTCTATGTGCCCTGACCACGGATTGAACCCATAGCCTTGGTGTATCGGGGCAACACTTTAACCAACTGAGCTACTCGGCCAGGGCTAACCAAGATTCTTTACTTTTTCTGTGCCACAGCCCCCTTTGGCAATCTAGTGGAGCCCATTAACCTCTTTGCAGAATAAGGTTTTTAAATGCATAAAATACAATACATGGGATAAGGGAAATTAAGTGTACTAAGACAGTAGCCAAAACAATTTAAAAAATTAGTAAAGTGCTTCTTTTTTAAAACACATAAAATAAGATCTAGTGATAGTTTTAACAATACATAACTTTGAAAAGTTGATGGGCCTAGATATACAGTCAACACTTGAACAACACGGGTTAGAACTAAGTGGGTCCATTTGTATGTGGATTTTTTTCAATAAATACATATTGTACTGTAAATGTATTTTCTCTTATCCTTATGGTTTTCTTAATAATATTTTCTTTTCTCTAGCTTACTTTATTTTAAGGATACAGAATCTAATACATATAAACAAAAAATATGTGTTAATTGACTATGTTATCGGTAAGGCTTCTGGTCTACAGTAGGCTATTTATTAATAGTTAAGTTTGGGAGGAGTCAAAAGTTACACAAAGATTCTCAACTGGGAGGATCAACACCCCTAAACCTGTGTTGTTCGAGGGTCAACTGTAATTAAATTCCCCATTCAAATTCAAAGGCATCCGGAGCTCCATCCACTGGTTTGTAAACCCCAGGATTAACTTAATCCTCATTATAAACCTATGAAGTAGGTGTTATTATTATCATTCCCTTTTTTACAGATGAGGAAAATTAAGTACAAAAAGGTTAAGTGACTGGCCCAACCAAGGTTAAATAAAGTGATGGACCTGAGATCTGAACCCTTTGTCTGGCTCCAAAGCCTGGGTTCTTAACCACCATACAGCACATGGCTTATCAGGGCTTGTCTCGAGGTCAGGGTCAATAACACGGGCTGGTAGTTGAAAGGAGTAATTGTAGTAAGTAGTAGAAGCATTGATAGTGGAACACCTAGGGGATAGGAATAATTTGAACCAGTATGCAGGAAATCCTAAAGGGAAAATCTGGTATGTAGCAATGAAGTCAACTGGAGAGGACACAGCCCACTCTGTACCTCTAAATCTGAAGTGTGAACTCAGTGCTTTCTGTGTGTGATTACCCATTCTGGAGCTTAACACCAAAGGCTCTCGAGGATGTGATAATGCAGAGAAATGTTTCTGAGTCAATAAAATCTCTCACTTTTTATTTGTATAATCCTGTATTAATTATTGGGATTTTTCTGCACTTCCAGTAGGCACTGTCACCAAAAGACTGCTGGGACATAACTCGGTGTGGCAGAATCAAGAGAACACTGTTCATCTTGCAGAGAAGGGCTGCTCAGAATGAAAGCAGCTGCTATTCTTCGCTACCATTTGTAAAGGTGAGAAGCCAGAGGTGCAGGTACAGTGAAGGTCCTACAGGCACTCTATAAATATTAATTGAAAGCTGTTAAGGTAAAGAAACGCACACTTCTCTACAGGGAGTCAACACTTCACTTTCAATTTCTAAAAGGAAAGACAAAGGAGTCCGGGTCATTGGAAAGGTTTCCTGGTGTGTGGGGCAACAGCCATCACAGCTCTCAAGCACGTTTGTTCCCCAAGAGAGGGAGGGCAAGCCCTGCCTGCAGCTACTGGGGCAACTTATTCCTTCCCCTAAGTCTGCCTGTAAAGGCATTTTTCTAATTGCCTGTCCACAGCATATTTTTACTGTGACAAGGTGCTCAGTTTCTTAACCTACACCTGGCACACTGCTCCCAAGAGCAAAGCAGACAAGTGGCGGGAAGTTCTCTGTCCCACCATCAAGGTAGAAGCCTTTTGTGAACCCCACTTCCCAGGCTCTATCTGGGCGGCTTCTATTAAATCCCTTAGAAGAGAAAAAGCTTCAACACTAACATGCAAGAGGGAACTGAAGTGCTGGTGGCCCACTAAGCCCAGCACTCAATCAGGAGAACCAAGAGTTTCAACTAACAGCAGAGGAGATGGTGAGGTCAGAGATGCACCGAGAATCTGCACACATTCCTCCCCAGGTCACCATCCTTAACTTGGGAAAAGAGTACATGTGACTAGCTGCCCTGAAAAAGACCAACGTGAACCTTCCCAGAGAAACCAGATGGCTCCACGCCGGGGATAAAAATAGCTCATCACACTGCACAGCCAAAACTAGGAGCAGAGCAGTCCTAGGACGGCTCAGGTTTTGATTCCAACTTGCCAAAAAGGTAAAAAATGTTTTAACTAAACTGTGAGAAAGCTGCCTTGGAAGAGACATTAAAAATACATTCTACCTGATTTACTGCAAATTCATTTCACTGTCATCAGCAAAAGAATAAAAAAATATTTGCAGCTTGGAAAAAATTAGTATTTGTCTTTCTTCTTAGTTGACCATAACAAGAAAACTGGCAGACCAGCAATAATAACTGGGTAAATAACTTCTTCCATCATAGGACTAAGAAGAACTGAATAAAAAAAGAAATGAAAACCTTTTATATTTAGTGATTTTTAAAGATTCAGCTTTACAGTTTTATTAGAGTTCTAATTTGTTTATTTAATTTTTTATTTTACAGAAGCTGTTCAATTCATCTCCTATTGTTCCAAGTGAGGTTTCTATTTTTACCAATGTGGTTGAATCATGCTCCGACCATTTAGGGACATGTTTAGAACATGATTTTTCAAGTCAAGACCCAAGTGAAATTTTGATTCCCAAACCACAGCCTTGAAGCTCAGCACACTAGCAGTCATTGTATCCTGACATTATGTTGGCCTGTGTGCACTGATTGTATTAAAGAATAGAAGTGATTGGAAGGGTTCCATGGACCAAAAAAAAATAAAAAAAAAATCTCAGATAATAACTCCTTATAAGAGGAAATAAATGGCATTTGACTTGGGGCTCCCAGTCCCCTGACCTGGCGAACAAAAAAATGCTTTTGTATCTCTCAGTTGTTGAAATTGATGCAGTCTTCAGTCTACATCCAATCAGCCAAGAAGTGTTTGTCCTCATGTACAGTGTTGTTCTGTCCTGAGATCCATGAATGCTTTTCTTATTTGATTCAAATTTCTAGTGCTTCATTAATGTAATAGAGTCTTGATGCCTGGTTAATAAAAATCTCAGCTTTGTTTAATTTAATTTTGAATTTCTTAATAAAAATATAATTAATATACTATAATTAATATAATATAGTATAATTAATATAATAATATAATATAATTAGAAATTTTACCTACATGCAATAAATAGGCTCAATGTTCAAATTCACATATTCTAGAGTATAGAATAATTGTTCTTCAAGGTCTGTTTTATAGTTTTTAAAATTTGAACCCCTTGAAATTAATAATTCATCTTAGTGTTCCTTTTTTTTCAGTAAGCCAAAATGTTATATATGACATGGATGAAACTTATAAGTTTATAAGAGCCCTGGTAGAATTCTTAGCTTTTTCTCTTTGGGTGTCAGAAGCTTGCTCACAGTCAGTTCAGAGAAGAAAAAAAAAGACAAAAAAACATTTCTGTCTTGAGACTTTTCCTAAACTAGCAAGTATTTTTTTGATTAAAAGTTGACTTCTATTCCAAACAGAGGAATTCATATTTCTGATATTATTTCTCTACCTAACAGAAGAAAGGTTTATATGTTTTTCTCCTACATTGGAAAAATTTCCATAATTATAAATATATCAACCCATGTTTTATTGTAATACCTTGTAGTTATATTTTTAGCATTTACATTTTCTATATAGCAGGAATTTATTTTACTATAAAGAATAAAGTATAAATCTAGTTTAGTTTAATGGCTTTCCATTTGTCCAAATACCATGTGGCACTGATGTGAATTACTCTTATTATATACTAAATTTTTATATGTACTGGCATCTCAATCCTTTTCCATTACTATGTCTATTCTAATGACCAGTTTTCACTAGGGTAGCTTTCATATTACCACATTGTTTTAACCACTGTTATATATTGCAACACATTTTATATTTATTATAAGTATTAAAATGTATCATAAAGTATTTTTCTTCTTTTCTATTCTTTTCCTTGACCTTTGGAATGATCAGAATGACCTGTAGACTAATCTATCAAGTCTCTTTCCCTGCTTCCTCTCCTCCAATTGATTAGAATATCATTTAATGTATTGATTACTTTATATAATATCAATATTTCAAAATGTTGCTTGTTTTAAAGCATAAAAATATTCAGTATTCTTTGAAAACTCCCTTATTAAGTTTATTCCTAAGTATTTCATGTTTTTGGTGTGTTATTGTGGCTGAACCCTGTCTCTCCTACTTGATATTTTTATTTTATTTTTTGAGTTTAGGAAAGTGTTAATTTTTGCATGTTATTTGAAAAAGTCAACTGCTTTATTCTTTTAAGATTTCTAATGGTTTTTCAGTTGATGAAACTTCCTTAATAGATAATGAAAAATTGAGTCACATTTGTAGTTTAAATTATCAAAATGTAGAGTCTGAAACAATGAGATTTTGCTGTAACTGAAAATATGTTCATTTTTATAAGTGTTATTAGCTTTATAGATTTTAACCTTGCCTAAGAGGAACAATATAAATATGAAGGTTTGGGATCTACTCCTATCTCCTTGACTAAAATACTCTGATCATAAGCACTTTTCCCTCCTGTTTTCACTTCCATACGGCAAAAAAAGTGGTACTTCCCCTTTTCTCCCTACTTTGAGGTGGTGTGAGGATAAATGAGACAATGGAGCAAGGTGATGTTAACAGCTTTCCAATAGATACTACAGTTCATGTACCACACACAACTGCCAGTACTCACCAATAAGACTACTATTCAAGAAGTCTTAGTGTTGGAAATAGTGGAGTAGCTTGTATTGTACTAACCTTACTTTTGATAGCAATTATAAGCTCTGAAATAATTTTTAAAAAATGATTGAAGACACTAAAGAGAGAATAAAAGTAGGCAGAAATTGAGTGAAACCTTCATGCAGCATGAGGTGCCTAAAATTTAAGAAAGCCACAGTTTTACTGAATTGAGGAGTAGAAGATGGAGTATGAGAAAGTCATGTGGTTGGATATTGAGGGTGGAAATCCTGGAACAGAGGGAGCCACAGGGAAGGAAGCTCAAAAATCTGAATATAAACTCCTTTCAAACCCTCAGCGGACTCAAATTATGCATACACTGGACAGACTGCAAAGAGCCTCGCAGAAAGTGAAAGCTAGAAAGCTGAAAGAGCTGAGCAGTGATTCCAGCTGTTACCCACCACAGAGCAGACAAAATTTGAAATTTTGAACCTACCAAGTTAGAGAGGCTTGGTAAACATCTTAGATTTATTTTGAAATCATAGAAGGGGCTTATCTTACAAGTAAAGACTATGTTCCAGGACTGAGAGGTTTACCCTAGGAGAAAGGGCAAAACCAAAATAGACCTGCGCTAAACATGCAAAACCAAACCTCCACAAGTTAAAGGTGATGAGTCAGTAACTTAAGTGCCTGCTAGAAAAAAACCAGCACTCTTCAATAAATTTAAGAGGTTTCAAAGTGTCCTGTATACAAAGAATTATTTTATATGTAAAGAAACAGGCAAATGTAACTATAGTTAAGAGAAAAATCAGTAGAAACATACTGTGAATGATCAAGATGTCAGAATTAGCAGATACGAGTTTTAAGGCACCTGTTATAAACATGGTTCAAAAAGTTAACGGGAAAGACAGTCATAATGGGTGAACAGATGGGGAATCTTGGCAAAGAAATAGAAACTATGTTTAAGGGAGGAAGAGAAGGACCACCAAATGGAAATTACAGAGCTGACAAGTACAACATCTGAAATAAAAAAAATACCTAGATGGGCTTCAGAGCAGGTGAAAGAAGCAGAAAAAAAGAAATTCCTACTGAACACACATCAGTAGAAATTGCCCAATTTGAAAAAAAACAAAAGCATCTGAGGAACAAAGAATGAAGGAGGAGCTGGGAGGTGGCCCTCAAAGAAATACCAGGACAGTTTCTTAAACATTAGGCCCTGCCCAATGTTCTGGGGTTTAGGCTTAGCCAACAATCCTGGGTTATATTAGGGGAAGTCTTATTCAAAAACATAAACATAACCTCTAGAGTCCTCATGAGTCTAGAGGTTGTGGGAGCTCCAAGGGCGGCTGTGAGATGTCCTCTGGAGTTCTCGGTGACGCATCACCTCCGGCGCTGGGGGTCGCTGTGTGATTCCTTAGTCCTGGTATAGAGGCCAGACCAGGTCTCCAGGGGAGCAGGCAGGTACGGGGCCTGTGTCTGAAGGGTGGCCCTCTTGGTGTATGCCTAAACCCTGAACCTCCCTACTATATTAGCATTGGGGCTAATATCTCCATAGGACAGGAGAGCTCAGAAATTTGTAACTACTCTGTAACGAGCACTCTACCCCCAGGATTGTGTACCTGGGGACATAAGCCTCAACTTACCTTAGATGACCTCCAAGGAGCAGAGACTTGTATATATCCGGAGAATTCCCCCCTTCATTCTTCGCCCTATGCCCAGTCCTGTGCCCAAGCCATTACTTTCCCTGTTAACTATACTGATGATGTCGGGACCCTTGTTTACCTAGTTGCCCCAGAAGGTAGGCATATAATAACGGTTTAACCCCCTGCGTTTTCCCTCCTGCCCTAGAGTCTATATACCATCCTGGCATATGCATCATAACCCCATTACTCATTGTAAGACATTGTGTTTAAATCGTTCCTTTTGTGTTGCTAAAGATCCCCCCTTGTTTCCTGTACCAAAAGCTGACAGCCTGACAAATTATTGGAAACCCCTTTACTGCAGCGCCTTTGTGGTTACTGAGCATAAAGTGAGAGAAGAACTGAGGGTCAGGGCTACAGTTCGGCTCTTACATGGGTGAGACGCCACAACTGTAGCCGCTGGCCAGCTAATAAAGGCTCCAAAAATTCAAACACAAACTCTGGTGGTCGTCTGTCACGGGTCCCCCCAGAACACCAACACCTGAAGGTTTTTTGTGGGGTTTTTGTTTTTTGTTGTTGTAGGATTTGATCAATACAGTTGAGTTTCTAGATTCCACACAGCTGGTAAACTGTCTCTCTAAGCTCCAGTGAGCTCTTTTAGAACTGCTTCCAAAAGACCTCACTTCCTAGGTGAACAACTTGATTCAGGCCATCTCTCCACTTCCTTCCAAGCCCACGAGTGATAGTATTATCTTCGTTGATCCAACTGAAACTATATTAAATGAAAAGGAAAGTGCCCTGGAAGCATGTATAATCTTTTCAGAGGTGACTTCCTGGTTTTATCAATAAAACTATCCTTCTACTTCCCCAATAAGGTAGAGAATTCTATAAAACTTTGTTCAATGGATGATTGCACAGACTGAAGGAAAAAGCACATAGAAATTGAGAGTGGTATTGAAAAAGTGGCTCATGTTATTGACTCAAGTGAGGTAGGAAACAGCATGAAGAGAAGACGACTGATAAAATTAGAAAAATCAGGGGTTTAAAAAGTGGAGGTTTCCAGTGATCCCACTTCTAGGAATATATTCTAAGAATCCTGAAACACTAATCAGAAAGCATATATGCACCCCCTATATTAACAGCAGCACAATTTACAATAGTTAAGATCTGGAAACAGCCCAAGTGCCCATCAGTAGATGAGTGGATAAAAAAGCTGTGGGACATTTACACCATGGAATACTACGCAGCTGTAAAGAAGAAGGATCTCATATCCTTTGGGACAGTATAGATGGACCTTATTGCTAAGTGAAATGAGCCAGGCAGAGAAAGACAAACATCACATGATCTCGCTTATACGTGGAATCTAAAGAACTTAATAAACTGATGAACAGAATAGATTCAATGACATGGAAGCATAGATCAGACTGACGAATGTCAAAGGGATGAAGGAGGGCAGGTGGGTGGATGGGGAGAGAGTAACCAAAGAATTTATATGCATTTATGCACAACCCAAGGTCACGGACAATGATGGGGAGAGGGGCTGAAGAGCGGGATGGGACAGGGTGGAATGGGTCATTGGGGAGAAAAAGAGACATCTGTAATATTTTAAACAAAAATAAAATAAAAATAAATAAGTTTATTTTTAAACAATGAAAAATAAGAAAAAGTGGAGGTTTCAAAGAGGTCAAAAAATAGATGTAGATGGAATAAGGAAGTAAAGGAACTGGAGAAAATAAAGGCTCTGTTCAAAGACTGAGTACAAGATTTCAGAGGCGATATCGTCATTTGAGAGATAACAAGATGCAGAGCTTATCTAGCCAGTCTCAGTCCCTTCAAATGAAATTAGCACATCCCTGCACACCCGATAGGGAAGCTCATAAAATGAAGTGCACATATTGGTTCTTCATTCTCTCCACAACTGAACTCTTAATTTACTCCCCCAAATCTGCTCTTCCCCTATCCTAGCAAACGGCACCTCCAAATGCCTCATCATGTAATATTAGAAACCTGGGAGTGATTTGTGATTCCTTCTTATTACTCCCACATTCAGCCCATCAGGAACTGTTGATTCTTCTATTTCTGCTGCCATCCCTGACTTCAAGCTGTCTTCATCTGGGTCCTACACTATTGAAATAGCTACTAGTTTGATTTCTCTGCTTCCCACTCTTGTCCACACCAAAGGGACCATGTTAGAATATAAATGCGGTCATTACTTCTCTATTTACATCAATAGCTTCCATTACACCTAATATAAAATTCACATTTTTACTGCACAATTAGAACCCTATTTCCCCAATATCACCTCTCACAACTCTTTACCTGGTTTATTATATTCCACTCACCAACGTTGTATATACTAACACTAATATGGTAAGCTCTTTCTCTTCTACTTGGGCACCTTCCCACAAGATTTTCTCTCTTGGATTGATCACCTGTTCTCTTCAAATGATGGACTCCTTCTTTTTCTTTGGGCCTCAGATTAAAAGGCCGCTTGCTCAGAAATGCCTTCCCTGACTTCTCTCTCTGAAGCTGATCTTTGTTGCCCTCCAACACAGCACCCTATTTATTTTGTTATATTATGCTAATTTGAAATTATTTACCTGCTTATTTACCATTTTCCCCCACTACAATATAAATTCATTGAGGACAAAGCCATTCCACTGTTTACCTAGCTTAGGACCTAGCACATAGTAGGTGCTCAACAAATATTTGATAAATGAATGAATGCAGGAAAAGATCTTCAGAGTTCATTTAGACCTCCCACTTACCAACTCCTCATTGAATGGGCCCTGCCTTCAAGTGATTTTCTTCTCTGAGGGTAGGGGCCTCAAGCAAATATAGCTATAGAGGTAAGTTTCTAATGTAAAATGCAGGGGAAAGTCTTTAGAAACAATTTTAAATAGCTTGAACCAAAAATCATGATATGAATTGTAAGGCAAGAACCTACATACTCAATATCACAGTGCTATATTTAACCCCAATAACTGGTCTGGTTCACCCATATTTTAGCAAATCAATCTGCAAAGAAAACTATAATACAAGCTAAAGATGATATCCAAAAAGGTAACTTTCATTTTGTAGTTTTGTAAATATTACCTTTACATAGAAAATTAGGGCAATTTTTATTCTCACCTTTTATCTCTTGGTATTACTGAGATCATGGACACTAATTCCAGGTTTTAGACATTTAGAAATTATATGTTCTTCCCTATATATGAGAATATGGTGCTACCGACTCACTGTTAGTTGAGCAAGCAGTTGCTTTGTTTACACAGCTGCTGTACAGGGTTAGGTTACTCCACCTACCCTTTCCTGGAGTTCTCTTTCCAACCACCACACATTGGGGACTTTTTATCCTTATAGAAATTAAGTGACCTGCAAATCTTAGTTTCATTACCACCTTTTATTAAACAACTTAGGTAATATTTGAGACACATGCATTGCCAGTGTGGAGTGTGCGTGTGTGTGTGTGCACTTGCGCACACACACTTGTATGTGATTAATAAGTTGCAAGTGGCTTATCTTGGTGCAGTATTTCTATTTCCCATCCACTCCTTAAGTACTGTCCTAACCATATTTCACCCTCACTCTGTTTTAGTGATTTATGATGTTAATTAAAATGGAAAGCATATCATTTAAAATGTTTTGAGGCATTGGGAGTTTTAAAGTTACCGTTTTACAGTTGGCAATTTATACACATTTTGTAACCTAAATAATAATTTAGAATATGAATAGTATAAGACTATTAGATGTTATAGCCAAAAAACTTTATAATAGCATTTCATGTGTGTGTAAAAAATCAACATTATTGAGCACTTAAATTGTAATATATATTGTACAATATGTATTACATTTAACCCTCAAATAACCCTGGAAGGCACATATTTGCTTTTAAAAAAAAGAAAACTGGGGCATAGAGAGGTTAAGGACCATGTCAAATGTCCAACAGCTGATAAGTACACCCAAGGTTTAAACGCATTTGTGTCTGGTTGCAAAGATTATGCTCATGACATTGTGAGAACTTTACTTAACTCATTGTTAAAATTTCAGTACAGTATTTTGGAATGTACTGTTCTAATTGCTGAGCTATGCAAATGTATGTCCCTGTTTATGGCACATCTTAAATTTTTAGCTGGAGTAAATCTGTCACTCAGAAGTGACCGGAGAAGCTCACATGCAGTTCTGCGATGTTCCATTATGCAACATTATACATTTGTGAAACTAAAATAACACGGGAAATAATGTAAACAAAGTCTGGTAAAATTTGGCCTACATACCATTTAATAGCCTTTCCTAGAATGTAACTTTTTCAAGCATTTTCAAAGACACAGTTTCCATTTGAAAAGAGACCCATGTAGACACATTTGCAAAAGAGATTCATGTAAAGTAGTTAAAATTAATTTTTAAAAAGTCTATGTAGAAAAGAAGGAAAAGCAGAGGTTCCCTCTCAAACACCTGAACTTGGATATACAAATAAAATCTGGGCTGAGGGATACTTTTGTGTGAGTTGGCGGGGTGAGGGGATAAAAGTGACTGGGGGTAGGGTCTGAGGGTGAGGGGTGGGTAGAGAGGGAGTCACCAGGGAGAAGAGAAGAAAGGAAGTGAAGGATGAAGAATTCCTAAAAGTTTTAGAGCAGCTGAAGAAGAGGAGCTTGAGTGAAAGTTCCTGTTCAAATATTAAACACAAGAAAAATTTCATCTTAGTAAAAGAGAAGAGAAAACCCACAGTTGGTACCAACACCCCAACACTAAACTGTTCACCACAGCAATTGAATCCAGGGTGAGATGATGGCACAACTGATTGAAGCTGATGTTTTGTTTCTTTTTCTTTAGTTGTGCAGCAAGGAGTTCACCTCGAAGTTCCTGCCTATTATCCTCAATATGCTGAATGTTCATTTGTTCTGATGCAAGTGATTTTTTACCTTAGTAAAAAAAACAAAGTTATGAGGGTTAAAATATTTTGTGCAATTCTAATATTAATGTTTTCTCTTTATAAACATCAGTTTCTCTCAATCTTTTTTTCTTTATGAATGTAAATGTTTTGTCCAAATGGCTAGAACCTGGGTGATAGAAAATGACTACATTAAAGAGAAAGTGGGATTATGGCCCAAGAAAACAGACTGAGAACATGCACTTCATTTCTCTCCTTTCCAAAATCTTATTGAAATAAAATGTATTTTTTAAAAGTTTGTGTGGATATTTGGGAGCAATTTAGCTGAGAGTTACCAGTTTAGGGTCTCTCAGGAGATTGTAATCAAAATGTTGGTGGTGAGGGTGGGGGCTGCAGTCATTTGAAGACTTGACAAGACCTAGAGGATCCACCGTCAAGCTCACTCTCCCATGGCTTTTGGCAGCAGACTGCAGTTCCTCACCACACGGGCCGCTCCCTAGGGCCGCTTGAGCATGGATGACCTAACTGGTAGTGGGCAAGTTGGAAGCCACCATGTCTTGTATGATCTAGCCTCAAAAGTCACATGCCGTCATTTCTGCCATCTTCTATTAGTCACTCCTCCGACTGTGATACAATGTGGAAGAAGACTAGATACTATGTAAGGATGTGAATACCGGAATGAGATCGCTGGGGGCTGGCTACCACAAAAGATAAATCCAAACATAAAAGTAAAAGGAAAATGGGAGTTATCAGAAGATCAGAAATATGAGGACTTTTTGAATTATAGAAAGCAAATAGAACTATAGAATATTTAGAGGTAAAGAAAAATGAAAATCCTGGATATAAAAATTTATGGATGTAGTCAAATTAACACTCAGAGGAAAATTTATAGACTTGATTTATTATTAGAAAACCCAGAATAGAGGAAAATATATTAACTAAACATTCAAATCAAATAATTACAAAAACTCATGTTGTTACAAGATAGTGAGAAGCTAGAAAAATTCCAAGGCAGGAGGAATAGGGAAACTGAGACCCAAAAAAAAAAAATTAAACAAGGCCAAGCAGTGTGGAGAGCCTTCAGCTGGCTTGTAAATAACAAGACATTATGGTCCCCAAATCAAGACACTTGAGAGCAAGTGGTTAAAAGCCTCCCTAAGGAGAGAATCCAGAAAAGGAGGAGGGAAGGGGAGAGTGAAAAAGGGCAGTTTTATTTTTTACTCCCTAAGCAGAGAAGCCAGCAGTCTCAAGGCTTGGCAAGGTAAAATTGCCAGGTGCTTCTCATGAGTTCTGGGAAGGCCACAACAAAGTGAAAAGGGACCTTGAGAATTAATCTGTACCAAGATATTCAGCAGAGGAATTTTGAAACCTATACACAGGAGGGATATATAACGCCTCAAACCCTCACCCAACTCTCTCCTCAGATGAGCTGTGTGATGCCCATCTGCACTCAGCTCCGGATGAAATAGATTTGCTTGCCTTGCCTCTTAATAAATTTGCTTGCTTTAATTGCTTTAATAAATTGGCTTTATCACAACACAATCAGGGTCACTCGTTTGAATTTGTTCCTATGAGATTGACAAGAACCGAGGTAGGACAGCCCTCTCCCTCTGACTCAGGAGGATGTCTGATAACACCTTTTCTGGGGTCTCTGGACTGCCTATAACAATATCAATTTCACCGTTTATCTGACATAAGATTTAAAAATCAAAAGCTGTTTCTTTGTAAAGGTCAAAAACAGTAAAGCTTTTAAAAGTCTGATCAAGAACAAAAGAGAAAAGATACATATAAAAACTAAAACTAAAATAAACTAATCCACAAACCATGAGAAATAATAAATCATTGTTTTAAGCCATAAGGTTTTGTGGTGGTTTGATACACAACAATAGATAACTGAAGCACACAGCACATAAACCTTGTCAGTCCTACATCTGGGGTTAGGGTAGTGACATTTTGACCAATTAGAAGAAGGATTGACACATTTTCTAGAGTGGGCACAAAATAGTAAATATATTAGGTTTTATGGGACAAATGATCTCTGTTCAAATCCTCAAGTCTGCCATTGTAGCACAAAAGCAGCCATATACAAAATATAAATAGTGTGGCTTTTTCCAATAAAACTTTATTTACAAAAACAGAAAGCAGACTAGATTTGGCCCATGGGCTGTACTTGCCAACCCCTTAGAGCATCATGTTTCTTAGCTCCAGGGTTGGTTCAGGGAAGGACACATTAGGCAGTCAGATCCAATGAGGCTCAATTCCACAACCTTGTGAATTTGTTGGGAAGACAAAACACTGTTTTCTGTTGTAACTCTCACCTAGACAAGGGAAGCTTGGAGAGCTGCCCGCCAACTTGCTACCTTGAAGGGGTCACTGCCTAACACAGAGGAATACACGGCCGACTGTTAGAAAGAGGGGGATCCTGTGACAATATTTGAACTCCTGGACCCAGGTGAGTCTGAAGCTACTTCTACCTTTGGATTGTTAAAGTACGTGAGCCTATATTCCTTTTTTAAAAACCTTTATTGTTGAAAATATTACAGATGTCCCCCCTTTTTTTCCCCATTGCTCCCTACCACCCGGTGCCTGCCCTTCCCCAGGGCTTCACCAGCCTATTGTCTGTGTTCATGGGCAATGCATAATATGTATATAAGTTCTTTGGTTAATCTCTTCAGATCTGCCCTCCCCTCTTCCCTCTGAGATTTGTCAGTCTGTTCCCTGTTTCTATGCCTCTGGTTCTATTTTATTTACCCACTTATCGTGTTCATTAGATTCCACATATAAATGTGATCATGCAATACCTGTCATTCTCTTGACTGGCTTATTTCATTTAGTATAATACTCTCCAGGACCCTCCATGCTGTCTCAAAGGGGAAGAGATCCTTCTTTTTTATAGCTGCATAGTATTCCAGTGTAACTATCCCACAGCTTTTTTGTTTTTAATTTTATTATTGTTTAAAATATTACAGATGTCCCTTTTTCTCCCCAATGACCCATTCCTCCCGTTCCTTCCCCCTCCCCAGTCCCTCTCCCCACCATTGTCCATGTCCTTGGGTTGTGTATATATGCACATAAATTCTTTGGTTACTCTCTCCCCCTCCACCCACCCGCCCTCCTCCATCCCTCTGACATTCATCAGTCTCATCTATGCTTCCATGTCATTGAATCTATTCTGTTCATCAGTTTATTAAGTTCTTTAGATTCCATGTATAAGCAAGAACATGTGATATTTCTCTTTCGCTGCCTGGCTTATTTCACTTAGCATAATATTCTCCAGGTCCATCCATACTGTCCCAAAGGGTACGAGATTCTTCTTCTTTACAGCTGCGTAGTATTCCATGGTGTAAATGTCCCACAGCTTTTTTATCCACTCATCTACTGACGGGCACTTGGGCTGTTTCCAGATCTTAGCTATTGTAAACTGTGCTGCTATGAACATCGGGGTGCATAGATCCTTTCTGATGAATGTTTCAGGATTCTTAGGATACATTCCTAGGAGTGGAATCACTGGGTCAAACGGCAGCTCCATGTTTAATTTTTTGAGGAACCTCCATACTGTTTTCCATAGTGGCTGCACCAGTCTGCATTCCCACCAGCAGTGAACTAGGGTTCCCCTTTCTCCACACCCTCGCCAGCACATGTCATTTGTTGATTTGTTGATGGAGCCATTCTGACAGGTGTGAAGTGATACCTCATTGTGGTTTTAATTTGCATCTCTGATGATTAGCGACGTCAAGCATTTTCTCATGTGTCTCTTGGCCATCTGTATGTCCTCTTTGGAGAAGTGTCTATTTAAGTCCTTTGTCCATTTCTTAATTGGGTTGTTTGTCTTCCTCTTGCTGAGTGCTATGAGTTCTTTGTACACTTTGGAAATTAGCCCCTTATCAGATTCATCCTTGGCAAATATGTTTTCCCAGACTGTGGGGTTCCTTTGTATTTTGAGGCTGTTTTCTTTTGCTCCCACAGCTTTTTTATCCACTCATCTACTAATGGGCACTTGGGCGGTCTCCAGATCTTAGCTATTGTAAATTGTGCTGCTATGAACATAGCAGTGCATATATTCGTTCTGATTTGTGTTTGGGGATTCTTAGGATATATTCCTAGAAGTGGGATCACTGAGTGAAATGGCAGTTCCATTTTTAATTTTTTGAGGAACCTCCATACTGTTTTCCACAGCGGCTGCACCAGTCTGCATTCCCACCAGCAGTGTACCAGGGTTCCTTTTTCTCCACACCCTCGCCAGCACTTGTTGTTGGATGATATATTAATGGTAGCCATTCTGGAAGGTGTAAGGTGGTACCTCATTGTCATTTTAATTTGCATCTCTCTGATGATTAGTGAAACTGAGCACTTTTTTATATGTCTCTTGGCCATTTTATGTTCTCTTCGGAGAAGCGTCTACTCAGGTCCTCTGCCCATTTTTTAAATTGAATTGTTTGTCTTCCTTTTGTTGAGTTGTATGAGTATTTTATATATTTTGGAAATTAACCCCTTATCAAATGTATAATCAGCAAATATGTTCTCCCATACACTGGGTTCTCTTTTCATTTTGATATTGATTTCTTTTGCTGTGCAGACGCTGTTGATTTTGATGTAGTCCCATTTGTTTATTTTTTCCTTTGTTTCTCTTGCCCTAGGAAATGTATCAGTGAAATTCTGCTATGTGAGATGTCTGAGATTTTGCTACCTACATTTTCTTCTAGGATTTTTATGGTTTCAAGACTTACACTTAAGTCTTTTATCCATCCTGAGTTTATTCTTGTGTATGATGTGAGTTGGTGGTCTAGTTTCATTTTTTTGCATGTATCTGTCTAATTTTCCCAGCACCATTTACAGAAGAGACTGTCTTTACTCCTTTGTATGCTCTTGCCTCCTTTGTGAAATATTAATTAAGCATAATGGTTTGAATCAATTTCTGGGTTCTCTGGTCTGTTCTCCTGATCTATATGCCTGTTCGTGTGCCAGGATCAGGCTGTTTTGATTACAGAGGCTTAGTCGTATAACTTGATATTGGGTATTGTGATCCTTCGAACTTTGTTCTTCTTTCTCAAGATTGCTGTGGCTATTTGGGGTCTCTTTTGGTTCCATATACATTTTTAGAATATTTGTTCTAGATCTGTGAAATACGCAGTTGGTATTTTAATAGGGATTGCACTGAATAAATAAACTGCCTTGGGTAGTATGGCTGTTTTAATGATGTTGATCTTACCAATCCATGAACACCCTATTATCTTCAACTTGTTTATATTTTCCCTATTGTTTTTTTCAATGTGCTGTAGATTTCTGAGTACAGGTCTTTTACCACTTTGATTAAGTTTATTACTAAGTATCTTAATTTTTTGTTGCAATGGTAAATGGGATTTTTTTTTTTTTTTTCTTTCTGAGAGTTCATTGTTGGTGTATAAAAATGCCATCAATTTCTGGGTGTTAATTTTGTTTCCTTTTACATTGCCTAATTCATTTATCAAATCTAGTAGTGTTTTGGTGGAGTCTTTAGGGTTTCCTATGTACAATATCATATCATCTGTGAATAATGACAGTTTTACTTCCTCCTTTCCATTATGGATACCTTTTATTTTTTCTTTTTGTCTGATCTCTGTGGCTAGAACTTCCAGTTGAATGTTGAATGAGAATGGTGAAAGCACACATCCCTATCTTGTTCCTGTTCCTAGGGGAAATGCTTTTAGTTTTTGCCCATTGAGTATGATGTCGGCTGTAGTTTTGTCATATATGGCCTTTATTATATTGAGGTATGATCCCTCTATTCCCACTTTTCTGAGAGCTTTTATCAAAAATGCGTGTTGGATTTTGTTGAATGCTTTTGGGGCATATATTGATATCGTGATTTTTGTCTTTCAATTTGTTTGTGTAATGCATTACATTTATTGATTTGTGAATATTGTTCCAGCCTTGCATCCCTGGATCCCATTTGGTCATGGTGCATGATCTTTTTAATATGTTGCTGGATCTGATTTGCTAATATTTTGTTGAGGATTTTGGCTCTATGTTCATCAGGGATATTGGCCTGTAATGTTCTTTCTTTATAGTGTCCGTATCTGGTTTTGGAGTTAAGCTAATGCAAGTCTCATAAAAGGAGCTTGGAAGTGTTCTTTCCTCTTGGATTATTTGGAATAGTTTGAGGAGGATAGGTGTTAGGTCTTCTTTGAATATTTGGTAAAACTCCCCTGTGAAGCCATCCGGACCAAGGCTTTTGTTTGCTGGGAGTTTTTTGTTTTTTAATTACTGCTTCAATTTCATTAGTTGTTATAGGCGTGTTTAGGTTTGCTGATTCTTCATGATTCAGTTTTGGAAAACTATGTTTCTAGGAATTTGTCCATTTCATCCAGATTGTCCAGCTTGTTGGCATATAGTTGTTCATAGTATTTTCTTACAATCCTTTGTATTTCTGTGGTGTCAGATGTTATTTCATCTCTTTTGTTTCTGATTTTATTGATTTGGGTCCTCTCTTTTTGTTTCTCAGTGAGTCTGGCTAAAGCTTTCATCAATCTTGTTTATCTTTTCAAAGAACCAGCTCTTGGTTTCACTGATCTTTTGTATTGTTTTTTTTATTCTCTATGTCATTTATTTCTGCTCTGACCTTTACCATTTCCTTCCTTCTACTTACTCTGGGCTTTTCTTGTTGTTCTCTTTCTAATTTTTTAAGTTGTAATGTTAGATAGTTTATTAGAAAATTATCTGTTTTTTTGAGGTAAGCCTGTAGTGCCATGAACTTCCCTCTCAAGACTGCTTTTGCTGTGTCCCATAGATTTTGGGTTGTTATGTGTTCATTTTCACTTATTTCCAGGAAGTTTTTTATTTCTTCCTTGATTTCATTGGTAATCCATTCATTATTTAATAACCTGTTGTTTAGCCTCCATGTGTTTGAATGTTTTGAGGTGTTTTTATTGTAGTTGATTTCTAGTCTTTCCTTTGTGATCTTAGAAGATGCCTGATATGATTTCAGTCTTTTTGAATTTGTGGAGACTTAGTTTGTTTTCTAACATGCGATCTATCTTTGAGAATGACCCATGTGCACTTGAAAAAAATTTATATTCTGTAACTTTGGGGTGAAATATTCTGTAATTGTCAATTAAATCCATCTGATCTAGTGAGTCATTTAGGATCGCTGTTTCCTTGTTGCACCTATATATTCTTTTACTTACTTCAGCTTATTTAAGTTATGTATCATTTATAATCAAACATGTCATTTATTGCTTTATTCCTTCCTCTCTTCAGCATACCTCAAGTCCTCCTGGATACCAGTCAGTGTTCTAGGAGCTGGAAACATACCAGTGTGTAAAGCAAATGAGTTCCCCTATTTTATGGAGATTATGTTCCAGTGGAAAGAGTCAGGAAGTAAACATGTTAAATACATAAATATTGTAATTTCAGATACTTGCAAGCACAGTGAGGAGGTGACACAAGTTGTGATAGACAGTAGTTATTTGGATAGGGTGCTTAGGGGAAAGCTCTCTGAGGAGAGGCCAGAATGGTGAGAAGGAGCCAAACGCAGAAACTCCACAGGAAGAGATTCCATGCCCAGCAAGCAGCAAGTATAAAACCTGGAGTCAGGAAGAAGCTCAGTATGTTTAAGGAGCAGTAGGAATTCTACTGAAGAGAAAACATGATGAGTAAGGCAGCGGGTGATGCAAGATGAGATTGGAGGGGTAGATGGAAGACCCAGAAAGCCATCATGGAGTTTGGATTTTTTAAAAGTAGAATGGCATGCCCCTAGAGGATTTTTTTAAAAAAACTGTATGTGGTGATGGATGTTAACTAGACTTAGTGTGGTGATCACTTCGCAATATACATATTGAATTATTATGTTGGGTACCTGGAACCGATATGTCATATACCAATGTTTATATATTGGTTGCTGTGGAAGGGGAAAGAATGAAAGTAGAAGCGATGGGGAGGCTATGGTAGCAGTCAGATAAGAGGTGAAAGTGGGGATGGGACCAGGATGTGAGGTGATGTTCACGGTGAGCACAGGGTGGATTTGGGATGTGTTTTAAAAAGAGAAAAACGCACAGTATTTACTGAGGGGTTGCTGTGGATGTGAGAGCGAGAGGCATGCACCCTGAGTTTAGGCTGCTGCGTAAACAACTAAGGGTGCCCCTGGCTGCGAAAGGAATGGCTGCAAAAGAAATGTATTTGGGAGAGGGGCTGAGAATTGAGGGACTCGCTTTAGCGTTATTAGGGTTGAAATGTCTACAAAATATCCAGGAGGACATGAAAGCAAGCGTCTGAATGCTCTAGACGGGAGGACAGCAAAGACACAAGTGTTGGGCTCAGCTGCAAACGGTGTGCTCAGGGCCACGGACGTGGACAGGGGCGCGGGCGAGGCGGGCGCTCGGGCAGCCAGGGCGGGGCGCGCTGAGGGAGGGGAGAGGGGGGATGCGGAGAGGAGCGGCGGAGGAAACCTGGACGCGGAGGGAAGGCGGGGAGGGGCGCGGTCCCGGCGCGGGAGGGACGGCGGGGCGGGAGGAGCTGCGGCCGCGCGGAGCCGAGCCGGTGGCTTTGGCAGGAGGTTCCAGCGCGCGGGGGCCGGGGGGGGGGGGCGGGAGTGGGGGGGGCAGAGAGGACTACAGGCGAGGAGGCAGGAAGGAGTGTAGCCAGCTTTTCAAGGAGCAGTAAAAAGGTGTTTTGCTTAACTGTGGGATTGCTGCGCCAAATGCTGCAACGACTCTGGAATCCATATGGTCATAAAATTTTGGAAAGAAAATAGAGATTTGTAGAAAGTTGAAGACGTTTTTTAAAATAGGAAATTTAACTAAGAACAGGCTGCAAAAGTTTCCCATTAGTATGAAGGAAAGTATTCAAATAAAATTCCAGAATTCTAACTAGTAGCTACCAGAAACCCAGGGCAAATATCATTCTTAATGATAAAGTAGAAACAGTAAAATAAGGATCCAATCAAGAATGCCAGGTAACACTGCTGCTGTTCCACATTGTTCCAGAAGCCTAATCAGTGCAGCAGGTGCAAATTATAATGAGATGTAATGTTAGACAGGAAGAGAGACTGTCATTATTTACATGCTTTAAAACCAGAGGTGTGATGGTACATGTGGCACTAGGTTTTCTGAGTGCAGTTCCCCACATGAATGTTGGCTGATATCTTGGTTACCTTAATGGGTCAGAAAAAAAGTGAAACGCTGTCCTAACTATAGTTGTTGGTCCATGATGGAGCTACTTCTTGACTAAATTAAAAAGTTTTAAAATACTATTTCCTCAAATTTTTCATGCTATTCACTATATAGTGACTGTAGATATGATACATTTTTAAGTTTAATCACCATTATTAACATTTTCTCCATTACTTTGTTAAGTCTAGACAATTAACAAAACCGTAAGTCAAGACCTGATATGTCGTATTTGCTGACTTGCATGGTGTAAATACTCTCATCATAGTTGCTTTCAAGCTACCAACGCGAACTAACTGAATGTGAAGTTGAGATACACAGCAGCACACTATTATAAAGAATTTCCATTCTACAGACTCTTTACAAATAAATCACTTTAAAAGCATAGATAGGTAAAATAGATTGAATATAATGAGTTGTGAGCATATATTATCTTTGTTTTTAATATAATATATTTAATTAAAACTTCTATAATTTAATTTTTCGTAATGGCTATGTTTAACAATCAGCCCACAAAATTCCCGAAAGCTTAACAACCGACTCTCATGAGCTAGCATAAGCCTAATCTAGCATATCATATAATTGTATATCTAGAAAAGCAAAGAGAATCAAGTGAAAAAGACAAAACTAACAGAACCAAAGAAGATACAGTTAAGTTGGTTGGATCAAAAGAAACATAAAATGTAGAGTAAAAGCCGTTAACTTACAATGGCAACAAAAACAATAAAAGAACTAAGAAAAAGCTTAATGCATAATGAGCAAGGAATATATTAAGAGATGTATAAAACTTTACTGATTCACATTTTAAAAGACATGAATAAATGAAGAGCTATAAGTTGTTCCTATATAGACATTTAATATTACAAAGGTATAAGTTCTTTCTCAAAGTACACACAATACAATCTCAATCAAAATCCTAACAGGGTTTTATATAAACCTTGCCAGCCTGGATCTGAAGTATGTTGGAAAAGAACGTGCCCATGAATGAATTTTTGAAAAAGCTTGTTCTCATGTATATAGAAATATCCTATAAAACATTGATAATTAAAGTAGTGTGATTCTGGTGCAGGAATAATCAAATATATTGATGAGACAGAAGAAAGAGTTCAAAATGTTTCATTTGTAACAGAAATGTACATGAGAAAGGAGGCAATTCACATCAGCAGGGAAAAGAAGTGGTGCAATTTAACGATCCTATGATTTAATAAAAAGTTTTAAAACTTCCCATCTCACATCAAACAAAAAATAATAATTCTAGATGCCTTCAAGAGGTAAACATTAATGGAAGAAATGACGTTAGAGAAACACAGGAAGTTATTTTTGTAATCTTGGCATGGTGAAAGACTTCCTTAGGAAGACATAAAACCCAGAAGGGATAAAGAAAACAATAGACAGATTCTTAAAAACTTACAATTTTTGGTATGACAAGAAACTCCATAACTTAAGTTAAAAAATAAGTTACAGACTGAGCAGAAATATTGACTACAAATATATCAAAGGATATGTACTAACAATATATCAAGAGATCCTATAAATCAATAAGAAAATGATAACCCTACTAAAAGAAACATCTAAGCCATCTCTGTCCAACAAAAATATCATGTGAGCTACATACATAATTTAAAAATTTTCAGTAGCCACATTAAAATTATTTAAAGCAGCATATCTGTAATATTATTATTTGAACATGCAGCCAATATGAAAATATTAATGAGATATTTCATATCCTTTTTCTTAGATTAAGTCTTCGAAATCGCTTGTGCTTTATGCTAACAGTATCTCAATTTGGGGTAGCCTCATTTCAAGTGTTCCATAACCACATTTGGCTAGTGATGTCATAGTGGACAGCCCAGATCTATCTAAGTAATTCACAAAAGAAATACAAATGGCCAATAGACTAAAATATGCTCCACCTCATTAATATTAAAGAAATGCAAATATGAGAAACAGGGAGATACCACACTTCACCCATCACATTGACAAACATTGAAAGAAAAAATTAGTAGAAACTAATCTTCGATACAGCAAAGTTTATTATGGGATTATTTGTATAGGAAAAGGGAACAAAGGGAAGGAAGAAAAAAGAAGGGGAGAAGAAACAGCTCAGGTAGCAGATGGAGTTCAACAGGTTAGAGTGCATTTGTGCAACAGAAGATATGCAATGATTAAAAAGAATTATTTGAACTGTAGGTGCTGACATGGAAAGTATTCTAAGAAAAATAAAAAGAAATCAATTTGTGGAAAATTTGATGTGCTATGATGTATATAACATTAATCATATTTTAGGTTTGTTTGTAGTTGATTTCTAATTTTATGTATTGTGGTCTGAGAATATGCTTGATATGAATCAACCTTCTTGAACTTGTAGAGACTTGTTTCATGTCCTAACATGTGGTCTATCTTCGAGAATGTCCCATGTGCACTTGAGAAGAACGTATATTCTGCAGCTCTGGGGTAGAATGTCCTGTAAATGTCAATTAAATCCACCGGATCTAGTGTGTCATTTAAGGTCACTGTTTCCTTGTTGATTTTTTGTCTGGCAGACCTATCCAGTGAACTCAATGGGGTGTTAAAGCCCCCTAGTCGACTGTATTGCTGTTGATCTCTCCCTTAAAGTCCCCTAGAAGTGTTTTTATAAATTTAGGTGCTCCTATATTTGGGTGCATATATGTTTATCAGAGTTATATCCTCTTGTTGGATTGATCCCTTTAGTATTATGTAATGACCTTTCTTGTCTCTCGTTATGGTCTTCATTTTGAAGTCTGTTTTGTCTGATATGAGTATTGCTACCCCAACTTTTTTTTTTTTATTCCCATTTGCATGGAAAATTTTTTCCCATCCCTTCTCTCTCATCCTGTGTGAGTCTTTTGTTCTGAAGTGGGTCTCTTGTAGACAGAATATATTTGGTCATGTTTTCTTATCCATTAAGCTACCCTATGTCTTTTGATTGGAGCATTTAATCCATTTACATTTAAGATTATTTATTGATAGGTGCTTATCTATTGCCATTTTATTTCTTTATGCCTATGTTTCTCTCTCTCTATTTCTACTTCTTGTTACAGCAGTCCCTTTAACATTTCTTGCAATGCTAATTTGGTGGTGATAAACTCCTTTAGCCTTTTTTTGTCTGGGAAGCTCTTTATTTCACCATCTATTTTTGAATGATAGCCTAGCTGGATAGAGTAGTCTTGGTTTTAGATTCTTGCTTTTCATTACTTTGAATACTTCATGCCATTCCCTTCTGGCCTCTAAAGTTCTTGACGAGAAATCAGCTGACAGTCTTACGGGAGCTTCTTTGTAGGTAACAGCTTGCTTTTCTCTTGCTGCCTTTAAGATTCTCTCTTTGTCTTTAATTTTTGGCATTTTAATTATGATGTGTCTGGGTATGGGCCTCTTTAGGTTTTTCTTGCTTGGGACTCTCTGTGTCTCCTGAACTTGTGTGACTTTTTCCTTGACCAGGTTAAGGAAGTTTTCTGCCATTATTTCTTCAAACAGCTTCTCTAACCGTTGCTTACTTTGTACATTTTCTGGCACTCCTATGATGCAAATATTGATACATTTCATGTTGTCCCACATCTCCCTTAAACTGTCCTCCTGTTTTTTAATTGTCTTTTCATTTCAGTTCTCTGATTCAGTGATTTTTTTCTACCCTGTCTTCTAATTCGCTGATCAGATTCTCAGCTTCCCGTAATCTGCTGTTTATTCCATCCAATGTATTTTTTACTTCTACTGTGTCATTCTTAATTTCCTTCATAGTTTCCATATCTTTTCTCATGCTATTGAGCATCCTTACAATCAGTATTCTGAGCTCTAGATCTGATAGATTGCTTATCTCCATTTCATTTAGCTCTTCTCCTGGAGAATCCCCTTGTTCTTTCACTTGGGGCTTGCTTTTTTGTCTGCCCATTTTGGCTGCCTGCTTGGGTTTGTTTCTGTGTAATAAGTAGATCTGCTAGGATTCCCAGTCTTTTGGATAGTCCCTGGTGCAGGCCAATGTCAGACACTGTTTGTGACTGCCCTTGAGAACCCTGTTTGAAGCTTTCTGAAATCCACAGCTTGTGGGTCCCTCTGCTGAGGCTGGGTGCATTTGGAAAGGACCAAGATGCAACACCAAGGTCTGCTTTTCCAAGCCTTGGGTCCAGAAGCAAATCAGACAAAGACTCAAAACACCCAGAAGCTGATTGTTATTCACAGTCTCTTAATGAGCCTCAGGCTGTAGAAACTCCATAGGGTGGGGCAAGAGGTTTTCCAACAGGATGGGTCCACTGCTCCTCACCCCCCTCCTGCCAGGCAAAAGCTGCCTGGATAGTGAATGTCTGCCTGAGAAAGATGTCTTCTGCCTTGTAGTGGAATGACTCAGCACAGGAGTCTAGACAGGTGCCCCCGCAGAGCTCTAACTCCAGAGCCCACAACCCTAGATTCTCCTTCACTCTGCTCTTACCTCTGCTGGAACCCAAGGTGAGTGGCTACACACAAAACTTTGTGTGTTGGCCCTTTAAGAGGGTGCCTACATTTCCAGGTGTCTCTCCCTGGCAGACAGAACCCTACTGCTTTTCACAGCCAGATGTTATGTGGGCTCCTTTCTCAGTTCTGATGCTCTAGGCTGGGGAGCCCAGCTTAGGGTTTAGACCCCAGAATTCTTAGTGGAAACTTGCTACAGCTGAGATATCCCTCCAGAACTTCAGCTGCTTCCTTTGGCAGCCCAGCCAGCCCTCTCATGCCTCTGCCTCTCCTACTAGTCTCTATGTGGTCTCTACTTTAGGTCCTTGGTTATAAGGGTTTTCTCCAGCTAGTCTTCAGGTGATTAGTCAAGATGGTTTTTCTGTATTTTAGTTTTAATTCTAGTTTGGTCCTGGGAGAGTGTCAGTGTAGCTTCCACTTAATCCACTGCCATCTTTGAATCCAAATATACATTCTCTTTCTTTACCCTGGATCTGTTCATTCTCTAACTCAACTGAGGTAATTCAATATCATTTTAACTACATAACTATGAAATCACCTGAAATCATTTCACATCTCAGTAATAACAAGAGATCTCAGTCTCTGTCCCTTGCCTGCCCTCTAGCACTGTGACAGTGTTCTGCCCACAGTCTTCCTCTTATCTTTTCAACATTCCTTAAGTAATAGATTATAAATTGACCAAATCCTTCCATTCTTCCCCTTGCATGCCCAGCACTGTGGACCTTGTGAAATGCCTCTTAGAATCATTCCATAGCTTTTACTATCAAGGTTTCTAAGGCCCACTTCTTGGCAGCTCATTAAAAACAACAAATTGTCTTGAGTAGTCCCATGGTTTGTCCCATTTTCTATTCTTTATTTCTTCTTCTTTTTTAAAACACCTGTTGAATTCCTTTTATCTCTTTGGAACCATAATAGAAGCAGCAGACACCAGGCCAGTGCTATTTCCTCTAACCTTTTCTACTCCCTGTTAATGCACTTTCTGCTCCCATTTGTCTCTGCCTCATTTCCTCTGTGACTGGCCTCTGTCCCGGTACCTTTCCTTTCCATTGCAAGCCTGTGCCTGCTTTCCCACACTTTACACACTGCTGCCCTCTCCAACCTTCCAGGTCTTTCTCCACCAGTCTCCCCAATTCCCTTATCGCATGCCTCCTGTCATCCTCAGTCTTCTCAGAAAACATCGCTTTCCCAATAGGCTGTATATTTTACTTTTATGAAAATATAGTATAAAAGAATGTGGTCACTATGATTATCACATGATGTCACATTACCTTTTACATAAACCATTTCAATCATTTTTGCTATTATTCATTGAGCCTATAGAATTTAACATGAGAAAATACTCAGAGACATACTCCATATTATAATAGAATATAGATAAATACATATAGGTAGATTGATTTATTATAGGAATTGGCTTACATAATTATGGAAGCCAAGAAGTCCCACCATCTGCTGTTTGTAAGCTGGAGAACCAGGAAAGCTAATAGTAGAATTCAGTTTGAGAACCAGGGAGCATCAATGTCCAAGAGCAGAAGATGAAGTCCCAATTCTGGCAGAGAGCAAATTCATCCTTCTTCTGTCCATTTGTTCTTTTCAGGCCAGCAACAGATTGGATGATGCCAGCACACATTGGGAAAGGCCACCTGCTTTTCTCAGTTCACCAATTCAAATATTGTTCTCTTCTAGAAACACCCTCACAAATATCCCCAGAACTAATGCTTGAACAGCTATCTGGGCATCCTTGAGCCCAGTCAAGGTAAAACATGAAGTGAACCATGGCCCCACCCAAGGCAGCAATATGGAGGGTTGTAAACAAGACATGGGCAAAGGGCTACTCAGAAGCTGCCATGGAAACAATGGGAGAACTTTGCACTCAGGACCAGAATTTCCTGTGGGCTAAAGAGGGGGCTGTCCCAGAATCCATGTAAGAAGGCACTGCAACACAATTCATAAAATATTCCAAAAGAAGAATGAAGTAAAATGTGCTGTCATTTTTTTAATGCGCTGCCTCCTAACTACTGATATCATTGAATCATAAAAAAAGAACAGTTAGCCATCTTAATGATTATAATTAAGAAAACTTTTTAATTTATTGCTTATTTATTTATTTATTTTAATTAATTTTAACTTTATTCAACATCTTGGATATTTAGGTCAAAGGTTTGTATTAGTCTTAACTGGTGCTTCTTCAAAGAAAGTGTCCTTGGCCTTCGTAACTTGCTTCCAGAGTTTCTCTCCACCAGTGTAAAACCCAAAGCCCACTCTAGACCAAAGTGCTCATGAGGAAATAAAGCCAACCAACAGACAAGATAAACAAAAACCAGCTGTGCCCCCAAAATACTCAGAAGTCATATGCTATTTACAGCAAACAATGGTTTGGTTTGTCTTGGGATGGAAATGGGGAGTCAATTTATTGCTTTTTTAGAGAGAGACAGACAGACAGACAGACACTGATTTATCATTCCACTTATTTATGCATTCAGTGACTGCCTTTTGTATGTGCTCTGACAAAAGACTGAACCCGAAACCTTGGCATATTAGGACAATGCTCTGGGCAATTAACCAACTGAGCTACTCAACCAGGCCAAGACAATTTTTCTAATATAGATATTGCTATAATGATCTATTATGCCAACTATTTGGAAAAACTATAAAAAGATAAAACTAATAAAAAATCAAAAATGTAAAATAAAACCAACAATTATGAAGCTACCTTGCATCTTAGCCTTGATTTTATAATAGATTTTTAAATAATTCTGAAATATTTACAAGCCAAAAGTTCTTAAATATTGTTTTTAGTAAATATTAGAACTAATCAGTGTGGCTCAGCTGTCTGGGCATTGTCCCGTGCACTTAAAAGTCACTGGTCAGGGCACTTGCCCAGTTGTGGGCTTGTTCCCAGTTGAGGGGGCTCTCAAGAGGCAGCCAATCAATGTTCTGCTCTCACAACAAAGTTTCTCTCTCTCTCTCTCCCTCTCCCTTCCTCTCTCTCTAAAAATCAATGAAAATATTTTAAAAATATATTATAACAGTGCAATTAAAATATTTTTAATGTAAAGGAACAATATGGAGATATTAAAAGAGGTTTCAAAAGACTCTATTGTTGCTACCACATAAACCAGCCTGGCTTCTTAACTTGTTCCTGTCTTAGGCTGTGGAACAGGAAAACCAGAACTTTCTCTCAACTCCTGTGTCTGCTGTAGGGGTGAGAAATTATAGTGGAAGGAGGTGCTAAAGGACAAAATGAGAAAATTAAATAAGGGGGAAAAAAGATAAGAAAGGAGTTGGAGGAGGAAAAATTGAAACAGGTTGAGAAAAATAGGGGAGAAAAAAGTTGGACGTGAGAGAAAAAGAGTGATGAAAACAGTGTAAGACCGGAACTGGAAAATGAGCTGCTTATGCAAATAGTGTTTACATGTAACTTGCTTTTCTCTTTATAGACTGCAGCATATGATCTAGTGGCTTTTTAAACTTTGCTTTCATTATATCTGTTTGGGTTTTTTTTTAAAGCTAGGAATTCTTATCATTTTCCTTCTCTCCCAGCCCCTTCCCACTCACCCAACAACATTAACCTAGAACTGGGTGGAGCAGAAGAAGGGGAAAGAGAGAAAGTCGTGGATGGGCATCTGGAAATTTGAAACTAGTTACTAACAGCCCTTACAGAGGACATGTGGAGAAGGTTTGCCTGGAAAAGGTGAGCTCAGTGGGATCCCTATAGTGATGTAAGCCGATGAGAAACAAATGAACACAGATGTGTGGCCTCTACTGCACTCCTTGGCTATCTGCTCCCGACAGGGCTTTTCCTTTGAAGAGTCAAACCTCTTGTCAAGCCATCTTTCAGCCAAAAATCATTTCCCTCTAATTGACAGGAAAAGGAGGAAGGCAGAATCCCACCCATCCTTTTCTGAGCTGCTTATTTTCCACTTCAAATTAATGAGCTTCCCAAACTGAAGCCAAGTTGCTTTGCTCAGATAATGAAATCATACTTCTGTTTCACATGAGGCAATTCAAACTGATGTGGTCCTCAGTTATTTAGGCACAAAGTCCTTCATATGGCTGAAAAGAAGGACGGCTACTGTTTTATTAAGATAAAAGCTATCTCCAAATTTCTCTCAAATTTCTGTGCCCAACATTGACAGAGATATTGACAGTGAAGAGTTTAGTATTCACTCAGGGTATATATATTTTAAGTCTTCTAGTGGCTGGTAAATGTTTCAGAATATATGCTGAAAACATTAAAGAGTGGCGATTCTAGACCAGGTATCCATCGCCATCCCATTTCCACAGAATGCTAACCTCACAGGAAAAGCCACAACTGTCTGTGTTACTGTATCAAGGAACACAAACAGAATGGAGAGGTGTGGGCCTGTGCACCTGGTAGTCATGAGAGACTCCCACCTTTTAGGGAGTAACAGACGGAAAAGATGAATAATGTGAGTCTCAGCAGTGTAAATTTCTGTTTCGATCTCCCACCATCTGGGAGTCCTTAAAGCCAGAAGAATTAAAAGCTGAGCTAGAAGTTACTCCTGGGCATAAATAGGAATTATTTTCAGCTAGGAGAGTCCAAAAATGGGATAATTTGTCTACTCAGGTACAAATTTAATGAAAAGTGCCCAAACCATAGGTATTAGAATGACTAGCTTCTTCGAAAAAGAAGGGAGATGGTGAGCTGCATCCTGTCCACCTAAAGCGCTACCCAGACCTGGACTGGAGGGAAAGGGGATAGTAGTGGAAAGTTCAGAGAGATAGGATTAGGGCCAGCAAAGGAAAAAATCACATGGGGTTGAAGACAGGGACAAGAGTGGCTCTTTCCCAAATACTGACTTGAGGTATTAGAATGAAAACTAAGAGATTAGTTTTCAAATGATTAATGTAGAGTGTAAGCATTTTTCATTGGTAAGCATGAGTTTGCAACCTGAAGAATTTGTAGTTTTGTAGGTGAAGATGAACAGGGCAAAAAGTAGAAATCTTACATTGGTCCATTTTAAACAAAATGTTTCATTTTGTTATATGCTTCAGTATGTTCTAGCCACGTCCTGGAAGATGGTAACACCAGTAAGAAGGGGACCAGAATATATCCTTGAAGCAACACACTAATCATCCTCGCCTTCACCTCCATGCAGGGCCAGAGAGTAAAATTACACACAAAAGAACCCACGAAACACCTAAGCATCCTATTGTGGAAGACAGGTTTGACGTGAGGAGAAAAGTTCATTCATTCAGCAAGTATTTATTTAACATCTACTATATGCTTAGGCAATGGATGCTGAGGGCGCAGCAGCAAATGAAACAATGTACTTATGGACCTTTGTTCCAATAGGGGAGACAAATAGTAAGGAAAGAAATAATACAATGTTAGTATGTGAGGAGTTATATAAATAAAATTGAGTAAGGGAGTAAAGTATAAATAAGGGAATAAAGTATAAGTAAGGGAATAAAGTATTAAGTAGAATGATCAGTGAAGGAAGGTCTCTCTAATTATCTGCCTTTCCAGCAGTGTCCTATATGAAGTAAGGAAGGGAGTCATGTGGTAGGTAAAGGAAGCAGTGAGTGCAAAGGTCCTGAGGTAGCAGGTATATGCTTGAGGCAAGAAGCATCTGCAGTATGAAATATGCATGTGTTACATGCAAGAAGGCAAGCAGGGCTGGAGTGGAGCTAAGGTGAGTTCACTACTCTAAAGTCTCCCTTTTGTAGTGTAGAAATTGAATGGCCAAGAAGTTAATTACCTAATAATTGTACCTCTTATCCAGAGAGATTTCTGGTAACAAACCTGGAGAGGTGAACTAACTGACATGAATTCAACCCATTGGTCCTTGACAGAATCAGGATAAATCTAGAAGTTTACTTGGTAGTTTACTTGGTACCTTTGAGCAAATTAGGAAAAGGCGTCTCTTCCTCAGAAATACCACTTCACACTGGGGTGTACTGCTCGGCAGATGGGGCTTGGCCTGGACTTCAGCTCTCACTTTCCTCCTCAGTCAGGCACCCTGGGCTGGGCCCAACCTGCACAACACCATGCAGCGGCCCAGAATCAGCAGTTTATTTCCTATACCTAAGTACCTCCCCTACTAATGATCATACAGTTCCCAAGTCATCAGTTTCACGGTTGAACTCTGTTAAGTCTGATCATAAAGCTGATTTTGCAATAGTTGTGCAGCACCACATTCCTTTGAATCCCTCGGTCTAGGTTGGAAATGGTTGACTAGTGGGAAAGATGAGACAGTTTGATCATAGATGGAGTATGAGATGTGTCTAAGTCTTTTGCTGCTCTAACAAATTATCACAAGTTTAATAGCTTAAAACAACATAAATTATTTTATGGTTCTAGAGGTCAAAAGTCCTAAAATCAAGGTGTCAGCAGAGTTACATTCCTTCCGGAGGCTCTAATGGGTAATCCATTTTCCTGCCGCTTCCAGTTTCTAGAGGCCACCTGCATTCTCGGCTTGTAGCTCGTTCATCCATCTTCAAAGACAGCAGCACAGCATCTTCCAAACCTTCTCTCCCTCTCTCTCTCTCCTTTCCCACTCACCTCTGCTTCTCTTGTTACCTTCCTCCTCTGACTCGGACCCTCCCATCTCCCTCGTATAAGGACCCTTGTGATTAACTGGGTATAACTGGATAATCCAGGATCATCTCCGCATCTCAAGATCCTAAATTTAATCACATCTGCAAAGTCCCCTTTGCTGTGTTAAACTGAGATGGCAGCTTCTGAGGATTAGGATGGAGACATGTTTGGGGGACATAATCGTATCTGCCACAAAGTGAAATGGAAAAGTGTACTCACTGAGAAGGCCCCTTGCTCATCACTGTTTCTGGCCTTAAATTTCTCTTAGAGATTCATTCTTCATCCCTTGAAGATTTTCTCATTTTTTCAGAATTCACTGATAAAGTATAAATGCCTGCCAGAATGCATAACAAGTTGAACCTATCTGTAGAGATTTTAATGGGAGGGTAAAGACCCTGGGAAGTAATTAGAGAATATAAGGAGAAGTGTTTGCGTACTATAGCAAAAATCCAACAACATGATTTCCCACTTTTTGCTAAGAGCTAACTTACTCTTTAAAAAGAGCACAGAGTGATGGGGAAGCTCAAATTCTTGTCATTAACTAGTTGTTAACCACAGAAACTGCCTTTAATATCTTTGTGTCTCATTTTCCTCATTGTGAACTAATGACTTTAAACACCTGTATATGGAAGTCCTTTGACAAGTGTAACAAACTGCAGTAGCTAATATTCCTCTAGTGATAAATTTTTGGCACACATCATCTCCTTTAGTGTTCACAATTGCTCTTTGAGGCAGGTGCTATTCTCATCAGAAATGGATTGGGACCGAGGCAGGTCTGCCCTGGCACATTGTGGAATGTGCAGGACTTGACTTCATGCAGGAAAGACTTCACAATATGAGTCCAGGTGACTCTGAGAGCACATTAAAGCTGGAGACAGTGAAACAGAGGAAGGGCTTAAGATACAAGAGGCAAGATCATAGCAGTAGGAGTGAGCATAGCTGGAGCTGCCTTGGCCCTTTGGAAATGTGAGGAAGAGTTGAGCCTAGGTGAGGCTGCCTCAGCCCTTTAGGAAAAAAAGTCTCAGAGGCAGAAGTGAGCTACACTGGGCTGTGTGGACTCAGGAACTAAGTTACAGAGGCAAAAGGGGGGCCCTTGGAGACAGGTTCAGGGGGTTAGCCTAGGATGAGCTGCCACTGCTCACTGCTCCCCTGGTTGTAAGTCTTGTGGTGACCTTTACAGCTTAGAAGAAAGAAAGCAAAGATACCCCAGTAAAGATTAGAAGAGGGGGGAGGCACAGGTGTGCCCAAAAGAGAGCGTGCACTGGGTTCTTTGTCTTAAGGGTTTTTACCTATTTTCTAAAGGCAGGAATTTTAAGGGAGGTCTTGGGAGAATTTCAATAGAATAGTCGTGAGCTTTCCAGGTGTGTCCTTTAATATAATGATTCATCAAAATGGGATTATAGAGGAATTACAGTAATTCTCTGGTCAGTTTCACCTTCAAAGAATGTCACTGAAGAGGGACTGGGACTGAGGGGGTCTGCCCCAGCATTGTCTGCAGTGCATAAACCACTTGCTCCTAAGTGTCCTTGGTTAGGGAAGATAAGACCTGCAGTTGCTTAATCCCTTCACTTTTTTTCATCCAGCTCCCCAACTCCTCCTCCCCTCTGACAGCTGTCAAAAAAACATATATAACACATAGACACAGACACCAGTGTGGTGATAGCCGGAGAGAAAGGGAGGTGGAGGGAGGTGGAGGTGGGCAAAGGGGGGATAAATGGGGACAGAAAGAGACTTCGCTTTGGGCGATGGGCTCATGATGCAGTGTGCAGATGGTGTTTTGTTGAGTTGTACACTTGAAACCTGTATGGTTTTGTGAACCAATGTCACCCCAATAAATTCAATTAAAAAAAAAGACCTTGAGATTTATTATCTGGCTGTAAATTGCTTGGCCATTCAACTATCTGTCTCAGTTTCCCTTTTCTATTTGCCAAGGAATTTTCCTAGCTTCTTACTGTCCTATCTCACTATTATTATGCCCATTTAATAGTTGAGGAGACTGAGGCTTGGGTTGAAAAACATGATGAAGGTCATATAGTGAGGAGTAGCTGAGATGGGATGTGGACCCAGAATTGTTAGGCCCAGGGTCTCTGCTTTTTATCACTATAGACTATCCTGTCTGTAAAACATCAATGGGAAACTGCAGACCAGTATTGGGGTACAGTATTGGGTATAGCAGTTGGGTGAGGTTACAGAAACGAGGCTGAGGAAATAAAGCCAGGCTGTCTGTAAAGTTACAAAGGCAGTAATTTCAAGGTGATTGAGGTTTGCAAAGAAAACAATTGTAGTTCCAGGGTTGACTTTATGAGCCATTTTAAAATTCAGGCATCTGGGTTGCAAACCAGCAGCAGCTTGCCCTTCCCTCTATATGTGCCCCTCCCTGCCCCAACCTCCACACTCTGGGGAGACCACAGCAATGGCCAGTTTTAGAAAACCCCACAGTTATTTTGTTTTTAAATTATTAAACACTCAATTCAAGACTTTAGAAAAGAAATAAAATCCTAAAGATATCAAAAGGAAAAAGTAATATGATTTACAAACAAACAAATTAGAAACAACATATAATTTAAATTAACAAACACATTCAAGTGGGGTTGTTTAATAAGAAAACTTCTCACCAAAACAGACTAATCCTGAAATTTCTATCAAGCAAAACACAAATAAAAGAAGAAAAATAATAAAAGCCATAGAATACATAAGAGAACATTACAAACAATTTAATATGTTTTAATCTAGACAAATGTAATTTCCAAAAAAAGTGACAATGGAGGAGATGCAAAACTGGACAAGACCAAATAGGAATGTATTTCCCTGGCCTGGGTCCCACTGAACCCTCCCATGAACATTCAAGAATGCTCCTCGCATCTCTGCAGCCTGAACTCCTACCCCTGGCTTCCTCCTCTCTTTCATCCGCCCAGCTCTTCCTGCCCCGATTCCTCCGGACGCAGCCCTTCCCGTCACCACTCCCGCTCTCGCCCCTCCCTAGCCACCTTGTGTCTCGTGGAACTCAGGCTCAGTTCTGGACAAACTTCCCTACAAGTTAATGTACTTTTAATAGTTATTTACTTATTAAATTATTGTGTTAATCATGAACAAAAACAGACCGAAGTCCTTGTTCTCTGATAACTTATATTTTTAGTGGTGGGAGGCTGATTAGTATGACACCCCAAAGGTGATGAGGGGAATGTAGAAAAATAAAGGAGGCACCGAGGCTCCCTGTGGTGAGTGCCTGGCTGCCTGAGTTTCCGTCCATAACTGGTGGATGGGTTTTCTTCTGCCTCCTTCTGTCACTGGATTCTCTCAGGATTATCTGACACACCCTGGTCTGATGACCTAGAATAAAAGTAGTTAATGCGTTGGCGTAGTGGTGCTTCTACTCCTCATTACAAGCCTTTCAGGTAAAGAGTGTCATCATCGGGTTTTTTACAGATGCAGAAGCTGAGACACGGAGGGATTAAGGCACTTTCTCAAGTCTCACAGCTAAGTGGCTGAACTGGTGTTTGAACCAGAGTGCCTGTCCCGAGACTTTACCCCTCCAAGCCCTCTACACTCCTGACCAAAGTCGTCTCGCATGAGCTCCTTCCAATGTCCTCCCCACTTCAAATCTCTATGTATTTTCTTCTCTATATTTGTTCAAAAACTGTTATTCCTCTTTTCCAAGCTTCACCCCTGCACCTATCCGTTTCCCTTATACTTTCTGAGACCCTTTAACAACTCCAATTATAAACCCTTCTTGTACCTTTTTAAAATACGGAGCAGGGCACTAGTGTGAGATTAACATGCTTTCTTTTTCTCCTGCTCCATACACAGACCTTTGCCCTCCTTGTGCCCAGGTGTCTATAAACTTGAAAGGAGATTAGGATCCTTATCACAAGAATGCTAGCAATTCTTAAAAGAGAGGCACAATCACCTTTTGACCTGCGGTGCATGATTATGCAGTAAGAAGGCAGCTTTCCTTGAATTTAACCCGCTAGGTCCTAAGGGGTCAGCTCTTAAAGTTCTCCTATTGCGTGTGAGGAACCCCAGTCAGAGGAAGGCTTAGCGGGGCTCCAGGGAAGCAGAGTCAGAGAAGGAGAAAAGGAATTAGGGGGCTGTGAGAAGAAGGCGGAAGGTTAGAAGAAGCAGCGGCAGGCAGGCCTGTGCCCCATGGCTCCCTTCCTGGGATTGCAGCCGGGGGGCTGCAGTCAGGTGGGAGGAGAGCTCCTGCCAGCTGCCCACTAGGACTCGAGAGGCCCTCGCTCCTTACGTTGCCCATGGAGCTCAGCCGCTTCAAGAAAGATTTGGTTTCCGTGACAAAACATCGTCTTACACTACTTCAGCTCTCCTCCTGTCTTTCTTATTTCCTCCTCTAATTTTTTATCTTTTCTTACACTTTTCCCAGTTACACTTGTTTCTTTCATTCTTGAAATGTGAGAATTCTCCTAAGTTTTGTCCTCAACACTTTTTTTCCCTTTACTGATCTCATTTTTTTCCCATCATATTAACGGTCACTTCCAGGAAGATGTTTTCCAAATTCACATATCATCTCATAACTTCTCTTTTGAACTTCTGTATTGTACCTCCAAGCCCTCCTGGATATTTCCCCCATTCTTGTTGCCTGTGACTCCAGCTCAACACAATTAGAATCGCATATGTTCCTTGCCATTTCCCAAACCATACTTCTTGCTTCCCTATAAATGTTAACGACACCACCATTCTTTGTGAATTTCCCTACTTTCCATTTTGAGTAAAAATCCTCCAAATATCTCACACATGTTTATAATAACTTGGTAAAGTACCTACCACATTATAATTTTATGCCAGATGCTAAGGGATCTCCATGTGTTGACTCGTTTAATCCTCATGACTCTGTGAGGTTGTTACTACCATTACTACCATTTTAGAGCTATGGAGCCTGAGGTGCAGAGAGGCTAAGGTCACACAGGTAGTAAGTGGCAGATATTGGGGACTGAGCCCAAGCAACCTATTCTGGAGCCCTGTACTCGTAACCACTGCGCTATGTCACTTCTCACTAGACAGTGAATGAAAATCTGATATAAAACCGTATGCACAACATAATCACAACTATGTAAAACAACCAATCAATGAAACAACCTAAATAATTAGGTATAGAAAAAAATTTTAAAGAAATATGCCAAGCCTGGCTGGTGTGACGCAGTTGGTGAAGTGTCGTCTTGTGCACCAAGAGATGACGGGTCCGTTCTCGGTCACACGCCCAGGCTGCAGGCTCAGTCCCCAGTGGGAGGCATGCAGGAGGCAGCAGGTTGATGTTTCTGTCTCTCCCCTTCTCCCTTCCTCTATCTAAAAACCAATCAATAAAAACATATTTAAAATATCTATACCAAGATATCAATAGTGATCATCCTGAGTGCAGGAAAGACCGAAAGCATGTTTATTTTCTACCCTCTACTCTCTTTTTATTTTCCAGATTTCTTATAATAAGTATAATATTTTTAATGAAAACATATACAATATAGAATTAATATATAATACATTTTATATTTCAATTTTAAATACACTGAAACATGGAGAATACAATGGCAGCATACTTTCTTCCCCTCAACAGCAACTTGTACATCCCCCTTACACCTAACTTCCATTTCACCGTCTGGTTCTGATTATTATCTCCCACCGACATATTGACTCTTACGTGATTCCTACATGACAGATTAATCTTTTTAAGACAATGTTTTTTTCTGTATCACTTCCCTATTCAACGGTTTTCTGTCTTCCTGTTACTCATGGAATTCAATTCAAACTGTTTAGTCTGGCATTAGATTTGTCCTAACCTTCGTTGCCTTTTTTTCCATGTTTCCCCCTATATGTTTCCTGTGACCCACTCGGCCTCATTTCACTCCTCTGCCTTGCTCTTTCCCAGCTCCATGCAGCTCCCAGGTCCCAAGAGAATCCTGAGAGAAATGAATTAGTCTTAGTCAGCTTGTGACATGATTTGGAATTAGCTCCTGCTTTTGTGGCCAGTGCCTGCTGGTGCGGGCAGGTCTCTGGGCCCCCGAGCACGGTCCAGCCTGAGATCCTCCAGTGCTGGAGGCCAGGGAGCCGGGAGTGATTCTCAGCTTTGCCAGCTCTCCTTCTACATCAGCTCTTAGCTTAGCATGTGGGCTTGTCCTGATCTATGTTTCCTTCTGTTCCGCGTGTTTCCTTGACAGAAATGATAACCTGGTGTTCTGTACAACTCTAGCCATATTTAAGTTGGATCCTGCACAGCCCCCCTGACTTCTGCATAGGACTAACAGCGAGACTTCCCAACACAGTATTCTGCTCACTGAACTAGACCTTCTTGAACCCCCGGCCCTGCCTACGGCCCCTGGGTCCTGGAGAGAACATGACTTGAACTACCTAACTGTTCACACTGATCCCAAATGTTACTGCCTCACACCTGCTCTTCAGACCTGCCCCATGCTTACTGCCAGCCCGTGCTGCCAAAATGTCACATAAGGTACCTGGGAGTCTTTCTGAGATTTGACAGTTTCTGCCAAAAAATATCCTTTTCAACCTTTCCTGCCCTGTGAGCCTTTGATTATAGTGTTTCTTTTGCCCAGAAACCCTCATGAATTCTTATATAAAGTTCCTACCCATCTTTGTGTGTGTGTGGTAAAATATATATAACATAAAATTTACCATTTTTAAGTGTACAGTTCAGTGACATTAAATACATTGTTGAACAACCATCACTATACCCACCTCCAGAATTTTTCATCATTCCAAACAGAAACTCTGTACCCATTAAACAATAACTGCCCATTTCTCTTTCCTCCCAGCCCATAGCGACCACCATTCTACCTTCTGTCTCTATGAATCTGCCTATTCTATGTATCTCATATAGGTGGACCATGTATGATTTAATACATTGAATATATTGCAGTGAATACAATATCCATTTCAAATGCCACATCCTCTAGTAACCCACACGACACTGTAAGCTTCAGAGAAAGGACCACCTTCCTATCCCCAGGATGCCAGCACAGTGCCTTTTGCATACTAGGTACCCAGCAAATGTTTAATGTATCAATGCAAGGCCAAGAAGTTAATGAGTGAACATAATAATAAACAAAAATAAGAATCCTTCACTTCTTCTACCTTTTTATTGAAAGTAACTAGCTTTTCCTTAATAACTTCCACAATTTTATTATTTAAGGAAGCACATGTTTGCTCTGTTTATAAGCTTGCCAAAAATAATTATCCACTGTAATTATCTGATTATCTAAATATTATGTATAAGTATTATCAACTTAACTGATTTCTATTAAGTTGAAATAAGCCAGTGCTTTTTGCTGGAAGGAAAAACTGACCCACAGAAATGATTATTTCAAAAGTTTTATTCAACTGTGAAATCAGATATCTGATCTTTGATATTTGCTGGTTTTAATTATCATGCATCCTTCTGAGAAGCCACACTCTCAGCAAAGTTATTTAATTACGGAAAAATGAAGAAGCCATATGTTTGCTGCACGAAATTCAAAACCATGCCTAATGTGAATGTTACTCAACAAAGTTTCAGATTTAGCAAAACAAATTCTTCCTCAGTAACACTCAATATACAAGTTAAATGTTTTTATAGAGCTAATGGTGTGGAAGAAAGAGAAGAAGAACAATGAATATTTATTACTAACTAGAAATATACATTATTCTGTGTACATTTGAATTCTATGATTCAAATTATGTGAACAGTCTTTTGAGCTGAAAAAGTAAATGCGAAAAACAAGCCAAAAGACAGTTCAAAACCTTTGTACAATGTTGGTGAGGATGTAAATTACTCAACCACGAGCGAAAACAATATGAAGGGTCCCCAAAAATTAAAACTAGAATTAACATGCGATCCAGCAATTCCGTTTCTGGCTACCTCCTGAAAATAAATAAATAATAAATAAATAAATAAATAATAAATACATAAATAAATAATAAAGGATTTCAGAGTTGCCTGCTCTCACGTTCATTGCACCATTATTCACAATAGCCAAGATATGGAAACAACCTAAGTGCCCATCAGTGGATGAAAGGATAAAGATTCTATGGGACACATATATCATATATACACACACGTACACATACAGTGAAATATTATTTAGCCATGAGAAAGGAGGACATCCCGCATTTTTTTCTTTAATCCTCACCAGAGGAGTGGGGATATTTTTTGCATTGAATTTTAGAGAGAGTGGAAGGGACGGGGGGAGGGAGAGAGAAGCATTGATGTGACAGAGACACATGGATTGGTTGCCTTCCACACCTGCCCAGACTGGGGGCAGGGATTGGACCTGCAACCCAGGTCCGTGGCCTGGACCAGGAATGGAACCTGAGACCCTTGGTGAGCAAGCCGATACTCTAACCACTGAGCAATGCCGGCCAGGGCCATCCTGCCATTTTTGACAATATGAATGGACCTTGAACATACTATGCTAAGTGAGAGAAGTCAGGCAGAGGAAGACAAGCACTATATGATATCACTTACATGTTGAATCTAGAAAACAAACAAACAAACTCACAAGAACAAAGAGTAAAATGGTGGTTACCACAGGACAGGGGTGGAGAGATAGGTCAGATGTTGTTTAAAGGCAAAAACTTACAAAGGGTAGTAAATAAGTCCCAGAGATGTAATGCACAGTATCGTTAATAAAGACAACAACATTGGATAATGACCATCAAACTTATTAAGAGACTAGAACTTATTCCAACTACTAAAAACAAAGTACAATTATGTAACATGATACAGTTGCTAATTATTGCTACAGTGGCAATCATATTATAATACATAAATGTATCAAATTAACATGTACAGCCCTGGACAGGTGGCTCAGTTCCCTGGAGTATCCTCCCATACACCAAAAGGTTTCCGGTTTGACTCCCTGTGAGGGCAAGTGCGGGAGGCAACTGATCAATGTTTCTCTCTCAATTCAATGTCTCTCTCTCTCTCTCTCTCTTTCTCTTTCTCTCTCTCTCTCCCTTTCTCTCTAAAAATCAGTCTGGCTGGGCGTGGCTCAGCGATTGAGCTTCCACCTGGGATCCAGGTGATCAGGGTTCGATTCCCAGTCAGGGCACATGCCCAGGTTGCAAGCTCGATCAATGACTCTCTCATCATTGATGTTTCTATTTCTCTCTCTCCTTCTCCTTTCCTCTCTCTGAAATCAATAAAGATATATTTTTTAAAAAATCAATAAATATATCCTTGGGTGAAGATTAAAACATTTTTTTAACAATACACCTTAAATTTATACAATGTTATATGTCAAATATTTCTCTTTTTTTTGTTTGATTAATCTTTACTGGTGAAAGTATTATGGATATCTCCCTTTATTCCCCCTATTGGCTCCCTCCATCCCCCTCCCGCCCCTTCCCCAGGCCTTCCCTCGAACTATCGTCTGTCCTTGTGCTATGCATATATGCAAATAAGTTCTTTGGTTAATCTCTTCCTGACCACCACCCTACCCTCTGAAATACATTAGTCTGTTGCATGTTTCAATGTCTCTGGATCTTTTTTGCTCGTCAGTTTATTTCATTCATTAGATTCCACATATAAGTGAGACCATGTGATACTTGTCTTTCTCTGACTGGCTTATTTTGCTTAGCACAATACTCTCCAGGTCCCTCCACACTGTCCCAAAGGGTAAGAGATCTTTCTTTTTTTACAACTACATATTATTCCATTATGTAAATGTACCACAGTTTTTTAACCCATTTTTGAAAGGCACTTGGGCTGTTTCCAGATCTTAGCTACTGTAAATAACGCTGCTATGAACATAGGATACATATATTAGTTCTGATTGTTGTTTCTAGCTTCTTAGGATAGATTCCTAGAAGTGGGATCACTGGGCCAAATGGCAGTTCCATTTTTAATTTTTTGAGGAAACTCCATACTGTTTTCCATAGTGGCTGCACTAGTCTGCATTCCCACCAGCAGTGTACTAAGGTTCCCCTTTCTCCACACCCTCTCCAGCACATGTCGTTTGTTGATTTGTTGATGGAGCCATTCTGACAGGTGTGAGGTGGTACCTCATTGTGGTTTTAATTTGCATCTCTCTGATGATTAGTGACTTGAGCATTTTTTCATATGTCTCTTGGCCATTTTATGTTCTCTTTGGAGAAGTGTCTACCCAGGTCTTCTGTACATTTTTTAAATTGAATTGTTTGTCTTCCTTTTGTTGAGTTGTATGAGTATTTTATGTATTTTGGAAATTAACCCCTTATCAGATATATCATTGACAAATATGTTCTCCCATACCCTGGATTCCCTTTTAATTTTGATATTGATTTTTTTTTTTTTTTTTTTGCTGTGCAGAAGCTGTTGATTTTGATGTAGACCCAGTTGTTTATTTTTTCCTTTATTTCTCTTGCTCTACATGTTGAATCAGTAAAAATTCAGCTATGTGAGATGTCTGATATTTTGCTGCCTACATTTTCTTCTAGGATTTTTATGGTTTCAAGACTTACATTTAAGTCTTTTATCCATTTTGAGTTTATTCTTGTGTACATTGTGAGTTGGTGGTCTAGTTTTATTTTTTTGCATATACCTGTCCAATTTTCCCATCACCATTTATTGAAAAGGCTGTCTTTATTCCATTATATGCTTTTGCCTCCTTTGTGAAATACTAATTGAGCATAATGGCTTGGGTCGATTTCTGGATTCTCTGTTCTGCTCCACTGATTTATACATCTGTTCTTGTGCCAGTACCAGGGTGTTTTGATTACAGGGGCTTAGTAGTATAATTTGATATTGGGTATTGTGATCCTTCCAACTTTGTTCTTCTTTCTCAAGATTGCTGTGGCTATTTGGGGTCTCTTTTGGTTCCATATACATTTTTGGAGTGTTTGTTTGTTCTAGATCTGTGAAATATGCCATTGGTATTTTGATACAGATTGCATTGAATTTATAGATTGCTTTGGAGAGTATGGACATTTTCATGATATTAATTCTACCAAGTTCAGGAACACAGTATCTTCCAGTTGTTTATATATTCTTCTATCTCTTTTTTCAATGTGCTGTAGATTTCTGAGTACAGGTCTTTTACCTCCTTGGCTAAGTCTATTACTAAGTATCTTAATTTTATTGTTGCAATGGTAAATGGGATTTTTTTTTTTAGTTTCTCTTTCTGAGAGTTCATTGTTGGTATATAAAAGTGCCATCGATTTCTGGGTGTTAATTTTGTTTCCTTCTACATTGCCTAATTCATTTATTAAATCTAGTAGTGTTTTGGTGGAGTCTTTAGGGTTTTCTATGTACAATATCATGTCATCTGTGAATAATGATAGTTTTACTTCTTCCTTTCCATTATGGATGACTTTTATTTTTTCTCTTGTCTGATCTCTGTGGCTAGGTCTTCTGGTACTATGGTGAATAAGAGTGGAGAAAGCAGACAGCTGTCTCTTGTTCCTGTTCTTAGGGGAAATGCTTTTAGTTTTTGCCCACTGAGTAAGATGTTAGCTGTAAGTTTGTCATATGTGACCTTTAGTATGTTGAGGTATGATCCCTTTATTACCACTTTGCTGACAGTTTTTATCAAAAGTGGGTGTTGAGTTTTTCAAATGTTTTTTGGACATCTATTGATATTATCATGTGATTTTTGTTTTTCAATTTGTTTATGTAATGTATCACATTTATTGATTTGCGAATATTGTACCAGCATTGTATCCCTGGAATAAATCCCACTTGGTCATGGTGTATGATCTTTCTAATATATTGCTGGATCTGATTTGCTAATATTTTGTTGAGGATTTTAGCATCTATGTTCATCAGGGATATTGGCCTGTAATGTTCTTTTTTTGTAGTGTCTTTATCTGGTTTTGTAATTAAGCTAATGCAGTCCTCACAAAAGGAGCTTAGAAGTGTTCCTTCCTCTTGGATATTTTGGAATAGTTTGGGGAGGATAGGTGTTAGGTCTTCTTTGAATATTTGATGAAACTCCCCTGTGAAGCCTCCTGGGCCAGGCCTTTTGTTTGCTGGGAGTTTTTTTATTATTATTATTACTGCTTCAATTTCATCAGTTGTTATCAGCTTGTTCAGGTTTTCTGATTCTTCCTGATTCAGTTTTGGAAGATTGTATGTTTCTAGGAATTTGTTCATTTTATCCAGATTGTCCAGCTTATTGGCATAGTATTTTCTTACAATCCTTTGTATTTCTGTGGTGTCAGATGTTACTTCACTTGCTTCATTTCTGATGTTGTTTATTTGGGTGCTCTCTTTTTGTTTCTTTTTTTTTTTTTTAATATATTTTTATTGATCTCAGAGAGAAGAAAGGAGAGGGAGAGAGACAGATAGAAACATCAATGATGAGAGAGTCATTGATTGGCTGCCTCCTGCATGTCCCAGACTGGGGATTGAGCCTGCAACCTGGGCATGTGCCTCAACCGGGAATCAAACCTGGATTGCCTGGATCCTAGCTCGAAGCTCAACAGCTGAGCCACTCCCAGCTGGGCTTTTTGTTTCTTGATGAGTTTTCCAAAAGTTTCACCAATCTTGTTTATCTTTTCAAGCTGTTGGTTTCATTGATCTTTTGTTTTTGTTTTTTAGTCTCTATGTTATTTATTTCTGCTCTGATCTTTATTATTTCCTTCTACTTACTGTGGGCTTTTCTTGTTGTTCTCTTTCTAATTTTTTAAGTTGTAGTGTTAGAGAGTTTATTAGAAAATTTTCTTGTTTTTTGAAGGAGGCCTGTAGTGCTATAAACTCCCCTCTCAGGATTGCTTTTGCTGTGTCCCATAGATTTGGGGTTGTTGTGTGTTCATTTTCATTTGTTTCCAGGAAGTTTTTAATTTCTTCCTTGATCTCATTGGTAACCCAGCCATTGTTTAATAACCTGTTGTTTAGCCTCCATGTGTTTGAATGTTCTGAGGTGTTTTTATTGTTGATTTCTAGTCTTGCCATTGTGATCTTAGAAGATGCCTGATATGATTTCAGTCTTCTTGAATTTGTAGAGAGCTATTTTGTTTCCTAATATGTGATCTATCTTTGAGAATGACCCATGTGCACTTGAGAATAATTTATATTCTATAGCTTTTGGGTGAAATGTTCTGTAAAGGTCAATTAAATCCATTTGATCTAGTGTGTCATTTAGGGTCCCTGTTTCCTTGTTGATTTTTTTGTCTAGAAATCTATCCAGCGATGTCAGTGGGGTATTAAGGTCCCCTACCATGATTGTACTGCTGTCTATCTCTCCCTTAAAATGTTCCAGAAGTTTTTTTATACCTTTAGGTACTCTTTTATTGGGTACATATAAGTTTACTAAGGTTATATCCTCTTGTTGTATCGATCTCTTTAGTATTATGAAGTGGCTTTCATTGTCTCTTGTTATGGCCTTCATTTTGACGTCTGTTTTGTCAGAAATGAGTACTGATACCCCAGATTTTTTTTCATTTCCATTTGCAAGGAAATTTTTTTCCAACCCTTCACTTTCATCTGTGTGTCTTTTGTTCTGAGGTGGTTCTCTCATAGACATTATATATATGGTCATGTTTTCTTATCCATTCAGCTACCCTATGTCTTTTGATTGGAGCATTGAAGCCATTTACATGTCAAATGTATTTCAATAAAAATAAGATTTTTTAAAAAAAATAGATCTTAAGCACGTGAAGATGGAGAAGACAGAGATTTATAGTAGAATGTCAACTCTGCCTTAACTGTAATGTCATTACCACCCACCTGGAATTACCTCATAAACTTCCATTAAAGAGCAAACTGACTGACGGGACTGATATCTTCAGCTCCTCTTCCCTGGCTGAAACTTATTGTACAAAGTATTAGGCTGCCATCTGCTGGCTCCCCCCAATATTTATGGGAAAGAAAGGCTGGAATGAGCTCTCCCTTACCCCTTCTCTTTTGTATCATCTCCCAGATGAGACCATAGTAAACTCGAAGAAGGAAGTGTGGAGGCCTTTTATCTTGGTACCTGGCAGTATAATTCAGCCTCTGAATTCCAGAAAGATTCTTGAGTAAACTAAGAGTAAAATATAATACTACTGAGTAGTAACAAAAAAAAACAAGAGATTTCAGAAAACAAATATACCTGATCTAGTTTCACAACATTGACGTGAGAGTTTCCAGGGAGGGGAGGTGTGGAGCTTAGAAAGGATGATTCAAAACAAAGAAAATTGCTTCACCTTATATTTAACAGTGTTTTGCCTGCTGCTTTCCTGTAAAACAGGAATAGCAGCAGGGTATGAAGGTATTTTCCAGCTGGAATCTGGAATTTGTCACTTTAAAAATGAAATTTTGTGCAGTGAGGGGTCACTGTGTGAGATTCAAGGACAGAAGTCAGACCTGCACTGTCCAGTACAGTGGCTACTAGCCATAGGTGGCTAGTATACATTTGAAATGTGGTTAGTCTGAATTGAACTGGGTTGTAAGGAGAAAATACTCAGTGGATTTCAAAGACTGAGCATAAAAAAGAAATGTAAAATATCTTGCTAATTATCTATATTGATAATATATTAAAAATATTTTGATATATCAAATTAAATAAAATATATCATTAAAATTCATCTCATCTGTTTGACTATTTAATGTAATTACTAGAAAATGTTTAAATTACATATGTGGCTCACATTATTTTGCTTCTCCACAGAGTTCAACAAACAGTTGTGGCTAAAGTTTATTGAGCACTTACTGAGTACTAAGGGTTACCTGATATACCAGTGTACTATGATAAGGGTTTTATGCACACTGGTTTTTCACTTAATCCTTATAATAGCATACTAAAAATGTGTTATTATCCTTCTAATTTTACAGGGCATGAAACTGAGACTTGGAGAGACTGAGGAACAAGCCTTTATAGTTGGTAAGTGGCTGTGTCTGGACTTGAACCCAGATGCTTAAAAATTCAAATCCAGGATAATCTCATCCACAATGCACACTCTTCCTGCAGCACTAGCTTCAATTTCACCCCATGGAGATGCATTCGTTGTTCCCATTCCCCAACCAGCTTTGTGGAATCATTTTTTTGCCTTCAGCCTTTTTTCCCCTCTGTAAGGACATCTTGCTATAAATGCTATCATCAGGTAAAAAGAGTTTTCTCTCTCTTGTATGTTTTCCTAGACCCAGATTAAAAAACAAATGTGAGGGTGATGGTATATGGAGGTGCAATTCTTTCCAACTACCCCTTCTAATTTCTGTCTATCTTGGCTTTCAGTGTCTCAAGGTATAAAATTTCTCAAACATCATAAATTCTTGAGGAAGCTCTCTAAGAGATTTTAGACAAAAAACAGATTTTCCAGATTTTCCTGGAACTTTTTTCACTCTTCTCAAAGAAGGAAAAGTCTGTTTATACAAAAGTACTAGGCAGAATTTAGAAAAGCCTCAAATTCTTTTGTTATTTGTATACATGAAGCACACATACACACATTCATTTATAATCTCTCTTACAAGGAAATTAGGCTTTTGATCTTTTTAGTTTTTGTGAAGCAAATCTTAAATTTCTAAAACGAGTAAGACCTGTTATTTCTGGAGTCATTGTTTTCAGGAATGAATAAATGTAACCTCTCCTCCATGTCCAATCACTTCCTGCTTTGTCTCTAATTGTTTTTGCTTCTCTCCAGTTGTGAAGTGCCAAGAAATTTTTAGCAGTTTATAGCAGAGCAAAACCCAAATAAATCTTATGTATAACATAGTTTTCTAGTGAAAGCAGAGAAAACAAAGACAGATTTTGGAAGACTTGGCCATCCATCCACCTGTCCATCCACCACCCACCCACCCATGCCAGGCACAGGAACTAGAGATTTAATGAAAAACAAAGCAGAACTCTACCCTGATTTCTCAGAATTTATATTCTTTGAAAAAGGCAAACAATAATCAAATAAACAAGCCCCCACCCCCCAAACACACCCTACGAATTTATTTGAGTCCTATGAAGGAAGCAAATAGGGTGCAGAAACAGAGGGCAGCCTGCTTTAGATCACGTGGCCAGGAAAGGCTCTAATTCTATGGGGCCAGCAGTCCGGGCAGGAGAACCACATGAGCTCTCGAGCAGGCAGCCTTGCCCTGGCCAGGCGGCTCAGTTGGTTGGAGCATTGTCCTGTACACCAAAAGTCTGCAAGTTTGATTTCCAGTCAGGGCACATACCTACGCCGAGGTTCAATCCCCTATCAGAGCATGTACTGGAGGCAACCAACTGATACTTCTCTCACATTGATGTTTCTCTCTCTCCCCCATCCTGCTTCTAAAAAAAAAAAAAAATCAGTAAACATACTCTCGGGTGAGAATTAAAAAAAAAAAGAGCATGCAGTTTTGGGAAACGGATGGTCAATATTGGTGGAATAGAGTGAGTGAAGATGAGTGTATAGGAGATATACAGGGAGAGGCAAATATGGGAGATTTCATGGGGGAACTTCAGGTAGAGTAGGGAGTTTGGGTTCATTCAAAGCTCCAGGGAAAGCTACTGAGAGGTTCGAAACAGATGGGCGACACATAGAGATTTAAGTTTTCTAAATGCTACTCTGGTTGCTGGGTGAGAAGTACATAGAAGAGGCAGGATGTACAGTTGGAAGTGTTTCCTGACACTGACTAGCATTCTTTTACTTCTTGACATTACTGTTCTCCAGGTTTATGCTGCTAATAATTGTGTGTTCCACCTAAATTCTCAAATTGGTCCATTCTTTTTTTAAAAAATTGATTTGAGAGAGATTTGTTGTTCCACTTACTTATTCACTCATTGGTTGATTCTTGGATGTGCCCTGACCTGAGATCGAACCTGCAGCCTTGGCATATGGGACAACACTCTAATCAACTGAGCTACCCAGCCAGGGCCTTGCTCCATTCTTTTTCCAAATTAAAACCTTTCGATTTTCTCTCCTGCTATTTTTTAAATTTAGGTAAAATTGACATGCAACATTATATTAGTTTCAGGTGTACAACATGATTCAATATTTTGTATATACTGTGAAATGATCACCACAATAGGTCTAGTTAACATTGGTCGCCACACGCATTTTTTTTCCTTGTGATGAGAAATTTTAAGACCTATTTTCTTAGCAACTTTCAAATATGCAATACACTATTTTTAGCCATAGCCACCATGCTGTATATTATGTCCCCAGGACTTAATTTATTTTATAACTGGAAGTTTATACTATTTAATCCTCTTCAGCCATTTTCCCAACATCCCCGCCCCGCACTCGCACACCCTGTCTTTCTTGCTATTTCTGTTCATTTGCTTCCTATCTACATATCTAGAATCTTTAAGCTTCTAAGAATAATGTTTCTTTCCTCAGGGCATTCTAAATATCTGAGTATAATGTACTAAAGCAGGGTAGCCCTTGTCCCAGGTGTGTCTATTGTACCAAGGACCCTGGCCCAGGCCCCAGCTCTGCTTGGAGATCATACAACGCCCTCCACGGAGCATATCAGTGCTTCTTACTCCTAAGTACTCTAGCTTATCAGCAAAGGTCTTTTCATAATATGATGAAATACAGTCTGTGGCTCCCTGACAAAGCTCAGTGCTCCTGAGGACATGCCCTGTGCCGGGGAAGGCACCACCCCGGGCGAGACCCTCCCTGAAACACAGCAAGCTCACACGAGTCCTGCCAGTTGTCCCGCGGGGCTTATTTGGAGTGCTCTGTACCTCTCGTGGTGCTGACCAGCTCACGGGCTGCTTGGAATGTGCCAGCTGTCTTGTGCCTCCCACCCTTCCACAGATTAAACTCATTCTTCCACCGCCTCTTTATGGCAGCAATATCTTTCTCAGGGAGTGAAAATGCTCCCTGTCCTGGAGATCGTTCATATGCCCTTCCGGAATGTCTCTGCACCCTTCTCGGCCCTGCTCTGAGCTGCAAGGGGCTGACCATGGGCACTACACAGATGTCCTCTGGCTTCCAGCCAGGTCTCGCCAACAAAGAACCCCAGCAGATCAGAGGGAGGGAAATGAGGTCAGAGTTTTCTTACCCCCCCTTCCTCCCTAGAGGTGGCCCAGGGCGTACCCCATCCTGCCCCGGGCTCTACCACATGGCTGGCTCTGGCTCTGCTCTCCCCACGCCCCATCAGCTGAGTGACAGTACTGCACCTCTGCTGGTGCTGGTGCTTGCCAGTAAGGCAAGGACACCCTACTCCTTGCCACTTTTGTCACTGAAGGGGCTTGGAATTGGCTGCCCCAAGATGTGCTACTTTGGCATGTAGATTATTTTGGAAATTGAGACCCTACAGGGTCAAGAGAAACTTTTCTTTTCCCTTAAAGAATTTAAATTTGGGGTCTTGCCCATAATAAGAGTGATCAACAGAAGTAAGTTTTTTGGGACCTCTCCATAGGGCAGGGCAAACGTGTAATTACTGAGCCTCCGCCCTTCTTAACCATGCTGCAGTGCCGCTCTCCCCTCTGCAGCCCCAAGTCACCTTACCTCACCCTTAGCTCAGAAGGCCACATATACCTCACTGTCCCTCCGTCTATGAACCTCTCATGTATGTGGGGCTCCTGTATGTACATGTGTAATTAAATTGGGTTATTTGCTCTTATTGATCTCTTATGTTGATGTAATCATTAAACCAGACAGAAGAACCTAGAAGAGTGAGTAAAGGGAAATTTCTTCCTCTCCCACATCCCTTTATTAAATGCTTCTAAAATAATCCCAGTTTGAATGTACCATCTCTTTCCTGCTAGGACACTGACAGATACACCCCTCTCCTTGAGGGTTCCTCCGGTTCTCCCGCTGACAGGATGAACATCTCTGACCTCTGACCTTCAGCTGAGAGTGACCAATGTGTTGTCCATCTTCCTCCTTTCAGCAGGAAAGTCCTTACTTACAGGACCACACCCTACTCTCCCGTCTTTAGGACCCCTGAATTCATTCCCACTGAGCACCTTGCTTTGTAAGGCAAATAGTCTGCAGAGAAAATAAAGTAGCCCCACCAGCAACCACAGGCTACCTGTGCTATTTATTCTCTCTCCTTGACTACTGATGAAGACAAAAACTGGGTGTGTACACTCACCCCGAAAGCACAGCAGTAACATACAAGGAGATGCAAATATGGTGAACAACACTGTTCAGGAGCAATAACAAGAGCTAACATTCATTGAATCAGTACCATGCAGCAGCTAGCAGTCTGAGCACTTTCCATGTAATAACCATTTAATCCTCACAACACTCTAAGAGACAGGGACTATTGTCATCTTCATTTTGTGAGAAGATCTAGACACAACAAAGTTACATAACTTAGCCAGGGTTAGACAGCTAGTAAGAGGCATATCTGGAACCAGAAACAGGGTTATTTGACTATAAAGTTGATGCTCTTAACTACAATATTGTAAACAATTAAAATTTGTTTTGAAATCTTAGTAAAGAATCCTGCATTTAGTACTTTGAGCTGGCTTATTTGGATATCCCGAATTATAAAAAATATTGGTAAGGAGACAATAAATACTGGAAGCCTCAAGTGAGAAAAAAAGGTAGACTGGTTAGGGTGTTGAAGGCAAAATAAAAAAGTTTTAAAAAATACTGCCAAACAATCTGATATTAGAACACTGGGTTAGGGCAAAAAGAATACTTTAAATTCTTTTCATTGCCAATTTGATGGAACACACTTAGATTAGGTTGTTGAGGAAGACATTAGATGTGACAACTTTAATGTAACAATGATCAGGAGGCTTGTGAAATAAGGAGTTTCCTAGGTCCCCAGATAAAACTTCTCAACAGGAATTCCTTGGGCATCATAGGCAAAATAATGGCCTCTCAAAGATGCTCACATTCTAATCTCCCAAACCTGTGAATGTGTCTCCTAACTTTGCAAAAAGACTTTGCAGATGTGATTAAGTCAAGGATCTTGAGATGAGAAGATTATCCCACACTGTGCTGGTGGGCCCAATGTACTCATAAGGATCCTTATACGTGAAAGTCAGAGGCAGGAGTTTCATACCCTCAGAGATGTGAGAACAGAAGCAAAGGACAGGATGATGCGGCCATGAACCAAGGAATGCCAGAAGTTGGAAAAGGCAAGAAAACAGATCCTCCCCTACACCATCCAGAATGCATACACCCTGCTTTACCCATTTTAGACTTCGGACTTCTGCAACTGTAAAACAATAGGTTTGTGTTGTTTTAAGCCCTAAGCTTGCGGTAATTTGTTGCAGCAGCAATAGGAAATTAATACAAGATTCAGTTCAGGAATCTGCATTTGTAACAAGTTCAAGGTGACTCTGTTGCAGATGGTCTTTGAAGAACACTGCCTTATAGGAACAGCCTAGGCATGGGCCTTCAGCAACAGCAGACAAGTGATCAATGACCCATCCAGCCTTTCCTTTTTAAAAGGAGTCCCCCTTCTCCCATTTAAAAGAATTCAAATAATATTCTGGTCTTTTATTTATTTAAAAAATAAAGGTCATTGGTTTACCACACATAACAGTAATTGATCAGGATATAGTCATGAAAGTAAGTATAGGTTAAAACAAAAAAGCATTGCATTTAGAGTCAGCAGGTCCCAGAACTGCTAAGCTGTGTGATCTGTGCAAGTTTGGTCACCTCCATGAGCTTCCATTGCAAACTCACTTGCAAATTCTAGGATAATAACACCCAAAATATGTGTATTTCAAAGTTGGCATAGCAGCAGGTACATAATAGATGCTCAGGAAAATGTTAAATCCTTTCCATTTTCCCTCTTTCCTTCCCTCCTTCCTTTCCCTCTTTCCACAAGTGTAATGACAAAACACCAGTAAGATTCCATGTATGTGAGTTTTCAAGTAATAGTTCATGTTCAGTCTTTGTTTGTTCTGAGAACCCGAGATGATGGGTGCTAACCACTTCTAGTTCCCAAAGTGAGGCAGGTGCTAGGCCACCAGCCAGAAGTGGCAAAGCAGATATTTAGAACCAGTTCATTACCCTTAACGCAGATCCCACCTTGCAGGTATAAAATACTTGCAGTAGGAGATTAGACAAGATATCTCAGGAAGGTGTGATCGATGTGCTGTGACCGGCCCTCTGCCAGTGGGAAACGATAACTGTCCATACAGCTGGTAACCTACAGACAACTGCCTGGCTGAACCTGCCCGGGCAGGCAGCCGGGAAGACTAGGGGCGGTGTTTAGGGAGTAACTTTGCGCCCTCTAGTGGCGGACCAAGAGGAGTGGTTCCTAGTGCCACATGCGGGCCGCCTGGGACAGCCTTGCTGGGACTGTGTTAACTCCTGTGGGACAACAGAGCCTGGAGGGGCCAGGGGATCTCAGCAGAAGACTGGAACTGTTCTCCCGGAATCAGAGACTCAGGAGGTAGTTTTGCTTGAATATGAGAGGACCACTGCTGAGAGGTGCCCAGTGAGATGGGGAGGGCCTGAGGACCCACCCATAACCCCCAGAATGGGTGTGAGCAGGTGGTGTGGGGGAGATGAATGGAGGAGAATAAAGCTGTTTTCATATGACACCCATGAGTCCTGCTTCTTCAATATAATAACTTTTTTTAATTCAGTGGAAAAAGAAAATTATATAAGATCAATAAGATTTTTCAGGAAAAAAAATTGTATTCTGGGAAACTTTGTTTTAAGTTTCTTAAAGAATGTAAAGCTTATTTAATACCCTTTGACCCATACAGAAATCATTTGTTCACAGTTTTGTGCACAGATTCATAGATTAAGTTCCTTTCCTCAGTAGGAAAGTGCTCAAGTGTTTGTAATGGTAACCGTAGTATATGCTTACTGTAAGAAAATGGATCAAGTACAGAAAAGTTTAAATAAAAAGTAAAAATAGCTTATAATCCCAGCAATATGTGTTAAATACTGGTAACATCTTGGAATATGTTCTTTCAGAGTTTTAAATTCATAATTCTCAGAGTTGGAAAAATATGCTTAGCAATAGGTACGTTGATGTCCCTCTGAAGGAAAGATGCACCTCAAAAGCATCCTGGATTGCAGTGCTGTCAGGCAGCCTCCGTTGAATACTTCTTGTGATTGCGAGTTCATTAGTTCACAATTCTTTCCACACAAGCAGGTGGACTTTGGGCTCAGTCTCTCTCCCTTCAAACTGTGGTTTTGCAGACTGATGAATCTCGGAGGGGAGAGATTAACCAAAGAACTTATATGCATATATTCATAACCCATGGACACAGACAATATTGCAGTGAAAGCCTGGGGAGGGTGGTGGTGGGAGAGGGGTGGAGGGAGGTAATGGGGAGGGGGAAGGGACATCTGTAACACTTGCAACAATAAAGATAATTTTTTAAACTCTGTAGGTCTGCCATTCACTACTTGTGAGCATGGATAAGCTATTTAACCTCTCTGTTCCTCATTTTTCTAGTCTGTAAAGTGGGGGTGATAATAATACTTTGTTAATTTTTGGAGTATTTAATGAAATGATAAATATAATTAACACAGTGTCTGGCATACAGTAAACTATCAAGAAATGTTGTTGGCTTTTACCACACCTTTAGGCTGTTGTTTTCTGCCTGCCTTCTGGACTTCTACAAGATAAATGCAATCCATTTTCTATGTGAGGCCTTCAAGTACTTGCAGATTTTCCTCATGCTGTTTGTGTCTCCTCTGGATGCCTACAAGTCTATCAGTGTTCTTAAAGCAGGACCCCTCCCGTAGGACACAGTACCCAAGGCACGTGCTGAGTGCTGAAGTGCAGGCGAATAGTTACTTCCATGTTCTGCCTGCCGCTTCTCACTATAGACTCCTTCTGATCTTTTCCCTCGGAATTGATCCTACCCATTTCTCTCTCCTTTGCAATTGTTTTCGAAATTATATGAAACATTTTATATTCATCTCTATTATTTTCTTTTTTCTTAAATTTTTATTCACTGATTTGAGAGAGAGATAAGAGGGGATGGAGAGAGAGAAACATGGATTTGGTGTTCCACTTATTTATGATTCATTGGTTGATTCTTGTATGTGTCCTGACCAGGGATTGAACTTGCAACCTCGGCATATCAGGATGACGCTCTAACCAACTGAGTTATCCAGCCAGGGCTCTATTCATTTTTATTGTTAGACTTAGTTCACTCTTTTTTTGGAACACGACTCTACAAAGTGAGATAATACTCTTCCTCGGCACTACCTACAAAGGTGGCACCCATCTCCTACTTGGCATCATAGTTGCCCTCAGACCCCTCGTGAAGCCCAAGATTGTCAAAAAGAGGACCAAGAAGTTCATCTGGCACCAGTCAGACCAGTATGTCAAAATTAACACCTTGCTGACCGGCTCTTTGGAGCCAGAGCCCACCTGTGTGGCCAGCTGCTTTTCCGCACTTGAATACTTGTGACCGGTCAGCAATGTTAGGACACAGAAACATATGTACACTCGTGACCAGTCAGCGAGGTGTTTAACCCAGAGGCATTGACAGTAGGGTGTGTGGAAGACTCAAGGGCCAGGTCTTGATGCCCAAGATTGGTTACGGGAGCAAGAAAACAAAGCACATGCTGCCCAGTGACTTTTGTGCCACAGCGTCAAGGAGCTTGAAGCACAACAAATCTCACTGTGCTGAGATTGCTCACAGCGTCTCCTCAAAGAACTGTAAGCTATTGTGCAAAGAGTCACCCAGCTGGCCACCACGGTGACCAGTCCCAGTGCCAGACTGTACAGCAAGGAAAACGAATAGACAGATTGTGTGCATGTTGTATTTGAAAAAACATAAACTTCTGCCATTTGGCAAAAATAAATAAAATAAGATGATAATTCTCTTCCATCTGTGCTAACCACAACTTTGTGCTCACTCCTTCCTCTTTTTTTAAAATTGAGATATAGCCCTGCGGGGCGTGGCTCAGCGGTTAAGCGTCGACCTAGGATCCAGGCGATCAGGGTTCGATTCCCGGTCAAGGGCACATGCCCAGGTTGCGGGCTACAGCCAATCAATGACTCTCTCATCATTGATGTTTCTAGTTCTTTCTCTCCCTCGCCTTTTCTCTCTCTGAAATCAATAAAGATATATTTAAAAAATAAATAAATAAATAAAATAAAATTGAGATATAATTGACATACAACATTATATTAGTTTCAGGTGCACCACATAATGACTTGATACATAAACATACTGCAAAATGATCACCACAATAAGTCTAGTTAACATCCATCACCACAATAGTTACAATATTTTTTCTTGTTATGAGAACTTATTTTGAAGTTGGTTTTAGAGAGACAGAGAAAGAGAAAGAGAGAGAAGAAAACATTGATTTTTGTTGTTCCACTTATTCATTCATTGGTTGATTCTTATATGTGCCCTGACTGGAGATTGACCCCACAGCCTTGGGGTATCGGACAATGCTCTAACCAACTGAGCTTCCTGACTAGGGTCATCGTGATAAGAACTTTTTTTCCTTTTTTTTTTTTTGATCCTTGGAGTGATGAGAACTTTTAAGATCTCTCTTGGCAACTGTCAAATATATAATACAGTGTTTACTATAGTCACCATGCTGTACACTACATTCCCAGGTCTTATTTTATAACTGGAAGTTTGTTACCTTTTGACCCCCTTCACCTGTTTCGCCCATCCCCCACCCCTACCTCTGGCAACCATCAATCTGTTCTTAGTATTTATAAGTTCGGGATTTTTGTTGTTGTTTTTTAGATTTCACAGCTAAGTGAAATCATACAATATTTGTCTTTCTCTGTCTGACTTATTTCATTTAGCATAATGCCCTCAAGTTCCATACATGTTGTTGCAAATGGAAAGATTTCATCCTTTTTAGTGGCTGGGTAATTTTCCATTGCGTAAATATACACCCTATTTTCTTCGTTCATCCATGACAGACACTTAGGCTGTTTCCGTGTCTTGGCTGTTGTAAATAATGCTGCAGTGAACATGGGGGTGCATATATCTTTTTGAGTTAGTGTTTTCATTTCCTTTGGAAAAATACCCAGAAATGAAATTGTTGGATCATATGGTAGTTCTATTTTTAATTTTTTGTGGAACCTCCATTCTGTTTTCTATAGTAACTGCACCACACTCTTTACTTATTTAAGTTTCACAATTGGACTCTTTAACGAACGAGCATATGATTTTTCCAGGATTTGAGGATAATCACTCGTTTTAAATTTCTGGAATAACTTTCTCCTCTTAAAAATAATTACTGTAAATTATTTTAGTACCTGGGATGTTGTTTACCAAAGACTGATCATTTGAACTCTTTGTCTTTAATTTTTTTTTAAACAATGTTTATTGTTTTTATTTATTTACTTACTTATTTATTTATATATTTTGAAATCTTCACCTGAGGATACGTTTAGAGAGAGGAAAGGAGAGAGAGAGAGAAACATTGATTGGTTGCCTCCCGAACACTCCCTTACCAGGGATTGAACTGCAATCTAGGTACATGTCCTGACCGGGAATTGAACCTGCAACCTTCCGGTGCACGGACGATGCTCTAACAAACTGAGCCACACTGGCTAGGGTTCATTTGAACTTTCTTGGAGTGCAGTTTTCTGACTTCCATCTTCATCTGCCAGGCCTTCCATTTCTATTAGTGAATCTATCATTTCTATTAGTGAATCTACTCTCCAAGGGAAAGGCATGAGACAAAATATATACGATATTTTTCATTCATCCTTTCCTTACTTAACCATATTTATATTTAGGTGTGAGCATGCCACTTCATATGTCATACTGTTAGCATATCATATTGCCAAAAGTATACATTGACTTGCTTAAGAGATGGCTTAACAAATGTGAGATGATCATGGTGATGAGGACAGTAATGGTGGTGAATGAGTGAGAACTATTAAATTGCATTAGTTCAGCTTGCCAGGTTTCTTTTCCCTAGAGCTCTGTCCTCTTGTTCCCTATGATATTTCCAGCAATAAGAAATTTTTAAATATAACTTTTTGTCCTGTGAATAACAAACTAATTTTGCAGAAACTATATTTAGTAGTCTCAACTGAGCTTGTCTTTAGTACTTTTATGATTTTAGCTTCTAGAAATTAGTGTCATTCTTTCAATTGCAGGGATTGTAATTCGTGCAATATATCTTGTACCCTTAATTAAATTAAACTAACATTTAAATATATTCTCAGCATTTTCTTATACAAATTCTATTCTATACATTGGAAACAATGTGGACCATCTTTACTACCCACTCCTATAAGAGAAAAGGAGTGTCTCTCTGTTGACTTCATCAGTTATAGCATAATAAAGCATACTGAATTTCTCAGACCTGAAAATTCTTTGAATACAACAGATTGTAGAGGAAAATGATGCATTAAGTATATACATTGATTTTTTTGTTTTTTCCTGTCTTTGTGTGCTGGCTTCTTGACTTACTCTGTGCCAGAAACTCTATGGCAGAAATGGCCACTCTCAGCTGTTGAGTTTACATGGTACAGACACAGGTCACACAAAGAGACTAAACCAGTCTCCCTATTCTTCCTCCTTTAATCTTCCTGCTCTTCCTCCTTTCTTTCTCTTCCTTCCTTCCTCTTTCTCCCCTCCCCCCACATCTCTGTTTCATCTTCCCAAGTCAAACTGTCAACAGGAGAGGCTCCGGCAGGCCCCATCCAATAACCAGCCATGATGCCGGAGGCCCTGCTTGTGAATTGGGAGGGAGCAGGCAAGTGGGGGACGTTTAATCTGGGAATGAGCTGACAGTCCAGAAATTGTCTGCTATGAGAGCAGTGTGACCTAACTGAATTGGACCAAGAAGAGAGCTTTCAAGAGTTTAACTAATAATTCTTGCAATGGCCAAATTTTAGGGTCGTCTTTTTGGGCAGTTATGTAATAGGAATACCAAATAACCAACATTTAGCACAGTTTTGCTTATGTCATCATTTTGCCACTCATCATACAAGTTGTAACTAAATACTAGAACAATGAGTTAAAGTACACGTGTTTCCTTAAACAAAATAATACTCAGAATTTTGGATGAAAAAAAAAGTAAATTTCTTAGTTCTTGGGGGGAAAAAAGCTTCAGAGTTTGTTAGGAAACTTGCAAGATTCTTGGCATGCACATTGTTTTTACAAAGCAACACTGGGATGAATCAAGTTTAATTGAATCATGAACATATGGATTAAATTCTTTCTTAAGTACACATGGGTATAAAAATGAAGGGGAAGAGAACTTGCCAATGTGTTACCAAAATAAAACACTTTCAGAATCACTTGAGATAGTCAATAGACCCCAAACACAGCTGTGTCCTTTTAAGCCTAAAAATTCATTTTTCCTCCATTGTCTTGATAGGTTAATTTAATTCCTGTTGAGCGCCTATAGCATATTAGGCACCTCAGAGAGCTCACCAAGTCTGAAGTAAGAGCTTTCTATTTGGAAACATGGACTCTCAGTGAAATGATTAGCATAATTCGCTTCCTGATTTTCCACATGTATTTGAATAGCGGTTTGGGGTTTTTTTAAGATCTTTGCGGCAATGGGCATCGTTGTCAGTTCTGTTTCTGCAACGGATTTTTATGGTCCTAACCCAATTAACTGGAGTAAGCTTCTTGGAGAGGGTTACCTAGAGAAGTGGTGGGTGGCAAGAGAGGCTGTGCCATGTTAAGAGACAGCCCCCAAGGGAAGACGAAGGGTCAACACCAGTTCTTACAGACACCAAATTTGCTGTGCTGTTTGTTGCTGTGGCATGGTGATCAGAGCTTAGCTTATTAGTGTTGCCTCTCTCTTTAATTTTTGTGAGACTAGAGTTTTCTCAGTCTGGGTAATTTTGTGAGGGTCAGGTTTTTCCCACCATTTCCACGTCTTTTAACAGAGTGAGTTATAATTTGGGTCCTATCACACATGAGAACTCTCTAGCGCTCCTGTGCTCTACACTGGCATGATGTGGCCCACCAGGCAGAGATGGGCCTGGGTAAAGCAGCCTCTGGAAAGGGAGTTTTGTTTACAGCGGTACCTCAGTTTTCGAATGCAATCCGTTCAGGAAGACTGTTCGAGTTCGAAATGTTCCAAAACCGAGGGATCAACAGCCCACGGCTAGGCCTCAGGATCTTGCACTCAGCGGAAGTCGTGTGGCATGTTCCACTTCCCAGGCGTGTTCAAAAACCGAAGCATTTGCCTCTGGGTTTACGGCATTCGTAAACCAAAATGTTCACGTTTGGAAACCGAGGTACCACTGCATTTGATTTTACTCACTGTAGTCACCAGATTCTTAATGGCAACCAGTAGATAGGATTGTCAAGGCCAGATAGGTTTCAATAATAACTCAGGTGTTCATTAACTCTAGAATTAATAGGGACAACAGAAGATAGGTTGGCCATAACTGATTCTTACATTAGATTGTGTAATAAAAATTGATGTAATTATTACTATATAGGAAACAAATGGAAGTCCACATATCTAACTATATCTAATAAGCAGTGGGACAATGACATACATTTCCAGTTCCCCCTCCTAGGGACCACTGGAAACCTTTAATATGACTTAGAGAACAGCTTTTCCTCCAGACTAAAATCCTTTGCCTGCTTTTTCCAAGTTCTGCTGATGCCAGTCTGAGTGTTCCTTAGTGAATCTGTGTGGGGTGTTACTTCCTGGTATCAGGGTCCTTACTACTATTTGCACAAAAGTTTCAGCCTGTGCCTATGTCATTTCTGAAAAATTGCAGTTGACATGGACTTTATTATCAGTGATATTCCAATGCCGTCCTGAGAATATCGCTCTCTATAAAATGTTCTACCAGAATGCATTTACAATTTTTTAAGAATGCATTTAAATAACTGACTTATTCTGGGAAAGTTTCTCTTTCCATTGGAGAGATCTGACACTGGTTGATTATAACCTGAGTGTTCTTTTTCTGCACAACCTGTTCTGCTTTGTTTGGTTCTTCCATCATAGAACAATGAAAATAGTGATCATAGGAAGAGTAACCTCATGAACTGAGAGTAGATTCTCCCCACTCCCAACATTTTCCTTGCTCTGCTTTTCACCCTGTGCGGAAATTCAACTCAATAAATATTTATGAGGTACCTCTATGCCCCAGACACTGGGCTAGGTGCCAGGAACAGAAAGAGGAACCAAACATGGCCCCTACCTTCCAGGAACACAATGACCTAATGGGGAAAATAGAACTGGATTATTAGTACAATGCAGTAGAAGCACACAGTAGATGTGATGGGTGCACAGAGAAAGGGCACGCAGCCCCTGGGGGTGACAAGAGAGTGAGGTGTGTTAGTTGTTTGCAGCTGCTGTAACAAATAATCACAAACTAGGTAGCTTAAAGAGATACACATTTATTCTCTTACAGTTCTGGAGGTCAAAAGTCTGAAATGGCTTTCACTGGGCCAAAGCCAAGGTGTTGAAAATCCATTCTTGCCTTTGCTAGTTTCTAGAGCGGCATTCTTTGCATTCCTTGGCTCATGGCCCTTTCCTCTATGTCTAAGGACAGCATCTTAGCATCTTTATATCTCTCTCTGCTCCATCTGCACATCACCTTTTCCTATTCTGTGTAGTGAAACCTTCTTCTACTTCTCTCTTAGTAGGACAATTGTGATTGCACTTAGTGCCCATTCAGACAATCCAGGATAACACCCCCCCATCTCAAAACCCTTAATCACACCTGCAGAGTTTCTTTTGCCACATAAAACATTCACAGGTTCCAGAGAGTAGGACCTAGTATCTTTGAGGGCCAGGAGGTAGACAGGAGGTAGCGTAAGAAAGCTGGGAAAGAGTATTTCTGATGGAAGGAACACCAGAACTGGGCACAGTGACATGGCTCACCACAGGGTGTGTGGGGAGCATTCAGAGTTTAGAATAGTTGGAGCACCGAAGGGAGGCAGATAGTGCTTAGGCATGAGGAGGAGACAGTTTGCAAAGGATGACATGTGCCATTTGGAATCATTTGGGTTTTATCTTGTAGGTTCTTAAAAGTTTTTGAAGGCTTTTAAGAAAAGCAATGATGTGGTAAGATTAGCAATTTAGAGAGATCATTCTGGAGAATAGATTCAGACAGGTAGATAGAAGTGAGAGACAGGGAGAGTCTGAACCAGGCTAGGCATTAGGATGAGAAGATTTACTGAAAAAGAAAGTTTTCCAGGTAAAATCAATAGGAAAAGTCACTAATTGGATGGTGAGGTGAGGGAGAGAGGAATCTGGGATGACCCCAAGCTTTTTGTCTTGGCAGAGAGTGCCTTCATTAAATACGGTAAGTATGAGAGAAGAAACTATGTCCAAGGAAGGGGAAATTGTCACATATGTAGTTTGAACATGTCAAAGCTGAAGATAACCTGTGGGCGGGTCAGTTTCGTTGGCTTGTGACCTGTGCAGCTGCTCAGGCCCTGCACACTGAGGAGCCTCACATGTACTCAGTGCTCTGCTGTCGCCGCCTTGAAACAAGAGGCACCATATTTTCATTTTGCACTGAGTCTTGCAAATGATTTAATCAGTTCTGCCTGTGGGCGAAGAACCCAGTGTTAGAGCCATTATTTTCAAAGTTTTGAACATGGGTTTCCTTAAGGCAGAAATGTGGATTCACAGGATCAGTCATGCTCATTCCCAATTAACCACTCCAAGCCAACAGTGGGCACCCTAAGAGAAAGCCATGTGTCCCAAATTAAAGGCTCTGGAATCAAAACTAAGTGAATTTAAAAAAGCTCTGATTTAGGATCTCTCTTCTCCGCTGGCTTCAGCTCTGAGACTCACGGGCCTTAAATGTCAGAGCCTGAAGGCTTTTGAGTGAATAAATTTGCTAACATAAGAGCTAATTCTCTTGGAGCTTTGTAATTCCTCTCAACTAAAGAACTACTTAGGACACCTAAGAAAAGAGGCCTAGGTGTATTTTGTTGTGAACTGAAAAGTCCCTAGAATTAGAGGAAGTGGCACTTCCCGATTGCCTCCACCCACCCCCAGCTGCTGGCCTCCGAGGCCTCCTTACCACTTCCACCACTAGGGGGGTTCAGTTTGTCTTCCTTTGCAGTCAGACTCTCCAACATTTTCTGAGTAAGTCCTAGTGTGGGAGAAGTCCCTGCCTCACGAGGTAGCTTCCTAAATATCTTGCCCCATTTTTGCTTTACCTACATACTGAAATCATTTCAGACTCCTTTTTCTGACTTCCAGATGTCAGGTTCCTGCTTTTAGTTCTGATCCGGCCTTAATTGATCCTTCTGGACTTAATCCTTTCCTTTCTGGAGTGCTCTGGCCTGCCCCACTCTGCTGCTCCACTTTGCGGTGTGAGTTAGATGACACTAACCGGCCAGACGGAGACCCAGGACAGAGATAGCGGATTCATGTCGTCTCCGTGTTTCAGGCCCCACCTACAGCCTTCCAGGTCCAGAACCTCTATTTTGAGAGTGAACTCAAACTCAAAACTTACAGATGCATAAACCAGAAAGAAAACTTATTTAAACGGTAGGAGCAAGAGAGGGAAGTAACCAATTCCTTTCTAGAGATAAGAATTCCAGCATCACCTGACTCCTTTTGGATAACAAGATATGTAGGATACTAATTATTTATTAGAAAGTTGTTTAGAGCAGTGGGAGTAGATTTCTTGTGGGATATTTTATCCAGGACATGGTGAAGTTAAAGATCTAGGATCGACCTAGGATTCAGGAGATGGTGGTTCAGTTCCCAGTCAGGGCACATGCCAGGTTGCAGGGTCGATCCCCAGTCAAGCCAGGGCATGCAGGAGGCAGCCGATCAATGACTCTCTCATCATGGACGTTTCTATCTCTCTCTCCCTCTCCCTTCCTCTCTGAAATCAATAAAGATATGTTTTTTAAAAAAAAAATCTACCGACAAACCACGAGAGTAACTAAAAGATAGATTCGGGAACTTTCTCCCCTGGACAGTTGGCAGAAACAGTGCGGTGGGTTCCCTAAACCCACTTGGACACACAGAGGCCTTGCATCTAGGTGAGGCCATGTGACTGGTTCTGGCCAAAGGGGTGGGAACAGAAGTGATGGTATCACTTCCAGGACTGGCCCCTGAACCCCCTCACTCCCACAGTGGCTCTCTTTTTCCTTGTTATCCTCTGACAAGATGCAGTAATCCTGGGGTGGAACCAATGTTGGAAAGCCTGGCTCTCTGAATTACTGTGTGGGGACCCACCCCTCATTTCCAATGCACACACTCCCACATCGATGTTTCTCTCTCTCTCTCTCTCTCTCTCTCCCCTTCTTTCTTCCTCTCTTTCTGGAATCAATATGAGGGAAAATGTCCTCAGGTGAGCACTAAAAAAACAACTCCTAAAAATTTCTCTAGTAATGACAAGTATGCATTCTCTGTTTGGAAGTAACTTTAAGATATATATCAGGATCCATCGATAACAGACATTGAGCAGGGGAGCCTGCTCCGTGCCCATGACATCACCCACCTTGACAGCTACTTTCTCTACAGGAAAAAAATAGCTCAAAAATCACTATCTAAAGTTTTATGTCCAGCATGGTGGTGCAAGGAGAATTGATCTTTATTAAAAGAATCATGAGAGAAATTGGGGCTTGGATATTTAACACCTGCATATCACATCCCAGTAAAAGTACTGAAAGTTTCCTGCTTACTCTGATAGGGAGAGCAAAATGAAATTGGGCAAAAATTAGAAGTTTGAGGGGCTTATGTATTCTAAGAAGTAGAAAATAACAGTTTGTGAAAACCCTAGGAGGTGGATTGATGGAAATTATGGAGTCTGCTTTGCAGCAGTAAAAACAGGAAGAAAGAAAAAAGATTATGAAGAAATTTCTCTGAGGAAGTCAAAGTGGACAGCTGGTTTATATTTACTTGAAGCCAATTGGTAAGATCTTAGACGAAAAGGAAGGAGGAGAGGGTGAACCACCCAGAGAGGCAAAGACCAGAGCAGGACCCTGTAATTGGAGAGCTCAAATGACTAAAACAGGTTGTACTTACAAAAAGAGTCCCAGTTTCTTCACACAGCTGGCCAGGACTTTCATAATTTGGTCTCTGCTTGGTTTCATCTCTCTACTGATTGCACTTCAGTTGCATCTACCTCTTCAAAATCTTCCAAAGACATGTGGGCATGACTCACAGGTTTGCATAATCCATTCTCCTGCCTAAATGCTCTTCCAGTGCTGGCAGTCTGAGCACCTAAGCATCCTACCGAAGTTAACCAAAATATCACCACCCCTGAGAGGCCCTCCCGGCTGCACCTCCCTCCAGACATTCACTCTCTGCTGTGTTTTTGAGATACTGGCTCTGTGGGTCCATTATTATTTATCACTCTTTATCACATTCTTTCTTTGATATAAGTTCCAAGCTCCTCAGTGACAGAGAGTACACATGCTTTGTTCTGTATTTGAGTATCCAGCTCCTGATATAATGCCTGAAAAGCAGTGGGTGTCTGTACCTTCTCAAATGAGGAGACAGGGGAACGGGAAGGTGCCTGAAGAGCGAGGGGAATATTTTGTGACGTAATTTAAAGAAAAATTATGATACAATACATACCTTTGACTTAATTTTATTTTCCTCTTCTTAAGGTGGTAATAATGAGAAGTCACTTAAGAGAAGGCTTGGCTAATTGGGCAACTCTTGGCTTTAAGGGGAGAACACCTGTCCTACAAACTTGTTGGTACCTGCAGTACCGGCAGCTCTGAGAGTCTGGGCGGGGCTTCCCTGTGAACATGTTGCCCAAATTCCCAGGCTCTCCCACCCCCATGAAGGCAGACGGGGCAGGCCATTCCCAGCCTGCACATTCCTGAGAAGTGGCCCTGGCGTGTGCTCACTAACTCTAGCTCTAAATCAGTGGTTCTTACCTAGAGGAGATTTTGCTCCTTAAGAGATATTTGGGAATGCCGAGATACTTTTGGTTGTCATAACTAGTTTGTGTGGAGTGCTACAGGCATCTAGTGGGGGAGGCCAGGGGTGCAGCAAAGCACCCTACAGTGCACAAGGCAGCCTCCCAACAACAAAGAATTATCTGACCCCAAATGCGAATAATGCTGAGGCTGAGAAACCCTGCTCTCAATAATGATGCCACGGGAGAGGTTACTCATTCTCAGAAGCACCACGCCTGAAACGCTCAGCTCTAAAGCACTCCACCCAGTTACCTGGGATGGGCACACCCCAAAGCACGCTTCAGCACCCTCTGCAGATTCTGGGTCAGGTTACACCGCCGCTCCGAATGGCCACAATGGCCATAACTGCCCACTGACCCTTTCACTCTCATTTGGGGGCCTTGTCTTATTCTCCACTGAGAAATTACTGACCATGGAGCCCAATTTCTCTCAGCTTGCTTCCCATTTTCCTCCCAGTTTACCTGCAACAGCACCTGTTCTTGCCTGTCTATCCTCAGTCCCCATGGCTCTGACCTCCACCTTGAACTAGAGCCCATTCTCTCCAGGCCACCAGGGTCTTGCTCCACCAGTCATTCCCTCTCTGTGTGTCCAACCTCTGCAGAATCTTTGGCTCCTTCCCTTAGTCTATAAATATACACAAGACTCTGTATCCTTTAAAAAACTTTAAAGTTTTCTTAATCCAGCCCCTCTCAAGTTTTCACCTTACACTCCTCAACCCTTTACCACCTAACTGATTTCACTTTTCCAAATACATATTCTCACTGTAAAAAAACTTTCCAAAAAATGAATAAAACTCAAGTCTGCCTAAGATTACACCAATCAGCAACAAAGTATCCATTAGTAGTAATTTTGCTTCCTCCTAGACCTCTGCTCTGTCTGTGTATTTATTCAGCTGTGTAATAAAGATTTATCTCGTGAGGGTTTTCTTCTCCCAGGACTGACATTATTCTGTGCATACTGTTCCACAACTCTTTCCCCCGTAGGTGGACTATTGTTATCCCAACACCATCTCTGCCTGTTTCTCTGCTCTTCCTTGCATTTCGGGGGCAGGAAATCTGGAAAGTGCTCTTCCCAGGCTCCCCTGGCAGCATATTTCTGGTTCAGCTTCCATTAATGTTTAGCCTTTGCTTGAGATTTGGAAGGTGGAAAAAAAGCAGGGGCCATTACAGCTTTAGAAGCAGGAAGATTAGTGGCTGCCACGGATGGTCTCCGTGGTTGTTAGGTAGGACATGATTTCTGGGCAGCCCCCCTGTGAATCACGAGCTTGGGGGCTGCAGGCAGCTAAGATCATCACTGGCATTTTCCTGTGATACCTGAACTTTCTGATTTCCAAGTGCTAGAATTGTCCTTTCAACAGCTGTGTGAGCCCCAAATCCATGAATTAGATGTTTTCAATTTAAGTAACCTGAATGATTTGTTTCCTGACTGAACCTTGACTGCTAGAGTCTTATATCCAGAAAGGGTTTTAGGATAAGGTTTTTGATCTGGTTAGATTTGAAGCTGTGAAAAATGGAAACTGCTGTGTTGGAGTAGCAAGAACTTCAGGATGTTAGAAACGAAGACTGAGAGCATTGTGAGTGAGCTGGTTGCTTTGACTGCCCAGCAGAGGAAGCAAAGGAAATGGGCAGCTCAGCACATGGGATGGTCCGTCCACTAACCCCCTGGTCAGAGGACCAAAGAGCTTCTGTGACTGCCCTAAAGGGGCCTCCTGTCTCTTGTGGCTGCCAGACCAGTGAATGTGAAAACTAGTCTCAGTGTTTGAGTCTAGGGACTGCAAAATTACAATTTACATTTAATCACAGCTCCTTTTTTTACACTAAAGTTAGGGAACTGATTTGGAAAGAGTGTGACCCCAGTAATTGCACAGAATCTGAAATAGTGTGGACTCCCCCCTTTAAGGAAAGCAGCCTCTTTCCTGAGTCTGAAGAGAAATTTTCCTTTTGCATGAAGACCTGGCAGTGTCCTCATCTGAGATGGTTTTCTCACAAGGAGATGCCACATTATCCTCAAAACCCACCCTTCTTCCTCCTATGGCCTCTAGACCCATAACTAAAATCAGATCCCAGCAAACTTTGAGGGCAAGTACAACACTACTCACAGAGAAGATGAAAAACACTATGAAAGAATCACAGATTTTGATAGTATTTCCATAGAAAGCTGGGATAAATGTGTGACAATGAATTCTAACAGTGTTTGTGGCACAGACTGTTCACCAAATTTATTTTTCTCCCTCATAACTAGACTACATTTCCCAGCTACCTTGCAAATTTGATGTGACCATGTGATGGGATTTTGGCCAGTGAAATATGGGCAGGAGTAATGAATGTCACTTCTAGGAATGGCCCATAAAAAGTTACTCAGAGAATTCCTCCGCTTTTTTCCATCTGTGACTGGATGCAAATGCCTAGGGGGACCTGAAACACTGTGGGTGAAAGATGAGTCTCTGTCTCTGTCATCCTGAGGTCCTGCATGGACCAGGCCCACCCCCTGCTGGGCTGCTCATTGTGTTTTATATGAGGCAAAAATTAACCTTCCATTATTAAACCACTGAGACTTTGGTGTTTACCTGTAATAGAAGAAAGTATTTCCTTAACTGATGTATTCGCTTAAGAATATATCTTGGACACCTTTCCTAGCCAAATAGATTTATCTCATTCTTTTTAACTATTACATAATGTTCCACAATATAGATATAGCATAATCATTTACATTACTATTACTGTTTTCATTATTTATTTTTGCTATTAAAATGTTGCAGTTGACACCTTTATGCATGACTCTGTACATGTGTTTCTTTATATCTAGAACTGATATAAAGTAATGGAATTGCTTAGACAAACAGTAGATTCATGTTAATTTTTTGTTGGTACTGCCAATTTGCCTTCCAAAATGTCTATATAATCTATTCTACCACCAGCAGTACATAACTATTTCCCTGGTTTCTTGCCAACTCCATTAATAGAAATAATATTTGGAAAATATTAAGTTAATGTGTTTTCTTTAAATTTCTTTCTTAATATTCTCTTGATGATTTCCACCTCTCAGCCTGATTTATGGGGCTTAACTACAGAACAGCTATCATTCAGAAAACCCTGAAATCCAGCTGAATAGAAGTCCTACAACTAGGAATTTAAAGAATAAGCAACATTGAGCCCTGGCCAGTGTGGCTCAGTTGGTTGGAGCTTCATTTTGTGCACGGGAAGGTTGTGGGTTTAATTCCTGGTCAGGGCACATACCCAGGTTTCAGATTTGATCCTCAATTGAGGCACATACAGGAGGCAACCAATTGATGTATCTCTCTCACATCATTGTTTCTCTCTCCCTTCCTCCCTCTCTAAAATCAATTAAAAATAAATAAATAAATTAATTAATTAATTAAAGATGAAGCCACATTGAGATTGGTATGAGGGGCAGAGAGGCAGAATGGGCTGGTCCCACACCCACATGTGGTGGATAAAAATTGGGAGGGATATCTGGACTGCAGAGGTCTCTCCTGAAGAGCAGGGGTCTCAGCCCCACACCAGGCCCCCCAGTCCAGAGTTCCAGTATAACGAAGAAAAGTCTCTATAACTTCTGGTTGTAAAAACCAGCCGAGATTATGGCTGAATGAGATGGAGAGCTGTTGGAGTCCTAGGCAGTTCCTCTTAAAGGGCTCATGCATGTACTAACTCAAATTCACTCCCTCTTCGCTCCAATACTGGGACAACAGCTTGAAAGAAACCAGCAATATACAGAGAGAAACTGAATTGTCTGGCATTAGGGTGAGAGCTGGGGGTGGGGGAGTGGCGGAGCTCTCTCCCAGCGCAGAGACCACTGTTCCTTTTCTGAGACACCCCCTCCCACAGAACCAGAAGGTGGGCACCATATCTGAGTCTTCATCAACCTGGCTCACACTGTTCACCCCACCCTGGTGATCCCCTGAGACCCTGCTCCACCCAACTTGTGGGACCACCCAAGCTGCATCCATATGAAAGGCCTCTCTTGGCTTATGCTTCCTAAAATCTCTCAAACAAGTAGCATCTGGCCTCAGTGTGCGGGTACCTTTTGATAAGTGTCCCCAAGCCTGGCAATAGTGGCAGCTGGCTTTGGTTCACACCTTGGCCTAGCTGGGGTACTGGCAAGCCCAGCACAAGTAGCAGTCATCTGCAGATCACTTTGTTGTTCATGCTGGGTGGCCCTGGGCAGAACACAGGTGGTGACTCATCTTGGCCTGCACTTCCTGGGAGACCTCATAGCCAGCCCACCCAGTTGACAGCTTCAGACCACATTGAAACACCACCCAACCACCTACAAAAGTGTAACTCACTCACACAAAAGTGTGGCAAACTCAGTGGGCACCAGAGCCCAGCCAAAGTAAGTCTTGCTCTGTGGGGTTGGCCCCTGCACAGCTGATTTGTAGTCAGTGTTCACAGCCAGTCCTTGCAGTCAGTGGGTCTGGGGATAAATCCCTCCCATTGATGTGCCAACAGCAGTCAAGGCTCAACTACAACAAGAAGGTATATACAGCCCACATGGGGAGGAGTGGAGGGGTGCACCTGGAGTGTCCAGCTGGGTGAACAGGGAGGCTGTGCCACTGGACCCGACAGAGCACCTACTACATAAGGCCATTCTACCAAGCCTGGGAGACATAGCCACTCTACTTAATACATAGAAATGAACACAGGGAGGCTGTCAAAATAAGGAGACAAAGAAATGTGTCCCAAATGAAAGAACAGAGGAGAACTCCAGATAAAAAACTAGACAAAATGGAGTCAAGAATCTACTAGATGCTCAATGAACTTAGTGAGAACTTCAACAAAGAAATAAGAAACATAAAAATGGAGATAGAAAACATAAAATAGAACCAGTCAGAAATGAAGAATACTAACTGAAGAATAATTTACAGGGAATTAACAGTAGAGTAGATGAATCAGAGGATCAAATCATAGATTTTGAATATAAGAAAGCAAAACACAACCAATCAGGAAAGCAAAAAAAAAAAAAAAAAAGAGAGAGAGAGAGAATCCAAGAAAATGAAGATAGTGTAAGGAGTCTCTGGGACAATTTCAAGCAGTCCAACATTTGTATCATGGGAGTGTCAGATGGAGAAGAGAGAGAGCAAGAAATTGAAAAGCTATTTGAAAAAATAATGACAGAAAACTTTTCTAACCTGGTAAAGAAAATAAACATAAAAGTTCAGAAATGCAGAGTCCCAAACAAGATGAACCCAAAGAGGCCAGCACCAAGACATGTCATAATTTAAATGCAAAAGGTTAAACACAAAGAGAATCTTAAAAGCAGCAAGAGAAAAGCAGTTACCTACAAGAAAGCTCCCATACGACTGTCAGCTGATTTTTCAACAGAGACATTGCAGGCCAGAAGGGAGTGGTAAGAACCTATAGCCAAGATTACTCTACCTAGCAAAGTTATTGTTTAGAATCAAAGGACATATAAAGAGCTTCCCAGGCAAGAAAAAGCTAAAGGAGTTCATCACCATCAAACTGGTATTACATAAAATGTTAAAGGGCCTTCTTTAAAAAGAAGAAAAAATATATGAACAATAAAATGGCAATAAATACATATCTATCAACAACTGAATCTTGTCTTCTTTTTATTTTTTATTATTTATTTTATTTTATTTATCTTTTATTGTTGACACTATTACAGATGTCCCCCACTTCTTTCCCTCACTCATTACCCACCTCCACCCAGGCCCCACATCCTTTCCCCTGGCCTTCACCACACTGTCGTTTGTGTCCGTGGGCTATGCATATATGTTCTTCGGTTAATCTCTTCACCTCCTTTTATCCAGCAGCCCACACCCCACTCCCCTCTGAGATTCATCACTCTGTTCCATGCTTCTATGTCTCTGGCTCTATTTTGTCAGTCAGTTTATTTTGTTCATTAGATTCCACATATTAGTGAGATCATATGGTATTTGTCTTTCTCTAACTGACTTATTTCACTTAGCACAGTAATCTCCAGGTCCCTCCATACTGTCTCAAAGGGTAAGAGATCCGTCTTTTTAACAGCCACATAGTATTCCATTGTGTAAATGTAGTACCACTTTTTCATCCACTCATTTACTGATGGGCATTTGGGCTATTTCCAGATCTTAACTATTGTAAATAACTATGCTGTGAACAAAGGGATGCAAATATTCTTTCTGATTGGTTTTTCAGGATTCTTAGGATATATTCCCAGAAGAGGTATCACTGAGTCAAATGGCAGTTCCATTTTTAATTTTTTGAGGAAACTCCATACTTTTTTCCACAGTGGTTGGACCATTCTGAATTCCCATCAGCAGTGCATGAGGGCTCCCTTTTTTTCACAACCTCACCAGCACCTGTTTGTTGATTTATTGATGGTAGCCATTCTGGCAGCTGTGAGGTTATACCTCACTGTCATTTTAATTTGCATCTCTCTGATGATTAGTGATGTTGAGCAATTTTTCATATGTCTATTGGCCATCTGTACATCCTCTTTGAAGAACTACCTATTCAGGTCCTTTGCCCATTTTTTAATTGGATTGTTTGTTTTCCTGGTGTTGAGTTGTATAAATTCTTTATATGTTTTGGAAATTAACCCCTTATCAGATATATCATTGGCAAATATATTCTCCCATACAGTGGGCTCCCTTTTCATTTTGAGAATGGTTTATTTTGCTGGGCAGAAGCTTTTTAGCTTTATGCAATCCCATTTGTTTATTTTTCCTTTGTTTCCTTTGCCTTAGGAGATGCATTGGCAAAAATATTGCTATGAGAGATGGCTGAGATATCACTGCTTATGTTTTCCTATAGGATTTGTATGGTTTTTTGACTTACATTTAAGTCTTTTATCCATTTTAAGTTTTTTTAAATTAGTTGATGTTATCTATCTATCATCTATCTATCTATCTATCTATCTATCTATCTATCTATCTATCTATCTATCTATCATCTATCTATCTATCATCTATATCTATCTATTTATTTTTCAATCCTCACCTGAGGATATTTTTTCCATTGATTTTTAGAGAGAATGGAAGGGAGAGAGGGACATAGGGGTAGAGAGACAGAGAGAAAGAGAGAGCAACATCAATGTGAGAGAGACATTGATTGGTTGACTCCTGCAAGCACCTTGACCAGGGCTGGGGATGGTACCTGCAACCCAGGTATGTGTCCTTGGCCAGGAATGAAACCCACAACCCTTTGATGTGTGGGCTTATGTTCTAACCACTTAACCACATGGGCCAGCGCTATTTATGTATGTTTTAATCCTCACAAGAGAACATACTTAGAAAGAGGGGGGGGGGGATATCTATGTGAGAGAGAAACATCAATTGGTTGCATTCTGCAGACTCCTGGACCAGGAATCAAACCCACAACCCAGGAATGTACCCCAACCAGGAGTCAAACAGGTGACCTTTTGGTGCACAGGACAACACTCAACCAACTGAGCCACTGCAGCTGGGCTTGAGCTTATTCTTGTGTATAGTGCAAGTTGGTGATCTAGTTTCTTCTTTTTTTTTTGCATGTGCCTGTCCAATTTTCCCAACACCATTTATTGAAGAGACTCCATTGTATGCCTTTTACTCCATTGTATGCTTTTTACTTCATTGTGTGCTTTTGCCTCCTTTGTCAAATATTAATTGACCATAAAAGTGTGGGTCAATTTCTGGGCTCTCTGTTCTGTTCCATTGATCTATATGCCTGTTCTTGTGGCAGTACCAGGCTGTTTTGATTACAGTGGCTTTGTAGTATAGTTTGATATCCAGTATTGTGACCCCCTCCAACTTTATTCTTCTTTCTCAAGATTGCTGAGGCTATTCAGGTCTTTTTTGGTTCCATACCCATTTTTGGAATATTTGTCTTAGATCTGGGAAATACACCATGGCATTTCAATAGGAATTTTGTTGAATCTATAGATTGCTTTAGTATGGACATTTTAATGATGTTAACTCTTCCAATCCATGAACACGGTATATGCTTTCTCTTGTTTGTATGTTTTTCTATTTCTTCAATGTCCTATACTTTTCCGAGTACAGATATTTTACCTCCTTGGTTAAGTTTATTCCTAGATACCTTGTTTTTGTTGCAATAGTAAATGGGATTGTTTTGTTAGTTTCTCTTTCTGATAGTTTATTATTGGTGTATAAAAACGCCACTAATTTCTGAGTATTAATTTTGTATCTTGTTACTTTACCGAACTCATTATTAGGTCTAGTAGTTTTTTGGTGTCACCTAACAATCAAATCTTAAAAAACAAAATAAACAAGCAGAACAGAAATAGATTCATAAAAGACTTTATTGCTAAAAATTGCTAACCAGCACCTGAGCCTTTAGTGAGTCATAATCCTTTTGCTGGAGGAGGATCTTACCTTCAATTTGTATGAAACACAACACGTATGATGTGCAATAAAGTGAAGTGCAATTAAAACAAAAAAAAAGAAAAAGAAATTTGACAAAAAATAAGTTAAAAAATTAAAAAGTTAAAATATACATGATGTCTAACCTTCTATGAAATGTACAATGTAATTATTTTCTGAGGGGTGTGGAGTTAAAGTACATTCTATCCTGTGAATATCATTAAATGACCTTTAACTATCAACAAGAATAAGGAATAGAAAATGCAAACCCAGAAATATGGCAATGAAAAGATATTTATGGGACCCAGTTTTCATTTAATTTATGTATATTATCTGAAGGAGAGATACAGTGCATTGAAAATAACTTCTTTTTATCTGATGGACAGTTCTAGAGTTTGTTTTTTTAAATAAAGAGTATTGGATTAAAAAAAAAAAAATGAAGCCTAATTACTCAGCCATAAAAAAGAATGAAAATCTTACCATTTTCTAGAGCATGGATGGACCTATACAGTATACTAGTGTTTTTGAGCAAAATGTCTGTTTTAGTTTTTATTAATTCTCACTGGAGGATATATTTTCCATTGATTTTCTTTTTTTAAGAGAGAGTGGAAGGGAGCGGGGGTGGAGGGGAAAGAGAGAGAGAGACAATGATGTGAGAGAGACATCAATTGGTTGCTTCCAGCACACACCTGGACCAAGGCAGGGGACTGAACCTTCAACCCAGGTATGCGCTCGCCCTTCACAGGGAATCAAAGCCACAACCCTTCAGCGCCTGGGCAGATGCTCTAACCACTTAGCCACTCTGGCTAGGGCTAAAACATAGTTTTAATCCAGCCAGGTTCATGAGATTAGTAGGAAGTGAAAGCTAACTATATAGTATAATTTTGAAAAATGATGTTAGTAAACGAACTTGTACTTCAAATCTTTATTCAGAACAGTTTGCATCTCTCCCCCATTTTTGGTTTTATGTGCCTTTATGTTTTTTCCCCTTAATATTTTCATGTAATTATGAAGTATAGCACTCCCATTTTCTACCCTTACAATCGCTACTTTGAAGATAAGCAAGAGCAACAAAATTTGGTAGAAAACAATGACCTCTTCCCCTCCCCTGGCTCTTTGTAAAAGATTTCTGCCCACATAATTCCAGAGAATAGTTAACCAAAGAAGGTTAACTCTTATCTTAGCTTCTATATGCTGCTTCACTAGTCCCCCACCTGCTCCCTCTCCCCAACCAGGATATGGTTTTTTGCCTTTATATTTTCCCTGCAAAGACTATTTGGGCTGCCAGTTTTGTTTTGGGCAGGAGCCCACTTGCAGTCACTGGCTATTAAAATCTCCGAATGGTCAATTCGGTCTCTGTGTGAATTAATCTCGCGAAAGCTGGGTATAACAGTTAAACTGATCTACCAGTCTTTAAGCTGTGTTTTTGAAGCTTTATAATTTAGAAAACGATATTATTATAAAGTTGCTTGTTGTAATTCCTCCAAACAGAAATATTAACGAGTTTAACTATTTTATGGAAGATAACAACTTAAACCAAAGGCGCTCGGCACATTCTGGCACTTGGTAAATTTTCTTTGATTGTGGTCTCTGTTATTATCACTAGAAGGTGCCTTGGGAAAACTATCCTTTACAGTTTTTCTACTCTGCATAGAGACATACATATTAATTAAATAGGAAAATATTAACATAGGGGTGAAGGGCAATGTAATTGACAATGTGGCTAAAAATAATGAGTTCTGCCTGAGGGGGGGTGGAAGACAGAAAGGGCAGATCCCACCTCCAGTGCCTTGGTAACGGTGTTGTAAGCTGACTGCCTCTGGAGCTGTTTTCATTCCTTGGGAGGACCAGCCAAGCTGTCTTATTCTCCCATAGAGGCTGTTGCTCTAAAGTATGCCTGGTGCCAAATGGTTAAAATCTCCGAGGTAATGAGCGTATTGTACAAGGGTAGTGAAAGCAAATGCTTGACAATGTCTTTGAGGGATTTTTAAATCTCTAAAGCGGCTCACTAAATATGTCCAAGGGCATCCTCCAGAATCTTGTAAGCACAGCCCTTCCAGAAGGCAGCAAGCATTACCTGATAAGCCGTCTACAACACTGTTAGCCATTTCCCTCCCCTCCCTACTTTGAATTACTTGTTAGTTAGGAACCCCTACCCCCTAGAAACATATGCACTCCTTTAAACAATTGAGAACCTCTGCTTGTATATAATAGGCCTGCTCTGACATATTTTCAGTGTTAAAATGCTGTTTAATGGGAAATTCCACTTACTACTGTGGCAACTTAAAAAGTTCAGGTCACTTAGGGAAAATTAAAATACTAAGCATTTGTTGTTTACAATCTTCACAGGACTAACGAGAGGCTAGCAGAGGTCAGCGCTGAACTCCTCCTGCAGAAACGGCAGAACAGCTCTTTACTGAGCACTCTTACTATGAGGCCAGTGCTGGAGACACCTTGTGTTGGAAATGTGAATAATAGTTTTGTACCCAACAGAAACTTTACTCCAAGAGAAAACTTGGTGATTCCTACCTCAAGGCCACGTATTTCACATAACAGCATGGAGACTTACTTGATCAAGGTTGGTTATATTATCTTTTTTCCCCTTAAGTTTCAGATTTTTTATATAATTCTTGTGTTTAATTTGGTGAAATTCTGAGTTGTTTAAGTGACTAATGCACACTAAGTAAAAGTCTTAATTGTTTGTGCTAACATAGAAAGGAGACAGAAATTTTACAATCTTTTTTAAGTCCCTGGATCTCTCATTTTCAAGAGATACCTATCATTAACTTTATTCAATAAATGTGACTAAAGTGACACATTTTAAATTCTTGAGAAGCAATATTTAATTTTGATTTTAGAAATTAAATATTACTTTCTAAAGAATTTTAGTTTGAAAATGATTCATAACAGTTTTAAAGTTTTGCTGCACACCAATTTTTCCACCCTAAGCATAAGTGAATGATTCACATCCAAACACAATCATAGATGGTTATTTTTTATTTAAATGAAACTGAGATAAATGCTTTTTATGAATTAAATACACTTGTATCAGTAAAAGGATTAATTTGTTTTTAAGTTAAAATTTTTGTCATCTTACCTGACAAAATGTTCTTAATTGTTATTTTACTTATAGCATTTTTATTTCATTTTTCAAAAAATGTGTTGCTGAGCCCTGGCTGGTGTGGCTCAATGGTTAGAGAATTGATGCTTGCACCAAAGGGTCACAGGTTCAATTCCCAATCTAGGGCAGGTACCTCAGTTTCAGATTCACTCCCCACCCCCAGTGGGAGCATTTGTGGGAGGCAACCAGTCACTGTTTCTCTCTCACATCAATCTCTCTCTCTCTCTCTCCCTTCTTTCTATTTCTCTCTGAAAAGCAATGGAAAAAATATCCTCAGGTGAGGATTAACAAAATAAAAATGAGTTGCTGAGCAAAATGTACATTTTCTAAATAGTTAAATTAAGCAAATATTTGAATTTTTTTTAAAAAAACTTATCTTTATTGTTAAAAGTATTACAGATATCCCCTTTATTTCCCACTGACCTGACCCCCAACCCAGGCTTTCACCACACTATTGTCTGTGTCCATGGGTTATGCATATATGCATATAAGTTCTTTGGTTAATCTCTTCCCTCCCACCCACCCATCCACCCACCTCTGCCTTCCCTCTGAGATCCCTCAGTCTGTTCCTTGTTTCTATGTCTCTGGATCTATTTTATTCACCAAGTGTGTTTTTTTTCATCAGATTCCAAGTGTGAGTGAGATCATGTGATACTTTTTCTCTGATGGGCTTATTTTGCTAAGCATAATACTCTCCAGTCCCCTCCACACTGTCCCAAAGGGTAAGAGATCCTTCTCTTTCACAGCTGCATAATATTCCATGGTGTAAATGTGCCACAGCATTTAATCCACTCATCTACTGATGGGTACTTGGACTGTTTCCAGATCTTAGCTATTGAAACTTGCTCTGTTATGAGCATAGGGATGCATATATTTTTTCTGATTGATGTTTCTGGCTTCTTAGGATATATTCCTAGAAATGGGATCACTGGGTCAAATGGCAGTTCCATATTTAATTTTTTGAAGAAACTCTATGCTGTTTTCCATAGTAGCTGCACCAGCCTATATTCCCACCAGCAGTGTACTAGGATTCCCTTTTCCCCCAACTCCTTGCCAGCACTTGTCTTTTGTTGATTTGTTGATGGTAGCCATTCTCACAAGTATGAGGTGACATCTCATTGTTGTTTTAATTTGCATCTCTCTGATGATTAGTGACCTTGAGCATCTTTTCATATGTCTCTTGGCCATCTGTATGTCCACTTTGGAGAAGTGTTTATTTAGGTTCTTTGCCCATTTTTTAATTGGATTGTCTTCCTTTTGTTAAGTTCCATGAGTTCTTTATATATTTTGGAAATTAACATCTTTGGAAGATGTATCATTGGCAAATATGTTCTCCCATACAATGGGCTTCCTTTTCATCCATTGATGGTTTCTTTTGCTGGGCAGAAGATTTTTATTTTGATGTAGTCCCATTTTTTTATTTTCTCCTTTGTTTCTCTTGCCCTAGGAGATGTATTGGCAAACATATTGCTATGAGAGATGTCTAAGATTTTGCTGCCTATGGTTTCTCCTAGGCAGCAAATATTTGAATTTGAATTTTTAATTTGTTTTTTAATAGTCTTAATCTTTGAGGAAGCAAAACTGTCTTTATTCACAGATGACATAATCATTTATGTTACAGAATACAAGATCAATATCCAAACATTCTTAAAATATGAATTTTTAAAGTGAAGCTCACTTATGTCTGCATATTTTGCCAGTACTTGAATGATTGATGACTAAGATGGCAGTGACAGGGAGTCTTGAAATAGCAACTAGTTTTCATTGTGTATAACTGTTATTAAAATATGTATTCTTGGGCTCTCTGCTCCTCCCATTCTACAGACAGCCATATCTTCTTGTATAGTGCCAAACGCAAAACTGAGACACAGTGGTAAAGGTGAGAGGGAAGGGATTTGACCTTATTTGTGCCTGCTTACTGGGGCTTCTTTTAGCACTGGCAAAGTGGATATTGCTGCCATCAATGGCCCTTTCATTGACCTCAACTACAAGCTCTATGAGTTTCAGTATAATTGTACTTATGACAAGTTCGAAGGCACAGTCAAGGTTGAGAATGGGAAGCTTGTCAACAATGGAAAGTGTATTTCCATCTTTTAGGAGCAAGATCCTGCCAACAACAAATGGGTTAATGCTGGTGCTGAGTGTGTTGAGTACACTGCTACTGTGTTTGCTGGGGCTGTAGGTTCAGCCTTGCAGCAGCGATAGGCCTGTCCCTATTCTCCACGCCCCCTCCCAAATCCCGTTTCTCCTGCACATTACAATACACCCACCTTCCGAGGTACTGGTGTGTGGACCATTTAGTGTGTTGAGCAGAGGAGCCTTTGTTGGGTTCTAGATGTCTGACTAGTTGTATATTTCAGGGGAGATACAAAGGGGTTGTCCCACTTCCCCATGATGCTGTCACTAAAATATCCATTTCTATTATTGCATATTGGTTTGTGTTTTTGATGGTGCTTTAATGGTCTTCTTAATGCAGAGAAAAATAGCATAGGCCTGTGCTAAATGAGGGTCAACCTTTTTCATTCATTTGGATTCATCACAACACATCATAGAAGAGCAAAGCTAAGGATTGTTAGCATTTTGGCCAAATAAGGTCTAAGTGCTTTAAAGTTGTGAAACTGGACTACAGGGTGCAAAAAGAAAATGAATGTCAAATACTTCTGTGAATTGTTAAGCATGATGCAAACTTAAAATGTTCTTGTTAGTTCTCACCAGGAAAATTAGATAATGTCTCATTTTATAAGATGAAGGTGAAAGAGTGTGGAAATGCAGAAGGAATGCAAGAGATTTTTGTGGAAATTTTTCCCTTTAATGTTTTGGGAGAAAAGAGGTGTTTATTTTTTAGTATTTCTAAATAAATTGAAAAATAGTTTATTTTAAACTAAATGTTGTAGTTCCAAGTATACATAATTCCCTTGTGGGTCATTGGTTCCCAAATCATGCTAGACTTAATAAGAGAGAGTAAAAAGCTCCACTCTATCAAGATACAGAGATAGGTCCTAAAATCCCTACAGAATGCCTGGAAAGACTAATTACACAGTTGTTGCTCACAGAATTCTTAGACTCACAGAAAGAAGGTGCCTTCTAGAGTTGCTGGGAATTTAATTATTGCCACTAGGAAAACATACAGTAATTCTATGAGAGGTGGTAACATGCTGTCTAAAATGATGGAAAGGGGTGGATTTGGGGTGTGGCATTACAAAGCAACAGACTTCTAAGAGTTTTTTAGCGATGATTCTAGAGAGTAAAATGTTTAAAGTAACACTAATAGTAAATTTGTTTATCAATTCCCTTTATTTTCAAGGTTTTAATATTTTAGGCTGTTCCTACTGTGAAGTTCTATTTTATCCAGCATTGTTATTCTAACTATAAGGGCAGTAATTATAATAAAGTTTCACTCTGAGTCTGTGATTTTAGTTGTACTAGTTGTTGAAGCAAGTTCTCTCCACTTTCAGAATATTTAGATTTGTTGCCTCTCTCACCATTATAGGAAGGTTAGCCTTGCTCACTTGATTCCATTGTGGTGGTATAGATTACTACATATCTGTTTTGCTAATTTTTACCTTTAATTTTCACATTCTAGTTTAATTCTGAGATGTTTATTCTATACATCAGAAGCAATTTTACCGTTTTATTCAATTGTGTCATTTAATGATATTATAAAATGCAAAAGTTAAAATTAGCTTGAAGAGATATTTCACTAGTTAGCTTTTCTTGCACACAGATTTTTTTTCTAAGAACTGAAACATTAAAAAATTATTTTAGACAATTTTATAACAGATGAAATTTCTCTAGTTTCAAAATTTTTTAGGTTCAAGCATTTGTTAGTACCTGTGTGCCTAACATTGCATGGCCATGATAGTTCCTCAATCAGTGTTCTTTAAATCTGTGTTAAGTAAGAAGACTCAATTTTATATTGATTGATTTTGGACCTTTGGTCCATTCCTGACTCTTTCAGAGAATTTCTAATGATTGATTTATATATCTATATCTATATCTATATCTATATCTATATCTATATCTATATCTATATCTATATCTATATCTATATCTATATCATCTATATCTATATCTATCATCTATATCTATATCTATATCTATCTATATCATCTATATATGTGTATATATGTATACATATATATATTTTACATTTCTCAAATATCATCTCAATTTAGCAACTTTTTCTGTACAAATACATGAAAGCTAAAACAGTTAATATTCCTAAGACTTTAACTTTGTACGTGGCAGACAGAACAGTGTGTCTCAACAGAATGTTGCATCACATTTCTTCCTGACTAAAAACAGGCAGTGCCTCTCTACTCTAAATTTTAACTCTATTCAAACTATCACAGCAGTCATGCTAGTTTCTCAGAAGGCAGGGGTGAGTTTAATATATTAACTTGCATATTGTATCAGTTATATGCTCTATATAATTCCTCATGTCCCCACTTCATTTTGTCCACTTAGAAAATTGCCCCATAGTCATTTTATCTTTCGAAGGATATGGATAATTACTCAACTTCTTCCTTTTTTTCCTCTCATTTATTTTCTCTATACTTAACTTTTAAGCTCCTTGATCAACAAATATTTTCTCAGTTTTCTCCTCTTTAATATTTACAAACTAGCAACTACACTTAACTTGCCTACAATTGGATAATAAATTGAAATGGTTTAAATGGGCAAACTTACTTGATTTTATTACACTTTACATTACATTTACTTTTGTTACATTTAAAATATCTAAGATAAAATTTTAAATTAAAAAGGTCAACAGTTAATGGAAGTATATTAACTTTATAATGTGTGTGGTTTGAATGTGTTTATCAAATTGGTCTCAAAAAGAGAATGCAACATTATTTTCCAACCTGTAATTTCAACAATAATTTAATGATAGACTGTCAATAAATTATTATTGAATGAATGAACATATATTTGTATTTGTTGTGCTGTTGTTGGTATTGGCTTCAGTATATTTCTTTTTCTAAAATGTAACTTTTCCCTTCTTTAAAGTGAGGGTTGTTTTGAACAATGTTCATTAAGTATAAAGTCAAGGAAGAAGAAAACATTTCTGTAAGTGTTGCATAGTCATCTTTCTTGTTGGAGCTGTGGTGGGACAGGTGGCAAAAGACACCCCCTTCCCCTTCTGAGATTAGCACATAGGAGTCAGGCAGATGGAGATGAACTTACCAGCTTGGTTATAACACATCATAACAAATTGGAGGATGAGGTTTAGATGTGCGGCCACATCGGTCTTCCAAATACTTATCGCAAGTTAGGCGCTTCCACACACTGTTGTGAGCAGAGGGAACAAATGCTTGACACCTGTCCCTGGGCAGGCTGCTTCCTGCAGAGAGGCCAGCGGACCCGAATTCATGTTACTGTGGGCACACGCACCTCTTCAAAGAGGTGTGGAACCAGGCAGGCATTCTTAGTTCCTTCTCTCAAATTCACTCACCCGGCAAATCCCTGCTCCTCTCATGAGGAAGAGAGAGAGAGTCCAGGTCCTCATGTGGAGTCCGAAAGACAGAGAAACACAGGTGTTCCTATAATTCCTGATGGCGTTTAAATCATAATTGAAATTAAGCTCATACCAACTAAGGATGAGAGACGTGGGACAGAAATATGCTAGATGGTAAAGAGAAATCTGTTTCATATTTTAAATTTTGCTTTAGAGTCTTGGCCACTTTGGTTCAGTGGTTCAAGCATCAGCCTGCAGACCAAAAGATTGCAAGTTCGATTTCCGGTTAAGGGCACATACCTCGGTTGCAGGTTGGATCCCTGACCCCAGTTGGGGTGCATGGGGAAGGCAACCAATTGATGTGTCTCTCTCATGTCCATGTTTCTCTCTCTCTCTTTCTCTTCCTCCATCCCTCCCACTCAATCTAAAATCAATACAAAAAATAACCTAAGGTGAGGATTAAAAATAAATAAATAAGTCTTGCTATAGATAACTCACAACATGAATATTTCATTTGTTGATTGATTTTGGTAAAACCAGTTATGTTTGGAGGAAAGGAACAGCTCTTTTAAGGAAGACACTTCCTCAATTTCAGCTTGCTTGGTTTAACTAAAGATTTTCAGAAGGAGGGAAGATGGTGGCATTCTGACAAGAAGCAGAGGCCCTTGCTCTCAGCCACAGACTGGATTTACAGCTAAAATATTGTGTAACCAGTTTGGAAAAACAAGAGAAATATACCCGTTTGGACATATTTCAGGTAAGGAGCACTGAAGAAACACCATAGTCTGGTAAGGGGGGGGCCTTAGAAAGGGGGATTCCCCCCTGAAGCAAGTGCTGGGCTGCAAGGCCCAAGGGTTAGAGGCTGCAAAGTTCCCTCCCTTGGGAGTGTGGATCAGCCTCCAAAAGCTAGGATCTCAAACCTGGAGTGGAGAAGAAGGGAAGGAGAGCCCATGCTGGGAGGACAGAGGGACCCAGGGGAACATTGTGCAGGAGAGGAGGGGACTGCACCTTCCCAGTGAAACAATGCGCCTAATGGCAGCAGGTGGGCAGAAGAGTTTCACCGCAGGTCTGACCGCAGGAAAGGCTGTCCCACACAGTGTGGCTTCAGAATAGAAAGGGGTCAGGGGGCTGCACTCAGCAGTGACCTAAAGGGATCCTCTGCTTTCCTGTAAGGTATTGTGTAGCACCCCAGAAAGCATTTGAACTGTGCAGCACAGGGAAGGGTAAGAGAGCCCTCCAGCCTCCAGAGAGGGAAGGAGCTGCAAGCGGGGTGGATGGGGCTCCAGCTGCAGGAGCTGCTGGTGGGGTGAACTGGAGATTTTGACCTACTCTTAAGAGAGCAGGGATAGTGAGTAAGGTGCTGCCCTAGCTTTTTTGAGATCAGCTGTGCAGGAGACCTGTGGGGGGGAGGGCTGACTTTGTGAAGCTTTCTGCTTGGTTCCAAGGCAAAGGGGTGCTTTGTCCTTACAGGACAGGTACTCTGTCTGTTGCTTTGTGCATTTTTGATTGCCAAATGGGTGTCCAGCATCCTGGTTTGCATAGGGGAGATGGACCAGCGAAAGCTGGGATTTGAGTCTGCATTGTGGAGAGTTTGAACTGAGCACCCTGTGAGATCAACCAACCAGGAAAGGAGGGATGGAACACACCTACCTCTCCCACAGGCTAGGAGTACCACCTCCAACAGGAAAGGGGCTGGTTCAGGTCCCTGAAGCCCCACAGGGCACAGTTCTGAGGGGGAAGGAAGAATAGCTCACAGGACAACAAGAGAAGAGTAAGCTTCTCAGGGTCTATTGTTTGGGAACTGGAGGAAAAGCTTAAAACCACTGCTGGGGGCTGGGCAGGCCTCGTGCTCACCTGAGTCTCTTTTGATCAAACCCTCTGAGCCCAGGCTGATGAAACTGCCCATATAGAAAAGGCAACAGACTAAATTCAATCTGAACCTGCAGCAGGCCATTGTATGGGGAACTAGGATTGGAGGATAGGGTAGAGACTGAGAGTTGGCTTTGAAGCAGAGACTAACTTCCCCACAGTGAGTGCCTACAGTGAAACCTCAAGTAAGGGGAGCGTTAGCTCAAGCTACACTAGCCAGCCTGCACACTAAAGACTCTCTTCAGAAGACTCTGGAGTAAGACCAGGCAACCACAAGGGGGAGGCAAAATAGCTGACAGGTGGAGGTGGTCCACAGAGAACCTCAGTCCAGCCAACTACCTAAAGACACAAGAGCCAAACCTAGACAGCTTCTGACATTCGCTGAAACACAAGGACCTCCCAGGGGACCCCAAATCGGCATACAAACCAGTGAGCTTCAAACAACATAAACTGCCCAGATGAAACTCACCTGGCTGACATTTTTTTTTTTTTTTTTTTAGGAAAAAGAGGGAAAAGAAAAGGGAAAAATTTTTAATGTTTTTAATTTTTAATTAATTTTTTGAGGATTAGTTTTGTCTTGCTTTGCTTGTTTTTTTGTTTGTTTTGTTTTTTTCCTTTTGTTCTGTTATCAAGATTTTCTTGATATTCTCTGTTTTATTGCTGAGAATTATCATTATAATCAATGTTTATTGTTTTTCTCTATTGATTCCTCATATCTCTTATTGGCCTGCTTCCCTGTCCTTGCTTTACCTCTCTCTCTCTCTTCATGTTCCATTGGCATAACTTTTTTTTTTTTTCATTTTTCTTTATCTCCCCTTTTATTCTTTGTCTTCTTATCTTTTTGCTTGTTTGTATGTGTTTGTCTTTTTATTTTATTTTATTTATTTTTCAACATTTTTCCTATCCCACTCTCTACCCTTACTTTTTTGCTTATCCTTCTTTCCTTTCAGAATCTTTTCTCTGCCCCTGTTATCTCCCAATAATAGCTTCTCTATTTTTTACTTTTCATTTATTTATTCATTCATTCATTTTATTATTAGCAATAATATCCTTTTCTCTCTTTCTTTACTGCTTTAGAATTTGTGTTCTTGCTTCACTCTCCCAATTCTACTTTCTCTTGGGTTGTGTTCATTGTGATTGTCAGGATATTTTGTAAGTTCCTCTTTGTTGCCTGGCAGTTTGGTTGTGGTTTGTTTTACCCTGTCAGCACTTGTACAACAGTTCACATCATGGCGGTGGCTGAACCTCACAGCTAGTCATACTGAGAGGAGAGTCCTTCCATGAATGGTCAACAACAATCTAGACCTAATCACAACAGGAGAGCCCAAAGAGCCCACAAAGGACATGCCTGGAGCAAAGAGCTTAGAAGTATAAGGAAAACACAACTCTGAGTCCCACTAGACATACATTACAAAATCCCACTCCAAAAAACTGGGAGACAGCAAATATATCTAATATACAGATACAAACACTAAGAGTTACTAACATGGGGAGATGAAGCAACAACTCCCAAACTAGAGAAAAGGAAAAATCACCAGAAAAAGACCTTGATGAGATGGAGTTAAGCAAGTTATCAGAAATAGAGTTCAGAGAAATGGTTATAAAGATTCTCAAGGAAATTGATGTGAACCATAATACACCTAATGGGAAGGTCCAGGAACTTACTGAAAGAATGAAAAAATATATAGATATGATAAATAAGAACTAGGCCGAAATGAAGAATAGTATATCTGATGTAAAGAACATGCTGGGAAAAATTAAAAGCAGACTCAATGAAGCAGAGGATAGAATAAGTGAATTAGAAGGTAAGGTAGAAAGAACCACTCAATCACCGCAGCAAAAAGAAAAAAACACTTAAAAAGCATGAAGACAGTTTAAGAGAACTTTGGGACAAAATGAAGCAGAACAACATTCGCATCATAGGGGTACCTGAGGGGGAGAAAAGTCAGCAAGGGATAGAGAACCTGGTGGAGGAAATTTTGACAGAACATTTCCCTAAGCTGGTGAAGGAGAAAGCCACACAAGTTCAGGAAGCACACAGGGTTCCAAACAAGAGGAACCTAAAGAGATTCACTCCAAGACACATCATAATTAAAATGGAAAATGTTAAGAACAAAGAGAGAATATTAGGGCAGAAAGAGAGAGACAAGCAGTAACCTACAAGGGACAGCAGATTTCTCAACAGAAACACTTCAGGCCAACAGGGAGTGGCATGAAGTTCTTAAAATAATGAAAAGAACCTGCAACCAAGACTGCTTTATCTGGCAAGGCTATCATTTAAAATTAAAGGTGAAATAAAAGCTTCCCAGATAAAAGAAGGCTAAAGGAGTTCAGTACCACCAAACCAGCATCACAAGAAATGCTAAAAGGAGTGCTTTAAGAAGAAGAAATATTGAGAGAAAATTACACCAGCAGAAGGGGAAAAAGTGGCATTAACTAAGTATATATCAATAATAATCTTAAATGTAAATGGATTAAATGCTCCAATCAAAAGACAAAGGGTATCTGAATGGATAAGAAAATAGGACCCAAACATATGCTGTCTACAAGAGACCCACCTGAGAGCAAAAGATTCACACAGGCTGAATGTGAAGGGATGGATAAAAATATTCCATGCAAATGGAAACAAAAAAAAAAAGCTGGAATAGCAATATTTATTTCTGACAAAATAGACATCAAAATAAGGCCAAAACAAGAGACAAAGAATGTCACTACATAATATTTAAGGGATCAATACAACAGGAGGAAATTACACTTACACGTATATATGCACCCAATATAGGAGCACTTAAATACATAAAAAAATTTCGTGGACTTTAAGGGGGAGATTGACAGCAACACAATCATACTGGGGAACTTTAATATCCAACTATCATCATTGGAAAGGTCATCAAGACAAAAAAATCAACAGGGAAACAGAGACTTTTAATGACATACTAGATCTAATGGATTTAATTGACATATACAGAACATTTCATCTCAAAACAGCAAAATACACATCTTTTTCAAGAACACATTGATCATTCTCAAAATTAGAACATGTATTAGGGCACAAAACAAGCCTCTAAAAGTTCAAGATGATTGAAATCATATCAAACATCTCAGATCACAATTGCATGAAACTAGAAATCAACCACTATAAAAAAAACTCAAAAATATTCAAACACATAGAGGCTAAATAGCATGTCACTAAACAATGAATAGATTGTCAATGAGATCAAGGAAGAAATCAAAAACATCCTGGAAAAAAAAAAAATGAACAGACAACAACCCAAAATCTATGGGATACAGAGAAAGCAGTCCTGAGAGGAAAGATCATAGCATTACAGGCATACCTCAAGAAACAAGAAAAAGCTCCACTAAGCCATCTAACACAACTACTAAAATAACTCCAAAGAGAAGACCAAGAAGAGTCCCGAGGAGGTAGAAAGAAGGAAATAATAAAGATCAGAGAAGAAATTAATGACATAGAGACTAAAAAAATAAATTTAAAAAAATCAATGAAACCAAGAGCTGGTTCTTTGAAATGATAAATAAGATTGATGAACTGTTAGCCAGACTCACCAAGAAACAAAGAAAGAGGACCCAAATAAATACAATCAGAAATGAAAGAGGCGCTATAACAACCGACACAACAGAAATTCAAAGGATGGTAAGAAAATACTACTAGCAACTATATGCCAACAAACTTGACAACCTGGATGAAATGGACAAATTCCTAGAAACATATAATCTTCCAAAGCTGAATCAGGAAGACTCAGCAAACATCAATAGGCCAATAACAACTGATGAAATTGAAGTAGTAATAAAAAAAAAACTCCTGGCAAACAAAAGCCTTGGACCAGATGGATTTACAGGCAAGTTTTACCAAGGATTCAGAGAAGAGTTAACACCCATTCTCCTCAAACTAGTCCAGAAAATCCAAGAGGAAGAAAAACTTTCAAGCTCTTTTTAAGCATCATCCTAATCCCCAAACCAGATAAAGGCACTACAAAGAAAGAACATTACAGGCCAATATCCCTGATGAATATTGATGCTAAAATCTTCAATTAAATACTAGCAAACCAGATCCAGCAATACAATAGAAAGATCATACACCAAGACCAAGTGGGATTTATTCCACGGATGCAAGGCTGTTATAATATTGAAAATCAATAAATGTGATACATCACATAAACAAAATGAAGAACAAAAATCATATGATCATATCAATAGATAACTGAAAAGCATTTGACAAAGTCCAGCACCCAGTTTTGATAAAAACTCTCAGCATAGTGGGAATAGAGGGAATATTCCTCAACATAATAAAGGCCATATATGAGAAACCTACAGCCAACATCATACTCAATGGTGAAAAATTAAAACCGTTTCCCTTAAAAACAAGAAGACAGGGTTGTCTACTTTCACCACTCTTATTCAACATAGTACTGGAAGTCCTTGCCACAGTCATCCAACAGGAAGAAAACATAAAAGGTATCCAAATTGGAAAGGAGGAAGTAAAACTGTCATTATTTGCTGATGGCATGATATTGTACACAGAAAACCCTAAAGACTACACCAAAGTGCTACTAGATTTGATAAATAAGTTTGGCAAGGTAGCTCAATACAAAATTAACATCTGAAAATTGACAGCATTTTTATACACCAACAATGAACTCTCAGAAAGAGAAACTAAAAAAACAAAACCATTTACCATTGCAACTAAAAAAAGATATCTTGGAATAAACTTAACCAAGGATGTACTCAGAAAACTACAGGATGCTGAAGAAAGATATAGATGGAGATATAAACAAGTGGAAGAATATACCATGTTCATGGATTGGAAGGATTAATATCTTTAAAATGCTCATAGTACGCAAAGCAATCTATAGATTCAATGCAATTCCTATTAAAATACCAACAGCATATGTCACACAACTAGAACAAATATGCCAAAAATTTATATGGAACCAAAAAAGACCCTGAATAGCCCCAGCTATCTTGAGAAAGAAGAACAGAGTGGGAGGGATCACTTTTCTGGATATCCAACAAAGCCATTGTAATCAAAACAGCCTGTTACAACAGGCATATAGATCAGTGGAACAGAACAGATACCTCAGAAATAGACTCATGCCATTATGGTCAGTTAATATTCAACAAAGGAGGCAACAGCATACAATGGAGTAAAAACAGTCTCTTCAATAAATGGTGTTGGGAAAACTGGACAGGTACATACAAAAAAATGAAACTAGATCACCAAGTTACTCCATATACAAGAATAAATTCAAAATGGATAAAAGACTTAAATATAAGTCACGAAACCATAAAAATCCTGGAAGAAAACATTGACAGTAAAGTCACAGACATCTCACGTAGTGGAATTTTCACCAATACTTCTCCTAGGGCAAGAGAAACTAAAGAAAAAATAAACAAACGGGACTCCATCAAACTAAAAAGCTTCTGCACAGCAAAAGAAATCAGCCTCAAAATATAAAGGAACCCCACAACATAGGAAAACATATTTGGCAAAGATGCATCCGGTAAGAGGCTACTTTTCAAAATGTACGAAGAACTCATACAACTCAACAAGAGGAAGACAATCCCATTATCCAATTAAAAAATGGGCAAAGAACCTGAACAGACACTTCTCCAAAGAGAACATACAGATGGCCAAGAGACATGAGAAAATGCTCAACATCACTAATCATCAGAGATGCAAATTAAAACCACAGTGAGGTATCACTTCACACCTGTTAGAATGGCTACCATCAACAAATCATCAAACAACCTGTGCTGGCGAGGATATGGAGAAAGGGGAGCCCTAGTACACTGCTGGCGGGAATGCAGACTGGTGCAGCCACTATGGAAAGCAGTATGGAGGTTCCTCAAAAAATTAAAAATGGAGCTGCCTTTTGACCCAGTGATCCCACTTCTAGGAATTTTTTTTCCTCTTTATTTGAATTTATTGAGGGGACACTGGTTAACAAAATTATACAGGTTCGGGTGCACAATTCTACAAAACATCATCTGTACACTGATGATGTGTTGTAGAACTTCACCATTTATTCCCCTTCTACCCTCCTCCACCTCCCTCAGAACCCCCTTCCCTGGCAATCAGCCCACTGTTCCTTTCCATAAATTTTTTCTCTTTGTTTTCCTCTTTTGCTTAATTCCCCCACCCTCCCCACCCAAACCCCCCTCAACAGCTCTCAGGCTGCTCTCTATCTAAGAGTCTCTCTCTTTTGCTTGTTAGTTCATTTTGTTCATTAGATTTCACTTCTGAGTGAAATCATAAGATACTTGTCTTTCTCTGACTGACTTATTTCACTTAGCATAATGCTCTCCAGGTTCATCCAAACTGTCACAAAAGGTAAAATTTCCTTTCATTGAGTAATCTTACCACAGCTTTTTTATCCACTCATCTATTTATGGACTCTGGATACTTCCAAAACTTGGCTATTATAAATAATGCTGCAATGAACACAGGAGTGCATATATTCCTTCAAACTAGAGTTTCTTTGGATATATTCCCAGAAGTGGAATCACTGGGTCATAAGGCAGTTCCATTTTTAATTCTTTGAAGTAACACCATACTTCTTTCCACAGTGGCTGCACCAATCTTCATTCCAACCAACAGTGCATGAGGGTTCCCTTTTCTCCACATCCTCAGCAACACTTGTTTGATTTATTGATAACCCTCTTGTCAGGTGTGAGGTGATATCTTATTGTGGTATTAATTTGAATTTCTCTGATGATTAGTGACACTGAGCATCTTTTCATATGTCTATTGGCCATCTGTATGTCTGCATTGGAGAAGTGTTTATTCAGGTCTTTTGCCCATTTTTTAAAAATTTATTTTTATTGTTGAAAGTATTACAGATGTCCCATTTTTCTGAATGGACCCCCTCCACCCAACACCCGTGACCCCCCACCAGGCCTTCACCACACTACCGTCTGTGTCCATAGGTTATGCATATATGCATATACATTCTTTGGTTAATCTTTCCCCATTCACCCACCAACCCCTGTCTTTCCTCTGAGATTGTTCCATGCTTCTATGTCTCTGGGTCTATTTTGTTCCTTTGATCCCACATATGAGTGAGATCATGTGATACTTCTTTTTTTCTGACTGGCTTATTTTGCTTAGCATAATACTCTCCAGATTCCTTCATGCTGTCTCAAAGGGTAAGACATCCTTGTTTTTTACATCTGCATTGTATCCCATGGTGTAAATGTACCACAGCTTTTTTATCCACTCATCTACTAATGGGCACTTGGGCTGTTTCCAGATCTTAGCTATTGTAAATTATACTGCTATAGGGGTACATATAATCTTTTATTTTTTATTTATGTTTTTATTGATTTCAGAGAGAAGAAGGGAGAGGGAGAGAGAGAGAAACATCAATGATGAGAGCCATTGATCAGCTGCCTCTTGCACGCCCCCTACTGGGGACCGAGCCCACGACCCAAGAATGCGCCCTGATTGAGAACTGACCCCATCTCCTGGTTCATGGGAAGACGCTCAATCACCGAGCCACACCAGCTGGGTGCATATATTCTTTCTGATTGGTGTTTTGGATTTCTTAGGATATATTCCTACAAGTGAGATCACTGGGTCGAATGGCATTTCCATATTTAATTTTTTGAGGAAACTCCATACTGTTTTCCATAGTGGCTGCACCAGTCTGCACTCCCACCAGCAGTGTACTAGGGTTCCCTTTTCTCCACATCCTAGCCAGAAGATTAGTGACCTTGAGCATTTTTTTTATATTTCTCTTGGCCATCTGTATGTCCTCTTAAGAAAAGTGTCTACTTAGGTCCTTGGCCCATCTTTAAATTGGATTGTCTTCCTTTTGTTAAGTTGTATGTCTTCCTTATATATTTTGGATATTAACACCTTATCAGATGTATCAATGGCAAATATGTTCTTCCATACAATGGGCTCACTTTTCACTTTGTTGATGGTTTCTTTTGCTGTGCAGAAGCTTTTTATTTTGATGTAGTCCCATTTATTTATTTTCTCTTTTGTTTCCCTTGCCCTAGGAGATGTACTGGCAAACACATTACTAGAAAAAACATCTGAGATTTTTCTAAAACGATTTCCCTTAAGAACAGTAACAAGACAGGGATGTCTGCTTTCCCCACTCTTATTCAACACAGTATTAGAAGTCCCAGACACAGTGATCAGACAAGAAGAAGACATTAAAGGCATCCAAATTGGAAAGGAGGAAGTAAAGCTGTCTTTATTTGCAGATGACATGATATTGTATATAGACAACCCTAAAGATGTTACCAAAAAACTACTAATTTAATGAATGAATTCGACTATGTAGCAGGATACAAAATTAACACCCAGAAATTGATGGCACTTTTATAAACCAATAATGAACTCTCATCACAGAGAAACTAAAAAACAATTCCATTTACCATTGGAAAAAAAATTAAGATACTTAGGAATAAACTTAACCAAGGAGGTAAAAGACCTGTACTCAGAAAACTACAGGATGTTGGAAAAAGAGATAGAGGAAGATATAAACAAGTGGAAGAATACACTGTGTCCGTGGATTAGTACAATTAACATTATTAAAATAGCCATACTACCCAAAGCAATCTATAGATTCAATGCAATCCTTATTAAAATACCAATGGTGGAGGTTCCAAGCTGGTGGTGAACTGAGTGGAAGTGACACTGATACCCTTCCAGGATCAAACTAGAATTACAACTAAAATATAGAAAAGCCATACTGAATAATTAGCTGCAAGAGATGATGAGCTGGAGAGCACCCTCATAACCAAGGACGTAAAGTGGAACCTGCATGAAGTGTGGAGGCACAAGAGGGCTGGCTGGGCTCCCAAAGGAAGCAGCTGAAGATCTGGAGGGATATCTAAACTGTGGGGGTTCCCACTAAGAACTCTGGGGTCTAAACCCCAAGCTGGGCTCCCCAGCCTAGAGCACCAGAACTGAGAAAGATGCCCACATAACATCAGGTTGTGAAAAGCAGTAGGGTTCTAGGCAGAGTGGACTAGAACAGTGTGAGGAGAATCCAGGGGGGCTGGCTGGGAGAATAGATCTCAGAGGGCACCTATCTGGACCCCAGTGCAGAGTCATTCTCCCATATGGCAGAGGCCATCTTTCTCAGGCAGACATTTACCTTCCAAGCAGCTTTTGCCCGGAGAGGGGGGGTAATTAAGAGGCTCATTAAGAGGCTGTGAATAACAATCATCCTCTGGGTGCTCTGAGTCTTTGCCTAATTTGCTTCTGGACCCAGGGCTTGGGAAAGCAGACCTTTTTGAACATCTTGATCCTATCCAAACACACCCAGCCCCTGCATAAGAAACAAGAAGTTGTGGAGTAAGGAAAAGTTCAAACAGGGTACTAAATGCCAGTCACAAACAGTGTCTAACACTGGCCTGCACCAGTTACCATCCAAAAGACTGGGAGTCCTAGCAGATTTACCTAATATATACAAACAAGCCCAAGTAGGCTGCTAAAATGAGGAGACAAAAAAACAAGCCCCAAGTGAAAGAACAAGAGAATTCTCCAGGAGAAGAGCTAAATGAAATGGAGATAAGCAATCTATCAGATCTAGGACTCAGAATACTGATTGTAAGGATGCTCAATAGCATGAGAAAAGATATGGAAACTATGAAGGAAATTAAGAATGACATAATAGAAATAAAAAATACATTGGAAGGAATAAAGAGCAGATTATGGGAAGCTGAGAATCTGATCAGTGAATTAGAAGACAGGGCAGAAAAAAATCACTCAATTAGAGAATCAAAAAGAAAAAAAATTTTTAAAACAGGAGGACAGTTTAAGGGAGCTATGGGACAACATCAAATGTAACAATATTCTCATCATAGGTGTGCCAGAAGAGGTTGAAAGTAAGCAAGGGTTAGAGAACCTGTTTGAAGAAATAATGGCAGAAAACTTCCCTAGCCTGGTGAAGGAAAAAGTCACACAAGCTCAGGAGGCACAGAGAGTCCCATGCAAGAAGAACGCAAAGAGGCCCAGACCCAGACACATCATAATTAAAATGCCAAAAATCCAAGACAAAGAGAGAATCTTAAATGCAGAAAGAGAAAAGGAAGCTGTTACCTGCAAAGGAGCTCTGATAAGGCTTTCGGCTGACTTCTCATCAGAAATTCTGCAGGCCAGAAGGGAATGGCATGAAGTATTCAAGGTAATGCAAAACAAGGATCTGAAACCAAGACTGCTCTATCCAGCAAGGCTATCATTCAAAATAGATGGTGAAATAAAGAGCTTTCCATACCAAAAATACTAAAAAAATTTATCACCAGCAAACCAGCACAGCAAGAAATGTTAAAGGGACTGCTGTAACAAGACACTGAAATAGAATGAGAAATATAGGCATAAAGAAATTAAATGGCAATAGGTTAAGTACGTATTGATAATAACCTTAAATATAAATGGATTAAATGTTCCAATCAAAAGACATAGGGTACCTGAATGGGTAAGAAAACAAGACCCAAATATGTGCCGTCTACAAGAGACCCACCTCAGAACAAAAGACTCACACAGGCTGAAAAAAAAATGACAACTTCTGGAGGACTTTAAAGGAGAGATCAACAGCAATAGTCATAGTAGGGGACTTTAACACTCCACTGACTTTACTGCCTAGATCTTCCAGACAAAATAACAATAGTGACCCTAAATGACACACTAAATCAGATGGATTTAATTGACATTTACAGAACATTCCACACCAAAGCTGCAGAATAGGCATTCTTCTCAAGTGCACATGTGACATTCTGAAAGGTAGACCACATGTTAGAACACAAAACAAGTATCTACAAGTTCAAGAAGATTGAAATCATATCAAGCATCTTCCTGGACATTTACACAATGGAATACTATGCAGCTGTAAAAACAAAGGATCCCTTACCCTTTGAGATAGCATGGTGGGACCTGAAAAGTGTTATGCTAAGTGAAATAAGTCAGTCAGAGAAAGACAAGTACCACATGATCTCACTCATATGTGGAATCTAATGAACAAGATAAACCAATGAAAAAAATAGATACCAAGACATAGAAGCATAGTACAGACTGAGGAATCTCAGAGGGAAGGCAGGGCTGGGTGGGTGGGTGGGGAGAAATTAACCTAAAGATTTGTATATATGCATAACCCATGGACACAGACAATAGTGGGGTGAAGGCCTGGGGCGAGGGATAGAGGGTGGAGGCAATCAATGGGGGAAAATAGTGGATATTTGTAATGCTTTCAACAATAAAGATAAATTTTTAAAAAATTCAATAAAAAGGAAAAAAAGATTTAAAAATAATAAAAATAAAAATAAAATACCAATGGCATATTTCATAGATCTAGAACAAATACACCAAAAATTTATGTGAGACCAAAAAAGACCCTGAATAGCCTCAGCAGTCTTAAGAAAGAATAAAGTTGGAGGGATTACAATACCAGATATCAAGTTATACTACAAAGCCATAGTAATCAAAACAGCCTGGTACTGGCACAAAAACAGGCATGTAAATCAATGGAACAGAACAGAGAACCCAGAAATTGACCCAAGCCATTATGCTCAATTAATATTTGACAAAGGAGGCAAGAGCATACAATGGAGTAAAGACAGTCTTTTCAATAAATGGTGCTGGGAAAACTGGACACATACATTCAAAAAAATGAAACTAGACCACCAACTTACACCATACACAAGATTAAACTCAAAATGGATAAAAAGCTTAAATATAAGACATGAAACCATAAAAATCCTAGAAGAAGCCATAGGCAGAAAAATATTTTGCCCATTTTTTAATTGGATTGTTTCCTTTTTTGGTGTTGAGTTCTGTAAGTTCTTTATAAATTTTGGATATTAAACCCTTATCACATGTATCATTGGTGAATGTGTTCTCCAATTCAGTGGGTTGTTCTTTCATTTTGCTGACAGTTTGTATTGCTGTGCAAAACATTTTTATTTTGATGCAGTCCCGTTTGTTTATTTTTTCTTTACTCTCCTTTGCCCAAGGAGATATATCAAAAATACTGCTATAAAAATTGTCCAAGATTTTTCTACCTGTATTTTCTCCTAGGATTTTTATGGTTTCAAGTCTAACATTTAAGTCTTTAATCCATTTTGAGTTTATTCTTGTGCAAAGTGTAAGAAGGTGGTCTAGTTTCATTTTTCTCATGTATTTGTCCAATATTCCCAACACCATTTATTGAATAGACTATCTTTGCCCCATTTTATATTTTTGCTTCCTTTTTCAAATATTTGTTGACTATAAAGTTGTGGGTTTATTTCTGGGCTCTCTGTTCTGTTCCACTGACCTATATGCCTGTTCTTGTGCTAGTACCAGGGTGTTTTGATTACTATGGCTTTGTAGTGTAGTTTGATATCAGATAGTGTGATTCCTCCAACTTTGTTGTGGTGGGTTTTTTTTCCAAGAATGCTATTGCTATTAGGAGTCTTTTTTGGTTCCATATAAAATTTTGGAATATTTGTTCTAGATACACCTTTGGAATCTTGATAGGAATTACATTGAGTCTGCAAATTGCTTTGGGTAGTATGGACATTTCAATGATGTTAACTCTTCCAATCCATGAACACGGTATATACTTCCAGTTGTTTGTATCTGCCTCTATCTCTTTTTTTCAACGTCCTATACTTTCCAGAGTACAGGTCTTTTACCTCCTTGGGTAGGTTTTTCTTAGGTATCTTATGTTTTTTGTTACAATGGTAAATGGAATTTTATTTTTAGTTCTCTCTCTTCCTGAGAGTTCATTATTGGTGTATAAAAATGCCATTGATTTCTGGATGTTAATTTTATATCCTGATACTCAGTCAAATTCAATTACTAAATTTAGTTTTTTGGTGAAGTCTTTAGGGATTTCTATGTACAATATCATGTCACCTTTGAATAGTTTTTACTTCCTCCTTTCCAGTTTGGATGCCTACTTTTTCTTCTTGTCTGATCACTGTAGTGAGAGCTTCCAGTAATATGTTGAATAAGAGTGGTGAAAGCAGACACCCCTGTCTTGTTCCTGTTCTTAAGGGAAACCCTTAGTTTTTGCCCATTGAGTTTGATGCTGGCTGTAGGTTTGTCATATATGACCTTTATTATGTTGAGATATGATCCTTCTATTACTACTTTGCTCAGAATTTTTATCAAAAAATTGGTGCTGGATTTTGTTGAATGCATTTTCTGTGTCTATTGATAATATCATATGATTTTTATCCTTCACTTTGTTTATGTGATGTATCACATTTATTTGTGAATAATGTACCAGCCTTGCATCCCTGGAATAAATTCCACTTGGTCATGGTGTATGATCTTTTTAATGTTGCTGGATTCAATGTGCTAGTATTTTGTTCAGGATTTTAGCATCTATGTTCATCAAGGATATTGCCCTGTAATTTTCTTTCTTCGTAGTCTATCTGGTTTTGGAATTAGGATAATGCTGGCCTCATATAAAGGGTTTGGAAGCCTTCCTTCTTCTTGAATTTTTTTGAATACTTCAAGGAGGATAGGTGTTACTTTTTCTTTGAATGTTTGGTAAATCTCTCCTGTGAAGGCATCCAGTCCAGAACTTTTGTTTGCTGGGAGTTGTTGTTATTATTATTATTATTACTGCTTCAGTTCCATTAGTTGTTATCAGTCTATATCAGGTTCTTCCTGAATGAGTTTTAGAAGATTGTATGTTTCTAGGCATATGTCCATTCCACTCAGATTTTCCAATTTTGGGGGATATAGTTGTCCATTGTTTTTTTCTTACAATCCTTTGTATTTCTGTTGAATCCATTGTTACTTCACCTCTTTCACTTCTAATTTTGTTTATTTGGGTCCTCTCTGTTTCTTGATGAGCCTGGCTAAAGTTTCATCAGTTTTGTTTATCTTTGCAAAGAACCAGCTCTTGGTTTCATTAATTTTTTGTATTGTATTATTTTTTTAGTCTCCATGTCATTTATTTCCATTTTGATCTTTATTATTTCCTTTCTTCTACTTACCCTGGGCCTTTCTTGTTGTTAGGTTTCTAGTTGTAGCAACACATTATTTATTTGATATTTTTCTTGTTTCATGAGGTAGGGCTGTAATGCTATGAACTTCCCTCTCAGACCTGCTTTCACTGTGTCCCATCCACTTTGGGGTGCTGTGTGTTCATTTGTGTCCAGGAAGTTTTTTATTCTTTTCTTCCTGGATTTCATTGGTTCGTTGTTTAATAACATGCTATTTAGCCTCCATGTGTTTAAGTGTTTTTGAGTGTTTTTATTGTAGTTGATTTCTAGTTTCTGTGATCCAAAAAGCTGCTTGATATGATTTCCATTCTTCATGACATTCACTTTAAGGACTAAAAGTGACTTCTTAACGATATGGACCAAAGCTTTCACTCAAGAAATGATGTATTTTAAACAAAACAGTTATGCTACATAGTTGCCAATTCCTCAAGAATTCATGTATTTTATATTGCAACACCAAATGTAGCAATTCAATTGTTATAAGTATTTTGATATTCTCTGTTATACCACATAGATACTTAAAGCATCAGAATATATTAATATGACAAGATTACTTTAGGATTGATACTATTCCATTATTTATAAATACATTCCAGTTATATTTATATATGTATGTATAAATGTGAGTCTGTGTGCTTTTTTATGTATGGGTCTTTTTTATAGGTATGTATGGATGGTTTGAAGACGATGTAAGAGTGAGTGGTTGTGGGAATGAGACAAAGCGGGAGTTGTCTATGACTAGGTCAGTGTTTAAGCAGTTTATATATTTCTTTTAATGCTGAACCTCATATGTATAATTTCTTATGCATGTGTTTGTAGTGTGCATTTTAAAATCAAAACCTATAGCATTAATACTTTGGTTTAAATTCTATCTAACAGATGTAGTGACAAGCTTTTAAACCATTATGCTTGTCTGTATGTTTGTTAGAAACACTTCAAGTGATTTTTTTTAAAAGTTAGACTGATAAGAGGAGTATTTCTTCCAGGAGCTATTCCAGTAGGTGAAAATATTGTCAGGCTTGGCTATGTGACTTGTTTTGGCCAATGGAATGTAAGTGGACATAATTTATACTATGTCCAAGCAGAAGCTTTCACTGAGATTGCACAGTTTGGCTTTCCTGCCTTCTGCCATGAGCTCTACATGTCCCAGATGGTGGCTGCTCCTTCAGCCTGAGTCCTGGAGTGAGAAGACATGGGGAGCAGAGCTGGGCAGAGATGCAACTGAACTGCAAATCTGAGAACAAGAAATAAATCTTGTTGTTGCATGTTACTGAGAAAAAAAATCAGACTGATTTGTAGATGTAAAAGTTTTTCAAACATTAGGAAGCTGACTACATTTGCAAACAGCTATTTCAAATGGTTGAGAAACAAACCAAATTTTCAGATGTAGTTCGAATTGTCTTAGAAACTGATAAAATCAAGTTTATAAACATTGCTAGATGTTTAGAAAATTTACTTATCAAAATGAATATTAATTGAACATTAAACATGATTCCACCTATATATCTAAAATAGTTAAACTCATAGAAGCAGAGAATAGAATAGTAGTTGAGTGTCTGAGGGTGGGGAAATGGGGAGTTGTTCAATGGATACAACATTTCTGTTATGCTAGATGAATAAATTCTAGAGATCTGTTGTGTAACATAGTGCTTATGGTTAAAAATAAGGTATGGTTCACTTCGAAATTTGTTAATAAGGTAGGTCTCATATGTGTCTTACTAAGAAAATTAAAAAATGGAACACAGCAATGGAATACAAGGAAACTCTGGAAGGTATTGGATATATCTGTTACCTTGATTGTGGTGATGCTATCACAGCAGCTTGCTTATGTCCAAACTCATCAGATAGTATACATTAAATATATGTAATTCTTTGTATATGTTATACCTTAATAAAGTGTGATTAAAAACAAATATCCCACATAAAGGTATTTAATGATAACCCATATTACTATATTTATAATTGAATATACCAGATTATAAACTGCTTTTAGAAGTTTAAAGGAAAGTATATTTTTAAATTTATAAACTGAATAAATTGAGCACTAAAGAAAATACATTCATAAAGGGTCTTTACCAAACACAGAAGCCACACATCCCCCATACCAAAATCTCAAATAACGAATCTGTAGAGGGCCTGAGAAAATCCTCAAACAACCACACACGTGTGGTAATTTCTTGGATAGAACATAAAAGAAAATCAACAGAAAAGCAAGATTTAGTGTAGAAAATAAATGACTTCAAGAATCTTTCAAGGAAATATTGTCTCTCTAGGTAAAAAATGCTTAGTCTCCCAGGCTTCTCAGACTTCTTAGACTTTATAAACAGTGAGAGGTGTTTGGAAGTGTGACTTATGGGATTCTCTTATTAAGGTATGGGGCAGGACATTTTGTGTCCTCTGGTCACTCTTTATCCACATAGACTTTGTGGCCAAAGTCCTTGCACAGCTCAAAATACTTCATGGTTTCCATTCCAGCAATATGGTATTGCTGTTCTTGGAACATACTAAGAATGCACTGAAATGTATTTGACACTCCAAGTTGGTTCTATCAAATACATCCGTCTACTTCTCCGTGTGGCTTTTCCTTTTTTCTTTTGGGTCTCTCCAGAAAGGTTACTTTGTTAGAGTTCTTCCTGTAATATTCTACATAGAACACTCCTTGTACCATTACTCTCTAGCTGTTACTTTGCCCTAATCTTCTTGGTAGCATTTATATAGCCCCAGAATGCAACTATAAACCAGGGACTGTGTCTTTTTGGTTTACTACTGTATCCCCAGTGTACAGCATAGTGGTCAGACAATTATATAATTTACAAAGTGATCCCCATGATAATTTTAGTACCCACTTGGCACTGTACGTAGTTATTACAATATTATTGACTATATTTCCTAAGCTGTGCTTTATCTCCCTGTGACTGTTTTGTATCTTCTTACTTCTTTCGTCTTCGTAACCCGTCTCCCCACCCCCCTCTCATCTGCCAACCCTCAGTTTGTTCACTGTATCTATGAGTTGATTTCTGTTTTGCTAGCTTATTTTGTTCTTTGGATTCCACATATAAGTGAAATCATATGGTATTTGTCTTTCTCTGTCTGACTTACTTCACTTATCATAATACCCTCTAGGTCCATCCATGTTGAAAAGGTATATGCACTCTTATGTTCACTGTAGAGTTTTTTTAAATAGTCAAGATACGAAGCAACCCAACTGCCCATCAGTAGACAATTGGATAAAGACAATTTGTTACATATATACAATGGAATATTTATCAGCTATAAAAATACTGAAATCTTATTATTGGCAACATTAATACTTATTTCTTATGTGAATAATATATTTACAGCTAACTTTGAAGACATGTTAACCTAGGTACTAGGTGTTATATTAAGTGGTTTAAATATATGATACATAATCATAACAAGAATCCCTTGTTATAGAGAGAAGTGACCAGTTTGTTAGTGGTCAAGATAGGATTTGAACTTAGGCAATTTGATTTCAGAGACTACACTATTAATTATCATATCAAATTACCAGACTGTGAGAAAGGTCTTTCAGTATTAAAAATAAAACATTACTTTCTCTTCTTTGAGGTTTTGGTATTCTTCATTCTTCTAAATAAAGAAGCAAATGCAATGGCATTTATTTTTATCCTGGCTGAGAGAGAGCTCAGAGTTTTGTTTGTTCTCCAATCATTAGTTTTATCAATGTCTTGGAATATATGTCTTCTCTAACATGCTATTCCAAGTTGGCTTATTCCCCTAGAAAAAAATGTGAATTAAAACCTTATAATTTGCCTTTAGGATCTTGGATCTACTGATCTTGTGTATGCCTTATTTGTGAGTTGCACTGCACTTGCTGTCCTCTGGGAAACTACAGACTTCGATTTTTTCTGCTCCATGTTTTTGTTTTTGTTTTAACTTATCTTTATTGTTGAAAGTATTACAGATGTTCCCCTTTTCCCCCCATTGACCCCCTCCACCCCACATCCACACCCAGGCCTTCCCCATAACATTATCTGTGTCCATGGGTTATGCATTTATGCATATAAGTTCTCTGATTAATCTCTCCCCACCCATTCCCCCAACCCCATCTTCCCTCTGAGATCCTTAAGTCTGTTCCATGCTTCTATGTCTCTGGATCTATTTTGTTCACCAGTTTATTTTGTTCTTTAGATTCCATGTATGAGATCATTTGGTACTTGTCTTTCCCTAACTGGCTTATTTTGCTCAGCATAGTACTCTCCAGTTTCATCCATGTTGTCCCGAAGGGTAAGAGATCCTTCTTTTTACAGCTGCATAGTATTCCATGGGGGTAAATGTCCCACAGCTTTTTTATCCACTCATCTACTGATGGGCAATGGGCTGTTTCCAGATCTCAGCTGTTGTAAATTGTGATGCTATGAACAAAAGGGTGCATAAGTTCTTTCTGATGGGTGTTTTGGGTTCCTTAGGATATATTCCTAGAAGTGGGATCACTGGGTCAAAAGGCAGTTCCATTTTCTATTTTTGAAGAAACTCCATACTGTTTTCCATAGTGGTTGGACAAGTCTGCATTCCCACCAGCCATGCACTAGGGTTCCCTTTTCTCCACATCCTCGCCAGCACTTGTCTTTTGTTGATTTGTTGATGGTAACCATTCTGACAGGTGTGAGGTGATATCTCATTGTGGCTTTAATTTGCATCTCTCTGATGATTTTAGGGACTTTGAGCATTTTCTCATATGTCTCTTGGCCATCTGTATGTCCTCTTTAGAAAAGTGTCTATTTAGGTCCTTTGCACATTTTTAAATTGGATTGTCTGTCTTCCTTTGTTAAGTTGTATGAGTTTCTTATATATTTTGGATATTAACCCTTTATCACCTGTGTCATTGACAAATATGTTCTCCCATACAGTGGAATCCCTTTTTCATTTCGTAGATGGTTTCTTTTGCTGTGCAGAGCTTTTGATTTTGATGTAGTCCCATGTGTTCATTTTCTCCTTTGTTTCTCTTGCTCTAGGAGATGTATCAGCAAACATATTACTATGAGAGATGTCTGAGATTTTGCTGCCTACATTTTCTTCTAGGATTATTATGGTTTCACATCTTACATATAAGTCTTTTATCCATTTTGAATTTATTTTTGTGTATGGTGTAAGTTGGATGCCTAGTTTTATATTTTTGCATGTACTTGTCCAATTTTCCCAAAACCATTTATTGAAGAGACCATCTTTACTCCATTGTATGTTCTTGCCTCCTTTGTCAAATATTAGTTGAGTGTAATGTCTTGAATCAATTTCTGGGTTCTCTGTTCTGTTCCACTGATCTATATATCTGTTTTTGTGCCAGAATCAGGTTGTTCTGATTACAGTGGCTTTGTAGTATAACTTGATATCTGGTATTGTGATCCTTCCAACTTTGTTCTTCTTTCTCAAGATTGCAATGGCTATTTGGGATCTTTTGTATCCTGCTACCTTGCCAAATTCATTTATTAAATCTGTTTTTTTATGTAGTCTTTAGGATTTTCTGTGCACAATATCATGTAATCTGCAAATAGTTTTACTTCCTCCTTTACAATTTGGATGCATTTTATGTTTTCTTCTTGTCTGATCGCTGTGGCTAAGACTTCCAGTAATACATTGAATAAGAGTGGTGACAGTGGACACCCCTGTCTTGTTCTTGTTCTTAGGGGAAATGGTTTTAGTTTTTGAGTATGATGGTGGCTGTAGGTTTGTCATATATGGCCTTTATTATGTTGAAGTATGATCCCTCAAATCCCACTTTGCTGTGAGTTTTTATCAAAAATGGGTGTTGGATTTTGTTGAATGCTTTTTCTGTGTCTATGATCATGTGATTTTTGTCCTTCAATCTGTTTATGTATCACATTTATTGATTTGCAAATATTGCACCAGCCTTGCATCTCTGGAATAAATCCCACTTGATCATGATGTACGGTCTTTTTAATATATTGCTGGATCTGATTTGCAAATATTTTGTTGAGGATTTTAGCATCTATGTTCATCAGGCATATTGGCCTATAATTCTCTTTCTTTGCAGTGTCTTTATTTGGTTTTGGAATTAGGCTAATGCTGGCCTCGTAAAAAGAGCTTGGAAGTGTTCCTTTCTCTTGTATTTTATGGAATTGTTTGAGGAGGACAGGTGTTAATTCTTCTTTGAATGTTTGGTAAAACTCCCCTGTAAAGCCATCTGGGTCAGGGCTTTTGTCTGCTGGGAATTTTTTACTTACTGCTTCAACTTCATCAGCAGTTATCAGCCTATTCAGGGGTTCTGACTTTTCCTGATTGAATTTTGGAAGTTTATATTTTTCTAGGAATTTGTCCATTTCATCCAGGTTGTCCAGCTTAGTGGTGTGTATTTGTTCATAATATTTTCTTACAATCCTTTGTATTTCTGTTGGGTCAATTGTTACTTCACCTCTTTTGTTTATGATTTTATTTGGGCCCTCTCTGTTTCTTTTTTCTTTTTTTGCCAATTTGCCTTTTTAAAATTATTGTTCAAAATATTACAGATGTCCCCTTTTCTCCCCATTGACCCCTTCTACCCTCTGGCTAAAGGTTCATCAATCTTGTTTATCTTTTCAAAAACCCAGCTCTTAGTTTCATTAATCTTTTGTATTGTTTTTTTAGTCTCTATGTCATTTATTTCCACTCTGATCTTTATTATTTCCTTCCTTCTATGTATTCTGGGCTTTTCTTGCTTGTGAGGGTGCTGTCTAACTAGTCCTCAGTTGCAGTTGATTATTCAGGATAGTTTTTCTATATTTTTGCTGTAATACCAGTTTGGTCCTGGGAGAGTGTCAATATAGCTTCCATTCAGTCCGCCACCATCTTTCAAAATTTCCTACTTCTTAAACAGTAGGAGGGGGACAAACTGCTTAATCAAACATAAAATTTATTGTCCAATCATAATTGTAATCAAGAAACAATGACATCAAAAGAAAAGTCAAGAAAAACAAAAATAAACAAGTGGGATCACTTCAAACTAAAATGTTCCTGTACAGCAAAGAAAACAATCAACAAAATGAAAAGGCAACCTATTGAATATCAGAAAATATATGCAAACCTTATATGTGATAAGGGGCTAATATCCAAAATATATAAAGAACTCATATAACTCAATTGGAAAAAATAATATAATTAAAACATGGGCAGAGGATCTGAATAAACACTTTTCCAAGGAAAGCATACAAATGGCCATACATTAGTGCTCAACATTGCTAATCATCAGGTAAATGCAAATCAAAACAATGAGTTTATCACCTTTTATTTGTCAAAAAGATAAGAAATAAGTGTTGGAGAGAGGATGTGGAGAAAAGGAACCTTCATGCACTGTTGGTGGGAATGTAAATTGTTGTAGTCACTATGGAAAATGTAGGTTCCTCAAAAAATAAAAGTAACATAAAAAGTGAAATGAAAGCACTATCTGGAAAAGATATTTGTACCCCCACATTTATTGCAGCATTATTTACAATAGCCAAGACATGCAAACAACCTAAGTGTCCAGGGATGGATGAATGGATAAAGAAAATGTGGTACATATATACACAGTGGATTATTAGTCAGCAATAAAAAAGAATGAAATCTTGCCAATTTGCCACAACATTATGCTAAGTGAAATAAGTCTGACAGAGAAAGACAAATTCTGGATGACCTCATTTATATGTGGAATTAAAAAAAAAATTAAAACCGAAGCTCAAAGATAAAGAACAGATTGATGATTGCCAAAGGTGAGGGTTGGGGGTAGGTAAAATGGGTGTAGAAGGCCAAAAGGTATAAACTTTCCGTTATAAGATAAATAAGTCAAAGGGCTGTAATGTACAGCATGGTGACTACAGTTAAAAATACTATTTTGTATATTTGAAAATTGCTAAGAGAGTAGAGCTTAACAATTCTCATCACAAGAAAATTGTAGCTATGTACAGTGATGGATGTTAACTGAACTTATTCTGGTGATCATTTTGCAATAAATATATACATACTATATCAAATCATGTTGTATACCTAAAACTAATATAATGTTATATGTCAATTATATATATCTCAATTTTAAAAGAGACAGGCATAGCAAGATAAATAGTTTGAAAATACCAGACACTCTTGAATTACTAATCAAAAAGAATAAAATTACCTTTTCTCTGTTTTTATTTTCTCAATCAGTTTACTCATTTTCCAGACTCCAACCAACAATTGTAATGATGGTATACAAATCTGAGTCTCTTTTTCATGTCTGCTCAAGCTCAACAAATTAAAACCCAACACTTCTCCTTCCTTATTCCAAATCTTCCTAGGAAGCATGGCGTGTTTCTACTCCTTTAGTCTCAAAACTTTATTATCTTACACTTCAGCTACTCTATCTCAGGACCAATTATTTACCAAATTAACTGGAATGATGTCTTTAGAATGTGCCCTTGCTCTCCATTCCTAGTACCTCTCCCTTAACCCAAATGTCTTTACCATATGTTGACACCACTGCCTCAACTCATCCTTTGTCTCTGACTCCCCAAAGCATATAACCCAAACCTATTTCCTCTCTTTTTGCTCTGAGCCCATTCTATTAAGATGACCCTGCCTATTTGATGGAGAAAATGCAATCCCTTTTACATATATTGGATTTCTCCTTTTTGTACTTCAAAATTTCTTTATTTTCACCTTTCCCCTTTACTTTCTGTCACAACATCAGGCTAAATCATTTGGAACTGAATTTTTTAAGGTAAAAATTGGTCAAATGTTGGTGGCAGAGTAGGTGGAAGTTATGCTTGCCTCCTCCCAGGACCATATCAGAGTAGTAGCTAAAGTACAGAACAATCAACCTGAATAACCACCTGAAGACTAGCTGAACACAAGCCTTATAACTAAGATTCACAGAGAAACCCCCATGAAGATAAGTAGGAAGTACAGAGACCCGAAGGGGGCTGGCCATGCACCTACGTGCAGCAGGAGGCAATCCAGAGGGATATCTTAGCTAAGGAGGTTCCCCCCAGAGGAGCAAGGGGCTTCAATCCCAAGCAAGGCTCCCCAGCCCAGAACCCAGAGCCAGAGGAGGAGTCAACATAATATCTGCTATAAAAATGAGCGGGAATTCGCCCACCCTGTTGGGAAGGGAGAGGGCTCTCTTGAAAAGCTAGTGCACAGAATCTCAGTGTTGGCACTCACTCTAGCCTCTATCAGAGGGACCATGCCTTGGAGTGGGCTGGAGTCATAAAGGGAGAAACTGAGTGGTGTGGCTGTGGCCAGAGGGCTGGAGTGAAAGCAAAAAGCAGCCCTGTGCTTGGTCCCTCTCCCACCATGCCAAGGGATGCCATCTTTCCCAGGTGGAACATCTCCCTCCATAAAAGAGCAGCCTAAGGGAGTGAAAATAGCCCCTCCCTGACAACTCCTGGAGGCTACTGGTAGAGAGGTATCTGGCAGACTCTAACCCTGTGGAGGTCCAGTCCTTATTAAGGAGCTCTCCAGGAGGCCTGGTAGGCTCAGACAGTGCCAGAATCACAGTGGAAGAAACTGAGTTTGGGGGCTAGAGGGGAAGGCCACTTTCCCCCCTATGCCTGAGTAGTGCCTCCGTTCCTGTACAGAGCCTTCCCTCCACACGGCCAAATCTTGGTCTGTTTTAGCTAGTTTAACTCTGCTGGCCTTATCCTGCCAATGCCCTGAGACCCCACCCCACCACCCAGGTGCCCAGATCCAAAAGAGTGGTGGCTGTCCTTGGTTTACGCTGAGACTTTTGCTGAGTAGCCTCAGACCCAGCACTGGCATTGAGCTTGAATCTGTATAACATGGTGAACACCTCTCGCCCCTACCTGGTGACTCACTGAGAACCTGTTTCATGCTGCTCACAAACTGCCAGAGGCTCTTCTAGAGACTGAGCCTAACAGGCAACCAGCAGGCAAAGGCTATCTGGGAAGCCTTGGGCCTGTTGCTCACCTGTCCCCACCGCCCCCCCCCCCCCCCGCGCCCCTGCTGGAAATAAGTGGAAGCCAGCCTCAGTACACAGCTTGGCTCCCTCACGTGCACCCAGGCCCAGCTGAGGCAGCCACAAATTGTCCCACCATGTATTATTCTATATCTAAGTGAAACTATTCTTTTAAAAAAGGCAAAATAAAGATATTCCCAGACAAAGACTAAGGTTATAAGATTATAAAAAGCAGTAGTTATATCACTGTATTGCTGAGTTGTAACATATACAGGTATAACAAATGACAATGATAGCACAAAGAAAAGAAGAGATACTAAAACAAAGCTAATATATTTTACCAGAGTTAAATTTGTATTATTTTGAAGTATACTGTGATAAGTTGATGCATATTAAGATCCCTAGAGCAACCACTAAGATGTAACTTAAAAGAGGAACACAGGGACCTCTTTAGCTATGAGAAAAATAGAAAACAAAGAGCGAAATAGCAGATATTAAAACAACTATATCAATATTAAATATAAATGAACAACATTCCCAACTCAAATAACAGAAGAGATTGCCAAGCTGGATTTAAGAAAGGTAAAACCCCAGCTGATAAAGGACTTGAATTCATAATATATGATGAAACCTATATGATCATATTAACCAATGTCACTTGAATAATTATTTTTTAATTCAAAAAATGTTTTAATGGTATAAAGGAAAAATTCACCTATAATCATGCTGTCTTAAAAACAAAACAAACCAACAACAAAAAACAAACAATTCAATATTGTTAAATCAGTTCTCCCCAAATTAATCTGTAGATTCAACATAATCCCAACCTAATTTTGAGAATACCAGAATATTTTTTAGAAATTGATAAGCTGGTTTAAAATTCATGTGAAAATACAAAGGATCTAGAATAGCAAAATAATCATGAAAAGAACACAATTGGAAGATTAATACTACCTGATTTCAAGAACTATTATAAACCTAAAGTAATTAAAATGGCATGTTATTGGTGTAAAGATGGCCAAATAGATCAATGGGGCAGAACAGAGTCCAGAAATAAACCCATAAATGTATGGTCAAGTGATTTTGACAAAGGCACAGTGGCATGAAGTGGAGAAAATACAGCCTTTCACCCGGCCAGTGTGGATCAGTGGTTGAGCATTGCCCTATGATCCAGGAGATTGTGCATGGGTTCCTGGTCAGGGGACATGCCCAGGTTGCAGGCTCCATCCCCAGTAGGAGGCAGCCGATCAATGACTCTCTCATCATTGGTGTTTCTATCTCTCTCTGAAATAATAAAGACATATTTGAAATATATATATATAGCCATTCAACAAATGGTGCTGGAACATATCCATATCCATGTGCAAAAAATGAATTTGGATCCCTACCTTGCATCATATGTAAAAGAAAACACAAAGATCTAGAACTATAAAACTTCTAAAAGCAAACACTGGAGAAAATTTTTTGACCTAGTGCTAGGCAAAGACTTCTTAGACATGAACACCAAAAGCAAAATCCATAAAAGAACAAATGTATAAATTGGATTTCATAAAAAAGAAACATTCCACTCTTCAAAGAACACCGTAAAGAGAATGAAAAGAAAATCCACAGACTAGGAGAAATCCTTGCAAAAAATATAGTTGATAAAGGAATTGTATCCAGAATACATAAAGAATCCTCAAAACTCAACAAAGAAGACAAATGCCATAATTTTTTAAATGGCAAAAGATCTAGACAGACAGTTCAGAGAAGATATATAGATGGCAAATACACACATGAAAAGATGCTCAACATTATTAGTTATTAGGGAAATGCATAGTAAAACCATAATGATAGATATACACACTACACACACCCATCAGAATGGCTAAGGAGTTGTTTACATTTATTCACTCCAGTCTGGCTTCCATGGCAGCTATTTATTAAAAATGCTCCTTATCAGCGTGGCTCAGTACTTGAGCATTGACCTATGAACAAGGCAGTCACAGTTTGATTCCCTGTCAGGGCACCTGCCCTGGTTTCAGGCTCTATCCCCAGTAGGAAGGGTGCAGGAGGCAGCTGATCAATGACTCTCATCACTGATGTTTTTCTCTCTCCCTCTCCCTCTCCCTCTCCCTTCTTCTCTCTGAAATCAATAAAAACATTAAAAAATGCTCCTTATCAGTCATTTATCCTCATCACAACCTTTCAACAGCATTTGATATAGTTGAGAATTCTCTTGCCTTGGCCTGTACAATACATTATACTGTTTTATTTCCAGAAAAAGTAATCATTGCTAATATTCCTTCACCTACATATAAAAGATTTATAGATCTCACATTCCACCATCCTGATCTATTTCACTTAAACAGCTGCTATCATTCACTTGAGATAGACCACCAGTTAGTGAATCAGCCTTCTCAAATGGTGCAATCACAGGTTCTCCTGATGTCCATTTTTCATTTTCATTTTTTTTAATTCCTTCATTTGCAAGCCATGACTGCTACTTTTAAAAATCCATTAAAGAAGCCAAAGTTTTGTTATAATTTGACTGATAAAGAATTTTAAAATACTGTAAAATTCCAAATTTTACCTATCTTAACTCATTTATTAATTCACAAAACAGTTATGAAGTACCAACTACATCTAAGGAAATACACATTCCTTGCTTTAAAGGTAGGTATACAACTATAATACAATGTCATATTTAAGAGTTGACATATGAAAAGTTTTAAGTGAACTCAAGACTTTGCAGAAGAGGTAAAATAAACAAAGGAGGTAACCAGGAAAATAAATGGGAAAAAGCCACTCTACTTAAATAGCAGCATGTGAGCACAAAGATTAGGCACAGAGCAACGGAGTGTTTCCTAGGAACTTGAAAGGAAAAGTATAAAATAATAAAATGAGTCACGAGAGAAATTTTGAAGAACCCTGAATGCTACACTAGGAAGCTGGCATTCACTGCGTAAAAGTAATGACTCCTAACTCCTAGACAAGGGAGTAATAATTACATTTCTGCTGTCAGTGACTTTTAAAATAGTATGAGTCACATATAACATGAAGGAATAACTCAGGGAAATATCTTAAGAGAAAGAAATTTTACTTTTGAAATATTCATATGGAGTGACGTGAGCATATGGCTGAACAAGGTATCCCTCATCATATCCCTACCACCACCAACAATTGAGCATCAATCCATGGACAAAAGGGCTTTTGTGGGAGCTTTGGGATCCATCATCAGACACCAAGGAATCTAGAAGTCTGACCCACCCATGCTTTGAGTAACAGGCATGCAGACCACAGTCACAATTGTGGATCCTGCATAAGCCATGAACAGGTTCCAACCACTCAACAGTGTCTGGTAGCCCCTTGAAAACACTGTTTTAGATAATCACCCACAGAGGAGAGAGCCTTTGTGAAAATCCACATTTCCAGTAGAGAAGTTCCAGCACACCAACTGGAGTAAAAAAATACAAGTCTGGATAAAGTTAAGAGGGAGGTTACTAAAGACTGAAAGGGGTGACTGTTAGTTTAAATGTGAACATAGCAATGAAAACCTTCAAGGAGCATGAAATAAGCCAAAGAAACATGACACCAGTAAAGGAGAAAAATAATCTTCCAGCAACCAATCCCAAAGACGTGGGGATGTGCAATTTACCCAATAAAGAATTCAAAATAGCAGTTTTAAGGAAACTCAGTGAGCTTACAAGAAAACACAGAAAGAAAATTCAAGAAAATTAGAAAAACAATACGCAAACAAAATGAGAAGTTGAACAATGAGAATGAAATAATTTTTTAAAATCTGGAGTTAAAGAATAAAATGAATAATGCAAAAGAGAGCATTCAGAACAGAATTAATCAAGCAGAAAAAAGAATCTGTAAGTTAAAAATGAGAAATTTTGAAATTATCCAATCAGAGGAAAACAAAAATAATAAAAAGGAGTGAAGAGAGCTTATCTGAATTACGAGATACCATCAAACAAAACAATTTGTGAATTACTGCAGTTCCAGAAGAAGAAGGGAGGGAGAAAGGGGTAGAAAGCTTATTTAAAGAAATAATAGTTCAACTTGACTTGGGATGGTGAACACCCCAGTGTACAGATGATGTGTTGAAGAATTGTACACCTGAGGAGATTCCGAGAGGGCAGTGGATTAAGTGGAAGCTACAGTGACACCATCCCTAAACCCAACTGGAACTACAACTAAACTATAGAAAGATCATCCTAAAAAATCAACTGAAGATTAGCTGGAGCACACCCTCATAACCAAGGACCTAAAGAGGAGCCCACATAGAGACTGGTAGGAAGTGTGGAGGTGTGAGAGGGCTGGCTGGGCTCCCACAGGCAGCAGATGAAGGTTTGGAGGGATATCTCAGCTGTGGGTGAGTTTCAACTGAGAACTCTGGGATCTAAACCCCAAGCTGGGCTCCCCAACCCAGAGCACCAGAACTAAGAAAGGTGCCCACATAACATCTGGCAGTGAAAAGCAGCAGGGTTTCTGTCTGCCAGGGAGAGATGGCTGGAAATGCAGGCACCCTCTTAAAGAGCCAACACAGAAATTTTTGTGTGCAGCCTGTCACCCTGGGGTCCAGAAGAGGGAGAGCAGAGTGGACTAGAGCTGTGTGAGAATCCAGAGTTACGGGGCTCTGGAGATAAAGCTCAGAGAGCAGCCATCTGGAGTCCTGTGCTGAGTCATTCCCCCATATTGCAGAGGACATCCTTCTCAAGCAGACCTTTGCCAGATAGGCAGCTTTTGTCTGATGGGGGGGGAGGGCAGGTAGGAGCAATTGCCCCACCCATTGGAAAACTTCTCACCCCACCCTATGGAGTTTACACCTTGCTGTGGTCTACAGCCTGAGGCTCATTACAAGACTCAGATTAACCAGCCTGCAGGCAGAGGTGGACCTCTGGGTAATATGATCTGCTTCTGGACCTCAGCCTTGGAAAGACAGAGTCTGCTGTGCATCTTGGTCCTGGTCAAACCCACCAACACCCAGGAGAAGGAGCTACAAGCTATAGGTTGTTGATAGCTCCAAACAGCATACTCAAGGCCAGTTACAAAGAGAGTCTGACATTGGCCTGCACCAGAGACCCTCCAAAAAGACTGAGAGTCCTAGCAGATCTACCTAATGCATAGAAACAAACCCAAATAGGCAGCCAAAATGGGGAGACCAAAAAAAAGCCCCAAATGAAAGAACAAGGGGATTCTTCAGAAGAAGAGCTAAATGAAATGGAGATAAGTAGTCTATCAGATATAGAGTTCAGAATACTGATCCTAAGGATTCCGAGAAAAGGTATGGAAACTATGAAGGAAATTAAGAATGACATAGCAGAAATAAAGAATACATTGGGAAGAATAAACAGCAGATTAAAGGAAGTTGAGGACTGGATAAGCGAGTTAGAAAACAGGGTAGAAAGAAAATCACTCAATTAGAGATCCAAAAAGAAAAAAACAATTAAAAAACAGGACAGCCTAAGGGAGCTGCGGGACAATATGAATTGTAACAATATTCACATCATAGGAGTATGAGAAGAAGAGAATAAACAAGGGTTAGAGAACCTGTTTCAAGAAATAATGGAGGAAAACTTTCCTAACCTGGTGAAGGAAAAAGTCTCACATGTTCAGAAGGCACAGAGAGTCCCAAGCAATAAGAACCCAAAGAGGTCCATCCCCAGACATATCATAATTAAAATGCCAAAAATTCAAGACAACGACAGAATTTTAAAGGCAGCAAGAGAAAAGCAATCTGTTACCTAAAAAGGAGCTCCTGTAAGGCTGTCAGCTGATTTCTCATCAGGACTCTACAGGCCAGAAGGGAATGGGATGAAGTATTCAAGGTAATGAAAAACAAGGATCTGAAACCAAGACTATTCTATCCAGCAAGGCTATTATGCAAGATAGATGATGAAATAAAGAGCTTTCCAGACAAAAAAAGGCTAAAGGAGTTTATCACCACCAAACTAGCATTGCAAGGAATGTTAAAGGGACTGCAGTAATATGAAGTAGAAATAGAGAAACATAGGCATAAAGAATTAAAATGGCAATAGATAAGTACCTATCAATAGTAACCGTAAATGTAAATGGATTAAATGCTCCAATCAAAATATAGGGTAGCTGAATGGATTAGAAAACATGACCCAAATATATGCTGTCTACAAAAGACCCACCTCAGAACAAAAGATCCACACAGGATGGGAGTGAAGGGATGGAAAAAAAATTTCCATGCAAATGGAAGTGAAAAAAAAGCTGGGGTAGCAACGCTCATATCTAACAAAATAGACTTCAAAATGAAAGCCAAAATGAGAGATAAAAAACATCACTAAATAATACTAAAGGGATCAATCCAACAAAAGGATATGACCTTGATAAACATACATGCACAAGTGTCCATCAGTAGATGAGTAGATAAAAAAGCTGTGGTACATTTACCCCATGGAATACTATGCAGCTGAAAAAAAGAAGGATCTCTTACCCTTTGGGACAGCATGGAAGGAACTGGAGGGTATTATGCTAAGTGAAATAATCCAGTCAGAGAAAGACACGCATCACATGATGTCATTCATATGTAGAATCTAATGACTAAAATAAACTGGTGAACAAAATAGATCCAGAGACATAGAAGCATAGAACAGAGTAATGAATCTCAGATGGAAGGTGGGGGTGGGTGGGTGGTTAAGATTAATCAAAGAACTTATGAAAAGAGCTTGGAAGTCTTCCTTTCTCTTGGATGTGTTGGAATAGTTCAAGGAGGGGTAGGCGTTAGATCTTCTTTGAATATTTGGTAAAACTCCCCTGTGAAGCAGTCTGGACCAGGGCTTTTGTTTGCTGGTTTTTGTTTGTTTTATTACTGCTTCATTTTCACCAGTTATTGGCCTATTCAGGTTTTCTGATTCTTCCTGATGCAGTTTTGGAAGATTGTATGTTTCTAGGATTTGTCCATTTCGTCCACATTTTCCAGTTTTTTGGCACACAGCTGTTCATAGTATTTTCTTATAATCCTCTGTATTTCTGTGGTGTCAGCTGTTACTTCACCTCTTTTGTTTCTGATTTCATTTATTTGGTCCTCTCTCTCTGTTCTTGATGAGTCTTGCTACAAGTTCATCAATCTTGTTTATCTTTTCAAGGGACCAGCTCTTGGTTTCATTGATCTTTTGTATTGTTTTTTTTTTAGTCTCTATGTCATTTATTTCTGCTCTGATCTTTATTATTTCCTTCCTTCTACTTACTCTGGTCTTTCCTTGTTTTTCTCTTTCTAAGTCTTTAAGTTGTAGGGTTAGAGAGTTTATTAAATTTCTTGAGGTAGGCCTGTCACGCTATGAACTTCCCTCTCAGGACTGCTTTCATTAACTCCCATAGATTTTGGATTTTTGTGTGTTTGTTTTCATTTGTTTCCAGGAAATTTTTGATTTCTTCTTTGATATCATTGGTAACCCATTCTGTGTTTAGTAACATGCTATTTAGCCTCCATGTGTTTGAATGTTTTCACTGTTATTGATTTCTAATTTCATGCCACTGTTATCCAAGAAGATGCTTGATACGATTTCAATTTTCTTGAACTTGTAGAGACTTGTTTTGTGTTCTAATGTGGTCTACCTTTGAGAACGCCCCATGTGCACTTGAGAAGAATGTATATTCTGCAACTTTGGGGTAATATATTCTGTAAATGTCAATTAAATTCATCTGATCTAGTGTGCCATTTAAAGTCACTGTTTCTGTGTTGACTTTTTGTCTGGAAGACCTATCCAATGAAGTCAGTGGGGTGTTAAAGTCCCCTAGGATCCAGGAGATCACGGTTTGATTCCCAGTCAGGGCACATGCCCAAGATGCAGGCTCAATCCCCAGTTAGAGGCATGCAGGAGGCAGCCGATCAATGACAACTCATCGTTGATGTTTCTATCTCTCTCTGAAATCAATAAAGATATAAAAAATAAAATAAAAAGATGATTAGTTTTGGCGATCTAATGTATAGTATGGTGATTATGGTTAATAAAACTGTATTATACACTTGAAAGTTGCTATGGGAGTACTTCTAAATGTTCTCACCACAAAAAAAGAATTGGTAATTATGTGAGGTAATGGAAATGTGAACAAACGCTCATGTGGTAATCATTTAACAACATAAAAGTATATCAAATGAACACACTGTATACCTTCAATGTATACAATGTTATACATCAACTTTATTTCAATAAATCTGGAAAAAATTTAGAAATTAAAAAAAAAAAAAGCCCATATCTCATTACGTATAGTTCCAAAATAGCAACAACCCAATTAGTTATGATTTTCTTTGAAAATAAAATTATTTGGTAACTTTTGTATGCTTTTAGCCTAGCATCTAACCTTTATAGAAAAAGGTAGGTTTATCAACAGAAAAGTATAATTACTTTTTTATGGAATAAATGCATACATAAAAATATCATCATATGTCTACAGAAACGCACAAAAAGATTTAAATTTTCCCTGAGAAATTATTATTTAAGGAGTTAAGCCTGAGTCCCTAAGAGTACAAAAACAAGAACAAAACTATTTTTTAAAAATATAATTATGCAAATAACTCTTCTAGTTAACATTAAGCATCTGAAAAAAAGGGGGCTCTTCCTATTAAGCAATTCCTCTTGACCCAAATTTCAAAAATGTCTCCAATTATAGAATATGAAATAGTTTTCATTTTGAACATAATTAATGGAAGGCAACTTTTAAACAGAAAACATCTGGTTAAAGTTTCCTCAGGCTTAGAGAACGACTAACAAGTAGCCATAGTAACAAGAAGCCACCAGAAGCAGTTTTAAATGTGTTTAACCAATCAGTGACCAGAGCCTAAGTCACCAATCAATGTCAGCTGCTTCCTTTGGAAAGAAACCCAGTCAGAGACAAGCTTATTTGGATAAACATGCCTCAGAGTGCCAACCATTCAACACCCATCTCACCCGATTAACCGAACTGCTTCAGGTGATGTCATCCCACTTATGTCTCTGAAAGTCCACTAGTCTTTAAACTCCACTCCTTCAAAAACCATATATAAGAGGATCAGGCTACTGTGTTAGAAAAGACTGTGCCTGACCAGCATAGCTCTCTTGATATAATGAGCAACAAATTCCAATTTCGTCTTTTTATTTCAGATACTGAGGGCTCAATAACCTCCGGCAAGAATTTTTTAAAGTCCTAGGATAATTTACCACCTTTACATTTTCCATTTCTTAATAAAATATAAATGAAGTCTGCTATTTCTTTGACCCATTTTACCATAATTAAAACTATTATAAATACCAATTTAAAAAATGGTGAGCAACTACAATATTGGGCTTTTCTCCTTAAACGGAAAAACATTCATGGAGATAATAGAGTTTATTAGGAAGAGCCACAAAGAATATTTAAAATGCACATAGTTGACAGTTAAAATTTTCAGAACAATTCCACATCAAACTTGTTTCTTGTTTAAGAATTTGCATAATGTTGAAAACAATACACATACGTTAAACTCTATTCGCTCAGTAGATATTTGTGTAGTACTGTATCCTAGGCCTTTTTCTAGGCACTAAGGCTGTATGGCAATGATTAGACAAAAATCCTAGTCACGAGAGTGAAGTAAACACACAATAACAATAAACTCAGTAGGTGAGATATACAGTGTGTTAGAGGGGATAGAAAACTAAAGCAGAGAAATAAAATTTTGAAATGTTGTGGGGGGAGGGGGGGTAAAATATTAAGCTGGCCAAGAAAGGTCTTGCTAAGAAAGTGGCTTTTAAGTAAAGAACTAAAGGAATGTAAAGAGTGTGCCATGAGTGTATCTGAGGGAAAAGCATTCCAGATTGAATCAACAGCAAGTACAGGCGGATGCCTGGAGTGTTTAAGGAATAGTGAGAAATTCAGCGTGGTTGGAAAAGAGTGAAGGGGATAGAACATAGAAGAAGTTCAAGTCTCAGAGACAGATCTGAGATGAACAGAGTATGCAAAGCCTTCTAGGCATTAGGAAGAATCTGGCCTGTACTCTGAGTGAAATGGGAGGCAATTGGAAGGTTTTAAGCAGAGGAACAACATAATCTGACTTACTATTTAATAGGTCCACTGTGTTCAATGGAAAGAAAGGAAAAGGGAGGGAGGGAGGAGGGTGAGGGCACCAATTTGTCAACTATTACACTAATCTAGACAGCGGACGATAGTGACCTAGGCCTGGAAGATATGATTGGCTTCTGGATATATTTTGAAGGCAACCTGACAAGATTTGCTGAGAGATTAGATGTGAGGTGTAGGAGAAAGAAAAAGACAGTTGAAGATGACACCATGTCTCTGGCAGAGCGATCGGAAGAGTTGTCATTAACTCAAACAGGGCAGGTATGAGAAAAGATATCAGTAGTTCAATTTTGGACATCTTAAGGCTGCAAGACCCAATAACTATCAAAAAATAGGTATCACGTAGGCAGTCTGATATATAGGTCTGGAATTAAGGAGAGAGATCTGGGCTGGAGAAATAAATTTGGAGATCATTAGCATATACTATACAAAGTATTAAAAGTCATTAGAAAAACGATCAAGGACTGAATCCTGGGACACTTAAATGTGTAAAAGCTGGGTGATGAGGAGAAACAAGGAAAACGGATTGAGATGAATGGACTAGACCAGCAGGGGGGGAACCAGATAAGTGTATTTCCCCAACTGAAAACTAAAAGTCCTGAAAGCCAAATGAAGAAAGTGCTTTGGAAGGCTGAGTTTTCCATTGGGTCAAATATTGCTGATAAATTATGCAAAATGAGGTCTAGGAAATTACATCTAGACTTATTAAAGTGAAAACCAGTGGTGGGGGTGGAGGGAGGGATTGAGCAAAAAGGGGGAAAAAAGAAAAATCTCATGGATGTGGACAACAGTGTGGTGACTACATGAGGGGAAGGGGGGATTGGGGGGGTGGAGGAGGGTATAGGGGCTATAAATGGGGATGGAAGGAGACTTGACTTGGGGTGGTGAACACACAACACAGTGTATAGATGATGTGTTGTGAAACTGTGCACCTGAAACCTGTATAATTTTCTTAACCGGTGTCACCCCAATAAATTCAATAAAAAGGGGAAAAAAAAGAAAACCAGAGGTAACCATGAGAAAAACAATTTTGGAGAAGATGTGGAACTGAAAATTACTAGGGTGGGTTCAAGAGTGCATGGAAGGGAAATGAGAATCAGTAAGTATAGATAGTTCTTTTAAGGGCTTCGTAGCTAAATGGCATGATTGTGGATAATCTAATTTTCTTCTTGCTTAGCTTTAGTATTCAATCCTTTCATAATTATTATGCAGTATTTTTGCAGTACTTAAAAGTTTTTAAATTACATACATGTGGCACTATATGCCAGGCCAGGTATTAAATTCACAAAATTATACAACTAAAAGATCCCATAAAATTTTTCTACATATATATTATATATAAAATAATTATAATTTTTCTCATGTTTACAAAGACCACAGAAGGATTTCCTGCTTGATGAAAATCATCCAAACTCTAGAATATTTTACACTATGACTCAAATATACAAAGTATTTAGTCATATTAAAATGGCATAACAGGAACAAAGGGAGAAACATGCAGATAATATTCTCACTTTATAAACTGAATTTTTGTAAATTGTATAATATGAAGTCACTGTTGACAAATTTGGAGTGCTGCATACCGAGATATGCTCTGTTTAAAAGGAAAGATAAAGGCATGCATGCAGCATACCTTTAAAAAGAGGATTCACTACATTGGCAACACCTTGGTTTATAGCGCAGGGGCAAACACTGCCTGCAGGCAAAATCCAGCCCAGTGCCTGTTTTCATAAATAAAGTTTTTTTGGAACACAGCCACACCCATTCATTTACCTATTGTCCATGACAGATATCAGAGATTTGATGGCCCACAAAGTCTATAATAATGACTATCTGGCCCTTCACAGAAAAGGTCTGTCAACCCCTGATTTAGCAGACTGATGCCTTGTTGTGTTTTAATAGGTTTACTCATTATACTAAAATTTTTATAGAAGGTATGGAACAAATTGCCTTGAGAAATCCCTTGGCTTTCACATTAATTTGAGAGTCCAACATTTGAGCAGTCTTGTATTAGGAACAAAACACAAGAATGTAATAACTAGCAGTTTTGATGGTAACAAAGTAGAGTGCCAGTGTAGCATGTAATTCCCTTTTATAACTCAGCAGATATTAAAAGTATTCTAACAAAATTTGCTTAGGACATGACATCAAACTACATTCTTTAAATAAACTTCAATTGTGAAACAATCAGTATACTATAGACCAGACCTAACCTCATGTTTACCAGTGGCTGCACACTATTTTATGTGTGTAACTATTTCCTTATTGATAGGTATTTAGACTACCTCCAACTTTTTGGTATGCAATACTATAATAAATGTCCTTAACATATACAGGGTGCCCCCCAAAAATGTTACACACTTTAATAGCCGATAGCTCAATTTTGAAAATGAAATGTATTTTAACACTGCCTTTATAATTATTCAAAGTGTGTGTATACATTTTTGGGTCACCCTACATATGTATATATGTAACATATTTATATAAATACCCTTAATGCATATATGTCCTTAATATCTGTCATATTCTTATATAGTACGTATAATGACCTGTTATATGTCTTATATACATAATAATATATAATAAATGTTCTTAGAATGTGTGTGTGTGTTTATACAAGTCATGTTTTCCTGTAGGATCTAGCTCTAGAAGTGAAGCTGTTGGAATAAAAGAATGACACATTTAAAATTTTGAAACATCCTGCTAAATTACCCTTTGAAAAAGATGTACCAATTTCATCTATCAACAGTGTATGAGGCCCGGTCCAGTGTGGCTCAGCAGTTGAGCGTCAACCCAGGATCCAGGAGATTGGGGTTCGATTCCTGGTCAGGGCACATGCCCGGGTTGCAGGCTCAATCCCCAGTCAGGGGTGTGCTTGGGTTGCAGGCTCAGTTCCCTGTAGGGGGTGTGCAGGAGGCAGCTGATCAATGACTCTCTCATCATTGATGTTTCTATCTCTCTGTCCCTCTCTATGAAATCAATAAAGATATATTTAAAAACAAACAAACAAACAAAAAACTGTGTATGAGAATGCCTTTTTCCTTTCATTTGCCAACTTGTTATTTTTTTAAATAAAATATTATTATGACTTCAAAAAATGGTATCTCATTGTTTGTTAATTTGCATTTTTCTGATTACCAGGCAAGGTTGAATATCTGTAGTAAAAATATAAAACTTGTTAATCATGACTATTAGCTCAAATTGGAATTCATTTTATAGGAAAATAACAATTACCTACTGTTAAGTATTGCTATCGGGTTACCTATCAGAATCTTCGTTCCTCACCAGTTTGTCCACTCTTTCTTTGCTGAAATAATCCATTGCTGTCATCATCAGCAGCAGTATAAGTGTTTTCTGTTATTTCCATTTTGTGCTGTTTTTTTCTTCAATTTTAAATGAAAGCTTGATATTAAAAATAACTGGTATTACTTTACACATTAAAAAGATGTTTTGTGTTTTCATTAATTTGGCACTTAGTTTAATTGTCATGACTTTAATCAACAAAAACAGTTTTCTGTTTACTTTAATTTTATCATTACGGGTATTCTGCTTCATTACTGTTTCAGTAAAGCAGGGTTTTTCAAGATTTTGAAAGGGCTTTCTTGCCTAGCCTGTGTGGCTCAGTGGTTGAGTGGCAACCCATGAACCAAGAGGTCACATTGATTCCCAGTCAGGGCACATGGCCAGGTTTCGGGCTCCATCCCGGTAGGGGGCTGTGCAGGAGGCAGCCCATTGATGTTTCTATTTCTCTATACCTCTCCCTTCCTCTCTTTCTCTCTAAAAAAAAATCAAAAACATATTTAAAACAAAAGGGCTTTCTTACTTTTGTGCTCTCATTCACATCCACTCTTTGCTCCCTAACATCCCCCCTCCCACTTCCCCCACTCCACTCCTGGCATTAGTCTAGCAAAGACAGAGAAATAAAAAGACAAAGACACAAAATGTTTCCTCTTCTGTCTTTCCCACCTGGGTTTCCCATTACACATCCAGATTTAGATGTGACATTGTGCTTCAGTAACAAACAGGAAGCTTTTCTCTTTCTGCATTAAGCCATTCATTCCCCCATTGCCTTTTGCAATTCTTTTTTTTTTTTTTTTTAAGATCCTGGGGGTATCAGAAAAGTGATGGTATTCATAAAATATATGAACCAAAATTTACCCCAACATAAGAGCAGAGTGAAACTGATGTATGGTTAGTTAATGTACAACTCTGGAAAACTTCAGTAATGCTCCCCAAATTTCACATTCGATTACCACAAAATTTTATAGCTAGAGGGTATAGAAATAATAATCTACTTTAGCCCCATATTTACTGATAATGGCAATAAAACCAAGGTTAAATGATCTGACCAAAGCTCGCCAGAGGTTGGGGAGCTGAAGCACTGGTTGCTCACCACCGAACAACCAGCAGACCCGACCTGGGGACAACCTGGTGCCGGCTCCAAGCGCAGGGAGAAGCGCACAGCAGGAGGGGCGGGCGGGCGCGCGAGGCCGGGAAGGCGGGGAAGGCGGGGCCCGCGGGGCTCGCTGCAGCCGTTCCCCCGGGCACCGCACGCCTCGCACCGCCCGTCAGTCCGCGGCTCCGACACGCCCTCCCCGGCGCCGGTTCTCCTAGTCAGCCTCCCCGCGCCTCACGCCCCGGCGCACACGCGGCGGCGGGGGCCGGCGTCCCCGCCTCGCCTGGCACCATCAGGGACAGCTCCCGCATGTCCTTGTAGCCCAAGCAGGGCGCCCGCCCAGCTGCCCTGGGCCAGCGAAGGCAGGCACAGAACTGAGGACACGGACGCCACGGGCACCCCACGGCCAGCCAGCGGCTCGCGCGCAGCTCTCAGCCCCGCCCCCAGGCTGGCCCAGCTGGGGTCGCCTCCGCTCGCCCTCTGCTGCCGCCTTCACGCGCAGCTGCTGGTACTGGCCTTCGGGTGTCTGCACCAAGCGCAGGGCAGTGTTCTCAAGCTCAGCGCCCCTCACCCAGCACCGGGCCCGCGCTCCCGGCCCGTCGGCCGCCCCCTGCGCAGCTCCCGGTGCCCAGGGCCCCGCAAGCCGGCGCCGAGGGCGGCGCGGGGCGGGGCGGGCGAGGGGCCCGCGGACGCGCTCCGGCCGCGGTACCGACGTCAACGGCCGGGCGTGGTGGGGTGCGGGGCGACGAGGTGGGGCGCTCAGCGGCCAAGCGGCGCGTGGAACCTCTCTGGTCAAGGCGTCTGCTCCAGCCACGGGGGGCGCGGGCGCGTGGACTCGCTGGGGACTCAGGTGCGGGCGCCGAAGGCTAGGAGAGGGGCAGAGGCAGGGGGCGCACAGCGGGAAACTCGCGGGTGCACGTCAGCGGGCACCACCAGGAGTGGAGTCCGGTGGAGTGGGGTGGGCGGCGCGCTGGGCCACAAGTGGACATGCCCAGGCCCAAGTTCCCGCGCCAACCTTGGGGGGGCCCGGGGCTGGCAGGGTGTGGGGGTCGGGGGGCGGGGACGCGCTGGGGGCCCAAGTGCTGGCGCCAAAGGCAAGGGAGGTGGGCGGGGGTGTGGGGGTTGGCGTGAGGGTACAATCTAGAGGGTGCCAGTTGGGAATGGGGGGGGTCGTGGCTGGGGAGGGTAGTTGAGAGGGGATAGTACTTAAGGTGGCCAGAAGTGCCCTAGGACATTTCTGAGAATTCCATAAGAAACCCACCTGGGAACCCCTCTCCTCCCTCATCTTCAGGAAGCATCCCTAGTCCCAGGCCTCAAAGCAGGCCCTTTGAGGGTAATGCACCACCTGGGGCTGGGAAAGGAGCTGGAGGCCCTAGAAGATGTCCAAGGCGCCTGCACAGGGATAGTGGCAGCAGGGAAAAAGGCTGAGCCCTGTGTCTTTGCCCTTTTACAGGGGAAGAGCTAGCAGCCTCTACTCTGCACAGCAGCACAACTCAGGTGTCCTCACAGCGCATCTCAGAACCAAGAGACAGATAGATGGTCAGATAGGGTGCAGACTGAAGACTTACGTCCCTCCTGGAAGTGTGTTATGCACTGAGAAGCAACGCCAGTCTGGTAAATTTCCTAACCAGGTTTATTTTGCAGGATCTTCACTGCAGTTTCAGAAAGCATGTGTTCCAGGTCACTGGTTCTCCAGCTTCCTGAGCAGGGGTTTGGAGGTGAGCAGAGCAAAGGTGACCCTGCATGTTTTTGGTGGGGGGTTTTGTGTGAATATTTTTTAATAAATAAAATAAATTGCAGACAGCCACATTTGAGCGAGAGGAGGGGGGAGGGAGAGGGAGAGAGAGAAACATCCATAAGCTGCCTTCTGCACGCCCCCTACCAAGGATCCAGCCCACAACCCTGGCATGTGCCCTGACAGGGAATTGAACCAGCAACCTTTCAGTGCACCATTGGATGCCCAACCAATTGAACCATACTGGCCAGGGCGGCCCTGCATGTTTATGAAGCCCTCCTCTCCTCTGGGGAACTGGAGGGGAGGCTGGGTGCACTCAGGGCTGGGCAGCACCAGCCTCTGGGGTCCTCTCTAACTGGACACATATTTCAGATGAGTCTGTCACAGCAACAGATATTCAAGAGCAGGGTCAGGCCAGAATGAAAAAGTGATCCCATGCTCATCCAGTTTGTTTAAAGACAGCCTCCCCTGTCTCACCCTGAAAGATGATGGTTTAGGGTCAGGAATGGCACAGGGGTCAGTATGTAAAATGTGCATGGGATAATAGGGATAGAGGGGAGAACATATTCACCAGGACCCAGCCATGTTTTCAAATGATTATAAATTATTTTATCAGTGCATTTGCAAAGGTTTATAAAAACATCTATAATATATTTTTTCCTCAGATTTTAGAGTTCCCAGTTTGACAGCAAATGCAATAATGATTTGTTTCAAATGCCAGTGTTTAAGCTGTATAAAGTTGATTTTATACATTTTTCTTGTCAGTTGCATTGTGGTTAATGAAATTAAACACACCAATCACATTTGTCTTCAGGGGACAAGAAACTGACCACACCACTAATTTATTTTTCTATTAAAATAAGTTGCAGCCCTGGCCCATGTGGCTCAGTTGGTTGGGCGTCTGCCAGTGCACTGACAGGTTGCCTGTTCAATTCCTGGTCAGAGCACATGCCCAGGTTTCAGGCTCAATCGCCGGTAGGGGGCGTGCAGGAGGCAGCCTATCAATGTTTCTCTCTCACATCAGTGTTACTGTCTCTCCGTTTCCCTTCCTCTCTCTCTAAAAATCAATTTAAAAATCTCTTAAAAATAAATTGCAAACAGACACATTTGAATGACCCTGAGTGGGGTTCACACAGGAGCCCAGGGGACACTCTGGGCTTCCAGGTGCAGTTCATCAGTGCCAGAGCTAGGCTGTGGTGCCAGTATTCAAGAGATTATGACATCTGAAACCTACAATGTTAAAAAATGAAACTTTTGTAATAATATTGAGGATCGTTTCATTGATCTTCCTAGAAAAAGAATCTTTAATTTCACTAATAAGAATATGAAGGAAATTAAGAAATCTACAAAACAGTTGGCTAGTTACATAAATAGTGCAGTTGGACAAGCTGTGAATAGCCCGGATAAACTATGTAAGATGATGTATCACAGAAAGTAAGTTCATCATCCTTTCCCAAGTCCTTGTTATAAAAAGAAACAGTCCCATAGAAGTTGGGGCTGTGACATGGCAAATAAAGAAAAGAAACTGGCCTGTGCAGGCCATCTGCCTGAAAAGTTACACCATGATAGTTGAACGTATTTGCTTAACTCTAGTGATTCTGGCTTTTCACAGAAATCCCATCATCAAAATACAGAGTTTTGATTTTTTGGTGTTTTTTCCCCGAGGTTTCCCAGGACTATAACACAATGGCCCAAGTTTTTGTCAGCAGGAATTTGAGGTTGACTGTAGCTTTAACTTTCTGGAAAAAGAGAAGAATAAGTGAACTTGAAGCTTATTTGGTGAGGACAGAAGACTGTGGAGTGGGGGTGGGTTGCCTTCTTGTACTCACCAATAGTTTACAGGAATTAAAAAACAGTACATCTCACTTGGCTGCATTGTAGACTTGTCTCTGTAAAGTCACTACTTAAAAGCAAATTTGAAGAATATATAATAGTTGGTTTAAACTGGCTCCAAGCTGTCATAAAAAGGCAGTGGTCAGAACTATCATCCAAAACAGAAATTGTAAATGATAAAAATACTCACATTTTAAAAAGAAACAAGTGGCTTGTGGAAACAAGAAAACCATCTTACTTTGCTTCCAGGACACACTGATAATATAGCTAAGGATGTAGATGCTTATTTATTACAGTTGCATTAAGAGACTTCATCTACTAAGGAGCATTTGGTTATTCAAAACATCCCTGAACTACTTGATTTCCAAAAAATGTCTCATCAAAAAACTGTGAGCTGTGGAAGAAATTAAAACTTTATTTTTAAAGCCACATAATGAAAACACTAAGAAAACTGTAACAATCTGCTTTATATTAAAGTGGGAAAATATCCAAAAGGAGCTGCTTAAATTTCATTGAGGTATCCGTGCACTATGAAGATTGTTGACCTTTGCTGCATTGGGATTTGTAGGGTTATTTGGCAACATTGTTTAAAAACTACTGGATCTTAATGCAGTCCTGCCAAGGGATATATTTTATGCTATGTGAAAAAAAATAAGAAAACTTATTACTAGAAACCACAAAGACCAATCATCGTTACTTTTTTTAAGATTGTATTTTATAAGAAAACACTCAACTGTGTGCTGCTATTTTTCTGATTTTGAAAAGACTTTTGAAAGTATAAAACATTATAGCAAATAATCAGTACTAAAAGTTTTTGTCCACGCTGAGACACTGTGTATACAAAATGCCTTAATTATTAATAAGTCAATGTATATGATACCAATATCAATTTTTAAAAAATTAAAATCCGCCTGGCCAGCATGACTCAGCAGCGCAGCATCGACCTATAATCCAGAAGATTAAGTTTGAGTCCCAGTCAAGTCACATGACCAGGTTTTGAGCTCAATCCCCAGCAGGGGGCGTGCAGGAGGCAGCCAATCAATGACTCTCTTTCATCATTGATGTTTCTGTCTCTCTCTCCCTCTCCCTTCCTCTCTCTGAAATCAATAAAGATATATTTTTTTAAAAAGTGCACACTTCCATTTATAAATTATATAAGCCACAGGAGTGTAGTGTACAGCACAGGGAATATGTCAGTAATAACCTAATAACTTTGCAGGGTGATGATAGTTACTAGACTTACTATGGTGATAACATTGTAATATATATAAATGTCAAATCATTATGTTGTACACCTGAAAGTAATATAATATTGTATGCCAACTGTACTTTAATAAAAATTTAAAACAGAAACACGTAAAGAAAAGCAGACCTTCCAGCCTTCAGATATTGTTAGGTAAATATATAATGCTTGAAGTCGTTGCTAATTAGCTGACCAAGAAAAAAGACATAAACACAGACAACCTCATGGCTTAAAGAGGGACAACTGGGATTCTGATGACATCAATGAATCACCAAAACAATCCTGGTTATATTGTTTTAGCCACTGTTAATCAGGTCAGTGCAGCTAAAAGCGTTCTATCTGATAAATTTCCCAAGGCCTACAGTATATAATCTGTATCTATCTGTGGTAGGCAGTTAGATAGACATGAGCAGGGCAAGGACGATGGGTCATTCAGTTTGGACCCCCTGACCTTTCCTCCCTAGACATAACATCCAGGCCTCAGTTGTATTTCGGCTCCAGACCCATAAAAGCAGCAAAACCAGACCAGCGACACCAAGGCTGACCTCAGGACCAGCTGCATTGAATAATGACCCCGTGCCCTGGTGCCGACCAATCAGTGGAGACCTTGACCCTGAAAGGACACACCTGGAAAGCTGCTGAATATTCTATTGAGATCTTCCCCTGAGATCTCCCATAAAGTCTTCACGCTTAAAAGCCTTAGGAGGAGGAGGACCCAGCACGTTCTCCCTCCTGGGATCACTCGTGCCCCTCCCCCCCCACACACACACACTTCACCTTTACCTTCCTCACCTCTAAGCTCCAAGGGCCTTTCCTTTGCCTCCATAACCTATTTCCTAAGCCCATTTCTTCTACAGATTACTTCTTTTCAAAAGCTTCCAAGCACATGTGGTCATGACTCACAGGTTTGCATAATCCATTCTCCTGCGTGAATGCTCTTCCAGTTTTGGTGGTCTGAGCACCTAAGCATCCTACCGGAGTTAACCAAAATATCACCACCCCTGAGAGGCCTTCCCGATTGCACCTCCCTCCAGACATTCGCCCTCTGCTGTGTTTTTGGGATACTGGGTGTGTGGGTCCATTAATATTTATCACTCTTTATCACATTCTTTCTTTGATAAGAGTTCCGAGCTCCTCAAGGAAGTACACATGCTTTGTTTTATATTTGAGTATCCAGCCTGAAAAGGCATTATTGATATAATGCTTGAAAAGTAGTGGGTGTCAGTACATTCTCAAATGAGAAGACAAAGGAACAGGAAGATGCCTGAAGAGAAAGGGGAATATTTTGCAACATGATGTTCGCTAGCAACTAGTAGTCAACTAGTTACTAATAAAGGAAGAAAGCAAAGGGAATTGGACACTGAGCCTGTTTGCCTCACTAGGAAGCTACAGTTCCATACACTTCAAGAGATCACAGTATTGCCCGGCCAAGGATTAACACCCCTCCTTCCCCCTCCAGTACTGGTTTCAGGGTGGAGGGGAGGAACAGGGAGGTAAGCGCCTGTGCAACAGAAATCAAAATAGTGCAGGGGGAGGTGCTTGACCGGAGAGCCTATCAAGTATCTCCTGGAAAAGGGATCACCTGGGTCAGTGGTGGACCTGTTTCAGAAGCCCTGTGAAGGCTTGGGAAGTTGATTATTTTTTTAAAAAAAATATGTCTTTATTGATTTCAGAGAGAGGAAGGGAGAGGGAGAGAGAGAAACATCGATGATGAGCCATTGATTGGCTGCCTCCTGCAGTCCCCTACCAGCAATTGAGCCCACAACCTGCGCATGTGCCCTGACTGGGAATTGAACCTCGATCTCCTCGATCATAGGTTGATGCTCAACCGCTGAGCCATGCCGGCAGGACTGATTGGTTGTTTTGAGAAAGTTCCTGATCCTTCCTAAGCCCATGATAATATAATAAACCCAGCTCAACAAAGAAGTTCACTCTCTCGCTCAGTGACCCAGTGACCCCCTCTTGTCCCATTCACTCGTGCATTCTCTCTACATATGGCCACGTGGCCTTAGCAGTCCTGTGGCCAACAGCCGCAGGGACTCCAAATGCAGGCTCCAGGTAGGAGCCTGGATACCGCAACACAGACATGGATTACAGGGGGGAACACAAGCTAAGCTAGCAGGATGCTGGACTGGACCAAGCTTTAATATGGCACAGGATCTCTGGACATTGGCCCTATTTCTAGCCCTGATTTTCCATGGTGGGATAGACAGAGATGGGACATTGGGAACTCAGGAGGGGCACTCTTTTGATTTTGCTGTGAGCACTCCAATCTTACCACCAGACCTCATCCTTCCTTGTGAGTCCCTGAAAATGCTTTTTCTTGCAACATGGCAAGGACCACACTTCCACTGGCAACAATTAGATGAAAATTATGATATATACCTTTGACTTAATTTTCTTTTTCTCCTAAGGTGGTAACAGTGAGAAGTCACTTAAGAGAAGGCTTGGCTAATTGGGCAACTCTTGGCTTTAAGGGGAGAACACCTGTCCTACAAACTTGTTGGTACCTGCAGTACCGGCAGCACTGAGAGTCTGGGCGGGGCTTCCCTGTGAACATGTTGCCCAAATTCCCAGGCTCTCCCACCCCCATGAAGGCAGACGGGGCAGGCCATTCCCAGCCTGCACATTCCTGAGAAGTGGCCCTGGCGTGTGCTCACTAACTCTAGCTCTAAATCAGTGGTTCTTACCTAGAGGAGATTTTGCTCCTTAAGAGATATTTGGGAATGCCGAGATACTTTTGGTTGTCATAACTAGTTTGTGTGGAGTGCTACAGGCATCTAGTGGGTGGAGGCCAGGGGTGCAGCAAAGCACCCTACAGTGCACAAGGCAGCCCCCCAACAACAAAGAATTATCTGACCCCAAATGCGAATAATGCTGAGGCTGAGAAACCCTGCTCTCAATAATGATGCCACGGGAGAGGTTACTCATTCTCAGAAGCACCACGCCTGAAACGCTCAGCTCTAAAGCACTCCACCCAGTTACTTGGGATGGGCACACCCCAAAGCACGCTTCAGCACCCTCTGCAGATTCTGGGTCAGGTTACACCGCCACTCCGAATGGCCACAATGGCCATAACTGCCCACTGACCCTTTCACTCTCATTTGGGGGCCTTGTCTTATTCTCCACTGAGAAATTACTGACCATGGAGCCCAATTTCTCTCAGCTTGCTTCCCATTTTCCTCCCAGTTTACCTGCAACAGCGCCTGTTCTTGCCTGTCTATCCTCAGTCCCCATGGCTCTGACCTCCACCTTGAACTAGAGCCCATTCTCTCCAGGCCACCAGGGTCTTGCTCCACCAGTCATTCCCTCTCTGTGTGTCCAACCTCTGCAGAATCTTTGGCTCCTTCCCTTAGTCTATAAATATACACAAGACCCTGCATCCTTTAAAAAACTTTAAAGTTTTCTTAATCCAGCCCCTCTCAAGTTTTTACCTTACACTCGTCAACCCTTTACCACCTGATTTTACTTCTCCGAATACATATTCTCACTGTAAAAAACTTTCCAAAAAATGAATAAAACTCAAGTCTGCCTAAGATTACACCAATCAGCAACAAAGTATCCACTAGTAATCACTTTGCTTCCTCCTAGACCTCTGCTCTGTCTGTGTATTTATTCAGCTGTGTAATAAAGATTTATCTCGTGAGGGTTTTCTTCTCCCAGGACTGACATTATTCTGTGCATACTGTTCCACAACTCTTTCCCCCGTAGGTGGACTATTGTTATCCCAACACCATCTCTGCCTGTTTCTCTGCTCTTCCTTGCATTTCGGGGGCAGGAAATCTGGAAAGTGCTCTTCCCAGGCTCCCCTGGCAGCATATTTCTGGTTCAGCTTCCATTAATGTTTAGCCCTTGCTTGAGATTTGGAAGGTGGAAGAAAAGCAGGGGCCATTACAGCTTTAGAAGCAGGAAGATTAGTGGCTGCCACGGATGGTCTCCGTGGTTGTTAGGTAGGACATGATTTCTGGACAGCCCCCTGTGAATCACGAGCTTGGGGGCTTCAGGCAGCTAAGGTCATCACTGGCATTTTCCTGTGATACCTGAACTTTCTGATTTCCCAAGTGCTAGCATTGTCCTTCCAACAGCTGTGTGAGCCCCAAATCCATGAATTAGATGTTTTCAATTTAAGTAACCTGAATGATTTGTTTCCTGACTGAACCTTGACTGCTAGAGTCTTATATCCAGAAAGGGTTTTAGGATAAGGTTTTTGATCTGGTTAGATTTGAAGCTGTGAAAAATGGAAACTGCTGTGTTGGAGTAACAAGAACTTCAGGATGTTAGAAACGAAGACTGAGAGCATTGTGAGTGGGCTGGTTGCTTTGACTGCCCAGCAGAGGAAGCAAAGGAAATGGGCAGCTCAGCACATGGGATGGTCCGTCCACTAACCCCCTGGTCAGAGGACCAAAGAGGTTCTGTGACTGCCCTAAAGGGGCCTCCTGTCTCTTGTGGCTGCCAGACCAGTGAATGTGAAAACTAGCCTCAGTGTTTGAGTCTAGGGACTGCAAAATTACAATCTATGTTTAATCACAGCTTCTGTGGGTCCTGTTTTTACACTAAAGTTAGGGAACTGATTTGGAAAGAGTGTGACCCCAGTGATTTCACAGAATCCGAGTAGGGTGGAACCCTGGTTGAGGAAAGCAGCCTCTTTCCTGAGTCTGAAGAGAAATTTTCCTTTTGCATGAAGACCTGGCAGTGTCCTCATCTGAGATGGTTTTCTCACAAGGAGACTCCACATTATCCTCAAAACCCACCCTTCTTCCTCCTATGGCCTCTAGACCCATAACTAGAATCAGATCCCAGCAAACTTTGAGGGCAAGTACAACACTACTCACAGAGATGATGGAAAACATTCTAAAAGAATCACAGACTTTGATGATAGTCTGTAAAAAACTGGGATAAATTCTAACACTGTTTGTGGCACAGGCTGTTCACCAAATTTATTTTCCTCCTTCATAACTAGACTACATTTCCAAGCTACCTTGCAAATTTGATGTGACCATGTGATGGGATTTTGGTCAATGAAATATGGGCAGGAATAATAAATGTCACTTGTAGGAATGGCCAATGAAAAGTTCCTCAGAGAATTCCTCTGGTTTCTTCTATCTGTTGCCTGGGGGAGGCGGCGGGGGGGGGGGGGGGGGACCTGAAACACTGTGGGTGAAATATGAGTCTCTGTCTCTGTCATCCTGAGGTACTGCATGACTGCATGGACCAGAACTACCCTCTGCTGGGCTGCCCATTATGTTTTATATGAGGAAAAATATTAACCTTCCATTTTAAGCCCCGGAGATTTTGGTGTTTACCTGTAGTAGAAGTAAGCATTTCTTTAACTGACATATTCACTTAAGAATATATCTTGGAGAGCCCTGGCCAGGTAGCTCAGTTGGTTAGAACATTATCCCAATACACCAAGGTTTTGGGTTTGATCCCAGGTCAATACACATACAAGAATCAACCAAGGAATGCAGAAAAAAAGTGGAATGATGAACTGATGTTTCTCTCTCTGTCTCTCTCCTTCCTCTCTCTGTCCAATCAATGAATAAAAAAAACTTTAAAAGACTATATTTTGGAGACCTTCCCTCGCCAGTACAAATAGGTTTACTTCATTTTTTTAACTATTACATAATGTTCCACAATATAGACATTACATTACTATTTCTCTGTTTTCAGTTTTTTTGTCAATAAAACTTTGCAGTTAACACCTTTATGCATGTTTCTTCATATCTAAAACTGATAAAAAGTAATGGAATTGCTTAGACAAATAGTAGATTTACATTAATTTTTTATTGATGCTGCCAATTTGCCTTCCAAAATGTCTGTATAATCTATTCTACTACCAGTAGTCCATAAGATAACTGTTTCCCTGGTGTCTTGCCAATTTTAATAATCAGAATAATATTTGGAAAATATTAAGCTAATGTATTTTTCTTTAAATTTCTTCCTTGAATAATATTTCCCTGGAGACTTTCACCTCTAAGGCTGATGTGTGGGACTTAATGCCATCGTAGGAAAGGGAGGGAGGTATGCTGGAAGAAGGGCATTACTCAATTTGGAACCTCACATCTGACTTTTGTGAATTAGAAGCAAGTCTCTGAAACCAGTCTTTGGCAAGAGAGTTTCTTTAAATCCTGTAACAGATTAAGAATGAAGCCAAATTACTCAGGCACAAAAAAGAAAAAAATCTTACCATTGTGACACCATGGAAGGACCTAGAGGGTATTATGCTAAGTGAAATAAGTCAGTCAGAGAAATACAAATACCATATGATTTCACTTATATGTAGAAGCTAAAGAACAAATTAAATAAACAAGCAAAAGGGAAACAGACTCACCCAGCCAGTGTAGCTCAGTGGTTGAGCATTGTCCTAGGATCCAGGAGATTGAGGTTCAATTCCTGGCCAGGGCACATACCCAGGTGGCCGGCTTGATCCCCAGCAGGGGTTTGCAAGAGGCAGCCCCATCAATGACTCTCTCTCATCATTGATGTTTCTATCTCTCTTTCCTCTCCCTTCCTCTCTCTGAAATCAATAAAAACATGTATTTTAAAAAATGGAGACAGACTCATAGATACAAAAAATGGATGGTTGCCAGAGGAAGGAGGTGTGGAGGACTGGGTGAAAAAGATTAAGGGATTAAGAAGTACAAATTAGTAGTTACAAAATAGTCACAGAGATGTAAAGTACACCATGGGGAATATAGTTAATAATATTGTAATAAATATGTATGGTGCCTGGTGGGTACTGGAAATATTGGTGTTCACTTTTGTAAAGTACATGATTGTCTAACCATATGCTGTACACCTGAAACTAATAAAAATTATATTGAATGTAAACTGTAATTGAAAAATTTTTTTTTAATTTTACAGAGTGAGACCTAGAAAGCTACATTATCAGCCAGCTTTTCTGCATGACAAACTACCCCAAAACATTGTGATTTCTAACAATAAACATCTATTTGTCCTTGATCCTATCCTATGAGTTGGTTATTTGAGTGGGCCTTAGCTAGGATGCCTTTCCTGTGCTTGGTATCATATTGTAACTGAAATCAAGGTGTGGACACCTGCTGCCACAAAAGCCAAACTCCTGAGACAGGTGCTGGTAAAAGGGAAAGAGATTTATTCAAGTGTCGGCCACCTGAGAAGATGGGGGACTGTTGTTCAAAGCCCATATCACACCTCAGTGCAAGCAGAGGTTTTTATACAGCAGAGGGGGAAAGCAGAACAAAGAAATCAAAGGGAGGGAGTTGAAAGTTCTCTACTTGCAGACCAGCACAGTCCATTCTGATAAGGATCTTGAAACTGGTCAAGTGAGGTCTCATATGCATCATCCAGGTCTTTGTCATCCTGGTTCTATGGCTGAAGGTCAGCAAATCTCCTGAACTGGGATGACTTAAGGTCCAAGTCTGTATCTTCTGAAGTTAGTTCCTAGGATTCTTAAATATGCTGTTTATCTACAAGCTACATATTAGTCAGAGTCAGCATTTATAGAAACAATGTCAAAAAGAATGGTGGATGGGTTACAACTCACTCATGCATTTAGACTGTTGCTGGGAAAGCTGGGATGGCAGAAGCTCTTTCGCATGCTCCCATCCTCCAAGAGGCTAGGCCAGGCTTTTTCCATAGTGGCAGAAGAGTTTCTAGAAGCAAGAGAGGGCAAACCCCATTGACCAAGCACTTTTAAAGCCTGCTCTTGAATCCTTTTGTAGTTTTCCTATTGGGCAAAGTCACATAGCCTCAGATTTAAGAAATGGGGAGACAGACCCAACTCTTGATGACAGAAGCTACAAAGACACATAAAAAAATCATCATAACTACCTCCAGTGTTCTTCCGCATCCCTCTGCTCCAGACCTCCCTGTCTCCAATCTTTCAGTGCTTTTCTTTCAGGCTCTTTCCCAGCCAATCAGCCTATTCACCACAGCCATGAGCTCATATAAATTCTCACCTTGGGCTACTTTTCCTTCTACGTGCAGTGTTAAGTACTTTTTCCTTTGTGATAAGAGATGCAAAATGCAACAGTTTGTCTTTTAATCTGGAAATGTCCTGGTTCACCCCAACCCCTGTACACCCCAAATCTTTACTAAAGTGAATCTTCATAAAGATTATCTCCTACTTTATAGAACATGTGTCTTACCAGTGCCTCCTACTGTTAGCACTTCTTGTTCATCCTATCCAATCAGGAAATATCATCAGTGTAATAGATCAGTTTTATGTTCTACAGATGTCCAGGTAATCCAGATTGCTTCTGATTATATTATGACAATCTGTGGGTGAGTTAAATTAGCCCTAGGGAAAAACTGTAAATGTATATTGTCTAGTCCATGTAATTGCAAACTGTTTCAGATCCTATGTTACAATTGAGATAGAAAAGAAGGTATTTGCTAAATCAGTGGCTACATTACATGTACCTGAGGCCAAATTAATCTTCTCTAGCAAAGGTACCATTCCCAGCCTGGCAGATGTAGTGGGGGCTATTTGTTGAGCTTGTTACAGACAGTCTACAGTCATTCTCCAGGATGTATCTAAGTGCTGCAGGGGCCAGCCTAGTAAGTTAACTACAATGTGATAGGAGCCAGCACAGCTATATGCTTAAGATCCTTAAGGAGGCACTAATCTCTCTATCTTCCGCAGAATGCTATATTGTTTTTGTTTCACTATCTTGACCAGGAGTTTAGGATACATTTCAGAGACATCCATGTGACCTTTCCCATTATGGTAGTTATTACTCCACAGGCCAAGAATGCAATGTGGGGCTTACTCGAATGAGTATGCCAGTTCCTATTATACATTTGAAGACCAGAAAACAATCACTGGATAGATCTACCATTTATTCCCTGGTTTCTTTATATCCCACTCTAACAAGGGACCATGATGAGGCTCTGGGTCCCACGTACCTCATGTCAACTCAACAGCCCATGAAATAGCTGGGTATTCCCCTTTGCCCAGTGCACAGTCACCCAAATAAATGACCATAGGTTGCTTTGGGGAAGAACCCAGCAAATCATTTGGCATATACTTGCCATGATGTAGTAGGGTTCTTCTTTCCAGGAACCCAGCTAAGTTTTTAGTCAACATATTCTAGGTCTGAAAACTGACTTTGGTCTAGGAACTAAGAAAGGGATCATCATTCCTATTGAGACAACCACTTTCAACCTCATGCTCACCCATTCTTGCCTATCTATTTTGTTTTTTGTTTTTAATTTTTTTTTAATTTTTTGTTAATCCTCACATGAGGTTATTTTTTCCACTGATTTTTTTAGAGAGAGTGGAAGGGAGGGATGGAAGTGGGGGTAGAGAGAAAGAGAAGCATCCATGTGAGAGAGACACATCAATTGGTTGCCTCCCACACGCACTGGACCAGGGCCAGGGATTGAACCTGCAACCCAGATACATGCCCTTGATTGGAAATTGAACCTGTGAAACAAGGACAGTCATGGTAGGAAGGGTCAACTGAAAGCCCACTGAGTTCTTCCCCCATACTAAAATCATAAACAAAAAGCAGTAGCTCATCCCTGAAGAACTGTAGGAACTGATGCCACCTTCAAAGTTTTGAAAGATTAAGAGGTGTTATTTCTCAGTGTGCAGACCGATGCTCTAACCACTGAACACACCGGTCAGGGCAATTGCCCATCTATTTTGTACACAGGAAAAAGAAATTGTATTGACTTTCTCTACTACTCTACCTGTGGGTCAGGTACCCTACATTTTCTTGGTAGACCTCATCACACCTGATATTATTATACTCAAACATTTTTGTCAGTCTGATGAAGTACAAATTGGCTCTCCTTTTGTTTTGTTTGCATTTCCTGATTATAAAGCTAAGTATGTTTGTACGTTATTAGCCTCTTCTACTTCTTTTTCTGTGAATTGCACATGCATAACCATTGCCCATTCTTAATTGAGTAGTATTCTTTTTTCTTATTGATTCTGTAATATTAATGTTAATCACATTAGTGTAGTGTTAATCACATTTAATTATAATGTATTAATTACATTAATCAATATGATTATTAAAATACTTATAATTAACATGATATATCATATTGATTATGTCAATAATATATTGATATATAATATAATGCAATTAATAATGTAATATAATGTATAGGTAATCTATATATTGTTAATTGATTGATTATTTAATAAAGATTATGTATGATATGATTATATTAATATTCACATGAACATATATGAATACTTTATTAATATAATTATATTATTTTATTTCCTATAATTAATACCACATTCATGTTATTTTAAACAGAATTATATTGATGTATTATTAATGTATTAATATTATGAATATTAACTGATTTTGATATATACGTTGCTAAACTTCTTTCAGAAGTCATTGTTCATTGCTTTTATTTACCTAACGTCCCAATATTTAAACAAATCCCCTATGATCTGCTAACTCCAATACCTTACTGAATTTCCTCTCACCAGAGTCTTCAATGGCCTTCAAAGGTTAAATCCAAAGTTTTGTTTTTAATCTTGATCTGATTCATACGCAGCATTTTGCATTTCCTAAAAATCTTTCTTGGCTTCCAACACATGTGCTCCTGGTTCTCCTCCTACATCTCTGACAACTAGTCATCAATCTCTTATTGGGCTCTGATTCCTCTGGCTTCCCCTAAACTTAGCATTCCTCTAGGTTCTTTGTTTCTGTCTTTTGTTGTTGTTCCTCACACTTTTCCTTGGAGATCTCATCTAACCTCAGGATATACACTGTGACACACTAAATCTATTTTTGCATTCCAGACATGTCCCTCAGCTATAGTTTTTTATATCTGACTCTTTTTGGACGTCTCCATTTCAATACCACACAGGCATATCCAGTTCAATACCGCATGTCCAAAATGGAAATCTCACCCCTTCACAGCCAGTCTTCTTGAGTTCCCTACTTTCACTGGCCTCATTTCTCTCCTCCATTCATTCATTGTTGAACCCACTCCAATATGGCATCTGTCCCACCACTTCTGTATATATATTCTTGGTAGAGTTACTAACGATCATCTTGTTACCAAATCCAATATACACTTTCAGCATTTTTGTTCCTGGCTTCTTACAGTGAATTTTCTTTTTCATGAAGCACTACTTTCTTGCCGTTTTCATGTAACATTATTCCCTTTTTTCCTGCCTTGAATAATTGGCAGAACTCCCACATTGCTCCCTGACCTGTGAAACAAGGACAGTCATGGTAGGAAGGGTCAACTGAAAGCCCACTGAGTTCTTCCCCCATACTAAAATCATAAACAAAAAGCAGTAGCTCATCCCTGAAGAACTGTAGGAACTGATGCCACCTTCAAAGTTTTGAAAGATTAAGAGGTGTTATTTCTCTTAAATCGCCATTAAATTCAGCTGTTAGGCCTTTGCCAAAGAGAGAGAGAGGTCTTGGAAGATGACAGGATTTTCCTAAGACTAATTAGTCAGTGACTCTCATTAGAGCTGCTCTTTTGGGTATGATGCCTTTACTGTAGCAAGTCAGCACAGGCCCAGGCACCCGGTATGCTGCTATTAATCTAGAAAATGCTTCTTTCCCCTTTTGGCTCAATAAGCAGAGAGAAGTACAAACAGCATGCTTCCACTTGGCAGAGACAGCAAGACATTTTCACCCTCTAACCCCATTTCCTCCCTGCCATATTCAAGGGGGGTCTTCTGGGAACTTGATATTATCGATATCTATACAATATCCTGCTTATCCACTATTTTGATGACATTTATGTAGGATTATAAGGATTATATAGAATGGAATAGGACCTGATGAATTAAAATTAGGCAGTTCCTTGGATGCCCAACTAAGATATATGCCTGCTAAAGTGTGGGAGATGAATCCCATAAAAATATGGAGCCCCCAACCATTAAAAAAGAGGCACAACATTTGATGGGACTTTGTGAATTTTAGAGGCTACCACCTTAATTTGTTTGTGCTGCTATAACAAAAATACCAGAGACTGAGTAGCTTATAAACAATAAAAATCTATTTCTCACAGTCTGGAGGCTGGGAAGTCCAAGAGCAAGGAAGATCAAGGCGCCAGCATGGTTCCATTCTGTTGAGGACTCTCTTCCTGTTGATAGCCATCATCTTCTCACTGTATCCTCCAATTGTGGAGGGGACAAGGGAGCTCTCTGGGCCTCTTATAAGGAAAATAATCTCATTCATGAGAGCTTTGTCTTCATGACTTAAGCACCTCCCAAAGGCCCCACCTCCTAATACCATCATCTTTGAGAGTTAGGATTTCAACATAGGAATTTGGTGGCTACACAAACCTTCAGACCATAGCAGGTGTATATATCACATTTAGGTGTTTTCCTGCAGTACATATACTACATGAACCCATCTTGAGTAAGGCCCAGAACAAGAGAAGTATGTATGGAACCTGAAGTAACCATGACTGGAGAATAGGTTAGAGGAAAGTTATGCTGTTTTATGATAGTAACAATTTCTGTGTTGTAAAAACAGTTCTTGGCTTGCTACTGAACCCTGATAGAAACTGAATGCCTGACCACAGGTCAGGAGGTGATCATGAGATTGAGGTTACCCATGATAAGCAGTTGTTTTCTAATTCACTTCTCCATACATCTGAGGTGCACTCCATTATCTGGTGGAAGTATCAGATTCTAACCCAAACAAGCAGGTCCTGGAGACACAAATGAATTGCTTAAATAAATGGCTTATATTCCCAGCAGACCTACTCCTGACCTATTGCTGCTTCAATATCCAAACATGGATGGCCTCATGGGTAGTTTATTATATCCAGTTAACTGATGGTAAAATTTTTAATCTGGATTACAGATGGGTCTGCATAGTGTGCTAACACCAGATAGACAAGGAATAATGTAATGATACAGCCTCATGACGGAATTTTGGAAAGACTTGGAACTAACAATCAATGCATGGTGTTGGTTTTCATAGATTGAATGTTTGTATTCTCCCAAATTCCTTTATTGAAACTTAATCCCCAGTGTGACAATATTAGGAGGTGAGGCCTTTGGGAGGTGATTAGGTCATGGTGGTGGGGCCCTCATGAATGGGGTTAGTGCTTTTACCAAAGGGACCCCAGCTCCCTTGACCCTTCTGTCATGTGAGGACATGGCAAAGAAGAGGCAGTTGAATCAAGAAGCTGGCCTCAAAACACACCAAATCTGCTGGCACTTTGATCTTGGGCTTCCCAAGCTCCAGAACTGTGAAAAATGTTTGTTGTTTAAGCCACCTGATATATGGTATTTTGTTATATCAGCCTAAACAAGCTAAATCACTGATTTTCCCAAACTGGAATCTAGCCAATCCTCATTTGCAGATTTCATATTTTGCAAATTTGCCTACTCACTGAAATTTATTTGTAACCACACATTGATGCTGATAGAAAATTTGCAGTCATTTGAGGACATACATAGAGCAGTGACATTTTGAGTTGCCCTATGTACATGTTGCCAGCCAAAGTTGAACAAGGTGTCACTCCATCCTCTTGTCTCAGCTCTCCTACTGAACAAGTATCCTTTTTTGCGGTCTATTAAGTACCACATATTTCATATTTCTGTGCTTTTTGTTGGTGATTTTACTGTTTGAAATAGCCCCTAAGCATGGTGCTGATGTCCTGTCTAGTGCTCCTAAGCACGAGAAAGCTGTGATGAGACTTACGGAGACTGCATGTGTGTTAAACAGGCATGACTTACACTACTGTGCCTGTGCTTTCTAAGTTAAGGAATCAACACTATGGCACGGCACATCCAAAAAAAGGAGGAAAATATTCACTGATCTGTATGTCAGGTCACTTCAGAAAATGCTAACAAAGCATTCACAGTGTGTGACAAACCCATGGAAAAGAGGCTGAATTTGAGGGATCAGAGATGACAACTGATTTTTAAAAAACACACAAAAAACAAACAAAATAGCCATAGCAATGACCATTGTTTTGAGACCAAAAGCCAAAGAAATTTATGGTCACATTACCCAGGGTCAAGAAAACCCAGTCTGGTGCTGGCTCACACATTTCACAAGGCAACGCAGCATGAAGAATGTGAAAGTTGTAGGTGGTCAGGAGGCTGTGGAAGAATTTTGAATATGTCTGCTAGGTGTTGTACAGGAAAAGGATTATGTGGAAGAGCCGGTTTTCCATGCTGATGAGACTGGCATATTTGCCAAGTGCGTGCTGTGTTTGTTGATACAAATGCTGTGACCAGAAGTTCACAAGAACCCAACCCTTTATTTCCCCTTGGCGTTCAGTGTTAGCTAATTAAGCATTAGTGGTGACTTTATAGAACACTACTACTCTGAAAAATGTGTACCCTGAATAATCAACTGTATGTGGGTTGGAGAATTAAGAGGTGAAAGTTAGAGTAGCACCCTCCACTTTGGTAGCTAATATTTTATACCCTCAATAGTATGATTCTGGACTCCTATGGTTTAGGAGTCAAATACCCAAGGAATAAGCTCTTCTAGGAAATACAATGACAGTCTCGCATATATTTTTAAATTACTTTATCAGACATGGTTATGCATTTGCACTGTGGTGTGTTTGTGTGTGTATCAGGGAAAGGGGGGTGGTAAGGGGTTTCCCATGAACTCAAAGCGTTATCTACTCTGCTGGTCACTACCTTTCCTTTTTAACCTGCTCTGAACTAGTTTTCATGCCCATTATTCTACTGAAAATGCTCAACTTCCTCAATGCCCTCTGTATTGCCAAACCCAATGAGTACGTCTCTGATCTCAGATTTCTCTAATTCTCAGTGCTTTTGACTTAGTTAGCCACTGTCCTCTTTTGAGACTCTTCTCTCCAGTTCTGTGATATTTTATTCTCATTCTACTTTTTCTCTTACTTTACTGACCTCTCCTTTTAAGTCTCCTTTGCTAAGTCTTCCAGTCTTCCTTCTCTACTCAGTCGTTAACATTTGGCCCTCCTCAAAACTTGGTCCTAGCCCTTCTTATTTTAGTGTCCTCTATCTTGAAATAATTTTATCTACTTCAGAATCTTCACATATAATTCATATGTCACAACTTCTGAATTAATCTCATCAGCTCAGCCCTGGTTGGTGTGGCTCAGTGGTCAGAGCGTTGGCCTGCTCACTGAGGCCTCTCGGGTTCGATTCCTGGCCAAGGGCATGCATGCATCTGGGTTGCAGGATCAGTCCCCAGCCCCTGTCGGGGCTCGTGCAGGAGGCAACTAATTGACATGTCTCTCTCACATCAATGCTTCTCTCTCTCTCTCTTCCTTCCTCCCTCTCTCCCTCCCTCTTTTCCTCTCTAAAAATTAATGGAAAAAATATCCTCATGTGAGGATTAACCCCCCCCCCAAAAAAAATGTTGTCAGCTCAAATCTCCCTCACTAGCTCTGAAGTCACATATCCAACTGCTCACTTAACATCTCCACTTGGCTTTCCCACAGATATCTCTAAATCCTCATGTCCAAAACAGAACACCTGAGTGTCACCTCAAAGTTCTGCTTTCATCTCCAATCCCATTCCTGGTTCTCTCCCTATCTTAACAATGACAACACATCCAAACAGGAACCCAAATTAGAAATCTAGAAATTGTTCTTGACTCTCCCCTTTTTGCTAATCTCTTGCCCCCAATTAAACCCTTCAGCAGATTCTACTTCCAAATAGATTTCAATTCCATCTACTTCCCTCCATGTCTGCTATCCTGGGTGCCCACCGTGAAGCGGGGCGGGGTTGGGGGGAGTAGAAGATCATCATGGATAGTTCAGGCTTTTATAATCCCAAATTTGTGACCCTAGAAGAAGGAGATAGCTGCTCCCTCCCAGCACTGACATGTAAAATCCCAGAGAACAAGTGACCAAGTTTGGGTCACATGAAGGAGAAAGGGCAGTTTCCCAAAGGTATGGTGATGCTGTTTCAGAATAAGAACAAAAGGATGCCAGACAAAGGAAAACAGTATCTGTGAAGAGTGGAGGCTAGTGTTAGGGAGTACCACCTCCCTTATTTGTGCTTTGTCGTCCTGCGTACAACTTCCAGGCAAACCAGACACTTGAGGTAATTCACTCTTAAATAAATTGTTATTGTAATGCTCCCAAGCTTTGAGGATTTCCTGGAGTAGGTACTGTATAGAACTTGTAAGTAAAACGGAGACTCTGAAAGTATTCTTCTACACTTTGTTGAATTAATGGGTCTGGTAACAAGTAGAAGGTGTCTACTTCTGTGGGGGATTTTTGTTTTTGTTTTTCAGTCTTTCAGGACGATTTCAGCTCTGGGTTCCCAGATTGGTAGGGTTCCAGGACATACATATTCATGTAAATTGTACTCCTTAAATTTATGATGTAACTACAATTATACCCCTGAGAAAATTCATACATGAAGAACTAAACAGTAAGACATATATAAAAAGAGGTCAAGATGGTTTTCCTCCACCCCCACACCTCATCTCCAATTACAGTAATTGAAATTAATCTAATTAAAGCTCACATGGCTTCTTTTAACATTTTTATAATTAGGGAGTTCAACTGGGATTTTGGTTTTTCAAAACAAAAACAAACAAGAAAACCCCTCATGGTCAGACAAAGTAGTTCGAATCATTCATGTTCCTCTAAACAGCCAGCAGAGGGCGAACAAGAGCGAGCAAATGAAACAAGTGGAACCTGCAAGGCTGAAGAAGGTACTTTCCCTACCCTTGTCCAAGTTTACACAGAACCTAAAAAAAAAAAAGATTCCTAACTCAAGAACTTAGAAAGGGGTAAATAAGGTCTTGAACACTTATCTGATTTATCCCTGACATTTCCAAGTCATTTCAATAAAATTTTATTTTGTGATAGAGATTAAATTTTTTGCAGCCAGGACCCACTCATATCACAACCTCCTCGCGACCCGTTTTAGAGAGGCAGGTGCTCAGAAAATGTACTGAGGAGGATAGAGAAGGTCACCGTGTTTCTTGTCCTCATAATAGAACTTTGCATGCTTGTAGCAACTAGAACACTTAATTTAAAAGAAGGAAATCAAGAAAAGTAAAACATATTCTCATATACCCTAGGTTTAAAGTGAAAGTACATAGAAGCATTATGGTAAGAAAATATAAAAATTTCATAAATCTGATGTTAGAGAAAGGTGAGAACATTCTATTAAAATTTAAAAATATATAATGTATGGTCCCTGCCCAGTTTGGTTGCTTTGTGGGCCTTTGGGGTAAGCACTCTTTATACTGTAACTTAATGTATCAAATATCAATTACATTCAAATATCAATTACATTCACCTATTATATGGAAATAATTTTTTTAAATTATAAAATACAGTTAAGGCAAAAGTCTGGGGAAATAAACTGTCATGTACACTGTTGGCTGGCGTGTAAATTGGTATGACTTTTGGAGACCAGTTAGGCCAATCATAACTCTATATGAACATCCTACATAATCCCTCATTCTCACTTCTTCTGTCCTGTAAAAACATTAGCAAAAGTGATAAAAAATATGTGTATAAGAATATTCATCACAGTTGAGCTTTAAAAAAATCAGTGTGTTGAGTAATATGTATATAAAAAGTATAATCACATAAAAACTCCCTGTCAATATATATGTTACATGGTTGGAAGCGTTATCTTCTGGGAAGAGAGATTGGTGGAGGAAAGGGAAAGATAAACACGTTCACTTTTTACTGTATGGAGGTATGTGTTTTTTACATACACAAGCATAAATGTCTTATATAAAGATTTTTAAGTATCAAATTAAACACTTAGGTTTATAGCAGTTCCACACAGGGACACCTAAGCTAGAGTTTCCCCTAGGGAGCTAGAAAGTCACTTAGAATGATAGGTCTGGAAGATCAAAGGATGCAAAAGCTTGTTTTGCGTGGAACTGCAGTGATCACCTAAAATTTTTGACTTAGTGATTCTTCAGATCTGAATTTGAATCAGCAATATAGAGTTCATTATTAACCTCACAACACCTGGAATCAACCAATTTTATATACAAATGCTGATTCTCAACCAGATCATTGGGGGTGTATCAATGTGTAATTGCTAAAAATGCAAATGATATAAATCCCAATCTGATTGGGTAAACTATGCAACCCATGTAGCTTAATTTCTAAATGACATTGGAATTCCTTAATTAATGTACATTTTAAAAAATATTTTACACTCTTAATAATCTTTTCTTCCCCCCCTTTCCCCATTTATGTGGCCATTGTGTCATTAATATGGCCATTGTGATGATGACAATTGCCACTTTGAAAAATTCTATTTGCTACAGCATGAAAGATGGTGGCTTTAGTAAGTTGACCAGTAATGGCCCATACTTGGCCCATGATAGGGGTCATTTTTAGAGTGGGGTAGCTCTGGCAAGGTGAAGGTCTGGTCTGCCCTTTGTTGGGCAGCCTTCTCAATAGCACTTCTTTCTGCTTACATGGTATGCTTGAAGTAAAATCATTTCTCTTTTGCATTCTATATATTCACCTCTTACTTTTCAGCCTTATCCTCGTTTTCCACTTAGCATGTTCCTCCAATCTGGTTTTATTTTGTCTTAGCTTCTTTCCGTATCTAATCTGAAAAGAACCCATGGAAGTGGGGGAAAGAGAGCCAACATTAATGGGTATGTATCAGGTACTGTGTGAGGTGCTTTTCATGCATTTGTCACTTAATTCTCCTAACAACACTGCAAGATGGGTCCTACTCAATTGTTCTACTCAATTTGTGATTTTTGTGAAATTACCTCTTATTTTTCCAGAGGGGGAGTTTGAAAAATGGAATATATATTCAAATCAGTATCAGAAACAGATTTAGCTCTCATTTTCTTTAAAAGATGCTGGGAGTTGGATTTCTGGACCCTCTGCTTCAATCTGAGAGGACCGTGTGTTTTAAAAGTGATTGGCATTTGTTTTACCATGCAGCTGTTCATGCAGACCAGTGAAAGAGTAGTGCATTTATTTGGAGATCTAAAGCCAGTGGCAATGTACTTGGACTTTGGATTAGGTTTTGCTAAATTATATATAAAGATAAGATGCTATGATTTACTTTGAAATTTGTGTACATAAAAACAGAAAACTTTTCTTGGTGGGATTTCTACCTAAGTTAGGTTAACCTTAGTGTCTTAAATTTGTTGTTTGTTATCAAGGTAGTTTAGGAAGCTACCATCACTTTCCCAGTGAAAGAACAGGTTCAGAGAAGCTAAGAGTTAGCCTCAGGTTATGCCACGTGTGACAGAGTCTGTTGGATTCCAAAGGCTAAACTCTTTCCAATAAGCCACACTTTCCCCCAAAATGCATGTATAGCTCTCATGTTTCTATCTTGCTGTTTGGATCTTTTTGTAGTAAATGCTGTGAAGGGGAGGAAAAAATGACAGGATTCTGAGGATTTTGACCTGAACAACTGAGTGACTGGCAGTGCCATTTAGCACAGTGAGGAACTCTGGGGAGGAGCCAGCTACCAGGTGGCATGTTGATTACATTGGACCTATTCCATCAGGGAAGGGGCCAAAATTTTTCTCTTTCAAACAGGCACTTACTCCGGATTTGGATTAGTTTCCCTGGCGGTTGCCATGCTGCCGGCACCTTCTCTATGGACTTGCTGGGTGGCTTATCCTCCTGTAATGGTCTCCCACACGGTATTGCTTCTGACCAAGGAGTTCATTTCATAGGATGTAAGTAAGCCAACAGACTGACGCCTGTGCGACTCCCTAATCCCACTGTGTATCCCGACGCCAGAAGCTGGTGGCTCAGCAGAACAGGAGAACAGCCTGTTGGCAGCCAGTTTGGCACCAGCTGGAGGGGCGCCTTGCGGCGACGCAGCATGTGCTCCCGCCAGCGCTGTGCTTCTCCCCTGGCCAGGACACACTCGGCCAGGGTTCCAAGGCATGCAAGCTGGTGGAGTGGGCTTCTCAAAATTATACCTACCGACTTATCCCAAACCATTTGCCTTTTTTACTGAAGACTCTATTTGGTAGATTCGGGTACCTGGAGGAGGAATTTTTTACCTGGAGACACAGCCTTCCAAAAATGATTGACTGGGATAGCCTGGTAGCCAAGCCAATGAACGTTAAGCCAGATTTTATTTCAGATAGAAAAGAAATCGGATGTTCTTACACCTGAATATCATGCAGCTCTTCATACCCATTATATGTAACCCACATTTCCATGTCTCAGCATCTTCTGTTCATACGCAGAAGTCCTCAAAGCTTTACCTTTTGTAACCTCCAGGCCAAGTCTTCTCGCTGCCCAGCTTCTCCCTTCCCAGCTTCTCGGTCCAGTTGGATAGCTACAGCCCGAGGGGCCACCTGGAGGAGGCCGTCTGCTGTCTTTACACAAGATCCTCAGCATCTCTGCCAAAGCCGTTTACCCAAATGGCTCTCTCAAAGTGTCTCTCAAAAGCAGATATATTGTCTTTTCTCTTTGTTTCTTGCCTGCAAACAACAAGCAAAATGCTAATAAAAACTCTTGACTACAGGAAGTAGCATTGTCTTCATTCACAGAGAGCCAAGATTCTCCCAACCCTCACACCCCAAAGCAAAGAAGAATGCCACTCGCTTGGATGCACAGGCACGTCAGCAAACCAGAACACTTCTCACCTGCCTTCCAGCTCGGGGTGACTGCCCAGTTCCTTCTAGAACAACAGGTACTCCTTTCATGGCACAAATGGGCCTATTCTAGAAAACTTCCTCAAATAAACAAAGTGGGTACCAATTACTAAGGTCTTAAACTTGTGTGTACAACAAATGTGACTTCATTTCATTTTTTGTAACTGATTTTTTTGGTTTCTGACCATCACCACTCATCACCACTCATTCTTCAAGGTGGAAAAATAAAATCTTAGACAATTAGATTATAATTTCATAACAGTTGAGGTTTCCCCTCCCTTTCCTGGGGCTGCATTTAAACTCTAGGAATGGGGAGTGTGGGACTTGCAACATCTGTGGGTGGAAGACTAACTTTGTTGGCCTCCTCAGGGGCCTCCCCAGCCCTGAGGCAGTCCCTGGCTCTGGTTCAGCACCATCTTGCCTTCCTCTGGCTCTCTGTGCTGGCTGCACACTGACTGCTCTCAGCCACACAGGGAAATACTCAGCTACTCATGTGCCTCAAGGGGCGCAGGGAACACTGAGGCTGCCCCAGGCCCATGGGCCCAGGAACCCATTGGGGCCTGCTCTCCTCCAAGGAGGCTCCTTTGAGAGCTGGGCTGCATGGGGTGCTCCATGGCCTCTCTCAGATCTCATCACTTACCTGGGGGTTGTTAGTGAGTTGGGAGTGTGGAGCTACAAGTGGCTGCCTTTCCTCAAAGGGAGCATGTGACGCCAGTGGATTCCTCACCCTGCTGGTCCAGCCATGCCTTCTCCCCTTCCTCATTTCCCCCTGGGCCTTGGCCAAGGAAATGGGGCTGAGACCCTTTGGTGCAACCCCTTGGCACACTTGCAGTTTTCAGGGTCCCTTCTAGTTTGCAAAGTCCACACACTCGCCTTTGCTCCTATGTGACGGTCCACCGCCAAACGTTGTGTTTCCCACTGACCCAATCTGAAGCTGAGTAGGCACTTATCTTCTGGAAACTTTCAGACGTTGTCTCAAAAGCAGAACAAAACCAAAATCTCATCCCCTTTGGGATGGGGAATGCTTTTCCTTCCAGCATTGGAAACTGGAATTGTCTTCCCATGCACAGCTTGTCTGCAGCGGCTTTAGGAATTTATGCCAGCTGGAGGGGATGCCAGTCTGCCTGCAGCCTGAGGTCTCTACCTGGTGGTCAGAGCTGGGGTTCAGGATGTAAAGCTACAAGCTACAAAGTCTGTCTCTTTCCAAGACAAAGTTAGGAACTCACAGGAGAGTTTTTAAATTCTCCTCTTCTTACCCCTAAATTCCTTACTTTTGCTGGCTATCCTGCATAGATTCAGAAACTATTGCATTTTTTTTCAAATGAAGTCTCATCTTGGTCCACTACTACTTCTAAATCAAAGATTTCTGAGAAGTTTGCCTCATCTCTGCACACTAGTTTTCTCATGTCCTGGAGTGACCTGCTCCATATCCATCCTAGGGTTTATCATCAGTCCGTAGAGCCGATGTGTACTTTGACCTAGGACAGTTATTTAATCTGTGACTCCATTTTCTTCTGTAAAATGGGGCAACTTATAGTATCTATAGCATAGCAACATGTAAGGCCCTTAGAACAAAGCTTGGTGCATAATAAGCAGTCAATAAATATCACAGTAGTCCCCCTGTATTCATGGGGGATTGGTTCCAGGACCCTCCTCAGATACCAAAATCTGTGGATGCTCAAGTCCCTATATACAATGGTGTAGTATTTGCATATGATGTACACACATCCTCCCGTATACTTTAAATCATCTCTAGGTTACTTAAAATGCCTAATGCAATGTAAGCGCTATGTAAATAGTTGTTATACTTATTGTTTAGGGAATAATGACAAGGAAAAAGTCTGTACATGTTCAGCACAGACAGAACCATCCTAGGCCTGACTACATAGCAGACGTCAGCAACAATGTAACTTTTTTCCTGCATATTTTCAACCTGTAGTTAGTTGAATCCATGGAAACTGAACCCAAGGATATGGAGGGCAGACTGGACTATCATTATCATGACTATCATCATCATCATCATCATTATTATTATAAACCCCACATGAATCCCTACATGCAGCAGTGTCAGTGATTCTTGGGCCACAGCTCAAATATGTAAAAATGTAACTTTATTTATTTTTGCATGTCTACTTAGTTTTTATTCTGTGAGCCCATTCCACTGGTTGGAGAAACTTCATTCCAGTTCATTCAGGGTAATCTCACTCCATTCAAAGTCTCCGTCTCCCCAGAGTTGTGTCTAACTCCTGGGCCTTTGTGGGGTGCTAATGATCAAAACAGGCCTCTGTCCCCTGTTTGGTTAAAGTCATCCTAGATGGTCCTAGGCCAGCAGCCCACCCAGTTCCCTGCAATGGAACTGACTCTCCCAAGAACCCAGTTTAGATCCAGTTCTTAGGTCCTGGGGAGTGTGGGAGCAGAGAACACCTCTAGGGAGAAGTCAACTTTCTTTGTAGGGTCGGGGAATTACAAGAGGGAAGGGAGATGTGGTAGGGTAAGTTTTTCGAATCCTATACAATGTGCTTTTCATTACTGGCAATTTACTTTTACCCTATGGCCCTTTACCAAAGTAGACTGTGAGGCACCCATTGTGCATTTCAGGGAAGGATTATTACATAGGAGAAGCAGAGGAAATGCTTTTAGACGGTTCAAACATCTGGGCTTTTTGGTATCAAAAGCCGACCTTGAAAGAGTCACAGCGTTACTTTTATGCCATAAACACCAGCTTTGAAAGAATACAATGAGGCAAAGGTGAAAGTCAGGTTTTCCAAGCGGAAAGGAGATGCAGATTCTCTGGGTTGGAGGGAGGAGAAAGGGGAGATGGAAAGGGAACAGATAAATTAGATTGTGTGGGAGGGGGACCATAGAGTTTAATGTCCAAACTGGGCACTTTTGAAAGTGAAATGGGGCTCTGCTAATAATTCCGCTGGGACCACAGGCACAAACCAGGACTGCCCCAGGCCAACCAGGGCAGATGTGTGTTCCCCCTACATACGGATCTCACTCCCCTCTGCCCACCCCAGCCCAGGACCGGGAGGAGGTGAGGGTTTCAGAAACCACACATATGCCTGGGGAACTGAGAGGAAAGCTCCTGCTCCTCTTAGCTTAGGAGAAAGCTCCCAGGGCTCCCCAACCAGGTGCCAGAGTGTGGCGACAAAGCAGGGCTGTGCAGAGCGGGGGACAAAGCCGATGCAATCCCCCCCCCCCCCCCCCCGCACACCAACTTGGCAACATTTGTTTTCAAATGTTTCCTCTGCCCCCAGGAGGTCTGCGGGGGCTGAGAAAAAGCCGGGCCTGGTGAGGCCATGGGGCAGAGATGGGCACAGCCCCACAAGGCCAGGCGGAGGGCGAGCACCCCTGCAGGGGCCATGACAGCGCCCAGCGCCCCTCCCTGTCCGCCACAAAGGAGCAGCCCCCCCCCCCCCCCCCCCCCCGTGGAGGCGGACCCCACGCTGGACCCCACGCTGACTGCGCGGCGCTCACTAGGCCGAGATCCGCTCACTTACTGACTTGTTTCGGGAGCCCTGCAGACGGGGACTTGATACAGAAATGAAAGGATTATGAACATGATGACATGTTTGCACATGTTACAGTGAAACAGAGAGCCCAGAGAGTTCCAATTTCTAGAGACAGGATATTTCTTGAAACGTTTAAATAAAAGTCCCTCTTTTCAAAATATTGCCTTAGTGCCTAGTCTTCCAGGCATCGCATTATATATACATGGGAATCAACACAGAGAAAAGGTCTGGACTTAGGGGGAGGAACTTTGAGAGTATATGTTAAAATAAAAAACAAAAATGCACTTCACCTTCAGCCCAGGTCTCCTTTCTCAGCATCTGCATCTGAGGAATAATTGCCCATGTGCATTGAAAGGGATGCACGAGCCTTTTCAGAGTTATGATGTTTATGATAGTGAAAAATTGGAAATACCCTAAAAGTCAGTCAAAAGGGGAATGCTTAAATAAACAGTTGTATCTCCATACTACAACATACTAAGCAGCCATTTAAAAAGGAAAAAAGTGTTAGGTTTTCTATTGTTCTGAAGGGGAAAATTCCTTGACATAACATTTAAAAAGCAAGTTATGGAACAATGCATACAGGGTGATACCACGTGTGTAAACACATATACACACACCCCACCAATGTACACATGAAAACCTGTATTATCTACACACTCGCATATGTAAGTAAGTGTAAGAAATAAAGACCTGGAAGGATATTCACCAAACTGAAAACAATAATTATCTCTGAGGCAAGAACCACAATTGGAAAATTGAAAGTTAAGGTAGATATTCTCATTTTATGGGTATTGTCCAAATATTTTACATCAAGAATATATTCAGGCATTACTGTGTCACTCTTTTTTTAAATTGCCTTCTTGTAACAACCAGGAAACAGACAAGAGAAATTAGGATGATCTGAGGAGAGTTTAACTAAGGAAAGTTTATAAAGAATAGGTAGGGTGGGTGCAGGTGAACCTCTTAGGACAGTGAGGCACCCCAGTGATGTAACAGTGGAGCTGTTACCACCCCAAACCCAAAGGGGAAGGGAGGCGGCAGTTACTAGAACCCAGGAGGGTTATGTAGTGAGGTTTCCTGGGGGAGCACTGGAACCTGCTGATGTGGTCCATACAGTGAAGCTCCCGGGGCAGAGGGCAGAGGGCAAAGTGGTAGAGGGTGGGTTTGGAGGAGCAAAAGGGAGATAACAGACACATAGCCACCCTCCTTTAAAAACTATGTGAAAAAGGAAAAATGTCTAAAATAATATACACCACATGGTTACTTCTGAGAGTTGCGATAACAGAGGTTTCAAATTTCTTCCTCTTGCTTATTTGGATTTTCCAATTTTTCTAAAATACTTATTGCTTTAAGTATTTATAAAAAGTATATGGCCACTTGAGAAATGGAAAAAATTCAGGCGATGCCTGCAAATATTAGAGACAAGGTCTAAGTTGGAGGTTACTGATTAATTGAAGAATGTGGAAAGGGAATAGATAATGAGTTGAGACTGAGGTGTCTCAAATTTGAGGCTCTTGTTGGGTATTAAACATAGATATTTGATAGAGAAAGATTGGTTTTTAAAAGAAATAGATCTGGCATAATTGGCTATCCATCTGGACCCCCTTCCCCCATTCAAATTATATGCACAAATGAATTTCAGGTGTATTATATATTAAAATATAAGCATTAAAACACTAAGAAAAAAAATAGAAGAATGTGTAACTTCTGAGTAGGAGGTGCCAAAAAGAAAAGACTGACATATATGAATACATAAAAATTAGACACATATAAAGGGAGCACTGCAGCACTGCAGTAGAGCAGACCCCTCCCCACCAGAGAAATCGAGAAGATGAGCTGAGCAGGACCAACTAAACTTTCCTCATTTCATCATCAGACAGGTATGTGGCCTCTCCCAGGGTAGAGCAGGTGAAGGGGAAGAGAGAGTCCTGCAGGTTCACACTCCCTCACATGGACTGAAGCATCAGGAGAGGAGAGGATGTATTTTTGGCTAACAGCTGACAGAAAAACGAGGCAGAGGATCTGAACAATTAATGGACATCAAATGAGAGGATGATGCTTTTATTTTGATGTAGTCCCACTTGTTTATTTTCTCCTTTGTTTCTCTTGCCCTAGGAGATGTATCAGCAAACATATTGCTATGAGAGATGTCTGAGATTTTGCTGCCTAAGGTTTCTTCTAGGATTTTTATGGTTTCAGAACTTACATTTAAGTCTTTTATCCATGTTGAGTTTATTCTTGTGTAATTTGGTGGAATAATTTCATTTTTTTGCATGTACCTGTCCAATTTTCCCAACACCATTTATTGAAGAGACTGTCTTTCCTCCGTTGTATGTTCTTGCCTCCTTTGTCAAATATTAATTGAGCATAATGGCTTGGGTCTATTTCTGGGTTCTCTGTTCTATTCCATTGATCTCTATGTCTGTTCTTGTGCCATTACCATGCTGTTTTGATTACAGTGGCTTTGTAGTATAATTTGATATCTGGTATTGTGATCCCTCCAACTTTGTTTTTCTTTCTCAAGATTGCTGCAGCTATTCAGGAACTTTTTTGTTCCATATAAATTTTTGGAATATTTTTTCTAGACCTGTGAAATAAATATGCCATTGGTATTTTAATAGAAATTGCATTGAGTCTATAGATTTCTTTGGGTAGTATGGACACTTTAATGATGTTGATTCTTCCAATCCATGAGCATGGTATATTCTTCCACTTGTTTATATCTTCCTCTATCTCTTTTTTCAATGTCCTGTAATTTTCAGAGTACTGGTCTTTTACCTCCTTGGTTAAGTTTATTTCTAAGTATCTTAATTTTTTTTTGCAACGGTAAATGGTATTTTTTTTTAGTTTCTATTTCTGAGAGTTCATTATCTGTGTATAAAAGTGCCATTGATTTTGGGGTGTTAATTTTGTATCCTACCACATTGCTGATTTCATTAGTTAAATGTAGTAGTCTTTTGGTGGAGTCTTTAGGGTTCTCCATGTACAATATCATGTCATCCACAAGCAGTAAATGCTTCTGTGCAGCAAAAGAAACCAGCATCAAAATGCAAAGGGAGCCCACTGTATGGGAGAACATATTTGCCAATGACACAACTGATAAAGGGTTAATATCCAAAATATATAAGGAACTCATACAACTTAACAAAAGGAAGACAAACAATCCAATTTAAAAACGGGCAAAGGACCTAAATAGACACTTTTCCAAGGTGGACATACAGATGGCCAAGAGACATATGAAAAAATGCTCAAGGTCACAAATCATCAGAGAGATGCAAATTAAAACCACAATGAGGTATCATCTCACACCTGTCAGAATGGCTACCATCAACAAATCAACAAATGACAAGTGCTGGCAAGGGTGTGAAGAAAAGGGAACCCTGGTACACTGCTGGTGGGAATGCAGACTGCTGCAGCCACTATGAAAAACAGCATGGAATTTCCTCAAAAAATTAGAAATGGAACTGCCATGTGACCCAATGATCCCATTTCTAGAAATATATCCTAAGAAACCCAAAACACCAGTCAGAAAAAATATATGCACCCTTATGTTCATAGCAGCACAATTTACAATAGCTAAGACCTGGAAACAGCCCAAGTGCCCATCAGTAGATGAGTGGATAAAAAAGCTGTGAGACATTCACACCATGGAATACTACGCAGCTGTAAAGAAGAAGAATCTCGTACCCTTTGGGACAGTATGGATGGACCTGGAGAATATTATGCTAAGTGAAATAAGCCAGGCAGCGAAAGACAAATATCACATGATCTCGCTTATACGTGGAATCTAAAGAACTTAATAAACTGATGAACAGAATAGATTCAATGACATGGAAGCATAGATGAGACTGATGAATGTCAGAGGGATAGAGGAGGGTGGGTGGGTGGAGGGGGAGAGAGTAACCAAAGAATTTATGTGCATATATGCACAACCCAAGGACACGGACAATGGTGGGGAGAGGGACTGGGGAGGGGGAAGGAACGGGGTGGAATGGGTCATTGGGGAGAAAAAGGGACATCTGTAATATTTTAAAAAATAATAAAATTTAAAAAAATAAAAAATAAAAAAAATAAAAGCATAGCTTTGATTCAGATCTGGATTCAAAATCTGAACCCCCTCTGCCATGAAATTTGGGTTAGTTACTTAACCTCCAAGACAGTGGCTCTCAACAGGAGGTGATTTTGCCATTCCCCCCCCCCCCCCCCCCCCCCCCCGCAGGGAATATCAGGCAAAGTCTGGAGACATTTTTTAGTTGTCTCAACTGGGGGGAGGGGGAGTGGAGTGCTACTGACATCTAGTGGGTTGAGGTCAAGGATGCTGCTAAACCTGCTACAGTGCACAGGACTGCCCCCTAACAAGGAAGTATCCAGTCCCATATGTCAGTAGTACCAAGGTTGAGAAATCTGCTCCCAGACTTATCTGTAAAATAATTCTAATAATTCCAACATTTCAGAGGTCCTATGAGGATAAAATGATTTAATGTATACCACACACCTGCCATATGATAAGAATGAGAAAAAGAACAAAGTAAGGAGGAATACTAAAATGGAGAGAGGAAGACTCTAAAGGCAAATTTCCCATTGCAATTTTGAATCAAGCATTTATTTGCAAGTCATGGAAAGCCATTGTTTGTTTTGATTGTTGATCACTATATGCCCAGGCACTGGATTTTCTGCAGATCTAAGTAGAATCCTTTAAGGATAAACTAATAGCAGCTAAGATCCTAAAACCATCAGTGTTAGAAAGTTTCACCCCCATGTAAAGAAAAAGGAAACTTGGAAGAGTTGTGGGAGGCCAGGTATACCAAAATCCAACAAAATGGTGGGGTCTGTATTTAATGCTCAGGTTGGGGGAAGAGGTGGTGCCTCTGGTTCTTTTTTCCCTTTATTGTAATAGTTGCAAAATATTATAAATCCAAATCTAAGAGGAAAAAAACTGAAATCATTTGTTGGTTAAATCAATGCGCTTCAATTTTTATTTAAATATTTATTTTTAAAATCTTTATGTAAGAGTCCATGTTCATTTTAGGGGTCAAAACACATGTGACAAAAAAGAGAAAAAATAAAATATAATCTGACTATTCAAAAGAAATTGAAGTCCTGGCCAGGAAGCTCAGTGGTTAGAGATTTGCCCAGTGCACTGAAAGGTCTGGGGTTCTATTCCTGGTCAAGGACATGTACTTGGGTTTTAGGTTCCACCCAGGACCTGATTGGGGCGCATGCAGGAGGCAACCAATTGATGTGTCTCTCTCGCTCTCTCCTCTTTCTCTCTCCCCCCCTCCTTCCTTCACTCTCAACAACAGAAAGTTCAGAGGTAGGGTGGGCTCGACAGTGTCACCAAGATGCCAGGTTCTTTCTGTCTCTCTCCTCTGCTATTTTTGGTGGCTTCATCTGCAAGCTTGCTCCCCTGCATGTTCTTTCAGCCTAATTGCATCAACTTGTGTCATGTACTTTCCATGACCAATAACAGTCACTCCTACTCACTGATAAACTGGGACTGGTTAGCACACAGAGCCCAGAGATGGGGTCACCTTTTTCTGAAGTGCACAGCTATGTGGAAAGATGGGCACCTAAACCTGGTAGGAATTCTGTCAGGGAAGAGGGAAAGAGAATGTGTGGTTAGATAAGCAAATGCACCATTCACTGCAGCATATCTCTCTGGCTACCAACATGCCTATCCCCTTTCCATTCTATTGATTTTAAACAGCATTCATAGCTTTATAAAATGTACTTAGTCTCTTTCTAAAGGGAAGCAATGGAGAGTCTTTCAATTATTGAGTCCATTGTTAAGTCCTGGGTCTCTGGGTGGTGCAGGGTCCTCTCCAATCTATTGTGATCATGTTTCCTTTTAATTTATTTAAGAGGAAAAGCAATTTTCTGTAATTTTCTTCCAAAGTAAGCTCTTTGTTTTTCTTATGCACTTTGAGCTCCTTCCCTCCTCTTCCTTTTTTTAGGGTGGGGTAGTGGGACAGAATTACTGCACTGACCCCAACCTGGGTTTCTTCTTGCTTAGTCATTTTGAAATAGTGACAGTTCTACACAGGCCTGCTGTTCTCCCCAAAATATATCCATGTGGTCTCTGCAAATCTCCATGTTTACCTGAGCATGATTTGCATCTTCCCTATGAAACGTGACTAAGCTGGAGCTTTGGATCAGCATTATTTATATGTGTTGGTCCCAAAGTTGCCTGAAAAGAGTGAGGAGGGGAGTGGTTCTAGGAGCTGCCAAAGCTGGGGACTATTTTCATACCCATTTTTTATTTCATTGAAACCCTTGACTAGAGGCCCAGTCCAATGAATAGAGAGTCTATGCTGTCCCATGGATGGCAAAACTTGAGTTAAAGCCCAGCCGGGCAATGTGGATGCCTTGCCTGGTGTGACCAAGAGCACTGTCTTCCACCCAGCTTGCTCTGTGAGCAGCTACTGGCTCCTCAGAGACCACTGCATCTAGAAATTTATTTCTGGACTCTCCCGTCAATACAGCCTTCAACTGATGCTTGGTTTCACAGTGAGGAAAAAGTGTCCCGGTGGAACATTTCAGACCTTTTCTCATTTCAGATCCTTTGCCATATTGCGCAACACTTTCAGCACCTTCTCTTTCCACCAGACCATGTGCTGACCCAGATAAATGAATCCCCATATCCAGCAACATGATTGGCCAGTCTCCTAAGGGTGTTCATTATCCTCATTTCCACTCTTTTTCTGCACCCTCTCATGGTTCTCGACTCCTCCAAGCTTCTCACAATGTACTTTCTACTTCCTCTCTTTCATTTTCAGCTGTTTTTATTCACACACCTCTGAGGTTTCGGGATCGATTGCTGCCAAGACTATTGTTTGTGAAGATCAATGAGAGAGAAGTAACAGTCATCTGCTTCTTAGCACCCTACTACTTCCTCAAAATAAGATTATCACATGCACTCTCTCACAGATGCTGAAACCCTAATGTATCATGGTCAGAAAGCAAAACCCCCAAATTTTGTGTTTATCAAACTCTGAACACCACCAGTATGTAAACCTTCAAAAATGCTTGTTAAAATCTAAATTCCTTCACCTCGGGTTTACTAGATAAAAATCTCTAGGGCACAGGCACCAGGAAACTGTTTTATTGAGCTCTCTAATGATCTGGTACTCATTAGGATGCGAAGATTTCTTCTTTTTTTTTTTTAAAAAAATATATCTTTACTGATTGCAGAGAGAGGGAGGGAGAGGGAGAGAGAGAGATAGAAACACCAATGATCATCTGCTGCCTCCTGCACGGCCCCCACTGGGGATCCAGCCCACAACCCGGGCACATGCCCTGACCGGGAATTGAACCGCAATCTCCTGGATCCTAGGTCAATGCTCAACTGCTGAGCCACACTGGCCGGGCAATAAAAATTTCTTTAACTTATGAAAATTCTCACATCAAAGCTGAACTCTGTGTAAGCTGACACTGCAACTCCCTTTCTATCAGGACTTTTTAGTAAAAATATTTTCATCGTGTTTCTAGGTTGATGGTGGCACTGACACAATCTACACAAATCCAGAGAACCTAGTGTGGTAGAGATTACAAGAAGCACACCTCGTGCTCTTCTTCATCACAGGTTTTTACTGTTAGGTTAGGGTCACACTAGTTTTGGCCACTGGGTTGTGAAAGGATTTTGTTGGATCCTTCACCCTGTGCCTTTGGAACCATGTGCTAAGATGACAATATCACAAGATAGGGGAGCCAATGTCAGCTTGAGTTTCTGGTGATCTGTGGAGCAAAAACCCCTGTCAACCTTCAATAGATGTGTGACATGAGCTAGAAATAAGTCACTGCAGTGTAACCTAGTTGTATTTGAGCTAATACAAAATGCTTATTTCTTGCTCATGCATCAGTGAACCTGAGTGTCTTATGTTCATTTAAAATTAAGTTATAACAAGATGTCTCTGCTTCCATAGATCTGAGCTTTTTAGAATACTGACCTCCTAAAATCAAATCCTATCTTTATAACTAGTTTTACCATACCCGAATTTGTGCAAATGAGAGAAAAACCCTTCTGTGGTAAAAGAAGGGATTTAGGAAACTTAATGACTTGGCAAAAGTAAATGAGGTAAAATGTCACAGTCAGTGGTTAACCTGGAGAAAGAACACAGAGCTTGCTCTGCAACCTGGTTTGCTAACCCACTTTTTGCTTATTCACATCCCTATCATTAACCATGACGGGAAAACTCACCTTTCTCTTAAACCCGAAATGCATATGTATAATTACTGTATAACCATGTATACTATAATATGTATTATAGTAAATACAATATAATATAATAAATATAATATATAATATGATATGATATATGATTATAATATAATATAATATAATATAATATAATATAATATAATATAATATAATATAAATTAAACTGGTAATTATTATTTACTTTTACTTGAAAATTACCTTTTAGAAATAAAGGCTTAACAATATAGAAAAGTGAACCTGGAGCATAAGGGGTTAGATCAGTTGTATAGTGCGAGCCTCTCATGTACTCAAGTGAGATGGGATGTAAGAGAACAACCCTGGTCATTTGAGTCCCAATTCATTGCCAGTAATTTTTAAATTTTTCAGTTGTTACTTAGTCTAACTCCTCTCTTCTCATCCATGGCAGAAGAGTCGAAAACACCCATTAGCAAACTTCTCTAAGATAAAACAGCACCTCCCAGCTGTCCCCACTCCCTCAACAAAAACAAAAGAAAAAAAATCTCCCAACCTACAGGCACCTGTGCCTGTATAGTAATGAGAGGGAGGAAGAGAAATTATGCAATTACTAAGCATGAGGTAACCTTTGGGGGAAGAACGGTTGGTGCCCACCAAAAATGAAAATAGAATGATCAACCCCTTTACTCCACTGCAGAAAGCAAGTGGGAGGGGAGGAGAAGGAGAAGTTAGAGGGAGGGTAGGAATTTTTTTAAAAAGAATGATCTGGGGAAAGTATGAATAGCAGAAAGCCTCTGATACATAGAAATCTTAGTGGGTAAAAACTGGCTGTAATTTATGTATAACTCCTTTCATAAATTCTGTTGTCTTCTGAAGGAGGTATAACCACGGGCATGTCAAGTAACAAAACAATAAAAAGCAAGAGAGAAGGTGCGGATCCTCCCCGCCACACACTTATTTATGCATTCATTGGTTGACCCTTGTATGTGTCCTGACTGGAAGTTGAACCCCCAACCTTGGGGTATTAGGACAACACTGTAACCAACTGAGCTACCCAGCCAGAGCTGATTTTTTTTAAGTTTATTCTCTTGCTGATTTGTTTCCCCAGAAAGCAACCATAACTGTTTAAAATTGAGAAATAGCTACAACTCTTCTGTAATATATTCTGGGGAAAGAAAAAGAAGAGGAAGGAAAACATATATAATATTACAAAAAAGCCTGTGTAGTGGTAGATTAAATTAGAGACTGTTTGCTCCCTCATCAGAAGGGTAAATAAATGTAGGAAGACATCGATGAATAATCAGAGAGAAAAAAATAAAATTCTCATTATACATAGGGCAAATTAAACTACTTAAGAGAACTTGTTCAAAGTGTGCATGTTAAATAAGAAAAAACAAATAAACCAAAAGAGAAAAAAGAAGGAGGGGGAGGAGGGGGAGGGGGAAGAGAAAAGCATGTATGTTAGCATATTACTTTGGAAAGAAGTTGAAAACATTGTCTTTTGAGTGTTGTTTATTTGATTATGATCTGGCACAAAATTTAAGGGCCTTAGTAAAACACCTGGCGGTTGCATCTGCTGGCAGTGCGTATCATCAGCCACACCCCTCCTAGGACCTCCTAGGCCTGTGACCGCCCCATTCCATTCTGCGCCTGAGAGGCCCAGGGTGTTAATGCATGGAGATCACAGGGGTAGGTATTAAGGAGCCTCTTGAATATGTTCTCTATATACCTCTAGCAGTTCAACAAAAATGCAGATCACAAATTTTGTATATTGTGTGGCTACAACTTTAAATGCAGTCCTTGAGATGATGCAAGCACTCTGGAGGCCTGGGGACCCAAAGGTCCCTGACCCAATGTGGGTTCTTTGCCATGTTGTTTCAATGATGGCGGTGTGGGGTGTGTCCTTTAGCATGCTAATGAATTACAATGTATGTATAATGAATGAGGCTAGGAGTTACACAAGGTGAAATTAGTCACAACGTTGGACTGAGCAGGTCTTTGGCCAGTTCTTAGCCATATATCTGTTGGGGGTGTGTCTTACTTCTCCCTGATAGCACTGTAGCCTTTATCAGTTGGAGCTGCCTTGCCACATACCCTCATAGGTGCTTATATACAGGGTGTCCTCCAAAAATATATATACACACTTTGAATAATTATAAAGGCAGTGTTTATTAAAACACATTTCATTTTCAAAATTGAGTTTCAGCTGTTAAAGTGTGTGTGTATATGTACTTTCCCCCCCTATCCTCACCTGAGGATGTGTTTGTGAAGAGGAAGGGAGAGAGAGAAAGAGAGAAACATCAATTGGTTGCCTTCCGTTCATGCCCCCAACAGATTGAGCCCTCAGACTAGGTATGTGCCCTACTGGAAATCGAGCCTGCAGCCTTTTGGTGTACAGGAGGATGCTCCAACCAACTGAGCCGCCTGGCCAGGGCGTAGGTACTTATATTTGACTTGAAATAATTAAAGGTCAAATTTTCTTTCTAAAAGAACCATAACTCATTGAGACTGGATGAAACATTTTATATGTATGCTAATCTCTTTATCAGTATTTTATTCTCTGTAGTAAAACAATTAAGATTTCAAGTCCTACATGTGTAAATAAATAAAAGCTAAGCACTAAGTGACAACATGAGGATAAATACTTGTCCTTGCCTTCTAAGTCAGTCTTACCATGAAGTCCACCCACTGAAGCAGTTTGTGACAAGTACTTTGTCATAGTAGTTTGTGTATTTTTCTCTCTTTATACTTGTTATGTCTATTTTGGAATGGAAGCCTCTACAGGGTGTGGTGGTTTTAAAAATATATCCACAAATTCTTTGTTTCTCCTTTCAAGAGGTGGGGTTTAATTCATCTCTCCTTGGGTATGGGTTGGATCTAGTCACTCACTTCTAGGCAATAGGATGTGGCAGAAATCATGTCACTTCTTTTTATAAAAAAAATTGTGGTGAAATATATATAACATTGACCATTTTAACCATTTTTCAGTGTACAGTTTAGCCTTATGAGAGACCCAACCCAGAATCCCCCAGCTACATTGTTTCCAGGTTTTGAACTCCTAGAAACCTGTCTTTTTTTTTTTTAATTTGAGAGAGAGAGAAACATCGATGTGAAACATCGCTCAGTTGCCTCCTACATGTGCTCAAATCAGATATCGAGCCTGCAACCTGGGTATGTGCCCTGGCGGGGAATCGAACCCACCACCTTTTGGTGTATGGGACGATGCTCCAACCAACTGAGCCACACCGGCCAGGACAGAAACATGTCATTTTTCATTGAACAGTTCAGTTCAGTGACGTTTACATTGCTGTGCAACCATCACCATCATCCACCTCCAGAACTTTTTAATCATCCCAAACTGAAATTATACCCTGCCCCAAGCCTCTTGCAGCCACCATTTTACTTTCTCTATGATTATTCTAGTTACCTCCTCTTAGTGGAATCATACAGTATTTGTTGTTTTATAACTGGCTTATTTCACTTAGTATAATATCCTCAAGGTTCCTCCATGTTGCAGCATGTTTAAGGTTGAATAATATTCCATTGCATGTATATATACCTTATTTATCTATTCATCCGCTGATGGACACTTGGGCTGCTTTCACTTTTGGGCTATTGTGAGTAATGCTGCTAGGAACATGGGCATATATGTCCCTACTGTCAATTCTTTTGGGGTATATACTTATGAGTGGAATTGCTGGTTTATAAGGTAATTCACTGCTTAATCATTTACAGGAAGGACTGTGAGTACCCACTCTTGAGTAGTTGCCCTCATCCTTTCCATAGCATTGTTTTATTTTCTTTACCACAAATGTCATCTGAAATTATCTTTTATTCTTTTACTTATCTTTTACTTATTTACCTGGTCTCTCCCACCAGAATGTTAGATCCAGAGAAGCAGAGCCTTCTGCTGTCTTAGTCACTTTATTCCCAGTTCCTGGCCCACAGTAAGCACTAGGTGAATAGTGATTGGATTCCGGCATGAGTGGGACGAAACTTGGCATACTGAGTGCCTGCTGCGCAGGAAGCAAGGCCACAGTGGTGAAGTGTGATGCCAGGAGATTGGCAGAGGCCAATCGGAGACCCCTAAAATGATTTTGGATATATCTCCATTTTGCTCTCTCTGAGTGGAATTCCTTCGCTTCACCTCTCTTCACTGTCTGACTAACTCCTTCATTCTTCAATTCCCACTTTAAATGTCTGTCTGCCTGCCTGCCTGCCTGCCTGCCGAGCAGAACTAGATGTGTCCTTATCTGGCCTCCCAAATCAATTCATATCTCAGTTTTAAGGCTTGTATAGTATCATTAGTCTCTGTTCCCAAGCTTATATCACCCATAGACTTGAGATTCTTGAGGGCGAGGCTTTTATCTGACCTCTCTTATTTTAGGGCCCACCACACTGCTCGTTATAGAGTGGGAGTTCAGTGAACTTTATGGTGTGGATGAGTGGATAGATAATGAGGGGAATAACATGTCCCTCAGGGCTCTGTCCACCCATAGCTAAGCTTTAAGGCATTGCTATGGTTTCTAGGTTGGACAGCCCCCTCTCTAAGTTTATTCTAGGACACCTAGAGCAAGAACTGGCCTGCCCACTTCTGTCCTGTTGGATCTTCCAGTAGCTCTTCCAATCTATAGGGCTTTGCTCTAGAGGTTTTAAGTTATTTAGAACTGAAATACTTTTCTATATGTTTCGGCCAACTGAATTAATTGATTAATATAATTCACATAAATGTTTTCATTATTACGTCTTTCCTCTTCTAATGAATGATATTTGGTATTAAATTCAGAAATTATGTTTGGTTCTAAATTATACATGGAAAATAAAATAATTACATAATGATTTAGCCCAGGGTCTCTGAGAAGCAGAATCTAAGAAAGGATTAGATATACAAGAGATATATTGGGGAAAACACCTGTGAGGGATAACGGGGAGGGAGCAGGAGGCAGGGAATGCCCTCAGATCACATAGCAGGTGTGATACCTGTGAAGAAGAGAGGGAGGGTGGGAAGGAAGGAGAGATGGAGTGGGAAGGGAGGCAAGGAGAGTGAGAGGGAGGAAAAGAGGAAGAAAGGAATGGAGGAAAGCCGTAGACTGGTATGTAGTTCTAAGAATATTTCAACAAGTTCAAAAGTGAGTCCTTGAACCAAAGTTACCCATCAAAGGAGTCCCTGCCTCCCAGAAATGGGCTTCCTTGGTATCCCTGCCAAGCTCAGTGATTGGCCAAAGAAGCTCGTCGAAATTGTGGTCTCCCTGCTAATATACCAGCAAGTAGGGCTGGAGGTGAATTAGGCTTCCCGCAGCAGAAGATCTGAGACGCATACTTCATTGGCTGCAGTTGCACAATTTAGGCTTAGCTATCCCTGATTTCACCTGAAACAGTTATATGATCCAAGGCATGTTTGGGGTTTAGGCCTTAACCATTCATGTGGACCCCCTTGTCAGCTGTACTTCACTTTGAGCAGGGAATTGTAATTAGAGCATCCTAAACGAAGATTGCAAAAGGGATCCAAGTCTTGCTGAAAATGTTAAGCTATAGCTCTGCAGCAAAATAACTCTACTTTCATTTCAAAATACAGTACATGCAGCCCTGGCTGGCATGGCTAAGTGGTTAGAGCATTGGCTCTTGCACCGAAGGGTCTGAGGTTTGATTCCTGGTTAAGGGCACATATCTGGGTTGCAGGTTCAATCTCCCTGCCCCATCAGGGCATGTGCGGAAGGCAACCAGTTGATCTGTCTCTCTCGCATCAATGTTTCTCTTTCTCTCTTCTCTCTCTCTGCCCCACCCCCACCCTCCTTTCCACTCTGAAAATCAATGAAAAAAATATCTTTGGGTGAGGATTAAAAAAAAAATTAAATTAAAAAAAAGGTCAAAACTTATGCCAGGCCAGTGTTGCTCAGTGGTTGAGCGCTGACCCATGAACCAAGAGGTCACTGGATAGATTTCAGGTAAGGGCACATGCTGGGGTTGTGGGCTCAACCCCAGTAGGGGGCGTGCAGGAGGCAGCTGATGGATGTTTCTCTCTCATAGATGTTTCTATCTCTCTATCCCTCTCCCTTCCTCTCTCTCTAAAATCAATAAAAACATATTAAAAAAATTTTAAAAATACAGTACATACATTGCTTTCCTTCTACCTCAGAAAGACACTGATTTGTGATGTGGGGTGTTGGATGCCTAGTTGACTCCCTAAATCTAGTGGCTGTTACTCCAAAGCCTTACTTACTTTTATAAACTGGTTTATAGACCAAGAAAGTTCCAAATTTGCTTTTGCTGTCAAATGAGAAGGTCCCCTTAAGGTCGTTCATCTTTGCCACCATTCCTCGGTTTGCTAGAATATCTCCTTTCAGGAACTCTGATGCCTTCACTAATGCTGACATCAACTAGACAAAGAGAACTGGCTTTTGCCCCTGTAAGATGATTATTTAGAAAGCCAGTGTTCTTAAGAGGGATTCTTCACAGAGCCCCCTCTTCCAGATCTCTCATTTGGGGAACCTTGTGAAAATGTCAGGATAGATAGTGGTATGAACTAGTATAGACAAGCACAGACTATGGAGGTCATGAATCCTAGCTCTACCACAGTGCTGTCAGCAAAAGCAGATGACTGGTGGATGTCCAAATCCCAAGCCATTAAAAAAGCTCCAGAGGAAAGGGAGGTCTAAGGGTAGCTATTGGATACTTAGTCACAGAATAGTGACATTTAGAGGAGCAATTCATTCACTGGATGGAATTGGGTAAGTGGAGGAGAATCCACTTCACAGGAGGTAAAAGCAGAGAAGCACAGGGAGAAAAGTTGCAATCAACTTTCTGACCCACTGCAGTAGAAGGCAAGGATGCAGGCGCAGAAGTATAAATGAGAAATTAATTTCCTGGACATACTAAGGTGCAAGGATCAGATCCTATCATTAGCTATAGCCTCATCCAATGTTGGGCTGATGATTTGCTGAGCTCGGGTTCCTTATCCACCATATATAGAGGATCTGAATTACTCCAGAGTCTGAGCTGGAACTTTCCTACTTTACAGATAGGGAATATGCAGCTCTAGATGCAAACTCCTAGGGCTCAGAATTAGGGACACCATAACCTCAAGAAGCTAGAAGTACAAATCTATGTGTTCATGCTATAATATGGTAACTTCTATAACAACACTATATAATAGAAAATTAGTTTAAAAGCTTATAGGATCAATCCAAGAGGACTAATTAAATAGTAGGGAGAAAGAAGAGAGGTAAAAGAGAGGAGAAAAGAGAGAAAAAGAGAGAATAGAGGTAGTAACCAAACAAATAATAGGGAAAATCTCCCCAAGCTAAGAATGATATTCCAAGCAGAATAAATTTTTACAAGACTGATATTTAGCCACATCCTACTGAAATTTTATAAGAATGACAAAGAGCTCTAGAAGCTTTTGACATAAAGAAAACAAAATAAATAGTGGGTTAGAGGACATAGAACCCATGCTTTCAAAGTTCTGAGAGTGACTTTGTATTCAATTTGTATTGTTCTCATCATCACATACATTTCAGTTCTCGGGGCTACCTTCTGGTAAGCTTGTCATTCATAAAACTTTCTATATTTTCACATATATATATTTTCCAAGCTGAAAAGCTGGACCGGCTTTTAAATTTATTAACTTTCTGGCCAAGAAGATTCTTTAAACATAGAAACATACCCATTAAAACTAAGAGTTTGACATTGATTATTGTAAAATCATGTGACTGTATTTTTCTTCATTTCCAACAACTCTGATTGAATGGAATATGGATATATTCCTTACAAATCATTTGTTTCATTGGTAGAAACCATTCCAAACTGGCAAGATAAAGGAGACATACAGGCTCACTTTGTGCTAATTATAGATTTTAAACAAAGGCCCTAGGCACTACTGAACACATAAAACTCATGCAATGGCAAAATACAAACATTCAACACCTTAAGTAATTTTTCTCCCACTAATGTTCAGAGCAAAGCTTAACAGTGAAATAAGGGAATTTCTCAAAAGAAAGGAAGAAAAAGAGGGAGGAAGAAAGGAAAAGAGAGAAGAAGAGGGGGGAAGGGAGAAAGAAAAAAACGGGGAAAAGATAAGAAAGGATAAATCAGGAGAATTATGTGCTGAAGCAGCAGCTGTCTCGAAAAGGCATTTGCTGGTTTCTGTATACTAGAGGAGTACAACAGCCAAAGGATAGACCCATGCATGGTGGAAAGTGAGGTTAGAGACCCCACATAAAGTGAAAACCCTGAAAGGAGACCCCCCAATGGCAGAGCTAGAAAATTTTCCATCTCTAGGTAAAAAATATGTGTACACTAAACAATTATTTGTTGTTTTCCTGAAGTTCAAATGTAACTGTTATCATATATTTTTATTTGTTAAATTTGGCAACCCTAGTCCCTGAGTAAGATAGTAATAAAACTTTTAGCATTGGCTCTGGTTGGAGGTAGGTGGGTAGGAAAAGTTTTCCTGAGACTTCCTAACAACAAGGTGGTCTTCCTGTGTTTTAAGGCATGAATTCATACTACCTATGTGTCCCTACATACCTGGGAGAAACAAATGTGAGTCTATTCTGGAGGAACCCAACTTAAACACAGACTTCAAAGAATAACAACTGATAAATTTACAACAAACATTAATTCACAATCAGAAAGCAGAAAACATGTGAAGAAACAAGCCACCACGAGTGAGAGTCAGCAGAAGTAATAAATAATAGAATCATAGTTGCAAAGACTAAAGGTGTACAAGTAAGCTGAATTTGCTTAAATAAATAAAAGTGGGGCCTGGCCCGGCGTGGCTCAGTGGTTGAGTGTTGACGTAGGATCCAGGCAATCGGGGTTTGATTCCCGGTCAGGGCACATGCCTGGGTTGTGGGCTCGATCAATGACTCATCATTGATGTTTCTCTCTCTCTCTCTCTCTCTCCCCCTCTCCTTTCCTCTCTCTGAAATCAATAAAGATATATTTTAAATAAATAAATAAATAAATAAATAAATAAATAAATAAATAAATAAACAAACAAACAAATAAATAAAATAAAAGTGGGTACGAGGTGTATGATGAAAAAAAAAAGGAGACCATAAAAAAATAACCAGACATGGGAGCATTTGAGATCTTGCTCCCTGGTATATGTCCTCAGCTTTGCTTAAATAAACTCTAATAAATTTGTTTTTAAGTAAAGAAAAGAAAATAACCAGACATTTAAAAAAAGTATTATACAGAACTTCTAAAAATGAAAATTTTAATAAATAAAATTAGAGATACAATGGATTGGCTATGCAGTAGACACAGTTAAAGAGAGATAATGGAATAGAAAATGTGAAAATGAGATTAAATGACATGGAATAGAGTAAGAAGGAGAATGGGGGTGCCCTGGCCAGGTCGTTCAGTTGGTTAGAGCATTGTCCCAGTACACCAAGGTAGCAAGTTTGATCCTTGGTCAAGGAACATACTAGAATCAAACAATGAGTGCATAAATAAGTGGAACAATGATTCTCTCTCTCTTCTCCCTTCCTCTTTCTCTAAAATCAATAAATAAAAATTAAAAAACAGAACAGGCCCAGCTGGGAGCGGCTCAGCAGTTGAGCGTCAACCTAGGATCCAGGAGATCGTGGTTCGCTTCCCGGTCAGGGCACATGCCCAGGTTGTGGGCTCCATCCCCAGTCAGGGGCGTGCAGGAGGCAGCGGAGCAATGATGACTCTCTCATCATTAATGTTTCAACTCTCTCTCTCTCCCTCTCTTCCTCTCTCTGAAATCAATAAAGATATATTAAAAGAGAGAGAGAGAGAGAGAACAGGGCAAGAAAATATGTAAAGATATAATGGCTAAGAATTTTCCAGAATTAAAGACTCAAATATCAATTTCAAGAAGAAATCAAATGAAAAAAGGCAAAAACAGATTCTCCTGGATTATCCTTCCTTTCTGAGGATCCCAGGATACTGTACTCATCTGGAGTAAATAAGATTTTTTTGTAACAGCTAATAAGTCCCTAAACACCATTAACAATTAGTTTCACTAAATAAATGTAGTTTAGTTTTTGCTTTTTAGTCCATATTTTATTTTAAGCTGATTTTGGTTAATGGTTATCTAAAAAGATTTTTAGTTGTATCATATCTTCCAACTTATGTAAATATTATATATATAGACTTAGATTGCAAATACATTTTAATACAGGGCAAGTTCCCCTGTTAGCACTTACTCAGATAAGGAGAAGAGTTCTGTGTTTCTTTTAACTTATTGATTGCAGTGTTCATGTAAAGATTAGGAATAGTAATTTTATAGTTTTAGCTATCTACTCATTCTTCAAGGGAAAATTATTTTCCACTTGCATCCGATAGGGGTGATGATGATGAGTTATAGTGGCAAGCACCAGAACAGGAGTCAGCAAGCTTTTCTTTTTCTGTAAAAGGCCAGATAGTATTTTATACTTTGTAAGTCAGATGCTCTTTGTCTCAACTACTCAGCTTTGCTGTTGTAAGTATTAAAAGAGCTATAGACAATATGTAAATAAATAAAACTTTATTTTAAAAAAAAACAACAAAAACAGGTCAGGATTTGACCCTATGGCTATAGTTTGCTGGCCCTTGGATTAAATTACAGTCGTATCTTAGAGATAATGGAGGTTTGATTTCAGACCATCACAACAAAGCCAGTATCACAATAAAGTGAATCATAATCTTTTTGCTGGTGGAGGGCCTTGTCTTCAGTTTGTAAAAAATACAACATTTGTGAAGCGCAAAAAAGCAAAGCACAATAAAACAAGGCATGCCTGTATTGAGGATGTTTGAATTCCAGTGAATTATTTAATTGTAGCTAGGTGTACTTTTTAATTTTTACTTTCAATGATATTTTCCAAAATGTATAATAAGTTACTATAAAAATAAAGATATATTGGATTTAATTTAAAAAAAACATTCATTCCCCATATCATTCATGTTTGCTAAAGCCTTGTAATGACATTTTCTGTTTGAACAATAATAATTGATATCTACCCTTCAGTGATGGTGTTAGTTTTTGCTATATTACAAATCAAACCCAAAATGTAGCGACTTAAAGAAGAGTTATATTGTTGACCCACAATTTTGTGGGTCAGCAATTTGAGTCTGCTTTCGCTCTGTATGGCATTAGGCTGGATTGTCTGGGTTCTCTCTTCAGGTGTTATTCCATCCTCTTAGAGACTAACCTAGAGTTTTTCTGAGTAGGAGTGGGTAGAGACCCCAGCAGCAAAAGAGCGCAAGAACATTGTGCATAGGTGCTTTTCAAGCCTTTGCTTTTATTGTAGTTGTTAATGTTCCTTTGGCCAAAGCAAGTCACATAGTCAAGTTCAGATTTAAGGAGAAAATGGACTCTGCCCCCTGATGGGCAGAGCATACAATAGAAAGAATTGATAGCCATTTTTGCTATGAACAAGATAGTGGAGTAGCTACCAAACAGAGAGAGAGGAAAATGAGCAGGGGGCAGTTCATACAGTAGGTTCCAGAGCTGAGTGGGGTTCATTCATTACTAAACCTTGACTGAGGACTCAGATAGTCAGCCTGCGGAGCTCACGCTCTGCTCCTGGGATGCCCTTGGGATTTTGTCCTGTGTATTTTCTCACTTCAGATCCATTTCATTGTCAGCCATTTAGGATGTATAAACTGTAGTCCAGGCAAATCCTTAGGTACAAAGTATGTACAAAGGTGGTGAATACATAGGTGTGTTGCTAAAGCCATTTAACTCATGTTCCCACACAGAGCTGTCTTTTAAACTGTTTTCAGTTTCTATTCTAGTCCACTTATTCCCAGTGCAAGGCAAAACTAGCGTTGTTAGTTAATTAGTTCATTCAGATATACTCTCACTGCTACTAAGATTTAAAGCAGCTGCTAAATTTCTTTTTCTCAGTTCCCTTGGGAACTAGGGAAGTACATTCCTTTCTATCTGAGCCCTAATTCTGGCCTCTCAGTCCAAGTAAAAAATTCACTCTTGATAGCCAAATAAACCCCTACCCAGCTTAACACTGAATCTTAAAGCCTGTACTTAACTCCAGTTCCCTTTTTCTGGGAATATAGAGCCAGGCTTATCTCCTCTAACTTGTTCCTTCTTTAAAGCTCTTCCATCCATGCAGAAAAAAATGATTTTTCTAAAGGCTTAAAGTATTTTGATTCTTTTCAACTTTCACCAGGCTGTCTCAGTGACACAAAGTTCATATTCTGATTTTCTTAGAAACCATTGTCTTCTGCTTTAAACATTATTATATGCCTTCTACCCAATGACCAGGATATATTTTCAAATCCATATTGATTTTCAAATGGAACTTTCAAAGTCTACAGCTCTCCTTTTCTATCTTTTTTTTAAAAAAATGTTTTTATTGAATTTTAGAGAGAGAGGAAGGGAGAGGGAGAAAGAGAGCAAGAAACATCAATTGGTTGTCTCTTGGTTGTCTCCTGTACGCACTCCAACTGGGGATCGGACCCACAACTCGGGTATGTGCCCTGACCAGGAATTGAACCAGCGGCCTTTTGGTACACTAGACGATGCCCTGTTGAGCCACACTGCCCAGGGCAGTAAATACCAAAATTTTTATCAAAAAATTCTCCTTTACATTTTTGCTATTGTGTAACAAAAGTGCATACTATATATTTTCAAAAAAATACATACTATAAAATGAAGCCTATGTTGACCTATTTTTATTGTTCCTCGAGTCTTACTCCTGATAGTAATTCCTTTTTTAAAAGTTTCCATGCTTGCTATTTCTGACAGAAAAAAATATTCATTTACAAAATACAGCAAAACTTGGCTGCAGATAAGATACACTGTTAATATGGAAAAGGAGTTCACAGGGTGACTACTCAAGAAAGGAACAAGAAATACGCTCTTTTGAGAAAACAGAGCAGGAAGATTGTATCACACTCAGGTTTTTCTTATCTGTTTCTTCCTACTCTTGACATTATCACAATCTTGAGAATTGTAGACAAAAATCTAGGAGAATACTACTCCTAGACTTTGCATATTTGTCTAATACAGCTGTTCATCTTCAAAGTAGACTATAGCTTAGAAGCTTGTGAACTTTTCAGGACTTCAGTAACCAGTGATTATGTTGCTGCAAATTGTTGGTCAAGATGCCAGCATCCCTTTTGCTGAAGTCAGTGATTTCAACCTTTTTCATCTCGGGGCACACATAAACTAATTACTAAAATTCTGCAGCACACCAAAAATTATATTTTTGGCTGATCTGACAAAATAATAGGTATAATTTTTATTCATTAGCACTGGATGGTTATTGTGTGTTGGCTCTTGTCATTTTTTTATTTAACAATATAAGGGAAAAGAGGTCAGTTCCCCTGACTAAACAGTCAGGTATTGCATGTTTTAAAAATTCTTGCGGCACACTGGTTGAAAACTGCTGGCTTAAGCTCATCAAAGAAAAAACAGAAAACCAAACAACTACCCAATCACAGATTCTGTTTTAGCTGAAAGAAAATGTGATGGATGGTCACAAAGTAATTCTCAACAGATATGCTTTGGTAAATTTCCTAGTGGGTCACAGGCAGGTGGTAGGGGAGTCTGACTTACTGGGCTGCCCAAGAAGTTGACTCCCTTTTCTTTTGGGACAGCTTTGATTATTGAAGAAGAAAAGGCTGGAACAGGTTCCTGGTCACAGTTGTCATGTCTGTCTACCAGGCTTCTGCCCAAGCCCACCAGGGCTGCTGCTGCTAGCCCATAGCTTTCTGGAGCTCCTGGTTTGATAATGCAGGGAAATTGTACTTGGTAGGAACTGGTTCTCCTGGCTTTCTGGGATCTGAATGAGCCCTGAATTCCTGTACAGAGCTTTGCGTAGTGTTTTACCCTAGTACAGAGAACTCACTGCGACTGGTGCAAGTAATGGGGAAAAGAAGAGAAGAGTGATGAGGGAATATGTGTCAGCACAAAGAGTGAGGCTGCGGGAGGAAGCTGCCAAAGGCCTGCACCCATGTTTCTTACTATATTCTCCTTTCCTTTTCCTCTTTTCCTCCCTTATTTCTTTTTTCTATCTAACTCTTGCTTTTGTTATCATTCACAATTCTTTTTGTTCCTTTTTGTACTTCCTTTGGTATAATCAATCATACTTTTTATTTTTTAAATATTTTTAAGTGATTTGAGAGAGAGAGGAAGGGAGCGGGGAGAGAGAGAGAGAGATGTAAGAGAGAAGCATCCATTGGCTGCCTCCTGCATGCACCCTGTATCAGGATTGAGGACTGAACCCGCAACCTGAGTATGTGCCCTGACCAGGAATCAAACCAGCTACCTTTTGGTGCCCTGGGCAACGCTTAACCAGCTGAGCCACACTGGCTAGCACATCAACCATATTCTTTTTAAAGACCTATCTACTCAGTTTTTCTTTCTCTGATAAATACTAGAATAGAAACAGCAATTAAGAGATAAGTAGTATTTCTAAATTAATATTATTTTATATATTTAATTTGCATTTTAATTTAGCACATGTAACTAAGAAATTTGACTGACATTTGACTTTTTGATTTCCTTTTCTAAAAGTTTACTCATAGCCCGGCCGGGCATGGCTCAGCAGTTGAGCATTGACATAGGATCCAGGAGATCAGGGTTCGATTCCCTGTCTGGGCACATGCCCGGGTTGCAGGCTAGGCAGCCAATCAATGACTCTCTCATCATTGATGTTTCTATCTCTCTCTCTCCCCCTCCTTTCCTCTCTCTGAAATCAATAAAGATATATTTTAAAAAAATTAAAAAAAATAAAAGTTTACTCACAAAGAGCCTTGTGTTGATTGTCAGTGACATGTGGAAAGGCCAATGATAATGGGCAGTTACTATTGCTTGGCTGGCCTACTGGCATCTCAACCTCATTTTTGAGAACCCTTCATGGTATGCGATTTTTGGAGAAAGTGGCTGCTTTCCCTTATGGGATCAAAAAGCTGTAAGGGTGGGGAAGTAGCAGGTATGAGGATGCTGAGCCTATGATTGAGGGTTAGACAACCAGGTACTCTTTGGAACTTTAAATTTTGAATCAGTGAAATACTATTATAAAAACAGTTACAACTTCACAGAAGGTTGTTACTGCTGCATGTTACTTGCTTCCTGACCCTTGAGAGCAACTTGGTTCTTGATCTTTGTCCACCTGGGTCCCCCAGCTTTCCAGGCATTCTCTAAGCTTTCCAATAAATTCATTATGCTTACCATCGCCAGCATATGTGTTTGTTGTTTGAAGAAAAGCATCTTAACTGAATAAATTTTCATATTTAAAATTTAATATTTGGTGACAGGAGAAGATTTGACTTTGGGTGGTGGGCACACAGTGCAATATACAGATCTTGTAACATAGAAACCCACACCTGAAACCTATGTGGTCATATTAACCAATGTCACCCCCAATAAATTTAATATTTTTAAAAAAAAAAAATAATGGAACCAAAAAAAGTAAAATAAAATTTTAGAAAATTCAGAAAAAAATTAGGAAAACTAAAACCAAAAATGTTCTCACCAGCTAAATGCAACTAACTGTAAAAATTGTTTGCAAAGTTATTTCAAAATCACAAAAACATTAAGCAAATATTTCTATTTACCTATCCATCTGTATTTAAACATGATTCATGTAGAAACTTTTTCACTTTTCTTCTTTGCTACTTGGGTCTTTTTCTATTTGTAGCCCTTTCTGTATAAAACAGACCTTAATCAGTGTTGTGGTCTGTTGATTCAACCACAAAATTTCTATATTACCTGCTAAAGCCTGATATTTTGTTTAAGTTTGCAGGAAAATAAAATCATGAATATGTTCAGGCCATATCATCTTTTACATCTCATTCATAGTGAATGATAAACACCTCAATTGCCTGGTATGATATGAAGATTTTTAAGTTAAACAGTTCTGGATTCAAATTCTAGTTCCTCTCTATGTGACCCGAGGCATATTACATAATCTTTATGCTTCTTAGATTTCTTATTTGCACAGAGGTGATAAGAATATCTGCTTTCAAAGTCAATGTGCAGGTTAAATATGTGAAGCATGCTTAGATAATGACCAAGCTACCCATTGTGTGTGGAACCTATATTATCCATGTGTCATCTATGTTAAGTAGGCAGTAAATTGTAGACAATATTAAATTTAAAAGGAAGACTAGCAGCCAACACCATAGTTTTTCTCCCCTTACCTGTTGCCTTAAATCAGTAATTCTTAACCGTTTTTTCCAAGCACCCCTTTTCTAGAAAAATAAACATCATGAGTCCAAATTTTTGTACAAAATTTTCATGGGATTCTCAGACATCTTAAAGCCATTCCATGGGCTTAATATAAGCTGCTTTAAATCAAGTAGCTTTATTTTTAATTTTTTTTTTTATCCTCAACTGAGGATATATTTATTGATTTGAGAGACAAAGAAAGAGACATCAATGTGAGAGAGAAACATCAATCGGTTGCCTCCTGTACACTCCTTGATCAGGGATTGAACCCACAGCCTTTTGGTGTATGGAATGATGCTCCAACCAACTAAGTCACCTGGCCAGGGCTCAAGTAGCTTTCTTTTAAATGTCTTGTGTGAGAGACAGTGTTCACACATACCCATGAGTTCCCCTATAGTTGGGATGGGACTATAGAAATAGTTCTAGTCAGAGGACTGTGAGGGGAAGGACATACTACACTTTTAGCCCAAGACTGTGAGAGGTAGGTGTGAGTTCTCTGTTTTCTCTTTCCCATCAATGGGTCTAGAAGTAAAGGACTTTAAGATGAATTGTAAAACATCCTGGCATCCCAGGCCAGTCGGCATGGCTCAGAAGTTGAGCATTGACCTATGACCCAGGAGATCGTGATTCGATTCCTGGTCAGGGCACATGTCCTGGTTGTGGGCTTGATCCCCAGCAGGCAGCGTGCAGGAGGCAGCCAATCAATGATTCTGTCTCTCTCCCTCCTCCTCTCTCTGAAATAAAAAAATACATTTTTTTTTTTAAAAAAAACATAAGCATCCCAGGTCCCAAAATTGTAGGAATGCTACCGAGGAGATCCACCTGACTCTCACTGGATTATAATATGATGGAGAAATATAATCTTGTTGTGTTAATTGACTCAGAGAGCAGGTTGCCTGCTAAGGCAGCTACTATTGCTTAAACTAACTAATATATCCCCTCTACTAACATATATGTAAACTCTTTTAACTTGGATTAATCTGGACCATGTCCATATTAAATAAAATCTGTGTATTAATAATAACAGGTTTATAAAGTGCTTGTTCAAAGGTGAAGACAGTTCCAGGACCCTGTTTCAAAGTGTGTGTGGACACTTCCCCACACCAACAAGCAGACACCAACAAGCAGAGTGTCCAAGAATGCAACTCAATTCTCACACTATCTACCTGGATATAGAGTCAGATTCCACAGGTAAAGGGCTTAGTCCCACAAGACTAGTCTCCACTTCAGACACCAGCTGCAAACCCAGGTTGTTAGCTGTGCTTTTGACCTATGTCTGCAAATAAAAGATCCCCACGACCCCCTCCCCAGGTTTGATTAATTTGCTAGAATAGCTCACTGAAGTCAAGAAAACTCACTAGATCATAGAGGATATTTATTATAAAGGATATTCAAGGATATAAATCAATAGTCAGATGAAGAAATACTTAGGGTGAAATCCCAAACAAAGGAGTTTCTGTCCTTGTAGAGTTTGGGGCTTAGCAAACTGACACATGGAAACATTCTGGTTCCCCAATGTGGAAGCTCTCCAAAAGGGACAAACTGTCCTTTTTGGGGTTTTAATGGAGCCTTCTTTATGTAGTCATGATTGCCTAAGTCATTGGCCATTGGTGCTTGATTCAAACTCAAGCCCCTCTCCCCCAACCCTGGAAGTCAGGGTGTGGAATTAAAAGTTCCAATCCTCTAACCACATGGTTGGCTCCTAAGTGTAACCAGCTCCCACCTTTTGGTGGGGTCCAAAAGTTACTTCAATAACACAACAAGAGACACCCTTGTTGCTCTCCTCACTTAGGAAATTCCAAGGGTTTTGTGAGCTGTGAGCCAGGAACCCTGGATGAAGGCCAAATATACTAGAGAAATATGTTTCAGTCATCTGAATGACCATATATTTCTGATAAGTCATAACATTACAAAAGGTCTTTCACATATCTCACTGAATCTTTAAAACTTTGTAAGATAGGGATTATTATGCCTCTTTTATAGAATAAACCAAAATTCAGAAACTGTATGTGCTTTGTCCAAGCACACTAGTGGAGATCAGAACTTCTTTCATTATGCTGTATTTTTTAATGAAATAATCTTGGTATCTTACTGAAATTTAAAAAAAGAATCTGATCTATCCATCTTTTCTAGCCTGTTCTACAAAAGATTTGAGGTGGTTATATTTTAACTAGATCCCAAAGGGTTTAGTTAATGTATCTGCTATACTGTATATAAAAAGTCTAATTACTTTCTGGAATTATACTTAGTTAAAACTACTGGATGGTTTCAACTAAAATGCTACATATTCTGATAAAAATTTGTTAATTGAAGTAATATATATTTTATTGGGAAGTTTACTAACAATAATATGAATTTTATATTTTACATTTCTTTTTGTCAAAAACAAAATATTTGCTTCAAAACAAGTGAACGTGTAACCACACAGAAACTTCATTTCTTTAATATGACCTTTTCTCCTTTCTTATTTATTTTATTAGTTATTGTTGACACTATTACAGATGTCGCCTCCCCTTAACCCACCTCTGGCCTCACCCAGCATCCTGACTCACCTGCCTCCCACTCCCTTGCAGGCCTACTCTCTTAATCAGTAAGCCCTCAGAACAATGAGGTTCTGATCAGCATCAAATAATATTAGGAACAAAGCCTCTAGTCTATTAACCGCAGCGACAGAGTTTAAAACTAAAGATAACATCTAGGCCTCAGTTGTGTTTCAGCTCCAGACCCAGAAAAGTGGAATGACCCCACCAAACACATCTTTGTGAAACCAGATGAAGTGACACCATGGCTGACATCAGGACCGGATGCAATGATCAACTACCTCCTACCCTAGTAGAGACCACAATCCTGATCATGACCCTAACTCACTTAATCCCCTATATATTCCATCCCCTACAAGCCATCACGGAACCAGGTCTTTTAGCACTGGCTTACCTGTGATTCTGAGGTTGGCACCATTTCCTCAACTAATAAACCCTTACTATCTTGGCTTCAAACTCCTATTTTTGATTGATTGGGCTTTGATGCAATCTGACCCCTTTCGTCTGATAACAAAGGGTGTGTTTTTAAGATAAACCACAAAATTCACTTTTTAAGTCCTTTGTTATTGTGAAATATATAATACAGACAGGTACATAAATAGACGTACAGTTTAATGGATAATTATAAAGCATATATATGCAACCATCATCTAGGTTAAGAAATAAACTTGTCGCCCTAGCCAGTCTGAGTCAGTGGTTAGAGCATCGGTCAGTGGACTGAAGGGTCTCAGGTTCTATTCCAGTCCAGGGCACGTACCTCAGTTGCAGGCTCCATCCCTGGCCCCCATCAGGGTGCATGCAACCAATCAATGTGTCTCTCTCACATCAATGTTTTCCTCTTTCTTTCTTTCTTTCTTTCTTTCTTTCTTTCTTTCTTTCTTTCTTTCTTTCTTTCTTTCTTTCTTTCTTCCTTCCTTCCTTCCTTCCTTCCTTCCTTCCTTCCTTCCTTCCTTCCTTCCTTCCTTTCTTTTTCTTTCTTTCTCTTTCTTTCTTTCTTTCTTTCTTTCTTTCTTTCTTTCTTTCTTTCTTTCTTTCTTTCTTTCTTTCTTTCTTTCTTTCTTTCTTTCTCTCTCTCTCTCTCTCTCTCTCTCCCTTCCTCTCTCTCTGAAAAACAATGGAAAAAAAATATATCCTTGGGTGAGGATTAAAAAAAAAAAAAAGAAAAGAAACTTGTCAGCACTCTAGAAGCAATCCTCTCCAATGCAAAATGCACTTAGAATTAATCCAATCCTTAATCTTTTGAATTCAACAGAACTCAAACTTCCCATGACACTCATTTCCCCCCACAATTGCATTAGACACAAGAATTGAAGATGAATATTGAACTTTTTAGCAAATTTAAAGTTGTAAGCTATTTGCTTTAGATAATCTATTTCCACTTGTTGAGGCAGGCTATTCCTTCGAAGGAAGTGAACATCATGTTGAAGACATTGATGTCCTCAGAAAGAGAAACTGGAGTGCGCTATATTACTATGGTGTCATCATTTGAATAATTTCATTAAATGGAGATAACATGATTAGCCAAAACTAAACAACTGAGAGCATAATATAGTGCATTCTCAAAAGAAGATCATTTCTTTCCATATTTGAATTGAATTAAGCTTAGCTACAAGAAAAAATCCAAAATTATAGTAGTTAACAAAATAGTAAATTATTTTCTCTCTCATAAAAACAACCACCCTGGAGCTAGTCTGTCTAGAGCTGACATGCCATTACTTGGTGCTAGAACACCAGGGTCTTATCTTTGGCTTCCGCTTCATAGTCCAAGATGGCTATTCAAACTCCAGCTATCACATTACATTGTAGCCAGAGGAAGAAGAAAAGTAGAAGAGACCTTTTCCTTTAAGGACATCCTGGATGTTCCATGGATTACCTCTGTTTATACCCTATTAGACAAAATTTTGTCACATGGCCACATCAAGCTACAGAGAAGCGAGGAAACGCAGTCCTCCTCTGGACAGAGATGGGCCCCACTAAAAACCAAGGACTCTACTAAGAAAGGAAAGGAGAAAACATATTGGGAGAAAGCCTTTTGGCCACAGAGGGCTTTTTTATTTGTGGTATTCCATGGGTAAATTTATTTACTATATAAATAGTAAATACTATTGAACAAAGAAGTAAGTTTCATATAGAAAACTATAAAAAATCTATTTTAGAATTTTGAAAATGAAATTTAATTTTTCTAAATGCTGACTTAAGATGGCTTATCTTCTTTGACATAGCTGATGAATATTCCTTTTTCTGTAAGTATATTTTGTGATGCAAGAAAGAATGAAAGCCAAATAGAAAACAACATTTTAAAAGGAAAGAATTCAGAACTACCACACAGTTGCATACCACCTGGCAAGCAGACAACTCTAACATAAGTTTGGAGCCGTGTCGATGGAGTCATATGGCCCTACTGGGTCGGGCTGCAAAAACATGGATGCCCCCTGCTGCAATGCATTTAACGCAGTGGCCTAAAAGTGCATAATGCAGGCCAATAGTGAACTAAAAGTATATTTGTACAGAAGTTATATTATCCCCAAATGATAATGAGGCTTAATCAAGAAATCTTGGACAATTACATGCATGAAATTATCAAAAATTTCCTTCAAACATGGCATGAAAAACTTGGTACCTGGTAATTCTATCCTAAATTGGATTAAACAATAGCCCTCCCTCGATCTATCTCCCAGGAATTTAAACTGAACAAACTGCTTAGATGTGCATGTTTGGAAGGTTTTACAGAATTAGATCCTATGATGTACTGATGGAGCATTAGGGTCCGTCAGGAGAGTGTTGACTGGGGTAATGATTGCTAGCTGCAGGATCCAGGGAAACGCTACCCCAACAAGAAATAATTGCAAAAAATATTAGAAACCTCTAGGGTTCTGCATCACACTCTACTCACTAGCAAATTTTACTTTCACAAAGAACCCCAAATGGGTGTAATCTTTCTAAAATTTAGGAGAATAAAAGGGTCCTAAGAAACCACTTGGAGGCTTTCCGTCCACTTTGATTCAAAGACAGATAATAATAGCTCAAGGACAATACAGAAATCTTTGAGGCAGTGATAGCTCTTTTTTTTTGAGAAATGCTGCCAGTTTATGTAGTTTCTAACATTATAAAAGGAATAAAACATTTATTCACAAGAAAAAAGTGCAGTAGCTTGGTAAAAAGTAGATAAAATAATGAACATTTTTCATAAAAGGAATTGGCTTTTCTATTTTAAAAAGTTGCTTACCATTTTAAGGTTTTTGTGCTGTTTTGCAAAAAATAATTATGTAGAGGAAAGTTTGCATTGTAAAATTATCTGGATAAACCAGGGATCTGAATAGGTAAGGCCTGAGTAACTGTTATTGTAGCACTTGAACTCCCCGAAAAAGTGAAGTTGCCTCATATATTATATTGAATAACTGGTCCTTCTGTTTTAGGGTAACTTCCTGGCAGAACAGAGGGCTTCCTTTGGATCCAGCCTGCTCTCTTGTAATATTGCCGGGGTTGCAAAAGAAAAGACTAAAATGGGGACCCAGAAACAATATTCCATCAGTCTAAAATTTTAAACTGTGAGTAAATGAACATAGGTACAAGTAGACCATGCCATGCAGATTACATTGATAATTGTGGTTTTGTGAGCAGGGATTGGTTAGCATTACGGGGTCATCTGATTATCCATTTCACATGAGATATATAGTATTATGGTTAGATGCTACTTTATCTGGATAATAAATTCTCACACAGTGGTTTTTACAAATTGTGGTAAAATATATGTAACAAATTTTACCATTCAAACTATTTTAAGTGTACAGTTTTATGGTACTAAGCACGTTCACATTGCTGTGCAGCCATCGCCGCCATCCACCTTGCAGCATCCCGTCCGAAACTGTGTGCCATTAAAGAACTCTCCCTTACCCCCTCTCCTCCCTCAGACCCTAGTAACCTATATTCTACTTTCTGTCTCTATGAATTTAACTATAACTGGCAACTCATCTAAACAGAATTATACAGCATTTATCCTTTTATATGTTTTATTTCACTTAGCATAATGTCTTCAAGGTTCACCCATGTTGTAGCTTGAATCAGAATTTCCTTCCTTTGTAAGGCTGAATATTTCATTGTATGTATATACTATATTTCGTTTACCTATTTGTGTCAATGGAAACTTGGACTGCTTCCACCTTTTGGCTATCAGTTTGAGCCCCTGCTTTCTTTTGGGTATATATCCAGAAGTGGAGTTGCTGGATCATATGGTGATTCTATTTTTAATTTTTTGAGGAATCTCAATACTGTTCTATGTAGTAGCTGCACCATTTTACATTCCCAGCAGCAATGCACAAGGATTCCAGTTTCTTTATGTTTTCATAACTTTTTTTTCTTTGTTTAGTAATAGCCATCCTAGTGAGTGTGAAATATAGTATCTCATTGCGTTTTTGATTTGCACTTCCCTAATGATTAGTGATGCTGAGCACGTTTTCATGTACTTATTGGCTTTTTGTCTATCTTATTTGGAGAAATGTCTATTCAAATCTTTGCCTATTTTTTAATGTTTATTCTTTTGTTCCTGTTGAGTGGTAGGGAGTTCTTTATATACTTTGGATATCAACATCTTATCAGATATATGATCTCATATGTTTTAAGGGGTTATTAAATCCTAAGTGATGGGTAAGTAGCAGAAGACTCATGGGGATAGACACAAGATTTGTATAAGTGAATGAAATATACTAACAAGCAGGTTTCATGTTTAATTGGAAGAAGGAATAGGTTAAAGCTAGAAACACCCCACAAATGTCAAAGAAAAAGGGTTTGATCCATCACCCTTAGGCACAGTGTTTTGTTTTTTTACTCCCCTTAATGTTGGGATATGGAGTTAACTCAAGTTTTGCCCTATTTTTCTCTGAACTCAACAACAATATCAAAGCCCACCCCAGATAGATCAATAATTTCCTTTAGAGCAGTGTTTCTCAAACTTCGCTCACTCAATTTTTGCCATATTCGCATAATATGTAACATTTTAAAATAATTTTCTTTAAGTCAACTCAATTTAAAAATTAATCTTAATATTAAACTTTAAAATCAATATAGTAAGTGGAAAACCAGAATCAGGTGAACTTCCAGCTATAGCAGATTACAAACATCAGTTACTTTTTTTGTCATCTAGGACAATCCTTGCTGGTGGCCCTAGATAAGCATGCCCTCTCTCTAACAGGGAGCCCACTTACATCTGCCAGCATGCTGCTGGACAAAGCTATTTATCAAACAGGGCATGCTGTTCAACGGATAGTGCACAGGTGTGTGCCTAGGGAGTAGAAATAGGCTGAAGGTGGCACACTGCCTCGAAACTGGTTTTTCCATACTCTACTTTGGGAAACACTGCTGTAGCCTAGAGAACAGTTTTTGAGATTTTGTTCTTGGCAGAAAAAGCCATAGATTCCCTCAGGGTATGTCTGTATATGTGAAGGAAAGGGAAAAAGGGGATGAAGACCCAGTTGACCCAGCTGTCAGTTCTCTGAAGGTAATTCTTTAATTCAGTAGTTCTCAAGCTCAGTGGTGTCAGGATCCCTTTACATCCTTAAAAATTACTGAGGACTCCAGAGTTGTATGGGTTTTATCTATTGATATTTACTATATTAAAAATTAAAACTGAGAAGCTTAAAAAATATTATTTAAAATAAATATGTTAACAAAGATATTCTTATGAAAAATAACTATTTTTCAGAACAAGAGTGACTTTATTTTGGTAAATCTCTTTAATCATTGGCTTAATGAAACTTAGCTGTAATCTCTTATCTGTTTCTGCATCCAGTCTTTGGAAAACATCACACATCATGTGGCTTCATGAAAACTGCACTGTACATTATTATTCAGTGAAAAAATAAAATGTTTTATTATTATGAAAAGTTTTGATTTCAAAGATCTTTTGAAAGGGTCTTAACTATTCCCAGATCATATCTGAAAACTTTGCTTTAATTCATTTAGAGGTAGCATATTATACTGGTTTAGAGGGGAGTTCCTAGAGCCAAACTGCCCCAGCTCTGCTACTTTTATTTTGTGACTTTGGCCAACTAATTTTACTTTGTGCCCTAGCTTTCTTATCTGCAAAATGAAAATAATAATAAGGTAAACATAAGGGTAATGTAACTATAAAATTAAGAAAACAAAATGGATCTTGAAAGAGGTACATGTAGGTGCTCAGCCTAGTTTTGAACTGGAAGGCCATTTATTTTAATTATTTCTTAGTTTATATATTCAGTTGAACATTTTTGGTATGTTTATCAGCCACTTGTATTTCTTCTTCTGACTCATCTTTTAATATATTTTATACAATTGTCTGTTGTTAGCTTTTTTATTGATTTTAGGAAGTCTTTGTATAGTATATATAAAAATTTCTTGATTTTTAAAATATATTGTAATTATTTCCCCCAAATCCTTAATTTATTTATATATTTTAAAATATATTTTTATTGATTTCAGAGAAAGAGGAAGGGAGAGGGAGAGAGAGAGAGAGAGAGACATCAATGTTGAGCGAGTCATTGATTGGCTGCCTCCTGCACACCCCCCACTGGTGATCGAGCCCACAACTCCGGCATGTGCCGTGACCAGAAATTGAACCACAATCTCCTGGATCATAAGTTGATACTCAAATGCTGAGCCATGCTGGTTGGGTCATAATTTATTTTTTAACTTTGTTGTGCATTTTTCATCATGAAGAAGTTTTAAATGTGTTTTTCAAATCTATGGGTCTTTTTCTCCATGGCTTCTTTGTTTCATATCCTGATACTTCTAGATCAAAACTATTCTAAAGTTTTAGTATTTTATTCTTCAATTTTTATTTAGAGATGTAATTCACCAAGAATTTATTTTTAAGTAAGATGTAAAGAGGGAATCTAATTTTTTCTTCAGAACTGGTAGCCAGTTATTTCAACATCCTTTCTTAATTATTCCACCAACTTTTTAAAACACACTGATTTGTTATAACCACATGGATTTTTGTACTGTTTAATGAATTCCATAGAGTATTTATCTCTTACAATATCCATAATACACATTTTAAATTACTTTAGCTTTATAGTAAATTTTAAGGTATGGTATTATTATTCTCTGTATTCCTAATTTCATTTAGTCCTAATTTCTTAGATTGACACCAGGTATTTTCACATGAAGTGCTCTAGTCTTCCAATTTGTAATCTCAACTTTGTGCTAAGATCCAGTAAGTGTGTAGTACAATGTGTCAATATAAGAAACATCCAAACCTGTAAATAATTTTTAGAAGAGTTTATTTGAGACAAACTGACAACAATACTGGGAAGCAAGATTTCAAATGTTCCATGGAATAACAGTTTTGCAGTTTCTTTTATACATTTGGGATTAAGGATGGAGCAAAGAAAATTACATGAAGGTGGGAGAAAGCAAGGTACAGGATAGTTAAGATTACGTGCACCCTTGAGGGTGGTTATGCCTTTGAGGTGTCTGGAAAAGAGAATTACTTATGGCATTTCAAGGTGTGTTAACCTAGATGCACAAGAACGATAGGCAGGGCTTGCTTAAAAACCTTTTACTAAAGTTACAGGCCTGGGGTGTGACTACCCACCATGACCTTCCCAGTTAGGAATTAATGATCAGATCACCTTGTGAAGTTACTCTTGGTCAGTGAACTGTTATATATCTCCTTTTCATCCACAAGTGTTTTAACAATTAGTAAGTTGTTAAGGTTTTTTAATTCATTTATTCATTCTTCAACAAATACTTATTGAGCACCAACTATGAGTCACATACTTGGGATATATCAGTGAGCAAGAGACAATGGTTCCTACGCTTGTGGAACTTACATTAGTGGGTAACAGGCAATAAAAATAATTAAGTAAATTATACAGCATGCTAGAAGGTCACAAGTTTTATAGGCAAAATAAAAACAAAGCAGAGAAAGGGAATTCATGAGTACATGTGGAAGGGCTTCAATTTTAAATATGGTGATCAAATTAGGCTGCCCGGAGAAAGTAAAAATTGAGCAAGAACTTAAAGGAAATAAGGAAGTTAAGCCAAGTGGATATATAAAAGAATGCAGAATAAACATCTTGTGCAAAAACCCTCAAGTGGTAGTATCCCAGATCATCTGAAGGACAAGGAGGCCATTGGAGCAAGCAAGGGCAGAGAATTGGAGATGAGGTCAGAGAGGAAGGGGAGAAAGGCTTTTGTATACCAATGTTATGACTGTAGGTTTCACTCTGAGTGATAAAGGGAGCCATTGAAAACTTCTAAGTAGATGACACAGTGATATATTTTAATCCTCACTCAAGGATATTTTTTTCCCATTGCTTTTCAGAGTGGAGGGGGAGGAGAAAGAGACAGACAGACAGGCTTGTCAAAACAAACTACCACAATTCTTTGAGGACAAGGTCCATTCTGCTCTCTCGGGCACCAGGCATCTATGCCAGAAATGTAGGCTGCTGTCTTCAAAACTGCTGTCAATGAACTGGGGATAAGGAAATGGGGCCACAGTAAGTTTAAATGACACAAAGCTCCTGAGGTTCAACAACCTTTTTCTTGATTGTCTGTCTGGTTACTGTAATGTTTGATTAGCTTCCAGAGTTCACATAAACTTGATTCTAATAATATTTGCAATTTATATGCTCTTTATGTAGAGGGACATATCCTTGGAGTTCCCTACTCGCAATTTTTGTTGACATCATCTTCAAGTGACTGATCTTGAAGAACCTCAACATTTGGTAGTGGAGTAGAGGAAGATGGGTCTATAAAAAGAAATGAGAGTAGCTGTCAGAGAGGTAGGATATAAACAAGGAATGTGATGTATTATAGAAACCAAGGGAGAAGGGTAATACAAAGAGAGTAGCTATTGGTGTCAAATATTCTAAGATCAAGAGGAAAAAGACTGAAAAATATTCAGTGAATATACATAGAAGTCAAAGAGTGGCGTTAAGATTATTTCTCAATGGGGTGAAATTGGTATTTTGATCAGGACAATTCTTAAATGTGGGGGACTGTCCTACACATTGCAGCATGTTAGGTATATCTGACCTTTGACAACTAAACACCAGTTGCATACCTCACCCTTGTTATAATCAAAATTATACAAGTCAAAACCAAAAATACACTGCCATACATTTCCAAATGCTCCGTGGAGAATCAGTACTACTTACTGAAGAAGTACTGCCTTAGGAACACATATTTTGACAAAATATGAATAGAGGAGTGAAGAATGAAACCAGGGAGTTGTCAGAGACGAGTCTTACTGGAATTTGGCTGAAGTGAGGAACGTGACAGCAAGTAATTGGGGTCAAGGAAGGTGTTTTTTTTGTTTGTTTTTTAAATATATCTTTATTGATGTCACAGAGAAGAAGGGAAAGGGGGAGAGATAGAAACATCAATGATGAGAAAGTCATTGATCAGCTGCCTCCTCCACACCCCGCTCTGGGGATCGAGCCGACAACCAGGGCATGTGCCCTGACAGGGAATCCAACCGCGATCTCCTGGATCATAGGTTGATGCTCAACTGCTGAGCCACGTCAGCTGGGCAAAGAAGGTTTTTCTTTTTTCTTTGGTCATAGGATTCAGATATGCTTAAAAACAAATGAAAATGATCCAGGTGAAAGGCAGAGTTTGAGTACACAAAGGAAAACTGATAGTGTAAAGTAATTGAAGGGGTAGAAGAAAAGCATATGTGAAGGAAATAGCCTTACAGGACAACACAGATGTATTCCAGTTTCCCTGCTTCCTTCCTTGTCATATAGACTACTCAACCACAGTAGGCAGTGTCACTTTTCTACTCATAATTCCATGGTTTCTCATCTCAGATTAAATTCCAACCTTCTTATAACAGCCTATTTGAGCCTTCATAATTTGCTTCCCCACCCTCTCTTTTAACCTATCTGACCTCATTTCCTATTACTTTCCCCCTCAGCCACTACATTTCACCCATATAGCTCTCATTATTCTTGAGCATACCAGCACACTCCTGCCTCATGACATTTGCTTTTACTGTTCCCTTTGCAAGGGACCCTCCTCTCCAGACATTCACATAGCTTGCTCCTTCATCACATTTCAGGTCTTTGCTCAAATGTCCCTTGCTTAATGACCATGCTATTTAAAATATTACTCCTTAATCTGATATTTCCTGTCACCCTCTATTCTCCACAGCACTTACTACTTTCTAAATTACTACCACATCACTTATGTATATTGTGCCTGTCTTTTCCCACTAGTATATAAGCTCCAGGAGGGTAGAGATTTTTTTGTATTGTTCATTAATGTATCCTCAGTACATACTGGGTACTCAATAAATTGTTGAGCAAATAAAGAGGATAAGTTGAGTATAAGTAGATCTGCATATTTGGAAGCAGGAAGAAATTTCCATTTGGTGGCTTTAGTTTAGGAGAAGTTACCTGCTGACAGTAAAGGGGAAGCAGTAAAATAAGGGGGATAGGTTCAATAAGAGTGGATATTTGAAAAACTTGCTGGAGTGATGGGAAAGTTGAACAGAAAAATGCAAGATTGCTGGGCTGTACTAAGGGTTCATTTGATTTGGGTGATCATGAGATTTTAGTGGAATTTATCCGTTCTATTGTTAAACAGTCTTCAGCAGCGTGTAGCTGCTCAGAAGTACTAAAAAAGTCAATAGTGGAGTTAATTCTGGCCAAAGTTTTGCCAGACAGAGGAAAAGGGTTTAGGGCAGTGATTTTCAACCTTTTTCATCTCATTGCACACATAAACTAATTACTAAAATTCTGTGGCACACCAAAAAAATGTACTATATTTTTTGCCAATCTGACCAAAAAAAATGTAATTTTATTTTTAATTTTTTTCTATCACCATTTATCCCCCCTATACCTACTTCCACCTCCAGCCACCCCCAGATATAATACTAATTCATTCACAACAGATGAGTATTGTTGTGTTGGCTGGTGTCATTTTTTAATTTGACAATCTAAGAGAAAAGAGGTCAGTGCCCCTGACTAAATAGTCAGGTATTGCATGTTTTCAAATTCTTGTGGCACACCAGTTGAAAATCATTGGTTTAGTGTATAGTTCTCAATCTTGGCTGCACTTTATATTGATATGGTGCTGTCCTGGAGGTTTTTATTCCCCTTTTGTAAACAGTGATTTTTGTTGTAGTTTTCCTATTTTTTCCCCACATAGTGAATGAAAGCTTCACATTATAAATCTGAGAATGAGGGTCTCTTTTCAGTTACGTATTGTAGTTAAAAAATAAACTCCATAAGAGCAGAGACCAAGTGAATTTGCTTAATACTATGATCCTAAGACATGATACACAGGTGCCAGGTGCTAAACTTATAATTTACTATTTACAGACAGACCTATATACTATCAAGCCAATTTTAGATATGAGGGAGCAAAATTTCTGAGATTTTAGTGATCTGCTAGTCAATGATGTAGCTAAAGCTCTACATTCTGTCATTCTGATTCCAAAACTCATGATTTTAAACACTATACTATGTCGAGTTTGAGGGGAAGGCAAGGGCAAGGAAAAAAGATACAAAAATAAAAAAAGGACGTAAAATTTTCAGGGAATACAGCCTTATTTTGTGACCCTTTTGAAATTCCAGCAAAACCTTTCTAAGGCCCTTTTACAACTAGAGATTGAGGACTTCACTTTTTGATTCTTCCTCCAACACTGAAATCAGGATCACCTATAGACTATGGGCTAAAAGTTCTCCTGCACTATTGGTTGATATGTGTTAATCTATTGGTAGAAATATGGGTCTTTTGCTCATTTACAAACTTGAATTCACTCTTTAGAGAGAAATAAAAACAGTAGCCTTAAGATGCTATACATGCAAATGTATGTACTTTTTCAAATGTTATGTTACAATATAATATTTTATCCATATTAGGAATAATCCAACTTTCCCCATTGTATTTGTGACAGCAGGGTTGGATTTATAATTCTTTTAGGAAAAAAACAGAAACAGAACCATACACCTTTTTCTCATAATAATTACAATACTTTGCTATCTTCTTTGTATATATTTTTATAGGCAAATATTCTATCATTCAACAAATATTTAAATGATATGTAACAAAGAACTTTCTTATTTATTTAAAGTTCCTTTATCGTTATTGTTGAGAATATTACAGATGTCCCTTTTTTATCCCCACTGATCCCTTCGACCTCACATCCATCCCATCCCCCCGACTTTCTCCATACCAATTTCTGTGTCCATGGGTTATGCTTATAACATGTAAGTTCTTTGATTAATTTCTCCCTACCCACATGCCCCCCTCCTCTGAGATCTCTGTTTGTTTCATGCTTCTATGTCTCTGGATCCACTTTGTTCACCAGTTTATTCTGTTTATTATATTTCACATATAAGTGAGATCATGTGGTACTTACTTTCCTCCGACTGGCTTATTTCACTTAGCATAATACTTTCTAGTTCCCGCCATGCTGTGCCAAAGATCTTTCCTCTTTACAGCTGCATAGTATTTCATGGTGTAAATGTGTCACAGCTTTTTTATCCACTCATCTACTGATGGGCACTTGGGCTGTTTCCAGATCTTAGCTATTGTAAATTGCGCTGCTATGAGCATAGGGGTGCATATATTCTTTCTGATTAGTGTTTCAGGATTCCTAAGCTATATTCCTAGAAGTGGGATCACTGGGCCAAATGGCAGGTTAACAAAGAACTTTCATTCTAGTGGGAGATAACCAATAGACAAAATATGTAACATATTATGTATCAAACTGTATAAGAAAAATAGAGCAGGGTAAAGGAGAAAGGGTGGTCAGGTACCATCATATATAGTCCTTAGAGGAAAGACCTGAACGATTGGTTTGAGGGGAAAAATTAAGAGCTTGGTTTTGGATATATTAAGTGTGTGATGCTAGTGTTTAGGATAAAGGTGTGGGCTAGAGATTCAAATGGGGATTTCATTTAACCAAAGATCTGGATGGGATTGCCTAGTGAGAGAGAACAGAGAGAGGAGAAGCAGTCCAAGTCGTGAGATTTGAATTCTAGAGCACTCTAGCATTTAGAGGCTGGGAAATGAGGAGGAACCAGCAAGGAGACTAAGAAATAGGAAGAGAAGCAAGAGGAAAGGCTATTGCTGATCTTGTGCAGTTTCAATGGAGTGTGGGTTCAAGAGGGTGTAGGAGAAGTGGAGGTGAAGTTTTTCTGTAGAGGAGAACAGATGACAGCAATGGGGTAACATGTGGAGGGAGATACGGGTCAAGGGTTTTTTGTTTTTGTTTTTAAACAAATGGTAACTATTAAAACACATTTATAAGTTGACAGAAGTGATCCAGTTCAGAGAGAAAAAATTCACAAGGAGAGCAGACAATTCCAAAGTAAAATGGAACTCGATGCAAAAGTGGCAAGTCTGGTCTTAGGAAATTTGACAGTTTACCGTTACTGTAGAGTGTAGCACTGTATTCAGATGTAGGAAGATTGGTAGGTGCAAGTGTGAGGAGGCAGGACTGTTATTTCTTCTATTTTCTAGAGAGATAAGCGAGATAATGACTTATGATTGAGGACTTGTAGTCAGCAGCCTAAGAGGGCAGGATAAATGGATTAGGGAAATTAGTCTGAGGGGGTGAAAACACAAGAAGCTCACTTCGGAGTTAGCATGATTGCGTGTTTTTCTCCAGCCAAGTTTAAGTGTTTCTGAAGCAAGCATACAGTGAATTAACCAGGGTTTAGGTAAAAATGGAGGAAGAGAGAATTGGAGGTATTTGAAAAGAGGATTTAAAACAACAGATAATGGAAATCTAAGGTAGGCAATGAGTTTTTAAAAATGGGTGTAACATTTAAATGTGTAAATAGTCAATTCTCATTATTTGAGGTAATGTTCTATAAAGTCACAATAAACACTGAACTGCTCCTAGGGGAAATACAGGATTAGGTACCTGACTCTAGTCACATTTTTGTCAACCAATCAGGAAATAATCTTGTTTTATGTTTCTGTTTAGAGACTTTATTTAACATATATTGATTTATTAACACTGAACTCATGGCCAAGAGCACTAGTGATAATAAGCCTGAAGGGAGCTTATGTAGGACATGTGTTTTCTCCACAAGACACAGCACACATAGCCTTCCTGTGCTTAGGAATGAATACCAGACAGCACTTCAGCACTATGCTGGGAGAGGGGGCATTTAAAACAGCAAAATCACCAATAAAAAGCATGAAAATATGAAACACTATATATATAGTGAAAAGCACGTTTTTAGTATGCAAGGTGAAACAATAAGGCTGAGTGTAGCCTTGTGTAACTTCATCTGAAAATGTGTCAAGCAAGTTAAATTTTTTGCCACTCTGCATATGGGTATGAATGCTGCATTAACTTGATTTTGGGTTTCTAAATAAATTTTAGTGAGTAGTCGAACCTGAAAACAGAATCTGTGAATGATGAAGACTGACTGTACATTGCCTGGAACTGTATTCTCCATAGATCAGCCCAGTTTTGCTGCTTTTGATCAAATGGTATATATATATATATCAATGTGAGCAGACATCTGATTATCAAACAAGAAACACATTTTGCTGCCAGTTTTCAAAGTTTTCTGCATAAGGTTTACACGTTACCTTTTGTGCTTCTCTAATGTGATGTCTCCTGTCTTCAATGTATTTGTTACAAGTGTTAGAAATTATGTAAGACTCTAGCTTTCTCATTTCAGTCATTGGCAGTTTTTTCTTTAGTTACTGACAGCTTAAGTGAGCATTAAGTAGGCTTTTACTAATCCTCACAAACAGCAATTATCTTAACATTTGGCTGGTGGATGTGACAAATTATGTAATTATTCTTATTCAATTGTGATCTCAGAGTCCTTTCCTCATATCATTCCATCTCTTCATTAGGTCCTAAAATAAGGTAACTTGTTGGATACCAAATAAACCAGTTAGTTTTTATATTGTTTTTTGGAGAGGTCTTGTTTCCTCCAATTTGTTTACTATTTTGCTTTTTTCTTCTATGAAAATAATTGTACTTTTACTTCATGTGCATTACAATCCTTTTTTATTACTGTTGCAAAAGGAGTTTAAGAGCACGAAAAAAATCACCTGAATACCACCACCCTCAAATAAGACTTAATTTTTTTGGTATACTTGACCCTGCCCCCCCCCCCCCATGCCAGTGTTGCTACCGTGCCTGTAGCAGTCTGTAAAATTAAATTTGTAGCAATTTCATTTAACCCAACATAGGCTTTGATTCACACTCCGAACCTCCAAAAATGAACTAGGAGAAAAATGGTAAATTAAGGAGAGGGTGGATTAGGCAAGGCTGGGGGTGGAAAATCTTAAGCAGGATGAGTGGGTTCAACACTTTTTCCAGGTCACCCATTCTCCTAAAACTCCAGGCTTATCCACCTTTTAATTCACTGCCCCAGCGGGGCTTCCTGCTCAGTCTCAGAATCTCCACTTTACATGGCGTAGGCACACGGCCTTGTTGTCCTCTACAAATTATCCCTAAAACCTTCACATTCGTCACTCCTCGCCGGGAAAGCTCGCTTCTGGAGATGTGACTTACTTCTAACATGCCGCGCGCAAGCTCCAAGCAGCCCGTGCCCGTCGCAGGCCGGTGGCGCGCTAGGCGTCGGGTTAGAGGCTGGTGCTCAGGCCCGGTTCCGGCTCCAAGCAAAGGGCCTGAGTGAGCTCCCCACCTCCATGACGGCAGCTTCGGTCGCTGCTCACTGGGGAAGCTCCGGGGTAACAGGTCGCCCACGGACGGATTTGCGACCACCCCGGCCAAGCCCGGAGGGGGGGGCACCCACAGGGCTCCCCTAGGGCGCCCTCTCCCTCCCCGCCCCGGTCTCGGCGCACGCGCAGTAGCCCCAGCCTCCCTTCCTTGTCCGATATGGCTTCTCTCGCGCCCCACCGTCCTCTTCCCGGAGGCGGCTCCCTCCCTACGCACCCCGGGGCCCCTGGGACCAGCCTCGAGCGGGTCCCCAGGCAGGACTCTTCTTAAACTGGAACGGCAGTGGCCGGACGTGAGAGCGAAGAAAAGCAGCAGCAACCGGAAAGAACTGACGGCGAGCCAGGCCTCAAAGGAAGAGGAAAACCGAAGCGAGCCGAGGTTTGCCGAAGGCGGCCTTCCGGAACTGCGCGGGGAAGGGAGGAGGGCTGAGGGTGGTAGAGGAGGGGCGCAGCGGAAACTGCCGAGGTTTGCCGAAGGCCGCAGCCTCGGAGTTGCCCGGATGTAGTTGGTGGAGCGGCAGCGGCGGCACCGGCGGCGGCAGGCGGAGGAGGAGAAGGGCCAGGCGGCGGCAGGGGGAGAGGAGGGCAGGAGGCGGCGGAACAGGAGTAGGTGAAGGCGGAGGAGGCAGTCGCTCTCCGCGGGGCTGAGCAGGACGCGTCTTATTGCCCCCCCTTCCCCGGTTGGCCGCTTCCGCCGTGTAGGTGGCGCCTCTCCCCGGGCTGAGAGTGAGCGTGGTGTTGTCGGAGGGAGATGGCCCGGGAGCGCCGGCGCCACTAACGGGGAGGTGCTGAGAGTCGCCGAGGGCGCGCCGGACCCTGGTGCCGGTGCTGCCGCCCGCCCGCCTGCCCGCCTCTCGCGGCTGCTCTCCCCCCTCCCCCGACACACACTCACAGGTCGTGCATTGATGGTAATGTATGCGAGGAAACAGCAGAGACTCAGTGATGGGTAAATTGGCTTTTCGTTTCTGGCTGGGCCGCGGCGGGGGCGGGGGTGGCGGCGGCAGCGGCGGCGGGTGGGGGGGGCTGTTCCTCCTTATCTGCTGCTGGCTGAGCCGCCATTTTTGTTGTTAACCCTGATCCGGATCGGACTGGGGAGGAGGAGCGGCCGCGCGAGCAGGCGAGGCCGGAGTGAGTGTGGAGGGAGCGCAGGGCTGGTTCGCGGCGTTTCGCCCTCGTCACCGCCTTTAAAAGGGCGAGTGTGCGTGTGCGGGCTCACCGCCGGTTCCTTTGGTAGGTGTCCCGCGGGGAGGGGCCCTGGGGGGGCACCCGTTTTCCTCCTTCTCATCGAGATGTTTCATGTCGCCGACTCTCTTCCTGTTTTTCAGCTGTCACGACCGGAGGGGGGACTCGCAGCCTTACCAGGTACCAGCCCAGACCGGGGAGGAGGGGTGGATGCGGGGACGGAGGGGGAAGGGAGGACCTAGTACTCGAGCGCAGGCTTCAGAAGTCGCTACAGGCCTTTCGGTGCAACAAATCCGAAACTAGCACCGCTGGTTTACTTAAAATGTTGTGGTTGGGTCCTTTAGCGCTCCCTAGCAAGGTTTAGTGACTTATTTTGACAGGTGAGTTGAGGAAGTTCAGTTTTTTAAGGAAAAAAAAAAATCATTCCCAATCAGAAATGACCTGACTCGATTATTTGGTATGAAAGAATCGTTGGGGTAAGGTGATAGGTGTCTTCTGAACCACATGTATTGTATTGTATTGTATTGGGGAAATAAAAGTTAATGTTAAGGTACTAAAATTAGATGAAGGGCCTGGGAAGAAACAACTAATTGTTTTGCAACTCTAAGTGTGTTGTAAACCACTGTCCCTTCCCAAGTTAATTGTTTTTGGTGCAAACAGTTGCCTTACTAGTTAGTGAAAGATAGTGCTTTTGGTTCTGTAGGAATTGAGATCTTTGGATACTTGGATAACTCATTCTAATGTCGATGGTTCTAGGGATGTAAGTTTCTTTTTGTTACTGCAGTTGCTGCATGTAAAGTTTTAAAAAATTGCGATACAGGTGGCGCCTGTTTTTAGAGGGGGGAAAAATCTCATAAATGGTTATGAACTATCAGATGACACTAGAAGTATCTATCGTCCGTTTACATTTAGTCACTTCAGGGATAGGAGAGCAGGTTTCTAAGCTGATAGTTAACTGGCTGGACCAAGTTAAAGCTCAAGTTAAAAACCCTGAATCCCCTGATTTGTAAACTATTGGCCATTATATTTGAATATCAAAGATTAAACCCTACTAAATCTGCTGCTCAAAAACATAATTAGTTACACTTGTAAAAGACTGGTCTATCATGGTTGTCTTAAGTATGCGATAGGATAAAATTAAGCCATTATTTTGAAGTAGTTCATTAAGTTTCATTGTGTTAGAAATATCAGCCAACTTTTTTTTATACCTTGAAATTGTTTCCCACACCTGTCGGTAGGTAAGGGAGGATTGAAATCCTTTTTTGAGTAGGAGAATTGGAGAAACCGATGCTTTTCCTTTTTTGTAGCTTTGCAGAAACATCTTTAATTAAGCTCATTATACTTTCATCTTTGCATCAGTTGTAGAGTGGAAGTAGATTACAATAGTACTCAGTTTTTACTTTTCTTTAGATTTACTTTTTAATTCCCAGAAAAATTTATTGAGGAATTAATGTATCAAGGTATTTGATTTCATTTATTTATAAGATACTTTATGGACTGGTCCCTTTTTTTTTTAACATAAGGTGGTATGATTTGTATGAGGAGCTTTATAATAACTGTTAGGCATTTACTTAGACCTTGTCTGAATAACTTAAGGGCATAATTAAAAATGGAAATTTTAATTTTATTGATATAAATTCATAAAACTTAAGTTAAAACAAAAAATTTTACAGTAAAATGAATTTAGAAAACTAAGTTTAAAGTTTCAATTTTTTGTCTCTTTTTGGGGGGGTGATGTTTTACAGGCACTTAAGTATTCATCGAAAAGTCACCCCAGTAGCGGTGATCACAGACATGAGAAAATGCGAGACGCCGCAGATCCTTCACCACCAAATAAAATGTTGCGGAGATCTGATAGTCCTGAAAACAAATACAGTGACAGCACAGGTCACAGTAAGGCCAAAAATGTGCATATTCACAGAGTTAGAGAGAGGGATGGTGGTGAGTAGCCTTTTTTTGTTGAAACTTTCACATATATTTATTTTAAACAATTGCTCTATGTAAAATAACAGGTGGCAGTAATATTTCTAGCTTGCAGACATTGCTGTATGGTTATGTCATGAAAATTTATTATTTCTATTTATTTGATTCCTGAACTAGTTATTGTAGAAATAAGATGCTGACAGGAGCATCTAAAAATTGGACTCCAGGGGCTAATAATACGAGAATGAATTTATGAATATAGTCTACCTGATGCTTTATTAATTGTGAGGGAAATTCAAGACATTTTCCCAAGAAAGGAACTTTCACCTTTTTAAGTAAAGATTTCACTTTATTTGGCTTAGTTAATTTTGAGATTCTTGTTGTTGTTTGAACCTATATATTGAGGGCCTCAAATGTGTTTCCTAATGATAAGTTATGAATTTAAAACAGGTGTTTGGAGACAGTTCACAGGTTAAAAAGCCATTTCTGATTTTGAGAATTACTTTTGGGTTTTTGTTGTAAGCATTTAAAATTTATTTTCCATGTTTCCCTGGATCTTATTAATGTACCTTCTATGTTCATTCAGATATTCAACTTTTAAAAAGTTAGCCTCATTTCTTTTGTATAATGCTAGTACCTTCAGGTATTACCCTGCCTTCAGCTCTCTGTGGTAGGAGGTTGAGAAAAATTCAAATAAACTCAATAACTATTTTCAGGCTTAATTTCCCCAAATTTACCAAAATACAGGTTTCACTTCTAAATTACCTTTCACTAAGATAATTAAGACATCTATATTTTCCCCACTATAAGATCTTATATCACTTAAATGAATATTGTTTGAGATAAATATACAATATTGATTGTGCTTTTAAAAGCTTCTAAAGAAATTCAGAGTGTACCCAGTGGCTTTCTGCCTCTGATTGTCAACTAGCTTCTCAGACTTTGCTTACTTTTAAAAAATACTCTGCATCTTCTGGTTCTCTTTTATGTCTCCTAGGAAGAGTTAGTTTTACTCAGTGTGATCAAATGTTGAGAAACATTTGCCTTCTCTGTGCATAATTACTAGGTTGAGGAAATTAATAGTTAAGGAGATTTCATTGATATGGAATAGAAAATGCAGTTCTCTCTTGAGTATAGCTATAACTTTGTGCTACTTATGCAGGTAAACCATATTTTTGTTTGCAAGTAATAGAAGGTGGGTTTGGTTATTAAAGTATTAGTTCTTTGATGGCAAAATTACTTAAACTTAGTATTTTCAGTTTTGTGGGTAAATTTTCTATAGTGTTTTGTATAGTCTGAGATGATACTGTTATCAATCACTCTTCTATAGTGGTTTTCATTTCAAACCTTAGGTCTTGGAAGGCATGTGCTATGTACTGTACTGTGTTTTATGTTTAAAATTTGACGATTGTGACAAAATAGGATATAACACCTCATCTCCTTAAACATAAGTATCTTAGGTTCTCTTTTAGTGATTATGATCTGGTTATTCTGTCATCTGTCGTCAAATTCAGAAAGAAGTCAGTTTTGGTGCTCTAGAGAACTTGATGTACATTTATACTGAATCATGCTTAATAAATTCTTTTACAGGTGAAATAATCTTAAAAAACATTCTGTTGCTTATTTATTCAACAACATTGGGCATCCACTGTGCCAACAGTGGTGTGGTAATCCTGGAAGTAAAGATAAGATGCGTTCCTGCCCTTGAAGCTATTCTTAAAGGCTTTGACTCTTGAGAGTTAGCGGTGTAGCTGGCTTCTTTTTCCTTATTCCTGTTTTCTTCAGTTTGATTTTAATTTTACTTCCTATGTGAACTCCAGGTACCTCTTATTGGCTTTTAGTTTCCTTTTTACTTGCATCTGTTGCTGATGTTTTCTTAGCTCTATTTATAAGAAACTTCTTTATTTTTCTTTATTTGCCGAGTTAGGCCTCACCTCCTAACTTGCTTTTTAGCTGCTTGCCTGTCTTCCTATGGAGCCTGTTAACTAATTCTGTAACTCCATCCGTATTTGTACAATCTCTAAAATACTTGGCTGCAATATTCCTTTATATTTTGTAGGAATAATGAATACCATAAAATAAGAGATCTTCATTCTGGAGTTCAGAGTGCATCTTTGATGTTAATTCCGTCTTTTAAAGATGTAAAGTGGTGATTGTCCCTTCATATAATACTTAGACATTTAGTCGTTACACTCTAGGTGTTTTCTTTTATTGCTGATATGTGTTTGAAACTAAGCTTTTAAAAGTACATATGTTTAATTTTATTACAGGCATTTGTGTTTCCGTAGGCTTTTATCTTTAAATATGGATTGAAATACATATTAAGATTAATATATATAAAGTCAAAGTCATTATCCAGAGTCAAATGCAAGTGAGTTGGATTATCTATGCTCTCAGCATGTATAAGAAACAATGTAAGAATAGATTACTGCCCGGCTGGGCGTGGCTCAGCGGTTGAGTGTCGACCTAGGATCCAGGCGATCAGGGTTCGATTCCCGATCAGGGCACATGCCTGGGTTGCGGGCTCGATCAATGACTCTCTCATCATTGATGTTTCTCTCTCTCTGTCTCCCTCTCCTTTCCTTTCTCTGAAATCAATAAAGATATATTTAAAAAAAAAAAAAAAGAATAGATTACTATTTTGTTTATTGAACTCATTTCAAATTTGTTATTTTTTTACTTTAGGAATTTAAAACTAATGATTTTAGTAAATGTCTAATAATTTAAGTGGGTATGTGCTTTGATTTGTAACGCATTTTACAAAGCAAGTTAAACAAATGTATCTGTTGTTTTTCATGGCACCTTGGATTTCCTTGAAAAGTGACAGTTTAGAAATAATGCGCAGAAAGGAGTTTAAGGGATACAGTCAAAAGTTTGAAAGCAGGGATTGAGAAGGATTGTCACTCTAGAAATCTGTACAGACTTATTGCAACATAGTATGCACATATAAAAGAGGTTTTATCCCTTAGGATTTATTAAGGGAATGTAGGTTATCTTGTAAATTAAGGGGAAATAAGTTGTTTTATATATTCTGTGATCTCTCTGCAAATCATAATCTTTTGTTTAGAAATAATCAAAAGCAAGAATCTTTTTTTTTTTTTTTTTAAATATATCTTTATTGATTTCAGAGGAAGGAAGGGAGAGAGAGAGTTGAATTGAAACATCAATGATATGAGAGTCGTCATTGATCGGCTGCCTCCTGCACGCCCCCAACTGGGGATCAAGCCCGCAACCTGGGCATGTACCCTGACCGGAAATCGAACTGTGATCTCCTGGATCCTAGGTCGATGCTCAACTGCTGAGCCACGCACGGCTGGGTGACAAGCAAGAGTCTTAGGTACAGTTTTTAGATTTGTTCTTTGTAGCTGAGATATGTTTTTAAAGGTTCATCTGACATCCAAACCTCAAAAGAGGGAACATACAATACAGGTTGAATTTGTATTCCATTTGGTTTAAGTATTTTTGTGTGTGTGTGTGTGTGTGTGTGTGTGGCTTTTTGTTTGTTTTTTGGGGGTTTTTTTTGAGGACCAGCTCTAATGATTATTTTATCAAATAACTTTAAATTTAAGAATGATGATAGTAGTAAAAATGAGTTTAGGAATGTTTACAGGGTTTTGTTGTTGTTTTTAAATATATCTTTATTGATTTCAGAGAGAGGAAAGGAGAGGGGGAGAGAGAGATAGAAACGTCAATGATGAAAGAGTCATTGATTGGCTTGCAGCCCGCAACCGGGGCATGTGCCCTGACCAGGAATCGAACCCCGATTGCCTGGATCCTAGGTCGATGCTTAACCACTGAGCCACGCCCGGCCGTGCTACAGGGTTTCTTTAAAGGTGTTCCATAAAACTTCAGCCTCTTTAGGCTTGTTCTATTTTCCTCATCTTTCATCTCAGAATTAGCTAAGAAACTTATAAGACATATTTGGAATACCTCTTAGAAACATCTTTTTAAGAGATGTCTTAGCTCAATCAGTTAATTGAAAAATATTCTTTATTGGGTCTCTAATTTGTGAACTTTAGTTAATTTGCATAGCTCCTTAGGTAGCATTCAGATCTCTTTTGAGTACAAAGGAAAATTGCCTTTGGTGGTTTGGTAACCATTGTTTCTAAAAGTTTTAAAAATTTTTATCTGCACAGTGAAAGTTTTTATCTTGTTTTGTCATTTAGCCATATCTGGAAATATTTGAAAATATATTTGTAACTAATTTTCAAACAAAGATTACTGTAATTAACATTTGAAGGAATTGTTCAGTGGGGCCATTTGGGGATAATTGGTGTTTTTATAGCTATTTAAATATAATTTAGTAATGTTTGAATCTTTTCACATTGGATAATAGACTGGGGTACTTGTATAGCACAGCCTTATAGTTGGTTATTCTAATAACTCGGTTTTGAATAAAAGGAAATATGCTTTGCATTTGTAATGTTAGACAATACTATGAAAATGAAGTCTCATTTCATCCTCGTTTTGATCTTGGAAGGCAGATAGAACAGAGAATATCTCTGTTTTACGGTTTTACAAATGGAAAATTTACTTATATAAAATTGAACAGATAGGGCTGAGTCTAGAAATTAGTCCCTTCTTGGTAAGTTGTAATTGCCGTTGGAGGTGAAACATAAGGCATACTGAAAGCTTACTTGGTTAGTATTTACTAAAGCACAAATTAGTTTAAAGGTGATTTTGCTTGTATTCTCTCAGTGCTTTACCCAACTTCCTCCAGTGTGGTTACATTTTACCTAATATAGTACATTATCAAAACCAGGGCATTGAAATTGATACATTGTATGTGTATATTTGTAGTCTAAATTATCTCGTCAGAGTTTCACTTTGGAAAATAAGTTTTAATGTGAAAGCTTGCCAAAATTTTTACTGGGAAGAAGCCATTTTTCTCAAGTTAAGCTCTTACATTCCAAAATTTGTTTTCAAAGCAACTTGGAAGTTTTATACAGAATCTAAAATTTGGATTTCAATACCATTAACTAATGTTAAGAATTTTTCTAATGAAGATCAGAGATAGATATTACCTATTTTTATTGATTGATGCTTTATAGAGAAATGTTAAACTAGGCAGATAAATTTGCATTGGATTTCCATAGATTAGTTTTAAAAGATCACAGGAAACGGTTATTCCATTTCAAGAGAAACAATACAGTTGCCACATTAGCAGTATTAATATTTTTGTTCTTCAGTATTTTTTCCTTAATTTAAAAAAATGCTTTAAATATTTGTGCGTGTATTTGAACCCATAGTCTTAGTCATTAGATTTTTAACATGTTTTTTGTTTTTTTAAGATAAGCTTATTTTGTATTGTTCTTGATGCGATGGTATTTCTATTTCACAAGCAAAATATTTTGGGCCCTAGCTGGTTTGGCTCAGTGGTTAGAGCATCCGTCCACAGACTGAAGGGTCTCGGGTTCGATTCTGGCCAAGGACACGTACCTCGGTTCAGGCTTGAGCCCTGGCCCTGGTCAGGGTGCGTGCTGGAGGCAACCAGTGGATGTCTCTCTCTCACACTGGTGTTCTTCCCTCCCTCCCTCCCCCTCTCTCTCCCTCTCTTTCTCTCTCTCCCCCCTCCTCCCCTTTTCCCTCCTCCCCCCCCCCCCCCCCCCCCGGAAAAGCAATGGAAAAATCCTCAGGAATGGTTTACTTTGATTTTTTAAGGCAGTATTAATTGAACTGTTTTTTACTTGTGCAAGATGTATTTAAAGTTCTTGGTGTAATATACTTAGGATTTTTGTCCATAATTCACAGAAAATTTATATATTCTAGATTGTCTCTCTGTTAAACATCTGTTTATTGTCTTATTCTGTTGTACAGAATGGTTTTGGTGTATGTAGTATATCATTTTGTTAGGATGCTGGAAAGAGTGAAGATAGCAGTGAAGCAGCAATGAGCTGGGGCATCTGTTACAGGGATTCTGGTTTTTTTGGTTTTTGTTGTCTTTTGTCATTACTCAAGGATATATTTTTATTGATTTTTAGAGAGAGGAAGGGGGAGGCGCAGACAGACACAGACATCGATGTGAGAGAGAAACACAGATGAGTTGCCTCCGGTACTCTCTTTGACTGGGGATAGAATCTGCAGCCTTTTTGGTATATGGGATGATGCTCCAACCAACTTAGCCACCCAGCCAGGGCTTTACAGGGATTTTGTAACTGGAACCACATCTGTAACTGGATTCTGCTTTGGGGACTTCATACTAAGAACTGTAAATAATATTTGTCAGTTATGTCAAAAGCAGTTATTGGGGACTTAAAAATATATCCTATGAAGAGTCTACTTTTTATGATTTATATGGTATTTCTTAATTTTCAAAGCCCTTTACATTGTTTCTCACCTGATTCCTTTGAAATAGGTTAATCAGATTATTCCTGTTTCACTGGAATAATCGCTGAAAAGTATTCAGCCTGTTGCTGAAACTGGAAAGCAAGTTTCTTTGCTATTCTTAAAATCTTATCTCCACCTTCAAATTATACTTCAAGTATAACCACTTCTCTGTACTTAAAATACAACCATTGTAGTCTTGGCTTAACACCTTCTCTTACCAAGACTCTGCAAGAGCCTCCTGAATGGTGTCCCTGCATCCTTTTTGTTTCACACAATTATTTCTCCGTGCATTAACCAGAATGGTCCAGTTCAGAAGCCCTTCAGCTCACATCACTCTCATACTTGGAACCCTCCAGTGACTGTTACTTACCAAGGCCTATAAAAGACCCTGGTGTCTGGGTGTTTTTTCAGCCTCTTCAACCACTCTTCCTGTCATTTGTGCTGCTCTGTCCATACTCACCTTATAGGAAGTTTATTCTCGTCTTAGGAGTTCTGCACATTATGCTCTTTACTGGGATGTTTTTCTTTCTGTATGTCTTCCTGGTGCACTCTCTCACTTCAGTAATGTGTCTGCTTAAATGTCACCCTCTCACAGAGGCCTTCCCTACCCTTCCTGGTCACTCTGAAGCAGGCATCCCCATCATTGTCTGTCCTTTCCACTGCTTTGTTCTTTCCTTGTGCTTAACATGACCTCATACTATTTACACATAGTCATTCTACCTGACATAATGTATTCCTGAAAGTTACAATGCTACACAAAATCGCACCACAGGATTTATGGGGAAAATGTGTTTAACGGGGGACCAGAGTTAAAAAATGTCAGTGGTACATTAAAAAGAAACATACTACCTAACAAAAATCATAGCATAACATATTAAATGGTTAAAGAGTACATGAACAATATAATACATATGACTTTACCTTGACAAAGACCTGAAGTAGGCTTGTGGAAGTGGACATCTGTTGGAAGGATTGCAACTTGTGAATCATTGTGAAGTGATGGAAGGAGGGTTATCTGAAATAACCCTCTGAAAGTTGTAACACCAGTTGTGGTTGGATATGACAACTCATACGGTGAACTAAGGTAGCTGGCAGATGTTTCAGGTATGTGCGCGCATGCTTTGTGAATTCCCTGTGTAGCTTGGTTCAGCTGGTTGCAGCTAGTGTTTCTCGAGGTGAAATTACTCATAAGTAAGTGGGAAATTTGTGTTGTGCTCAAATAATTTCCTGGTACATCTAGCACTGAAGCAAATTTGTGTTTTCAAAATAAGTGTTATAGCAGAACTGACTGTATTTTAGTTAATGTTTGCTAGTCTTATAAGCTCCACAAGAACAAGGAGTGTGTTTGTTTTGTTAATAATTTTATCCCTATGTATCACTGTTGCCTAGAACTGTGTCTGACAGCTTGTGATAATATTTCAGTATATGGGTGGACAAAAGAATATTGGGATTGTCATGATTTAAGGGAAATGATTGCAGTTTTCTTGAACAGTGATTCTCAGATTTGAATGTTTATACTATTACGTGGGGATCTTGCTAAAGTGCATATTCTAGTTCAGCAGTTCTGGGGTGGAGCCCAAAGGTCTGCCTCTCTTTAACAAGATCCCAGGTGGTACCCATATTGCTCTCTGTATGTGAGTAACAAGGTTCTAGAGCCAGCACTGTCCAATGGAAGTATAATGTGGGCCATAAATGCAAATCATGGCATGGTTTTCTAGTAGCCATATTGAAGTAAAAGTGAAGTGAAATTTGAGTATATTTTATATATCTTAATATATCTAAAATATTATTTCAACACGTACTTGATATTTAAAAAATGACATTGCAATCCTCATGTTGTGCCAGGTCTTTGAAATCCAGTATTTTACACTTGTAGCATATTTTAGTTTGTAACTAAGCACATCTTGTGTGCCTATTTGCCACATGGATAATCATTGGCTTCTGAATTGGACAGCACAGTTCAGGAGAATATAATCATCTTGTTCTGTGTAGCTTTACAGATATTCCTGTTTCCCTAAAGAAAAATTTTATATGCCTTATTTTTAATTTTTTTTAAAGTTCTTTTTTTTAAAAAAAATATATCTTTATTGGTTTCAGGGAGAGGAAAGGAGAGGGAGAGAGAGAGAGAAACATCAGTGAGGAGAGAGTCATTAATCGCCTGCCTCCTCCACGCCCCACTCTGGGGATCTAGCCCATAACCTGGGCATGTGCCCTGACAGGGAATCCAACCGCGATCTCCTGAATCGTAGGTTGATGCTCAGCCGCTGAGCCATGCCCAGCCAGGCGTCTGCCTTATTTTTTAAATATACTAAGGTAAGGTTGGAATTAACAGATTCTTGAACAATGGGCATACTTTGGACATTTTGCTGGTAGAGGGTCTTGCCTTTGATTTGTTGAAGAAAATGCAACATCTGGAAAGTACAATAAAATGATGTATGACTGTACATAGTTCTTGTAGTAAAAAATTTTTGTTCATACACACAGAAAAATTAGAAAATGGCAGAAATGGGGAAAATAAAATTGCCTCAAATCCTATCATCTTGAAGGTAAATCAGTTTTTTCATAGGACATGTTCTAATGCCATAAAATGTCTGAAGGATTTTATAAATAGCCTTTCCAGGATTTTTATTAAAATGCTTTCAAATTGTTCTGTGCTCCCCGTTTTTTTTTTAGTTGTTATTTAATATCTGCATAGTGGACTCAACAGACACTTGGTGTTAACAATATCAATCTGAGAGGATCAACTAGGAGTACTTTTTAGTGTGTGCTTAGAGATTATTAATACTTGCCTTACCTCTTATGCTTAACTAATGACTAAAATTTTCTTTCAGTTTTGTTTTAAAGATTTGTTTCAAATGCTTGTGACTAAGTGACCTTAGAGACACTACTAATATCTGAGTTCGTGTGTCCATTCCCTAAGATTGTTGTGGGGTTAAATGAAATTATGTACACAGAACACTTATAAACATTTAGCTAAGTGCCTGGACTGTGACCCAGTATATTATTAGGTTTACTCTTATTCCTTTGACTAATGAGTTAGTGTCAGCTCAGCAATTTTAGGCCTCAAGCCCCTGCTTCCTTCTTCCTTTAGAGTTAGGAAGGAAAATACTGGCAGTCTGGCAAGGGCAATTCTATCTAACTTGGTACCTGCTCTTACCCAGGACCTTGCAGTTTAGGGGCTTTTACCATAGATGTAGGAGTTCAAAAACCAAAAACACATTTAGGGTAATTTCCTCAAATTTGGCAGCTTATTAGAATCACCTCAGAAGCTGTTAAAGCTACAAGTGCCCCGACTCCATCTCCATTTGTATTACTTTGAATCAGAGCAGCAAGGAATGGAGCCTAGAAAACTGGAACTTCTAAATATTTAATTTAAATTTTTATAAACTGCAGATCTAGGGAGAATACACACAGGAGGAACAACTCTGAACTGGACATTAAGGAATGTGAATTTTATCATTAGGAATCTGGAAGAGTGGTGTGCGTGTGTGTGTGTGTATAAAATTTTCCAAATTTATGTTTATGTGTTTTGAGTTTTAAAGAATTTTCTTCTGTCATCTTTTTTCTTGATTCACAGATGTGTGTGCATATTATAGTTTGTACAATTTGTATGCATTAAATATTAAAATTAAACATTAAATAGCTAATTTAATATTTTGTGGTATGGACATCTTAATACCCTAGATCAGACCTAATGCCAGACAGTGGAGAAGTTTCTAAGCATATTAGCAACTGGACAGGTCAGTAAGATGTATTTGAGTAGTATCTGGAGCCACTGCTGTTGCTTTAAATAAGTCTTTGGTACTTCATATTTTCCCCTCCCCTACCCCCATCCCTCAGTCCCTGAGACAGTTAAGTGGTAAATTTCATTTAGCTTTTATCTGTTTGAGAAAGAGCCTTCACTTGAGTTGTTATACTCGAACTGACTTGAGGTGTTAGCAGATAGTTTTCTTGAAATGACCTTTAGGAGCAATTGCATTTTAAAATAAATTTATGATTAGTGTAGTTGATATATTTAGATAGTGCTAGTCTTTTGGTTTAATCTTTGATCGCTTCTAAATTGTGTGACAGTATGTCAGAAAAGCATGACATAATGTTGGCATCTTCTGAAAAGTTCTGACCTGTACTGGACTCATAGGAGCAGTACTTTCTGGTAGCCAAAACGCAATACTAGTAAAATATTATTTTGGAATATTTTGGCTTGGATGAGGAGAGGATCAAAATAAAGTGTTTTGCATTTAATACTTGATTTGTGAAGAAAAATTTTGCAGACTCTTCTAGCTTCATAAAAGTGTGCTGGTGGTTGATCATGAAAACATTCATTATAATAGGGAAAAGCTAGGGAAGTTGGAACACAGTATTGATGCGCTGTTAGCAGTTTTCTTGACTGCCTGCAGCCTTTGCTAGGATGATTTGGTCAGGTTGTTTCTGCTACCCTGTTCTTTATCAGGGTTTTAAAGCTTTCATGTTTAATTTTGTGTGCATAGATAGTGAGTCTCATTTATCACAGGATCTTTAAATTAACAAAGAATATTAAGGGTTAAGTCACAAGGCTGTACTTTTTAAAACTGTAGACTAACCTTAATTTCATATTTTTGTGTAATAATGTTCTGTCCTTGTGGTTTTCATTCTTCAGACCCTGTCCTTTGATTTTCAGTCCCACAATGTTTTGGTTATTAGACACGTTTCATAAAATCTTTTAGCTTGAGTATTCTCTGTCCTTGTTAATGCTTGATAAGTCATCCTTGGTGTTTTTTTTATCCTTTGTTTAGGGGGAATTCTAGACCTTACCTCATTCTTAATGCTATAAATTTAAACATACTATTCCCTTCATTAACCCTTAAAGCTTGAATTTTATAGTCCTTCATTATGTTCTAGTGACAAAGTAATTGTTCAGATGTATGAGTTTTCCTCCCTACTTCCTCATAGACTTGACTGGGAAATCTTCCTATCTCCTATACAGAGAGGACACTGAAGTGAAGAGAAAACACTATCATGTTCATGCTGGAAAGTGAGCATCTCAGAATAGATTTCTGCTTTTAAATATAGCTTGAAAATTTGAATAATTTACAATCTCTGAGTCACCATTGCCAAGAAGTCCAAGCATCTCTTCTCAACTACTTGCTCTTCTCCCTTACACTAGTCATGCAGAACCACTTACCTAGTCCTAGAACATCAGATGCTGTTGTCCCTTTGTTTGTGTTTTCATAGCCAAAACTGTCCTCTCTCCACTCCTACCCCCTTTTTTTTTTTTTTTGCAAACCTCTTAGTTTTTTAAGATACCATTTCTTTATTGTGTGAAGTCTTCCTTGAACCTACTTCTGTTACAGCTGTTTTACAGTGAGTTGTGATTATTTACATAAGTGGCTTGCCTGCTCTACTGTAAGCTCTTAGAAGGCAGAGACTACGTTTTAGTTTTTATTGTGTCAGGGCCTGGCATATAAATGAAGGTGCTCCATAAAGTTAAATTAATGTCTTATATACCATTTGACATATCTTGTACACATGTCAGAAACAGGGGAGTGGCCTCCAGAGAATTAATTGGTTTCGATTGAAAGTTAATTTGTTACTATTATAGAATTCCTAAAATGGTTGCATTGAAGTTGCTTTTGTACTGTTATTTACGAAGGAATTAAATAGTTTATTCACACCTTCAGGAACCTATGTAGACTTTTAGTTATAAACTTAAAGAAAATGTGTACATAATTGGTATGTTAATCCCAACACATTATTACCAATCCCTTAAGTGGTCTTGATAGTTAGACTAGTATTAGTTTCTTTATTATAATCCTATAAAATACTATGTAATTTGAATAATAAAATGACATTTGAAATTCTATAGCCTTTTTCCCTCCTACCAGGTTTGGCTCAGTGGTTAGAACGTCGGCCCACAGACTAAAGGGTCCCGGGTTCACTTTGGTTGTGCGCTCGATCCCCGGCCGTGGTTGGGGCAAGTGCGGGGGGCAACCAATGGATGTGTCTCTCGCACATCAATGTTTTTCTCTCTCTTTTTTTCTCTCTCTTCCTTCTACTCTGAAAAGCAATGGGAAACACCCTCAGGTGAGGATTAAAAAAAAAAAAAATTCTATAGCCTTTTTAAACTAATTTTGACTGCTTTTCTACATCATTGTTTCTCAAATTCTCTTAAACCCATGCCCCCACTACTTAATTAGATTGAAGTTTTACTTTATATATTAGTATATTAGGCAGAATAATCAGTTGGGCTTTGGGGTTTAGCTTTTTGGGTGTCTGTTTTCCAAATATAACTAAATTTGAATAGTCAATCCAGTTTTTCAAACTTACTGAAATTAAGAATTTCCCTAGAAATTCTTATATGTGGTTCTCCATTTCCTTTATCCTTGAGAATCATTGCCCTAATTGTTTTTAATGATAAATTCATTGTGTTGATTTTTATTCCTAAAAATGACTGAAATGTTAACTGCAGATCATTTTGTATCAGGAAAAACAAAGTTCAAAAATAACGTGGCATGCTGTATAGCTCTTGAACTTGTGCATTTTGATAATAAAACTGTGACTTTTTAAAAATAAACTCATTGAAAGAATATAAACTTTCAATCCAGCAGCGACTCAGTTGAAGCCTTTTGGGATTGAATTCACATCTTGTTGAATATTCAAGAGCCATAGTAACAGATCATTCTTAATTTCTATTTTATTTATTTATTTGACGAATGGGGAAAGAAACATTGATTTGTTGTTCCACTTATTTATGCATTCATTGGTTGATTCTTGTACGTGCCCTGACCAGGGATCGAACCCGTAACCTTGGCGTATTTGGGACAGCACTCTAACCAACTGAGCTACCTGGCCAGGGCTTAATTTCTCTTTAATCCCATTTTGTTTTTGATCTGAAACAATGTTAGCTAACTTTCCTTCTACCTTATTTACCAATGTTTTCATTGAATTAGTCATTATTTTTAATAGTCAGACTTCAATTAAAAGATTAGCTTCAGATAATTGAGTGAACATATTACAAACACTGAAATGGTTTCTCAAAGAGAATAAATGTTTTGAGAATTGACATCAAGGAGACTCCTTAAGGTGAATGCTTTGAAGGTTCCTATTGACTTTTTTGTGTGAGTATTCTAATTTTTGTTTTTTTTTTAAATCATTACATTGTCATCTTTCCAGTATTTTCTCAGTGTATATTATTTAGGATATATGTGGTTTTTCAAAAACTATCGTCTCCCTTTAAAAAAGCACTAACTTTTGTAGAATTTGGAATGATGTATTATGAGTTTTCCTCCCCCTAGGCTCAGAATTGATTAAATCAGGAGAAATTCAGGTTTATTGTTCAGAATGATACTTAAATTTTCTCTTTGTTAGTCCTGTCTCTTCTTTATGTGTGTGTTATATGCCTTGAGTCAACTCTGACTTTTGGTGACCCAATGAGTGATGTCCACAATGCCTTGTCCTCACTAGCCCTACTCAGCAACCCTGTGGACTCATGGATAAGTTTTATGGAGTCAATCTATCCCACACTTGGTCGTCTTCTTTTCCTACTGCCTTGTTTTTCCCAGCATTATTGTCTTTTCCAAAGAACCCTGCCTTCTCATGATGTGACTAAAGTAGTTAGAACAACTTCAGTTTTTTTGTATTTGCTTTCAGTGATATTTCAGGCTTAATTTACTATAGGACCCGCTTTTCTAGGACCCAGTTGTTCGTCTTTCTGGCAATCCAGGGTACCCGTAGAGCTCTCCTCCAGCAACATATTTGAAATCTTTTTTTTTTTTTAATCAGCCGTCTTCATTGTCCAACTTTGGCATCTGTACATTGGAAATATGAGGGTGTAGATGATCTTAGCCTTGGTCTCTAATGACACATCCTTGCTCTTAAGTGATCCCTAATTCTTTCATTGCTGCCCTTCTGAGTCGCAGCTTTCTCTTCTCTGCTTTGCTGCGGTCTCCATTTCAACTGATGACTGAACCAAGGCAAGCAAAATCTTTTTGTAACAATTTTGATTTCTTTATTGTCTATGTTCAAGTTGTGTATTTCTAATGTAGTCATGATTTTTGTCTTCTTGATGTTCAAATACAGTTCTGCTTTGGCACTTTCAGTTTCATCAGAAGTTTCAAGTTATTGCTATTCCACCAATTTTTACTTCTTTCTCTGAGTCTGGCCTAGTTTTTCCTATGACATGTATACAGATTAAACAGATAGGGAGATAAAATGTACCCTTGTCTGACATCTTTGTTTATAGGAAACCATTCAGTCTCTCCATATTCTGTGACAGTGACTTCCTGTCCACAGTATAAGTCACACATTAGGACAATCAAGTGCTGAGGTACACCCATTTCTTTCAGAGGAACTCATAGCAACTCATATCTTATGATCCACTCAAAGGTTTTACTGTAGTCTATATAACATAGTCTAACTTTGTGAAATTCTTTGAAGTACTCCAGTATCTCTGTCTAATCTTTTCAACGTCTTTTAGATTGGTACCAATGGAGAAAGACAGAGAAGCATATAGAGAGCTGATTTGTTTAGTGCAGTGTTATTTAAAAGACCCTTATTGGCTGACCTCTGGTTTTTTAATGTACATGTCAAAGCATCATGTTAAGGAACTACTGCCAAATAAAATTTAAAACCTAAAAAAAAAGGCAAATCCTAGAGCCAGAACTATTTGCATATTAACTGTATTCTGATTATAAGAAACTTTCTCTTTGGAGACATTGTGTGTATATATATATATATATATATATATGTATGTGTGTATGTATATATTTATTGCTAGATAGAGATAGATTGTTGTTAACTGGATAACAAAAATTAAGGTGAGAAAATGTAAAGTGGAAAGAGCACCAGTTTTGACATCTGGATGTTGTAGTTTTTGTTATGTGGTTATTAGTTTTTTGACTGGACAAGTCATAGCACTTCTTGGCTGCTGCTTTTATTTTTTTCTTCCCCCTTTTTTCATTTAGGTTGAATTGATAATTTCCAAGGGCCTTTCCAAATAAATGGTTTGAGAGGGATATAGGAAAACCCTCTGATTTTTGTGCTTTAATTTATGCTTTCAGATACTAACTTTCAGATATAAATGTCCTGCCATTTCATGGCAACTAAAACTCTCCCTGACAAAGGTATAATAACAGTATGTTTGGCTTCTTGTGTTTGTGTGGGAATCTTTGGAATATTCCCCACCAGTGTACATTTAGCATGTTTTTCATGTCTATATAGAGAAGAGTAAAACAGCATGATAGTTTTCTTCGCATTTATTAATTTAGATTGAAAAATAAGGTTGAAAATTTTCAGGAATATTATAAGCAAAAGTCAAAGTTCTTATTGTATGTACTGTATATGCTATAAAAATCCGTTTTGTTTTTTTAAAAAGTGTTTAGTTTGTAACCTTGTAATACAGCTTCCAATTTATTGTCTTAAGTTGCCGATCAAATACAGTATTTTTTGTTTCAAGTTGAGAAGTACTCATTCTGACTCTCAAAATACTGAATAGTAAACATATTAAACTTAATCTATTGCTGAAATACCAGTTTCTGGTGGGTTTACTTTAAAAATAGCCCAGCTGGCATGGCTCAGTGATTGAGCATCAGCCTATGAAGCAGGAGGTCACAGTTCCATTCCAGGTCAGGGGACATACCCGGGTTTCAGGCTTGATCCCCAGTAGGTGTCATGCAGGAGGCAGTCGATCAGTGACACCCTCATTGATATGTCTCTCTCGCTCCCTCTCCCTTCCCCTCTGTGAAATCAATAAAAACGTATTTAAAAAATGAAGGAGCCATGGCCAGTGTGGCTCAGTAGTTGGGCATTGCCCCACACTTAAGGGTCTCGGATTGGATTCCTGGTCAAGGGCATATGCCTGGGCTGTAGGTTCGATCCCTGGCCCTGGTTGTGCCTCGTGAGGAAGGCAACGATTCACTGTCTCTCTTATGTCCATGTTTCTCTCTCCGCTCCTCCTTCCCATCCTCCTCCTCCTCCCCTCCCTTCACTCTCTCTAAGAAACAGTGGAAAAAATATCCTTGGGTGAGGATTAATAAATAAAAAATATGAGAGAGGCACTAATTTTATATTCCAGAAATTCTTTTATATTTATTTTTAATGTACAGTCTTTTCTGGTATTTACATCATAGGTGAGATACGTAGGGTATTATAAAACAAAGGCATTATGTAATTAATATAGTGCCATTTAAGATTGCCATTTAAACTGGTTTTAAGTTTCAGGTATCTTAAGTATAGTGTAAATGTGGTTTATTTTATGTAAATGATATTTTTTGTCATTTTTGTTTACAGCGGAAACTCTGGGAATTCAAAATTAATATCCTTGCTGTGAGCTTCTCTTAGGTACCAGAAAAAGTTTCAACCTTGTGTTCCATATTGTTCCTGTTTTTATCTAAATGAACCTTTATGACCTAGCTGCCATGCAGTTTTATGTGGATTCTTTTTTTCTTTTTTTTTTTTTTAATATGTCCTTATTGATTTCAGAAAGAGGAAGGGAGTTAGGAGAGAGAAAGATAGAAACATCAATGATGAGAGAGTCATTGATCAGCTGCCTCCTGCACACCCTCCATCGAGCCCACAACCCAGTCACGTGCCCTGACCAGGAAGTCAATGCTCAACCAGTGAGCCAAGCTGGCCGGGCTTATGCATTCTTCTGCCCACAATTTCACTTAGGAAAACCAAGTCCTCCTGGATTGCTTCATGCACACCTATCAGAGTGCAGCTCCTGGGACTCTTGCTTATTTTCCTTTTGGCTTTTTCAAGTTGGCTTGGGTAGAATTCTCTGAGTAATGAAGACAGTGTGCTTCATTACTCAGCTTTTTCTCAACCTTGTGTACCAGCTGGACTTGGATTTTCTGGAAATATTTCAGTTGAAGAACAGGAACAAAGGTTTTAATAGCTTTCCAACCACCACCAACTTCAATTTCCTTGGATGCTGTGACATTCAGCTCCTGTAGCTGGGCTTTGAGGTCTGAGTTCCTCTTCCGCTCCAGCAGAGCCCGGGAGATGTTGAACTCAAAACTCCTCCGACTTCTTCCCATTAGGCTTCACTGTCTTGTTGCTGAAACCAAACATGGCCTTTTCCTTTGGTGAGCGCTGGCCTGGGAAGAGCTAGTGTAAATGTTAATACCTAAATTGGCAGTATATTTTTGGTAAAAGTGGAATTTTCAAAATGCAGATATCTAGCATGAGTAAATATTTGTAATGTGTAGGTTTTTATAGCTATGAAATGAGCACTGAGGTTTGGGTGAAACATTGGTTGTCCACTTACTAGTTGTATGAGCTTAGATTCTCCTCACATCTTGGTTTTCTTCACTTTGCTTAGTTGTTGACTTTTTTAATGCCATTATCCTCCCTTTTCCCCAGTATCCACTTATGAGTCTCTTACATCTTGCCTCTGAAATAGCTCTTGAATCTATTCATTCTTTCTAACTCAAACTGTTACCTTCTTTTGCCTGAATTAAATCATTGGCATACTGTCCCTTCCCCCCAGTTTATTCCTTGCTAAGAGAAGCACATTTGCTCATTCTTTGTATAAAAATTTTCCGTGTCTTCCAACTGCCCTTAAGATCAATTACAAATGTTTCAATGAATATCTTGCTGCATCTCTTTGTATTTTTCTAGCCCTCCTATGTGCTTCAGTTCTTTGAAGATAAGAGTTCTGTCACACATAGAATTTCCACACATGCTGTTTCCTTTTAGAATACTGTTTGTCTTCCAGCCCCTTTTGCCTATTAATTCCTGTTTTTTGGTTTTCACTTTAGAAGTTACTTCCTCTAACCGCCCAATCCCCAGTCTAGGTTGGTTAGCACATATATATTGCATGTAATCCTTTATGATGGTGATTATCTTATAGTGTCCAAAACTGAGCTGCTTGTTTTTCTCTCTCAAACCTGCTTTTTGCAGTCTTTTGCATTTTGTTAAATAGAAACTACAGCCTCCTGGTTGCTCAGGCCAGTAATCTCAAGTCTCCTAACTGGTCTTTCTGCTTTCCCACTTTTCAACTCTTCAGTTTATTCTCAGTGCACCAATCAGATCAAGTCACTCCTTTGCTCAAAACTCTCTCAAAAGTCTTTTTAAAGGCCAGAAGGCCAGGCCCTATGTGGTTTGTTACTCCCTCCATTGTTATCTCTGTGACCTTAAGCCTCTAGATTCTACTCTTGCACTTTAGCCACACTGACCTTCTTGTAGTTCCTCAAGCATTTCAGGCACATTATTGCCTCACAGTCTCTGTCTTTGCTCTTCTTTCTCACTGGATATCTCATACTTTCTATCATTTAGGTTTGAAAATTACATATAAAATGGGTGAATAAGAATAATTACTAGAGAGTAATACCATTGAATGAATTGAAATGGTATAATCAAAAGGATTACAGTGATTTCTGTGGCAATATGGTCCTTACTCAGGACAGCAACAGATAGTTCAAATGTTTGGTTTCTTATAAGTCTTTTCTCCTGCCAGAGGAGTAAATATCTAATAAAGACTAAATCCAGTGCAGTTATTTAGGATCTTTAGAGGGCTGTTTTCTTTCTTTCTTTGTTTTTTATTAACAAAAAGTGAAAATATACTATGAACTATACTACCAGTAATCTTTTTAATACACTAATTTTTTTAAATTACAGTTTACATTCAGTACTCTGTATTAATTTTAAATGTACAACTAAGTGGTTATAAAGCACTTTACAAAGTGGTTCCCGCACTGCTTTAAGTACCCACCTGGTCCCATACATAGTTATCAAGATATTCACTCTATTTCCTATGCTGTAATCGACATCTGTGTCTGTTTTGTAACTGCCAATTTGTACTGCTTAACCCCTTCACCTTTTCACTCAGCCCCCAACCCCTCTGACAACTGTCAGTCTGTTCTCTGTATGTATGAGTCTGTTTATATTTTATCTTGTTCATTAGATTTCACATATAAGTGAAATCATACAGCATTTGTTTTTCTCTATCTGACTTATTTCACTTAGCATGATATGCTCTAGGTCCATCCATGCTGTCACAAAAGAGTTCATTCTTTTTTTACGGCTGAGTAGTGATTCCATTGTTTATATTTACCACAGCTTTAAAAAAAAAATTACTGATTTAAAAAAAAAATTTTGATTTCTGGGAGAGGAAGGGAGAGAGAGAGGGAGATAGAAACATCAATGATGAGTCATTGATCAGCTGCCTTCTGCAACCCCTACCTGAGATTGAGCACACAACCCAGGGATGTGCCCTGACTGGGAATTGAACCACAATCTCCTGGATCATAGGTCAGTGCTCAATGGCTGAGCCATACCGGCTGGACGTGTATCTCAGCTTTTTATCCATTCCTCTGTTGATGGGCACTTGGGTTGCTTTCATGTATTATATTTCCACTTATGTTAAGTTTTATAAGTTTTTCTGCGTTCTTCAGAACACGCTTCAGTATATTTCAGAGAAATTTATATTTGTTATATTTTAGAGAAACATTCTGGCTTTTTTTTCTTCTTTTTTCTCATGGTCAGAAACATGTGCCACTGTTTTTCAAACTGTGTTTCAGGGACCACTTTTCCCAGAATTGTTGGAGTTTTTAAAAATACTGCTCAGTCCCACTTAAGACCAACTGAATCAGAATCTCACATTTACTATCCCAAGTTGTGTTGATGCACATAAAACTTGGACAAACACTGCTTTTTGCTATGTGAATGATAAAGTTATATGGAGTAGAGGAACTACCAATCCCATGGCATGATTAGTGGCAGAAAGTCTGGGATAAATTTCAGTTTCAATTTTTTAAAACTTCTTTTAACTTAAATATATTTAAAACTTTAAAAAGACTATAACTTGCCCCGGCTGGTGTGGCTCAGTTGGTTGGAGCTTTGTCCCATACACCGAAAGGTGTGGCAGGTTCCATTCCCATTCAGGGCAAATACCCAGGTTCTGGCATTTGATTCCGGTTGGGGTGCATACAAAAGGCAACTGATCGATATTTCTCTCACACATTGATCTCTCTCTCTTCTCTGTCTCCCTTTCTCTCTTTAAAAAAAAAAAAAAAAAAAAAAGACTATAACTTAAAACTGTAATGCTAAGTTAACCTGGACCCTTTATATCTGCAGAAGTATCCTTTATTTTTTTCTGAAAGCAAATACTACATATTTTGGGTTTAAGTAGGATCCATTTGGAGTTGTCAGTGCTCAAGCACCTTCTAATTCTTAGTGACATTTTGTCACCTAGGAATTATACTAGAGAATATTAGGAATATTCTTTGGTCAAACCATAGAAACACAATACCCTAAAGATTTTTATAAACACCTACTTTATAAGGAAATATCTCTTTATCTCAGTGCTTTGGTTGCATCAGAAAAATTTAGGTGTTTGTTACAATAATTGTGAACTGTTTTACATTAGCACTCAGGTTTTACCGTGGATGTGAGTGGATCATTTTGGGTTGAGGAGGTCTGTTTTTCCTTCCTACTAGTGAGAACTTTACCACTTTAATCCATTTAGTTATATCGGTTTTAAGAGAGAATTGTCTTAAATATTTAGGACTAGTAATTGATGTGTCTTTTGATTATACTTCTGAAAAGGATGTATGAATCAAGATTATTTAACATGAAACAGTCTTTTTCTAATAAAAATGGGTGTTATACCCTGAGGTGTTTAGATATTAACACCTGTACCTGTGTAATTGATTAATAAACCATCAGGCACAATCTAATGAATTTTATTTTTTTAAATTAAATTTATTGGGTAAAAAGATTATATAGGTTTCAAGTTTACATTTCTCTGATACTTGATCTGTATATCTGTATATTGCATCCAAAGGCAAATCATTTTCCATCACCATATATTTGGCTCCTTTTATCCTTTCTTAACCCCCTTTTTCCACCGTTCCCTGTGATAACCACCATACTGGTACTTGTCTATGAGTTTTGGTTTTATATCCCACATATGAGTGAAATCTTAGGATTCTTAGCTTTTTCTGACATACTTATTTTGCTTAGTATAATGTTTTTAAGGTCAATCCACATCACAAATGGCTGTATTTTATCTTTTTTATGGCTGAACAGTATTCCATTGTGTATATTTATCACATCTTTATCCAGTCATCTATCGAAGGACACTTTAGTTGTTTCCTTGACTTAGCCACTGTGAATAATGCTGCAGTGAACATAGAGGTGCATATATCTTTGTGAGTAAATGTTTTCAAATTTTTCGGGTAGCTACTCAGAAGAGGAATTGCTGGGTCACATGGTAACTCTGTTCTTAATTCTTTGAGGAACTTCTGTACTGTTTTTCATAGTGGCTGTCCCCAGTTTACATTCCCAGCAACAGTGAATGAGGGTTTCCTTTTCTCCACAACCTTTCCAACACTTATTACTACTTGTCTTGTTGATAACAATCATTCTAATAGATGTGCAGTAGTATCTCATTGTAGTTTTGATTTGCATTTCCCTAATAGCTAGTGAAGTTGAGCGTGTTTTCATATATCTGTTAGCGATTTGTATGTCTTCTTGGGAGAAGTGTCTGTTCAGGTCCTCTGCCAGTTTTTTAATTGGGTTGCTTGTTTGGTGTTGAGTTTTATGAGTTCTTTATATATTTTGGATATTAACCCTTGTCACAACTGTTGTTTGCAAATATCTTCTCCCATTCATTTGGTTGCCTTTTTGTTTTGTCCTCAGTTTCCTTTGCTGTGCAGAAGCTTTTTAGCTTGGTATAGTCCCATTCATTTATTTTTGCCTTTACTTCCTTTGCCTTTGAAGTCACATTCAAAAAATGTTCTCTAGGACCAAGGTCCATAAATTTAGTACCTATATTTTCTTCTATGAAATTTATTTTGTTTCAGGTCTTATTTGTAGGTCTTTGATCCACTTCGAATTACTTTTTGTACGTGGCACAAGCTGTAATCAAGTTTCATTCTTTTGTAAGTGGCTTTCTAGTTTTCCCAGCATCGTTTTTTTGAAGAGGAGTTCTTTTCTTCATTAAACGTTTTTGGCTCCTTTGTCAAAAATTATTTGCCCATATACATGTGGCTTTATTTCTGGGTTCTCAATTCTTTTCCTTTGGTATGTATCTGTTTTTCTGGCAGTACCATTCTGTTTTGATTATGGTAGCTCTGTAGTATAATCTGAAGTTGGGTAATGTGATACCTCTGACTTCATTCTTTTTTACCAGGATTGTTTTGGCTATTTAGGTCTTTTTTGATTCCATACAAATCTCATGATTCTATTTCTTTAAAAAATGATACTGGGATTTTGATGGAGATTGCATTAAATCTGTATATTGTTTGGAGCAATATGGCCATTTTAACTGTTGATTCTTCCCATCCGTGAACATGAAATATCTTTCCATTTTGTTGTGTCTTTTTCAACCTCTTTTAATAATGCTTCGTAATTTTCTGTATATAGGTCTTCCACATCCTTTGTTAAGTTTGTTCCTAGGTATTTTATTCTTTTGGTTGCAATTGCAAATGGGATTGGTTTTTTGCATTTCTTTTTTTGAAATGTCATTGTTAGTATATGGAGAATGCAGTGGATTTTTGTACATTGATTTTGTATCCTGCAACTTTACTGTATTTGCTTATTGTTTCTAATAGTTTTTTGGTGGAGTCTTTAGGGTTTTCTATATAAAGAATCACGTCATTTGCAAAATGTGACTCTTTTACTTCTTCATTCCCAATTTGGATGCCTTTTAGTTCTTTCTCTTGCCTGATTGCTCTGGCTAGGACTTCCAGTACTGTTTTGAATATGAGTGGTAAGAGTGGACATCCTTGTTTTGTTCTAGGTTTTGAAGGAAAAGCTTTCAGTTTTTCACAGTTGAGTATCATATTAGCTTATTAGTATCATTTTGTCTTATATGGTCTTTATTATGTTGCTGCACTGTCCTCTATGTATTTTATTTAGTATTTTAATCATAAATGTATGTTGTATATTTTGTTGTTAATCCTCACCTGAAGATATTTTTTCCATTGATTTTTAGAGAGAGTGCGGGGCGGGGAGAGAGAGAAACATTGATGTAAGAGAGAGACATTGATTGGTTGCCTCCTGCATGTGCCCTGATTGGGGCCAGGGATTGAACCTTCGACCCTTCAGTGCAGGCCGACTCTCTTAACCACTGAGCACTCTGCCCAGGGCTTGATGTTGTATCTTACAAAATGCTTTTTCTGCATCTGTTGATAAGATCATATAAGACACTTATTTATTTATTTATTTATTTATTTTTAAAATATATCTTTATTGATTTCAGAGAGAGGAAAGGAGAGGGAGGGAGAGAGACAGAAACATCAATGATGAGAGAGTCATTGATCAAGCCCACAACCCAGGCATGTGCCCTGACCGGGAATCGAACCCTGATTACCTGGATCCTAGGTTGACGCTCAACCGCTGAGCCATGCCCGGCCGGGCTCTTTTTTTTTTTTTTTTTTTTAATGTATCGATTTGAGAGAGAGGAAAGGAGAGGGGGAGAGAGAGAGAGAAACATCAATGATGAGAGAGTCATTGATCAGCTGCCTTCTGCAACCTCTACCTGAGATTGAGTACACAACCCAGGAATGTGCCCTGACTGGGAATCGAACCTCGATCGCCTGGATCCTAGGTCAACACTCAACTGCTGAGCCACACCCGGCTGGGCTGATAAGATCATATAATTTTATCCTTTGTTTTGTTAATGTGGTATATTACATTGATCAATTTGCATGTTTTGAACCATTCTTGTGCCCTTGAAATGAACCCCACTTGATCTTGATAATGTTCCTTTTTATTTAATATTTTGTTGTATTTTGATGTGCTAATATGTTGTTTAGGATTTTTGTATTTCTATTCATGAGAGATACTGGTCTGGGGGGGGTGTGTGTGTGTGTGTGTGTCCGTGTGTCCTCACACAGTGTATTAAGAAGTACTGCTGCTTCTACAATTCTTGGGAAGAGTTTGAGAAGGATGGATATCAAATCTTAGAATGCTTGGTAGAATTCACTCTAATGAAGCCATCTGGTCCTGGATTTTTATTTTTTTTATGGAGGTTTTTGATAGTTGTTTCAATTTTTTCACTGTTGATTGGTTTATTTAGATTTTCTAATTCTTCATGATTCAGTCTAGGATGGCTACATATTTCTAGGAACTTACCCATTTCTTTTAGGTTATTGAATTTGATTTCATGTAGTGTTTCATATTCTAGTATGATTCTTTGTATTTCTGTGATATCTGTGGTAACTTCTTTCATTTCTGATTTTGTTTATATGAGTGTTTTCTCTTTGTCACTTTTATTAATTTTTTCAAAGAACCAGCTCTTTGTGTATTAATTTTTTGTGTAGTCTTCTTGTTCTTTATTTTATTCAGTTTTGCCCTTATTTTTATTATTTTTGTGTGTGTGTGTGTGTGTGTGTGTATCTTTTTATTGATTTCAGAGAGAGAAAAGGAGAGGGAGAGAGAGAGATAGAAACATCAATGATGAGAGAGTTGTTGTCATTAATCGGCTGCCTCCTGCATGCCCCAACTGGGGATTGAGCCCGCAACTCGGGCATGCGCCCTGACCGGGAATCGAACTGTGATCTGGATCCTATGTTGATGCTCAACCACTGAGCCATGCCCGGCTGGGCTATTATTTTCTTTCTTCTGCTGACTTTGGTCTGGTTTTTTTTTTTTTTCTTCCCTGATTCTTTAGGATGTAATGTTAGGTTGTCTACTGAAATTTTTCTTGTTTCATGAGATAGACCTGTAGTGACATAAACTTCCCTCTTATTACTGCTTTCGTTGCGTACCAGAAGTTTTGATATGTCGTATTGTCATTCTCATCTGTCTGTATGTCTTTTGATCTCACCTTCTTTTCTCTCTGACCCATTGTTTAGTATGTTGTTTAATCTCCACATATTTGTGGGGGTTTTTTGTTTTTTACTTTTTGCAGTTGATTTCTAATTTCAAAGCATAGTGGTTGGAGAATATGCTTGGTATGACTTCAGTCTTAAATTTGTTGAGGCTAATTTTGTGACCCAACATACGGTTTATTTTTTGAGAATTTTCCATATGCGCTGGAGAAGAATGTACAATCCGATGTTCTCGGAGGAAAGGCTCATTAGTTGTCAGTTATGTGCACTTAGTTTAATACATCATTTACAGCCGATATTTCTTTATTGATTTTCTGTTTGGATGATCTACCTGTAGCTGTCAGTGGGGTGTTTAGGTGCTCTATTATGATTGTATTTTTGTCAGTTTCTCCCTTTAGTTCTGTGAGTAGTTGCTTTATATATTTCATTGCTCCCTGATTGGGTGCATATATATTGAGAAATGTTATGTCTTCTTAATGTAGTATCCCCTTTATCATTTATAATATGTCCATCTCCATCTTTTGTTACTGCTGTTATTTTGAAATCTATTTTGTCAGATATAACTACGGCTACACCTGCTTTTCTATGGATGTTATTTGCTTGGAGAATCAATTTTCTACCCTTTCACTTTGAGTCTATCTTTGTGTTTGCAGCTTAGATGTGTCTCCTGAGGCAGCATGTGGTTGGCTTTTGTTTTTGATCCAGCCTGCTATTCTGTGCCTTTTTATTGGTGAATTCTGTCCATTAATATTTAGGGTAATTATTGCTGTATGAGGATTTTCTTTAGCCATTTTATCTTTTGTTTTCTGGTTGCCCTGTGTCTCCATTGGTTCTTTTCCTTTGTGTTTCTGCCTGCCGTTTTTGTTTGGTAGTATTCCACATATTTTCCCTCTATTTTTTAAGTTATGTGTCTTAGTTTTGGAGTTTTTTTGTATGGTTACTATAAGGCTTATGAAAAAGAAATTTTCATATATACAGCATTCCTTTTCCTTTTGAATGTCCCTGATCTTCACCCTCCTTTGCAAATTCAGACCTTTTCCACCCTTACCTTTTATGTTTTCTCTTTCACAAATTATCCCTGTTTATGCTGTTTGTTGGTGATCTTACTTGTATTTTTGTGACCTTTTGTTCTTTGTTTAAGGTAGAATAACCCCTTGAGTATTTCCTGTAATGGAAGTCTTCTAGTGATAAATTTACTTAGCTTCTGTATGTCTGGAAAAATCTTTATTTCTCTTTCATAACTTTGCTGGATATATTATTCTTGGCTGGTAATTTCTCTCATTCAGTAGTTTGAATATTTGGTTCCACTCTCTTCTAGTTTGCAGAGTTTCTTTTGAGAAGCCTGATGATAACCAAATGAGCTTTCCTATGTAGGTTATTTTCTTCTTTTCCCTGGCTGCCTTTAGAATTTGTTTTATTTTTAATTTTTTGTCACTAATTTTTGACAGTTTTACTACAGTGTGCCTTGGAGAAGGCCTTTTGGATCGAGGTATTTAGGTATCTTGTTTGATTCTTGGGTTTGAGGATCTTTCTGTAGGTTTGGGAAGTTCTCATCTGTTTGAATAGGCTCTCTGGTCCCTCCTCCTCCTCTTCTTCTGGTGTGCCTATTATTTTTATATTGCTTTTTTCTGGAGTCAGATAGTTTTCATAGAGCTGTTTAATTTTTTATTTTATTTTTTATGCTCAAGTTTTTCTCCTCTTCCCTCTGCATCATTTCTAGATTTCTATCTTTGATATCACTAATTACTTGGTGATATCTGGTCAGCTGTGTTTCCTGTGCTCACTAGTTCATTCTTGATATCTTCTATTGCGTATTTCATCTCCAGAATTTCTATTTTTTAAAGTTCTAAAATTTTTTCAGGACTGCAATCTTGAATTTTTTGTCATTTAAGTCATATATTTTTCAAGTCTTTAAATTTATTTTCTGGAGGTTTTTTATTTTATTTCTGAGTTACCCCATTACCTTGGTTATTTATGGTATTTGATGGATTCCTTCTGTCTAGGCATCTTATCAATTCTCTAGGAGATTGATAAGTAGTCTTTCTATTGTTTTCGAGTAGCTGGCGATGAATCTGAAGTTTTTTAGCGCTCTTGCACTTTGGCTTTTCAGACCTTTGTAGTGTGGTGAAAAATGGCCTGTGTTTCTTGGGAAGATAGACACCTCCCCTGTGATCTGGTCATTCTGGTCCCAGGTGACCAACCCTGCAGGGTAACACAGTGGACAATGAGGCTCCAAATCTGTGAAATCCCAGTGCTGCCCCCGCAGCTAGACACCACTGGCAGTGCAGTCTCTCGTGGGAGCTGGGTGAAGTGGGGGAACCTTGCTGCCTCCTTTGTTGCTTAGCCCTCCGAGTGGACCTCTGTGGAGTTTTCCCCCACCCCCACCTCCCAGCTTCTACCTGAACCTGGGATTAGTTGCAAAGTGCCCTTTGCTCAGGGAAAAAGTGTTTCTGTAACACCAGTTCTTGGGATTGCAGATAATGTGCCCTGCAGTCCAACAGGCAGGGGTGAGGGGGGAGGCAAACTCTGGGAAGTTAAGGGAAGGTGACCAGGCTCTGGCTCCATGGCTTTGTGTCTCTGTCTGGAATTCCATTTGCCATACAACCATGGCCGCACCTCTGTGCTTTGTCACTGTCCAGGTCACTGCGCTCACCTGAAGCTCACACTGATCACTCCAGAAATGCTCACTAACTGTTTTTGCTTCTCCTGGCTGAAGGGAGTTCCACCCACAACCCGATTACTCCCCTCTTAGCCCCACAATGAGATCTGGGCTGCAGGTCTGTGTCTCTCACTTCTTTGAGCTCTTTTTCCTTTTTGCCTCCCCAGTTCACTCCTTTAGATATTTCAATGCATGGATCTCTCAGGCGTGTTTGTGCATTGAGCAGGGAATCTTCTGTTGAATTATAGCTGTTCAAATTGTTGGAATTTCTGGGCTATCTCTCACTCTGCCATTTTTTGATGTCACTCCTCTATATTTAATGCATTTTCAAACTGTATTAATGTCATACAGTATTATCATTACCTATACAAATCACCTGACATTTTGCAAACTCAGTCCCTAGAGATAAAATCTACTTCAATGAAATTATTTTTCTTCAGTTTTATGTAAGCAAACCAACCTGCGTTGAGTTGACAATTTTTAATTTTCTCCTTGGTCCTTATTGTATTTAATTGTGTCAAAGGTTACAGTTATTGATATTAATGAAAGCCGGTAAAATAATACTGAGTTTGCCTCAGAATTAGTAAAATGTGGTATATGCAACAACTTCGAGGAATCCCAAGATGAGACTGTCCTGGGGAATAAAGACACTTTGCAAAGAGTGAGACATAATTTTTATGCGCTGTAGACCTTTTAGTTGATATAATTGGCAGACACCTAGAAGTCAGTGGTTGATTGGAAGTTGAAAGGTTAGAAAATATGAGAAAATTGTAATGAAGAATCTGTATTAGTGGATTGGTACAAATCAACCAAGTTGAATTTGTTGATGTATAACAAATGGAATGTGTAAACTAAGAAAACATTAGGGGGAATGTGAGAGATTGGTATGGCATACACAAATATATTGAGAACCTGTTGTGTGCCAGGCAGTTGGGATATTGCAGATAAGACTGTCAAGACTGTCCTCAAACTGACACTCTTAGGGGGAGATAGATAATAAACTAAGAGTTAGAGAAAAGTGCTGCCTTATAGAAAAATAGAGCTGAATAAGAGGAAATAAGATAATCTTGGGAAGTATGAGTTGCTGTATAGAAGTAGGTGTTGCTATATAGAAATGAGGACGGTAGGGTATAGGAATTACATTCCGGCAGAAAACAGTAAATGTCGAGGCCTTCTGATAAGACTGTGCTTCATGTGTTTGAACAAGATAAGATAGCACCAGTGTTTTTAGGGTGGAGAACTGATACAAGATAATATTAGAGAGGTAGCAAGGTCCTCATGGAAGGACTTCGTAGGCTTTGAAATGGATTTAGCCTTTTACTTTGAGTAAGATGAAAAGCCCTTGGAGGATATTGAGTGACTTAATCTGTGTGAATAAAAGAAGAGAAAGGTCACTTCGGACACTTGAGTTAGGTGAAGTAAGAGTTTAGGGTGATACAGTAGAAGTGGTGTGATTCTCGAAGTATTTTGAAAGTGTCATTTGGTGAACTGGAAGTTCAGAATGACTCCCAATATTTTTAGCCTAAGCATTTGTAAGCTGAAGTTGTCGTGTATTGAGATGAAGGCTATAGAACAGAAGGTTTGGGGTGTGGGGAGAATTGGGAGTTTTGTGTTTTGATTGTCTTAGATCTGTAAGAATCCTGTTTATGGCACCAAATCATGTGGAGTAGGCAAGTGGCTATGAGTCTGGAGTTTTAGGAAGAGATTGGGCTGGAATTATCAGCACTTACAGTGACTTTAAAACCATGAGACTAGGTGTCATTAAGACTCGAAAATGAGTTAAGACCAGGGGCCTGCAGGTTCTCTGCAGGGCTAAATAGTAAAGGGAATGGGTGTGGTCATATTTCACCAGCCAGAAGTTTGCCCACCTCTGCTGTAGACCCAACGGAATGGCTTTGGATTGATCCTGTGGTGCTGTAATGTTTAGAAATCAGGGACTTGACGAGGATTAGCAAAGAAGATTGAGAAAAAGCAGCCATTGCAGTAGAAGAGAACCTAGTCCTGGAAGCCAAGTGAAGAAGTATTTACATTGACCTGTTGAGAGCAGTTTCAGTGGACGTGGGGGAGTGAAGACCTGATTGGGATGGATTTCAAAGAGTAGGAGGTGAAAAAGTGAAGACAGTGACCAACAAACTCTTTATTTGCTATGAAAGGGAGATAGAGAAAAAAAAACTGGCTAGAGTAGGATGTGGGTTAAAAGACAGGATTCTTTTCTTTCTTTCTTTTTAGAAGATAGGGGCCACTGAAGCATATTGGTATGCTGATAGAACCAGTTCACTGGAGAGGCAATTGCTGGAGCAGTGTTGAGATTTAGTGTGTGAATTAAAGGATTGGCCCTACATTGGAGCATTAACATTTCACTGATAAAAAGAAAGCAGCTTATTACTATTATAGTGTATATACTGATTATTATTGGCTGTTTAATTATAGCTGTAGAGATCACTGGCACCGGTGGTTGTTGTTCAATTGATTGTAGAGGGAGGGAAGGAGAGAGGGAGGGACATCGATTTGCTGCCTCCCATATGCACCCCAACCAGGAATTGAACCCCCAACCTGGATTTGTGCCCCAACCAGGAACCAAACCCTTTTGATATATAAGACAGTCCATCCTCCAACCAACTGAGCCCCATCGTCCAAGGCTGTAGCACCAATTTTTAAATTAAACCTGGGAAGGTTTATCTGAACTAATAATGATGTTTTGTTCAGTGTTGCTTCGTTATAAAGTTGATGAGATGCCATAGGAACTTAACTTTTGTTTATATCAATTCTATTGTAAAATTGGTTTTGTTATTTGTTTTACTTAAAGTCTCAGAATTATCTATGATGCTGAGTGAGGACTTCTGTAGTTGTTAAATGGGTCTCCTTGATGCTTTCAAAATGTAGCCTTTGGTGCCATGTGTGTTCTGCAGAAGTGCCTTGCAGGTCACTGTTAGGAGCAAGAGAAGAGAGACTAATTCCACTTCTATATGTTTTGTATAAATCTGTTCTGGGTAAGATTCATTTGGAGTTTCTTTTCTAAAGGCTTTGTTGAAAACCACTTTTCAAACATATTCTGTAAATATGTAATGATAGATGTTGTGTTTAAAAGAACTGTAATGCAAGGTGATCATCTGCTCTAGCTCTCCAGAATTTTGTACTCCGCACTCAATTTAAGAAACAAAACATCAGTTAAGGAAGCCCCTCGTGCATTACCCTTTCTCAGTCGACACATCCTCTGGACAGCCCTCTCCACTCTCTCCCCTTTCCCAGAATTGTCCGGATAAATTCACATTTATCTATTTTCTTTTGAAAAATATTTAGCCAGAAACGAAAAATTCGCTCTTGATGGTGTCTTTAGAAAAGGATATCTTAAAACAGTTTACATTAGGGTGTGTGGATATGTGTTGTTTTTATGGGATTTGACCCTAAGTGGAGAAACGGAGATTATAGAACTTTAAAGTTTCTTCCTTAGGTGGGATTGTGGGTGAAATATATAGCTTCTTCTAGACTATTGATTTAGAATCTTTCTGGAGTGGGGGAAAGGTTAGGTGAGAGAGGAGGGAGACAGAGAGCCAGGAACTGGTTTGTGATTTACAATATGCTGCAGACATTTGAAATGAGTTCTATTTTCTAATTTTGTTTCACTTAGTTCCTTAAGGGCAATGACAGTAATTAAAAATCTGAGTCAAATAGAGTGGTCTAACCATTTATAGCATACTTCTGATACATGTTGCACTAGCATTTAGTAGATGGGGAGTAATGTGATTTAATGAACAAATAATATTATAGTTAATAGTTTCCAAATTTGAATACTTTAAGAACATACTTTTAAGAGATAAGAATGGTAACAAAAATTAATAAAATTGACAGATATTTTATCCCTTACCTGAAAGGGTTAAACTAATTAAATACTGGCTATCCTGTAGCAAATGTCAATTATATAAATAGTGATGCATTAACAGCATTGTAGTTGAATGAAAATAACAAAATTAGCATTAAGGCGAGGAACCCATGTTTGTCTTCCACTTACTATCTGTAGCCTTGTGCTTATTTAAATAGTTTTGTTTTTTTTTGTTTTGTTTTTGGTCTTTTATGCTACTGTTTGAGTAAAAATGTATTTGGATTTAGGCACAGAGGACCATATTATTCTTTCAGCATTAGTCTTTTGACGTAATCTCTTACAATAGTGATGTTTAGTAATGCCTAATATCTCTGTCTTTCCTTAATTTTGGCTTACAACTAAGTTATGAAACTTTGGAGTTAAACAAAAGGGGTAAAGTTATATGTGGCATTGCTTTTTCTTTTATAAAAAATATTTATTGAAATTTAACCTTTCAAAATGGTGTATTTTATAGCACTGATCAATTAGGTTTGGGAATTTCACAGTGAGTCTTTAAATGAAGTATCTTAACTCTTTTTTGTTACATTTAACTTTTTCAATTTATGGCAGTTTAATGATAGCTATACAAGAGATTCCACTGTATTTTTAAGGACTCTTACGAGAAAACAGTACTTGAACAGAGACTTTCTTCCTGAAATGGCATCAAATCCAGAAGTTTTTTTAAAAAATTGAGGAACAAGAACAATGGGAAAGGGAAGTGTAGTATGGAGTTCGTTGACACTGTTGTGTAATATTGGTGTTGTCAATAGAAAGCAAACTTATTTCCTTGGAGAAAGTTTTGATGTTGACTGAAGTCATTGTGTTGGGATGAGAAAAAAATCAGTGGAGATTAGATGAGTGTGTAGGAGTGATTAAACATACATTAGTGGAGATAGCAAGTTTAGTGGCTATAGTGAGGAGCCATGATGAAAGCACCTTACGCAAAAAGGACTTCATGTTTGGGGTCAGGGAGAGAAGAAAACTGCAACACCTATACTTGTTAATAGGCAGGAGAATAGAAGGAGCAGTCACATTGGGGTTTAAACCGCAGCGTTTGTTTTTTTTAAACTTGGTTTACTTCTTAAAAACCTTTTTATTTTGAGATGATTATAGATTTGTTTGCAACTGTAAAAAAAAAAAAAGGTACAAGAAGATCCATTATACCCTTTTTTCAGTTTGCTGCAGTGGTAACATCATGCATAATTATAGTATATTATTACAACCAGGAAATCAGTATTGATAATAATCCACTTGTCCTATTCACATTCTACCAATTTTACATGCGTGTGTGTGTGTGTAGTTCCATGCAATTTTATCACGAGTAGATAATCATGATTACCGCCACAGTCAAGATACAGAATAGTTCCTCACAATTTCTTCTGCTTCTCTTTTATGGCCATAGCTACCTCCCTCCTTCCATTCCTCCCTAACCCTTAGCAACCACTAATCTGTTCTGAATCTCTATAATTTTGTCACTTCAAGAATGTTATATAAATGGAATCACAGTATGTAACTTTTTGAGATTGCCTTTTTTTACTCAGCATGATTCTCCTGAGAAATCAAGGGATATTTATCAGTAATGCATTTCTGCTTTATTGCTGAGTGGTGCTCTATGGTATGGTATGCTTTAGTTTGTTTAACCATTCACTGTTGAAGGACATTTGGGTTGTTTCCAGTTTTTGGCTATTACCGATGTAGCTGTAAATTCGTGTACAAATTTATGTATGAAATAACTTTTTATTTCTTTGTTACAAATGTCTAAGAGTGTGATTGCTGGGTTATATAGCAGGTTAGCTGCTTAATTTTTTAAAAAAAATATATCTATTGATTTCAGAGAGAGGAAAGGAGACGGGGAGAGAGAGAGAGAGAGAGAAACATCAATGATGAGAGTCATTGATCAGGTGCCTCCTGCACGCCCCCTACTGGGGATCGAGCCTTTAACTCGGGCATGTTCCCTGACCGGGAATCGAACCCCTATTGCCTGGATCCTAGGTTGACGCTCAACCGCTGAGCCATGCCCGGCCAGGCACTGCTTAATTTTAAGCAAGAAAATCTTCACTTACTGTTGAAGATTTTCAAACTATTTTATAAATTATTGCTCTTGCCAGAATTTAATCTTCATCTATAGTCCTCTCTCTGATCACATACTTCTGTAAGTCATTACACAAGTACCTGAATTTTTTTAAGGAAAGGAATTTTACTGAATGCTAATTTAATGTTTCAATAGTTGTATCTAATGTGGAATGATAGTAGATGTACCTGATTTGCTTTTTATTTTGCTCAGGAAGTAATATAAACAGCTCTTCTGGATAACCTCTATTTTCGTATTTGGTCATGATATTCAATGGAACAAATATACTATTTGTTCAGTATATTATGGCAATTTATTTTTAACCTATCAAACTCTTGAGCTGTTATATTTTCACAGAGGTACGTTTTGCTGCTACTCCTTTTTTTCTTTTTTTCTTTTTTACATTTAAAAATCATTGAGTGCTGTCCTGGCCACAGTGGCTCAGTTGGTTAAGTGTGTCCCCATGCACTGAAAGGTTGCTGGTTCTATTCTGGGTCAGGGCACATGCTCAGGTTTTGGGTTCAGTCCCTGGTGTGTACAGGAGACAACTGATTGATGTTTTTCTCTCACATTGAGTTTTTTTTCTCTCTCTCTCCCCCTCTCCCTCCCTGTAAAAGTCAAAAACATATTTTTAAAAATTATTGAGTGTTCAAAAGTAGTGACAATCTAGAATCTGACATTGATAGCAAAGTGGCATAATGTACTACACTGCCATTGTCAAACAAATTTACAATAGAATAAAATACATTCATTGATAAATTACTGGACGTTATTCAATCTATCTTTGAAGATTTAGGAGACTTGAAGTTGCAGTATGTTGTAGCTATGGTAGACCTGTAGTTATAAACTTGGCTATCACAATTACCTGGGAAAATTCAAACATACTTGAAAATCCTTTGATTATTAAAGGTAGTGATATGGGACTAGGAATCTTAACTGTTTATTAAGCACTTCAGTTTCTCTGACACATGGTTAAGTTTGGGAAACTAAGTTCCAGGGAAGAATGATTTCTATCTTATTCTGTTAATGTCTTTGGCATACAGTAAATGATTAATAAATTAAATATTTGTTAAATGAGTACTGTGGGGGTGGGGGTGGAGTGTTATTGACTGCTTTTATAAAATAAAATTACAACAAAGGAAAAGTTTAGAGTATAGTTCGAGTACATTAACGTTTGCTGTATAATGTCAGCCATTTGGCACAAAACGAACAATTATCAAAATAAACACTTGGTAATCATAAGTGGCTGTTGATCTCAGATATTAAGCAGATGGGTTTAGCTGCATTCAGTCTGAAAAGACTGCCAGTCTTTTTTATTTGTGAATTTGTATTGATTTTTCTTGTGATTGTGTTAGTCCTGTTAGTCATGAATGACATCCTGGTTGGGGAAAAAAAATTCTTTGAGTCACATCCATTTTTTTCTTTTACCGCAAGACATTACTACATTGTCTTTTGGCAGTTAGTGTTTCTATGGAGAAGTCTGAGACCATTTTTTTGTTTGTTTTATAAGTGATATGCTTCTGCTTCCTGGATTTTAGGATTCTTTATTCTTAAAATTCAGCGACTTCACCAGGATATGAGGATGTGTCCATTTTTATTGATTTTTTATGACTTTTTTCTGGTACATGGGGAGCCCCCTTCAGCCTCCAGATTGAGATCTTTTTTTATTTCAAGAAAGTTTTCATTTCTTATACTTGTGAGTGTCCTCCCTGTGTTCTGTTCTCGTCTTCAGGACCTCCAGTTTTACATATGTTGGCTTCATCTTATCTGGCTTCTTATCTCTTAAGTGCTGTCATCTCTTTCCTTTTATCCTGTATGCTTTGTGATATTTCTCAGGTTTGTGTTACTTATGGTTGACATTACTTTCAGCAATGTTGATTCTTTTATTACTTCAAATGTAGTTTTTGTTTGTAATGATTTCATTTCTTTAGGTTCCTCCTCCTGTTTATCCTAGCTCTCTCATTTTGTATCCTCTTGTTTTGTTTTGTTTCTTAGAATTCAAGTTCTCTCTACTCTTTGACATAGAACAAACAAAACAGTGTTTGTCTAAGAAGTTACTGGTTTTAAGTATTTTGTCCATCTGCTTTATGTTATATACTCCCACTTTGGTCTCTGCACAGACTGTGATGGTTTCTGTGTACCTGTCTTGAGTGAAGTTATTCTGTTGATATATATACGGGGATGGGCAGAAGTAGGTTTATAGTTGTGAGTACATGAAACAGAGTTTATTCTTGTATTAATATTATTATTTATTTTACAACTTTTGCCCACCTGTATAGTGTTTTCATATTCTCTTTTATTTTCTTATTCTCCTGGACACTATTTTGATTGTAACCTTGGAATTTGGAGGTTCAAATCTGAGTCTAGATGAGGGAAAGAAGTGTGGGAGGTGTCTGGAGGAGAGAGTGATGCTACGGAAAAGTAGCAATTCATTCTGTTTTCTCTGAACTTTCTCTGTATTTGATTAATTTGCTCATCCATGTGAAGGTTTAGAGTGGCAGGGCTCTCCTAATTCAGGTAGTTTTCTACTTAATTGCGCCCAAAAAAGTAAACTTACTGGGCCAGTCAACCCTTTTGTCCCATATGCCTGCCATTGTTTTCAGAATAAGTATCCTAACAGACGTTAGAGGAATTGAATGTTGGCCTTCAGTATTATTCTGCACTTTAGTATAGATTTAGTTGTCTCTTGAAACCATTTGTTGGAACCAATTTGTTCGATTGCAGTGCCTATTCCCTTATTGGATTTGATTAATTTTTTTGTTTGTTTTGATGTTTCTATGTTTGCTATCTATAAAACCTATTCTCATGCTGTCATCTTTTGGGGAAAATTGCCTTTAATGTAATTTTCATTATCAAATTTTTGCTCTGATTTATTTGTTAAGATATAATTATCATTCCAATCATTGAGTGGCTTTTAATATCAATTCAGAAATAGTCTCTTAAGATGATTTTTGCATGCTTCTTTTCAGTGTTAGATACTGCTAGTACCATTTTTATGCGGGTTAGGAATTCCAGCATCTAGATAAATAGTAAATAGGGAACATAAATGTTCCTCTGATTATATATTATGATGTGTGCATGCAATGTGGAGTGTAATGTTGCCATTAAAAGTGATAATGAGGTCCTGGCTGGTATTGCTCAGTGGTTAGAGCATTGGCCTGCGCACTGAAGGTTCTCGGGTTCAATTTCCAGTCAAGGGCACATGCCTGGGTTGCAGGTCTGATTCCTGCTCGGGTCAGGGCATATGCAGGAGGCAATCGATCCACATATTTTTGTCACGTCGATATTTCTGTTTTTTCTCTCTCCCCTCCTCCGCCCTCCCACTGTCTCTAGAATCAATGGAAAAAATATGCTTGCCTCCCTCATGTGAGAATTTAAAAAAAGTTGTTGTTTTTTTAATATAGTAAGAATCACATTTGTTGATGAGAGAAAATATTCCTGGATTTTAAGTAGAGTAATCCATATATAAAGTAGTATTATTGTATCTTTGAGTATTATATGTACATTTTGAAAAAAGCCAATGAGGATAGAGTTATCTCTCCTATATTCTTTTCTGTAGCTTCTGATTATAATAATAATACCTATTCTTTCTTGATAAAAGTTATTGCAATTTCAAAAAATTGACAAAGTCTCTTAATTGGGAATCTTGGTATTAAAAGGTATTGCTTGGTCATGAATGATCATTATGTAAAAATCATCCCTGTTTGAAATTTATCTTTTTCAGAATCGGGAAACATCCATCTTTTGCTACTTTTAGTTTTTAATGCTTTTTTAGAAGCATGAATTTTATCAGATGCCTTCTCAATATCTGTTGATAGCATAGTTTTTAAAAATTAAATTCAAGATTTATATTCGTGCAAGTCTTTCAGTATTCAGCCATTGTGCATTCCTGGACGGGGGGTGGGGGGTGTGTGTGTGTGTGTGTCCCTTAATTCTGTTATTGCTCTATGGTTCTTGTCATCTTTGTCAGGATTTTGTATTTGGTTACTTTTATGATTGAGTCTTTCTGGAACAGTTTATACACTACAGGAATTACTGTTTCCTTGAGAGTTTGAAGCAGTTCCTCAATAAACCTATATAATCTAAGTCTGGCTAGAGCTGTGATTGGACAAGAAGGGTTGTGATAATAATAGATTGGGACTGGAGGGAGAGCGAAGTATGTAATACTTGTCCAAAACATGTTGCCGTAAAATTGGTATGTAGGTTAAACATTATCAGTTGTTCCCCAACTTCATCTGTCCTTGGGTTTAGCTGCACAAATGGCATTGGTTGGGTCTTTGTTCTCTGTTTCCCCAGGCCAGGGTGATTTAAGGTATGTATTCTTTGGTTGAGGGGAGGGTATAAACCATTTGCTTACAAGTGTCCTTGGTTAGGGAAGCTAAGGTCTTGCAGTTGGCAAGCTGCTCAATTTGTCTTTGTTTAATTTTCTTGCCTCAGTTTCCCCATTGCACTTGCCCAGGGATTTTCGTAGCTTCTTACTATCCTGCTACACAACCATTTAGCCACACCGGCCAGGACCTTTCTAAATGGTGCACATATGGAGCCAAGATGTTCCAAGATTGTGACTGGGCTAGTGATCCTTAATCCCACACTACCCACATTGCAATAAGAGCAGCTCCTGTTTTAAGTGTTGGGCCTCCAATCATTCATGTATTTTATTTTAGTGTCTTCTGACAGATTCGAGCACTGTTGTAATTACAGGGATTTTAGTCATCCCATGTCAGGCAAGGTCCCTCTTCTCAGAGAGTTTCTCTCCTCAGAAGGAGACAGACAATATAAAGTAGATAAACAGGATGGCTTCATACTATGATTTGTGCTATAAAGAAAATAGTGATGGCAGGGAGCAGAAGGTGGCCAGGGAGAGACTTTTTTAGGGTGTGGCTTGTGACTTGACACTTGAAAGATGAGTAGCCAACCATATAAGGAAAGAATTCTATGGCTTAAGGTTGGGGGGAAATATTAGACAATTTTTCAAGAAAGACTCCTCTTCTTTAGTCTTTTATGTTATCCTTAAAGATACATACTTTTAATCTGCTTTTTCATGATGCACCTGGTACTGTTCAAAAGCATCAAAAATAACTCAAAAGCAAAAATACAATTCTTAATTTTTTAGATCTAGAGTTCTTGTACAGAAGAATAAAATCTGTTTTTTGCTTAGTTTGGCTTGTAAGGCCATTTAATGGCCTCTAGTTTAATTTAGTTTTACACCACTTTTATTTCATACAGGAATCTCCTGTTCTTGTTAAACTAGTTTTACTCATTGCCCTCAGAACTCTTGTTATCCTGTGCTTTCTGACTTTCATGCCATTGCTCATATCGTTTCCCTTGACTGAAGTTTATTCTTCACTTAATTGTACCCAGTTAAATCTCCTCTTCTGTTAGGTAATCTTTGTAGTTTACTTTCTTAATGTAACTGAGAATTTAAGTGTATGAAACATGAAGGCATTCTATATACTTAGTTGAAGATTCCTTTGCATTCATTTTTCATCCATTCTTAGATTGAGGAGTTCCACGAGGCTTCCAAAGTTGAAATCATCTACTTCTTGCTCCATTAGACTCAGAAGGTTAAATTACTTGTAGAGAGATCTACAGGAATGCCAGGACCTTCCTCTTGTTCTCTTTTTTTGCTGTACTGTGTCTCTGAAGGCATCAGCTTGGCAAAGTATAATACTCGGTTTTTCAATACATTGTCCACCACTCACCCTTTCCGATTCTTATGATAATTTGATAACTTTTTCTAAAACCGCTTTTGTTATTTTTCATACTAACTTTTTTCCTTAAAGGGATGCTTTCATTACACTAGCTGCTTAACTAATTTAAAAACAAGAAAACATGAAGTAGGTGAGATGTACTGTAATTACACTGCTTAAAAATAGCTAGTGAGGAGTGGTGTGTGCTATGATAGGAGGATTGTATTGGATGAGGGTCAGGGAGGGCTTTTGTTTTTCTAAAGAGTGGCATTTAAGCTGGAAGAATGGCCAAAAAATGGCCAGGCAGAGAGTGACAGAGGGGAGGAGACAGGAGGATTTAGGGTAGGAAAGAACTGAGCATGTTCTCAAAGAACTCAGCACAGTTCAGCTAACATGCTCACTGCACATATGAGCAAGGTGATGAGTGCTACAGGTTAAGGCTGGAAAGGTAAGAAGGGCCAGAGGAACTTGAATGGCTTCCCTCTCTGTTCATTAAAATTGAAAACACTTGTCATAATCTGAGATACCTGTTTAAAAGATTACTTTGACTATTCTGTACAGTGTTTTGAAATGTAAATGAGAACTAGTGGGAGAGCAGTTAGAATACTAGGGTGAACCTAGGGAATTTACTGGAGTCAGTAAGAATGAGGAGATCCTTACTTACTCTACAAAGCCCTGTAATGCTGTTTGTTGGTCTCAAGTACTTGAGATCACTGAAGAGTCAAGACATGTTGATCATTTTTCTAAGCAAAGAATAGTAGTATAAGGCACTGAATCTTCAGGGTATAAGCAGTTAGAAATCTCTAGCATTTATTGTTACTTTATTAATAAAGCCTTCACCAATTACTCAAATAGAAGGGAGGATAAAAGTCTTAGTCTGAAATATTCACTAATTCCTTTAGTGATGAAAAGTCAGATGGCAGAGGTTAGTAACATAAGTATAGCATTTATTTCAGTCTTGTGATATTTGTAGTCCTACACACTGTCAACCATACCCTATTTGATAAATAAAGGTAACCATAGAGGTTAGATGGCCTCATTTTTATTTAGCAAGGTGGAGGCAAAATACTGCATAGCATGTAGCAGTACTTTTTATTGCTGAATAATATTCCATTGTATAGATTTGCCATGTTTTGTTTATCCATTAATGAGTTAATAGATATTTGGTTTGTTTCCATCTTTTGGTTAAGGATAGTATGCTATGACATTTGTGGACATAGGTTTTCATTATTTTTAGACATATATCTAGAAGTAAAATTGAGGTCACGTGATAATTTGTTTTACCTTTTCAGGAACTGTCAAACTGTTTTGTTTCAAAGTAGCTGAGTATTTTACATTGACAGCAGCAAGTTGTATGAGGGTTTAAGTATGTATCTTCATGGGCAGTTATATAGTCTGTCTTTTTTTAAAATATATTTTTATTGATTTTATTTCAGAGAGAGGGAGGGGGAGAGAGAGAGAAAAACATCAGTGATATGAGAGAGACATTGATCGGCTCCCTCCTTCCCACCCCACACTGGGGATTGAGCCCACAACCCAGGCATGTGCCCTGACCGGGAATCGAACCACTATCTCCTGGATCATAGGTTGATGCTCAACTGCTGAGCCATGCCACCTGGACATAGTCTATCTTATTGACTATATCTATCCTAATGGGTGTGAAATGGCGTCTCACTACAGATTCCATTTGTATTTCCCTAATGGTTAATGTGTTGAGCATCTTTGCATGTCTTTTTTAGCCATTTGTATGTTTTCTTTGGAGAAATGTTTGTTGAGATCTTTCACTCATTTTAAAATTGGTTTATTGATCTCTTTTATTGAGTTGTAAGTCTCTACTAGTAGGGACTAGATAAAAGTTCTTTGCATATGACTTACAAACATGTTCTCCCATTCTGTGGATTGTTTTCTTGAGGACGTCCTTTGAAGCGCAAAAGTTTATCAAATTTTTGCCCTTTTTTGCTTGTCCTTTTGGTGATGGTTTATGCCTATATTTTTTACAGTTTTAGCTCTTGCGTTTAGGTCTATGGTTCATTTTTAATTAGTTTTTGTATACAGTGTGAGGAAAGGGGGTCCAATTAAACTTCATTCTTTTGCATGTGCACATTCCCTTAAATATTTTCTAAAATCCCCATTTTTAGTCTGTAGATAAACAATATATGCTGCCTACTACACCGTAAGAATAGGAGACAGATGGATGGCTCCAAAGGAAATGATGTAATGATGTAAATGTCACAAAGATGGTTTTAATCTCTGTAAATATTTAGCATATTTATTTGGGATAAACATAGGATAGCAGTGCTGTTTTAAAATGAGCTTTATTAATGAAATCCAGTGAGAGCTGCTGCATCTTTAATTTATCTGTGTTAGTATGAAAATTTTTGGTCCTAGCTGTTAACAAAGGAATTGCCTTGATACCATTTGTTCGAATTAGATACAAGCGCAGATGTATTGTATGGTAATGAGATTGTTCTAAGTAGTGAACATCTTAGTAAAAATTTGAAACAAAAACTAAATACTCTATAGTACAATTTGTGTAACAGTTACATCCCTAAAAAATTCAGCATATTGTATAAAGCAGAATTAGGTACGGGGCTCAGCTCAATTATAAGCTGATTTTTCAGACATGGGACAATTCTTTTGAGAAATGTCCTACGCACAGTAGGCATCCCTGGCCCCCTTTTTCTTAAGTGTCAGTAAACACCTTCATTTAGAGCAGTGCTGTCCGGTGAGTTGCGTATGCAATTTAAAATTTTCTAGTATCCAACATCTGGAATTAATTTTAGTAATATATACTATTTAACCCATTATGTCAAAAAATAGTTCATGTAATCAGTATAAAATACTAATGTGCTGTTTTACATTCTTTTTTGTACTGAGTTTTTGAATCCAGTTTGTATTTTGAACGTACAGCACATCTCAATTTAGAGTAGCCACATTTAAAGTGCTCAATAGCTATATGTGCCTAGTGGCTATCACTGGGATAGCACAAAACTAGAGTGAGTAACTCAATTACAGGGGACTGTCAAATGCAAGCCTGTTGTTAACACACACATCATTTTATCCATTTCTCCCCCCCCCCCCACCCCTCCCCAAGAGACATAGTCTGGTTACCACAAAGTTTTTTTTTCACCATCATTGGCTCATATACAGTTGGTAAATTGGAGAATGACACCAGTAGAAACTGAAGTTGTGTTGGTTTATACATGAAATTTTTTTAGGCAAGGAAGATCAGAATAGCAGGATTAGGATTAAACATTCAAATAGAAAGGAAAAAGCCTCGACCAGCTGCTGCATAGGCAAGGCACCCAAAGAAAATTTAAGCCTGCTCCCTAGCTTTGCATGGCTCCTTGTCTGTGGGAAGCTGCACTTTCTTCTCTGTTCATGGTAACTAGACTCTAGTCAGTGCTCAGAACTTTACTTCCATGTTCTCAGCCTCAGCAAACAGCATTTTTGTTTTAATGTTTTTTGCATTTTTAATAGCCCCTGCAGCAGTCTACAACTGGGCTGAGCTGCCTGCCTTTGCTGTTGAAGTTTTTGTTTAGTGTTCTGGTTATAATAAAGTTGCATAATTTTGAATGATTTGCTCCTACTCTTTTTCCCATAAGGCTTTGTTTTTACTGTGCAATTTTGTAGAATTCAAGGTGTTTCAAGAAAACATGTTATGGCAAAAATACCCATTACGGACATATGGCTTTCTTTGTGAAATCCCTTTATTTTAAATGGTTGTGGTCTTTGGTTTTGGAGTGATGAGGACAAAAACCAATGGAAGGCAAATCAGTGCATTACTTAGATTGAAGTATGCCTCAGATACTGACCGCACCAAACAATCTTGAGAGTGCTTAAAAAATTTAAGTCTTGGACCCTAGCTGGTTTGGCTCAGTGGTCAGAGCATCAATCCAGAGATTGAATGGTCCCGGGTTTGATTTTGGCCAAGGGCACATACCTAGGTTGCAGGCTCGATTCCCAGCCTCAGGAATCACTAGGCAGTTCCATTTTTAAATTTTGAGGTAACTCCATACTGCTTTCCACAGTGGCTGCACCAATCCGCATCCTTGCCAACACTCGCTGTTTGTTGTTTATTTCATGATAGCCATTCTGACAGATGTGAGGTGATACCTCATTATGGTTTTAATTTGCATTTCTCTGATGATTAGTGACATTGAGCATCTTTTCGTATGTCTATGGCCATCTGTTTATCCTCTTTGGAGAAGTGTCTATTCAAATTCTTTGCCCAATTTTAATTGAATTGTTTCTGGGGGAGGGGCTTGGTGGTTGAGTATTATAATTTCTTAATTTTGGATATTAACCCCTTATCAGGTATATCATTAGTGACTTTGTTGTCCCATTCAGTGGATTGTCTTTTTATTTTGTTGTTGGTTTCCTTTGCTGTGCAAAAACTTTATTTTTAAAAATATATCTTTATTGATTTCAGAGAAAGGAAGGGAGAGAGAGAGAGAGAGAGAGAGAAACATCAATGATGAGAGAGTTGTCATTGCTGCCTCCTGCATGCCCTCCACTGGGGATTGAGCCCTCAACCCAGGCATGTGCCCTGACTGAGAATCAAACTGTGATTTCCTGGATCCTAGGTCAGTGCTCAACCTCTAAGCCATGTCCAGCTGGGGTATGCAAAAACTTTAGTTTGTTGTAGTCACATTTGTTTATTTTTTCTCTCCCTTGCCTGAAGAAATAGATCAGAAAAAAATACTGCTATGAGAAATGTACAAGATTTTGCTGCCTATGTTTTCTTCTAGGATTTTTATGGTTTCAAGTCTTTAAATTCATTTTGAGTTTATTCTTGTGTATGGTATGAGAAGGTGGTCTAATTTCATTTTTTTGCATCTATCCGATTTTCCCCAACACCATTTATTGAATATATTATCTTTACTGTACTGTATGTCTTTGCCTCCTTTGTCAAATATTAATTGACAATTAAAGCATGCGTTTATTTCTTGGTACACTGTTCTATTGATCTATATGTCTGTTTTTATGCCAGTACCATGCTGTTTTTATTATTATGGCCTTGTAGTATAGCTTAATGGCAGGTAGTATGATTCCTCCAGCTTTGTTCTTTCTCAAGGATGCTATGGCTATTCGGGGTCTTTGGTGGTTCCATATAAATTTTTGGAATATTTGTTCTAGTTCTGTGAAATATACACTTTTGGTATCTTTATAGGAATTTGGTTGAATCTGTAGATTGCTCTGGATAGGATGGACATTTTAATGATGTTAATTCTACCTATCCATGAACATGGTATATGCTTCCTCTTGTTTGTATCTTTAGTTTTTTCCTTTAGTGTCCTACAATTTTCCAAGTACACGTCTTTTACGTCCTTTGTCAGATTTATTCCTAGGTTCTTTAATTTTTTTAATTTTATTTTTTTTGTAAGCGATTCTTAAGGGGATTGTTTTCTTAGTTTCCCTTTCTGATAGTTCATTATGCAACTGATATCTGGATATGTTATTTTGTATCCTGCTACTTTACTGAATTCATGTATCAGTTCTAGTCGGGGGGGGGGGGGGGGGGGGTTTCTAGACTCTTTAAGGTTCTCTATATACAGTATCATATCCTCTGCAAATAATGAGCTTTACTTCTTCCTTTCCAATTTGGATGCCTTTTATTTCTTTTTCTTCTCTGACTGCTGTGGCTAGGACTTTCAGTACTATATTGAATAAGAGTGGTGAAAACAAACAACCCTGTCTTGTTCCTGATCATAAGGGAAATGCTTTTAGTTTTTGCCCGTTGAGTAAGATGTTGGCTCTGGGTTTGTCATAGATGGTCTTTATTACATTGAGGTATGTTCCCTCTCTCCCCACTTTGCTGAGAGTTTTTATCATAAACTGGTGCTAGATTTTATCAAATGCCATTTCTGCATCTATTGATATGATCATGTGGTTTTTTATTCTTCATTTTGTTTATGTGGTGTGTCACGTTTGTTGATTTGCAGATACTGTACAACCTTGCATCCCCAGAATAAATCCCACTTGATCATGGTGTATGATCTTTTTAATGTATTGCTGGATTTGGTTTTGCTTATTTTATTGTGGATTTTAGTGTCTATGTTCATCAAGGATGTTGGCCTGTGCTTTTCTTTCTTCATAGTGTCTTTATCAGGTTTTGGAATTAGTATAATGCTGGCCTCATGAAATGAGCTTTTTGGGAATACTTTGAGGACAGGTGTTAAATTCTCGGGAAGACATCCGGTCCAGGACTTTTCGTTTTTTGGGAGTGGTCCTTGAAGTCTTTCATTTAGTATTACTCAGTATACCTTACAGTTATTAGTAGAAGGCATAAAGACTTAATTTCTAAGTCTGAGGATCTGGTGGTGAATTCTGGTGGTTGTCATGTTCTGAATAAGGACACAAGTACCATAATATATATTGCCCCTCAGAGGGAAAACTATTGTTCACCTTTTGAAAAGCTGGTTGTGTTTCCCAGCCTTGTTTGATCACTTAGAATTGTCTGTACTTTTCACTTTCCCTCTTTTCCACCTCCCTTTTCTAAGTGGGAGGTCAGTCTTATTTGATTAATTCTCCCTTCTTGCTCAGTCAGGTGTGTTTGCTACATTTTTTGGCCAGTTTTGCAAAGTACTTACCTAGGGCTCTGTTTTACTCAGACTGTGGGTTGTATCTTTTGCACCCTTATATCCATCCAGCTTCTGAAGTTTTAGAGGATGCCACGTAGGAATTATTCTGCCTTTTAAATATTGAAGATCCTATCAAGTTAAAAATCATAGGATTTCTTTCTTGGAAACCTTTAAGACTTGCTTCTTACTACTTTTTTTTGCATGTACTACTTTTCTCAAGATACTTTTAATTAAAAGTAGCAAGTCTTTTTTGGTAATGTACAGAGAACATAAAGAGTACACTGGACCATATGGACAGCTTTTGCTTCCATGACTTTGTTGGGCCAAACAGCATCCCTGAAACTCTCACTGGCACTATGTATTATCTTCATTTGTTCACTTGAGTAATCACTGGATTTAATTTTAAAATTCTGAGTTTAAGTTTTATGCATGGCTCTATTCCACAAATCACTTCCTGTTTCTCTCAGCCTTAGATGCTGCCATTATACTACTACTTTTTAAAAAACTTGTGTTCTTATCCTGAAATACACAAATTCATTGTGGGATAGGATGCAAAAAATCATGTGAGTTTTAAAGATGAACAGGAGATTTCAAAGAATTTGTGTTGTAGCACTTTATAGGTATGGCTCTGGAAGATCATAACTACCATCGTCATTACTCTGACCCTGGAGAGGGTGTGCATAATCAATTTGCTTGTGTGTTACTTCAGTTTGGAAAGAACTACATGGAGAAATTAAAAGGCTCAAATGAAATACCCCCAAAATGCTCTGGAAAGTAATATAAAGTATAGCTTTTATTATAGAGAGTTAGCTTAGCTAATTATAGTCATGTTATTCAGGGGCATATCTGCCTCCTTTTAGTTCTTAAGCACATTCTTATGGCTGGAATCAAAGATCTGTTGCCTCTGTTATCATATCATGCTTTCTGTAAAACTTACCAGGCTGGTGGAAGACATACCATTTCTTCAGAGGTTAATAATTGGGTGCTTGTCAATTTTTGAATTTTTATAAAACTAAAATGAAGTGAATTCCTGGATCTTAACCTCACAAGAGATCAATAGACCTCATTCCGAACATACATTATGTTTATAGAGTATTCTGCATATCATGCCTTTTAATCTGTAATGTGGTACTTTTTTTTCTTCTCCATAGATTTAAGCTATTTCATAGAATGTTTTACTGAAGAATGTATGCAAATAAATGGCAGGGCATCTAACCCAGGGTTCCTAATGGATTACTCTGGAGTTCATTTCAGTCAATAAGATTGGCCTTTTTTTTTTCTTTTTTTTACATTATTGCTGACATATTTATGGAAATTTTCATGACAATCTCAACTCTACTATTAGTGTATAAGTATGATATTCTAGTAGTCCATATTACTAGGTGTGTTTCTTATTTTTGTAATCAACTATAAACCTGATTTTTAAAAATTTTATGAGTTACATCTGAAAAGTACGAATTCCTGCGTAATTTCCTTTAAAACTTGGGAGTATTAATTTTTCTTTGTAACTGATAAGAGGACTCACAGTACCCAGTATATAGTCATTATCACAGATAGGATTTATTATCGTGAAAGGATGCAAAGCGTAATTAAAGGTAAGGGGCAAAATCTGGAGGAAACCAGGTACAAGCTTCCGAGAATCATCTTCCAGTAGAGTTACACAGGACATGCTTCATTCCTTCAGCCATGAATTGTGACAACACTTGCAAAATGTTGTGTACCAGGGAAACTTACTAGAAATTTAGTACCCAAGACTTTCACTGAATTTGGCTTATTACATAGGCACCTCTGCCTAGCACTTACCAAAAGTCTGGATTCTTGGTAGGAAAGCAGATGTTAAGCATAAATCATATTGGCACAGTGAGCAGCTCTTACAGTTACTGTTGTGGGGATGCAGTAACTGAAATCTTGGTTCCCACATGCCAGTCAAGGGCAAGCTATACAAGCAAGCTTTTCTAGGGATAGCAGTCTTCAGCCTGCTATTTTAACTTTTCTGTCCATTAAACTTATTTTTGACCAATTTCTAATTGATTTTTTTTTCATTCATACAATGTTTATTGAATAATTTATAGTCTACTTTGTTAAAATAGTTTAGTGTTTTAAATAAATACGTACTGTACAGCAAAATAAAATTAAAAATAAGTAGATGAAGAAACCATCAGGTATTTCAAACTGCAGGCTTGTTGGGAAATTTCCTCTTTGGTACCACCTAAATTGTTCTCAGTAACTAGGTAACCCTCTTTTGTATTTTGTTACGTCACTGGCTTTATTGGGTTTTTCAGTCTGCTTTTAGCTGGCCCCTATCCAAGGTTAAATCTTGGCCATTGCCCTTTCTCTTGCCATACTCTTATTTCATTCTGAGTTAGTGCTTGCTTATTATATGCAAGACAAAGTTAAGAGTCCCCTACTTTTCACTTCTAATGGAAGAGACTTCAAGATCCACTTCAGAATCCTAGTTCTACATAGATCTGCTCACCATTTCTACTTGAATATCTAAAACCTTATAGTCATTTTCTGTCTGTCCCAGTTCACCTTTTTTATCTTTTTAGTTTTTCCTGTTGATTGCAATAGTTAAATGTGTTCTTACTCATTTCTACTCATAAAAACTTATTCTGACTGCTAACTAATTTCTGGACCATTTAAATTGTTCTTCCCTCTTCCAGTTTTTGTTCATTATAGTGTAACCTCCATACCATTGCCAACTCAGTTAAAAACAAAAATATAAACAGTTGAATTACCTTGATGCTGAAAAATAAATATGTGGAATGAATTGAAATACAATTAGATTTATAGTAAACCTTTTTGTATCATTAATCAGTGATTTTGCAAGTCTGGATTTTTATACCTTGGCTTTTCTTAAGACAAGAAAAACTGTCATCCCTGATGATCTCTGTGATGTGTAGATTATTCATAAAGCTTATGAGTTACATTTAGACATTTTTTAGGTAGAGTTGATCCTGTTATTAGAAAACTTCATGACATTTTTTATGACCTTGAAAGGAAGCACATTCCATGAGACTTAACTTTTTGAAAACTTGATATTGTTTTAGTTGGAGAATTGGTGAAACTATTTATGAAACTGAAAAATAATTGCAAAAACATTAATTGGATAATTGTGAATTTCGGGTCTACATTGTTGAATTTGTATGCCTTTTTTCCTCGATATGTGTTGTGTTTCTGTCATTCCCTAATAAAACTTTTAATTTTTAAAAAACCCTAGAAGTTGCTAGAAATGAGGTTTTGCTCATCTAATTATAAATAACATTGTTCCATAGGATTAGCCGTGTAGCATATGTACTCATTAACCCACATCTTTAGTAGGCTCACAAATACTTTATGTATTAATAAAAAGCATGAATATGTATGTATTCCTGATACTATATAAAATTACTTGGGGATTTACAATGATATATTTAAGATATATGATATGATAGACACCAATTTAAATTAAACATGAAATAAAACTTGTAATTTATTTATTTTTTTATTTTTTTTTAAGGGACCAGTTACTCTCCACAAGAAAATTCACACAATCACAGTGGTCTTCATAGTTCAAATTCACATTCTTCTAACCCAAGCAATAATCCAAGCAAAACTTCAGATGCAGTAAGTATATAAACACACTTGATTTCTTTTTTAATTCATTGCAAAAACAAAACAAAAACCCCTCACACTAAGTCTTGTTCAGTCTAATGTCCTAAAAAAATGTTTTTAATCTAAGTTAACCTTTTCTTAATGTATTTGAACTACTGAGATAACCTTATTAGAACTGAGGATAGTCTGAGGACACCATCTTGATATTATTTCATCAGCATTCCTTTATAGAGCAAAATTTTACCATTGAGATATAAAGAACCTTAGATTGTGAAACTTCTATAGCTAAACTGGTTTAGCTTGAGCTCTTCTTTCCATTATATATATATATATATTGAGGATCTACTGTGATTGCATACTCTGTTAGACCCTAGTGACATGTATTAGAACTTTTTCTCAAAGTAAGTTCTGATACATTTATTCAGCAAAAATTTAATAAGGTTTTAATTTGTCAAGCATATGCTAGTTTGTAAATACATAGAACTAAAAAAATGTGGTTCATCTTAAAGGAACTGTCGGGTCTGTGGTGGAGACTGAAAAAGAAACAAAACAGTGTGAAATAGTATAGCATGTTTGGAGAACTATGTGATTCTGATAATATGGTAGAATAAGAGCACTTCAGGTTACAGAGATAAGTGGGGGTCAGATCACAGAGTTATGTATCTTGCCGAGGAATATGAAGTTTATTTATATAAAGGCACTGGAGACCTACTGAATGATATAACTGGTGAAGTAACATCATATTTGCAGTTTAAAACATATTTTATAACTGTGTGGAAAATACATTATAAGAAGGAAAGAACAACAAAAAGGCTATAGAAGTGTAGATTGAATCCAACAGGTTTTTGTCTTGAATATCTGAGTGATCATTAGACCTTAACTGGCATTGAAAGACCCTCTCAGGGTTTATTATTTGTCTCTAGTTGAAACAGTGAGGATAGTACAGTTCCATAGAAAACTGAGACATCAATGATAATTTCATAAAAACAAATGTGGAATAGTTTTAAATATTGTGGTAATCAGGGTGTAGTTGGGAAAACTGTAATACCAGCTGTTTTTAGCACAATTTAATAACAGTTTCATACATAGGATTGATTAAGCAGTACTGCAGGTATTGAGAACTGAATAAAACCAAAAGGGACACTGAAGGGAACACATATATGGTAACCACTCCTTTGAACTGAGGAGCAGTAGGAAGAGGTTGGGGTTATCAGAACTGAATAGCTTAGAGGAGGAGCCCTGCAGAGCTGGTGATAGTGCCATTGTCTAAGCTAGTTCAGGTTTGGGGCAGATAAAAGAAAGCTGGAAACTGAACTGTGTCTTATAGGCTTCTCCTTTCTCCTGCTTTTTAGTCTTTCTCTAATGCCCGCTGTTGGCAGAATCTTAACAGGATGCCAGCTGGCTAAATAGAATGTAATTTGCATTATTCTAGTCCTAGCATCACAGAACAGAATATAGGCAGGGGCAAGAGCTTGATAAACCATTACAGGTGTTATCATCAAACTGCTTGTGATGAGTCATTTTAAATGAGACATATACAGGATTTTAGAATGATTAGCTGTGTTTGTGTGTGTGTAAAATGGCTTCATTAATTCACAAAATGACACCTCTAAAGTTCTATTTATCATTCACAACTCAGATTTGGTGTTTGTGTGCTGTTAGGACAGAGGCAGGGCATGCAGACAAGACATTGTTTTGGTTAAAAAACACAAAAAAACTTAATCAGGGAAAACAAATTTTGATTATTTTGACTTTTCAAGAAATGGATTAACAGTGAAACCAGAAAGAATAAATAATGGGCATCAGATAGCCTTGAAAGAGTCAAATCATGAAAGGTGTCAGGGAATTTAATTATAGAAGTGGAAACTGAAGACCGTCACCAGAATGGATTTGTTATGTGTTTTTGGGGTTGTTTTTTTAATACTTTTTAAAAAAATAGGTTTAATCTTTATTGTTGAAAGTATTACAGATGTCCCCTTATTTTTCCCCCATTGGCCCTCTCCACCAAGCCTTCCCCACACTGTTTTTTGTCCATGGGCTATGCATATAAGTTCTTTGATTATTCTCTTCCCACACATCCCCTCCCCCCTTTCTTCTGAAATACATCAGTCTGTTGCATGTTTCAATGTCTCTGGATCTGTTTTGTTCATCAGTTTATTTCATTAAATTCCACATATAACAGAGATCATGTGATACCTTAACATTATGTGTTTTCAGGATCAGGATTCCCCCTTACTGTAGATTTCAAATATAGGTATATAATTAACCTATAAGTAGTGGTCCTTTTCATTGTAATGTACCCAGCGGTTATAACACATTGGTTACAAACTAAATTTAATCTTACCTGAGAAGAGGGCTTTCACATTTCTGAAGTTTTCTTAAAAACTTTCTTTGCTTAAAATCACTTCCAAAAAAAGTTTTTGAGTAGTGAGTATAAGATAAAATCACCTTTCATCTAATATTTTCATAATGAAAAAGTAAGTGAACAGATGACATTACTTTAACCTAGGTTAAAGTAAGGAATAGCTTTTTTTTTTTTTAAAGGTTTTTTTCCTCTTTGAAGTATTCACGTTTTAAAACTGTCTTTGAAAATCAATAACAATATTATTTAGATTACTACATAGACATTTGGATAACTGTTGAAAGTCAAGTTGAAATTACTTTATTTTTTTAGTATTAGATTAAGATTCACATGTAGTTCCCTCCTAAGTCCTATGATGAACATTTATTTTGTGTTTAATGCAGAGCCTACCTAGCCCATGGTGAATATTTAAGAAAAGCTTGTTGAATGACTCCTCCTCTGTAATCTAAATCATGATAGGACTTACAGGTATTATGCAGACTATTTTAGATAAGTTATGTGTACTTGTGGTTTTTATAAAAAGAGGCCTCTGGATTTCTTCATTTACAAAAAAGTTTTTATTTCCTATTTTAAAGACATTATAATTGAAATCTTTCCTTCTGAGTATCCTTCACCAATTTTGATTTGCTGGGAAATGTTTTAAATTCAACCCTGGAGGACTTTGCATTATCTTCCAACTCCTCTTGTTACCAGTTACATACCTTCTGCATATTTTGGATCTTTTAAGTTTGAGGCTCTCAAGATCTATTCTCTGTAACCAATCTTGCTTAAAGATATTTATTCTACTTAATTTTTTTTTTAAGGAAATTTATTAGAGAACTCTTAGGTCTCCATGAAATTCTTTGTTACATTGGATGTCATCTTTGATGTTATTATTTTATGAACTATTCTTTATTAACAATTCATAAAATAATTCCAGGATTGACTTTTTCCCCATAGTTTAACTTGGAGAAGTAGTAGTCAGACATGTTTTGAAGTGAGTAGAAAGGAAGGTGCTTTTAAGAAGAGAAAAGCAACATTCATAAAAGAGTACTAAAGGACATTTTTAATTGAAGGAGAGCAGATAAGTGGCTTAGTAACTGTTCAGTGCTAGTCTTTTAGAGGAGCCATTTTTAAACTTTTAGTCTCAAGACTTCTCAACATTCATGGACATTGAGAGCTTTTGTTTATGTGGACTCAATGCAGTATTTACCATATTAAAAATTAAAATTGATAAATTTGAACCATACTTAATTCATTGAAAATCAGTTATAAACCCATTATATGTTAACATGTAATATATATGTGTATTAAATATTTTTATTTTCTTTTTTGTGTTTTGTTAATCCTCACCCTCGGATATTTTTTCCATTGATTTTTGAGAGAGTCGAGGTGGGTGGCATCGATTTAGTTGCCTCTCTCATGTGCCCCATCACTCTGGGATCTAACCTGTGACCATTTGGTGCATGGGCCAATGCTCTAACCATTGAGCCACACTGGCGAGGGCTTTTTTTTTGGAGAGAAAAGAAGGGAGAAGGGGAGAGAAACATCTATATGAGAGAGAAATATCTATTGGCTGCCTCCTGCATGCCGCCTACGTGGGATCGAGCTGCAACCCTGGCATGTGCCCTTACCAAGAATCAAACCAACCTTTTTGGTGCATGGATGATGCCCAACCAAATGAGCCACCCAGCCAGAGTGACATATGTAATACATTTTTATGAAAAATATTTCTAAAACATCTCTTTAAATGCCTGGCTTTTAAGAAGAAGAAGATACCTAGAATTTCATGTCTTCATTCGGTCTTTTGTAATCACAAATCTGTACAGTTTGAGAAAACACTGTATTCTTATGATAGAATGAGGAGAAAACCAGTCATCTTAGTTTTATTATGAAAATAGTTTTGAATTTATGAGATGATCTGGGAGTCCCTCAAGGGTTCCTGAACAACACTTGGAGAACTGCTGCTTTATAGCATATGTTGGCAACTACATCAAGCCTAATTTAGAAAACTTGCAATGTTTGCAGGCCTTTTGTTTGGTTAGTTCTTAATTTTAGACTTTTTTAAATGAGAAGCTTAATACCTGAGTGTCTAATATATAACATAGTGACAGTATTGATAACAGCTCATTGTATATTTGAAATTTGCTGAGAGAACTTAAACGTTTTCATCAAAAAGAGTAAGTATTATGTTAACGAGATGGGCGAAAGAATCCATTCACAGTGTAAATGTATATCAAATCAAATAGTAATTTAAGCAAATTACTATTTTATTTGTCAGTTATACCTCAATGAAACTGAAAAATACAGTAGAACAAAATTTAACACCTGCTGTTTGTTGCACATTAACATTTTAAAAAATTATTCCATTAAAGTTTTTCTCCCCCCACCTTAATCTTTTTTGAGGATGGAAGTGGGGTGGTGAAAGCTAAAGTTGTTGGTATGTGATTATAATGCTGTACCCTGGAACACATACTTTTACTAACCTAAGATTTGATAGGCAAAATCAGTGCAGTATAGTAGACCCATGCTCATCAAGGTTCTGGTCTTTGAACTTTTAACTGTTCTGAAGTTGTGCCAGGATATAATTATCATTAAATAAACTGTGTAGTTTAGTTGATTGAATTTTTTTCTTAAAGCAAGACTTTTGACTAGGGAAGCAGTATTCTGATGCAAACTCATCATCTCCTCCAAGACAAGCAACAGTTTGCAAACCATCTCTGAAAAGCACTGGTCTGAACCGCTCTCATCTGCTCTGGTGTCTTCTGTTCACCTGCCTCAAATCTCATTCTGTTGCTTCAGACCAAATTAGTAATCCCAATATAACCACTTGCCAAGCAAAGCAAACCAAAATTTTCCAGATATATTCATACAAGGGCTCAGTTTGTGTAATAATTTAGGTATAGGGAGCAGTGGGTGGTGAAGAACTTTTGAATTTTGCCTTCCAAGATTCCTGCAGCCTGAATTCTGCAAGCTAGGAGGATTGAGCATTAACTCTCTGCTGATTTTAGAGGTTTGGAGGCACAGGGCCGATTTCCAAGTAGCTTCATTATTTTGAGACATAAACTTGAGAGTATAAGTATAGCAGAGTCTGCATTATTTCTTCAAGTACCCTGAAAATTAATACGGCATTTCCAAAATTGGTGTTGATTTAGTGGAAATAGTGGAATATGCAAACCTGTGTTTTGATCCTTTTTCTACTACTAATTAGTTCTGGGACCTATCCTACTTGGTAAAATTAAAGCTGAGTCAGCAGGCATAAAAGTTCTTTTCTCAAGCTTTAAAATTATATCACTCTACACTGTGGTGAATCCAGAAGAAGGATATGCTACCAAAATATAACATTGCATTTTAATCTCAAAGCTTTTTTAAAAAAATAGCTAAATTCATCTGAAGTATACTTGGGATTCTAACAGATTTCCTATGGCCAGTGCAGGCACTTAAACTTTTACTTTTTGAGATCAGTTCCATGAAAACTGGGCCGTTCAGATTTTTCTAATTTCATTCTAATTTTACAGTGCCTTTAAAATACCTGCAAGAGACTGTGTTTAAGAACTTTCAAAAGACAGAACAGTTTCAGTTACAGGAAAAATTTGTGACACTGCTGATTACTATTATGTGAGATAAGGTTTAGTGAATACCCATCTCATGTGTTTTGAAGGTGAAATAAATTCATAGCCCTTAATTAGATTTGTATTTACATTTTAAAATCTTTTGCTTTTTTTTTCTCCTCTGCTAAATAACAGTAAATACAAGCGGGTTGTTCTCTATTACACTTTATGTGATAACTATTGTGCCTTATGAGTTTAGAACTGATGTGCTCTTGTGCCATCAAATCAGTTAGGTGAGAGAGTTCTCTTAACATCCCCTCACCCCCAATATGACTGGATTTCGGCAATTAAAATGATCATAATGGGGAACTTTTGTAATGCTTTTCAAAAGTCAAGATGCTATGAAATTTTCTTCCTATGCCTAGTAAACTAGAATTTATTAATTGTTTAATTGGATATTTATTAATCTGCTTAATTTGATATTTTATAGGGTTTTCCATTGTTATCTTTGAAGGTTTTCATAGGCTAAGGTTTCCTAAAGTATGTATTTTGATAATTACACCTAGATCAGGGCACCTTTATCTTCATAGTCTTTTTCCATATGTATACTTTGAAAGCCATTGACATTCTTGATATTTCATATCAAGTGATTAAACAGTATTAACATTTTCTAATTTTTAAAAATATTTTTAAGCCTTATGATTCTGCAGATGACTGGTCTGAGCATATTAGCTCTTCTGGGAAAAAATACTACTACAATTGTCGAACAGAAGTTTCACAATGGGAAAAACCAAAAGAGTGGCTTGAAAGGTATTTGCTCTTAATCTAATTGAACAGTATTTCTCATTCTTGATTCTGTAGGTTAACATATGAGAACATTAAACATTGTAAGTTTAGGTTTCTTACAGTGATATTTACTCGTTTTAATTGCAGTGACTGGCTCATCATCTGTGTTTGCCGTAATTTCTTTTTACCTTAAAAAAACTAGAACAGACACTAATCAACTGTCCACAAGGGCCTTGTGAACAGTTGGTATAATTAATTTAAAAATTTATATTAGTCTACATTTACTCATCTTTCTTATAACTTGTAATAGAAACCTTTATAGTTCTTGTAGGAAAATATGTTTCCTTCATATATATAGAATTAATACTGCAGAGCTTTGGTTGTAGGATTAATGGCATATAAATAATTGGTATAATAAATATTGCCACCAGTGAGAAACATTAATGTTTTGTTTGCTTCATCCCGTCTGCTACACCAGTTAAGTAATATTATGGCCATATTCAGTTCTTTTATTTTGCATATACCATTTTGTTGAACATTTTAGCCAGAAGTTTTATATGTAGATTCATTGTACCTAATACAATTATTATGGGTTTATTTTTTATTTTTAGAGAACAGAGACAGAAAGAAGCAAACAAGATGGCAGTTAATAGCTTCCCAAAAGATAGGGATTACAGAAGAGAGGTGATGCAAGCAACAGCCACTAGTGCGTTTGCCAGTGGAAGTAAGTATTGTTTTCTTTGAAACAGTAATGATGTTTGATTCTTTCCTGTAGTTCATTTATGCTACAAGTCTAAATGTATAACCATTTATATATGTAAACTAAAATAAATAAAAACACATAGGGTTTCCTTTACGTTGGATCTATTCCCCTAACCTTTACCACTTTGTTTCCTGAAAAAGGAAAGTATGCACAGTGGAATAATGCACACATGTATTCATTACTATCCTTAATGGCTGTAATGGCATTAAGTTGATAAAAATAAATTAAATATTGTGTTGTAGATTGACTTCTTTTTAAAACAGGAGCTTCCCCTTGCCCACCCGCCACTTCCCCACCCTGAATTGTGTACTAGTTTATGGGCCCTTTATCAAATTTTGAGAAGAATTTTTAGGTTTGTTCTAGGAATTCTTAGATTTTTAAGCATTTGAATTTTTCCTCCTATAATTCAAAACAAAAAAGTAGGGGATCTGTTTAGTCTTAGTAGAGGACATTAATATTTTGATGGGAAAAACAATTTGAAATGAAACAGTAGCATAGTTCTGTGGAACTGAATGTTTAAGATATATTTCTTGGAACATTTAAATTTTTATATTAGTGGAATTGTACTCAATTCTTAGAAAACAAAATGCTTTAAAGTACTAAAGTTAGGAAGTTAGGAATATTGTATTTTGAGATGGAAGACTTGGGTTCTAGTCCCATTTCACTTAATATTTTAAATAACTGTGTCTTTTTGCAAACAATTAGAAACGAGATAAAGGCTTTCCTCTCCAGGTTTTTTTAAAAAACAAAAACAAAAATAACAAAAGCACCCAGCTTGTGGGCCTTTTGAACAAATCGTGTGGGGAGGTGTGGGTGGGTATTGAGGAAGAGTGGCAAATGGGTATAAAAAAAAACAAAAAACTTCTTTAGTTATTGGGTTAGGCTTCTCCACTTACTGGCTCATGGTTTCCAGAGAGGAAGAAGGTCAGAGCCTAGTATGTCTGCTTTAGTCTTTCCAAAATAACCTGTCATTTAAGTCATTCCTCCTCCATTGGGGTAGATAGAGTAAGTGATGAAGGGGGTAATTCGAGATCTGATAGAAATATTAATGGAAGTGAAAATATATTTTTTGCTTTTTAAGAAACCATTTTTAAGAAAATCAAATAAGTTGTGTTAATCCCATGACCCAGAAACAGTTGGGGACATAGAATTTTTTTTCTATCTGCATGTAAATGTGTACATGTGTCTCTTCCACCAAAAATAGAATTACATGTTACTGTTCTTAGTCTTTATTTTCAGTAATATTTCAAGGGTATGTTTTCATATCAATAGCTCTGGGTTTGGTATATTGACTGCATGGTATTCTATTTTTAGATGTGCCGTCATTCATAAATAGTCTTCTATCCATGGATATTTTAGGTTGTTTTTAGCTTTTTCCTATTGTAAACAGTGCTTTGATTCCTGTCTTTGCTCACTTATCTGATTACTTCCTAAGGTAATGTTCTAGAAGTGGCAAATGATGGTTCAATAGGTCTTTGTTTGTGTTGAAATATAGTCACTCTTTTTGAGTTTTAAATAATGTTTGAGAAAGGACCTTTGGCCATATTGTTGCTTTTTTTCAAGTGGTCAAATGAACTGTACTTGGTGTGGTGTAGTAATAGTCAATAAGCCATTTAAATGTTTAACTTTCTCTATCCAAAAAATGTTGACAGTTTTCACATGTGACCAGTACTTTGATTTTCATGTAGGGTAAGACTGAAAGCTCTGTAATTCCAACTGCCAATAGAAAGAGAGAGAGAGAGAGAGAGAGAGAGAGTATGTGTGTGTGTTGTATGGAGAAATAGATCTTAGAGCAGTTTTGGGGTTTTTTTTGCAATATAGCAAATAATGTTATCCAAACTTGACATTGAAAATTATGTAGATAAAATGTTTAATTTGATGTTACTGCTACTAGATTATTTTTGTCATCTTGAATATGTGCATCATGGAGTGTTTGCTCGATTGTTAGAGAAACCTTAGCTTGGGGTTTCTCAACAGTAATACCAATGATACTTGGAGTCAGGTAATTCTTTGTTGTGGGATGCTGTCCTGTGTTGTAGGATGTTAACGCACCGTACCTGGCTTCTATATTCTAGATGCCAATACACACCTCCCTTCTCAGTTGTAACAACCAAAAATGTCTCCCAACATTTGTGAAATGTCCTTGTTGTGGGGGATGTGCAAATAAAGTCACTGCTTTAACTGTTCTATAGAATTGTGAATAATAGAAAACTGTTGCAGCTGTATCTTTCTCAGTTCCTATAATGCTGCTGCTGTTTGGTTTTTTTCCCAAAGCTTACAAGTGTTAGAAGAAATATTGTCTTTAGTTTTAATCTGAATATATTTACATTTTGACTGTTGTAATCATACAGAACTAAAAGGGATATTTGTGTGTGTGTGTGTGTGTGTGTCTATGAAATAAAAGTTCTAGGTAATCGAGTGACAGGCTTGGTGGGAATTGGGCATGGTGTTATTTCTATTATGTCTGTTCCTAGAAGTTTCTATTGTAGTAATCTTTTCAGGAAGACCCTAAAATAAAACTTTAAGTTTTATGTACATGCAAGTTGATAGATTGAAGTTTTTTGGCAGTACCTTTTGTTTTGGTTTAATATGTAGGAGTTGTGCACTGATGAGTTGAAAACTGACTTGTAGTTTCAGCATACGTCCTTGTTTGTGCTGTCTTGGTCTCTAGACTTGGAGGAACTGTGAATTGGAAAAAACAATACAGTATTCAACAAGGAGGGCATCCTTTGGTAATATTATCATTACATAGAATATGCTTGAATCTTAAAATGTTTCTCTACTTGGAAACATAATAAACGTACTGTTTTAATTCTTTAGTTACTGATTGGACTGTTGTAATGTAGGCTACAGATTTTTTGATGAATTCAAATTTTGTTACCATGATTGTTTAATTTTTCCTTCTTTTATACTCTTTGTGGAGGCAAAAATACTCCTGAATTTAAAATAGTTTTTTTTCAATTTAAATTGGAAGAAGATCTGTTCTTCAAGTAACTAAAAATAGCAAATAGATTTTTTTTTTTTTTTAACTAAGCTGTGCATGTAGGACTCCTATTTTCAGATAGCATTATCTATAACTTGATTTTATAACTACTTCTATTTGTTTGCATTATTAAAATATTAATTGATTATTTACTTACTGAATGCACAGTTAATTCAGGCATCCCAAAATGAGGTCATTTAAGTCCTAGTACAAACTACTTTAGAGCCCACTAATTAGCTGCTTTAGCATTCAGAAAGATCAGACTAATAAAGCTAATCTGCCTTTGCCGGTTAATCATTGTGGACAGTTCATTTAATTATTATAACCAAAGGTCAATGTTTTAAAAGAATGGACCATATTTACTTTTAAAATTATTAAAATATTAAAAATTACTTAAGTATTTTTAATGTTTTATTTGAACAACTGTGATTCTAAAGAATCCCAAAAAAATTGTAGTCCACTTGAAATCTGAGTATAGATTAGTATTTATAGTTGAGCCAAAATTCTTCCAGCATTTAGATATTTATATGCTAGTAGTAAAACTGCATATACTAACTGGGCTTGCAGTTTTATTAAAAGTACAAGTATGTTGCTAAATTAGCTGATGTTCAAGACAGGATTCTAACATAATCTTTTTTCTTCCCCCTTCCGTCACCGTCATTCCAACATCTCTTTTTTCCAACTGTGAACTAAAGTGGAAGACAAGCATTCCAGTGATGCCAGTAGTTTGCTCCCACAGAATATTTTGTCTCAAACAAGCAGACACAATGACAGAGACTACAGACTGCCAAGAGCAGAGACTCACAGTAGTTCTACGCCAGTACAGCACCCCATCAAACCAGTGGTTCATCCAACTGCTACCCCAAGCACTGTTCCTTCTAGTCAATTTACGCTACAGTCTGATCACCAGCCAAAGAAATCATTTGATGCTAATGGAGCATCTACTTTATCAAAACTGCCTACACCCACATCTTCTGTCCCTGCACAGAAAACAGAAAGAAAAGGTATGCCATTATTACTAGATGTGCTGCACGTTGAACTATATATAGTTTCTTAATTTCTGATTATATTACATTATTTCCGTTAGCTTAATAAGACTCTTAATTATAAATTCTTATTTTTAAAATCTGAGAATGTTACTGCATACATGTAGGTCTAGAGTTAGCCATATTTAGTTTTTTATTTAAATTTTTAATTATGAAGCCTCATAACTGTTTTTTGCCTTTTACACTTTAAAGTCCAGTACTTAATTTATAATACTTAGTAATGGTTTAAATAACTTATCAAATCCAAATGACTGTCCCTTCATATTTGTGTAATTTTTGTTTTTTTGGTGATAATTGTCATGATGGTTTAGTTTAGAAATTGTCTCAATTTTCTATTAATTAAAATTTAAGTATGAATAGAGACATTTTTAAAACTCGACATTTTTATATAATGTTCAGTTATTGGTTTCAGCTTGTGAATTAGAAAACTGATGGGCCACAAGATAAGGAGTCTTAATGTCTGAAGAGTAGAAGTTAAACTTTGCAGCCCAAACTATTTATCCAACTCAGTGCTAATAACCATACAGTGTTCAAAAAAGTTGTAACTACTACTTGGGAGGTGAGACATAAAGAGAAGCAAAGCGTATTTGTATTTGCCTAGGCCACTCACAGTCCTAAACTTATGCTTTATATTATGTTTAAGAAACTAAGGAAATGGCCCTGCCCACTGTGGCTCAGTGATTAGAGTTTCGGCTCTCGAACTGAATGGTCATGGGTTCAGTCCCCCATCAAGGGCACATACCTCAGTTGCAGGTTTTGATCCTGGCTAGATTGGGGTGGGTGCGGAAGGCAGGCAACCAATCGATGTTTCTCTTTTGCTCTCTCTCCCTCTCCTCCCACTTCCCTCCCTCCCCTCCAATTTCCCTCCCTCCCTCCCTCCCTCTCTCCCTTCCACTCTCTAAAAATCATTAGAAAAAATATCTTTGGGTGAGGATTAAAAGGAAAAGGAAAGAAACTAAGAAAGTGAAAAGACAATACATAAATAAATGTGGGTAGGCCAGTTAGCAGGCTAATTACCTGATTAACATTAATAAATGTCAAGGACAGACTTTTAAGTGTTTTATGGGTTTGGGAGATGCTGCGTGGATATGATGAGATCCAGCCACACATGGACCTCAAGCCACATCTGAGCTGATCTCTCCTTGACCCCCACCCTATGCCTAATCTTTCCCCCTTCTAGAGCCCAACTTGAGGGCCAGGGGTAGGTGTACAAATCATATTTATCCTGATACAGAATTAAATTAACAGAGAGAATTCTTGAGAGATGAAAACTGTGTGCCCTTTATAAAGGATGTTACGGTTTTTCAGTTCTTAAAGTCTATTTCATTTTACTTGTTCATTTTAACACTTTTTAGCTCTCACCTCCTTTTTGAAATTCCTTTCTTTCCTGTCATCTGGGATACTGCTCCTCTTTTTTTTTTTTTCTTTTTTTTTCCTTTTTTACTGCTACTCTTAAATTTCCTACTTCTATTATCTTCTTGCCCCTTAAATAGCAGCAGTGTTCAGTCTTTTACTGTTTTGTTTGTTTGTTTGTTTGTTTGTTTTGCCCAACGTATTCTCTTTTGCTGGACAGTCATTCTTGTCTCACATGTATGATTTCCTTCTATAAGCACTTGGTGTATGTTATATGTCCTCAGAATACAGTGTGTCCCAAAGTCCTCCCTTTTCCCACAATTTATTCTTAGGTTCTCTGTGACAACACTATTCCCCCCCAAACTTTACTTGTTCTTCAACATTTCCAGCCCACCTCCCTCTACCTACCCAACCATGGACAAATCTTGGATTCTTCCTCCTATATCTTATTGCATATATTCTTTATCTTGTTTATGCAACTGCCAGTATTGAAACTCAGGTCATCACTCCTGAACTAATCTGATTACTGCTCTGCTTCCTTTTACCTAATTTGTCCACTTATGGTGGCATCATTGTAAAATTTAGTTTGGATTGTATCACTTCCTTGTTTTAAAGTTTGTGATGGTTTTCCATTATCCACAGGGTAAAGTTCATACTTTATAGTGAGATTAAAGCAAGTACTTGTCTGTCTAGTTGCAGTCTGTCTTACTAGCTTGACCTCTAACATTCCACTCTTACATTTCCTATAATTCATCTGTTGCAAATTTGTACATTTCTTAGGGCATGTTATGTTCTTTCATGTTTGGAGCCTTTGCTGAGAAGAAAGACATATTTCTTTTATTCCTATTCTGTTGAACTCAGTACCCTTTGTTTAAGAGCCAGCTCTGATATCATTTGGTTCTAAGCATTAGTTAACTTCTCCCAATCTTTGTTTCCCAATACTTTGTACTTTTGTTTATTATAGCATTTATCACATTATAATTTTAGTTTCTTCAATTAGACTATATCCTATTTAGGATTAGGTGTTATGTTTTACTACATTTGTACTTTGTTCACTTTCTATCCTCTTTGTCCATGCTTCAAGCACCATTTCTTACAAACAACAATTAAAAATTAACAATATACCACATTTGGTGCTAGGTGTTTTATATACGTTTTAATTTATTCCTTAAAACAACATCGTGAGGGAGAAGATATTCCCTCATAGATATGAAGAGCCTGAACATTGCCCCAATCTAAACACATGGTGTTAGTGGCAGTTTCTCCAAAATTCATGCTCTTTTCATAAAACCATAATGAAAGACCCAACAAATATATATTGACTTAAACTCCTGTAATTTAATAAATTTATTGAACTTACAGGAAGAAACTCAGTTACCTTGGAATTGCCTATTTATATGGGGAAAGTTGTACAATCTTTCCAGGTACTTCTCCTTGCATGTGAACTGAAGACAATATTGTTTCCTTAAATTAAACAAGAATTTGGAATTTTTTCCAGATTGCTTTTGGTCTAAATTTGTGAAGCACCCATTAATTTGAAATATATATTGTTTTCCTCCGTGGGAGACACTGTTTAAATTAAGCTTCCTATTGACTCTTCTTACCAATGTAGTTATTTCCTTGTTTGGATTTTCCTTGACAATTTATATGAAGAGGTTGATGGTTCAAATAAAAGTGGTCTCTTGGTCTTAAGTGCTAATAGAGTAGCTGTTTCTAGGGATGTCAACAGTAGGATGCTGTAATAAATAATAAAAGGGCAGGATCTTTCTTAACCACTGATCTATCCATGATGCTTGGCAAATAGTAGGCAGTCAGTAAAAATTTTCATAGATGGATAAATAAATGAAAGAATGGTAATGAGTTTGTTCAGGGTTGGGGAAACACATTGGTCATGATTTTTAAAATGTATTTGGAGAAAAAGAAGAGTGTTACATGTGTTGTGTCTCTAATTAAAGGATACCAGCAATAGATTTAGATATGTTTAATGCCAGTGTGTCTTTTGAGAAAAAGAACCGAAGATAAATTAAAATCTTACCTTTGCTTGAAGTTTTGAATAGACATAAGTGTGAAAAGGTGTCAAACGACGATTTTGCAGAGCAATTCTTGTGTTGGATAGGGCGAAACAAAGAGGAAGTCAGATCTAACTCCTTTCAGATTTGTATCTGTTAGGGTAACATTTGAACATCTATTCACAAGATTAATTTATTGGACAATCATATAACAAAGTAACAAATTGTAAAATATCTAAAACTGATTTTTGTCAGTTGGCACCCCCTTGTCTGTTCTATAAACTGGCCCCAACTCCACCCTCCCTTCTAGATTTATGGAGTGACAAAATATGCAGGAGACATGGATCCTTTTACTTTGCTTCGGCCAATTAAATACCAGAGTTAGAAGAGTTTAATGACCTTAATTAACAAGTTTCTTACAATTTATTAGCATAGATAAGTTTGGAAAAGTAAACATGGCGGCTGCAGAAGCAGACCTATGCAGTAACTTCAAGCTACTCTCAGAAAATTAGCATGTCTAATATTCACGTAGTTACTTGCTGGTTCCACAGTTTCCACCTTATGGGAGGGACAATTATTCATTTATTAATTCGAGGTATGAGTTAGTCACAGGAATAAACTATCCTTTTGTGTTTTGATGATATTTGTAGACTGGGTGAAATTCTAATGAACCTGAAGATTTATATCAATGTGTCGACAATGGCCCTTTATAGCCAACAGAGAAGGTCGTTAACCGTCTGTAGCCAGTGACATTTAGCCTTCTGTTTCTTCAAAATAATTTTTGGGATTATTAAGTACTAATGAAAAATTAGAAAGATTGGCCATAAAGTTACTCGAATATTGTTGAATAACTGAAGTGGGGTAATTTAGTCTGCTTCAGTCAATAACTTCAGAATTATGTTTTATAACTTGAGGGTTATGGAAGGTCTTTTAAATCAAAACCCAGGCCTGGCTGGGAGTGCTCAATGATTGAGCATTGACCTAGGATTCAGGAGATCACTGTTCGATTCCTGGTCAGGGCACCTGCCCTGGTTGCAGGCTTGATCCCCAGTTGGGGGCGTGCATGAGGCAGCTGAGCAATGATGACTCTCTCATCATTGATTTTTCTCTCTCTCTCTCTTCCTCTCCTCTCCTTTCTCTGAAATCAATAAAGATATATTTAAAAAACTAAAAATAAATCAAGACCCTAAGAAGCATTGCCTTAAAAGAAAAAGCTGAGATTTGACCACATAGGACATTTAAAACTTCTCTATGACAGAGATGCAATAAAGGTTGAAAGGTGAATATCAAATTGGGATAAAACATTCTCAATATAATAGTACATTGAGGATACAATTAAATATTAAAGCAATATGAAAAAGATATCCAATAGAAAAATGAGCAAAGGATATGAGCAGGCACTTATAAAAAAGGAATTTAAAATCACCAGCCTTGCCCTGGCTGGTGGTGTTGCTCAGTAGTTAGAGCATTGGCCTACACATCAGAGGGTTGCAGGTTCAATTCCCAGTCAAGGGCACGTACCTGGGATCCCCATCCCAGGCTGGGTGAATGCTGGAGGCAGCCAGTCAATGTATCTCTCTCACATCGATGTTTCTCTCCTCCTCCCTCCCTTCTGTTCTCTCTAAAAACCAATGGGAAAATACCCTTGTATGAGGATTAAAAAATAAAAATTGCCAACTTTGCCTTACAATTAAAAAATTAACTCAAAATGGATCCAAGACCTGAATTTAGGAGCTAAACCTATAAAACTTTTAGAATAGAGGTGTGGACCGTCTGGCCCGCAGGCTGGATAGGGCCAAGAAATCATTTGGCCTGGCCCTGCCAAGGTAACCGGACTTAAAGTTCAATAAACCTAGGAGCTTTTTTCATAGCTAATTTTTAAGTTGATAATTTTGTATTGTCTGCGAAATGATGTTATAAATATCCAAATGGCCCTTGACAGAAAAAGAGTTCCCTAGCCCTGTTTTAGGAGAAAATGGGAAAATCTTCATGACGTTGCTAGTTAGATATGACACCAAAAGCACAGGCAACAAAAGAAAATCAATTAGACTTCATCAAAATTTAAAACTTTTTTCCCATGAAAAGACGACCTACAGAATGGGAGGAAATACTTGTAAATGACATGCCTGATAAAGGATTAATATCCAGAATATATAAAGCCGTATAACTCAATAGCAAAATGAAACAGCCCAGTTAAAAAATGGGCAAAAGACTTGAACAGATATTTCTCCGAAGAAAATACTCTAATAACCAATAAGCACATGAACGGGTCCTCAACATCATTAGTCATCAGGGAAAGCAAATTAAGACCACAATGAAATACCACTTCACACCCATTAGGATGGCTATTGTAGAAACAGCAATGGAAAATAACAAGTGTTTTTGAGGATGTGGAGAAATTGGAACCCTTTTGTGTTGCTAGTTGAAATGTAAAATGACAACAGCTGCTGTGAAATACAGTTTGGCAGTTCATCAAAAAGTGAAACATAGAATTTTGTCATAGGATCCAGCAATTCCACGCCTAGGTACATAACCAAAAGAACTGAAAGCCAGGGAATCAAACAGGTATGTATACACTATGTTCATAGCAGCAATATTCACAATAGCCAAAAAGTGGAAACAATCCAAGGGTCCATCAACAGGATACAGGGATAACCAAATTATTATACGTGCAATTGTGATATTATTCAGTCTTAAAAAGGTGAACCTTGAAAACTTTGTGCTAAGTGAAATAAGCCTGACACAGAACGGACAAATACTGTTTGATTTTAATTATATGAGGTACCTAGAATGGGCAAATTCAGAGAGATAGAAGGTAAAACAGTGGTTACTAGGGGCTGGGGAGATGGGGAACTATTGTTTAATTGGATAGAAAGTGTCTATTTGGACAGATGAAAAAGTTCTGGAGATGGATAATGGTGATGGTTGCACAACAGTGTGAATGTACTTAATTCCACTTAATGTAAACCTAGAAATTATGATTATAATGGTAAATTGTATGTTACATATATTTTACCAGCATGAAAAATTTCAAGAGCACAATTATCAGTGCATATTGGAAATTAAGATTAAAATGAAAAACATTAAAATAAGATTTCTCACTTCAAGATTAGGGGCAGTCGAATGTGGAGAAACACAATTGATGTGTAAGTTATTGCAGAGGTCACTTTGGTATAGCAAAATCTGTTAAAAGTTTTATAATGTGCTCATCCTTTGTATTAGCATAAAGATTTTCTCAGTTGAATAAAAAAATCAAGTTGAAAAAATATATCTTTATAACATCAACACTTACGTACATTTGTAAATGCATAGAAAATGTTCTGGATGAATATGTGATTAAAGATATGAATTTTATTTTTTAAATATATCTATTGATTTCAGAGAGAGGAAGGGGAGAGGGATAGAGAAGGAAACATCAGTGATGAAAGAGTTATTGATCAGCTGCCTCCTGCATGCCCCCTGCTGGGGATCGAGCCGAAAACCTGGGCATGTGCCCTGACCAGGAATTGAACAGCAATCTCTTGGATCCTAGGTCAACGCTCAACTGCTGAACCATGCCTGGCCATGCAAAAATATTTATGAATTTTAAAATTAAAAAAATTGAAATGAAGGTCACAGATTATATGCCAGGTGTTGTAACCTAGCTATCCTACGTTTTTTCCACTAGTACACTTTTTCTTTTATAACTTCTCCATGTTGTACTCTTCTGGGTAACACCATTACTAGAAAATAGAACAGGCACGTACCTTGTTGTACTACTAGTTTTGAGCTTTGTTCACACATCCTGTTCAGTATTAGAGCAACTGTCAGAACACTGTAGGAAATTAATGGTTAGAAATGTAATTAGTACCTTTTACTACTGTGCAGTGTCTTTTTAGATCTTATTGTAGATCACAAGGAGTAACTTGGCATAACAGAGAAATGTAGGTCAGAAATGAATTTGACTTTATGTTTTCTTGGGTAATTTGAAAGGGTGCTATAATTTAAAAAGGTAAATGATATTACTTTAAACCTTAATAGTTATAGGTTATGCCCAACTGGCATGGCTCAGTGGTTGAGCCATCAACCCCTGAACCAGGAGATTGCAGTTCAATGCCCGGTCATGGCACATGCCCAGGTTGCAGGCCCAATCCCCATCAGGAGATGTGCAGGAGGCAGCCAGTCAATGAACCCTTTCTCATCATTGATGTTTCTATCTTTCTCCCCCTCTCCCTTCCTCTTGCTCTAAAATCAATTAAAAAAAAAAAAAATTTTTTTTAAAAAGGGGGTTCAGGCAAAAATGTTGATAAAAATTAAATCGGTAGAAAAAACGAACTCAGTGACTGTTTACTTGTTGTGAACAGTAGTTTCGTTGAGTTTTTGTATAAAAAACGTGGTTATATATTTTATAAGATTATTTTAAATAAGTCTAAGTTAAATTTGTTTAAGACTATACAGTGTTAACTCAGCTTTATGAAAATAGCATAAAGTGAGCTGTTGTCTGCTTTGTCAATTATTTATGGCAACCATAGGCTTTCTCCCCCATTATCATAAGTTTAAAACCTAGAGAGAGCACATATTTGCGCACCTAGACCAATCATTATTACAAATTTAGGCATCCAGTCAACAAATACATGTTGATGTTATCTTGGTGCCAAGCCCCATTTTGTACCAGGGCTATAGAGATAAATACAACAAAATTTCGCTCCCGCGGGAGTTTATGTTCTAATAGAAGGAGGAGATGGAAAAACCATGTAGTAGAAGATGCTGGATAATATAATAGATCTGTGTTAGGGCACTCTAATCTATGTTTTTCATAACCAGCAAGGGATGCCAGAATCATCCATAGAACTTTGACAAGTTCAATATGTGCTTGGGCCTTACCAGGTTCATTAGACCTGGGGTAAAGCCCTGGTATCTGCGTTTTCCCTTAACTTCGCAGGTGATTTTGATAAGAATTCTGTTGAAAACTGGTATTTAAAAGAAAACTTTTTTAGAAGAGAAATTCTTGCCTTTAGGCATGTCACTTGCTTCAACTGGTTTCCATACTATTTATCAATAATGTTTTCTCATAAAACTGTAAAAAGTATCGTCGGAGTAAATAAACATTAAAACTAGAAGTTAAGGGTTCTTAGTTTTACTTTATTTTTTTATGGTATAATACGTATTAGTTTTCTGTGTTCTTGGATTGAAGGACAACACTGAAGAATTTTCAAGCATGTGTAGACTTAGCAATACCAAAACAAATTTGAAAACAATTCACACCTTCTTCTCCAACTCCTGTCATTAAAAGCAAAATAAAATCACAGTAGAAATAATAAAAAGAGAGTAAGGATCATTTCAGAGGGGTGTGGTTACTAATTCGTGCAGGAAGTAAAGGAAGTTCATATAGGAAGTAAAAATATAGAACTTGTTTTGCTCTCAATATTAATCAAGATGCCTCTAAGTTGTGTATTTCCTAATATACAGTTAGAGAAAACTGTTACCATGGTCTATAATTGCCTCATAAAATGTAATAACTGACAGCTGGTTTTCAAAATCAAATTTCTTTACACTTGTCTCCAGGCATGGGCAAAAGTAGGTTTATAGTTGTGAGTATGCAAAGAGTTTATTATTATTATCTATTGTCATATGCTTTTCCACACCAACAACCATAAACCTACTTTTGCCCATCCCTGTATGTATCCAGAATAGCAAAGCTTAACATCATAGGCAGTCTGCCAGACTTATACACCCTCCTTTAAAATGTTTCCCTTCAAATATTAAAATATCTTAGGCCTTCTCACTTGATCATAATTGATCAATACATCCTGAGGTTCGTATTTTAGAGAGAGCTATTGCCCCTAATTCTTTCGACCATTACAGTAATAGTCTTAAATCAGTTATATAATATACATATGAACTTAAATCTTCAAGAAATGTGTATATATGGAAATTAAAGATGCTTTAGCAGTTTTTTCCCCCTAAACAGTGGTTTTACTGTTTGAGTACATACACATTTTATGCAACCAGGGCAGGGGCTGTGAATGACTCATTTCTGTTTGGGGGGAGGACTCGTTTGATCTTACAATATTGAGCCAAATGGTGTATGCCACTCAATCAGATGGAATTTAGCACCCTTGTCCTTTCTGTTCCCTCTCAAAATGTTTTTCAACAGCAACAGCTTTCTTAATTAAATGGTAGAGCTCCTCAGGAAGATCAGGAGCAAGTCCTTTGGACTTAAGAATTTTCAGGATCTTATTGCCTGTCACAAAGCGTACTTTGTGCACTGTCGTGTGAATCAGGATCACACCGATTTGTGAGGGAGTCAGGCCCTTGGCCAGTTTGTAGATCTGCTCCTTCACGGTGTCAGACATTAACTTCAGCCAGGTGGGAAGGCTGCATCAGTAGGGTGGAGCTGACTGGGACAGGCCTTTCCCTGGGGTGTGCATTCGACCAATGATGGCAGTGGACAGGCAGTGAAAAGTGTAAATTTTCTATATTTAGTCTTTAGACCAATATTGTAAGAGACTATGTATGAACATCTTGAGTAGTCTAGTCTTAATGTTGTTACCCATAATAAGGTCTGTTTCTAATGCTCTTTTTCCTCCATGAAAGTCACTGTATTCCATAGTATGAAAATATCAGTTTGTGTTCATTTTCCTGTTGGTGGACATTTGGTTTGTTTCTAGTTTTGTAGTAAAATAAAACAAACATAATACTATGATAAAAATTGTTGAATGTTTCTTCTGGTTTACACAGAGTTTTTCTAAGGGTATATACCTATGGGGGATTAGTAGATCACCAAGTGTATGCAGCTCCAGTTTTTCTAGATAATGCCTAATTGTTATTTTCCAATGTGTTATATCAGTCTAGTCTCCACCAGAAATGTGAAGTGTTCCTATTACTCCTTGCTAACGTTTGATATGGTCGGGCTTTTAAATTTTTGTCCATCTTGTAAAAAGATACCTTTTTGCTTTTAATTTGCATTTTCCTGATTATCAATGAAGTTCAGCATCTTTTGCAGTTTTTTTATAAAGCCATTCAAGTTTCTTCTTTGAAATGCCATTTCATGTCTTTTGTTTGATTTCTTTTGTGTGGTTTGTCCTTTTTGATCATTAGGAGTTCCTTAAAATATTTTGGTTACCAGTACTTGTTTTAAATGTAAGTTTTTTTTATCTGCCAAGGCAGGCCGCTAGTTTTGCTCTTTATCATATCCTTAGCCCATTCTGGGGTTACTCACCATGATGCCTATCCTGTTTTGTATTAAGGCCATTGCTATATTTAGGTAGGTTGTTATTGTGGTCATAAATATTTCACCTTAAGTTATTTTATCAGAGTTGTAACACTAAGTCCTGAAGAATTGTATTGTCCCTTTATCCTAATAGAAGCTTACTTGAATGTGTAGTTAATACATAAATGTGTCTGAGACGCATAAACTGAGTGGTACTTTTAGAATCAGACATGGGTATGGGTGAATCACTGCTTTACCAGGTTTTGTGACTTCAGCAAATTATGTAATCTTTCAGTTTTCTCACCGATGAAACTGGAACATAAAAATGCCTACCTCATCACTTTAGTCAGTCATATTTACTGAGTCTTTTCTGTATGCTAACTTGTAAAGATTAAATGACATTATTTGGGTTGGGCTCCTGGCACATGGAAGCTGGTTCCAGTTCCTCTATTCAAGTAATTTTTATCAGCCTTATTATCTCCTGTTTATTTAGAATCTACATCAGGAGACAAATCTGTATCACATTCTTGCACAACTCCTTCCACATCGTCGTCTTCTGGACTGAATCCCACATCTGCACCTCCAACATCTGCTTCAGCAATCCCTGTTTCCCCTGTCCCACAGTCACCAATACCTCCGTTACTTCAGGATCCAAATCTTCTTAGACAGTTGCTTCCTGCTTTGCAAGCTACACTGCAACTTAATAATTCTAACGTGGACATATCCAAAATAAATGAAGGTAAATTTTCATGCTAATAATTTTTAAAAACCCAAGTGCATTGTGTAAAATTATGTAATTAGTAAAATTCCCATTTTAGGAATGGTCTTTGTTTAATTTTGAATTCACATTTGCACTTCATTATTTGGAATTTATATCCACCGTAGTTTAATGCCTTTGGTATTGTATTTGAGTTAGCGATTGAATTTTCTGTTTATTTTTCAAGACTTACCATATACCTGGTAGTTACTGGAGATAAGCTATTCTGTCTGCTTAATGTATATGGCGGGGGGCTTTTTAAGTACAAACTAAGGAGCACTTGCTAAAATTGATGTAAAGATACTTGATTTCTTAGTTTATTTTAAAAAAACAACAACACCTGTATATGGGTATATAATTACTTGGAATGTTAAATATGCTATTTACTAAAATTAGGCATTTAAGTAATTCCTCCTTACAGTACTTGAAAAAATTTTGAGAAGGGAGATAATGTATAACATATCATTTTTCTCTTTTTCCCAGTTAATTGTATTAATTCCATCTTCGTTTTTCAGTATGCTAAAGTTTTTAGGCAGTGATCTAAAAGAAGTCTGAAAGTATATGTACTTTTAATTCATAAACCAATTCAGATTCAAATATTAAGTCCTAAGAGCATTGCAGAGTTTTCTATTTCTGTACATTTTACATAATATATTTAACAGTAATGTTAAGTGGTTAAGTTTTTCCTTTATCTTAAAAATGGAGCTCTCTTAGGGTGGTAATTCATTAATCTTTTGTTCTTACTGTCCTCAACTTTCCTGTATTTTGATTTTATTCTCTAAGGTAACCATGCCATTATCTTGTTTGATAGGTGAACTTTTTATTAGGCAAAGTGGGTCTTTTAAACAGTTTGAAGAAATGATAGCATAAGAAAATGTCAATAATAAAAGCTCTTAAGCTTTGGAAAACATGACTTTTCTAAGTGCCCAGCTTTTTAATATCCACTTTTAAAAGATGGTTGGAGTGGGTGTTGATGTGTAGGGTTTGAGTGATCAGCTTGTGTGAAAAAGCAATCTCATTAAATAGCTGCCATTTATCGAATTAATTCTAAGTAACGTATTAAGTATTTTATGTATATGTTGATACATTTGTGGTGTAATTGGAAGTTCCAGCAAATACTCATTTTACTGTTTTTTAAAAGTCTCATAGAGGCGTTTTCTTGAACTGAATACCTGAATTTTAGTGTAAAGGAAACTCTATTCTTTTCCTTTATTATAGGCCCATTAAATATCTTGTCCTCTGCCTGAGATCATTTCATATCTCTAGACCCATTATATTACTCCTATCCTTTTGAATTTTCAAGTTGTTACTAATGCCACATTTGCCTGTGTTTTATTTGAATTTAAGATATAGTATGTTTTTAGTTCTTACAGCAGCTGTGACACAAGCATCATTGCAGTCTATAATTCATAAGTTTCTTACTGCTGGACCATCAGCTTTCAACATAACTTCTCTGATTTCTCAAGCTGCTCAGCTCTCTACACAAGGTATTCATATTCTTATATATCTTTAGCATTGTATCTTGACTTGGGATTTTAGCAAATATTTTTAGACTTTGAGCTTATTTGCTACAATAATGGTTTTATTTTATGCTTGATTTTTTTTTCCCATCACTGTATTTGACAGTAGTATTTTAATTTACACTTTCTTTCAGATGAAGCACGCTTTGACATCTTACAGTATTGCTATCAAATCTGTAATATAGTATATATTTCATGCTGAATTTATGTTGCTGATAAGATATTTTACTCCAAAGCTGAAAGTAAATTATGATATGCCCTCAATCTTTGTAAAATATTGAGTATATCTTAAGAGTTGAAGTTTGGTTCAGGTTGATGTTGGATGGTTTTTGATTAGAAAACAGATATAGAAATGCTCAAGTCCTCCCTTGAAATAGCTACCTCTCTTCTTCATGAAGTTATTCAATGGAAAGAGATACATACAGGAACAAAAGAGAAATGAAAGGGTCACTTTGATTTCTCCTCTGGCCCCAGTTCAAAAAGCTGGTAAATTGAGCAGGAATAACTGGTCTAAAATTGAAGTATAATAGCGGAAAGACTTTGACAAGCCTCTAGTTAGCCTCATGAGGCAGGAGACTAAGAGGGAAACTGGGCCTAAATATAGAAGAAGTAGTAAGGGTGATGAGGATGCCTTCCATGTGAGAATAGGTCCAGGCTTACGTTCCTGCTCTAGCCTTAACATAGAACCACATTGAGTGTGTGCCTATGTATAACACAGCTCATTTTGTCAGTGTGGCCCCAGTGAGTATATCACATTCTGTCTTTTTCAGATAAGTTTTTTTGGAGGGAGGGGGTAGGGGGCATATAGAGAGGTGCAAAGATCTCCATATATTACAGATGTTTTTGACTTATTTGAACTTAACTGCTTCATTCTTTTGCAGCCCAGCCATCTAATCAGTCTCCAATGTCTTTAACATCTGATGCATCATCCCCAAGATCCTATGTGTCTCCAAGAATAAGCACACCTCAAACTAACACAGTCCCTATCAAACCTTTGATTAGTACTCCCCCTGTTTCATCACAACCAAAGGTATGTCCCCTTTTAGTGAAATTTAGAAGCCACTTAATTTTGGAAAAACAAGTTTAATAATGTTTTAGAATCATGTATTATAGAAAAATGAAGTGGAATGAATGACATGTAAGTAAAAATAGATGCAGGTTAGAATCTCTCAGTTAATTGAAGGATGGAGGAGGGAATTGCATCTATGCTGCTTTTTTGCACTGACTCTTCTCTTTATTGGCTTTGGGATTTGTGACATGGAGAACAGGATAAAAGAGGGGCTATTTAACTTTCACATCACGAGACTCAACTATTTGCCTCAAATAAAAGATAAGAAAATTAAGCCTTTGGTTAAATCTAGTTTTTGTGGTAGAGTCATTATTTGAGGCCTAAGTCTTTCTGAATGCAGAACCCATTTTACTGTACTGCCTGTGTTGGTTCAGGCAAAATCATACATGGATGGCTCTTCAGGGCAGTTAGAAAATCGCTGTTCTGTTCTTGTTGGACTATGAACAGGACCCTATAATGCTGCAGTCAAATTTTATACTACATCATTTGGATCTTGCCTGCAAATTCATAAGCACATCCCAGTCAGACTCATGCTTTGCTTTGTAGCATACCACCAGTAAAACACTGAGAGCTGGAAGTCAGTATATATAAGTTGTGACTTTTTTTACTTTTAATGGTAAATGTAGGGGAAAATTATTTTTAGTTGTTGTAAAAACAATGGGCTGTTTGAAATTTTGTGCCAAAGAATTCTTTGTTCAGATAAATCATAAGCAGAAGCCTAAACATAAGAGTGCATGGAAACATAGCTGGAAATTGGTGGTAAGCCAGGTTTTAGGTCTTCTATTGGCTCATCTCTTCCCTGCTTCAGCCATTTATCTATGTATGGTTTAGGGTCAATCTAGTTCGATTCTTAAAATTTTGAGTTACAATTGTTAGTTTATTATGTGATTACTTTGTGTGTGTGTGTGTGTGTGTGTCTCTCTCTCTCTCTCTCTCTCTCTCTCTCTCTCTCTTTGGAGGGGGGCAGTAATCCTCACTGAAGGATATTTTTTCCATTGGTTTTTAGAGAAAATTGAAGGGGAAGGAGGTAAGGGGAGAGAGGGAGTGTGTGAAAAAGACACACGATTGGTTGCTTCCTGCATATGGCCCCAGGCCAGGGATTGAACCTGCAACCCAGGAATTAAACCCGAGACCCTTCAGTGTGCAGGCTGGCATTATCCACTGAGCCACACTGGTCAGGACCTTATTGTTTATATTTTGATGTGAGAAGAATTAAAATATGAGTTTCAGCAAAAGAGATCTTTTTCTTAATGCTTAAAACTTATCCTAGGGTGGTGTCTTAAGAGTACAGCAAATGATGACTAAAAATGAAGTAAGTGGTAGTATTGGTTTTACAGTCAGTTTTCAAAATTAGCATTTCAGATCCCTTATATCAGGTTTTTACATTCAAAAACTTTTTCAGGTTGTTTTTAAAAATAAGTGGACATTCAATGTTATGTATATCTTATGGAAATGTTCTTTATAAAAGAAGAGTTGTTTTATATTCAGAAGTAGCAAGGCCATCCAGATTTGTTTGGGAGAATGTTAATCATTTAAAAAAATCCAAATGAAAAACTTTTGCTAGAGGATATGACTTAATCACAGATGACTCCATCTGCCTTTGTGCCTTAATTTGGGGCTTATATTTAAAACTGCCTCTTTTCTCTCTGTGTGGCTTCTGAATATGAATAGTATGTGCATCCCCACTGGCAACTATGGACCTCTTGGTCTGTCTGTAGGGTACCATCTCTTTGATGACCACTCAAGTTGAATTTTGTATGGGCCATAGCTCATTCTCTGATAGACCAATCTATACTTTGTCTCCATATGTGGTTGAAATTTAAGCAACTGTATTTATGTGGGGTAACAACATTTATTTTTACTGATGTGGAAGTAACAGTACAGTCATGCATCACTTAATGATTGGGATACGTTCTCAGAGATGTGTCATTAGGTGATTGCATTGTGCAAACATCAGAGTGCAATTATACAAACCTAGGTGGTATGACCTACACACCTAGGCTGTATGGGATTGCCTATTGCTCTGTAGGAGAGGAAAAATAATTTTCCCAGTAACCCTTCTGGCTTCTTGACTGAGATGTACTATAATAATAAATAGATTAACAAGAGGAAAGCAAAAGTTTAATAATATGTATGCCTCCTGTATTCATGGGAAAGACCCAGGAAAACTGAGTAACTTGCCAAAATGACTGAACCCACCACCTTAAACACCATCTTTAGCTGAAGACAAAAAAAGATGTTGGGGGTGAGAGGAGTCATATATGGGCTGTTACTGGCAAAAGCACCGTAAAAGGGTAAGGTTGTTATGCAGGTTTAAGTTCTTGTCTTTTGCATTGATAAGAGTTTCTGTACATATCCCCCTCTTACTGGTACACTGAGGGAGACAACCTTACAAATGGAGATTTCCCTTGCAAATATAAATGTCTTTTAATTCTGCTTGGTTTTCATGTCTTTTGTTTCTTAAAATTAATTAGCCTAAAATAAGCCTTATGCCAGGTAGACATATTTTAGGGTGACAAATTCTGATCCTCTGCAGCTCCTTGGTTACAAAACCTGTACAGCATGTTACTTACTGAATACTCTAGGCAGTTGTAACACAATGGTAAATATTTAATTATGCATTATGTTATGACTTTAAGTGGCCAAGATGTCACTGAGGGGCTAAGATGTCACTAGGCATTAGGAATTTTTCAGATCTATTATAATCTTATGGGATCTCTATAGTGTATGCACCTTCCTTGACCAAAAGGTTATGCAGCACATGACTGTAAATCAGAAGAGGTATTAAAGTGTCTTGGAAAAAAAACTGGGCTCAAAATCAGGAGAACTTGTTTCTTATGTTGGTGTATTAAGAAAGTAATTTTATGACCATGTGCCATTTTATTGTATAAATAAATTAGATCCAGGTTTCAAACCTTGACTCTTCTAACTACATGACCTTTGGAAACTCATTCTACTTTTCCTTATTCTCTAGATTTTATGGTGTTTAAGATTATTACTTAGATTTGGAGGGGTATGTGAATTTGGGGGCCTAAATGACAGTACTTTACACAAGTAAGTAGTTAGTCCCCACTCTGTTATCTGCTGTTTCAATTATCCATGGTCAGCTGCTGTTCAAAATATTAAATGGGGTCTTGGCTGGGTAGCTCAGTTGGTTAGAGTGTCATCCCAGCCTGTCAAGATTGTGGGTTCGATCCCTGGTCAGGGCACATAAAAGAATCAACCAATGAGTGCATAAATAAGTGGAACAACAAATCGATGTTTCTCTCCATCTCTCCTATTCTCCTTCTTTCTCCTTCCCTCTCTCCATCCTCTTCCTCTCTCTAAAATTAATAAAAAATAAAAACAAAAATATTAAATGGGAAATACCAGGAATAAACAATTCGTAAGTTAAATTGCATGCCATTCTGAGTGCCCTTAAGAAATCTTGCACTATCTTGCTTCATCTCTCCCTGCACTAAATCATCCCTTGTCCAGTATATCTATGCTGTATATGCTACCTGCCCATATAGTCACTTAGTAGCCATCTCAGTTAGAGAGCACATTCACATAACTTTTATTACAGTATATTGTTATCATTGTTCTATAATATTATTAGTTGTTATTGTTAATCTCTTACCATGCCTAATTTATAAGTTAAACTTTATCATAGATGTGTACGTATAGGAGAAAACAGTATATACTGTACTAACTACTTGCTTAGCACCGTCGATTGATTCTGTGATTTTAAGCAAAGCAACGTATAATGAAACCACTTTTTACTGTAGGCTAATTGATATAAAACAAGAGTTAAATTTCTATCAACTTTACAATGAAAGGACATTGAACAAAATGACATTATTTGAGGACCTGCTATATATATAGGATTTGGTGCTATCCGTGGTTTTCAGGCCTCCATTGGGGATCTTAGAACGTATCCTCTGTGGCTAGGTGGGAGGACTATTGTCTGCCTGTATCACTAATATCAGTCTTACTGGGAAACAATTTAGGACAGTTCTTGTTAGCTTAAAAATCACTGAAGAATAAAAGTAATTGGGAAGTTTTATTAATAGAACTTCTGATTTCGTTTCCATGCCATTTGCCATTGTGATAGAAGCTTGTCTCACCAGATTTTGACATTTCAGGTTACTACTCCAGTAGTTAAGCAAGGACCAGTTTCACAATCGGCCACACAGCAGCAGCCTGTAACTGCTGACAAACCACAAGGTCATGAACCTGTCTCTCCTCGAAGTCTTCAGCGCTCAAAGTAAGTTGATGTTATGTGTTGAAACTACATTATTTTTTCCTTTATATGGCATACTGCATTGTTCAAATATTATAAATATGTATATATAATAGAACTTGATCTTGGAAGCATCCATGGAGAGCCTAACTTAGTTTTATGTGCTACAAAAATAACAAAGGCAAATCTGCAGCAAGTAGATTGTTGTCTCTAGTAGTGAAGCCAGGATTATTTTGAGGATAGTGGCTCTTCAGAATTTCACTTAGTAGAATATGATAGGAGTAATAATATGTAATATTTGTACAAAGAGGGCACATGGTTTTATAATATTTTATTTGTTGGAAATGAGACATTTTTAACCTCCTTATAGCAGCTTTAGATTTGAGTGTACTGATGAAGCCAAAACTCTCGCAACTAAAACTTGGGCCAATAATTGCCAACTGGTGTGTGTCAGGTTTTCCTCTTTGCTTCAACTCTGCTCCTATAAGGATTACTTGTCATATAAAGCTGTGGTGTGCTGTCATTTTTCTTTGTTAACGAACAAATACAGCTTTAAATGATTTTCATTTGATTGATTTCCCTGTTTTTATTTCTTGCTATGAGGGGGCAAAATAATTCAACTGTTCTTTTTATTGTTGTTTTCTAAACAAGCATGTCAGAACTTACACTTCCAAATGAGAGTTGTTCCCTTCAAAATAATTACCTTGGGAAGCTGTCTACTTACTCCAGCAATGTTGCCATTGCTCAGACCATTTGGGGGAAATTCTTCTTTTATATTGTCTTTAGAGGCTTCAGTATTATTTTAAGTATCCTCAGTGATGAAAACTCTTCATCTTTTGGGAGATTTAGTTTTTGAAAATAAATGAAATTCATTCAGAGCCAAGTTTGGTGAAGCACATAGGAAATCAAATTGGGTGATTAAATTTTTGGTTCTTAACCACCATATCCCCAAACCTTAGCCTAAACCATATAGTTTTAAAAGAAGATAACCAATCTCAGTGTTAACTTTTTTTGGTCTTTGCCACTAAACTCATTCATTGCTATCTAATAAAATGCCTGTATTTTGCTTCTCATTATTTCACCCTCTGATTCAATACTTTTTCCTGATGTTAATCAAGAGCAATATATATTTTCCCTTCCTTATCTACATGTATTTAAGAGATAATATTCAGGTGTGCCTTGTATCTACAAGTGTTAAAATGTGATCATTTTTCCCTGGCCGGTGTGTTCGGTGGTTAGAGCATCGGCCCACGCACCAAGGGATCTTGGGTTCCATTCCCAGTTGAAAGCACATACCTGGGTTGCATGTTTGATTGAGTGCGGGAGGCAACCAATCAATGCCTCTCTCCCTCTCCTTCCTTCTTTCCCTTCCACTCCCTAAAAATCAGTGGAAAAAATATTCTTTGGTGAGGATTAACAAAACAAACAAAATGTGACCATTTCTTAGTGACATTCTTATTAGTGTTTGTGGTATACTAAGTCTTCAGGTTCTGCTATCAAATTTTGAGAGCACTGTTATTTTAAATTTGACTCTGACATTAGTTTTAAAAGGCCCCCCCCCCCCCAAAGTGTGTTGAGGAATATATGGTATAAATGTACTTTGAATTTTAAATTCTGTTAATGTTAAAATAACAAATTTTTCTTAGGTATTTGGATGTCTTTAATAGACAGTGTCGACATACAATATCTAGGATACCTACTTGTAGATATACTACACATTCAATTGTGTTTTCTCTTCCAGTAGCCAGAGAAGTCCATCACCTGGTCCAAATCATACTTCTGGTAGTAATGCGTCAAATGCAGCAGTTGTACCACAGAATTCATCTACCCGAACTACATGTTCATTAACACCTACGCTAGCAGCACACTTCAATGAAAATCTCATAAAACATGTTCAAGGATGGCCTGCAGATCATGCAGAGAAGCAGGTATGTTGCTTGATTCACATTAGATGTTTTACCTTTGGATGACTAAAAAAATATAATTTAAATCTACTTTTAAAAAAATCTGATCTGGACCATTAAATTCAAGCTATATTTAAAACAACTAACTTCTAATTAGATTGTCTAATTATTTTATAAAATATTTGATACATACTTACCTATAGGGTATTTGTGAGGTCACTTTTGTGCTTTCACATAAAATATTTTAATGTAATTATCATTTATAGCTACTATAAGTACAGCATTTAGTTCTGTGTCAAGTGCTTTGTTTTCTCCACTTAAACTGCTAACCAGTACAAATGGTGAGTTTTCCCATTTTATCAATGAGGCCCTTAAGACCAAATAAATTATACCAAAGTCACCTCATTGATACAGTGGTATGGTTTAGAGCTAGTGTGCTTTTTCCGTTCATCCAGTCATTCTGATAGTTTTAGAACCTGTTAATACTGTTAATCTTACGACTCTCCCACTAGACTAAACTGTTAGAAGTTAAACATTTTTATTTAGAATGAGGGCCCTTAGGACATTATTCTGAAATTATTGCCATTGGCTTCACGAACTTTTTATCAGATAACTGACCATCTGAAATGTTCCACAAGTTCACAGAGGTATATTGTGTATCTCATGATACAAGAATACAGTGAGGCCCTTTTATCAGTGTTATACCTGAAATTGGCTTTGGCTGAGTCAGCATCTTTTATTAATGACAAATCATGAATTGTACTATCCTAGTGATATATTGTTCTAAGCACCTTCCACTGTATGAGACAGTTTTTTGTTTTGTTCTTTTAAAGAAAATCATTTCCCCCTTATATTCACCAGCATTTTTGTGGGTTTAAAGGAAAATGATTATTCTGTAATCTTGGTAAAAAGTTCTCAAAAATTTAATGTTTTATTTTTATATGTGACTTGTATGTTATGTGGTTTTCCATAATTATAGGCATCAAGATTGCGAGAAGAAGCCCATAACATGGGGAGTGTTCACATGTCAGAAATTTGTACTGAATTAAAAAATTTAAGATCTTTAGTCCGAGTATGTGAAATTCAAGCAACTTTGAGAGAGCAAAGGTAGGTTTTTCACTGAAATAATTTTTGTTTCTTAGCATTATACATCTTAAATCAGACTGAAGAACATAACTTTAAATTTCAGAAATGAAATTTAATCTTTCTTTGATATATTGTATTATGTTCCATATCACTGTAACTTATCTACATCAGGTAAACAGTATAGATATTTTTAAATACCTGTTTCAGAATTGAGGACAAATGGCTTCACATCCTGTCTGTATAAGAGTTAATCTTGTCATGAAACCACACATATTTAGTAAAATACCAAGTTGGGATTTATAGTAATTTTGGAAAAATTGAGTTTTTTATCTAACGTCTCAATTACTAAAATATCTGGAGGTGTTTTTTAGTATCAACTGGGATTTTTCTTACTCTAGGATTGCTCTGAACAGAGTTGTAACATACATAAAGCTTAACTTTATTTTGACTTGCTAGACAGATTATTTAGCTTTTAGGAAATTATACTATTTTTTTATTTCAATTTATTAAAACAGTATAAACAGCAAATATCAAGCCAGTATAGAAGAGATTTTATAAAGGTTATGGAAATCTAGTTAGCTGTGGAGTTTGGGTTTTATTTTTTGTTTTAGATATACATGTCTGTGGGACTTTGACTTGTCTCCATTTTTATGAACTTACATTTATATCAAGAACTGTTATTCAAAACGATTAGCCTCTTGCCCATAGTTAATTCCCTAATTACTAGACTTATTATAGCGTAGTTCAGAAAACATGCAATATTAGGTTTATCTCATGTTCATAATATCCACTGCCTTTGTGTATGTGTGATGATACAGTAAACACTATTTTATATCAACCTTTATATTCAAATTAATTATTGAAATTGAAAACTAGCAAACATTCTAACTTTTGTCATTTTTATGTAATATATTCAATGGTTATTTTGTCTTAACGGAAGACATCAGTTTTTAATTATTTTATCTTAACTAGTAGTAACTCGTTTTCTTTAAGATATTTTTGTTGTTAAAAGTTTGGTTTTTCTGTAACATTTATATGACCACACACTGCTAATGCCTTCTCATTTTTTTCAGGATACTATTTTTGAGACAACAAATTAAGGAACTCGAAAAGCTAAAAAATCAGAATTCCTTCATGGTGTGAAGATGTGAATAATTGCACATGGTTTTGCGTACAGGAACTGTAAATCTATTGCCCAATCTTAACATTTTTGATCTGCATTTAAGTAGACTTTGGACCGTTAAGCTGGGCAAAGAAATGACAAGGACGGGGGTCTGTGAGAGTTAATTCAGGGGAAAGAGACAAGATTGATTTGTAAAACCCTTGAAATGTAGATTTAATGTAGATGTATTCTTCACGTTGTAAATATGTTTTGTAGAGTGAAGCCATGGGAAGCCATGTGTAACAGAGCTTAGACATCCAAGACTAATTAATGCTGAGGTGGCTAAATACCTAGCCTTTTACATGTAAACCTGTCTGCAAAATTAGCTTTTTTAAGAAAAAAGAAGGGGGGGGTTTAATTTATCATTCAGAAATCTTGCATTTTCAAAAATTCAGTGCAAGCGCCAGGTGATCTGTGTCTAAGGAGATACAATTTTGAACCATATGGGCAGTGTACAAAGTATCATGAAACAACTATTTCCACACTTGCACCTGATCAAGAGCAGTGCTTCTCCGTTTGTTTTGCAGAGAAATGTTTTTTCATTTCCCGTGTGTTCCATTTCCCTCTGAAATACTTGATCTGATTTTATCCATTTTTTTTTTAAGTCTCCTCTTTTTTCTCCTTTCTTAAGGCACTGTTGCTATGGCACTTTTCTATAACCTTTTCATTCCTGTGTACAGTAGCTTAAAATTGCAGTGATTGAGCATAACCCACTTGTTTGTATAAATTATTGAAATCCATTTGCACCCTGTAAGAATGGAATGGACCTAAAAGTACTGCTGGACGTGAGTGTGTGCTGAAAGTACATTGATTGCTCAAATGTAAGGAAATGGCCCAATGAACATGGTTGTGGGAGGGGAAAGAGGAAACAAAGCTAGTCAGATGTGAATTGTATCTGTTGTAATAAACATGTTAAAACAAATAAAATGTTATTTTTCTTTTCCTTTGGTCAAATGCATATTAGAATTTAAACTACCTGGGGATTCTTTATCAGAACTATTCTTGTTGAATATTTATACTTAATTGAAATAAGTCCTTAAGGGAGGTTTCATTTAAAGCAGATTAACAGGAAATGTGTATAAGATATTTAATGAAATATGAAATTCAACAAGAATGATTAAATCACTTCCCAAGTGGTTGTCATTTGTTAAATCCTGGTTTACCTGTCTTGCTATTATGACATTTCATTTTGAAGGATGTTTGTGTTGTAGCTAACTGTTCAAGTCTGGTGCTGACTGCTGTTCTTAGCCATCACAAAACGCTAAATTTGTGTAATTGGAGCTTCCTACTGTTAGCTGGAAATGGTGGAGAAGCTCAGCTTTGTATATTGTTTTCCTAAAGTATATTAAAATAAAAAAAGAAACTATTGCTACTATAAAATTACCTTGGCTTTTTTTTTTTTTTTCTTTGCTAAAATATTGGTCACCTGGCCTTAGCATGACACTGCCAATATTATATCAAATCACAAGGGTTTATGCAGAAAAATCTTAATCAAAATCTTACCCAATTTTAGAGCCTTTTTTTCCTGTTGAGGCAGATGTGTTCATGTGCTTTCAGAGAACTGCCAGCACCAAGGGCTTATTTTGTGATGTTAGACATTGTTATTACATTCTGGGATACTAAAATTTTGAAATTGCTCTTGTTGCGTTAAACATATTTAAAGTATAGAAGATAATGCTCAGACTTTTCAATAAATTTTAAAAAGTAAACTGTAAGTGATAGTATGGATATTTTCTAAAATACAAAAATGTTCCAGTATAATTAAGAGGAATTAGAATCTTATACTGGAGACTGATTTTTTTTTTTTTATTGTAACTTGAGCATACTTTTAAAATGTAAGAAGAAACAAATGTCATAACTTATATCGTCATGGAATGTTTATACCTGTGAGATTGTTAACATTTGCTGGACTTGATTAGTGCATGTAAATGAAACTCCGAAGAGCTATGTTAAGCCAGAACCCTTACTGATACAGTCCTGTATATTTCCTGGAAAGAAATAAGCAGTTTGCGATGTGGTAGGCAAAAGTTTCCTGATCATATGGTAATTCATATATAGAAGATGCCTGATTTGAATTTCCTGGTGAATTTTTAAACACAGAAAATTAAAATTTTTTGTAGACTATTTTTACAATACTTAAATCACTTATTCTGTAGTAAATTATTTTAAATATTGCACTTTAATACAGACATGGAGTCCAGCTACTAACCTTGAGGTAACCAGGGACTATTTATTAAAATAAATCTTTGGCCTTTTAAAATATATTTTGTGAAGGTGGGTCTGTTGGAAGTCTCTAAGCTGAAAAACCAGCTTCCCTACTATTTTTTCTGTGTAGTGCAACTAACTTTTAATTTTAAAACTTGGACTATATTTCCAGATTTTTAGCCCACCGAAAATTCCATGCTTCAGCCCTTTTTAAAGACATCATGCTTTTAATAGCCCAAGTGAATTGTTTTATCTTCTAATTTTATATATGTTTCACACTTGTAAAATCTTGGAAAGGAGGTGCTTAAAACTTTGCAAAGAATGAATTGTTACCCCATTTCAAAAATAATCCATTGTTCTGTTTAAACAGCCTTAGCTTTAAGGGATTACTTCCCAGGGGAGGGGACAGGGCGTGAAGTAAGTCACTCTGCAAATCAGAACTGTTCTAGTTCTGATTTGGGCTTAATCAGGACTTAACGCTACTGTATTTAGATGTGGGGTTTGAATATACGGATTTCCTTTCAATACCTGTAAATATGGCTATATTCTTGTATTTGTACTGGAGTGTACAACATGACACTAAAGAGTAATAAATATGTTTTGACTATATTGTGCAGTTATTTCAGAACAGTCTGTTTTGAAAGTCTTAGAATGCATAATTTGCATTTAAGAAAATTAAATGCCAGATCACTGCTAGAATTTTAATAGTTGTCATGTATTAGTCACAATATAATTTCTTAATTGCAGTATTTTAATAAAAATTTTGGCTTAAAAGTTGGGATATTCTTTAGATCCTGTTCTAATTTGCTGTACACATTTCCCCCCCTGATTTCTGAATTTTGAGAATGCCCTGAAAAGCAGTCTGCCTAGGTAATCTCATCCAGGCCCTTGACTTTAAGAACCTCACTGTAAGGTCAATTTCATTCAAATGACCTTTAGTTTTGATCTCTAATTTGAGCTTTCAACTGACTGTTTAGATACTTGATTTAACTTTGCAAATTCTTTAAAAATGAGCTTTTTGTTTTGTTTTCAAAATATTACAGATATTCCCCTTTTCCCCCCATTGACCCCTTCTACCCCACACCCACTCCCGGCCCCAGGCCTCCACCACACTATTGTCTGTGTTCATGGGTTATGCATATATGCATATAAATTACTTGGTTAATCTCTTCCCCACTGCCACCTTCTCTCAGATTCATCAGTCTGTTCCATGCTTCTATGTCACTGAATCTATTTTGTTCATCAGATTATTACATTCTTTAGACTCCACGTATAAGTGTGGTCATGTGATCTTCTGTGTGTCTGCCTGGCTTATTTCTCTTAGCATAATAATCTCCAAGTACATCCATACTGTCCCAAAATGAGCTCTTGATTTGTGCTTCAGATTTAATTCTCTAGGGTTCCCATTTTCAGTAATTGGCTCAAGACCCAAACGGAGAAGTCAGCCTTTATTATTTTTCTCTCTAACACCCACATTCTGTATTCAAACCATCAAGATTACAAGCTCTGCCTTCAAAATGTATCTGGATCTGTAGCTTCTCACCACCTTCATGTTTACCATTCCAGCCCAGTTCACAATCATGTTTGAACCATACCACTGCCACAAGCTCCTTACCTTTGTCTTAGCTTCTACTCTTACCACCACCACCACTGCCACACACATACATAGTCTATTCTCCATACAGCCACCAGAGTGAAGTGCAAATCACACATTCTTTTCACAATCCAAAATTCGGTGCTCAGAACAAAATTCAAAGCTCCTACTGTAGTTTACATGTTTAATCCTGTAAATTATATCACCACAATCTCATCTAGTTTCTCCCTTGCTTGTCTTTCCACCTTAGGGTTTTCACATTTTCTCCTTGCCTGCCTGGTAAGTTCTTTTCTTCCAGACTTGCACAGCTTGCTGCCCATTCAGTCTCTTCCCAAAGGTCACCTCAAAAAGTCCTTTTCCTGATCTATCTAAAAGGACACCACTATTCTTTCACTGTAGTTTTCTTCAAAAGGATTGTGATACATAGTACTCCATAAATACCTGTTGAATGAATTATGAATACTAAAGAACTATGTACAAAATTTAAGAAAATTTACTGAAAATTTTTCAAATTTTGGTTTTGTCCTCAGGAGATAGGAACAGCAACTAGCTTTTTTTTTCTTTTTCTTTTTTCCTTTTAAGAAATTGTTGCAATTTATTATTGGTTACCAAACCTAACTGCAAATTTATTTTAATTGTTAGCATTATGAAATGTGGTCTCTTTAAGCAAGATTAATCGACTGAACCAGTAATAATTAGAACTTCCTGTGAACACGTTAGGAGTAAGTAAACCAATGGAAAGCAAGATGCTACTTCTGATGTGATAAGCTTTGGGAGATGGACCAGCAGGACCTGGCCCTGCTTCTGAAGGGCACGATTGGGTGAGTTTTGTGGGTTGGGGACTATATCCTGGTTTCACAAGGTAGGACGCTTTGATAGTCCGTATCTTTGGTTCAGGTGATCCCTTGATATCCAATCAGGCCCTTCTGACTGATTTTTAGGACAGAGTATAGCTTAATAAAACATTTGTACTGCACGTATCCATCGTATGGAAAACGGCTGAGATTGAGAATTCTGTACCTTTGTGAAGATTAAAGATTGACAGGCAGCACTTGATGCCATGTATATTCCATAAACTCGTTAAAAATACGGTGCCCATTAATTGCCCAATTTGACCAGTCTATGTGGATCTTTTAGGATCACAAGTTTTCTTATCCTGTTTAGGTGGTTTCAAGGTTATTACCTTAGATGAGAAAGGTTAGGATGCAAGGACAGTTTCAGTCTCCTGTGTATTGTGTATTCCCATCACCTAGAAAAATTAGCACAAAGTGGGTGCTCATATTTTTGCATGAAATAAAGTACACATTTAAATATTTGCTCTGTAAGATTGCTCAATTTTGTATTTAATAATTAAACTTAACATTTTCCAAAATACTTTCAAAAATCATGATTAAAGAGCTCTAATTTTTAAAATGCCAATGCAGTCTCAAGCTACATCTTTCTTTACTTGTTTCACAAGCACAAGAGCTCCAAAGATGCTATGTAAAATACTGATAGTGCATTTCAGGATAAGAAAGCTGATATTTCCCATGTTTAAGAAAAGTATTTAAAGAGCCAAAATACTCCTCCAGAAACAAAAAATACGAAGGAAGCACAAACCTGTTATAAGGTGGTAGCTGGAGAGAAAAAGGGAGATAGAAAATTCTGTTGTAGTTTAGCACATCTGATCACCCCTGGGTTTGTCAGGCTCCAGTCAGAAAATAGAAGTGACCCTGATTATTGCAAAAGGAGGGAATTTGAAACTGGTGGAGGGTAAAGCTAAGGCAGGCCTGACTGGAGAAAAGGACAAGGGAGGGAGAGCTGGGAGCGTGGACAGATGGGACTGCTTTCCAGGAAGCTGAGTCCAAGTAAAAGACACATCCACTTTTTGAAGCAAAGAGAGAAAGCCAGGCCTTCCTCCTCCTGGTCCTGCCTACATTGGCAGAACTTAGAAGCCAGAGCAAGAGCACTTGTGACGTCTGCAATGTTGAATGAAGAAGGGGAGAAAAATGAACCTGAGAACAAACAAGCAAATAACCAGCACAGCCTGTCCTCACTAGCAGAACAAGGCAAGAAAGCATACCAATTTGAGCAATATTTCCTAACAAGATAATGGAGCAATGTCTATGAAGTGCTAAGAAATATGTACTGTGATGCAAATATACTTAAATAAGTTCAAATAGACAACAGAGACTCCCTGCACTCATTAGACCTCAAAGAAAATAACTCAGAAGATCTGAACAAGAGATAAAGAATAGTAGTAAAGCATTGTTGGTGTTAGGGAAGCAGTTTATGTGTGCAACTGCAGAATGATGGTATATGTGATAAATTATTGTAGTAAAATGTGACTTTAATAAAACGGGACATAGAAGGGAGGAAATATATATATTTAGCTAGGAAGTCCAATGTTCACTGATCAGTATTATGCACTGAGCAGGTCAGGTTCTTTTGTGACAAAAACAGTAATAAAACAGTTTCAAAAAGTAAATGCACAAAAAATTCAGAATTCAATACACAATGTACATTAAATACAGAAATAATTGCTATTAAGGAAAACCCCCCAAAAGTAGGAATTAGAGATCTACAAAGGTATAAGGGTGAGGGATTTTAGATCATGTAGTTAGAAAAAGCCTCCCTGAGGATATGACTTTAGCTGAGGCCTGAGAAATGAGAAGACAGTCATGTGAAGCTCAACGTCATATCATGTTTAATAACAAAGCAATAGAAGCAGTACCATAAAATCCAGACTATCACTTTTGTTATTTTCAATACTGTCTGGGAAATGCTAGCAAATGCAATTGGACAAGAAGAAAAAAGCTGTAAATATGAGATAGGAGGAGGGCAAATTATAATTTTCAGTGATGTGTATCTGGAAAATAAAAAGAAAAATCTTAAAAGTATTCAGTAAGGGGACCAATTACAAGTTTAATATGCAAACATCAATAGCTTTGTTGCATAGGAAATAAAATAGTGATTTAATTTACTCTGGCAATAAAATCACAGATTCAACTTTTCAATAAACAGTATTGGGAAATCCGGATATTCACATGCAAAATAATGAAATTGGACCCGTTTTACACTAACAAAAATTAAATTGAGATGGATTAAAAACTCAAATGTAAGACCTGAAACTTGCAAAACTCCTAGGAAAAAGCACAGGGGAAAAGCTCCTTGATACTGGTCTTGATTTTCTTGGTATGACACCAAAACCACAAGCAGCAAAAGCAAGAGTCAGTAATTGGAACTACATCAAACTAAAAAGCTGCTGCACAGCAAAATAAAAAGGCAACCTATGGAGTGGGAGAAAATATTTACAAATCATATATTTGACAAGAACTTAATATTTGAAATATATGAGGAACTCGTACAGCTCAGCAAAGAGTCGTTAAAAAATGAGCAGAGGATTTGAATAGACATTTTTCCAAAGAAAACATACAAATGACCAACGAGAGTACATGAAAAGGTGCTCAACATCACTAATCATCAAGGAAATGCAAATTAAAACCACAATGAGATATCATCTCACACTTACTAGAATGGGTATTATCAAAAAGAAAGAATTGTTGGTGAGGATGTGGAAAAGGAACCCTTGTGCACTGTTCGTGGGAATGTAAATTGGTACAGCCACTATGAAAAAAGTATGACGGTACCTCAGAAAATTAAAAATGAAATATATGATTCAGTGATCTCACTTTGGGTGTCTAAAGGAAATGAAATCACTGTTTTGGGATATCTGCATCCTCAAGTGCATTGCAGCATTATTTGCAATAGCCAAAATATGGAAAGAACCTAAGTGTCTGTCAGTAGATCAGTGGATAAAGAAAATGTGTATATGTATACAATGGAATATTATTAAGCCATTAAAAATAAGGAAATCCTGCCATTTGTGACAACATGGATGAAACTTGAAGACATTATGCTAGTGAAATAAGTTAGAGAAAGACAAATACTGTATGATTTCACTTACATATGCAATATAAAGCTGAACTCAGAAACAGTTAGAATGGTGGTTGCCAGCATTCTAGCAGTTGGGATGAAAGGCTACAAACCAGTTATAAGATGAATAAGTTCTGAGGATCTAATATACAGTATGGTAACTATAGTTAATATTATAGTGTATACTGGAAAGGTGTACTAAGAGTAAATGTTATAACTACAAAAAAATATGTAAAGTGATGGGTGTATTAACTCACTGTAATTTTGAAATACGTACACACATCAAATTGTGTTGTACACCTTAAACTTACACATTGTTATATGTCAATTTTTTCTCAAAGCTGAAAAAAAGACAGGGTCTATGTGAAAATATAATTTAAAGCTTTTCTGTGAGATATAGAATATAGATTAAATAGAAAACATTCTTTTTAAAAATTTATCTTTATTGAAAATATTACAAAGGTCCCCCTTTTCCCCCCATTGATCCCCTCCCCCCTGCACCCCTCCCCCCAGGCCTTCACCACAGTATTGTCTGTGTCCATGGGTTATGGATATAAGTTCTTGAGTTAATCTCGCCCCACCCTCACCCACACCCCCTGCCTTCCCTCTGAGATTGATCAGTCTGTTCCATGCTTCTGTGTCTCTGGATCTATTTTGTTCCTCCGTTTTTTTGTTCATTAGATTCCACGTATGAGTCAGACCATGTGATACTTGTTTTTGTCTGACTGGCTTATTTTACTTAGCATAATACTCTCCCAAGTCCCACCATGCTGTCTCAAAGGGTAAGGGATCCTTCGTTTTTGCAGCTGCATAGTATTCTGTGGTGTAAATGTCTGAAAAGATGCTTGATATGATTTCAGTCTTCTTGAACTTGTAGAGACTTTTGTGTCCTAACGTGTGGTCTATCTTTGAGAATATCCCGTGTGCACTTGAGGAGAATGCATATTCTGCAGCTCTGGGGTGAAATGTTCTGTAAATGTCAATTAAATCCATCTGATCTAGTGTGTCATTTAGAATCACTGTTTCCGTGTTGATTTTTTGTCTGGAAAATCTATCCAGTAAAGTCAGTGGGGTGTTAAAGTCCCCTACTGTGACTGTATTGCTGTTGCTCTCCTTTAAAGTCCTCCAGAAGTTTTGTTTGTTCGTTTGTTTTTGTTGTTTCAGCCTGTGTGAGTCTTTTGCTCTGAGGTGGATCTCTTGTTGGCAGCATACACATAAACAAATATACAGAGAGGCATATACATAAAATATATTTTGAATAATCATAAGGAACCGTTAATAGTGGCTGACACTTAAGAGAATGGGAGTGAAGGAAAAGAGGCTTATTTTCATTTAATATGATTCTGTATGCTTTGAGTTTTCTGCTGTGGCTTTCAGTGGTGTGCTGGAGCCAAGCTCAGAAGTGGTTGTGCAGTTGTGCACATTTATTCCCAACTCTGTGTCTAGTGATCTTGCATTGATAGCTTGAAACTGGCCATGGGGGTAATATTCCAGTAAAAAAATGGGCTAATCCTCAAATCAGGCATCATTCCCACAAAAGCTTTTGTTAAATATCAGCGTACCTCTGCATATGCTACTAGTATAATAACAGTAAAAAGAAAAAAAATTAAGAAAGCCATGGACAAATCCTCAGGCCCCAATCTCCTATGTACTGGAGATGGACATGGCTAAAAGGAAAGGCAGTAGGCAAGGGAACTCTGCCAGACCTTTTCAACCAGGACTGGCCTCATGAGGAAGTGAAGAGGCTGCACCCTGCAAATATGACTCCCAAACACTCTTCTTCACTCAGTTACCTTGGAGAAATCTCACAGCAGGCCTGGAGAGAAAGGCTGCAGATCAGTGGGACCAGAGCCTTGCTCACAGAATGCCCTTCCCTGGCCTTTGTGTGACTCTGTGGTATTTCCAATTTCACGAAGGAATTGCAGAAATTTTAAACATTTATTTTAGCTAAATATATGTCAAGAACTTTTTAGGTGACTGGAGTGATTAACTTCAGAAACAATGGCTCTCCTTTTCCTTGGCAAGATGGCAGAGTACGACTTGACTACTTACTTTGCGTGCTTTTTGGATCAGCATCTAGTCTTTCTGTTGCTTGAGTTTCTCTCTGTAAAGGAGATATATAATGAAAAAGAATTATTACAAGGAAGACTGGATCTTCTTTGTGATATCAACATGGTAGACATTGCTACGGATGTATACAAAAACCTTTATTCTGATGATATTCCTCATGCTTTGAGAAAAAAAAGAACCACAGTTGTTGCACAACTGAAACAGTTTCGGGCAGAAACAGAGCCAATTGTGAAGATGTTTGAAGGTCCAGAAACTACAAGGTAAATGCAGTCAACCTGGGATGGTCCAATGCTGTTTGACTACCTAGAAGACAAGCATGGTTTTAGGCAAGAATATTTAGATACAGGTATGCAAAATTCCAGTATGAATGTGGGAATTTCTATGGAGCAGCAGAATATCTTTATTTCTTTAGAGTGTTGGTTCCAGCAATGGATAGAAATGCTTTGAGTTCACTCTGGGAACAACTGACTTCGGAAATCTTAATGCAGAATTGGGATGCAGCCATGGAAGACCTTACGTGGTTAAAAGAGACCATAGGTGGTAATTCTGTGAATTCTCCACTGCAGTCTCCTCAGCGGTGAACATGGCTCATTCACTGGTCTCTCTTCAACCACTCGAAAGGTGCAATAAAATTTTTTATTTCTTTTACCAGCCACAGTATCATTTTTTTAAAAGATTTTTAAATTGGTTTTTTAATGAGAGAGGAAGGGGAAGGAGGGAGGGAGGGAGAGAGAAACCAATGTGAAAGTGAAACATCAATCAGCTCCTGCATGCCCCTCTGCCAGGAATCAAGCCCAGAACCCTGGCCTGTGACCTGACCAGGAATCAAGCAGGCAACCTTTATGTGCTCCAGATGGTGCCCAACCAGTTGAGCCATGCCAGCCAGGGCAGCCACAGTACCTTGATGCAATTCAGATGATGTGTTCACATATTCTTTGCTATTTGACTACAGCAGTCATAAAAAAGATGTTCAAAAATGCCAGCAGGTACTAAAAGATCTAGTCAAAGTTACTCGACAGAAATCTTACATATACAAAGACCCCATTACAGAGTTTCTTCTGTAACAACCAGAAGAGAGTGAAACTTCTCAAAAACTAACCAACTCAACTCCCAGGGCCAACTCCAAGTCTTTGCTGTAGGCCAGTGGTAATGTCTTGGCAGCCACTCATCCTGAAGACCCCTTGCCTGCATCTTCTCTCTCTCAAATAATCACTCATGTTGATCATAGTATGAAGTCTTCTATTAACGCTGTGTGCAATTTACCATATTTTGATTGGTTGGAGCCACTGAGCTAATCAAGCAAGGAAAAATTACTTACCTCCAAGAAGGTCTGATGGTACCCTTGAGGTTGATGACTGGAATCCAGTCCCACATCAGTCAACTTGCCCATAAGCGATACTCAGCCCCTAGAAGGAACGGGTATGTAGGGTCCATATTTCTGAGTTTGGGTATTTGACATTTGGGCTATGTCTAACCTCCTTCCTCACACATCCCAGTGGTTCTTGTGACTTTATTTTGAAAACTATCAAACATACAAAAAGTTGAAAGACCTGTACAATGAACACCTGTATAGTTCCTATCTAGATTCAGTCATTAACAGTGCCAAATTCCTGCCACCCTGCCTCTCTTTTCCCAAACCATTTGAACACCAGTTGCAAACATTATGGCACTTAACCCCACTCACTTTAGTGTGACTCTCCTAAGAATAAGATTATTATCCTACAAAATCACAACACAACAAAAACAAGTACAATCTGATGCAATTTGGTGGTTAAGGAAAAATTAAGAGAAATATGTATGTGGAGGGCAAAGCAGGGCTGATTTGGCTTCCTATTGTATAATTGGGCTTCTAGAATCATTTTTTACAAACATACCTGAAAGTTTTACAATGAGCATATTCTTTTGCAGTCAGAAAAACAAAACAAAGTGTTTGAAGCTGCATCAGGACCAGTAATTCTCAGCAGTGTGTGACCACTTGGCTCTTTGTAGGTCTGGAACATCTCTCTGCTGACAGTGACACCAGGTCTCAGTTTTGGGATACATTCAGCCTGACCATTCAAATTGGGAGAAGCTCCCCAAGAAAACTTAGAGATAGGGCAAGAGGGGAATGGTTACATTTAAAAAATGTGCGTTAAAACTGTGAGTAGCCCCTGAAGAGAGATGAAGGGGGAAAATGATGGAGAACTTATTTTAATGACACTTCTTGCGCACTGGCTCAGGAGTCTGACCTACTGAATTCAAACTCGGGTTCTGTCTCTTCGGAGCTGACTTACCCCGGACAATCCACTTGATCTGGAGAAGGCTCAGTTTTGTTCTATCATATGTAGGAAGGCTGGGAGGGATAAATGTGACGATGCATGACAAGCCTTTAGCACGGTGCCTGACATGCAAGTGTGTGCGCTATGTTGGCTATTGTTAAGATTATTCATTTTTCTCCAGGATTGAGTCACTCTTGACTTTATCCTTTTTTTAAAAAAATTATTTACTGATTTGAGAGAGAAAGGGAGGAAGTGAGAGAGAAACATCAATTTGTTTTTCCACCCATCCATGCACCCCGCTAGTTGACTCCTGTATGTGCCCTAAAAGGGGCTCTAACCCAAACCTTGGCATATCAGGACGGCACTCCAGCCAGCTGAGCTACTCGGCCAGGGCTGACTTTATCCTTTTGAAAACCTTTTCTACCTCTACTCTGTTTGGCCTCTTTTCCAGAGCTACCTGTGTGTTGGGTAAACAGTGGATTCCTTTGCAGGGTTAGGTAGGTGAACAGCATTATGTGTTCAGAGGCTTCTGCATCAACCCAGGCCTTAGAGAGCCTGTCTGGTAGTACAAGTGACTTGGGCAAGGTCCTGATTTTTTGTTCAGAAAATAGTGGCCCAAAACCACCCTGGAATGAACTGTGGCTGGAGATATTCCAGGCTGACAATGTTGGTACAGGCCTACTTAGTTCTGATCTTTACTTTTTCAGTGAGGTCACAGAGGAAAACAAAAGGAAGCAGAATTCAGCTGGAAGAAAGCAAATCTGCTAAATAGAACAGCATTCCTCTCTTTTCCAAATGGACGGAGAATCTGAGTTAGATTTAGCAGTTAACACTTGAGGATATTTCTCTTGAACCAGGAATCTGTGTACGCATGTGCTTTGCTCTCTGTTGTATCTTCATTTATGCCATCCTACAATTAGAAAGCATGGAGAGATTGATCAAAATTATCTAGTCATTTTTGTACAAGTGACTGCTTCATGTGCTACGTTTCTCTACCTTTCAGCTTTCCTTTCCAGGCCAGCCCATCTACACAGCCAGGACATTAGACTTATTCACATGGGGCAGCTACCAACCAAGCCCCTGGTGCCGAACAATGGTAGTGAGCCTCAGAAATACTGAACTGTCTTGTAATGGCAAATACAGCTATCCTTCCTGGGCTGAAAAGGCAGATACTGTCCAGTAATTTATTAAGTACCTACTATGTATAAGCTGATTGCACAAAATTGTCTGTATAACCAGTGCAACAGCCTGTGGGGTAATTGTCATTCACCTGCCCAAGTAGTAATTGGGTGGTTGGGAGTTAAACCGAAGTCTTTGAACCAGACCAAGCTGCTCACCGCACTATGCCTTCTCTGAAGAGATCACATCCAGGGAATCCTTGCCCACCTTTCTTCTATTTTGGCTTAAACCAGTGATGCCAGTTTAATTTCAGCTGTGCGGTAATCTCTGAGATTCAGACATACCTGGAAATTACCAGGAAGGGGTGTGTTCACCAGGGACTCTTGGGAGTCATGGAGCACCAGCAGAGTGGCTTCATTGCCTAAGTGACAAGTTGTGACATCTGTTGATAAAGAGACTTTTTCTTTTTTTTTGTTCTTTCATGCAACAAATATTAATTGAGCCTCTACTCATGTGCCATAAAACATCCTCGATACTTGGAATACATCAGAGAACAAAAAATCCCCTGCCCCAAGGAACATGCATGCTTGCATGGGGAGACAGACAATAAATGATTAACATCATAGATAAGTACATTACATATGAGTTAGAAGGTGATAAGTGATGTGAATAAAAAAGAGCAGAATAAGAAAATCCAGATATGTGTCAGTGGTGGGAGAACTGATTGCCATTTTGAATAGATGATCAGGGTCAACATTGTCAAGTGGTGACATGGAAGCCAAGACTTGAAGGAAATGAATGAGTTGGCCACATCAAGAAGAAGAATAACTAGAGCAAAGGCCCCAGGTTAGAGCATGCCTAGTGTCTGGTGGGTGGAGAGATCAGCAGGGGACTGGCAGGATATGAGTGTAGGTAGATGGGTGACGTGGTCCAAGTCACATGGGCTTTGCAGGCGTCGTAACAACTTTGGCTTTTACTCTGAGTAAAATGGTCCCATTGGAGGGTGACCTACATTTTAAAAGGCTTCGTGTGTATGTACGTGTATGTATATGTATATGGAGGGAGTGGGCTGTGTGTGGAGAATGGACTGAATGGGGGTGGTGGTGAGGAGAGAAGCAGGGATACCTTTTAAAAGGCCGCTGCAATAATCCAGGTGTGAGATGTTCAGGGCTTGACCAGGCTGTGGCCCCTGTAGTCGTGACAAAGGTAGGATTTCGAGAAGATTGTGAGGGCTGCCTGGTAGCATTGCCTAGTGAATTGGATGTATGATGTGAGAGAAAGAGAGAAGACAAGGATGACCCTGAGGTTTTTGGAAGAATAAAGTTGCCAATGAGTGAGATGGGGAGGTTGCCCCAATTCTTTATAGCATACGGTAGAGCTTTGGGACATTGGGGCTGTGAATAAGTGTCACTTTTGGCACCTTGCAGCACTGGGGGTGATGGGAGGAAGCATCTATGTGGGGGCCCAGTCATCCAGTAGAAGGACCCCATTTCCACTGTTCAGTCCCAGTAGACCTGAAGTGACTTAAAGAAGCAGACTGTTTCTGCTCCACCCCCTACAGCCCCTTACAGGCTCTGCCTATGGCTCTGGAGACTCCATATAAAACCTGAGGTTGTGTCCTCAAAACTGCCTCTGCAGCTGGGGAGCTGCCTACTCACCTGTCCTGTGAGTAAAAGAGCCAGCCTCTTGGATGGATATGGTATTAGAGTTCTTCACACTAAAGTTAAGGTCTAGACATCCATTCGGGGCAGAGAAGACACCAGGGCTGCTACTAAAGGCTTCTTATCCCATATGGCGCACCAAGAAGTAAAACATGGGATTAGTGTTGTTCACAACATACTGGACTTCCCTCTTTCTCCTGCCCCCCCATCATTCAACCTTCGCCACAACTTCTGCCCCTCACAGCTCTGTAAAGCCAGAGTCATCGAGGCAGGTGTTGTTGGGGGAAGAATGGTAGCCCACATGCCACAAACTCAGAAGTGCTAATGGAAAGGAAGGCAGGGGTGACAAATTAGCTGAAAGTTGCTAGTGTCCTGTCCTTGTCAGACCCTTACCAGACAGTATGGCATCAAGCATTGGATTCTGCAAATCGGAAGTGATGCCCAGAGCTAGAGGAGAGGTCACAGGACAGCTACAGTGGTGACAACTGGAATGATTAATGTAATGAAAAGGTTTGGGTCATGTATTTCAATGGTCTTCAAATACATCAAGGGGGGGTGGTGCTTATCTGTTCTTGACTTCAACTAAGGATGATCCAAGGAGAAATGCAATTTAAAAATTCTGTAGAATTTGACAAAGGAAAACTTTCCAGGTAGATAATGAAGGTCCCTCAGCCCCAGAGGGGATGCAGAGGGCAGTAGAATCTCCTTGGGACAACCTCAAGGCCAGGCCTGGTTTGAATGTGGCCTGTTGAATGGAGGGCCCTCCCACTAGTTTGGGGTGTGTGTGTGTGTCTACAATCTAAGTTAAAGAAATGGGTTCAGGGGACAGAAAAGAATGTGGAGACCAACAGGCAGCCGAGCAATCCATGTTTAGTGTGCGAGGTAGCAAAATGAGTCTCAACACTGACACCTTCTGTCAACTAAAGGAGAAGTGAAAATATTACTTTTATGATGATACCATAAGTATAAACTATAAGTATAAACTAATATTTTCATCTGTGACCCTTGAGCAGAACTGTTGTTGAGGTCATTTCTTCCAGAGGCACAGCCCATGACAGGCTTGTAGGCACCTGATCAAATACTAGCCTGGGCTCAGCAACAGTTATGAGCTGTGAAATCCTCACTCTAGCAGACCCTTCATTAATGTCAGATGAGGTCTGCTTAAGCAAAGCTACAGGATAAGGTCTTGAGAAGGTTTATTTATCTAGAAAGCTGAATCAAGGTTGAATCTCAAACCAAAAAATAACTATGTAGGCTGGATTTAGGAAAAATACTATTACAGTATTCAGAGCCTTAGTGTGGCATCTCCTCATTTAAAACTTATTTAGAATGATGGTGTTTAAGATTTTTAAACTTTGCAAAAACCTACTATACTTTATGGCCTTCATTCACCAACCTTCCAGAAAACTGTATCAAAGCAAGCATGTACCTTTTGTGTTGGAGAGTTGCCTTCTGCACTTTCTCCTATAGCCCAAGGACCCTGCCTGGAGAACCTTTGGCTCCTTGGAGTTTGGGGCAGGAATCTGCAATAAGTTTGCAGAGCATTAGTCATTCTTTGAGATCTCCTTCCTTGTTGAAGCAAGATTTAAAAAGTCAGAAACCCCTGGCCGGTGTGGCTCGGTTGGAGCGTCATCTCATGCACCAGAAGGTTGCAGGTTCAATCCCCAGTCAAGGTGCGTACAGCAGGCAGGCAATCCAAGTCTCTCTCTCACATCAATGTTTCTTTCTCTTTCTCTCACTCTCACTCTCTTTCTCTGTCTCCCTTTCTCTCCCTGCCCCCCTTCATCCCTCTCTAAAAATCAATAAAAAAAGATTTCTAAAAAAGTCAGAAATATGCAAACTATAGAATAGGATGAGCTATGCTAGGAATCTAGACTCTAAATTAAAAGTTTGTACTCTGTATATTTCTCTATATTCCTTTAGCTGCATTTCATAAATTATGATATATTGTATTTTTATCATTTAGTTTGAAATATTTTCTAATTTTCCTTACAAATTTATTTTGACCCATAGATTGTTCAGAAGTGTGTTTTTTTTCAAATATTTGGGATTTTCCTGGTTATCTTATTGTTATTGATTTCCAATTTAATTCCATTGTAGTCAGAGAACATACTTTGTATGCTTTTAATATTTAAAAATTTATTAAGACTTTTTTATAGCCCATCATATAATCTATCCTGATAGATGTACCTTATGTAACTTGAAGAGAGTATGTATTCTGTCCTTGTCAGGTTTAGTGTTCTTAAAAGGTGGTTGATAGTGTTCACATCTTCTGTGTCTTTCCTGATCTTTGCTTACTTGTTCTATCGGTTGCTAAGAGAGGGTTGTCAACATCTCTAATTATAACTGTGGAAATGGCTTTTTCTCTCTTTAATTATATCAATATTTGCTTCATGTATTTTGAACCTCTTTTATTAGACACATGCACATTTATGGTTGTATGTGTTCCAGATATTTAGATCATTTTAATCATAATAAAATCTTCTTCTTTGTCTCTGGGAATACTTTTTTTATACACGTCTCTATTTTAACGTTTAAAAGAATCACACACTCATTCTGACAGCTTTACCAGGTGTGGCTACCCAATAAGTCACACACATACTCAGCTGCTTTTGGAAGGTTACCGCACAGCTCCTGAACTGATGTAGTCAGGGCAAAGGGGCCACTCTGCCCACACTAGAATCTGAGTTCACCTTCCACAAAGATGCCTTACTCCAAACGGGCTGCGGGGCAGCTGTACTTGAACCTTGCCTCCAGATGATGAAATCAGTGAAGTTAGCATGGTTCTCGCAGCTACTTTCATGTTTATTGAAGTGGAACTTTCTCAAAGGGGAAGATGAGGTACTTCCTGCTCAGTAAAAATATAAATAAATAAATAAATAAATAAATAAATAAATAAATAAATAAATAAATAAATAAAATTTCCTGTAGCATTTTAGATTGCAAGCAGGCAGTCGCCAGTAAGATAATGTCAGGAGCCTGTTTCTGACCAACTATACAGCAGCCTTGGTTCATGGCTTTCTCCTCCTGCCAGAGTTTTAAGATTGCGTGCTAATTGATTCGTTTTTTCTTTTTGTTTATCTTATTTTAAGTTTCTTTATCTTTATTGTTGAGAATATTACAGATATCCCCTTTTAATTCCCGTTTATCCCCTCCACCCCACATCTATCTCACTCCCAGGCCTTCCCTACACCAATGTCTATGTCCATGGGTGCTTATAAACATATAAGTTCTTTGATTAATCTCTCCCCACCCACTCCCCACTCCCCGCCCTTCCTCTGAGATCCCTCAGTCTGTCCCATGCTTCTGTGTCTCTGGATCCACTTTGTTCATCAGTTAATTTTGTTCATTGCATTCTACATATAAGTGAGATCATGTGGTACTTGTCTTTCTCTGACTGGCTTATTTCACGTAGCATAATACTTTCCAGTTCCCTCCATGTTGTGCCAAAGGCTAAAAGATCCTTCTTTTTTACAGCTGCATAGTATTCCACGGTGTGAATGTCCCACAGCTTCTTTATCCACTCCTCTACTGATGGGCACTTGGAATGTTTCCAGATCTTAGCTATTGTAAATTGTGCTGCTATGAACATAGGGGTGCATAAGTTCTTTGTGATTGGTGTTTTGGGTTCCTTAGGATATATTCCCAGAAGTGGGATCACTGGGTCAAATGGCAGATCAATTTTAAATCTTTTGAGGAAACTCCATACTGCTTTCCATAGTGGCTGCCCCAGTCTGCATTCCCATCAGCGGTGTACTAGAGTTCCCTTTTCTCCACCAGCACTTGTAGTTCATTGACTTGTTGATGGGAGCCATTCTGACAGGTGTGAAGTGATACCTCATTGTGGTTTTAATTTGCATCTCTCTGATGATTAGCGATGTTGAGCATTTTTCATATGTCTCTTAGCCATTTGTATGTCCTCTTTGAAGAAGTGTCTATTTAGGTCCTTTGCCCATTTTTAAATTGGATTGCTTGTCTTGCTTTTGTTAAGCTGTATGAGTTCCTTATATATTTTGGATATTAACCCTTTATCCAATGTGTTGTTGGCAAATATGTTCTCCCATACAGTGGGCTCCCTTTTCATTTTGTTGATGGTTTCTTTTGCTGTGCAGAAGCTTTTTATTTTGATGCAGTCCCATTTGTTTATTTTCTCCTTAGTTTCTCTTGCCCTATGAGATGTATCAGCAAACATATTGCTATAAGAGATGTCTGAGATTGTGTTGCCTATGTTTTCCTCTAGGATTTTTATGGTTTCATGTCTTACATTTAAGTCTTTTATCCATTTTGAATTTACTTTTGTGTATGGTGTAAGTTGGTGGTCTAGTTTCATTTTTGTGCATGTACCTGTCCAATTTTCCCAACACCATTTATTGAAAAGACTGTCTTTACTCCATTGTATGTTCTTGCCTCCTTTGTCAAATATTAATTGACCATAATGGAGTGGGTCAATTTCTGGGTTCTTTGTTCTGTTCCACTGATCTATGCCTGTTCTTGTGCCAGTACCAGGGTGTTTTGATCACAGTGGCTTTGTAGTATAACTTGATATCTGGTATTGTGATCCCTCCAACTTTGTTGTTCTTAAGATATCTGTGGCTATTCAGGGTGTTTTTTGGTTCCATATAAATTTTAGAAGTGTTTGTTCTTGATCTGTGAAATATGCCACTGGTATTTTAATAGGGATTGCATTGAATTTATAGATGGCTTTGGGTAGTATGGACATTTTAATGATGTTAGTTCTTCCAATCCATGAACATGGTATATTTTCCCATTTGTTTATATCTTCCTCTATTTCTTTTTTCAGTGTCCTGTAGTTTTCTGAGTAAAGGTCTTTCATATCTTTGGTTAAGTTTATTCCTAGGTATCTTATTTTTTTAGTTGCAATGGTAAATGGGATTGTTTTTTTAGTTTCTCTTTCTGAGAGTTCATTATTGGTGTATAAAAATGCCATTGATTTCTGGGTGTTAATTTTGTATCTGCTACCTTGCTGAATTCATTTATTTATTCTAGTAGTTTTTTGGTGGAACCTTTAGAGTTCTCTATGTACAATATCATGTCATCTGCAAATAATGACAGTTTTGTTTCCTCCTTTCCAATTTGGATGCCTTTTGTGTTTTCTTCTTTCAGATCTCTGTGGCTAGGACTTCCAGTACTATGTTGAATAAGAGTGGTAAAAGTGGACAACCCTGTCTTGTTCCTGTTCTTAGGGAAAATGGTTTTAGTTTTTGCCCACTGAGTATGATGCTGGCTGTAGGTTTTTCATGTATGGCCTTCATTATGTTGAGGTATGATCCCTCTATTCCCACTTTGCTGAGAGTTTTTATCAAAATGGATGCTGGATTTTATCAAATGCTTTTTCTGCATCTGTTTATATGATCATGTGATTTTTGTTTTTTAACTTATTTATGTGATGTATCATGTTTGTTGATTTGCAAATATTGTACCAGCCTTGCATCCCTGGAATAAATCCCACTTGGTCATGGTGTATGATCTTTTTAATATATTGCTGGATCCAATTTGCTAATATTTTGTTGAAAATTTTAGCATCTATGTTCATCAGAGATATTGGCCTGTAATTCTTTTTCTTTGTAGTGTCTTTATCTGGCTTTGGAATTAATTAACAAATTCTTCTTCAAAAAAAAATCCAAGAGGAAGGAACACTTCCAAACTCTTTTTACAAGGATAGGTGTTAATTCTTCTTTGAATGTTTGGTAAAACTCCCCTGTGAAGCCATCTGGGCCAGGGATTTTGTGTGCTGAGAGCCCTTTGATTACTGCTTCAACTTTGTCAGCAGTTATTGGCTTATTTAGGCTTTCTGACTTTTCCTGATTAAGTTTTGGAAGGTTGCATTTTTCTAGGAATTTATCCATTTCATCCAGGTTGTCGAGTTTGATGGCATATAGTTGATCATAGTATTTTCTTACAATCCTTTGTATTTCTGTTGGGTCAGTTGTTATTTCACTTCTTTCGTCTCTGATTTTGTTTATTTGGTTCCTCTCTCTTTGTTTCTTGATGAGTCTGGCTAAAGGTTCATCAATGTTGTTTATCTTTTCAAATAACCAGCTCTTGGTTTCATTGATCTTTTGTATTGATTTTTTTTTTGGTCTCTATGTCATTTATTTCTTCTCTGATCTTTATTATTCCTTTCCTTCTACTTACTCTGGGCTTCTCTTGTTCTCTTTCTAAGTTTTTAAGTTGTAGGGTTAGAGAGTTATAAGGTTAGAAGTTTTTCTTGTTTTTTAAGGTAGGCTTGTAGTGCTATGAACTTCCCTCTCAGGACTGCTTTCATTGTGTCCCATAGATTTGGAGCTGTTGTGTGTCCATTTTCATTTGTTTCCGAGAAGTTTTTTTATTTCTTTCTTGATCTCTTTGGTAACCCATTCATTGTTTAAAAACATGCTCTTCAATCTCCACGTGTTTAAATGTCTTTTAGTGTTTTTTATTGTAGTTGATTTCTAATTTTATGCCACTGTGGTCCAAGAAGATGCTTGATATGCTTTCAATCTTCTTGAACTTGTGGAAACTTGTTTTGTGTCCTAACATGTGGTCTGTCTTTGAGAATGTCCTGTATGCACTTGAGAATAATGTATATTCTGCAGCTTTGGGGTAGAATGTTCTGTAAATGTCAATTAAATCCATCTGATCTAGCCCTTTGCGGTCGTTTGTCTACTCTCAGCCACCAAATATTTTTTACCATTCTGGTCGTATGTCTGCTCTCAGCCACCACAGCAAGGAACCGTACGAATCTTAACTCTATTCATTCATGTATCAGTTCATAATTTCTCTTGTTTATCCTTCATAATCTTGCATGTTATGTATCACTGCTCTTTCAATGGAAATTAATTCCGACCAGTACGACACCCATGTCCAAATTTAATACGACCGTGTGTCATTTAGGGTCAATGTTTCCTTGTTGATTTTTTGTCTGGCAGACCTATCCAGTGAAGTCAGTGGGGTGTTAAAGTCCCCGAGTATGACTGTATTGCTGACAATCTCTCCCTTAAAGTCCTCTAGAAGGTTTTTTATAAATTTAGGTGCTCCTATATTTGGGTGCATATATGTTTATCAGGGTTATATCCTCTTGTTGGATTGTTCCCTTTAGTATTATGTAATGACCTTTCTTGTCTCTCATTATGGTCTTCATTTTGAAGTCTATTTTGTCTGATATGAGTATTGCTACCCTAGCTTTTTTTTTTTTTTCCTTTTGCCTGGAAAAAATTTTTCCATCCCTTCACTCTCATCCTGTGTGAGTCTTTTGTTCTGAGGTGTGTCTCTTATAGACAGCATATATTTGGGTCGTGTTTCCTTATCCATTAGCCACCCTATATCTTTTTATTGGGGCATTTAATCCATTTACATTTAAGTTTATTATTGAAAGATACTTATCTACTGCCATTTTGTTTCCTTATGCCTATGTTTCTCATTCTCTTTATTTCTACTTCTAATTATAGTAGTCCCTTTAACATTTCCTATAATGCTGGTTCTGTAGTGATAAAGTCTTTTAGCCTCTTTTTGTCTGGGAAGCTCTTTATTTCACCATCCAGCTTGATTGATAATCCGGCTGGATAGAGTAGTCTTGGACTACTCTAGAGTAGTCAGGATCAAGATTTCTGCTATGTCATTCTTCATTTCTGACTGGTAATTTTTCATAGTTTCCATATCTTTTTTCATGCTGTTGAGCATCATTACAATCAGTATTCTGAACTCTGTATCTGAGAGATTGCTTATCTCCATTTCATTTGGCTCTTTTTCTGAAGACTCTCTTGTTCTTTCATTTGGGCTTATTTTTTGGTCTTTCCATTTTGGCTACTTTTTTGGGTTTGTTTTTAAGTGTTAGGTAGATCTGTTAGGACCCTCAGTCTTTTTGAAGGTTCTCTGGTACAGGCCAATTTCAGACATAGTTTGTGACTGGCCCTGAGTACCCTGTTTGGGGCTATTAACAACACTAGGCTTGAGGTCGCCACTGCTGGGGCTGGGTGCGTTTGGACAGGACCAAAATGCACACCAAAGTCTGCTTTTCTAAGGCCTGGGTCCCAAAGCAGATCAGGCAAAGACTCAAAGCACCCTGAGGTCTGCTTCTGCCAGCAGACTGATTAATCTGATTCTCTTAATAAGCCTCAGGCTGTAGAAACTCCTCTGGGCAGGGTGGGAGGCTTTCCAGCAGGGTGGGGCAATTGCTTTCCCCCACTCAGGCAAATGCCGAAAATTCGAAGCCAAAGATGTCCCCCACAGTGTGGGGGAATGAATCCAGACGGGCATCCCCTGATCTCACTCTCCAGAGCCACAACCCCAGACTCTCCCCACATAGCTCTAGTCCACTCCATCCCCCCTCCGCCAGAGCCCAAGGTAAGTGGCTGCACACAAAACTTTGTGCACTGGCTCTTTAAGAAGGTGCCTGCTGTTCCAACTGCCCCTCCCTGTCAGACAGAAACCCAGCTGCTTTTCACAGCCAGGTGTTATGCGGGCACCTTTCTCAGTTCTGGTGCTCTTGGCTGGAAAGCCCAGCCTGGGGTTTAGGTCCCAGAGTCCTGAGTGGGACCCCCCATAGCCGAGAGATCCCTCCAGACCTTCGGCTGCTGCCTGGGGGAGCCCAGGCAGCCCTCTCCTGTCTGCACTTCCTACCAGTCTGTGCAGTCTCCACTTTTCCTCCTTGGTTATGAGGGTGCTCTCCAGCTCGTCTTCGGTTGGTTTTCAGGATGGTTTTTCTGTGTTTTAGTTGTAAATCCAGATTGGTTCCGGGAGAGCGTCAGTGTAGCTTCCACTCAGTCTGCCGCCACCTTGGATCTCCTACATCTCTTCGGTTTTTTGGCTACTTGATGCTTTTGAAGGATTTGCTGTGAGCAGGAGGTGTTTGAGTACTTCTTTCAGGGTGGCATAAAGCCCCTGGCTCCCTCTGGTACAAAGTCAGGGAATGTTAATTCAGGTCATGGTATTTTTTTATATACTCTTGGTATTTGCTTGCCTCAAAAGGAGGCTTCCCAACTAAAAATTCATAGCAAAAGACTCCAAGGCTCCAGAGATCCACCTTTTCATTGTGCATTCAACCTTTAGTTATATCAGGGGGAAGGAGTCCAGGGTGCCACAGAAGGTGGTTCTCTTGGAGGATGGGGCATGTACGGACCACCCAAAATCTTCAATCTTATGCTCTCCAGCTGATCCATGGAGCAGATTCTCTGGCTTAACATCTCTCTGAATAACTTTTTGAATGACAGTAAGACAGGGCGTTTGACAATTCTGTGATATAATTAGTTCTCTGCTCATCAAACGTGGACAGTTTCTGAAGTTCTCTATAGGCAGCTCCAAGAGGTACATATTCTAGAATTAGGTGAACTCTGGCAGCATCATGGAAATAACCATACAATCTAAGAATATTTGGACACCTAAAGTGGTACTGTATGTCTACTTCTCTTCTTAGCTGATGCTCAATTCTTGCTTTCTCTAGTTAACCTTTAAATAAGACTCTCAGGATAAACTTGCTTTGTTTTTCTCTCACTTTACATTACCAAACTTTCCTTTACCCAGATGGTGACTAATTTCAAAATCTTTTTTTTTTATTCTTTGTTTTTCTGTTTGATGCCAGTTCCTTTTCAGAATTATTTCCAGTGGCTGGGGCTGCTCACTCATTTGGGTATTATTCAGTGGCCTGGAGGTAGGATGAGGGACACTGGTTGCCTGCAATTGCTTTTGCTTCAGACTCTGAACCGGTTTATGGCTGGAGGCAAGAACTGTCTGGGAGAAACTTGAAGTACACAAGGCCCACTGAACCTGGCCACTAATTGCAGATAATGGATGCCAAGAAGGTAATTGCTGAGTCACCAGAACATGTTTTGGACCGTGACCAGGCGGAATTGTAGTCTTAACAGGCCCTGAAATATAGTTTTCTTTAGATTTATCCATAATGTCTGTTGGCCCCAGCCTCCGACCCAAGGCCCTGAGTCTTCCCAAGAGCCAATCTCTGAGAATCCTTTTTATCTTGACACCTATTTTATCTGGTATTAATATAGCCACTCCAGTCTTCTTATGCTTAATGTTTGAATAGTGTACCTTTTTCCATCTATTTTCTATCAATGTGTTTCCAGATCTTGGCTGCTGTAAATAATGCTGGGGTGCATATATTCTTTCAAATTGGTGTTTCAGGATTCTTAGGATATATTCCCAGAAGTGAGATCGCTAGGTTAATAGGCAGTTCTATTTTAAATTTTTTGAAGAAACTCCATATTGTTTTCCATAGTGGCTGCACCAGTCTGCATTCCCACTAACCGTGCAGGTTCCTCACCAGCACTTATTGTTTGTAGATTTATTGATGATAGCAACTCCGGCAGGTATGAGGCGATATCTCACTGTGGTTTTAATTTGAATCTCTGATGAGTAATCACATTGAACATTTTTTCATCTGACTGTTAGCCATCTGTATGTCCTCTTTAAAGAAGTGTCTATTCAGGTCTTTTGCCCATTTTTTAATTGGATTGTCTGTCTTCCTAGTGTAGAGTTGTATAAGTCCTTTACATATTTTGGAGATTAATCTCTTATCAAATGTATCATTAGGGGATATGTTCTTCCATATAGTGGGTTCCTTTTTCATTTTTAGTTTGATGTAGTCTTATTTGTTTATTTCCTTCTTATTTTCCTTGCCCTAGGAGACATATTAGCAAAAATATTGCTCCAAGAAATGTCTGAGATTTTACTACCTGTGATTTCTTCTAGGACTTGTATGGTTTCATGACTTACATTTAAGTCTTTTATCTATTTTGAGTTTATTCTCATGTATGGTGTAAGTTGGTGGTCTAGTTTCAATTTTTTGCATATGCCTGTTCAATTTTCCCAGCACCATTTATGGAAGGCACTCTCTTAGCTCATTGTATATTCTTGCTTCCTCTGTCAAATACTAATTGACCATATAGGTGTGGGTTGATATCTGTCCCTTTGTATTGTTCCATTTATCTATATGCCTATTCTTATACCAGTACCAGACTCTTTTTAGTACAGTGGCCTTGTAGTATAATTTGATAACAGGTATTGTGATACCTTCAACTTTGTTCTTCTTTCTTCAGGTTGCTGAGGATATTTGGAGTCTTTTTTCTTCCATATAAAGTTTTGGAATATTTTTTCTAGATCTGTGAAATATGTCATTAGTATTTTAGTAGGAACTGGGTTGACTCTATAGATTGCTTTGTGTAGTATGGACATTTTAATGATGTTAATTCCTCCAATCCATGAATATGGTATATGTTTTCAATTGTTTGGATCTTCTTCAATTTTTTTTTCTCAATGTTCTATAGTTTTTTGAGTACAGATATTTTATCTCCTTGGCTAAATTTATTCCTAGGTATCTTATTTTGTTGTTGTTGTTGTTGTAATAGTAAATGGAATTGTTTTCTTAGTTTTTCTTTCTGATAGTTCACTGTTGGTGTATAGAAATGCCACTGATTTTTCAATATTAATTTCATATCCTGCTACTTTGCCAAATCCATTGATTAGTTCTAGTTTTTTGGTGGAGTCTGTAGGATTTTCTGTGTACAATATGTCATCTACGAATAATGACAGTTTTACTTTCTCCTTTCCAAATTTGGATGCCTTTTATTTCTTCTTCTTGTTTGATTGCTATGGCTAGGACTCCCAGTACTATGTTGAATAAGAGTGGTGAAAGAATCCCTGTATTGTTCCTGATCTTAAGGAGAATGCTTTTAGGTTTTGTCCATTGAGTATGATTTTGGCTGTAAGTTTGTCATATATGGCCTTTATTACATTGAGGTACGTTCCCTTTATTCCCACTTTGCTGAGAGTTTTTATCATAAATGGGTGCTGGATTTTATCAAATGCTTTTTCTGCATCTATTAACATGATCATGCAGTTTTTAATCCTTCATTTTGTTTATGAAGTGTATCATATTTATTGATTTGTGGGTATTATACCAACCTGTATCCCCAGAATAAATCCCACTTGGTCAAGGTGTATGACCTTTTAAATTTGGATTTGGTTTGCTAATATTTTGTTGAGAATTTTAGCATCTATGTTTATCAGGGACATTGGCCTATACTTTTCTTTCTTTGTAGTGTCTTTATCTGGTTTTGGAATTAGGGTCATGCTGGTTTTGCAAAATGAGTTTGGTAGTCTTCTCTCCTCTTGAATTTTGTGGAATAGTTTGAGAAGGACAGGTGTTAGTTCTTTCTTGAATGTTTGCTAAAATACACCTGTGAAGCCATCTGGTCCAGGATTTTTATTTATTGGGAGTTTTTTGTTTTTTTTATTACTGCTTCAATTTCACTAGTTATAATATGTCTATTCAGATTCTCTGGTTCTTCCTGATTCCGTTTTGGAAGATTATATTTTTCTAGGAAATTATCCATTTCTTCCACATTGTCCAATTTGTTCACATAGAGTTGTTCTTATTTTCTTAGAATCCTTTGTATTTCTTTGGTGTCAGTTGTTACTTCTCTTTCATTTCTCATTTTATTTATTTGGGTCCTCTTTTTTTCTTGATGAGTCTGGTTAAAGGTTTGTCAATCTTGTTTATGTTTTCAAAGAACTAGCTCTTGGTTTCATTGATCTTTTGAATTGTTTTTTAGACTCTGTTTTGTTTATTTTTGCTCTGATCTTTATTTTCTCCTTCTAATCACTTTGGGCTTTGTTTGTTGTTTTCTCCCAGTTCCTTTAAGTGTAAAGTTAGATTGTTTATTTGAGTTTTATCTTATTTCCTGATAAAACTCAACTAGGCTTGTAATGCTATAAATTTTCCTCTTAGGAATGCTTTCATTGTGTCCCATGGATTTTAGGTTGTTGTATTTCATTTTCTCTTGTTTCAAGGTAATTTTTGATTTCTTCCGTCATCTCATTCTTAACCTATTCATTGTTTAGTCACATGTTATTTAGCCTCCATGACTTTGTGTATTTTTCAGGTTTTTTTTTTCTTGTGTTTTATTTCTCATTTCACATCAGTGAAGATGCTCGATATAATTACAATCTTCTTCTCTTTATTGAGACTTGATTTGTGTGCTAACATGTCTTTCATAGAAAATATTCCATGTGTGCTTGAAAAAAAATGTATTGTCTGCTGCTTTGGGGTAAAATGCCCTGAAGGTATCAATTAAATCCTTCTGCTCTAATGTGTCATTTAAGGCCATTGTTTCCTTGTTGATTTTTTTTTTGTCTGGAAGATCTATCCATTGATGTCAGTGGGGTGTTAAAATCTCCTACTATAGCTGTATTACTGTTAATCTCTCCTTTTATGTCCATCAAGATTTGCTTTATACATTTAGGGGCTCCTACGTTGGGAGCATAATTGTTTACCAGAGTTATATCCTCTTGTTGGATTGTTCCTTTTATTATTATATGTTTTTCTTTGCCTCTTACTATAGCCTTTGTCCTAAAGTCAGATATAAGTATTGCTACCCCAGCTTTTTTTCATTGCCATTTACACAAAATATCTTTTTTCCATCCCTTTACTTTTAGTTTGTATGTATCTTTCATTCTGAGGTGGGTCTCTTATATACAGCATATATATGGGTCTTGCTTTCTTATCTATTCAGCTACCCTATGTCTTTTTACTGGAGTACTTAAGCCATTTACATTTAAAGTGATTATTGGTAGGTATGTATTTATTGCCATTTTATTCTTTTACCTCTCTTCCTTCCTTCCTTCCTTCCTTCCTTCCTTCCTTCCTTCCTTCCTTCCTTCCTTCCTTCCTTCCTTCCTTCCTTCCTTCCTTCCTTCCTTTTTCCCTCCTCCTCCTCCTCTTCCTCCTCCTCCTTCTTCTCCTCCTTCTTCCAGCAAGGACTTTGACATTTCTAGTAATACTGGTTTGGTGGTAACAAACTCCTTTAGCTTTTTCTTGTCTAAGAAGTTCTTTATTTCTCCTTCAATTTTAAATAATAGCCTTGCTGGGTACAATAATCTTGGTTGTAGGTCCTTGCTTTTCATCACTTTGAATATTTCATGCCACTCCCTTCTGGCCTGGCATTTTGAGAAATCAGCTGACAGTCCTATGGGAACTCCTTTGTAGGTAATTAATTGCTTTTCTCTTGCTGCTCTTTAGATTCTCTCTTTGTCTTTTCCCTTTGACATTTTAATTATGATGTGTCTTTGTGTGGGCTCTTTGGGTTCATCTTGTTTGGGACCCTCTGCACTTCCTGGACTGTGTGTCTTTTTTCTTTCATCAGGTTAGGGAAGTTTTCTGTCATTATTTCTTCAAATAGGTTCTTGATCCCTTGTTCTCTCACTTCTCCTGCTACCCCTATGATGTTCATGTTGTTATGTTTCATGTTGTCCCAAGTATTTGTTAAACTATCCTCATTTTTAAAAATTTCTTTTTTCTATTTACTGCTCTGATTGTCTTCCAAATCACTGATTTGATCCTCTGCTTCATCCAACCTACTTTTTATTCCTTCCACTGTATTCTTGATGTCAGATATATTATTCATTTCTAACCGGTTCTTTTTAATGGTTTCTATGTCATTTTTCACACTGTTGTAGCAATCACTAAGTCCATTGAGCATCTTTATAACCATTATTTTGAACTCTATATCTGATAAGTTGCTTACCTCCATTTCACTTAGCTCTTTTTTTCTGGAGATTCCGCCTTTTCTTTTTTTCTTTTTTTTCTGGAGATTCCTCCTTTTCTTTCATTTGGGGCTTGTTTCCCTGTCTCCTATTTTGTATGTATCTGTGTTTCTTTCTATGTATTAGATAGAATTACTATGACTCCCAGTCTCTGTGGGATGGGCTTATGTAGTAGATGTCCTGTGGGACACAGTGGTGCAGTCTCCTTGATCTCCTCAGTTGGGTGCATAGTTACATGGGCCCTCCTATTGTAATTGGGTCTTGATTTCTGTTGGCCCATTCAGGCTGGCTGACTATGAGGCTCAACACTGAGCATGGCTTGCAAGCTTCTGTACTGGTGCTGACAAAACAAACTAAACAAACAAACAAAAAAACTCCAAAAACAATAACAACAAAAAGAATAAGAAAAGAAAAAAAGAATGAGAGAAGAAAAAAACATGAAAAGGAAAAAAATAAAGAATAGGAAAAGAAAAACATAAAAAAAAATAAGAAAAAGGAAAAATAGAATAAGAAAAGGAAAGAGAAATAGAAAAGAAAAAGGGGAAAAAAAGAATAAAGAAGAAAAAAGTGGAATTTGCCTCAGCATAGTTTCATGCCTCCTTCAATCTCTCTTTGGATATGATGTTTGTGAAGCTTGTTGGATCTTGCTCCGATGTTGTCTGAAGCTGGCCACTTGGTGTGCTGATTTTGGGTCTCTTGTGAGGGACTTTGGTGTAAACCAATGTCAGACACTGTTTATTCCTGGCCCTTAGCAACCTGTTTGAAGAGTCTCAAGGTGGCTTGTTCTGTTAATTCTTGGTTATATGTCTCCTTTTCAGATAGTCTTTAGTTGGTAATTTAGGGTGATTATTCCCCAATTTGGTTGTATTTCCCCAATTTGGTTCTGGGAGGAAGTGAGAGCAAGATCCACCTACTTTGTCATCATCTTGAAAAGCCCTGAGGAAGTTTCTATGTTTCCTATCTTGTTAATGAAGTTCTCACTGAGATCACTGAGCATCCTTATAACCAGTGTTTTGAACTCTGCACCTGGTAGATTGCTTGTCTGCATTTTATTTTGTTCTTTTTCTGAAGTTTTGTTCTGTTCTTTTATTTGGTACATGTTTCTTTGCCTCCTCATTTTGACTGCATCCCTGTGTTTGTTTCTGTGTATTAGGTAGAGCTGCTACATCTCCCAGTCTTGATAGAGTGGCCTTATTTAGTAAGTGTCCTGTAGGGCCCAGTGGCACAGCCTCCCTGGTCACTTGAGCTGGGAGCTCCAAGGGCCCCCTCCTGTTGTAGTTGAGCCTTAATTGCTGTCAGTGGGATTGCCCCCAGGTCTTTTGAATTGCTGCCTCAGCACTGGAGCTGAGAGCTAGTGAACCTGAGTAAGTCTGTGTGTGGGCCCTTTTTAGAGGAACACTTGGGGCTCTGGTAGCCCTCTGTCTCAGCCACAATTCCTGCTGGTTTTCACAGCCATAAGTTTTAGGGACTCCTCTTTCTGGCACTGGAACCCTGGGCTGGGTTGTCTGGTGTAGGGCTGGGACCCCTTGATCCTCAGAAAAGACCTACACAGCTGAGATACTCCTCCCAATTTTTAACTGCCACACGTGGGTGTGGTACCAACCTGTTCTGTGTCTTCACCCCACTTACCAGTCTCGATGTGAGCATTATTAGAAAAAGGTTTAGAATACTAGAACCAGGAAAGACTTGAGAAGCCAATTTTCAGGTTGGCTCATTTTATAGCGAGGGATTCTGTAAGCCCAAGGGGCTGAGGTCTGATCCAAACCCAGGGATCTGGTGTCAAAGTGACATTCAGTCCAGTGTTCATCAACTGCATCCCACTGCTTCTCTTGTATAGAGATCACAAAGCACCATGCAATTACTACTCAGAGAAGGAGGTACAGTGTGGAGGAGCAAGGCCAGATGGGGAAGTTGGGTTTGATTAGACCCACTCACCTTTAGCCCAGAGGTCAGGGCCCCAGAGGAAATCATGTCTACCCTCCTTCGTTGGAAAGATGAAGTTATCTCCAGGTTCTTAGTGATTGCTGGGTCTCTCACCCATGGCCCTCAAAATGGAACCAGGTATGGACCTCAGGAGCCCTGAGGCATCCCTTCCATGGAAGCTACTTCCTTGCTTGGTGTGAGGATCCTGGTTGGTGTGAAGGCTGGGATTCCTAGTTGCTTCTGTTTATGTGCCCCATGAGCAATGAGGGTCAGGGTCATGGAATTTCCAACATCATTTTTCATAGGAGGAGGAACAGAAGGAGCCAACGTCTGAACAGAAGGAGCCTGCAAATAAAATAAAGTTTCAAGGAAAACAATCACTGATAACTACCTAGGCAGGCTGGTTCTGGCAATGAAAGCTGAAATCCAAGAATTACCCAAAAACTCATTCTCAGAAATCCTTACTTTGGGTTCATAAGAACTGAGAAAAGTTAGGGAGCGTTAGTGAAACAATTAATTCATAAACAGCTTTTATTCTCAGCAGTAAAAGTTCTCTTTCTCCTCTCTCCCTTTTCTCCCTCAGATTACTCCATTTGTCAAGAGGTAATTTTACCTTATATTATTGCCAAAATGATTCTGTGGAATTTTAGCTCAAAAATACTAACAATTTCTTTCAATATTCTTGTTCAAGGAGAAACCACTGTTTACCAGTGAATATGATGCCTGGTCATAGCTTCCCACTTTTGAAACAGGTCAGAAGGTGGTGCCTTGAGCCAAGAGTCTCAGTGCAGCTGGTGTGACTTTTGGGAGCCATTCAGTCTCCTCTAGGTTTCCTCAACTGCAAAGTCAGAGATGGTCATCATCATTTCCATGATTTGATATAAAGAGTGGCTAATGTAACTCTTAGTACACTGAGGAACTGTTTGATTAACTTGATCAGTCTCAACTGGCCACTCATGTGGAGTTATGAGGCTGAATTATCCCATTAGTTGCTCTGTTTCAATCTTGAAGGAAGAACAGTCAGATTTTCATGTCACTTTGGGGGTGTAAGCATAGCCCCAGCATGCATCTCTAAAAAGCTGTGCTGGGTCAATCACCCATCCTTTGGTGTTATGTGGCTCAAGAAAGGGGGGGGGTGTCTTTGTTTAATTCATCTGATTTTAGGTTTTCGCTTGCTTTTTAAAGTTGATCAAAATGGTTTGTAGATTTATAAAAACAATGCACACAATTAGAATTTAGAGATTAGGGGCAATGCTGTACGGTGATTCTTTTCAATTAACACACTTCTAATTTAAAATGTTAAAAACTGGACTGGCTGGTGTTGCTCTGTGGTTGAACGTTGCCGCTTGAACCTGGAGATCAGGGTTCGATTTCCAGTCAAAGCACATGCCTGGGTTGGGGGCTTGATCCACAGCTGGGGCTGTGCAGGAGGCAGCCAATTGATGATTCTCAAAAAAAATTCAAACTCATAGAGGCTAAATAGCAAGTTATTAAACAATAAATGGGTTACCAATTAGATCAAGGAAGAAGTCAAACACTTCCTGGAAACAAATGAAAATTAACACACAACAGCCCAAAATCTATGGAACACAGCGAAAGCAGCCCTGAGAGGGAAGTTCATAGCACTAAAGCCCTCCCTCAAAAAACAAGAAAATTTTTAAATAAAATATCTAATCCTGCAACTTAAAGAATTAGAAACAGAATAACAAGAAAAGCCCAGAATAAGTAAAAGGAAGGAAATAATAAAGATCAGAGCAGAAATAAATGACATAGAGATTTAAAAAACAGTACAGAAGATCAATGAAACCAAGAGCTGATTGTTTGAAAAGATAAAGGAGATTGATGAACTTTTAGCCAGATTCATCAAGAAACAGAAAGGACCCCAATAAATAAAATCAGAATCGAAAGAGGTGAAGTACCAACTGACACCACAGAAATATAAAGGATTGTAAAAAAATACTATGAACTACTATATGCCAACAAGCTGGACAACCTGGATAAAATGGACAAATTCCTAGAAAAATATGATCTCCCAAAACTGAATCACGAAGAATCAGAAAACCTGAATAGGTTGATAACAACTGATGTAATTGAAGTAGTAATCAAAAAGCTCCCAGCAAACAAAAGCCCTGGTCAGGGTGGTCTTGCCAAACATTCAAAAAATTAACACCTCAAGCTGTTCCAAAAAATCCAAGAGGAAGGAACACTTCCAAGCTCTTTTTATGAGGCCAACATTATCCTAATTCTAAAACCAGATCAAGACACTACAGAGAAAATTACAGGCCAATATCCCTGATGAACATAGAAGCTAAAATCCTCAACAAAATATTAACAAATCAGATCTTACAATATATTAAAAAAGATCATACACTATAGCTAAGTGGGATTTATTCCAGGGATGAAAGGCTGGTAAAATATTCCCAAATCAATTATTGTGATAAATAACATAAACAAATTGAAAGACAAAAACCATATGACTATATCAATAGACACACACAAAAATTGACAAAATCCAGCACCCATTTTTTTTTCACTTGTTTTTTTAACCCTCACTTGAGGATATTTTTTCCATTTCTTTTCAGACAGAGAGAGTGAGAGAGAGGGAGAAACATCTATTGGTTGCCTTTCACATGCATCATGAAGGGGGCCAGGGATCACGCATGCAACTGAGGTATGTGCCCTTGACTGGAATCTAACCTGAGGTCCTTCAGTCTGCAGGTCAGTGCTCTAACCACTGAGAAACTGGCTATACAGCCAACACCTATTTTTGATAAAACCTCTCAGCAAAGTGGGAATAGAGGGATCATACCTCAACGTAAAAAGGGCCATATATGACAAACCTACAGTCAACATCATATTCAATGGGCAAAAACTAAAACCGTTTCCCCTAAGAACAGGAACAAGACAGGGATGTCCACTTTCACCACTCTTATCCAACATAATACTGGAAGTCCTCGCCATAGCCATAAGACAGGAGGAAAACATAAAAGGTATCCAAATTGGAAAGGAGGAAACAAAACTGTCACTGTTTGCGATGACATGATATTGTACATTGAGAACTCTAAAGGTTCCACCAAAAAACTACTAGATTTAATAAATGAATTTGGCAGTGTAGCAGGATACAAAATTAACACCCAGAAATCAATGGCATTTTTATACACCAATAATGAACTCTGAGAAAGAGAAACTAAGAAACAATCCCATTCACCATTGCAACTAAAAAAATTAAGATACTTAGAAATAAACTTAACCAAGGAGGTAAAAGACCTGTACTCAGAAAACTACAAGAAGTTGCAAAAAGAGATAGAGGAAAATATAAACAAGTGTTCATGGATTGGAAGAATTAACACTACTAAAGTGTCCATACTCCCCAAACAATCTATAGATTCAGTACAATCCTTATTAAAATACCAATGGCATATTTCACAGATCTAGAACAAATACACCAAAATTTTATATGGAACCAAAAAAGACTCCGAATAGCCACAGATATCTTGAGAAAGAAGAACAAGGTTGGAGGGATCACAATACCAGATATCAAGTTATACTACAAAGCCACTGTGATCAAAACAGCCTGACACTGGCACAAGAATAGGCATATAGATCAATGGAACAGAACAGATAATCCAGAAATCGACCCACGCCATTATGGTCAATTAATATTTGACAAAGGAGGCAAGAGTACAGAATGGAGTAAAAACAGTCTCTTCCATAAATGGTGTTGGAAAAATTGGACATGTACATGCAAAAAAATGAAACTAGTCCACCAACTTAGACCATACAGAAGAATAAACTCAAAATGGATAAAAGACTTAAATGTAAGTTGCAAAACCATAAAAATCCTAGAAGAAACCATAGGCAGAAAAATCTGCCTCCTCGTAATATGTTTGCTGATAGATCTCCTAGGGCAAGAGAAACAGAGGAGAAAATAAACAAATGGGACTACATCAAAATTACAAGCTTCTGCACAGCAAAAGAAACCATCAACAAAATGAAAAGTGAGCCCACTGTATGGGAGAACATATTTGCCAATGATACATCTGATAAGGGGTTGATTTCCAAAATATATAAGGAATTCATATAACTTAACAAAAGGAAGACAAACAATCCAATTAAAAAATGGGCAAAGGACCTAAATAGACACTTCTCCAAAGTGGATATAAAGATGGCCAAAAAACATATGAAAAAATGCTCAGGGCTACTAATCATCAGAGAGATGCAAATTAAAATAACAATGAGGTATCACCTCCATCTGTCAGAATGGCTGCCATCAACAAACCAGGGAATGACAAGTGCTGGTGAGGTTGTGGAGAAAGGGGGAATGCAGACTGGTGCAGCCACTATGGAAAACAGTATGGAGGTTCCTCAAAAAATTAAAAATGGAACTGCCGTTTGACCCAGTGATCCTGATTCTAGGAATATATCCTAGGAATCCTGAAACACTAATCAGAAAGAATATATGCACCCCTATGTTCATAGCAGCACAGTTTACAATAGCTAAGATCTGGAAACAGCCCAAATGCCCATCAGTAGATGAGTGGATAAAAAAGCTGTGGGACATTTACACCATGGAATACTACGCAGCTGTAAAAAAAAGAAGGATCTCTTACCTTTTGATACAGCATGGAGGGACTTGGAGAGAAACATGCTAAGTGAAATAAGCCAGTCAGAGAAAGACAAGTATCACATGATCTGACTCATATGTGGAATTTAATAAACATAATAAACTGATGAACAAAATAGATCCAGAAGCACAGAAGCATGGAACAGGCTGCTGAATCTCAGAGGGAACGTGGGTGTGGGTGTGGGCGTGGGTGGGGAGAGATTAACCAGAGGACTTATGTGCACATATACCTAACCCATGAACACAGACAATAGTGTTGTGAAGGCCTGAAGGAGTTGAAGAGGGTAGGTGGGGGGTGGGGGGAGTAGAAAAAAAGGGAGACATCTGTAATACTTTAAACAGCAAAGATAAATTTAAAAAAATTAAAAATATACATAAAAATAAATGTTAATTCCTCTGCCAAACTCTAGATATTTTTTAAAAAAGAAAAAGAAAAAAAAGAAATGTTAAAAACTAAGGAATGAATAAGGGTCAGCCAGAATATAAACTCCTCCTTGGGAAGCCCCTTTGCGTGTTGGTGGGTGACACAGACACTTGCAGGCAAGGGTGTTTTATGTAGAACAATGGTCACTGTTCCACAGCAACCCTGGATCTGCTTCCACCACCTTCTCCCAGCCTCATGCTTTTAGAGAGGAGCTTATTCATTATTGTCCGAAGACCTAATAAGATTCTGGAGACAGTGCTCACAGTCCTGTTACTGAGGTTACTGCGTGACATTCAGACACGATCATTAAAATACTGATTCTAAATTTTCCCTGGAATGCCCTGGCTTCCTGGGTCAACAGCAAACAGCAGCTGGGTGCTACTTCCCTCTTACCACCAGAGGGCGACAGAGACCCGCCACAGGTCCCCTCCCTCCTGAAGGGCAGTGTGTGTAACCAGAAAGTGGAGAAAGTTCTGGGCTGCAAAGACGAATGCGTTTTATTCTCTGAAAAACTCAAGTGATAATAGATGTGAAAGTTCCAGTGTTAGCTTAGGAAAAAAGGGTTACCCTGGTGAAGAATTTTTTAACCTAATTATTCTCTAGGGAACAAACACATGATTTTAAAATATGTTTTTAAAATGATCTGGGGATGGAGCCTGCAACCCGGCCATGTGCCCTGACTGGGAATCGAACCTGCAACAAATTCTCGGTGCACTGGACGACCCTCAACCAACTGAGCCACACCAGCCAGGGCTATTTTAAATAACTTTAATGATGCATGTGTAAGAATTCAAAGGTGTGATAAAGTAGGGTCTGATCATTTGCAACAGAAGCCCGCTCCTGGCCCTGCTCTCTTGCTGTAGGGAGATGTGAGCGGAGGACATTGGAGAAGGGTACTGGGGACCACAGTGCTTTCAAGAGAAGGAAAGCCACTAGGCTGGGGTACAGTGATTCTGTTCCTGGATCTAGAAGGTCCAGTTCCAGGGTCACCTCAAGGGGTGTACTTTTCAAGGAAATTAAAATAATGTGTTAGCAAGAGCTGGGAAAATAAACTACAAATACACCATGAAGAACTATATGGGAACTGTTGGGGTTCTCCTTTTCCTCCTCCTCTCTTCCTCCTTCTGCCTCCCCCCATTTCTTTGGTCTGGAATTATAATATGATATGAAATGCTTTATGAGGAAGGCTCTTAGAGCCTGCCAACCAGAACTGGTCTTTGTTACCACAGAAAGTTAAATCTGTTCATTTGTCCCCTGAAAGAAGATGGACAGGAGGTATTGTTTAGACACTTATCAAGAAAGAGATAAAGGAAGTGCCTTTTGGAAACGAGCAACACAGGCTTGAGAGAATCTATGCCGAAATCTTAATGGCTTTAAGATTTTTCTCCTTGGTCTTGGATGAACCTCAAACTTGAGTTGGGAACCCAGTTATCTGCTGTCTTCACATACGCTGACTTCCCTTTGCAGCCCTAGCTATAATTCCCCAGCAATGAACTAGTCCTGTTGTTACCCAGGGTCTGGGTCTTAGGACTGTGACTGGCCCATACTAAGCTTTTTTTGTGAATTAGAAAAAGGCACTTCCTCTCAAGCAGTCAAAGCCAGCTTTAGGGTGCACAGTCTGTCCTGAGAGTGGGAGCTGAACGTCAGCCTCCATTCTTCCCCTCCGCGGGACATCCTTGGTCTTGAACAGATCAGGACAGTCTGAATTGACTCTTAGGTCCTCACTCCTTAGATGTGCCCAGTACCCAACATTTTTCCTGCTTCTGCAAAATGACACGGCATTGCACTGCCATCTATAGTAAGTGGTAACCAGAAGCTGTAGCTGTAGTGGTAACGTCTCAGCATTGAAAGTGACTTTAAAGGGTCACCTGCTCCAACAGTTAGTTCAGGTGTCGGTCAGGGGACTTCCCCTGGTGTTCGGGAACCAAGGCCTCTCCAGGCAGCATGACTGCTCCGGAGTGCTTTCTTATTTTAAGCCTGCTTCACACCTTCCAGCTGGGCCCTCTGCAATTATACAAGCAAGCCTCCCCTTTTATTGTTGACAATCCTTCCTTCTAGTGATAAAGTCAGCACAGGGATGTAATGTACAACAGGGAAGGCACTCAGTAATACTGTAATAGCTTTGCTGGACTTGGGGTCATTGTAAGGCATATAGGCGTCCGGTCACTGTGTTCACACCTGAAACTGACGTATGTGAGCGATCCCTTCATCAAAGCACCACCCGCCACGGGGCCCCTTCCCGCCCGTCCGCCGCCACGGGGCCCCTTCCTGCCCCGTCCGCCGCCACGGGGCCCCTTCCTGCCCCGTCCGCCGCCACGGGGCCCCTTCCTGCCCCGTCCGCCGCCACGGGGCCCCTTCCTGCCCCGTCCGCCGCCACGGGGCCCCTTCCTGCCCCGTCCGCCGCCACGGGGCCCCTTCCTGCCCCGTCCGCCGCCACGGGGCCCCTTCCTGCCCGTCCGCCGCCACCGGGCCCCTTCCCGCCCGTCCGCCGCCACCGGGCCCCTTCCCGCCCGTCCGCCGCCACCGGGCCCCTTCCCGCCCGTCCGCCGCCACCGGGCCCCTTCCCGCCCGTCCGCCGCCACCGGGCCCCTTCCTGCCCCGTCCGCCGCCACGGGGCCCCTTCCCGCCCGTCCGCCGCCACGGGGCCCCTTCCCGCCCGTCCGCCGCCACGGGGCCCCTTCCCGCCCGTCCGCCGCCACGGGGCCCCTTCCCGCCCGTCCGCCGCCACGGGGCCCCTTCCTGCCCGTCCGCCGCCACGGGGCCCCTTCCCGCCCGTCCGCCGCCACGGGGCCCCTTCCCGCCCGTCCGCCGCCACGGGGCCCCTTCCCGCCCGTCCGCCGCCACGGGGCCCCTTCCCGCCCGTCCGCCGCCACGGGGCCCCTTCCTGCCCGTCCGCCGCCACGGGGCCCCTTCCCGCCCGTCCGCCGCGCTCACGCGCTGCCCTGCTCCCATGCGGGTCATTTTTAAGACCTCACTTGGGTTCCGAGCGAAGAGGCAGAAGGGAAAGGGGTCGCTGGGAGCAACCTGGGACCCGCAGCGGAACACGGACGCGGGGCGGGGAGGGGCAGCCTGCCCCGGACACCTGCGGACGCCGGCCTGGGGCATCTGTTCAGAGCAGAAGCCTGCTCCCCCGTTTCTCTTTGGAAAAGCGCGGGTCACACGTCAGTGCCGCTCAGCTAGTCGCAGTGAGGGCGGCGGGCGGCGGGCGGGGCGCGGGGACCCGGGCGGGCGGCGGGCGGGCGGCGGGCGGGGCGCGGGGACCCCGGGCGGGCGGCGGGCGGGGCGCGGGGACCCCGGGCGGGCGGCGGGCGGGGCGCGGGGACCCCGGGCGGGCGGCGGGCGGGCGGCGGGCGGGGCGCGGGGACCCCGGGCGGGCGGCGGGCGGCGGGCGGGGCGCGGGGACCCCGGGCGGGCGGCGGGCGGGGCGCGGGGACCCCGGGCGGGCGGCGGGCGGGGCGCGGGGACCCCGGGCGGGCGGCGGGCGGCGGGCGGGGCGCGGGGACCCGGGCGGGCGGCGGGCGGGGCGCGGGGACCCCGGGCGGGCGGCGGGCGGGGCGCCCCGGGGCGGAGGGCGCAGCGGGCCCGGGGGGCGGGCGCCGGGGCGGGTGTATCCGCTGATGTATAACAGAGCGGAGCCTCCTGGCGCCTCCGCACCATTACCTACAATTAAAATAATTGGTCCTCCTCTCCCGCGCTCGCCCTCCCCCGGGATCCCGCCCGTCCGTCCTTCTCCGCCGCGCCCCCCGCGCCCCCCGCGCCCCCCGCGCCCCCTCGCCCTCGGGCACCCGTCCGCTTTCAGCCTCTGCAACCTCGCCCTCCCTCCATCGATCTGTTCTTTTCGCACGTTCTCCCCGAGAGCCCTCCCTTTCTAGAAAGGACACTAATACCCCATCGATTGGTCTGAAATAGTTGTGGTGCTGCCAGTTTTTCTATTTTCAATGGAAACTTAGAAGCACCTGCATTACCATTTATTTTATACTTAAACCGTTATCTCCAAATACTCCTTTGCTTCCATTCCAATAATCCAGGAACCAGTAAAAATGTGTGGAGCCTGCAGTGAACTTTCCTGAAAGGCCCTGGACCTGTCATATGGGAAGTTCACCCTTGGCTACCACCCCCAAGCCCCCCAGGCCCCCCTTCTCTTTATCCCGTTTCTTGCTGGAGTTATGCTGAGTGATGGAAACAAAAATATTTTAGATCTTAAAGGCTTCCATTGTGCCTCGATACATTATGTCTGACAAAATACGTACATACATACGTACGTACATACATAAGCTCTCTTCTCTGCATGTAGGAGGGGGCTGAACTCACCTGTTTCCAGAAAAGCTGTGCCAGTCTTCAAGGGATGGCTTCGAAGATTAGGAAAAAAAAAAGGAAGGTCAGCACCCTTTCCCCAGCCCTACCCTCCATTTCTACAAACTTTTGTTAAAACTAGGCAGTCACCTAAAGGAAGGATGGCAGGATTGTAAGCACCTTGAGGGCAGGAGCCCCCTCAGTAATCTTACTGATCACCCACAAAAAGGAGGTGGCTCATGGGTGCAGTTAGTACTCATGATCAACCAGGATTTTATTGGGAAATGCTCCCCTCTGACTGAATTCTTGACATCAGACTTCCCTAAAATGCTACTGAATTGGACCTGTGGGATCCTGTTACAGGGTGGAAGATACCTTCTGTGTTTCCCAGAAGACCAGAGGCATGAATTATGGCTTCTTGTGAGCAGCTAAATTTCTTGCATAATAAGGTAACCGAGCAGTTTGTCTCTGCTGATTCTTGAACTATTACCAGCCGTGGGAGCTGATCTTTGTTGGCAAGATTCACGCTGTGTGTAGAGGGATTCATCACCCTGCCGCGGCTAGACTGGCGGTGACGTCATTTTTACTTTAAATCTTCTGATCTGGGAGAAGAAAATCCTGGGCCCACTTGGGGAGTCCTGAAGCTAAATATATTCAGATGATTAAAAATGCATTTGAATAAACTTTTTTTTTCTATGGAAAATCACTTGAGATTTCTATAGGGTTTCACAGTTAACAGAACTGCGCAAGGTAGATGATCTCATGCTCCCCCTGTAGCAATCTGCTTGGCGGCCAGGCTACCTGCCACTGTTGCCCTCATTTACGGAGAGGAAACTGAGGAACAGAGGGAATGATTGATGCCACACTGAATAATGGAGATAACTCAGATCTTCAGTCTCCTCACTTAGTGTTGTTTCCTCATCTACAAGTTACATTGTTTCCATTTGAAATTCATTGACATTAGTTCATCAAAACTAAAATTTATCTAGGACTACACCGTGAAAGGCATTAATGGGAATAGAAAGAATGATAGAGATGCTTTCTGATCTACAAGGGTTTATAACCTCCTTGAGTAGCCAGAAAGAAAAGGAAAGTTAAATAACCAGTTGAGGGAGCAAAAAATAATCTTCCCAGCTTTCTAAGTTCGCTAGATAGGCTAATAATGAAATCAACAGGAGACAGATTAACAGGGAAAAAATGCCCAAAATTTAGTATGAATGTACATGCGGAAGTACCATAAGGACATGAAACCTGAGGGTCAACTCGTCAGGTGGGGTTTATATGCCATCTGGGCAAAGGAGAGGGAGGAAGGGTCTGGAATTTCAAAGGGAAAGCAGGTAATTTACAGGTAGATGAGAAAAAGCAAACATGTAGTAAACAAATTCTTGCTGGGCCACCCAGAAACAGGTGGACAGAGGGAAGTTCAGCAAGAGGTTTTGCTAGATTTCTCCTTATTTGTCACATTTAGTTTATGTGACGATGCTAAGGTGATGCTCCTTTCCTTTGAGTACGTTTTTCTATCTGAATTCCTGGAGGTAGGTAAAGGGGGATGGTCAAAGGTTTCTTTCTGAATCTGTTTAAAATATCCAAACTACATGCTTGGAAAAAGCCAAATGATTATTTACCCCAAATTTCTATCTTTCTCAGGAAACTGATATAAAGCTCTTTTAGTTGCTATTGTCAACTAAAAAGACAGAATATTCAAGGTTGTTCTATATTAAATATAATCCAGGAGTTGAAAGTGGTCCTGTGATCTTGGACTCTGGAAAAGCTCTGAGCGGTTAGTCTGTACAAGATGGGCTATCTTCATTTGGTTACATTGAGTTTACTCTTGATGGCAGCAAACACTCAAGTAATACATTAAAGAAATGATATAAGTTCCACTCACTAATACTTTTTTAATAGGTGAGTTAAATAACTTTGAGTGTATCATATATGTTACAGGGTGATGCAAAAATAGGTTTATAGTTATTCCTATGGAAAATAATACAATAATTAATAAACAATAATATAAGAATAAATTCTGTGTTTCACATATTCACAACTGTACCTCCTTCCACCTGATCTTCCTGGCCTACAACCTTGATGACAGGCAGTAACATGTTTTAGATCAGCTAGGACCTGCCTAGCGGCACGGACCATAGACTAAGCATTTGGAGTTGGCTGTCCATAAGCTGAACAGAACCCATGTAACTTGCACGTTAGATTCACCTGAGGAATTGGGAATTGGGAAGTTGAAGGACAGTGGTAGCTTGCAATCATGGCAGAAGGCAAAACAAACTCTTGAGCATTGCCACTCTGTATAGTTGGATCAAATCAAAGTAGAAGTTCTGAGGCAGCAAAAACTAGAAATGAGGAGAAAATGCCAGCTCACTGGTGAAGAGGTGAGAAGCAAAGATAGCTCTGAGAAAAGAGACCCAAGTCTAGTTTCCAGTTCAGGAAACTAGAGTAGTTGTATCTTTACAATAAGCTTCTGTATCTGCACAAGAAACCCCTCCTAAGTTAATTAGTCTTAAGTGGGTCTCTTTTCCTTTTAATTAAACAAGTCTGACTGAAGAATGGACTATAAATGTGCACATTTTATTTTATTTTTTAAATATATCTTTATTGATTTCAGAGAGAGGAAGGGAGAGGGAAAGAGAGGGATAGAAACATCAACGATGAGAGAGTCATTGATTGGCTGCGAGCCTGCAACTTGGGCATGTGCCTGACCAGGAATTGAACCCCGATCGCCTGGATCCTAGGTCGATGCTCAACTGCTGAGCCACGCCTGGACGGGCTAAATGTGCACATTTTAAATGATGACTTTGAAATGATAGGCTAAAAATAGAAGTGACACTAAACTGTTGTCGGTGGAAGTGGAGTTCTTGGGGTGCTGCAAGAATAATTTCCTGAGGCCCCCATGGGAGGATGGGGTTTTGTGGAAAGCCTTATTGATGATGTAAAATTAAGGGAGTTTCCCTCCAAGGTTCCATCTCCGTCCATCTTGCCATGGAAGAAGTCCAATTTTGTCTTCAGCAGGGCTAGAATTAGGCCATAGTTTCTGTTCCATATTGAAGTCAGTCCAGCATCTGGCTAGCTTAACTTGTGTTCCCAGCTGCAGTCCATTGCATGTGGGGTCTGCATGGCCATGGGGCTGCTTAAAGCCACATGGCTATGGAGAGAGGACAGGCCAGCTCACGAGCGAGTGCAGGTCATGGAGCAAGAGAGAGCAAGAAGAACAGAGCAGGGACTCTTTGTCTGGGAATTTTACTCTTTCAAGATTTCAAGTGCTTGCAGTGGCTCCACCTTTCTAGCCAATGATTTTTTTCCCAGGCTAGACTGACAGGCAAGCACCTTCCCTGTCTCACCTGACTTCACTGTGCATGAGCCCATCTCCCCCTTTGTTCGATCTTTTCCCCCAGTGATCCACAGGAAATGGACTGGTGGTTCCCTGTGGAGCATGAAGCTGTAGCTTCCTGGTGAAGCTGCCCAGATGACCATGCTTATTATGCCTGGCCTCCTCTTTGCTCTTTTCCTATTAGTAATATTAATAACTAGCTAATTATGATAATAACAAAACTATGAATGGGACAGTGGAGGGTTATTTGTGTTTAAACAGACTCGCAGCAGACTAGGAGCTTGTTAGAAACAAAGGAAGATTATTAAACATGGGGAAAATGCATTATAAATTCTTTCCTTAATATTAAGGATAAAAACGGGAATTCTGTTCATTGATGATCTCACTCAGTGCAACCCTGCAGCTCTCTCCATAACCTCTTCTCATGAAATAAATTTCACTGAAGTGCACTAAATATTAGAAGATATGCTCATTTGGTTGGCATTTCATTTTGTGGGTTGAACCCATGCATCAAGCTTAATGTGTATCTGGATACTTTATAAATGGTAAAACAAATACTGTATAGCTAATTATTTCATTGCAAATTATTATAAAATAAAAACAATGGCAGTGACAAAAATATGATGGTAAATACAAGTCATTTTGAAGTCCCACTGCAACAGACCTCCTTCTGTTCTGTCAATGAGTTTTCAGTTTGGAAGATCCAGTATGAGAAGAGAATGGCGGCCAAGTTATGAGGTGTATGGGCCTGAGCAAGTTACCAACTCTCGGGATGTAGAGCTGGCACTGCCCATGGCGCCTGACAGAGCTGGGCAGGGTAGAGAGTAGGGGACAGTAGTCCGGGTGGCAGGAGAAGGAGGGAATGGCAGTGAATCCTTATAAATGGTTCCAAAGCAGGACCTGAAGCCTAAATTCCAGGAGGGTAAGAGAGTGCTGTGCTTTCATGGGCTTCTTTTTTTTTTTCTTTTTAAATGTGGCTTTATTGATTTCAGAGAGAGGAGGGGAGAGGGAGAGAGAGAGAGACAGAAACATCAATGATGAGAGAGTCATTGACTGGCTGCCTCCTGCACGCCCCCCACTGGGCATGTGCCCTGACTGGGAACCAGGCCACAATCTCCTGGATCCTAGGTCGATCCTCAGTCGCTGAACCACACTAGCTGGGCTTTAGGCCTCTTCTCTATGAAGCAAAAGTGTGTAAAAGTTGCCATAAAAAACAAACAAGTGAAATACTTTATACATTACAGTAGCTGAAATAAAAATTGGGATGAATGGTTTCCAGAAAGCAGAGTACTGAAATACAGGGACACCAATCTGCAGAAACAGCTGGACCTTCAAAAAGCCAATCAGGAGCAAAGTGCAGAGGGTAAGGTGAGAGGGGCTCTTATTTACACTTATGTTTGGATCTCTGTAACGCATTTCTGTTCTTAGTCCTTTCCTTGTACAAACGACGTACTTCGAAAATGTTAATATATAACAGAATTGATGTTTGTTTTCTGTTTGATTTTAAACAGAGAAAATAAAAAGGCTATAGCTCCTTCTTTCCTTTTTTTTTTTTTCCATTTGAAAGTAGCTAACAGTGCACTGATGGACAACAGGAAGACATACTGTAGAGTGTTCTATTGCCTCGTTGACAAAACTGCTTTTGAATGCTGGTGGTTCTTTTCCTTTGACACTATGCACTTTTATAATAAGTGTTAATGCTATATGACAAAAGGTTCTGATTTAGTGTATATAACTAAACACACTCATCCATTTGTGCTCCTTTTAAAAAAATTGGTACTTAAAGCCCTGGCCCATGTGGCTCAGTGGTTAGAGTGGCGGCCCGCGCACCGAAAGGTCATGGGTTTGATTCCTGGTGAAGGCCATGCACCTGAGTTGCAGGTTCAGTCCCCGGTCCTGGTCAGCCATGTGCGAGAGGCAACCTATCGAAGTGTCCCTTTCACATTGATATTTCTCCCTCTCTCCTCCCCTCCTTCCCTCCCACTCTCTCTAAAATTCAATGGAAAAAATATCCTCAGTTAGTATTAACAAAAAAATAAAAAAATAAAATTGGTACTTAAAGTAAAGAGCCCATCCTTGCCCGGTCAGGTGTGGCTCTGTGGTTGAGCATCGACCTAGGATCCAGGGGATTGAGGTTTGATTCCTGGTCAGGGCACATGTTCGGGTTGAGGGCTCAATCACCAGTGTAGGGGGCAGCTGATCAATGACTCTCTCATCATTGATGTTTCTGTCTCTTTCTTCCTCCCCCTTCCTCTTTCTCTGAAATCAATAAAGATATATTTTAAAAAAAGAGCTCATCCTTTGCAAGTCATCCATGTTATTCCTAAGGCATGTTATCTTTACTCAGATTGTTGTAGAGAGGTGGCCTGTTTTATGGCTTTTGTGCTTGTGTCTTAGGCATGCTTTAATAGATAGAGATAATGAATTGTGTAGCTACAGTTTTCTGGGAAAGTCAGTCTTTTCACAGTTGTTTTGTTACTGGCTGGAGTGTGGGCCCAGAGCAGGTCTGCCTCTGACCAGCTGGTAATGTGTGGGTTCTTGACTTCATACAGGAAAGATTCCACAACATGAGCCCAAGTGATTTTGCGAGTATGTTTATTAAAGCTGAGGACAGTGAAACAAAGGAAGGGCTTAAGGTAAAAGAAGCAATAGGAGATAGCCTAGGTGGCGCTGCTTTGGCTCATTGAGAGATAGAAGTCACAGTGATAGAAGTGAGCTCACTGGGAAGTCGGAGAAAAACAGGGGCCTTGGAGACAGGTTCAGGGGGTAAGCATGGAACAAACAGCCACCCATTGCTCCCTTGGTTGCAAGTTTTGTGGGGACCCTTAGAGTTTAGGAGAAAGAGAACAGAGAAAGGCATGCTCTAGCAAGAGTGCACTGTGGGTGCTTTGTCTGGAGGTTTTTTATCTTTGGCTGGCCAGAATTCTAGGGGAGGTCTCAGGAGAGGGTTTTAACAGAATATTCATTAGCTTCCTAGTCGTGTCCTTCAATATGTTGATTCATCAAAATGTGTATAGAGAGGGGTCAGGTTTGTTTTCTGGTTAGACTTATTTTTAAAGAACGTTATTGAAGAGGGACTGGGATGAAGCCAGTCTGCCCCGGGACAGTCTGGAATATGTTAACCATTTGCTCCTAAGTGTCCTTGGTTACGGAAGACAAAACCTTGTGATTCATTAGCTGGCTGTAAATTGCTCAAATTGTTTGGTCCTGTTTAATTATTTCATCTCAGTTTCCCTTATTCCACTTGTCAAGGAATTTTCCTAGCTTCTTGCTATCCTGCTTCAGTTTTTCAGATCTTCAATAAATTTTTTCTTTAAATTTCAAAAAAGAAGAGAATGGCTTTATGAGAAGTCATTATGAGATCACCGAAGGAGAAAGAGAGTGGACAGAGGGAGAACACTGGAAAACAGGCAAGTTTTGGGTGGTGGGAAAGAATGCAAGGTTTGGGCCAATTTCAAGCAAGGGCCTAAATGTTTGGTTGTCTAATGAAAATATGAAAGTTTCTGAATTTCTATGATTTGTTAATTAAGAAAATCCTAAAAAACATAATTGAAGTATCGTCACCTAAGAAAATAGAATTTCAAAAATATTATTTATTGCCTTACTCACCAGCATTCTGAGTCAAGGATGTTCCTTTAGATGGGAATTTGTTTAATTCCCTTAATTTGTAATTAATTTGTAATTTCTCTGCTTTACAGGTTTAATTTTCCATTTTAGTTAAAAGAACAAAAGGAATTCAAGTGGTTATTTGACACCAAATAGGCAAAACTAGCAGGTTATTGAATAATTTCTAAAAGTTCTGCTGGATTAATTGAAGGTTACATTAACATAACTGAATAGAACAAAGGCTAAGGCTTATGGTCAAGGATCATATAGAATATATTTGATACTATTTGGTTATAAATAATATCCATTTTTAACTGCATAAGGTAATGTTCTTTAACCACGAATGTTTCTTATTATATTCTAAACTTAGTTGCTTTAAAACTTCTTAAGAGCCCTGGTGCCTCAGTTGGTTGGAGTATACACCAAAAGGTTGCGGGATCCGTCCCCCGTCGGGGCACATACGGGAGGCAACCAATTGATGTTTCTTTCTCTCTCCCTTCCTTTCTCTCTAAAAATCAATTTTTTAAAAAAGAAAACTTCTTAAGAAAACCTCAATCCAATCAATAATCTATGGTTTATTTGTAAGATCCCATAGCATTTTTGCTAGTATGTGGGAGGATGAGCAGTTAGGAATGCAAGCTTCAATCTCCTTTCTTTCTAGGTCCAATCGCACTACCTCCAGATCTGCAGTCATTCCTTTATCTCCTTTTCCATTTTGGAGGGGGGAAAACCCCAGCTTCACTAGACAGCCATTTATTTGGCTGTGCTAATCTCTCACCTTTGACTTCATTCCAATTAAAGTAAATTTTAGATCTCAACTCCTAACTTCTACTGAGAACGAATGACTTTGTAAAAAAGCTGCTACTGGGAATTCGAAGTGTTACCTAAACCTTGTGGATTGTTAGTTGGTAGAAGAGTTGTATAACAGGCAGAAGTGTTAGATTCTATCACTAGACTGCAATAGTTGTTTGTATGCCAGCCTGGAACTTGAACGTAACTGCCTCTCCCTGAACAAAATACACTATAAGTTATTTTTCATCTGCATTGTGAAGAGAGAGGCATTGCTAAAAATGGGGATTGCATATAACTTTGGGAAACAATGGCATTATTTCAGTAAGCAAAGATTGGTCTTTACAGCTTTGTTAACTAAATGGGTTGGAACATAAAAACCCTTGTGGCTTTTTTTTTCTTTTTCTATTTATAAGAAAAATGACATTTGAAAAGTTATTTTGTGATGTAGGACAACCATGAAATTGTATCATAGTGACACACTGTGATTATACAGACTATGTATCCATGGATAAATAATATCTAGAACACTTTAAAATTAATAAAATAAAACTATTATAATGTTTAATTATTTCAGTTTGTTAGATCTAGAATCAGCTTTCAGTTCTCAGGTATAGACAGCTGGTTCTCAGCTTGTATTTTCAGAATTCCCTTCATAATAGTAAAGAAAATTTTGGTCACCGATTTCTTGATTTAAATTTCCAAAAGACACTAGCTAGATTTTACTATTTCCCCCCCTACATACCAACCTACATGTAGGAAAGTAATAACTGGTTTATGTATAAAACACAAGTAAAATTCTGTAGAGAAGCAATTGGATTAAAATTCTTGCCTATTCTCTCAACTGTTCATATGGCCTTTTAATTGGCATATTATCCCTAAACTAATTTTGATTTTCCACATTGATTCAAACAGTCTCCTTCATTTAGTTGAAAAGTCTATGTCTGTTCCAAAACATTAGATAAAGTACAGACTTATTTCTCTTAAAACTAATTTGTAGCCACTTAAAAAGTCTGTCCATTAAACTAATAATAAAACAAGAGAGTTGAAATCATTGTCTGAAGAATGAATCACACGTTCTTATTCCGAATTGTGTTTGGAACAAAAAAAGTATACATCCTGGAAGGATAAAGGTCAATATTAACTAAATAAAATACAAGGCTCATAGTTTGAACCCCTTGGGTTGAAAGTTAAGGAACCTTAAGTGAAAAGTCAAACTTGTAAGATGCCTGAGTTAATTTTAATATGGAATCTAGGGACAGGATGTGAAGACAAGTGACTGGAAATCCATTTGGACTTGTATCTTTCCCATTCTGCACATCTTTGTCATTTTTTTCTTTCTTTGCAGACAGGTGAACTCTGACTTTCTATGTCTCCCATGAAGTAACCTCTATCTAGAGATTGCCCAGCATCTCTGTCCAAAGAGGAGGAAGAGAGAACCTAATTGGCCCAATTGAGGTTATGGGACTAGGTATGGCCAGAGGGGCAGTCCCCTACTTTTACTGCCAATGCCCACTGCAGAGAAAGGGGCCTGGAAGGCACTCAGAAGTGTTTACTACAATACAGCTTTCATCAACACATCTCCCTAGACCCTTTCCATTAACAAGCATTTATCTGCATCACAAGTAATTATAGTTATTTTCTGGTGCATCTCTGTCCACTCCTTGCTTCACATTTTATGCTCCAGCAACAAAGAATTGCTTGTAGTTCCACCTACCCATTCTCTGCTTAGCACCCGTATCTCCTAACGAAATCAATGCCTTTCATGCCTAAATTATTTCTATGATCCTCTGTGCTTGTAATGGTCTCCTTCCAATTCTCTTTATTCTTTAGGAGTCATGCCCAATGCTACTGCTTCCAGCAGACCTCCCAGACATCTTTACTTTCCTAAGCTAGTTATCTTCTTTTTTATGCATCATAACATTGTGCAGGTAAATCTCTACCATTGTCAAGCTCCATTGCTTGTGATTTCCTGTTTAGGTTTTGACATCTTTATAACCCCAGACACAGTGAGCCTGGCCTACAGTGGGCGCTCCAAAAGAGCTGAATGAATACACTCTCAAAGTTTCCTTTTAGTTAATGATTTGACTCTCTGGAGTTAAAGGAGTGTGTCATTGCATGAAAAGTATTGTCTGCATGAACCCATTAGAATTGTTAACTTGTCAAAGAATTAGGTGTCAGGAAGTTCTTATCAAACTCCTCTTCAAGGAATGACAGCCCACCACTTGAGATATGCCTGCGATTTACCTGGTGCCCTAACCAGTTTAATTTCCTCTTAAAACTTCTGCTGGGCTTACCTTCCCCTCCGTAGGGAGGCAATGTTGATCTGGTGAAGTAATGGTCAGAGCATCAGTGTATGAAATTATTTTATTTATTCTGCATATAAACATTATTTTTCAAAGGCAATTTCATGAACTACATCCTGCAGTTCTGTGGGCTTTCAACAACTTTAACTTACAAGGTTTGCGGTGATTTTCAGTCCTTGAGACAGACATGTTTTTCTTAGTCTTAAAGCCCATCTCTGCACTCCAGTCCCGAAGAGCTGACTCTGCATTTCCCAGCTGAGCAGTAAATGCACTCTTCTGCCCACCTCCCCTCCTCTAGACATTTTATCAGATAGAGAAACGTTGGTTTATCCTAAAAGGAAATTTTGCAAATGGTTGACTTTTGTTAATCTCAGGTTTTGAGAACAGGGGGTAAAAGACCATTTCCTCAGATAAGAGTTTTAAGCTGAGTTTCCCCTCCAAACAAATTACAAACAACAGCAAAACCTCCAGGTCCGCCTTTGAGTCCCTTGGAGCAGGCAGCCCGGCTAAGTCCTAATAAATGAATTAGCGTCTCCGAAAGAGATCACCGAGGGGCTGATATTGATCAAGGTCAGCGGGTGTGTTTGCCCGCGTTTGTTGGGGGTGGTTAATTGCGTGTCGGTCTCGGCCCGCGTCGTCTCGCTGGCGCCGGGTGCTTTTTGGATTTGCTAAATTTCGTTAAGTGTCTCTAGCCGACCGCTCGTCCCCTGTCTACCCGGGAGAACTCAGCGGCTCCTACTGATCAACAGTCTGTCTGTCTGGGCTTTATTGATCACAGGGCAGGCGGCTCGCCCGGATGGGCTGCGGGGCCGGGGAGGCTGAGAGCAGACCCAGCGCCCGGCCACCCTCCTCTCTGGCTCGCGGACGGAGCCCCTCCAGCGCCGCGCCGCGCCGGCGAGGTTCGGCAGGAGCGCACGCCGGGCACCGCCGCTCGTCCCTGGGCTTCCAGAGCTCGCAGCGTGGCCGGGGAGCGCTTCGGAAGGTGGCCACGCGGGGCCCTCGCGTGTTTCAGGGGGAACAAGGGAGAAGCCACGGGCCGGGGGACGCTGGCCCACGGCTGAGTTGTGAGGGTCGAGAGACAAACCCAGCGGCGGGCCGGGCGCCCGCGTCCCGAAGATGAGGGACTCGCGGGCCTCCGCCAGGGGGAGCGAGGGAGACGGCGGCCGCGGAGGCCCGAGGACAGGCGCCGGCGCCGTTAGGAGCCGCCAGCAGGTTCCGCCCCGCCCCCGTCTGGGCCCGCCCCCTGGGTGTGGGATGATTGACTCGAGCCTGGCAGCCAATCGGACGGGCCCGGAGGCGGGGCGGCGCGGGCCGGCTCTGGGTGCGGAGCGGTATTTACGGCGCGCAGCCTGGCCGGAGGAGGCGGCGCAGGCGGGAGCTCACGGCTGGCCGCGTCTGTGCGCGCTCGCGTTCGCAGAGCGGCTAGAGCTCACCCGGGACTGCGGCGCCGAGCTTAGCGAAGGAGCCGGTGCCCACAGAGTCGGCCGGCGAACGCCCTCTGGCCTCCTCGGCACACCCTCCAGCCGCTTTCCATGCTCCGAACGCTGCCCGGCCCCTCGCCCCATCGCTGACGGCGCCCCCTCCCTGGGCAGTACTCATGCGCTGCGCGCTCCGGGAGTCGTAGGCTGCAGCTGCCCGCGGCTCCGGGACCGGCGGTGGCTCCGCGGCCGTGGGGGGCGTCAATGGATCGCCATTCCAGCTACATCTTCATCTGGCTGCAGCTCGAACTCTGCGCCATGGCGGTGCTGCTCACCAAAGGTGGGTGCCCGCCGGGACGCTCCCCCACCCCCACCCCGGGCAGGGGTGCGCGGTGTCCCGGGGCGGTCGCCGTCGCGAGCCTTTGAAGCCGGCTGCCAGGGCTTTGTTAGCGGCGGGCGAGGCTTCCTCTCGCGCTGGAGCCCGCAGGTCGCGACAAGTTGCTGGTTCTTAGAAGTCGCGGCGGTGGCTTCGCGGCCGACCCCTCGGGTGTCTCGGGCACGGCGCGTGGAGGGGCAGTCAGACCTCAGGGCAAGCGGTTGTCAAAATGTTTGTGTAGGTCTGTCTGTAGTAAGCTTGGGACCATCTGCGGCGGGGGAGCGGGGCGGTAGTGTGGGCTCGGACGCCGCCTCCCTCCCCCCCCCCCCGGCGGGGAAGCGCGGGGGGAGCCGCAGACCCTGCCCCCAGTTGCACCGGGCCAGAGCGAGCGCGTCTGTTAGTGCGTGTCACTCTGTTTGAATCTGTTTCTGTATTTGAATATGTCTCTGTATTTGAGTGTCTTTGAATATGTCTGTATATTTGAATGTGTCTCTGCCCTGAGTGCGTCTTTGTTGTGTGTCTGTATTTGCATAAATCTCTATTTGAGTCTGCCCCTGTACTTGTGTGTACTCTGCCCATGAGTGTTTCTTTGTATCTCCCAGCGAGTGACTTTGTGAACCAGCGAGTGTGTGCCTCCCGGGGTGTAGGTGTCGGGGTGTGAGATCAGTGTGCAGGAGTAGATGCTGTGCTCTTCTGAGTGGCTGGGAGGAGCAGCCTCTGTCAGTGATCCCATTTCCCACTCACCTCATATTTTACAAGTACTACTGAAAAACAACAAAACGGCAGTCAGTTTTTTTTTCCCCCTGCAGGCTTCCACCTTGCTGTTAGAAATAACCCAAACTCCATCTAGATTTCAAGCTTCCCTCACCTATCCTGCCATGAACTACAGATAATTTTTTTTTTAAATAGGAAGTAGTGTTTAGCTTTTGCACCCCCCACTTTTCTCTAATTGCCATGTAGCCGGCATGAGGTTAAAAGGATAAGCCAGCCCAGCAAAGATGATGTGCTACAGTATTTATTTATTTTGGAAGGAAGGGTGTAATTAACCCTAAATAACAGCCCTCTCAGCCTGCAGAGGGGAGCCTCCTGGCCTATCAAAGGCGGCAGAGCAGGGAGGGACTGAGGCTGACATGAAGTCACAGATACCGAAACTATGTGCCTGATAATGATATAATTAGGGGATCAGAGATTTCTGACTGCTGCTGACTTCAAAAGCTTTAAAAGAAGCCAGCAGTCTCTCCTGTAGCCATCTTGACTAAAGCAGACATTTTTGTTTAATCACTACATACAGTAACAAGAAAGGGGGGAAACAGAAGAGCATTGTTCACTGTTTCAAAATACCAGTCCCCTTTCTGGCCTTTTGCATGCCACAGGAAGAAACTTTATGAAACGACAGAAATATAGTTTTAATACAGTAATACAAAAGTTAATTCAACTTGCTCAATGTGGCTCCAATTTTTTTTAAAAGTTGTTAGAACTTTTTTGGTTACTTGTCAAAATTTTATTAGACTGTTTTAGGTCATTGAAAGTATCGTATCTTAAATAGGCTCTCATAAACATTTAAGCAGCATTTCACTTATATTGTTTTTTTTCTGCATGAGGTCTGAGGTGAATAGGATCAAAACGGACTTTTAATCTGTTTTATTTCAACTTTAAGTCTGTATATGGAATTTGTCAGACTAGGGACATGTAGGTATCATCAATCCCTTAAGACTAGTGAGCTTTATGCGAAAAATCAAATAGGCTCGAAAGAGGAGAAAAGCACCTTTGTAGAGCAAGCTCCTAACTTGAAGGTCTTGGGCCCAGACCCAGGTCGGGGAGCTCAGAATGAGAAATTTAGAATAGAAGCAGGACCTCCAGCTTTGGACAGTTAAACGCAGCTTGCCAAAGATCTATCTATAGTTGGCTAGTCTTTTTGGAATGAAGCTTTAGCAGCCTCTGGTGAAAACTGAGCGTGCCACACGGTGGCCTGGAATTTGGACAGATAATTAAATGAGACACCTTACTCAGGCATTCCCCGGCGAGGAGGAGGAGGAAAGGTGAGGATGGGAAGAGGTGTGCGGTTTCAGAGTGGAGGTTTCAGTAGCGAGACGGAACTTCAGATTGGAAAGCTGGAGAGAGGCATCTGCATTAGTTCAGTTTACAGTAGCTTTCGCTGAGGCATGTGACAATGACTGGAGTCACTGGGTTGGAAATCATATTAGTGAAAACTCTGAGACCCAGATTATTTCAACTAGAAATTGATGTTAAAAGCCTCAGATCTTGCATTGCAGCAAAATGTTAACAGTGACTCGCAAAATAAGTTTTATAAAGGAAACTTTAATCACTTCCTGTAGAAAAATTTGAGGTTTCCTTAAGGATTTTTCATTGAACCAGCAGAGGATTTTCAGATTCAGTGTTTCCCCTTTTAGATCCCATGTTGAATTACATGTAAAACTGGGGAGTTGGGGGGAGGAGAAGTTAGCCTTTCAGTTTTACACTCTCCCCTCCATCCCCAGATTTATGACTTTCCATTTGGGCTGAAAGAAATTGACTTTGGCAAGCAAACCACTAATTGTAAACTGCCTAGTTCCTGTTTTACAATATACTAAAAGCTCCTCTGCATGAAAAGATCTTTATAGGCAAAGTTTGCCTTTTCTAGAGAGGTTGCAAATAGCTGCCCAGTTTCATAGTTTTAAAACCTCCTGACTGGAGCAATTTCTAGATTGTTGTGTTTCTAGTTAATAACTTTATAAGGTGTTAGCTAAAGCTCTTAAATCTTGGCACAGCCCTTCGAGGTAGTAAACAATTCAGTAGTTCCGATCAAATATTTATACTGACAAAATCAAAAAGCCTAGTATTTTCACGTTGTATGGTCACGTAGGATTAAAATGAGTAAATAATGTAATCTACCTTACGGTAGGAGAGATTATTGTGACTATTATTTTCCTTAAAAAACAAAAGTATTTTTAATTACTAACTTAACAGAAACCTAAATTGGACTTTGAGTCTCTGCTACTAAGGTTACTACATTTCTAAAATTGTAGTCACTGGATTGAAATGAAAGCACAGGTCTGCGGCCATACCACCCTGAACGCGCCCGATCCCGATCTTGTCTGAATTAAAGCACAGGCTTGCACAAAGGGCTTTCTGGGTCTGCATGGCCTGCAGTTGTAAGCACTCGGCTGAGTATTCTAAAAGTTAGTGCCTTCGAGTTTGGGATTTAGCATTTGCTTAAGCAGGTGCATGATCTGGTCTCTGAAGCAGTTTGATGCAATTTCTCCTTGTTTTCAGGTGAAATCAGATGCTACTGTGATGCTGCCCACTGCGTGGCAACTGGCTATATGTGTAAGTCTGAGCTGAGTGCCTGCTTCTCCAGGCTTCTTGATCCTCAGAACACAAATTCCCCACTCACCCATGGCTGCCTGGACTCTCTCGCAAGCACAGCAGACATCTGCCAAGCCAAACAGGCACAGAACCACTCTGGCACCACCATGCCCACATTGGAATGCTGTCATGAAGATATGTGCAATTACAGAGGGCTCCATGACGTTCTCTCTTCTCCCAAGGGGGAGGCCTCAGGTAGGCAGAGGCCCTTTCTAACCAAAATGCTCGCCTAATCTATATAGACTTGTGATAGCCAAGACTTTGTATGTCTGCTATTGATTTTGTTGTTAATGTAATTAGAGACAGCAGAGGGAGAAGAATGGCTGGATGCAAAGATGCATCTCTATTGAGTAGCTTTTATGTCTGCCTGAGCATTAGATGTCTGTCTACATAATAGATTTTGCCTGTTTTTCCAACAGTTGGAAGACATTAAAAGGCCATTAATACTCCTAATGACAGTCTGTAAACAAATGTTTTTGTAATCTTTTTTGCATTGTTTTTGCAACATTGATTTTCTAAATATGGTTGACTTAATTGTAAGCTATTTATTGGGGTGCCTGGTTTAAAATGGATAGATGAGCATAAATATGTAACAGGAGGGGTTAACATGGTTTTGCTTGTGCTCCTGTAGGCCAAGGAAACCGGTATCAGCATGATGGTAGCAGAAACCTCATCACCAAAGTGCAGGAGCTGACTTCTTCCAAAGAGTTGTGGTTCCGGGCAGCAGTGATTGCTGTTCCTATCGCTGGAGGGCTGATCTTAGTGTTGCTTATTATGTTGGCCTTGAGGATGCTGCGAAGTGAAAACAAGAGACTGCGGGATCAGCGGCAACAGATGCTCTCCCGTTTGCACTATAGCTTTCACGGACACCATTCCAAAAAGGGGCAGGTTGCAAAGTTGGACTTGGAATGCATGGTGCCGGTGAGTGGGCATGAGAACTGCTGTCTGACCTGTGACAAAATGAGACAAGCAGACCTCAGCAATGACAAGATCCTCTCACTCGTTCACTGGAGCATGTACAGTGGTCACGGGAAGCTGGAATTCGTATGACCACGTCTTATCTGAACTGAGCTTCTTGGACGCTTGAAGGCCTTTGAGTTCCGCTGGACAGGAGCACTTTATCCGAAGAAAAACAAACTCATGTAATCATCTTTGAGAGAGAAAATGACCTCTGCAGACAGAATCTTGGCTGTTTCTTCTGAAGGATTATTTGCACAGACTTACATACAGTCAAATGTATTTTTTGCTTTGAAATTATTAAAAGCAAAGAGAAGACTATGTACACACTGTTACCAGGGTGATTTGCATCTGAGGGAGCTGGAATGAGTACCTAAATAAACTAAAATGTGCTCTGTGTAAGCTCCTACATCTTGATTTATTGTAAAGATTTAAAAATATATATCTATATTTTTGTCTGAAATTGAGCAGTGTCTTGTCATAAATTAAAAACTAAGTGGGAAATGTAAGAAACTACATGTTAATTTTACAAATGAAGATCTGTTGCTCAGAGTAGGGCCTAACTATAGGATTTGGCTTGATCTTCCTTTCTTCCTTCATTTCTTTTTTTTTTTAAAACAAGACCAAAATCTTGTTTATTCTTACATGTGCATGTGTAACCCTTACAGCATGTAGAATATCTAAATGGACTGCTCATCACTTAGTGTCTTACCCACATTTTTTGTTTGGTTCATTCTGGTTTTTAACTTTTATCTAAGAGAAATCTTAAACGTATTTATACCAGATGAGATATGATTGTTTCTGAAGTTGCCTTAGCAGATGTACTGTTATTTATCAACTTGATCCACTTGCTCTATAATGCTTTTAAAAATGTCTACCTCCAACCAGGAAAAAAAAAAAAACCTAAATGAAAACTTTTTTTGGGTAAAGTTAGTCACTGCCTACTTCTACTGTTTACTCTGTCTCAAATGGAATTAAATATTTTGAACACCAAGTTAGCCAAACTTTATTGTACCATGCTCCCAGTTTTCAAAACTTCCTTCAACAGTGTTATACTAACATTTTATTTTTTACCTCTCAATTTTTAGAAAGGTTTTCCATAGTGAACACAATATATCAACTGAGATTTAAGTAACACACAGTGCTTCTAGTTTTCCTCCCCCAAATGATCCTTTTATTAACATAACCAAACAAAACATTGACTTTAGCCACTAACTTAATACACCAGTGTAAAGCCCCGTAGGACTTTCTGTCTGGCAACACTGCCCAGCCTGAATTTAAACCCATGCCACATTGTACCTTTCTCCCCAAATGGATCTTTGTTATCTTAAATGAGAATAATGTGCCATGTAGGTTTTTTTCCCTCGATTCTTTTGTATATTTGAAACTTTTTGCTTAAAAATCTATAGCCTGCATATTTGAGTATGGGGTTTTCTTTTATGAGTGTTAAAGGATCTTTAAAAAGTATTTTCTGGAATATTTTATGATGAATATAATTTGGGTCCCTTAAGGCAGATGCAGTAGCCAAGCTCATGGAAGAATCTGAATTGAAAGGACTAGTCTAAAAATGAGTACCTAGTTTATTTAATAATTAATAGGCCACAGCCCAAACAAAGTAGGCTATGGAATAAATATGCATTTTAATAAATGACAGATTTGTTTTGTGCTTTTTGAGATTGACAGTTTGTGGATTCATGACTTAACAACTTATAAAAGGTCTTAAATTTTATGTGTGTAAATCTTTGAGGGAGCCAAAGAATTGTGGGACCTCACTATCTCAAACCTGTCTAGAGAAGTGAATTGATCAAAATTGCCATTGATGAAATTTCCACCCTCACCTTTGCTTTCTAGCTCTAGATCAAATTATAGTTTTTCCACTTAGATTGAAAGACTTACTCCTTATGATTTCTCGTCTCATGTACAACCATACAAGTTCAGTGATTCTTTAAGTAGCCAGCCTTTATATCAACTGTGTAGTGTTAATTTTCTTCTGCTTGCCCTGCTATTCTCTCTTCATCTCATTTCTTCCAAGTACCAGGTAACTAAGAACTCAGCAGTTCATTAGGAAATACAGCATTGAAGGATTTAAATTCATGTGCTTTGAAACACTTGGATATCAGTAAACCCCATGTTCCTGGAAAGGCCTAGGTTCAGACTAATGCTAAAATCTGACAACTAATGGAAGGTGAATGCAAAGAGTCTTCACTTGGTTCTGTGTTCCCTCACCTGCATCTTGTTCTTTCTACTGTAAATTCATGAGGCTGTTTACACCTCCCTGTTTAGTGGGGTGGTGGCACTGTGCCGTGCTCTGTCAGACTGGGTGTCTGGGGCTCATGTTCTAGCCACTTAATAGACTGGCCCTGTCTCTTTTGCTAATAACAATCCTCTTCTTTTAAATCCTGTCATTCATTTAGTATTTGCACATGTCTTAAAGTCAGATCTAAGCATAATTTGGCCTTTCAATAAAAATATTGCAGGTTTCCCAACTTTGATTTTTACTAAGAACTAAATATAGATTCTACTTTTGCTTTCCTATGAGAGTGTAGAAGTTGCCAAGAGTGGAGATAAAAGACCCTTCATGAAATAACTACCTACCTGATTCAGTGATGTAAGAATGGTAATGACTGGTGTATTTGTTTTTCCCTCATAGAGATGTTTACTGTTACTTTGAGGTGTCAGTACAAGGCTGGGCTAACCAGGAACAGCCCTTGTTTAATATTGACATAAAACTACCCCCCCCCAAAAGTAATTTTCCTTTCTAAGTGTAAATTTGCCCAAACCAGAGACAAATGGGATCAAATTTGCGATGTTTCTGTATCTACGCCCCTTAAAAAAATTGATCTGTATATGGGTATGTCTTTTATGTTATTTCCCCCCTTATTTTGAACGGCGCAGAGACTTCCTAGAAATTGCCTAATGCGTCTCTAATTTCTGCTGAACTGATTTTATTAAAAACACTGTACCATAGGGGGTTTGACCTTCTAAAATACCAAACGTGTCTGCTTTAGAAAATCACAAAACTCTCTTCTGAAGAGCTCATAAATCTGGTTTCAATGTGGGTTGATTATAGGCTACAAGCTTGAAAGCAGTGGCATCTAGTATCATGAGTCTGAAACTAGCCTTTTGGGGGCAAGGGCAGCTTTTTTCCCTTATAACTTCTGTCTCAGTTCAAATAACTTTAAACCTCCAAAAGTTACCTGGTGTGATGAGGCTGAACTCATACAGGATAGCAGTCAAGCTCACTTTGGAGTCTCACAGCCTGGGTTCAAAGACTGCTTTTGTCCCTAATAGCTGTGTGAACTTGGGCAAATGACTTAATCTCTTAGAATACTAAATTTTGTTACTTATAAAATGAGATTAATGATAATACTTTATGAGATTATGAAGAAATAGTGGCCCAGAATCCCTCAAAATTTGAGAATTTGTGCCTATTATTCAGTGGATATTTTTACTTGAATTTTTCATATTTGGGATCTTTGCATATTTGAGACTTGCAGGCCCTTTAGTCACCTGCAGGCTGGATTCAGTATTTTTAATATTTGCTTTCAATTTACAGCTTTTAGCCTCTTACATCTACTAATTATGTTGGTTTGTAATTATTTCCTTTTGGAATAATCTAGATGGCTACTGATAACATTTTAATTTTAAGTACATATTTAGTTTTTTGGTATTTGGCAGAATGAAGTTCTCTTAGAGTTTCAGCTGTTCTGGATAGTTAATCCATTGAGAAAACCAAGAGTCAAGTTAAGTGACAGATAATGTTTCAGAATTGCTTGAACAGTTTGTGTCTGATTGATGTGTTCTGGACAAGTGCTACCATCAATTAGAATTTGCCCCACAGGTGTTCCCAACAAAATACAAGTAGTTCCAAAACTGGTTTTAGAGACTTTGTGAATTGGGGGTGGGGGGAGCGGAGTGTGAGTTAGTGAAAAATCCATTTAATTTCCCTGGATGAAGTTAATTTAGTTAGTTATTCTGTCGGTCACAGTTGTAATGGAAAAAAATAACTGCTCCAGACACCAACTCTTTTTCCCTCTACCCAGTTCATTCTGTCAATGTTGCCCTCACTCTGCTGACTTAAAAGGCAGATTGGTGATCTGAGAATTTGAGAGCCAATGAAATAATGAAATTAAATGCTTTTTCAAATTTCTACAGCTCTTTATTTGGGGTACAACTTTAGACTTTACACATGCCCTTGTTAATTTGCTAACACAGCACCATTCTGCAGCTTAGTGGTGTAATTCACTTGTCTGCCACTCCAGAAATTTGGGGATGGAAGTGGGAAGGAGGTAAGCTGAGTTTCACAAGATAGGGGTTTAATTCTTGGAGCAAGGCAGCAATTTTCCAATGAATCTGCTTTGGGGAGTTTCGAAGTATTTATTACTAGGGGAGGCCTACCATCCATATTTCTGCAAACATTCCCCATTCTATGAATATGAAAAGTACAACCAGAAAGGCACTGACCCCATCTTTGGAGATACTTTGGGTAAGCAGTTAGATAATATCTCATGGCATTTGTCATTCCTCCAGACTTAAGAGATTCTTTCTATCTGGAGGCCAGTGGCCAGATGGCCTCTCAGGGTTATTTCAAATTGTGCTTAGCTACCTATATTTTGTAGATTAGGTTGACGTTGGACTAAATTTGAGTAGAACCCTAGAAAGATGAGTTGCTGATTATTTATTGCATCCCACATGTATACAGATATGCCACGCTAGCACAAGAGTCTTTGTAATTCTGGATTAATTTTGTACTTAATTTTCAAGGCAGTGTGTAAGTAGATGATGGAATTTATGAGCCGTCAGCAATTTGTTTTTAGACATGTGAAGACTACGTTAGTTGTGACGAATTAATAAAGTCAGAGGCTGTTGTGTAAATTTACTCTGAAAGATCTCACATTACAAACCTAATGGAACAAAAATTGTTTTAGCAGTTAAAACCAAGAGAAATACAGAAAGCTCTTTATCCTTGGTCTCTTCCCCTTGGAATTTCCCCAGGGAACTGAAGAGGACAGTGGAAAAACACCACACTTGTAAAAGCAGTTTCTTACTTTTCAAGTGTTGGAAGTCCAATTTGAAGAATTTTTTACTAAATTTAGTGGATATGATTTTGATACCATAGGCTTCACAGTTGACTTGGTAAATGGGGTATTTCTCATCTGGATTTAGGGATTAAACTGTGAACTCTGGGGAAGCTAGGATCAGTAACCTCTGAACATTTCCAGAATCCAAGCAAAGGAGAACATGAGATGAAGGATAGATTAAGGCCTCTTCACATCAGACACCTGAATTCAGATTGTCAGTAAATACACAAATGCTTCTTTCTCATTTGTTTCTCTACCCTAAACTATTGTTTTACAGATTTATATACATTTTTGTATGGGAGGCCTAAAGGAAAACAAATTGCTAGTGAAGGGAGTTGAAAATTAATGAAGCATTGCTAAGGTCAACCTGCTCAGCCCACCTTTTAAATTTGGGGTACAGTGTTGCTCAGTGGTTGAGCGTTGACCTATGAACCAGGAGGTCATGGTTCAATTCCTGGTCAGGGTACATGCCCAGGTTTCGGGCTCGATCCCCAGTAAGGGGTGTGCAGGAGGCAGCCGATCGATGATTCTCTCTCATCATTGATGTTTCTATTTCTCTCTCCCTGTCCCTTCCTCTCTCTGAAATCAACAACAACAACAACAATAATAATAATAATAAAATTGGGGGAGGTCTCCAAGCTAGTTTAAGGATACTAATTCTCACCAAGAAGCATATCATCATTTCCCATTAAGCTAAGAGTTGTACTTTCATTTAAGTATTGTAAAATATCCAAAGTTTTTATCAAACATCGTTTTTCTCAGGAGGTAAGAACAAGCCCCTGAGAGTTTTGTTGGTCGAAAAGGTGAGTAACCTGGACTCAGCAGGCTGACTTAGCCTCTCAACCTCGACAGCTTGTCCCAGCTACACTTGGGCAACTTTGGCAAATTCTCTTTTCTTGTCCTGAATGAACCTGTGACTACAGGCTATAATTAAAGCAACAAACAGTTTTCTGCATCTTTCATTCAAGGACACACCAGAAGTTATAAATTACCTTTCCCCTCTCAAACACTTAGCATCTTCATTCAAAGATTACTTTTTACTTCAAAACTCAAAGGGTTGTTATGTATCCATCCATTTACAGTTTTATAATTTAGACTTTTATGTATGTTTCTTTTATTACATTATTATATTTCTCTCTCTTAAGAAAATTACTTATCTATAGATATCTCAAAATAACCAAATGTAAATTTAAAAATGTGTGTGTGTGTGTGTGTAGGGGGGTGATCATTCAAGCTTTTCCAATATTTATATTGTTTCTAGTTTCCCAAGTTCCTTGTGTTTGTTTAAAAATATTTTGTATATATATTTATTTCTATTTCCTATGAGCCCTGACTCAAACCAATGTCGACCTGCTTCCAGTAGTGTTTGGTAAAACTATGAATGAAGTGTGGAAAAGAGAAACCCCATTTCTTTAAAAGCAGCACTGTTGTAAACATCTTCAAAGGCAAACTTCTTTGCTGGAAAGAGGAAAACTTAGTCTCTCTGCAAAACCTGGTGGAGCAGCGATCATGCTTGATTCCAAACTGAGTCCTCTGGGATTCTTCTCATCTGGCCGCCAATTTCACAGGCTGACAGAGCTCAGAGTTGGGGCAGCTTTTTAGGAGGCTGTCTGAAGGGGAATTTGTGTGTCCATCCGGGATTGCTAAATGTCAAGGGTCATTTCCCTCGCCTGACACTTGATTGTGAAGCAGGTTAAGAAGTAAATCTTTCAAGGGGCTGGATTGTGACAAACACTACAGTCAGACAATAAAACCCGACCTTCTCAACCATCTTGTTTAACACTGGGAGGTTGTTTGTTGGCATTAGTATGCAAATTTCGATGAGTAGCTAACAGGTTGCTTTGAAATGCTCAATTTGTTTATCCTGATCTTTTCTTCTTGGGCAGATTTATGGAGCTCTTTTTCATGGTTCTCAGCAGTGAATTAGGTCCATCAGGGTCTTCAGCCTTTTCATTAACTCCAGTTGGGCTGCAGGAGCGGAAATGCTCTGCTGGTTCATGGAAGGACCCAGATGGAGGCGACCTGCTGGGAAGCTGCTGGCTCACGAAGTTCTGGAGTTATATGCTCTCCCAGCTGGGGCTGAGCCACCAAAAAGGCAAACAACTAAAAGGGGAAAAAAGCACCTCCTCTCTTCAAATATCTATCACATGAATACCTTGTCTGGAAAAAAATAAATCAGCCATTTTCTTTGGTTTCATCTTCCTACCTCTTCTGGGAAAATGCTCTTCCCTCCTTGGCCCAAAGGAAGACCTGCCATTGAGTCTCTCACTAGGCTGAGTCTTTGTATGAATCTGTTTTGGTCAATAGCATTTGTTCAAAGTACTCATCCTAACATTTTTATCGTCTTTATGGTGGCTCCGGTGTGTATGGTTTTAGCTTGAGAGGGGCCTGGGTTCAGTTTAGACTTGGCTTGTTACTAGTGGTGTGACTCCAGGCTAATGGACCCCTCCACTGCCTCACTGACATAATGGGGATAATAAAATTATTAGCACTTTGCGTTATTGGGAGGATTAAATGAGATAATGCAAATAAAGCTTTAGCTCAATTCCTTGTAGAGTTGTAAAAGTTAGCCATTTCCAGTTGGTATTGTTCCTTTATAAGCCCTCCCAATGCTTAGAAAAGAGGCACCAGGAGTCACCTGTGTACTTTACAGGCCAGGGGAGAGCCAGACTGGGTAGATTCAAAGATCCAGTGATGTTTATTCTTTTTTATTTGTAAGTATTTTTAATTTGCCCACTTTAACCTTTCATGTTTATATTTTGCTTAAGATAGTAGGAAAGTATTTAATTTTAATGTAAAAATATTGAAACTACCATACCCCTTGCAGAAAAATGTTACTTATTAGGAACAGTGACAATGTTTGACATCAGGGCAGAGCAGTTGTGTTAACACTCTCCAAAATCAGGAAGGGCATGTTATCTGCTCCCTGTTACAACAAATACCCATTTTTGCACATCCTGTTAATGAATACATACCTGTCGAGTGTGTTAGTTTGCTCTGCTGACTTAGTTGACAGAGGGCCAAGCCATAGTTCACTGCACTTGGCACTGCCTACTGTCTTGTTGCTTGAGGGTCCAGATGAAGGGCTGGTGAAGGTCACCTCCACCGAAAGGCAAGAGGCATATTAAAATTTTGTTCCAGACCACATGTAAGCCAAACAGCGAGGACTGTTCTCATGAGCTTCTATGCTTCTAAGAAATCTGGTGGACTAAAACCACAGTACAGCTTTGATAAGACTACCAATCACAAATCTACCAATTTGTCATTTATTGTTTCATACTAAGAGTGCTGTGACATACATGGCTTATGTCTAATATTCCTATAAGTCAGCCTGATGTGCATGTTACTTAAGAAGCTGACAAATTAGTCAGACTCCCCTAAGCCCAGGAATTTTTCTGTGTCCCACATCTCCCAACATCTTTAAGCAGTCACCGGCTACTTCCTGGAGGCAGGTGGTGAGTGAGACGGGTAGTTCCAAGTTCATTTGTCATTAGCTGACCAGCTCTTGAACCTTCCTACCCATTTTGGGTCTTGCCCCATACCGTTCGTTTTGATGTCCTCAGACATGGATTTTATTGCTGAGGATGGCGTTATCCCCCATCCTTCCCACTAGACTTGAGATTTCTTGCCTATCTATGACTCTGCACTGCTCAGGCCATTTCTCTGGGCACTGTTTCCGGCTGGTTCTGCCCCCTTTTCCTCTTAATGTGTTTTCTCTCTTTTGATCATGTATTTGGGTTTTGCTTCTCCACCCAACCTATTTGTCTTCCAGTGTCTTGACTGGACGCAGAACTTTGATTTGGGCTGTAGTTGGGAAGCTCTCTTATGTCACCCTTGGAGCCCTGATGTGAAGCTGGCAGACCAGTCCTGGACCAGGCTTGAGTAATCCTGGGCCTGGAGCACTGGACTCTTGCTTGCTTAGATACAAACTTGGCTGCACACTCAAGAGTCACATTTTAACTCACCTCACTGAGCTCCTAAGACATATATAATCCCAATTTCCTGGTGGGTGTTTCTTACCCAGTAATAAGGTAGGGTCGGAACTTATGAACTTAGAGGGTATGAGGCAAGCTCAAGTGCTTCTGGCCAAGATGGTGATTGAGGGAAGAGGCCATGACCCTTAGGACTGAGAACGCACTGGCAATTTCTCTGGTGTCCTGTGGCCCCTGTGCTCTGACTTATTGTCCCTCAAGAAGGCAATGCCCATTCCTCCAAGACCCTTGTTTGACAGTTTTCACCGAAACCTGATACAGTTGCCCTATTCTTGCTGTGGGCAGAACAATTTTTGGACCATCCTCTCTTTGGTTTTCTGATGAAAATGAGTAGGTGACATTTCTAGTCTACTCCAGTCTACTAATGTGATTGGGAAATGAAGGAGTCTCCACCAAGGATGGGGTTCTTGGTAGAGCTGGAGGAAGTGTGAACACATGAGCCTTAACATGTGTTGCCTGTGACAAGAGAGAGAGCTTGTCAGAGATATCCCAAGAGCACACACTCCAACTTGGCAAAACGCTACTCTGAGTTGACAGGTCCAGGAAGGGCCAGCTAGCTCATGGTTTGATGAGGTGTTGCAGGTATTCTGGCCAAACTGGTGGCCCATGGCAGGCAGCCGATCAGGCTAGCACCCACATGCTAACCTGGCTGGGGGCTCATCGCAGGCTATCTGAGGGGCTGAGCACGCCTCCCTGGCCACTCCTAGTGGGGATACACACTCCCAGAAGGCCCACTGGGCTTCTGTTGCAGCAGACTTGTTCCCCTGTGCCAGATGGCACCCAAGCAGCTTTGGTCTCAGGTGGGTTGAAGACAGTACTGTAGCTTTGGCAGTACACGGAAAGGAGATGCAGGGCCTTCCTGCAGGCTCTGGCCAATTCCTGTGGGGCCTGTAGCACAATGCCTGGCACAGTGAAGGTGATCAATATAAGCTACCACAGCTATAGCTATTCCTCTACTAACATGGTTGCTAGTCACTACTGTACAACTATGACTGTCAGTTTTTGAAAAAGAAGCAATTTGTTCAAGAATTTTATAATGACTACTGAGATTTAATAAATCATGACATCTCCCAGCTTCATCTTTTTCCATTTGTAAAATGAGAGTCACAATAACACTGTTTCTTCCTACCTCAAATGTGTGCTATGAGAACTCTACAGTGCTGGTAAGACCCTTGGATTTCCTTGGGAATGCACTGTAAAATAGGAATTATTATTAAAATACCATTTTGAAATAAATATGAGCTTGTTCTTATCTGTTTTCACATTTTTATTTCTTCTATACTTTTATTTCTATTGCTCTTTCAATATAGGTTTTGATTCCTTTCTCCTCTAATATTTATAATTAAACCATAACGTTTTCTCTAAAAAGATAGAAAAATGGTATATACAACATTGACATGCTTAAGGCCATCTTTTCTTTTTTTCCGCCAACAAAAGTACTACCCATTTGGAATTTTGTTTGTAACTGAATTTGCATTTACGATAAACCTCAGGCTTAGATTTTGGGCTAGAGTGGGGAGAGAGAGAAGAGAGAAAAGGCCAAACAGCACAATGAACGAAAGTGGTAGCAGCACTGTTGTGTACAGTTTGAAACAAACATGCTGACTTTTCTCAGAGTCCTAAATAAAAATGAAACAAAAGTTCAACTAAAAAAAAAGAAAACAAAAAAGAAAAAAGAAAAAAAAGAAAAAGAAAACCAACCCCCAAACCTTAGAGACAATTTTGCTTAAAAATTACTTCAACCTTTGTACTTTTCCCATACTTAAGACAAATATATAACAATACAATTGATTTGTTTTTGAAATTTTTCTACATTAGCTGAACTGTTAAGATTTAGTAGACTGTGTCTTGGTTAGGGACAAGAAGAAATTTTTAAAAAATTGATTTGAGAGAGAGGGGAAGGGGGAAAGAGAGAGAGAAACATTGGCTGCCCCTCATATGTGCCTGACCAGGGATCGATCCCGAGACCTTTTGGTGTACAGGACAATGCTCCAGCCAACTGAGCCACCCAGCCGGGGCAACAAGAAGGAATATTTATGTTTCTTGTTGACCTACACCTAAATGTTTAATACTTAACTGGTGCTTAAGTATTTCAAATTTGGGTGTTCTTCTGCCTACCTCATAGTTGGAAAAAACTGGCTAAGTGACTTGCCCAAGGCAATACTGTGAGCAGGAATTTTTGCCCAGGACACTATTACACTACTACTGGGATACATTCTCCCCAGTAGTTATTGAAAGCTTGTGAGAAAAATAAAATCAAGTTCACAAAGTTTTGTTTCTTTTCTTTTCTTTTTTTATTTTTATGAGTTTATTTGAGCCAAACTGACAACATATGTCAGGGGAACAAAATCTCAAATTCTCCCACAAAGTTTTATTTCTGAATGAATCTTTTTTTTTTTTTTTAAATTTTATTATTGTTTAAAATATTACAGATGTCCCTTCTTTTCCCCAATGACCCGTTCCACCCCGTTCCTTCCCCCTCCCCAGTCCCTCTCCCCACCATTGTCTATGTCCTTGGGTTGTATATATATACACATGAATTCTTTGGTTACTCTCTCCCCCTCCACCCACCCGCCGTCCTCCTTCCCTCTGACATTCATCAGTCTCATCTATGCTTCCATGTCATTGAATCTATTCTGTTCATCAGTTTATTAAGTTCTTTAGATTCCACGTATAAGCGAAATCATGTGATATTTGTCCTTCGCTGCCTGGCTTATTTCACTTAGCATAATATTCTCCAGGACCATCCATACTGTCCCAAAGGGTACGAGATTCTTCTTCTTTACAGCTGCGTAGTATTCCACGGTGTAAATGTCCCACAGCTTTTTATCCACTCATCTACTGATGGGCACGTGGGCTGTTTCCAGATCTTAGCTATTGTAAACTGTGCTGCTATGAACATCGGGGTGCATAACTCCTTTCTGATGAATGTTTCAGGATTCTTAGGATACATTCCTAGGAGTGGAATCACTGGGTCAAACGGCAGCTCCATTTTTAATTTTTTGAGGAACCTCCATACTGTTTTCCATAGTGGCTGCACCAGTCTGCATTCCCACCAGCAGTGTACTAGGGTTCCCCTTTCTCCACACCCTCGCCAGCACATGTCACATGTCGTTTGTTGATTTGTTGATGGAGCCATTCTGACAGGTGTGAAGTGATACCTCATTGTGGTTTTAATTTGCATCTCTGATGATTACCGACGTCGAGCATTTTCTCATGTGTCTCTTGGCCATCTGTATGTCCTCTTTGGAGAAGTGTCTGTTTAAGTCCTTTGCCCATTTCTTAATTGGGTTGTTTGTCTTCCTCTTGCTGAGTGCTATGAGTTCTTTGTACACTTTGGAAATTAGCCCCTTATCAGATTCATCCTTGGCAAATATGTTTTCCCAGACCGTGGGGTTTTTTTGTATGTTGAGGCTGTTTTCTTTTGCTGTGCAGAAGCTTTTTAGTTTGATGTAGTCCCATATGTTTATTTTTTCCTTTGTTTCTCTTGCCCTAGGAGATGTATCAGTGAAAAGTCCACTACGTGGGATGTCTGTGACTTTACTGCCCATGTTTTCTTCCAGGATTTTTATGGTTTCGTGACTTACATTTAAGCCTTTTATCCATTTTGAGTTTATTTTTGTGTATGGTGAGAGTTGGTGGTCTAGTTTCATTCTTTTGCATGTATCTGTCCAATTTTCCCAGCACCACTTATTGAAGAGACTATCCTTACTCCATTGGATACTCTTGCTTCCTTTGTCAAATATTAACTGACCATAATGGCGTGGGTCTATTTCTGGGGTCTCTGTTCTGTTCCATTGATCTATATGCCTGTTGTTGTACCAATCCGAGGCTGTTTTGACTACAATGGCTTTGTAGTACAGTTTGCTATCCAGTAAAATGATCCCTCCCACTCTGTTCTTTTTTGTCAAGATGGTTGCAGCTATTCAGGGTCTGTTTTGGTTCCATATAAATTTTCAAAATGTTTGTTCTAGGTCTGTGAAATATGCTGTTGGTATTTTCATAGGAATTGCATTAAATTTATAAATTGCTTTGGGTAGTATAGATATTTTAATGATATTAACTCTTCCAATCCATGAACATGGTATCTTCTTCCATTTGTTTAAATCTTCCTCTATTTCTTTTTTCAGTGTCATGTAGTTTTCTGAGTACAGGTCTTTTACATCCTTGGTTAAGTTTATTCCTAGGTATCTTATTTTTTTAGTTGCAATGGTAAATGGTATTGCTTTTTTAGTTTCTCTCTCTGAAAGTTCATTGTTGGTGTATAAGAATGCCATTGATTTCCGGATGTTGATTTTGTATCCAGCTACCTTGCCAAATTCATTTATCAAATCTAGTAGTACTTTGATGGAGTCTTTAGGGTTTTCTATGTACAGTATCATGTCATCTGCAAATAATGACAGTTTTACTTCCTCCTTTCCAATTTGGATACTTTTTATGTTTTCCTCCTGTCTGATGGCTATGGCAAGGACTTCCAGTACTATATTGAATAAGAGTGGTGAAAGTAGACATCCCTGTCTTGTTCCTGTTTTTAATAGAAATGGTTTTAGTTTTTGCCCATTGAGTATGATGTTGGCTGTAGGTCTGTCGTATATGGCCTTTATTATGTTGAGGTATGATCCCTCTATTCCCACTTTGCTGAGAGTTTTTATCAGAAATGGGTGCTGGATTTTGGTGAGTGCTTTTTCTGTGTCTATTGATATGATCATATGATTTTTGTCCTTCATTTTGTTTATGTGATGTATCACATTTATTGATTTGCGGATGTTGTACCAGCCTTGCATCCCTGGAATAAATCCCACTTGGTCATGATGTATGACCTTTTTAATGTATTGCTGGATCCTGTTTGCTAGTATTTTAGTGAGGATTTTAGCATCTATGTTCATCAGGGATATTGGCCTGTAATTTTCTTTCTTTGTGGTATCTTTATCTGGTTTTGGGATTAGGGTGATGCTGGCCTCATAAAAAGAATTTGGGAGTTTTCCCTCCTCTTGAATTTTCTGGAATAGTTTGAATAGAATAGGTGTTAATTCTTCTTTGAATGTTTGGTAAAACTCGCCTGCAAATCCATCTGGTCCAGGACTTTCGTTTGCTGGGAGTTTTTTGATTACTGCTTCAATTTCATTAGTTGTTATCGGCCTATTCAGGTTTTCTGCCTCTTCTTGATTCAGCTTTGGAATTTGTCCATTTCCCCTATGTTGTGCAATTTGTTGGCATACAGTTGCTCATAATATTTTCTTACAATCCTTTGTATTTCTGTTGGATCAGTTGTTATATCGCCTCTTTCATTTCTGATTTTATTTGTTTGGGTCCTCCCTCTTTGTTTCTTAGTGAGTCTGGCTAAAGGTGCATCAATCTTATTTACCTTTTCAAAGAACCAGCTCTTGGTTTCATTGATTTTTTGTATTGTTTTTTTAGTCTCTATGTCATTAATCTCTGCTCTGATTTTTATTATTTTCTTCCTTCTACTTCCTTGGGGCTTTTCATGCTGTTCTCGTTCTAGTTCTTTTAGTTGTTGTGTTAGATGGTTCATTAGACCTTTTTCTTGTTTCTTGAGATGGGCCTGTAATGCTATGAATTTTCCTCTCAAGACTGCTTTCGCCATGTCCCATAGGTTTTGAGTTGTTGTCTGTTCATTTTCGTTACTTTCCATGAAGTGTTTGATTTCTTCCTTGATATCCTTGGTAACCTATTCATTGTTTAATAACATGCTATTTAACCTCCATGTGTTTGAATATTTTTGAGTTTTTTTATAGTGGTTGATTTCTAGTTTCATGACATTGTGATCTGAGAAGATACTTGATATGATTTCAATCTTCTTATATTTGTAGAGACTTGCCTTGTGCCCTAACATGTGGTCTATTTTTGAGAATGTTCCATGTGCACTTGAGAAGAATGTGTATTCTGCTGCTTTGGGGTGAAATGTTCTGTAAATGTCAATTAAATCCATTAGGTCTAGTGATTCATTTAAGGTCTGTGTTTCCTTGTTGATTTTTTGTCTTAATGATCTGTCCAATGCTGACAGTGGGGTGTTAAAGTCGCCCACTATGATTGTGTTGCTGTCAATCCCCCCTTTGAAGTCCCCCAAGAGATTTTTTATATATTTAGGTGCTCCTATATTGGGTGCATAAATGTTCATAAGGGTTATTTCCTCCTGTTGGATTGATCCCTTTAGTAATATGTAGTGACCATCTTTGTCTCTCGTTATGGTCTTTATTTTGAAGTCTGTTTTGTCAGAAATAAGAATTGCTACTCCAGCTTTCTTTTCCTTTCCATTTGCATGGAATATTTTACTCCATCCCTTCACTTTTAGCCTGTGTGAGTCTTTTGCTCTCCTGAATGAATCTTTACAATGGCAGTTGGTCTGAAATAGGGCCTCTACCTTTCAGGAAGGCAAAACCACGCTAAACCCAAATCCCATGATTTCTGCCAAGTCTCACCTTTCCCTTCCAGTGAAACCAGGAAATAATTCTTTGCTTAGTTTATTTTGGGGTTTGGGGTGCTGAGAAGAGATTCCTTCTCTTCTTTCTAAGTTTAATTCCTCAAAGAAAGATCCCATGTTTTATATGTTGTTCTGTCAGCTCTGGGGAAAGGATTTTTATTCTCTCCTCCAGTGACTTCCTCAGTCAGGGAATAAGGAGAGGGCACTGTTAACTTTCCTCTCTTTGGCTCTTGGGAAAAAGTGAGTTATAATGCAATCTCATCCTCACTGTTATTTTTAATTGCCTCTTACCTTTGTACAAACCACCCTCTTAACCAAAAGAAGCAGAAATCAATTGATTCTGATGACCCTTTGTGGTTTATATTAGTGAATCTTTATGAAATTTTTTTTTGAGTAATTTTTCCCTCGGAAACATAGAAGTACTTGTAGAAAAAAAAAAATGATGTGTTGAACTCACTCTTAACAGTCTTGATTTTTTATTCTTATCTAAGAACAGGGAGATCTTGGTGCAGTTTCAGTGAATAGTTTTAGGATATATTTTGTAAGGTCATAAAATGTCAAACTTCATGTAAATTGTATTTCTAAAGCCTCCATAGCACTCAGAAAAGATAATTATATCCCAGACAGCATCTCTTTCAGCAAAAGAGACTCAATTTTCTTCATGTTCATGCTTTGACAATTTCATTCACTCTATTCATAACACTATCCTAAAATAAGTTCCTTTTAGACAACAGTCAAGAACACGACATAGTGGAAATTTTCTACATGATTCAATTCATGGAAGAGTAACGTTCTATCTCCAGAATAACAAACCATCTAGAGACATTCAGCTTCTCATTGATGACAAATATTTGGTATTTCAGAACTCAAGTGAGCAGTATGATGGGAATTGTCAGGCACTGATAAAATGCTAGAATCAGAAAATTAAAACATCTGATTACATGGAATGCTCAATCTGAGTCTAGCATACAAAAGGTCACCAGAATCACTAGCATATAAAAAGTCAGTGTTTAATTTTTCTAAGTTTTGCTTAAGTGAAATGTATGAGAGAAAATAATTCTTGGTTGGTTGTATCAGTGCATTAAAATGTGTTCTGAATAGAGCATGAGAAGAAAATTTTAACCATTTTCAAGAAGTTTTCAAGACCTGATTTTCTGTATTTTAGTTTGCATATGAGAGAGAGACAGAGAGGGAGAGGAAGAGGGATATGAAATGAAAACAAACAGACAAAGTGAATAAGGGGGAAGAAAGAAAGCATAAAGGAATATTAGAAGAGTAGGATAAAATAAAATTTTTTCTAGAGCATGGAAAAGGGAAACAAATGAAACATTAACGTTTAATAAAATAAGCACTAGGGTCACACATAGGCTTCCAAGCAGTAGTGAATTCAGGGTGCCAGCAAGGCCTCTCTTCCAGGGGTTTGTACTGATTTGCAACAAAGTTTGGCCTGGCCCCTCTGAAACTATAGGTTCCTCATCATTTCTTATATCTCCCTTCATTTTCTTTGGCCCTGCTGGCAAAACCCTAGGACAAGGTGATTTGAAGTGTGGTCCACTGTTGGGGCTGGTCCACATACTGTTTTGCACAGATTCATGATAAGATAAGCACAGAAACTGAGAGTAAGCATTTAGAAACATTCATAGCAATTTGATGGAGTAATTTTATGTCTTGTAAATCTAATTAATAGTGAGACTTGAAAAATAGAAGCATTGCAAGAAATGTTAAAGGGACTGCTGTAATAATAAGAAGAAACAGAAGAAACATAGGCATAAAGAATTAAAATGGCAATAAATAAGGACCTATCAAGAATAACATTAAGGACTTTATCGGAGAGATCAACAGCAATGCAGTCATAGTTGTAGACTTTAACACTGCACTGACTTCCCTGGATAGATCTTCCAGACAAAAAGTCAACACAGAAACAGTGACTCTAAATGACACACTAGATCAGATGGATTTAAATGATATTTACAGAACATTTCACCCCAAAGCTGCAAAATATACATTTCTCTCAAGTGCACATGGGACATTCTCAAAGATAGACCACATGTTAGGACACAAAACCAGTCTCTACAAGCTCAAGAAGATTGAAATCATATCAAGCACCTCAGATCACAAGGGCATGAAATTGGAAACCAACTACTGTAAAAACACTCAAAAACATTCATACACATGGAGGCTAAATAGCATGTTATTAAACAAATGAATGGGTTACCAATAACGTCAAGAAAAACAAAAAACCTCCTGGAAACAAATGAAAATGAACACACAACCACCCAAAACTTATGGGACACAGCGAAAGCAGTCCTAAGAGGGAAGTTCATAGCACTGCAGGCCTACCTCAAAAAGCAAGAATAATTTTTAGTCAACTATCTAACACTACAACTTAAAGAATTAGAAAGCTCCCCTGTGAAGCCCTCGGGACCAGGGCTTTTGTTTGCTGGGAGTGTTTTTTATTGCTGCTTTGATTTCATCAGTTATTATTGGTCTGTTTAGGTTTCTGATTCTTCTTGATTCAGTTTTACATGCTCTCACTCATATGTGGAATCTAATAAACAAAATAGACTGAGGAACAAAATAGATTCAGAGACGTAGAAGCATGGAACAGACTGACGAATCTCAGTGGGCAGGTGGGGATGGGGGAGTGGGTGGGGAGAGATTAATCAAAGAATTTATATGCATAACGCCTGGACACAGACAATAATGTGGTGAAGGCCTGTGGGGAGGAGAGGGCAGATGCAGGGTGGAGGGGGTCAATGGAGGAAAAAAGGGGGGACATCTGTAATACTTTCAACAATAAAGATAAATTTAGAAAAATAAAAAAAAATAAAAATGGGACTTGATTTGTATATCTTTGGTTTTAATTTCATTTTGGCTAGTAATTAATTTGTGATATATTTAAGATATCAGTCTGTGATAGATTAGGAAAAACTATCACAGATAGTTTGAGAAGCACTGGTCTGGAGAACCAGGAGATACTGTTTGGTTGAAGGTATCACCCTCTTCACATGTGGATGGAGTTTATGAAGTGAAAGGGGTCAAACATTTCTTACTCTGAGGAATGTGGTCCGTCAGTGGCATTCTTTAGAGCAACGAGTCTCAAAAATATTTGTCTTAGGACTCCCTATACACTTAAAAAAATCAATTTCCAATTGTTTATTGCAAATACATAGAAATACATTGGTTTGTAAATTATTTTCTTTGTAGTCATGACCTTGTTTATCTCACATATTTGGCCTAGTAGTGGGTTTTTTTTGGTGTGTGTGTAGATTCTTAGCAATTTTCTACATAGATGGTGATATTACTTGAGAGTAGAAGCAATTTTATTTCTCTATCTTTATCTTATTTATTTATTTGTAATCTATTACCTTTTTTCTTTTTCTTGCCTAATTTCTCTGACTATGCCCTCCATTGTAATGTTGTATAGGAGGGGTGGAAGCAGACATCCTTGCCTATTCCCAATCTTAGAGGGAAAGGATTAAGTTTTTCACCATTAAGTATGGATAGTAGTTGTAGTTTTTGAAGAAAGCACTTTGTGAGACTGAGAAATGTCCCCTCATTTCCTAATTTGCAGACTTTTTTATCCTGAATGGATGTTGAATTCTGCCAAAGGCTTTATTTAAATCTATAAACCTATAATGTGGTTTTTTAATTTTTTTTTTAGTTTATTGATACCGTACATTACATTGATTTTTGAATTTTGAATCAATCTTGCATGCCCAGGATAAACCCCACTTATTCAAGTGTATTTTCATTATAATATATTACTGAATTAAATTTGCTAGTATTTGGTTGAGGATTTTGAATTTATGTTCAAAATGTATGTGGTGATCTTTCCTTGTAATATTTTTGTCTGGTTTTGGAATCTGGGTAATGCTAGGAAGTTAGGAATGAGTTGGGAACTATTACTTCTTCTACATTATGGAAGAGTTTGTGTAGAATTGGTATTATATCTTGGTTTAAAAAGTTCTGTAAAGTTTTTCAGGGAAGCAACTTGGGCTTGGAGTTTTCTTTATTAGAAGGCTTATAACTACAAATTCAATTGCTTGGATATAGGACTATTCACTTTACCCATTTCTTCTTGAGTAAACTTTGACAATTTATGTCCTTCAAGGAATTTTACCATTTCATTCAAATTGTTGAATTTATGGGCATACAGTTATTTATAATATTGCTTTATTATGCCTTTAATTTTTATAGGATTTGTGGTAAAGTTCCCTCTTTCATTCTTCACATTAATTTGTGTCTTCCCTCTTCTTTTCAAATTTATTCTTATTTTTTTATTTATTGATTTGAGAGGGAGAGAGAGAGAGGAAGAGAGAAAAACATCAATTTGTTGTTCCACTTATTTATGTATTCACTGGTTCCTTCTTGTATGCACCCTGAAGGGGATCGAACCCATAACCTTGGCAACTTTGGCTTATTTGGACAGTGCTCCAACCAATTGAGCTACCCAGCCAAGGCTTCCCTCTTTTTTTCTTTCATTTAATGTGATTAGAGGTTTATCAATTTCATTGATTTAAAAATGCCTTTGGCTTCTTTTATTCTTCTCTATTATTTTTTTATTTTTTATTTTATTAGTTCTCTATATTATTTTCTTCTGCTTGCATTGGATTTAATTTGCTCTTTTTCTAGCTTCTTAAGGAGGAAACTTATATAGTTGATTTAAGAGCTTTCTCTTTTTCCAATGCAAGCATTTAATGCTATAATTTTCCTCTAAGCACTGCTTTAGCTGCATCCCATAAATTTGTATATATTGTGTTTTCATTTCCATTTAATTCAAAGTATTTACTAATTTTCCTAGTGATTTCTTCAGTGATTCATGGGTTATGTAGAAATTTGTTATTTAATTTCCAAATATTTGAGGATTTTTACCGATATTTTCCTTTTGTTGATTTCTTATTTAAGTCTATTATGGTCTGAGAACATACTTTATATAACTGCAATTTTAAAATTTGGTTAAAATTTGTATTATCACCAAGAATATGTTCTACCTTGGTGAATGTTGGGTGGTGGACTTAAAAATGTGTATTAGATCAAGGCGAGAGTTCTGATCCAAGATGGTGATATAGACGACTCCTGAACTCACCTCCTCCCATGAACACACTGATTCTACACCTACACATGGAACAATTTCCTCTGAAAGAAATCTAGAAACTAACCAAGCAACTCCTACACATCGGGTGAATGAGAAAATACCCACATTGAAATGGGTCTTGGCATAGCCTCAACTACTGGGAACTAGTAAGAACAAAGTAAGCAGTTTGGACAATCACAAAGGTTTGAGAGACAACTAAGAGCTCAGCCTGGGATAAAGGATAAGTTTCATATCCTACATGAGACCACTCTGTCAAGACAGGGAGAGGTGGCTGTTTTACCTAATGCACAGAAACCAACACAGAGACTCAAGGAAAATGTAAACAAAACAAAACAAAACAAACAACAACAACAACAAAGGAATACGTTCCAAACAAAAGGACAAGATAAAACTCCAGAAACAGATGGAATGAAATGGAGATAAATGGTTTATCTAATAAAGAGTTTAAAGTAAGGGTGATAAAGATGCTCACTGAAGACAAAACAATGCAGAAACAAAGTGAGAATTTCAACAGAGACAGAGAATATAAGAAAGTACCAAACAAACCGCAGAGATGAAGAATACTATAACTTAAATGAAAAATTCAATACAGGGCTCAATAGTATAGACTATTTCAAACAGAAACAAGGATCAGTGAACTTAAAGACAGAGCAGCAGAATTCATCCAATTAGGAGCAAAAAGAAGAGACAGGGATGCACAGATGGTTCAACATTGGCAAATCAATCAATCTGATACAACACATTAACAAAAGAAAGGATAAAAATCATACGATCATCTTAATAGAGGCAGAAAGAGCATTTGACAAAATTCAACATCCATTCCTGATAAAAACTCTCAACACACTGTTTAGAAGGACTATGCCTCAACATAATAAATGCCATATATGATAAGCCCACAGTTACCACCATACTCAATGGTGAAAAGCTGAAAGCTTTTTCCCTAAGATGAGAAACAAGACAAGGATGGCCACTTCTGCCACTTTTATTCAACATACTACTAGAGCCGGGCTGGCGTGGCTCAGTGGTTGAGCATTGACCTAGGATTCAGGAGATCATGGTTTGATTCCCGGTCAGGGCACATGCCTAGGTTGGGGGCTCAATCCCCAGTAGCGGGTATGCAGGAGGCAGCTGATCAATGACCCTCTCTCATCATTGATGTTTCTGTCTTTCTCTTCCCTTCCCTTCCTCTCTCTGAAATCAACAAAAACATATTAAAACAAAACAAAAGAAAAAACATAGTACTAGAAGAACTAGCCAGAACAATTAGGCAAAAAAAGTAAAATAAATTAATAAACAAACAAATAAAAGGCATTCACATTGAAAATAAATAAATAAAACTGTCTCTGTTTGCAGATGACATAATACTATATGTAGATAACCTTAAAGACTTCACCAAAACACTGTTAGAACTGATAAATGAATTTAGTAAAGTGGCAGGATACTAAATCAATATACAAAAATCAGTTACATTTCTATACACTAGAAACAAACTATCAGAAAAATAAAGCAATCCCATTTACAATGTCATCAAAAAGAATAAAATACCTAATATAAATTTAACCACAGAGGTCAAAGATCTGTACATTGAAAACTATAAGACATTTATGAAAGAAATTGAAGAATACACACCACCTCCTAGTTTGGAGACCACTGCTTTGAAGGAGAAGTAGGAGACACTGAAGCCCTGCTCCCTGGGACCGTTGTCCTCAGGGCTTGGTGAGCCTTGTTCCTAACATTGTGGGCAGTGAAGGACAAGATCAAGGGATAATAAGCTCAATGGCCTGCCTGGAGGTGGAGGCCAGGAGTCAAATGTGGCACCAATGGCAGATACAGGAAACCAGCATGCCCTGGAGATGAAAGAGATTGTAGAGGCCTATACCTGGCAGTGTGGAAAAGTCACTGGGCATGAACATTGTTCTCATAGATGGTAAGAGACCTTGAAACATCATTCCAAGTAGTTTTATTCTGTGATAGAATTCTGTTATAAGAGTAACCAGAATTCTGAGCTTCATTTGTAACAGCACCAAATTCATTGTGCCCCAGTCGGGATCCTTCAAGATAAGGGTATTAGCAGGCGAGTTTGCTTTGCTCCTTCCTGATCCTGGAGTAGGACACTGGGTACTAGATTTGTGGGGAGATGAGACTATTCTTTGCCTACTTCTGTGTGGTTTCAATCTTTCCCTAGCTGAAAACAAAAATATAGTTTATTTTTACCCAGTGTTCAAGGGTGATTATCGGAGCTCTATAGCTTATGAGTATCAGGAGTATATTAATTATCTTTTGCTGAGTAACAAATTATACCCAAAACGAGCAGTTTAAAACAATAAACATTTATGATCTCACAGAGCCTACAGTCAGGAATAAGGCGTGCAGCTTAGCTGGGTGCCTGTGGTTCAGCCTCTCACAAGTCTGCCGTCCAAGTGTTGGCCAGGGCTGCTGTCAACTCAAGGCTCAATTTGGGGAGGATCTGCCTTCAAGCTCACTTGTGTGGCTGTTGACTGAAGACATCAGATCCTTGCCACATGGGCCTCTTCATCAGATAGCTCACAACAGGCAGCTGATTTTCCTCAGAGCGAGCCAGTGAGAGCAAGAAAGCATGCTCATAACAGCTGACTGTGAGCTTGAGAAAAGGTAGCTATCTCCCTTCTTTTTACAAGCCTAGAATGGAAAAAGCAGTCATCATGGGAATAAATTATCCGTCAGTGGAGCTGACAGGGTGAAGTTAGTTTGGGGAGAGGAGAGAGTACAAAGCCAGATGCCTCAACACAAATAATAAAATGTTTTCCCTTGCTGTCATCTAAATGGTGAATGAAAAAGGAGTCAGGGATAAAACAAGTCCCTGAAGGGGCTAGGGGAAATTAACGCTGATGTTTCCCATTAAAATAGTAGTAATAGCAGTAACAACTGAACATTTATGGAATGTATTCCATGCCTGAGATTCCACTGGGCTTTAAAACAGGAGGATCTTATTCACACCTCCTACCAACAGAATGAATTCCTTCTCAGGTTTGATGTGAGGGACTACTCACAGGAGCTTAGGTCTATCAGATTGTAGAGCTAAGTATGGCCAGAGGTAAACTAGTTCAATGCTCTTATCTGATAGGCCCAGAGAAGTCAAATGACTAGCCCAAGGTCACAGAGCTACTTAGTGGAACTGCTGGGACTAGAACTCAATTATGTTTCCTTTGAGTCTCAGCTTTCACTTTCTGACTATGTGTCTTTGGGAAAGTCACCTAACCTCTCTGAACCTCAATTCAATAATCTATAAAATGTGGATAATAATAGCACCTACATCAAAGGACTATTGTGAGGATTAAGTTAATATAATACATGCTTAGAACAATGCCTGGCATAGTAAATGTTAAGTGCATGCCAGCTATTGTGAGCTATTATTTTTTTAAGGTAACATTTTTTAAAAGGCTGATGTGACTCACCTATTCTCATTTGCCACAGTTGTAATACAATCAATTGGGATGGAAAGTAGCAGGTACCACTGGTGGCCTGAGACCCCTTTTGCCCCACATCGTGGTTAACAGGGGTGTTAGATTACTGCAGCCTGAAGTAGCCTGGCTCTGTGGGCCTCTTCAGTTCCAAGACAGTTAGAGACTTGGACAAAGCATCTGGACTGGCTCCTGGCTGGGTCTTCAGTGGCGGTTCTGTGTGGCTGCCAGTTTGAGTCTGGGAGGAAGATGAAGTATAGTCACTCTGGTTTCATTCAGGACTGCCTGACCTAATTAGAGGCAAATCACTAGAAAGTACTAGAAAGCACTAGAAAGTACTAGAAAACAGTTAGGGGCTGTTTTGTAATTTCAGAAGCTCTGCCACTCTCTCCTCCATTTCTCCTGCCCTACTAGTTAATGTCTGATCTTTAGAAACTATTTATTTTGATAAAACATTGAGTCCCTATTATGGTAATAAAAATTCAGGTGCAAGTGCTAACATTTTGGTCTATTACCAGTTATACATTCGTGCAAATAGGTTCTATTCTTTTTTGAAAGGAAGTTTTGATGGGAGTGAAGGATAGAGGAAGGAATTAGGGTGGGATGGGGAGAAAAAACTCAGAATTCAAGGGCGGGTGTGTTGGACGATGGTGGCTCCTTCACAATCTGGCCTAATATAGGAGCTGCTGGAGACCAAAATACTATTCTGCCCTGGCTGGATGGCTCAGGACACCAAAAGGTCGCAGATTCGACTCCAGGGCAGGGCAGACGCTTAGGTTGTGGGTTCGATCCCTAGTCAGGGCCAGTATGAGGGGCAACAAATTGATGTTTCTCTTTCACATTGATGTTTCTCTCTCTCTCCCTCTCTCTCCCTTCCTCTCTCTAAAATAAAACAAAAACAAAAACAAACATATCCTCGAATGAAGATTAAAATAAAAATCTATTTAAAAAAATTACTATTCAGTCAGATGACAGTAACTCGTTACCATTCTGCGTTTCCTGACCACGGTGGGTGAACCCCAAACCTTGCGGGTTTGAGCACTCTCTGCAAATGCTGCTCTCCCAAACCGATCTCCACTTGAATAACTGAGCTTCCTCTTCCCACCCTCTGCTCCAGGTAATTTATCAAGTGAAATAATCTATGTGAAAAGGTTCTGTGACATGTAAAACACTATAAAAATGTTTTGGTGCTATTTTGGCGATAATCGGTATTTTTCCTGCTGGGCGCATCACTTGCTGGGTCACTGAAGTATCTACTCGCGGGATGCGGAATAAAATAGCCACGTGTTTCGGGGTTCGGGTGGGGAGTTTGAATTAAGGGGAGAAAAGTTGCCTTTGGCCATGTTGCTTTTGGAAGGAACTCTGAAAAATTCTGCTTTCTTCACTGAAGCATCAGTGGATGAATGAAAGCATGTCTTCTTTAAATAGCTGCACAAAGGCAAGGAAGCTAAGCTGACCAAGGCAGGTGGGAACTGCACAAACAGGCCAACACACAGGGAGCAGGGTGACCTCACGTGCGGGAAAGCTTAGGCTTACTCCTTGAACAAGTTCCTAACCTCTTCAAGGCTCATATCCTCCATCCACATAGGTTAAATGAGAAAACATATGCAAGGTGCTCTGCACAATTCCTTGCAGAGTAGCTACCCAACAAGTGGTTATTGCCATTACTACCGAGGGAGAGTTTATGTGTCTTTTCAAAATAACTCAGGTTTCAAGTCATCACAGATAGACACTGTCAGCCAACATGCTTCTTTAGCCTCTTGTGAAGAAATCCCAGCTTCTGATTTATTTTATGTGTTTTTTCCCCCCTTCACTTAAGTTTGACTCCCTGACTGGTAGAAATTTTGGTGAGTGAATAACTTGGGGTCCATTCGGTGCAAGGAACGTTCTGACGATGGCTTTGAATCTCCTTCTGTGCGAATCCACAGGGGCAGCGATGTGCTCCCATGATAAAAGCCAAGAAGCACGCTGCATTCCATTAAAGGAAACAGGCATTAACTTTCTTCCCCAGCCTGGTTACTCGGGACATTAATCAGCCCATAAAAATGGGATTAAGTCAACTCTCAATTTAGTTTTGTAGTTCACCTTTAACTCTTTGTGTTTTAACATTGGGTGATCACATTTTAGATGTAATGAAAGAGAAGGGATCTTTTCCCACAAATTTTTGAGGGGATTCGTGATTACAGATGGACCCCTCCCTGAAGACATAATGAACAATCATTCAAGCTGGGGAATGGCTTTGGAGGAGCCATTCCAGCTGAGGGTGTATAAAGTGAATTTCATAAAAGCTATATAATGAGAGACTGGAGCTCCCCAAATGTACAGCCATCTATTTTATCCCTTATTGCTTAATGAATATGCTATAATATCATTAGCCCATCAGCTTAGAACTTTGCTCTTGCTCTGAGTTCCCCAAGGCAAACAGATGGCCATTTAAATCCTCCCTCTTAAAGTCTTACTGGATTGCAAAGCTTTTGTTGAAATGTGGAGCCTGAAATTTTCCAAAGTTCTGAAGCATCCTCCTCAGCTTTGAAGGAGCTGCTGCGACGCTGCCCTAAAGGTTGCTTTTTTCCTTTTTCCTGCTCTAGGATACCTGCTGGAAGAGACCTCAGGAGTCATCCAGGCTAGAGTGTCTACCTCTCCCAACTAAAGAGAAAAATTAAGATTGTAGTGAGTTTTCCCAAGAAGCCATATTTATTCAACTTAAAGGGCCAATTCTTACTCTGTGATTTTGTTCTTTCTCCCTTTTGGTATAAAATATCTTCTTCTATTAAATGATTTTTAAGAATATCTTTTTGAGATAAAAGGTTTTCCCCAAAAGCTTTCTTTTAAAAAATTTGCTTTAAAATCTAAGGGTCTGGGAACCAGCAGTTTAGTGTAGCCCTTCCATTCTGCAGTTAAGAGTCTAAGGGCAAGGCCATGGCACTTCTCCAAGGTTGCTGAGTGAGTCGGTGGCAGAGCTGGTCAGCTTCTGCTTTTTAGCCTGGTGGCTTTTCCTTCATCAAGCTGACTTTTGGAAGTTGACAGAGAAGGCCTTGCTAAGAGGACAAGGGGAACTGTGGGTATAGCTCTTGGCAATGAGAAAGGTCAGTGGAGTACCCCAAAGGATCTGTCTCTGTAACATGAATCTAAGAGGGGTCATATCAAAGCAGAGAGAGCCTCGCATGCAGATGAGGCCATAGCAATGGTTGAATTCGAGGGCTCTGAAATATGCACGCAAGCACGTGTTTCCCCTGCCAGCCCGTGATGCCCACAGCACAACCCTCAGCCACTTCTTCCATGGATTAGGCCTTGCCCTCTCTAGTTTCCTATTTTTTCTCCTTTTAAGGACAAGTTTTCTTAGGACATATATATCTATAAATCCATATTGGTCATTAGCAATTTCAGAATGAGTAAGTTTATTATTTTCATTAGAAGCCAGCTAAGAGCTGAAATTCTGATGGGGAGAGGGTGGGAAGAGATAATTTCAGACTCAAGGTAGTTCGGAATGGGAAATAAAAAGCAGATCTAGGCTGGATCAGTGTGGGAAGGGGAGGGTGGAGTGGACAGGGATGGTGTAAAGGCTCTGGTACTGTCCAGAGGGGAGGAGGTTCATCAGATTGGTGGGTGCATGGGCAAAATGGACAAACTTGGTTATCTTGTCGGGAGTCATTTATCTGGCAGGAAGGATTATACTGAGAATGTGGAATCTCTGAGAGCTATGCTTGATTCTGTCCCCACAGGGACCCCCACATCCATCTCCTTAGCTCCAGGGCTCAGGACACATCTTTGCTAATATTGTCAAATGTTCTTTTTCTTGAAAGACACCTTGAAGGGAATCTCAAAGCATCCTATGAGTAAGTCCTTATGGAGGAAGCCAAAGTCCAGACATGGATCCCTGATCAAGTGGCTGCTTTTGTCATTTGGGAATGGAAACAAGTGAAAGGGAAGGGCAACACCCTCTTGTGGAAAGGCTCCCTTAATGCTTGATGATTGCACACAGGTGCTCTGTAGTTAAAGCTTTTCTGTGAGAAATGAGAGAACTCCCCCACCAACTAAAGAAAACAGTTCTTTCTCCAAAAGTAGATCTTTTGGGTGCCTAAAATAGGGACTTTTAAGGCTACCTACCTGGTGCTGTGTTCCAGTTCCCTGTAAGTATCATAGGATAGGGCTTTAGTTGGTGTCAAAAGTGAAGCTTTTGCAAGCTCTACAATCTCAAGGTGCCTATAAACAACTCCAAGTTGAGAGTTCCTCTAGGTAGAAATTCCATGCTATAGATATTTCTCAATAGTTAATACTTTTTCTTATTACAGGGGTATTACGTGCGCATTTGAGCAAAATTGGAAATTATAGATAAATAAAAAGAAAGTAGAATAACACTGTAATCTCAAAACTCAGAAATCTTACTGTTCAGAAAAGACCACTGTTAACACTTTGATATTTGTCCTTCCGTATCTTTTTTTAGGCATAGACAGGCATAGATACACACATGCACACATATGCACTTGAGAAAAAAGCAACATGGGTACATACTATATAAGCTGTTTGGAAAGCTGTTTTTAGTGATCAATGTATTATACACATCTTTTTATATTAAATATAATAGACCTAGAAGAAGAAATCAATACTAATTCAAATTTACAGAATTGGTAATTATATAGATTGAATATTTGTGTCCCCCCAACTTCATAACCCTCAAGGGGATGCCATTAGGAAGTGAAACCTTTGGGAGGCGATTAGGTCATGAGGGCAGAGCCCTCACAGACACAATTAGTGCCCTCATAAAAGAGGCCTGAGAAAGCTCCCTTGCCTCCTTCCACCATGTAAGATTATAGCAAACAGACAGCTATCTGGGAAGTGGGCTCTCATCAGACACCATACCTTTTGAAGTTCCCAGCCTCTAGAACTGTAAGAAATAAATATTTGTTTTTTATAAACCACCCAGTCTATGGTGTTTTGTATAGCAGCCAGAATAGACTAAGATAGTAATGTATCTCACAGAAGAGAAATCTACAATCTTAAGGTATTTTAAGGTTAGCTGACAGCACTGACCTAAACAGAATGCAGTGTTGCTGGTCACTTCCACAGCCACTGGACCTGCATTTAAATGTAAGGACATTGGTGGTGGAAGACCTAAGCTGGAGTCCCAGTTCCACCAGTGTCCAGCTCTGTGACCTTGGCGTTGGTCCCCATCATCACAGCTTCCACTTATTACCATTTATTAGCCACTCTGTGCCAGGCACTAGCTAAGTTCCTTTTACATTATCCCCATTTCTTACAATAGCCACACATTTAGAAATAAGGAGACAGAGCACACTGACCGCGATTACCCAGTTAGTAAGTGACAAGTCTATCTGAGGCCTGTCTGGGGCTGACGTGCTGGGACCACCACTATGTTGTGCTGCCTTTGGAGTGCTTCTATTTTCTTATTTGAAAAATGACACAATAAGGAAAACTGCTGACTTGTAGAGTTGTAGTTGGTTTCATATGAAATAATGCATGTGAAAGCATAGTATCAATCATCCAGACTATTATTAAGAAAGAAGAAAGAGGGATAGATATTGAGAGTTGTGATTCTCCCAGAAAATGCATCCAGGTTTGAAAGCAAAAGTGAAAAGCTGGCAAGCTAGGGCCCAACCAAGGCAGCTTACTGATGCATTTTGTTTGGCTTGCACTGTGCTTAATATTTTTCAGTTGACATTTAAAATCAGGAGATTTCATGTACAAAATCGAATTTCCAGCATTTCTTTTAAACATATAAGATCTGCAGTCTCTGGGTCTATCTACTGCTGGGCTCTGTTCCCCGGAGCTGAGCAGCAGCTTCCCCTTTTAAGAAGGACATGTAATGTCGGGTCTCTCCACATCCATCAGCTGGATTTGCCCAGGTAGCTGAGTGTGTGATCTGGTTCTGAGGGAATGACGTGTGTGCGGGCACCCTTACTAAGAGTGGAAGGAGAGGAAGGAGCTTTTGAGGTGTTGTGAGGGGCTCTGGCCACCTCTCATAAAGTATTATGACATTTGAGCTTGAATGGAACTGAAATTTTGCTGAGTGATCCGCAGTCCAAGATAAAATGGTCCCATTTCAGGTCAAACAGGAAAGTCTTAGGTCTGAGCAGAATTTCTAAGAGGGCTGTAGGCTCCTGAAGGATCTTTTGGTTTCCATTTAAATCCCCAATGTGTAAGGAAAGGATCCCAGATGACAGGAACTGATATTGCTTTGCAAGCATGAGTTAAGAGCCTGATGTGACTTCCCAAGGCTCAGGCTGCTGAGTGCCATGAAGAGGCACCTGTCCCCCTTCTTTCCTCCCCCCACCTTTTGCACTGCACTGCACAACCCATCTGTATTCTGGGTTGATTGGAAGCAGGGTCTGTGTGTGTACGTAGCTGAACAGGAGCCAGAGAAGCATACTGCTCCACAGAAGAGAGGGACTGCAGGGTCCCCATGGCACAGGGAGCTGTTGAGGGCCAGCAGCAGGCCCAAGGGGTACAGTGCTGCCCTCCCTGTTGGCTGCATGGCCATGAGGTAAAAGGGAAAGGCCTTTGACTAAAGTTCAGACAAACCCAGAGTGGCTTTCAGTAAGCTCGTTAGAACAGCATAAATGAACAAACTCTTATCTCATTTGATGTCTGTGATTTTTAATGTAAAATTCTTGGGACAGCTCTCTAATGTCTGGTGCCTGTCCCAGCAAGGTGGTGACAAAAGATGTAGTGCTTACCAATCTGCAGCTTGCACAGGATATTTCCCTCAAGATACCACTGCTCTTATCACCCAGACTGCTAGGCCAGTCATCTTCTATCTAGAATAAACTCTGTAGTTTATTCTAGATAGAAGGCTATTTTTTGTTTTAAAGGAATGCTACTTAGAAAGATCATCAAAAGGTCATCAAAGCTCTTGTTTATTTACTGGTTTTGAAGGTCGAGTTTACTGTTAATAGATGTGGGACTCTAAAAGAGAGAAGGGCTCCCAGTCTAGTCTTCACCAAAAGAATGCAAGTTCACAAAGTGAGTTGCAGGGAAAGGGTAGTTTCTCCTTTAAGTGAGAGGAAGCACGTGGGAGCAAATTTAATCCTTTACAGTTCCCAAAGTTTTTAAATTTTTATAGAGCTGAAACCCTTCAGGAATGATCCAAATAATGTTCTTATCTGTAGTTTTCTTTGGAAACCATTCAGCAGTAGATATAGATGTCCAAACATGTATCTAGCCCTGTCTTAAGGAGCTGTATATGGGAGACTGTTGCCAGACGGGAAGGCGCACTGCTCCTCTGGCTCCCCTTCCACTCTCCAAGTTAAAAACTTTTTTTTATTCACACACTGACCTTCAAAATGCCAAGTTCAAGGATGCCAATTCAAATTTTACTTATTTTGAACAAAGTACACCCCAGTTCTCTTTGGTCGTTCTTTACCTTCCCCTGGATTTGGGGACTTCAGCGTGGAGTACCAAAAACGGAAGGTCCTCAGGCTGCTCCAGTCCGATAGCCTGGGCTCAGCAGCCAAGACGGTGTGTTTTACGAAGCCCACTTATCTGAGCGGGGTGCATCTAATTGAAGCATTTTGCCTTTGGTATGGACTTTTACTAACAGCATCCAAATGGTTGTTCTTTCTAGTTTTATTAAAGGAGCCGGATCCTTCTCATAAGTTTTCCATTAATGGGATTATAAATTGATATAATTTTAAGTCCAAGAATGCAGAACTGGTATGTGGTAAACATAAACATGTGTTTGGTGTTAGATGTAAACTAGTGTAGCCAAAGTGGGCAAGCGTTGTAAACTTCAAACATAAAACAGATGTCAGGTAATTAGAGGCATGAAAGTGATGACAACAGCAGTGAACTGTAGCAATGAAATGAATTGTTAGTTTAGGCAGGATTCGCTGTGGCCCTAGTGGATTTATCACGTTTCTAGCTGCTGTATGAACTTGATGTTACCCTTGTCTAGGAGAATACAAGAATTGCTTTTTTTATTCCAAGGCAGGAAGTACAGCTTGGAAGCATGCAAACCACAGGGCTTGTTTTCTGAGTCTGAAAAAATGAAGGGGCATTGCCTGTTGCAAAATGGATTAACTAGTTGGTGAGGAATTCTAAAACTTTATTTTAACTGATTTTCTCATCTTAGGAGAAAGCTCTTGGTCCACTTTGGGAGAAGTTCAGTTGGATCACAGATGAAGTCCATATGGTGGGCTCCTCCCAGCAATGTTGGGGACTCTGCTCTGTGTGGAGGTGACAATAGCATGTGTTAAGGAGTACTTTTGGCTTTGGAGGAAGTTTCACAGTTGAATAAAACTAAAGTGAAAGAAACCCTTAATATAATATTCTGATGCACAGAAATTTAAATTTTAAGCAAAACGTCTTGGATTTGGAGGGAAAGAGCTATGGGAGTTTCCTCCTGAGGTGCCAGCTGAGAAGAACCACACCTTTGATCCAACTTTGTGTAATGAGAAATCACTATGGTACTGTCTGATCACCAAAGGGTCATTCTAACAAGTTACTATTGATTTAGAGGAATCCAAATCCAACCAACTCTGATGTCATTAGTGTGTGCCAAATTCAAGTTTTATAAATCATGCATCATCACAGCTGACAAAGGGCTTAATTCATTTTTGCATTGATTGATGTAAAAATGTGCCCTTTGTCTATGTGTCCAGCTCTTAAAGGCGGTGAGGTAAGGCGAAGCGCCTGCAAATGCTAAGGAGGAAGCGGATGATGGATGACACCAACTTGCTGTTGGCTAGACTGAGGCCAAAACCAAGAACACTATGGAGTTAAAACCACCTTTTACTTCAAAGTGCAGCCTTTCCAGGGATGATGAAAACCCTGCTGATAAAATGGGTCCTCTTTTCTTTTACGACATCTGGATTTAGAGGCTAGGCGGCTGTCACATTCAACAAAGACCCTTCAACCCTCTACCTGAAGGCATAACATTATTAAGCCCCATTAAATTATGAACATTCACTGTCCTTTCCACCATTGCCAATTTCTAACTTTGAAACAGTTGAGGTAGTCCTCCCAGGAATGTTTTCTATGTTTTTTCAAGCTCATGACTATCTAGGTAAAGGAGCACTGGACATGGAGGTAAATGGCCTACCACTATCAATTTAAGGAAAGTGATAGGCCCTGGTCCTCAGCTTCCACCTTCGTATAATGAAGATAATAATATTTGTTTGTCCTACCCCCTAAGTTGCTCAATGGAATGATAAATATGACAGTGCTCTGTCAGTATTATTCTTACTGTGTGTTTATGCTGTTTGCCTTGGTTTGGAATGCTCTTCTCTCCTTCTGTACCAGGTCATCTCCTACACAGCCTTCAAGACCCTGTGAAAAAGTCCCTTCCTCTGCCAAACTCTTGACTCCTCAGTGCAGAGGGGCATCCTGGCCTGGACTCCTAAGACATTCTGCTTCTATCTTTGTCAACCAACCATATTGTATTTCGTTGTCTGTTTACATGTTAACCTCTCCCATTGGACTCTGAGCTCCTTGAGTAGAGGGACAGTGTCTTATTCACTCTGTGTCCCCATCTTCCAACATCACAGCTGGTTGTAGTGGGTGCTCAAGAAAAGTTTGCTTAATTGATGTGTGGAGGACATTGGATGGATTACCGGAACTACATGCTTAGGTGGAGTTATTCTAGATCACAGAGCTCTAGTCATAAACACACAGCTTTCTGTTTTGCCTGCTGTGCCAGAAGATGGCCAAGAAACAAAGCCTCCCATGGTCACAGTTAGATCCAGGTTGCTTGGAGGTAAATGTCTTTCAAGGCTTCCTTGGAATTGAAAAGAGAAAAACCCCTGTATGTGCCGTGGCAGGGTAGCTTGGTTGGTTGGAATGTCGCCCCGATACGCCAAGGTTGTGGGTTCGATTACCGGTCAGGGCATATACGGGAATTGACCAATGGGTGCAAGATGAGTGGGATAGAGCTTTAGAATCATGACCTTAACCTTTTCTGTACCCCCTTCAATGCAGAAGACATAGTCAATGATCAATATTTATATATTGATTGAATAGGTACTTACTTTTATCATTGTAATTTTCCATTATTTCCAGCCACCATAACATACGAGGGCAACACCAAAAACATATTGCTTTTCCTCACCCCTCTCTGCACTTTTCTCTGTGTAAGTCAATGGATTATTAGCATTTCACTTAGAGTATAGCTGTGGGTGCAAGTCTGAGTGAATATTTGTAGCTGAAGCCATTGAAACCCTTCTATGTCATATCTCCCTCTTCCACATCAGTCTAAAAAATTATCATAATTTAAATGAAAAAGAAATATATATATTTTGGGAAACTTTGCCATTGTTTCCAAGTGCCAAAAAATGGTGGGAAATTATCTTTATTTATTTCTGGCTATATTACATTTCCTTAAGTAAAAAGAAAATGGTGAATAATGCCTCCCATTGTTACTCAATATTTATTGATTGATTTGTTTTGAATTTAATTAATGCACACTATTTCACTTCTGCAAGTAAAGTGCAAGATGTGGGGGTGTGCAAAGAGTAGATATGATGTTGTTATAAAGGAGCTTAAATTACGATTTAAAGATAAGACGCAATAAAATAACTTGTGATAAAAATCTATGTATGATTTATAGATCTATCTATAATGTGAGATAAATGCTCTGGAATTTCAGATAAGGAAATCTCAGAGGGAAAGTATTAATCCTTAGGTTCTAACAACAATAGGGTTATTTGTATGAAACTTCTTATTTAAAGATGTACAACATGATACATATATTAATATGTAGAAGATAAGAAAGAGGTAGGCAGAGGGAGGGAGAGAGAGTGATGTTTTGATTTAATAATAGGCTGCTGAGTCAAATTTCCTGAGTTTAAATCCTACTTCTAAGTGGACCTTGGCACATTTTTAAAATCTCTTTAAATCTGGTTTTTCCCCCCTATGAAATATAAATAAAAATAAAGTTTTCTTCATAATATTGTTGTAGATATTATAAAAGATAATAAATGTAAAGCACTGGACACATAACTTATACTCACTGAATTTTAAGTGTAGCATTTACTGTAGCACTTTTGTGTTTGTCAGTGTCAAGGGTTTTCCATACATTATCTCATTCAGTCCTCCAGGCAGTCCTTGAGTAGGTACATACCTGCTCAGTCTGTTTCCAGATGAGTTAACATAGATGACTGCTTTGCAGTGTTGCCTGAGTGAGTAGGTGCTCAATAAATTATTCATTTGTTCATTAATTGAACTGTGCAAATGAGTTACATATCTAAAGTACTTAGAACAAGTACCTAGCACAAAGTTAGTGGTGCATAAATGCTTGCTGTTCTGGTGCATTCTTCTTTCCTGGTGCCTTACTCACTTGGGAAGTGGGGCAGAGAACACAGGGAGCCCTTTGGTGTGGAAGACTCAGAGTCTGGGGAAAGAGCTGCCGCTGTTGTCTAATGACAGTTTTCCTGATGCTGGGAAGAAGGAGCACATCCCTTGTAATTAACCGTTTGGCTGCTGAGCTGAGGGTGGCTTGAAAGACACCCAGGTGACAGTGGGGTGCCTGTGGTCCCAGACTGTGGCCTCTCACATCTACTCATTTTCTCTTAAATTACATGTGATTAGGAATATAATTACCACTCCTTACTCTTTCCCCCCAAAACACTATTTTTCTCTTTCTCTGCTAGAGCAGTGCTTTGATAGAAGAACACACCAAGTTTGTGCTCAGGGGCGTGGGAGGCAAGGACGTGAGGGAGGAGAGAAGCCAGGCCATGGCAGGGGCGTGGGGCCCACCCTCCGTGGCACTGGCTAGCTTGGAAGTTCAAAAACAAAAATCTAGGGGCGGGAGTGGTAATTAGAAAACGTATGCAAAACGCTTTGATTATTGAAATCATACCTGCCCAGGGAACCCGAACGATCTGTGTGCTTACATTAGAATTATAAAGCTCAGCTGTTGATCTTTTTATTTTTGGAATGTCTATCCCTCTAATTACTTTACAGTCCAAATGATTAAAAAAAGGAGCAGAGAGCAACAGATGAGCCCAAATTGCTGTGTTTAAAGGAAGCAGGGCTGTCTGCGTGGGGCTCTCCCTGTAATGAGAGCCAGGGCTGGGAGCTGTTTAGACAAACTCCCGAGGCGGCCTCGGCGCCCCAGCCCCGCGGGCCCCGGGCCGGGCGAGTGCGGCCGGGCAGCGCCTGTCGGGAGGCGGCGGCGGGAGGAAGCGCGAGGCTGTGTTTTGAATTAATGGGTTCGGCTTCACTTCGAGTACAAGGCTATTTTAGAAAAACCTTCCCCAGCCGGCCGTCCCTCCTGCGGCCGACGCAGCCTCGGAGCAGACAGGCTCCAAATAGAAACGTCTCGGAGTCTCGGGCGCGAGCGGGGGCGGCGCTGCCGGGCCTCGGCTCCCAAGGGGCGCGCGCCCGCCCGTCCCCGTCCCCGTCCCCGTCCCCGCGCCCGCGCCCGCGCCCGCGCCCGCGCCCCTGGCTTCCCGAGCTCCGCCGCCGCCCGGGGCGGTCCAGGCGCCCCGTCCGCCGTGGAAAGCCCTCTGGAATGCGATACGCGGAACGCCCCGAGGCTGCGGGGGCCAGCGTCGCGGCCCCGAGCCCCCTCCCCGGCGCGTTTCTCCGAGGGCCGCCTGGGCGCCACGGGCCAGCGCCAGGTGCGGGCGGGACTGGGCGCAGTCGCTTCAGACCCCGCGGGCGAAGGCGGCCCGGGCTGCAGAGGACGCCCCCGGGCCACGGCCACGCGGGCCCGGCTCGTGCCGCAGGGGCGCCCCTCGTGGGAGCAGTGGCTACAGGCCTGAAGAATTCGTGTCATTCAAGATAGGTCAGTCCTCACAGATTTCCGCACGTCTCTTAGCGACTCCAAGAGAAGTTAGACCAAAGGCATTTCGCTTTTGCATTAGTTTCTTAATTTAAAAATCTTCCTTTTCCTTTCGCTCAGGCTAAATGACTTTTGAACATCTGGACAAAATACTGTCGTGTTCTCCCCCCCCCCCCCCGTGTTGAAATTGCTTTTCTCAAGTAACTTGAAGGAGACCCCCACTTCTTGATGACAAAAAGGTTAGATAGGTCTCTTATTTTCAAAATCTCTAAAGTTTCTAACTTGTTCTGAAGAAGGAAGGACAGGTGAAGTTAATACAATCTGGCCACCACATTAATTAATTTTCCTAAGTTGATAAACTTGGCCACATTTCTACAAGTATAGATTTCCTTCGATGCTTGAAGAATGAATTTTTTCCCATGCAAAGCATCTCCATGTGCTATTTATTTATTTATTATTAAGGGGAATTTTTTGACCTAGCAAGCTAAAATCCACATGAGTGATATGCTTTCTACACAAGGTATAATGGACTATGAAACAATCCATATTCTCAAGTTTGATGAGGCAGGGCATAAATCCTTCCATTTTCCCTATATGAAGTAATGCTTTTGGTAGATATGGTATCAAGCTTTGCAAAGGGCATATTAAATGTTTTAGCATCTACCTTCCTCTTTAACTTTGAAAAGTTAGTGTTTAATTCCAATTTATGGATGGGCAAGGTTGTCTGGGTGCTGGGCTTACATTCGCTTAGCTAATGGAAATGAGGTTTGAAACTATCGATCATGTCTAGTTTGGTGTTCATTTCTGGCCTGTGTTGCTAACCCTGACACAAGCCAGGATCTTAGGTCAGCAGCTCTTCGTATAGGAAGTGTTCTCATCAGATTGATAATCTGGCAACCACAGATACAATGGCAGGATGCAGATTCTAGCCAAGAAAGAATTTTGCAGCACTCTGTGTTAGGTCATTAACTATTCTGCATAAGAGGTGGTTAAGCTTATAAGATGGTAGCATTGTCTTCGGTGACTAGGCAGACATTTAATTAATGAATTTTGGTAGATTACCCTACAGTAGAAAATTTGAATTTGATTTACATACTTAAAACTGAGGATAAATGTTTTCTCTCCTTCCCCCAAACCAAATTAACAATAACAAAAATAGTGCTTTTAAATGATAGTAAGAAGAAAATAGATTAATACATTAAGTTGGGAGTTTGGGACTTTGGACATTTGGGAATCCAATGAAATGGGTCAAAAGATGCTTCTACCCTGTGATTTACTTCTGGCTTAGCCCTGTGTAGAGAAGCACGTTCCATCTGTGTTATGGTAGATTTTTGAATTTTAAAAAATCTTGACTGCCAAATTATTTCTCATTTTCTGGCAATAGCTTTTACCCTCATTTGCATATTTTGAAGGGATAAAGCTGACCCCTTCTCAGTCCCCTCCTACTAACCCCTCCACACAGAAAGATCCAGGTAAACATGGCCACCAGAGGCTTTCCCTCAGGAATTTGGAGTCTTTTTTCATAAGGGAACAGAATATATGTGGTAAAATGGTCTCAGGTAAATCTAACATAAAAAGCAATTCAGAAGAAACATCTGTAAACTGTAACTGTTTGCAGGATTTTGGCAATCCAGTAAAGAAAATGCCAGCGAGGAGGATTCAGAGCGGTGGTCAAATTCTGCAGTCAGAAACAGGCACCGGTGGATAATTGTTACGGGGGCTAATTCTGTAAGAAATGATTTTTCTTGTGCTACATATTGTAGTTGGAAGACAATTTCAGTTCTGCTCCCCCCAGGGTGGCACATTAATATGAAAATATTTAGAGACCTTCACTACAGAGCATGATTTCAGAAATAATGAAACAATAAACAAGAATCTGGTATTAATAATCTTTGGGTTTTAAATTTGATACCGTTAAAAGATGTAAGGGTTGGTAATTTCACGTATCCTACAAAGTAAAGCATGCCTTAGGATATAAGGATAAATGATTCATGTGGGGCCCGAACATAAGACCCACAGACTGAGGCCTGGTGCTCCTGGGCTCCATTATGATAACACTTCCTCGTTACTTCACACCTCACAAAGCCAGATTTTGGGATGAATCAGGTTGAAAAGATGTGGGCCTGAAGTTTACATTTATATATTTGACAGACTTTGCTAAAAAAACAAAAAACCCCCACAAAAACCCTAAGAGTTGCCCATAGTTGAGGTAAAGACGATCAAAGAGAACACAAGTCTTGAGAAGCACGGAACACAGATAAACCATTGAGAGGCTAAATACAGCTTATGTCACCTCAGCATCAGAACAGGTTTCCTACAGGCTCCAACAGAGCAACATTTGATTAACTTGAGTATGCTCCAGAAAGAATATGAGAGCTGTCTTTCTTGTAAAATATCTTCTCTCCAGAGTGTCTGAATTAACAAAGATTTTTCTTTACCTGTTCATCTTTTAGAAAGATCTCAGTTGGAATGAAATTATAAGAAATATTTTAATAAAGGCAATCAAGGGAAATGCTCCATTGTGTTGGTTCAGGAGAGGAGAAGGTTTTCTTTCCGCAGACAGAATAGCCACTTCTGCCAGACACTCCAGGCGTCAGCTCTCCAACTTGTCATTAGTAGGATTTGCAAGCCCTTCTCTCCACGAGCACTTGCCTTTGCAAGTGCCTCTCTGCTTGAGGAGGATGGGAATGATATATGTGTCTGGGACATTCTGGATCTTGTACTTTGATAAATCTACCCATGCGTCAGCCAGAATGTTCTCTGATCCACCCCGAGGGAGGAGGGACATCCCAGGACACACTGCCTGGTGGCCAGGCAGGCTGGGCTTTCCCCTGGCCTCCTCCGCAGAAGTAATTTGTCATGGTGTCTGTTCTTGTGCTCAAGACCTGTAAGTGCTTAGTGAAAAGCTGCTGCCAGCATGCACGCAGGTCTGTGTGTTTTTAGTTTGAGCCTGGGACACACCAAAGCCACTGAGTGTCCTGTGGAATAAAAGAGTGTTCAGCATAGCACAGAGAAGCCAGGAACTCAGTTTTTTAGCAGCACTTCTGAAATTCAGAACAAATTTCTCTTCCTCCCATTGCATAAAAGGGACTCCAAAATGCTTCTCACTTGGTAGCGGTCAATTTTGCTCCTTTGCTTTTCAATGGCAGTATTTCCTGGGGAAGAATCTTGTCATATCATATATTATGTGACTTTTCCAGTGAGTTAATTGCACAAAGTCCTGTTCTGCTAGAGAAATAAATACTTCTGCAAAACATTTATCTTCCCTAATAGTCTAATCCTATGCCAACATAGCAGTAACACCTGCCAAACAAAAAGCCTTGATAATCCAGGATTATATATCATTAATATTATTTTTTGTAGGCCATCAGGATTGTCCAAACAACCAGTGATAACAAAGGTTTATGCAGGTGCATAGATTGCAGAAGATAACACTAGATAACATTCAGTGCTTATATCAAGTGAAGGGGATGCTACACAATTTAAACAAAAACAAAGCTTAGAGTGGAAAATAATAGCACCTTGTATTTTGTAGCACACATTGTAGCGTATGAGTTATATTCATATATGATTGCCCTTCCCATTTGTGAAGATTCCTAGGTGGGCATTATTAGCCCCACCTAATGGATGAGAAAACTGGGATTCAGAAATACTAGTGACTCGGCTAGTAGGTAGGAGAACTTGGCTGATAATCTAGGTATTTTAATTCTGACTTCAATATTATTCTCATTACATATCTACTAATAGGGAATATGTTAGAATGAGTCAGTATTGTTTTATGAATTTCTGGGTAAGATTTTTCAAAATAAAATCTGTATCATGGAATGAAACATTGAGTCAGCTCACAGGGGTGCTTCTCCAGGGCCTTTTCCTTTAAAGATCTCTGGAAATTTATCTCAAGAAGGAACATCTCAGATGTGTGTATTAAAAAAAAAAAAAAAAGAAGAAAGAAAGAAAGTCAAGGTCAGGTAAGTAAATACAAAGCAGAGCCTGATGAGGAGAGGTGGTCTTTGTGAATGAACCCCGCCCACCCACCTAGGCCTCCCCGTTGGAGAGTCCTGTGGGGTGGCCCTATTCAGCAAGGAGGGTCTGAAGAGTGCAAGGGTGTGGGACCTCCAAGAATGTGGATTTTGAGTCAAAATAGAATCTTTTTCTTACATTCTGACTCACAGGGGATTAGAAAGTAGTGAGTGGATTAGAAGAAAATGCTTCAGTTAAAGATTTAATCCTATTAAGCAACAGTAAGTCATTTTTCTTAAAGGCTCTCTTGCCAAAAAGTAGAAAGAAAAAAAAGGTGCATCCACAGTTTGTGAGATAATTATTTCTGAAGAGCTGCTTGCCTAAGGCCTCTTGAATGCTACATTTTCTTGAAGTTTGCATGACTTTCTCTTCTAAAGAAAACAATGGATTTGAAGTTGGGGTGTGAGCGGGGGACATTAACATAGGGCTTTCCAGCGTGGGTGTCCCGGCTTCTTGTCTGTGTCCACGGAGGGAGCTGAGGGGAGGAGCAGCAAGTGAGGAACTCTGGCTTCCATTCCTGTTGTCAAGGTTCAGTTATGCCTGGGAGCAGAGTGGAAAATGGAACCAAATGATGAAACTGATTTTTACTTTGTAGACTTGAAAGCCGATTTGAACTCTTCCAGTGCCCTTGCTTCACAAGACTCTCCTTAAAGGGTGAGGACTTTGCTTAACATGTTTTGTTCTGTCATTTCTGTTGTATTTAAAATTTCCCTTAGTGAATACAGGTTGGTGCAACCACTACAGAAAACAGTGTGGAGGTTTCTCAAAAAATTAAAAATTGGAACTGCCTTATGACCCAATGATTCTACTTCTGGGTTTATATCCAAAAAAACCTAAAACACTAATTCAAAAAAGTGTATGCATCTCTATGTTTACTGCAGTTATTTATAATAGCCAAGATATGGAAGCAACTCAAGTGCCCATCAGTACAAAAGTGGATAAAAAAAGCGGTGGTACTTATATACAATGGAAATTACGTGGCCATAAAAAAAATGAAATCTTACTATTCATGACAGCACGGATTGACCTGGAGGTTATTATGCTAAGTGAAATAACTTAGAGAAAAACAAATACCATATTATTTTACTTATATGTGGAATCTAAAGAGCAAAATATATGAACAAACAAAATAGAAACAGACTCATAGATACAAAGAACAGACTGATGGTTGCCAGAGGGTGAGGGAGTTGGAGGCTGGATGAAAAAGGGGAAGCAAATAAAAAAATACAAATTAGTAGTTACAAAATAGTTATGGGAATGTAAAGTACAACTTAGGGAATATAGTCAATAACATTGCAATAACTGTGTATGGTGCCAGGTGGGTACTTGAAATATTGGAGGGACCACTTTGTAAAGTATATGATTGTCTAATCACTATGCTGTACACCTAAAAGTAATACAAAATAATTTAATGTAAACTGTAATTGAAAAATAAAATAAAATAAGTAAATAAAATGTGCCTTAGTGGAGGAGTGGTGGAACTGGGGTGGGGGGTCAGATAAATTAATTGACATGAAGAAGTCAGAAGAACACATATTCCTTGAGTGATTTTTGATACACATCCCCCCCCCCTGGAATTATATAAATATTATTATTATGTGACTATAACCCTTATATTGATGGCAGGGCCTTCTATAGCAAGAGGTCTAAGGAAAAATTTTAGAGAAACTCCCATCCAACTTAAATCCAAGGAAATGCTGGAGACCGGTGGTTGATTCTCCTGTTAGCTACTGAGCCCAATGTCAAGCCCTAGAGTTGCAAAGTCTAGATATGACACCTCTTTCAAGCTCTTCAGAATCTAGTTGCAAAGACATACATTATTCTGCATCTATGACCATAATCATATTTAATATCAGGTTACTTAAAGACAGTTCAAAGTTAATAACCAAATGTACTATGTCAAAAGACATTGGTCCTTTTGTCATATTGTCTTATATCAGAAAAGAGATTGTGAGAGGTTTTCCCTTGGATCTACTACCATGGAAAAAATATATTATGATTACTACTTATTTGATGTGGTGGTTAATTTCATATGTCAATTTGACTGGGCTAAGGGATGCCCAAATAGTTGATAAAACATTATTTCTGGGAGTGTCTGTAAGGGTGTTTGCAGAAGAGATTAGCGTTTGAATTGGTAGACTGAATAAAGATTTCCTCTCCATTGTGGGTGGGCATCATCCAATCCATTGACGGCCTGAACAGAACAAAAAAGCAGAGGAAGGGTGAATTTGCCCTCTCTGCTTGAGCTGAGACATTCATCTTCTCCTGGACCCAGGCATCGGTGCTCTTCAGGTTTTGAGTGGAACTGCATCACCAGCTTTCCTGGGCTTCCAGGTTGCAGATGGCAGATTATGGGATTTCTCAGCCTCCATAATCTCATGAGCCAATTCCTCATAATAAATCTCTTTCTATATATCTCTATATACCCTGTTGGCTCTGTTTCTCTGGAGAACCCTGACTAACATATTCAGTTAACAAGAAGTGTATGTGTATACTGAGGTGTTTTTATGTGGTGGAGAGCACATACTCCAGGGTAGTGCTAGATGTTTGGGGGCTAAAAAAAAGGAAGGAACTAATGAGTAAATTTTGACTAAGTTTTACCTGCTGGACAGTAACATGATATATACAAAGAATATCACAGGTTGGGTAAAAATAATATTTCTCTTTCATTGGAAATCTACATACAACTCTAAATCTTCATCTGCCAAAATTAGCAGGAAATCCAGTATTTCCTTCATCATTTATTCGACAAATGTTTTTGCATGCCTGTTGAATCAGATGTGCTGGGACTCACACCTTGATATGCCCAAGGATCCCCAGGGATGCTCACTCACATTGAACTACCATCCTGGTCATGTTTGCCTCTTGCTAGGAGAGCATACTCTTAGACAATTCCCTTGAGGTTGGTAAACTCCATAGCCATGTGTGTAAGTGACTTGATCCAGAGGCTGGCCACCAGAGGTTGGCCACTGATATGGAACCGTTGCTGTTGCTGTTGCCTTGGGGCTGTGTGTCTGCATCTAGAAAGTCCCCAAGTCACCCACATGCTGGGATCTGAGAACTTTTCCAAAAAAGTGAGTAGGACATGGTTCCTTCTGAGTAATCTTTGGTTAAATGGGGGAGGAAATAGGAAGAAAGGCCAGAGACAGCTTATCTGTATGTCCAGGTGTTCAGCACCACAGGTTTGTCCATCCATCCATCCATCCATCCATCCATCCATCCATCCATCCATCCATCCATCCATCCATTTATTTGTTCATTCGTCTACCCACTTTCTTATATTTACTTAGCACCTCCAATGTGCCAGAAATTGTTTTTAGGCTCTAGAGACATAATGAACAAGACAGACATAGTCTCTGTCCCTAGGAAATTACATTTTAATGGAAGGAGGTAGAAAACAAATAAGCAAATGCAGTAAATGGTATGTCAAGGACCTATGTAGGAAAATAGGCAGGGAAGAGTAGACTGGCTGAGATTGGCTAAGAGTGTGTGTGAGTGGACTGGTGAAGCTGCTATTTGAGATACATGGTCAAGAAAGGCCTTACTGGTAAACTGACATTTGATCAAAGAGTTGGATGATGTGAGGGAGACGGGCGCTATTGGAGGAAACAATTCCAGACAGGAGGAATCACAAGGGCAAAGGCACTGCTTAGAGTGTGCAAGGGGGCCAATGTTTAGAGCTTAGGGAATACAGGGGAGAAGGAAGGGTAAGAGGTACAGTTAGGGTGTGTGTGTGTGGGTTGGTGAGGACAGACCTTGTAAGAACTTGGGTGTTTACTCTGAGCGAGATGGAAAGCCACTGGAGGGTTATGAAAATGACATGGCTTCTTATAAAAGGACCACTCTAGCTCCATGTTGAAAATAAACTGTAGGGGGACAAGGGTGGAAACAGGTAGATTGATGAGGATTATGATAATCCAAGTGAGAGGTAAGGAGGTTGGACCAGTGTGACTGTGGTGGAGGTAGTGAGAAATGGTTGGATTCTGATATGTTCTTAAGGTAGATAAGAAAAGATTTACTGAAAGATTGGATGTGAGTATGAGAGAAACAAATGGAGGGAAGCTGGGCTGGCCATGCCATTAGATGAGGCCCCAAGAGAGCCATTCCTTCTGAAAAAATGGGTTTCTCCTGGCATGGTGCCCTGGAATAGGACAAACTGCCTTTCCTTCCACTGACCTCCTTTAAGGGAGCTATGACAGGCTGGGGTTTTACCTCTACAACAATTTATCCTATCATCTATCTAATCGACCATCTACTTATAATTTAATTTTTGAATATGCAATACATATATAGTAACAGGTATAGAAAAGGGGATATTTTTTCTATGACCAGCTCTTTGATGTATTTACTAGTTATATAATTTTTTCCTTTTAAATTGATTTCTGCTTTTATTTTTACTAATTCCTTTTGTTAGATGCTTTACTTATTTCAATTTTTCTTGCTTTGGATGTACTTTGTGGATCTCCTATGGCTTCATTAAAACTCTTTAGATTCACTCACAAGGCCTCTTCGCTAGGCATAACCCTGTCACCAGGGTGGCTGAGTAAGGACAGTGCTGAGAACTCAGAGACCCAGAGTGAAAGCTTGTTTTCCAGCCCTTAATGAGAGAGGCTTGCTTACCTCTGCATTTGGTCTTCCACTGCCCTCAGGAAGAATTCCCAGGCACCTTATTCTCCACTTTCGTGTAATCTGGCCTTGGTTCTGATTTCAAGCCCATCAGACATAGTTTAATAATTTTGAATCGCAAAGGGAAGAGGTCCCTTTCCCTTAGAGGGGTCTTTGTATTTCTCGAGGCAAATAGGTAGATGGGCAGAAGAATCCTGTCTGACTCCACCCAAGAGCATTCAGTCCAGATCCCAATGGATTACAGTCATAGCTGTTTAAGAATCCACCCCTTTCTAGAGTCAGTGCCCATGTGTCTTCTTGCACCTCCGTTATTTCATTTAAGTTTCATGACAGTTTTGCAAGGTAGTAATTTTTTCCCCCACTTTTTAAAAATGTGACTTATTTTTATTATTATTTTTTAATCCTCACCTGAGGATACACACACACACACACACACACATATATATTAGAGAGAGAGAGAGAGAGAGAGATCAATTGGTTGCCTTCTGTACGTGCCCCTATTGGGGATCTAACCCACCACCTAGGTAAATGCTTTGACTGGGAATTTAACCAGTACCTTTTTGGTGTACAGGACATCGCTCCAATCAACTGAGCCACCTGGCCAGGGCTATTCCCACTTTCACATACAGACCCAGTTGCTTAGGAATATTAAATGCCTTACATGAATTCACACACTAAGTGGCAGAGATGGGATAAATAAGGTCTGCCTTTGAATCTGGACCTCCCACTCTCCTGTGTTGCCTCCTCCAAAGTTTCAATATTCATGCATAAATTATACAGGGTGGAGCAAAAGTAGGTACAGTTATTAGTATGGAAAATAATACAATAATTAATAAATAATAATATAAGAATAAACTCTGTGTTTCGCATACTCACAACTGTAAACCTGCTTTTGCTACACCCTGTATAGTAGTGTAAGGAAGTAATGCATCCACTATAAATTGTTTTTCAGGATAATTAAAGCTTAGTCATTTAAGTGCCAACAGTTTGAAAATCATTGTAGATATAAATATTTGTAGAATGTGTTATATATTTTTCTACCTTCTTCAACAGAGTATATTGAACAGATTTTAAATTAGCTTGATGATTCACATCGTCTTTATGAACATCACTTATTATGTAATGCCATAATATAGGGAGTTTAAGTATCTTGCCTCAGGCTAGACAGCTGTTAAGTGGGGAAACCATTCAAATGCAGGCAGTCTGGCTCCAGAGCCCATGTTCTTAGCAACCATTTTATGATGCCTCACCAAGGGCTCAGAAGAGTCAGAGATCACTGTGGGCTGGACATGACTTGTCCCAGCGGCGTTGATTGTTCTGGTAAAGAGCAAGGAGACAGGACCTGAAGTCATCAAGCAATCATAACAGTGAGGAAGATGAGGACCCACTTTTGCTGACATTTCAACCAAAGAAATGCCAGGTTATCACTGAAGTCCAGAAAGAATTAGGTCAGAGTTAGAGGTGTGTTTCTTAAAAAACAAGATGTGGTTATCAAGGAATCTATGAATAAGAGCCTGATATAAAAGTCATATGTCAGAGTTTCTTATGAGGACTGATAAATATCACCCCTCTATCCTGTTCAAGTTCTGAAAAAACTGGGAGACCTGGAGTAGCAGATGGGGCCACGATACTGCTGTGTTATTGTTAAAGACTAAGTTAGAAGCCATAGCTCATTGTGAGAACCAAAGGAACTTACAAAGTAATTCCACAATTGAACATATTTACCCCACATTCCTGTGGGCATGGACCAGGTGAGACAGAGTACAGAGGAACAAAGAACTCCTGGCGCCTGCTGTCATGTTCACTCCCAAGAGGTAAAAGGGTAGAGTCAAGTCCAGTATATTCTTCTTGGAAGTTTCTTCACCTTCTCTTAGATGGAGTAAGAGGTAGAGAAAGGTCAGAAATTACATCAATGGAAATCTTTTCACATGAAAGAAAATATCCTAGGTCCCTCTAACATTATAGTGAAGAGATTTTAGTGCTGCATCCTGCCACTTCTCAGCCATACCATGTTCAACTAGAGTTGGTAATACTTGTCCATCCTATCCTGACAGTGGTGATCAGGAAATACTACTGGAAGAGACAGGAATAAAACTGGGATTTCAAAGATGAATTGTATTTAAATAAGTAGAGAGCACAAGAATATTTACTCTAGGCAGGAGGAAATGATTTGAGCCAAGAAATATTCATTTCATATTTAGAAGACTAATATGTTGACTAGTTTGAAGAGGTTTTGCAAAGGTAAGTTTGTGCAAACCATGCCTGTTGAAGTAGATTTTCAGAGGTTCCATGACTGAGCTTTATGTCTGAAGAAAACCCCACAGATGTATAAATGTCCTAACGTCTATGATAGTCGTTTGCTTGTTTGCTGTCACATCTGTTTCCCAACCTTCCCTTGCTCTGCTTTGTGTTGTAGGAAACTGAACTTTCTAGGATCGCGTAGCTGACTTATGGCTGGGTTTGGCCAACAGAAGACTCTGGCATGAGATTGGAGGATAAGAAGTTGGGAAAAGCTAGGATATTTTTTATTTTTTCTCTCTGTTCCAGGTGACATCTCCAACAGTATCTAGCTGCTGCTTCTAGGCTCCTGATCCTGACAGATGTTCCTGTGTGATTCCAGCTTCTCCTGGGTGGCCCCAAATTCTAGGCTATTCACATTGCCTCCTTCATGAAAATCTCTTGATTGCCTCAGTCTCTTCTAGATCCCCAGATCCTCCATCACTTGTGTAACCACTTCTCTGTATATTAAATTCCTTCTGTTTGAAATATCTAGAATAGTTTTTCATTTTCTTGGATGGACCCCGACTAACCCACTACTCATGATCCCACTCAAATGGAATATGATATATGACAATATGACAGAGATTTGAAGTTCTCCCAGGCTGAGGAGACATGTCAAGATTTGCTCCTTAGAATGATAACTTTGGTAACATGTGGAGAAGGATAGTAGATGCTGAGACTAGAAGAGGAAGGTCTTGTTTGGAGACAATTACAATAGTCCAGGAGAGAGAGGATGTGGCTTGAAGTCAGTTGGAGGGGGTGGGTAATGGACATGAGAGATGCTAAAGACTTTATAGAGGCAGCCCCAGGTCCCTGATGTGGGAATATTAGAAAGATGGAGGAGACTGGAATGAGCCCCATGTTTCTCCTGGGTGCCTGGGAGAGAAATGGCTTGTCATCAGTATATATAATGTGTGAAGCCACGGTATAGGTGAAGCTCCCTGGATAGGAAAGGGCTAGAAGCTGAACACAAAGTGCATCAACATGGAAGGGAAGGCAGAGCAGCCAAAGAACTCTGAGGAGAACCAGGAGAGAGTGACAGAAGCTATGGGAGAGCAAGTGTCAAGAAGGGACCAGTCACTACTGTCAAATGCTGCATAGTGACTTGGGAGGACCAGTCAACGGAGTTGGCAGTTAGGAGAGTGAGTACAGATTTAGGTAAATGACAGGTGTGAGGACTAAAATTTGAATAAGATTATGCCTAGTGGCTGAACACACACATATACACACACACACACATGTATTTGCATACACACACACACACCTACACCCATGAGAAATCGCTTTTCACTTTTCTTTTTAGGCAAGAAAATCAATATTCTATATCATCTGACTGGTCTCAAGAATGAGCCTATCTGTCTTTTCATTTTCTGCTCTCTGCTCCTCTCTTGCCCAGCACACACATAATGCAGGGGTGTCATCAAGAGACCAGGAGAGCCTCAAGGGGTCAGACCCTGGTCCCAGACTTCGGAAAATCCCTAAGTCCCAGCTGATGGGGCCAATGCTGTATGGCTGCAAAAGGTGCTCTCCTTTCTACTGCAGGATGCTTTGGCTAATTCTGTGAGCTATGTCCCTCTAAGAGTTCTGAGAGCTGTTTTGACTTCATTTTCAGCCCACTGCAGCATCACCACTGGACATAGGGCTATCCAGGTGACTACTTCCTGGTGCCACCTGAGAAGATGCTGCTGCCATCCAGAAAGACACATTGAGAGGTTCACTGGGGTTTCAGTATCATTTTACAACCAAGACTATAGGCTCACAGCCTCTGGGTGAGGTGTGGTGTGGTGGGTATGAAGCAGCTTGTGAGAGGCTGGTTAAGGGCCGAACAATGACTGAAGTCTCTGGCTTTGAGTCATCACAAATATCTGAAAGGATATTGTTTTGAGCCCTCTTCCCTCCAAAACTGCCCCTTGGTCCACTGAACAGAGGTGTGAAGATGCGGTCAAGCCCTTTCGCTTGGGGGAATGGGAGTTCACTCTGGGGTCACAAATTGGATCTCAGGTGGAGGTGGTTGTATCTCCAGAAAGCCCCAGAGGGCCTGTGGGAGATGCCCCTGCAGCAGTGGCCAGGCTCCTCACCAGGCTGCACCTGGGCTCCCCTGGGGAACTCTAACCATACCGAGGCCTGTCCCTCCCTCGTGCTCTGCCCCATCCTCTTTGGCTCCTGAATTGTGATTCTGTTGACCTGGGACAGGCAAGCATCAGAGTTTTCAAAAAGTTGCCCTACTGACTCTAACGTATGGCCAGGGTGGAGAATGGCTAAGTTCAAGATGATTCCTTTGGGATCTTTGAGGTATGAACCTTCTGGGAAGGTTGAATGCTTGGCTGTGACATGTTCGGATTTAATTAGCTCCTCTTTGCCTGAGAGCGGACTGCAATCAGCTGCTCTGATAGATGAATTAGAGGAGGGTGGAAGGGAATTGTGATGGGGCAGAGGAGCAGTTTTATTGTCATAATGGAGGTGGAGTAGGATGCTGTAGCAGCAGTTAGCTAGCTGCCCAAGGATTTGGGAGAGGTGCAATGGGCGGTGAGGGCAGCGGGCAGTGAGGTGCCTTAGAGACAACCTCTGAGACCTTGTAATGTTCCCTGTGGTGCTGTAAAGGTGACTTCTGAAGGGTATAGCAGTTATCAGACTGCCTCCACCTCAGAGATTGTCAGGGTCCAAGAAGAGAAAGCTGAGACTTAATGAACCCATCAGTAGACTGTTCCCTTTCTCCTACGCCTTAGATACAGCCACCACTTCACTGGGGTCGGGGTGGGGATCAGCTGCTGGGGCTGCTATAAAGAGATGTCAGTGGGCAGCCAGGACAGTGAAGGAAAGAAGAGAGCAGAGAGACAGTAGCAGGCAGAAGAGGTACAAAAGGAATAGTTTATGAACTTGAACCTGGCCTGTAAGAGCTGGTCAGGACCTGACAGATCATCCAGCTCAGTTCTCCCATCTGTCAAACACTGGCATCATTTGTAATTCCCTGGAAAATCACCAGCAGGTAAATGGAGGAGGGAAGAAAAGAACAAAATAAATTGAACTGAACCAGAGACTCCCAGGCTTCGAGGATGGGCAGACTCCAACAGGAGCAAGTTCAGTATAAAATTGGGTTATGACATTAGTTCTTTCTTTAACATTTAAAAATGTTTTTACCTGATTAATGTCTAAAAGAAACCAAGGCAACTTCTGGAGGAGCTATTTTCTCACCTTCAGTGGCTAGCTAATTCCTCATTCATGCTTTGGAGGCACAGAGATTCATTCACTGAATATTTATTCAACACCTACTATGTATCAGGCACTGTTCTGGATGCTGGAACAGAGTGGTGAACAAAGCAGCAAGGATACTGGCCAACAGGGTGCATACAGTTTATAGGGTGAGATAGTCAACAAATGTTTATGCAATAGTGCTAACTTGCATGGAGCAAGAGAAGCTGTGGGGCAGCTGGGAAAGGCTGGTATGTAGTACTGAGGTTACAGTTTTATTTTATTTGTTTATTTTATTTTTATTTTATTTTTTGAATTTATCTTTATTGTTGAAAGTATTACAAATGTCACCCAATTCCCCCCATTGATCCTCTCCCCCCTAGACTCCTCCCTCAGGCCTTCACCACACTGTCTGTGTCCCAGGGTTATGCATATATGCCTATAAATTCTTAACTTAATACCTCCCCACCCACCCACTCACCCCTGCCTTCCCTCTGAGATTCGTCAGTTTGTTCCATGCTTCTATGTCTCTGAATCTGTTGTGTTCTTCTGTTTATTTTGATCCTTAGATTCCACATATGATTAAGATCATGTGATACTTGTCTTTCTCTGACTGGCTTATTTTGCTTAGCATAATACTCTCCAGGTCCCACCATGTAGACTCAAAGAATGAGGGTTCCTTCGTTTATACAGCTGCATAGTATTCCATGGTGTGAATTCCCGAGAAGATGCTTGATATGATTTCAATCTTCTTGAACTTGTAGAGACTTGTTTTGTGTCCTAACATGTGGCCTATCTTTGAGAATGTCCCATGTGCACTTGAGGAGAATGTATATTTTGCAGCTTTGGAATGAAATGTTTTGTAAATGTCAATGAAATCCATCTGATCTAGTGTTAGAATCATTGTTTCCTTGTTGATTTTTTTTGTCTGGAAGATCTACCCAGTAAAGTCAGTGGGGTGTTAAAGTCCCATAGACAGTATTGCTGTCTGTCTCTCCTTTAAAGTCCTCCAGAAGTTCTTTTTTTTCCAGCCTGTGTGAGTTTTTTGTTCTGAGGTGGTGGGTCTCTTGTAGACAGCATATACTTGGGTCTTGTTTTCTTATCCATTCAGCCACCCTATGTCCTTTAATTGGAGTATTTAATCCATTTATATTTAAGGTTATTATTGATAGGTACTTATCTATTGCCATTTTATTTCTTTATGCCTATGTTTCTCTTTCTCTCTATTTCAATTTCTTATCACAGCAGTTCCTTTAACATTTCTTGCAATGCTGCTTTGGTGGTGATAAACTCCTTTAGCCTTTTTTTTTTTTTTTTTTTTGTCTGGGAAGCTCTTCATTTCACCATCTATTTTGGATGATAGCCTTGCTGGATAGAGTAGTCTTGATTTCAGATCCTTGTTTTGCATCACCTTGAATACTTCATGCCATTCCCTTCTGGCTTGTAGGGTTTCTGATGAGAAATCAGCTTGATAGCCTTATGGGAGCTCCTTTGTAGGTAACAGCTTGTTTTTCTCTTTCTGCCTTTAAGATTCTCTCTTTGTCTAGAATTTTTGGCATTTTGATTATGATGTGTCTGGGCGTGGGCCTCTTTGGATTCTTCTTGCTTGGGACTGTCTGTGCCTCCTGAACTTGTGTGACTTTTTCCTTCACCAGGTTAGGAAAGTTTTCTGTGATTATTTCTTCAAACAGGTTCTCTATCTCTTGATCACTTTCCTCTCCTTCTGGTACTCCTATGATGTGGATATTTTTACATTTCATGTTGTCTTGCAGCTCCCTTAAACGGTCTTCCTGTTCTTTAACTTATTTTTTCTTTTTGGTTCTCTAATTGATTTTTTTTCTACCCTGTCTCCTAATTCGCTGATTTGCTCCTCAGCTTTCTCTTTTCTGCTGTTCATTCCTTGCAATGTAGTCTTTATTTCTGCCATGTCATTTTTAATTTCCTTCATAGTTTCCATTTCTTTCCTCATGCTGTTGAGTGTCCTTAAAATCAGTATTCTAAACTCTATATCTGATAGATTGCTTATTTCCATTTCATTTAGCTCTTCTTCTGGAGAATTCTTTTGTTCTTTCATTTGGGGCTTGTTTTTTATCTCTCCATTTTGGCTACCTATTTGGATTTGTTTCTATCTATTAGGTAGAGCTGCTAGGACTCCCAGTTTTTTGGACAGTCTCTGGTGCATGCCAATCTCAGACACTGTTCATGACAGACTTTGAGTATCCTGTTTGAAACTTTCTGCACTGCACAGCTTGTGGTTCTCTCTGCTGGGGCTGGGTGTGTTTGTACAGGACCAAGATGCACACCAAGGTCTGCTTTACCAAGCCCTGGGTCCAGAAGCAAATCAGGCAAAGACTCAAAGCACCCAGAGGCTATCCTCTTAATGAGCCTCAGGCTGTAGAAACTCCACAGGGTGGGGCGAGAGGTTTTCCAACAAGGTACGGCAATTGCTTCCGCCTCAGGCAAAAGCTGCTCGTAGGGTAAATGTCTACCTGAGAAAGATGTCCTCTGCTGTATAGGGGAATGACTCAGCACAGGAATTCAAATGGCTGCCCTCTGAGCTCTATTCCCCCAGCCAGCATCCCTGGATTCTTGTCTCACAGCTCTAGTCCACTCTGCCCTCCTGCTGGAGACCAAGGTGAGTGGCTGCACACAAAACTTTGTGCGTTGGCCCTTTAAGAGAGTGCCTACATTTCCAGTCATCTCTCCCTGGCAGACAGAAACCTCACTGCTTTTCACAGCCAGATGTTATATGGGCACCTTTCTCAGTTCTGGTGCTCTGGGCTGGGGTGCCCAGCTTGAGTTTCGGCCCCAGAGTCCTCAGTGGGAACCCTGCACAGCTGAGATATCCCTTGGGACCTTCAGCTGCTTCCTGTGGGAGCCTGGATAGCTCTCTCATGCCTCCACACTTCCTACCAGTCTTTATGTGTGGTCTCTACTTTACATTCTTGCTTATGAGGGTGCTCTCTAGCTAGTAATCAGTTGTAGTTGATTATTCAGGATGATTTTTCTATATTTTAGTTCTAATTCCAGTTTGGTCCTGGGAGAGTGTCAGTGTAGCTTCCACTCAATCTGCTGCCATCTTCAAGGTTACGGTTTTAAATAGAGTCATGAGGGAGGGGTTTACTAGCAGAGGGATTCTGAGCAGAGACCTGAGGGATGTGAGGGAACAAAGTACATCACAGCTGGAGGATGGGTAGCAGGCAGAGGGAAGAGCAAGTGCAAAGGCCCTGAGTGGGTGTGTCTTGAACATGCTGGACATAGCACAAAGGCCAGTGTGGCTGGAGAGAAGTGATAAAGAGGAAAGTGGTGGGAGGGAGGCCTGTGAGATAGCAGAGAGCCTGACCTAGTAGGACCTTGTGTAGTAAAGAAGTAACCTTATCCAAAGAGGGGGTCTGGCCTTTACCCTTGATGCTTGGGAGGTGATCATAAGGCTTTAGATTGAATGTCCTTTTAACTGAGGTCTTGGGTCACACCAGATAGTCTAACAGTGTGATTTAGGATGGGGTTTTGGGTCACATGCCATCAGCTTGGTCTCTGGAAGGACTGGAGACTAATGGTCAGCCATGCCAACATTTCATCATGTCTATGTGATTTGGCCTCAGTAACAACTTAGGACTCCAGGTCTCAGCTGAACTTCCTTGGGTTACTATACTCCACATGTATTGTCCCACATTGTTGCTGAGAGAAGTTAATGCTGTTCACAACTCCACTGGGAGAGGACATATGGGCACTCTTTGTGAGTGACTCTTCTGGACTCCACCCCATGTACAGTCCAGGAAAGTCACATCCTGGCTGATTATCAGTGTCTTTCTACTGTAATAAACCATAACCATGAGCATAACAGCTGTCATTGAGTTCTTGAGTCCTCCTAACAAGTTATTGAACCTGAGGGTGGTCTTGGATTTCAGAGCGAGGGTGGTCTTAGGTCTGCTCCCTAACATAACAGGCATGTAGGATGTTTCATGGACTTTAACTTTTGCTCCATATGAGTTGGGTCCCTTGTAGTCTTTGAGCATAGGAGTGACATGATCCAACTTATGTTTTAACAAGATTGAACAAGGTACTGTGCTGAAAATAGGCTCTAGGAGGAAGTGACGGTAGAGGTGATGAGAATGTTTTTAGCAGTCTATTAAAATACAGTTCAGGGGATCTTAGTCTGGGTGCTGTTAAGTTGCACCTGCTGGTCAGGTCCTACACAGAACTAATTCCAACAGCAGTGGTTGCAAAAAGAAACTGGTGAGGCTGGGAGGATGTGGAGTGGTGCCCAAGAGGCACCTTGACCAATGCAAGGCATTTCGTATAAGCAATCACTCTTTTCTTGGAAATACTACTATGTTATTTATGAAAATCTAGTCTGTGGGTTCCCTCCAAGTCTGTTGGTAATATCTGTAGTCTACTATAGAGCAATACCTGTGACAGCACAGATGGCTTTTGTTTATCATGGGCCATTCATTGCAATAGACTTTGCCCAACAAGATGGGGGTCTTTGTGTTTTTCCTCTGTCAGAGGGCCAGAGTGTAGCTGAGGTTTGGCTTTAGCTAAGGAAACCAATTGTTCAATCACCGTGAAGGCTGACAGAGAATTACAGTGAACTAAAAGACTAAGTGATGCATGAACTGGCGTACTTTGGGAATGGCAGATTCCTATATCTCTCTTTTAGACTCCTGTGGGAAAACCTGGCTCTAAGTAACAAAGCCCTCTGTTGAATAACTTTAGAAAAATGGACCTAGAGAAACAAGAAGTAAATAAACCATTCTCAATACTTTTACCCATTTGATCTCCAACTGAATTACACAGTTCAAACAAAGTTAAAATTAAAATAAACACTTGAGGACAGAAAGAAGGATGCCAGACAAGGACAGAATAAGCTAGTGCCTTATAGCTCATATTTGGAAACCACCTGATCTTGCTACTTCCTCCTTCACTTCCACTTGTACCTCAGCACTCTTGAGACAATGGGCAGAAGCAGATGCCTATTCCTAAACAATGTGGAGGGTCTGCCCCAAAGCCTGCAGTGAAATTTTCTGTATCTCTGAAATGGCTCTGTCTTCACACTTTGCAGAGGGACAGTTACTGAGCTGTTTGGTTATTTTATGGTTTTTAGGCTATGTGTGTCTACACCCAGAAGGCCAACATCTTATAAGGGCACTTGGTTTTTATTCAAATAAATACATAGTTGATGCATACTTGGCTAGAAGTTATAATGATAAATTTAACCCGACTGTCTGGACTGTCATCTTTATTTGGGTTAAGTTTGCTAAATGTTTATTGGAATTTTGTACTGTAAGAAAAAGCAGCTTGGTTCCAAAATCAGCCATGTTTGTTGAAAAGGTAAATCTTCTTGTCTATAGAGGCTCATGTGCTACAAACTAATTAAGTAGTTGTCTTTTATTGTAATTGTTTACCCCCAAGTCCAACAACAATATCCCATTTTTCCCCCATTTCTGCAGCAACTTTCCTGATTGGAAAACCTGGAATGCCCCAGAATACTTCATATCTTTGGACGATTCTTAGTTTGCCTTAAAAAAAAAGTCATGTTTGGGATAATAACATGAAGTTATGTGAGTGGTAGATATTCAAGAAATTACTCTTCAAAAAAAATCTATAGACATGTTTCAGGAAAGCCAAATGATTTGCATTGTCATAAAGAGGTTCCAGGGGAGATGTTGATGTTTTGTTTATTTCTTTAATAAGCTACAATTTTAAAAACATGATATTTATGCACATGAAAAAATTTTTCAGAGCTGTGAAATCTAATAAAAAAAATTACAGCAACCAAGGGATTGTTTAATGAAGAAAAAAACAGATGAATTTTGGTAAGAAAGCATTGTGTTGTTTTCATTCATTTGCCTAGTAGTCTCCATTTCCCAGGATAGTGACAGTCATGAGAACAGTAGCTATTGTTCCTGGTGTGACTTGCTGGTGCCAGGGGCCTAATGCAGGCCTTGTTTTAAAAATCCTGTGGTTGTATGTTTTGACCTGTCTGGTGGTTCTGTGATGGACTAACATCCCACCTTGGGTAGTAGCAAAATTTGTTGAAAAATTCAACTCTGGCTATATGCAACAATGTCAATGAACTTCACAAACAATGCTTAGCAAAAAAAAAAATTTTTAAAAGATATATACTACCTGTAGCCACCTGAGGTAAGGTATGGTGAGTGAGAAAAGCAACAGACAGATACAAAAGCCTGGAAAAAAGGAGATTGATGAGGAAGTTTCTTGGGGGAATAAAGGCTTCGAAGGGCTCTCACATATCACTGGGGAAGCTAGCATGAAATGTATATGCATATTGCTGGGTGCATGCTCAGAAATGATCTGAGAGGATCTTTTGCTTGCACCTATGGTAGATCTGTGAGCTCCACGCAAACAGGAGATAAAAGCTTATGCAGAGTTTTATAGGTGGCCTGGCTTAGCATTGAAGGAATGCCCCACTCACCTCAAAACCAGGCCAAAAATACCAGAGAAGTATGTTTTTTCCTTTTGGCTCCAAGTACTTAAGGAAATCTCTGTCATGTCATTGGTAGCCCACTGAGATAATGGAACAGAGACTTTAATGACAACACAAGACAAAGAATACAATCTTAACAAAAATAGTCTGGAAAAGTCACTAAACAATGGATGAATACAGCCGTTGGCAATCAATAGTAGCAAATCCAGGGGAGAGAGAGAATTTGATTTCCAGAGTTACTACATTCTACTATTCAAAATATCTAGTTTTCCAAAAAAGAAAAAAAAAAAGAAAAAGAAAAAGCATTCAAAGAAATAAGAAAGTATGGCGTAGTCACAGTTAAAAAAGTTGGCAAAAACTTTTGCTAAGAAAGCCTAAATATTGGACTTACTAGACAAAGACTCTAACAAAACTAATATGATGAAAGAGCTAAAGAAAACCAGGAGAACAATGTATAAGCATTGTCCCATGCACCAAACGATTGCTGGTTCAATTCCCAGTCAGAGGACATGCCTGGGTTGTGGGCTCGATCCCCAATAAGGAGTGTGCAGGAGACAGCCAATTGATGTCTCTCTCTCACATTGATATTTCTCTCTCTCTCCCTCCCCCTTTCCCTTTCTCTCATTCTAAAATCAATAAAAACATATTTTTTTTTTTTAAAAGATGAAAATTATAAAACAGAACCACATAGAAATTCTGGAGCTGAAAAGTAAAGTAGCTGAAATTTAAAAAAATTACTAGAAGGATTCAATAGGAGATTTGACTAGGCAGAAAAATAATTATAAAATTTGAAGATAACACAATTGAAATTATTCAGTCAAAAGAGAAGGAAAAAGAATAAAGAAGAATAAAGAGTTTAAGTAACCTTTGGAACACCAACACTGACTAGATAGTGACTTGAAGTCATTTTAATAAACAAATATAGTAGGTAAATGTACAGGTAAACATAAAAGGCAGTACTATTGTAGTTTTTGCTTGTTTCTCCTGTATTTATTTCCTATATTATTTAAAAGGCAAATTAATAAAGTAACACTTATAAATTGATGTTAATGCACAATGTATAAATATGTAGTTTGTGACAATAACAAAAAAGAAGAGCTGACTTGTATAAGAATTTTTGTTTCCCATTGAAAATAAGTTGGCATAGCCCGGCTGGGCGTGGCTCAGTGGTTGAGCGTTGAGCTAGGATCCAGGCAATCGGGGTTTGATTCCCAGTCAGGGCACGTGCCCGGGTTGTGGGCTCGATCCCCAGTCAGCGGCATGCAGGAGGCAACCGATCACTGAACTCTCTCATCATTGATGTTTCTCTCTCCTCCTTTCCTCTCTCTGAAATCAATAAAAATAAATTTAAAAAAAAAAAAGAAAAAAGAAAATTAGTTGGCATAAATTCAAACTAGATTGTTATAAATTTAGGATGCCAAGTGTAGGCACAACTAAGAAAATAACTTTAAAAATATAGCATTGAAAAGGGTCATTGGGGAGAAAAAGGGACATCTGTAATATTTTAAACAAAAATAAAATTTAAAAAATTAAAAAAAGAAAAGGAAATATATAAGACACATAGAAAACAAAAGTATGTTAGAAATCCTTCCTTATCACCTTAAATATAAATAAACTCACCAATTAAAAGACAGACTGGCAAAATGAATGAGAAAATATAATCTACCTATATTGTCTCTACAAGAGACTCAGTTTATTTTTAAAATTTTTAATTTTTTAAATTTTAGTTTACATTTAAGATTATTTTGTATTAATTTCAAGTGCACAATATAGTGGTTAGACAATCATATACTTCACAAAGTGCTCCCCCTGATATTTCCAATATTCATCTGGCACTGTACATAGTTATTAAAATATTATTGACTATAATTCCTATGCTGTACTTTATATCCCCACAACAATTTTGTAATTACCAATCTGTGCTTCCCAATCCCTTCACCTTTTTTCACTCAGTTCCCCTGCCTCCCTCCTGCACTTTAGATCCAAAATCAAAGACAGATTGAAAGTAGAAGGCTGTGAAAAGATATTCTATGTAAATAGTAACCAAAAGAGAGCAGGGATAGATATACTAATATCAAACTTAAAGTAAAAATCTGTTTTAAGAGATAAACAGGCCATTATATATTGCTAATAGTTTCAATTCATCAAGAAAACATAGCAATTATAAACATATAAGCATAAAACAACAAAGCTCCCAAATAGAACTGCAGAATTGATGGGAGAAATAGACAGTTTACAACAATAGCTGGAGACTTCAGTGTCTCACTTTCATTAATGAATAGAATATTTAGGCAGAAAATCAATAAGTAAATAGAAGATTTGAACAATACTATTCACCACCTAAACCTAACAACATACACAGAACACTCTTCCCAACAACAGCAAAATACGCATTGTTCTCAAGTGGAACATTCTCCAGGATAGATCATGTTAAGCCACAAATCAGGCTCTGTAAGTTTAAAAAGGTTGAAATCTTACAAAGTATCTTCTGTGACCACAGCAGAATAAAGCCAAAAATCAATAACAGAAGGAAAATAAGAAATCCACAAATATGTGAAAATTAACAACACACTCTTAAGAAACCAATGAGTCAAATATATCACAAGGAAAATAAAAAATACTTTTAGATTAATGAAACAAAAATACAACATACCAAAATTTTTGAGATGCTGCAAAAGCAGTGCAGAGTGAAATTTATAGCTGTAAACATCTACATCAAGAAAGAAGAAAATCTCAAATCAGTAACCTAACTATACCTCAGAGAACTAGAAAAAAAAAGAACAAACTAAACTCAAGATAAATAAAATTAACAAACCTTTGGCTAGTCTAAGAAAAAAGCAAGAAGATGAGCCCTGGTCGGTTTTGCTCAGTGGTTAGAGAGTCAACCCGTGGACTGGAGGGTTTCAGGTTTGATTCTGACCAAGGGCCCATACCTTGGTTGCAGGCTCAATCCCTGGCCCTAGATGGGGCACTTGTGGGAGGCAACCAATTGGTGTGTGTCTCTCACATTGAAGTTTCTCTCTCTCTCTCTCTCTCTCTCTCGGAAAGCAATGGAAAAAATATCCTCAGGTGAAGATTGGGGAAAAAAAACAAGAAGATACAGATAACTAAAATAAGAAATACAAGAGGAACATTACTTTTACCTCACAGAAATAAAAATATGTGATATAAGAGAATGCTATAAAACAATTGTATGCCAATAGATGAGGTAACCTAGATAAAACAAACAAGTTCCTAGAAACCCAAAAGAAACTCAAAAAGAGAGAATTTGAAATTTAAAAGATTGAATCAGTAATCATAAACCTCCCAAAGAAAAGTCTAGGACCAGATGACTTCACTAATAAATTCTACCAAACATTCAAAGAAGAATTAACACAAACTTTTTTTCCAAATTATTCTAAAAACTTGAAGAGTACACTTCTTAACTCATTCCATGTAGCCAGCATTATACTGACACCAAATCCAAGCAAAGGCATCACAAAAAATCTATAGATCAATATCCCTTATGAATATAGATGCAAAAATGCTCAACAAAATCCTAGCAAACCAAATTCAGCAGCATTATAAAGGATTATTTACCATGACCAAATGGGATTTATCCTAGGAATGCAAGTTTGATTTAAATCAATCAATGTAATACACCACATTAGTAGAATGAAGGAAAACAACACACATGATCATTTTAATTGATTCAAAAAACATTGACAAAATTCAGCATCCTTCCATAAAAAAACACACTCAGAAACCTAGATATAGAAGGAAACTTCCTTAACATGATAAAGAACATTTATGAAAAACCCACAGTTAACGTCAGATTCATAGTGCAAGACTGAAAGCTTTCCCTTTAAGATCAGAAACAAGAGAAGGATGCTTGTTTTCACCTCTGTAATTAAAAATTTCACTGGAACTTCTGGCCCAAAAAGTTAGGCAAGAAAAAGAAAGACATCCACTTCAGAAAGGAAAAAGTAAAGCTGTCTTTACTTACAGATGACAATATAGAAAATCCCAAAGAATCCACAAAAAAACTACTAGAGCTAATAAATATGTATACTCAGAATACGAATCCCTTATTTGGCATATGTTTTGAAATTATTTTCTCCCATTCTGTGGGTTGTCTTTTCACTGTCTTCATAATATTCTTTGATGCATAAAAGTTTTTAATTTTGATGAAGTCCAATTTACCTATTTTTTTTCTTTTGTTGCTTGTGCTTTTGGTGTCATATCTTAGAATCTATTGCCAAATTAAAGTCAAGAAGATTTACCTTTATGTTTTCTTCTAAGAACTTTACAGATTTAACTCTTATATTTAGACCATTAATCCACTTTGAGTTAATTTTTATATATGGTATGAGTTAGAAGTCCAAGTTAATTATTTTGCATGTGGATATCCCGTTGTCCCATCATGGCTTGGAGAACAGATTATGCTTTCCCCATTGAGTGCTCTTGTCACTCTTGTTGAAAATCAATGGGCCATATATCTATGGTTTGTTTCTACGCTTGCAAGTGTATTTCATTGGTCTATATGTCTATCTTTATGCCAGTACCATACTGTTTTAATTACTATAGCTTTGTAGCAATATTTGAAATAGGGAAAGTGTGAGTTCTCCAAATTTCTTTTTCTGTTTCAAGATTGTTTTGGCTATTCAAGGCCCCTTACAAGTCCATATGAATTTAAGAATTGACTTTTCCATTTTTTAAAAGAAAAAGCCATTAAAATTTTGATAGAGATTGCATTGAATCACTTGATTGCTCTTGACAGTATTGTCATCTTAACAATATTGTCTTCCAAACCATGAATATAGGTTGTCTTTCCATGTATTTAGATCTTTAATTTTAAAATAATGTTTCCATTTATTTAGGTCATCTTTAAATTTTTTATAATGTTTTATACTTTTTCAGTGTTCAAATCTTTCTCAGGATTCTTAAGCATTTTATCCTTTTAGATATTATTGTAATGGAATTGCTTTCTTTTCTTTTTGAATTTTTCATTGCCAGTGTATAAAACTCACTTTTGTTGATCTTGCACTGTGTGACTTTGTTGAATTTACAGGGTGGGGCAAAAGTAGGTTTACTGTTGTTCATATGGAAAATAATACAGTAGTTAATAAATAGTAATGCAACAATAAACTGTGTTTTGCGTTCTCACGACTCTAAACCTACTTTGCCCGTTTCACAACCTTTTCAGCGTACCGGAATCCATGCCCATTAAGGAGTCATCTTTCCCTTTCATCTGTGGCTACCACCAATCTGCTTTTTGTTTCTATGGATTAACTATTCTAGATACTTTGAATAAATGGAAACATAAAATATGTACCCCTTTATGTCTGGCTTCTTTCACTTGGGATAATGTTTTTGAGGTTCAGCCACACTGAGCATGTGTTAGCACGTCATTCCTTTTTATGGCTGAATTATATTCCATTGTATGTCTATACCACAATTTGTTTATTCATTCATTGATAGGCATTTGGTTTTTATGATCTTCGGCTATGTGAATAATGCTGCTATGAACATGCTTGTACGAGTATTTGCTTTTAATTACTGTACTTTGGATTCATACCTGGGGGTGAAATTGCTGGGCCCTATGAAAATTCTACTTAGCTTTTTGGGGAATTGCCACATTGTTTTTCATAGCAGCTGGACCATTTTGCATTCTCATTATCAGTGTATCAGGATCCAATTTTGTCACATCCTCACAAACACTTGTTATTTTTCTTTTTTTTAATTATTGGGATCCTAGTGGGTATGAAGTGGTATCTCATTGTGGATTTGATTTGCATTTCCTTAATAATGAATGATGTTGAAGTCTTTTCATATGTTTGTTGGCCTTTTATATATCTTCACTGGAAAAATGTCTATTCAAGTCCTCTGCTCATTTTTCAAATAGGTTGTTTGTCTTTTTATCATGTTGAGTTGTAAGGAGTTCTTTATAGTATTGTGAATGCAGTTAATTAATACCACCAAATTGTTCATTTTAAAATAGTTAATTTTATGCTATTTGAATTTTACCTTAACAAAAAAGTATACAATATATTAGTATTCTTACCTAAAGTTCAAAAACATAATTTTTGGAGCAGAATTTATGGCAGTGGTTTCATTTGGAGAGAATGGATAAGGTAGTGGTTGGAAAGGGATATGAGGAGAGGTTTAGATGTGCTCAAATCAAAGTTAATTTCTGTTATAACCTTGTACTTGTCCATTAGACCTCGGTTGTTGGATGACCCTAAGCCTGCTTGAGCCTTACCTTAAACCTGTTCAGAGCTGGGTGTGATGTAATGCCTGTCCAAATGACATCACACTGTGATGATGACCAATAATTAGGAGAGATTAATCAATTATATTCTGTCACCAACTGAAAAGTGCTTTGAGAAGCCTATGTTATTTGGAAGAAACTTCTTTTTAGCCCTGTATCTTCTCCTTACACACAGACTCAGAGAGACTGAGTCTTGATTTACTTCTAAAGTTAGGTGACTGTCCCTTGCTCTGTAAGCTTGTGAATTCGTCCTTAATATGTATGCTATTATGGTCTTTGATTATTCTTTTAAACTGGCAATATTCTGTTTCTTGATCTGGATGGTGCTTATACAGGTGTGTTCACTTTGTGACATTTCACTGAGCTGTCTGAACTTAAGACTTGTGCACTTTTCTGTGCATGTGTTAGCTTTCAGTATATGTTTGTTTAAAAACAACAGAAATAGTAAAACATAAACAAACTTCAGATCTTCTAAAAATCTGGGTAACCAGACTCTTAATTTTATCCTGTTTCTTTAAAAATAATTTTTAAAAAAAATCCTCACCTGAGGATTTTTTCCATTGCTTTTCAGAGAGAGTGTCGGGGGCGGCGGGGGGGGGGGGGGGGGGGGGGGGAAGAAACATCGATGTAAGAGAGACACATTGATTGGTTGCCTCTTGTACATGCCCTAACTGGGGATTGAGCCTGCAACCAAGGTACGTGCCCTTGACCAGAACTGAGCCCAAGACCCTTCAGTCTTCTGGCAGAAGCTTTAACTATTGAGCCAAATCATCTAGGGCTGTTGCTTGTTTCTTTATGCCTCGTTTCAAGGTGATTTCTTACAAATCTCTAAGAGAATACAACACAATGACCCTTTGTCTCTTGTTCATGTCACTTTTTTCCTTGCTCATCCTATTGATTTTTCTTTTATTTGGGTAACATGGGCTGTATTGGTTTTTAGCACAGTTGATTAGTTAATTAAATCATTTAGCTAATTTTATTTACCATGTACTTTTGCCCTAGGCATTTATGTGGGACCAGAGATTCAAACAAATGTTAGGAATCATATAACATGGTGATAATTTTAGCATTAACCCTTATTTAGAGTGAGGAAGAAAAATATCTAAGACACTGCTTGGTGTAAAATATCTTGCCTCATGGTAGGCAAATTATGTATTTCCCTTCTGTTTGTCAATCTTAAGAGTTATGCCTCTGATTTGGACAATAAAAACAAGAGCATTGTCTCTAGAAACTTACTTTTAAACATAGCTCATGGATCAGGGGAAGGAGGAAGAAGAAAGAGTGGAAATAAAAGATACATTGAATTACCTCTAGCTTTCATCTTTTAGAACACTTGACAAGGATTATTACTTTGCTTGAGAAGATGAGATAAGCCATGGTCATTTTTAAGCAGGTAAAGAACAGAAAGAAGTGAGGCAGGGAGAAGTTTCAAGTGGCAGGATGGCAGACAGGACAGCAACAAGAACTGCCACTGAATGATGGACATGACAAAGCTGATTTAAGAACTTAGTCTAGGACTGCGCCACTTTCAGCTCTGAGTGACCTCAGCTCAGGAACCATTGAAAAGTTTAGTTTCTCAGGAGAGATGTCAAAAAAGACAGAGAAGGGAATAGGAGGAAAAAAAAGCAAGAAGAGAAGAAAGGAAGAGAAAGTAGATGGAATACAGCATTTACCTCTCTATGCCTCAGGCTTTCCTTATTTGAAGAAGCACTGAGCCAAGCTTGCTGCAGTTACCATGGTCCGTGCCGAAGGTTCAGACTGGGCCTGTTCCAGGCTACGGCAGCAGTGTAAGGGGATCATTTCAATGAGCCCGAGTATTACAAATTGATTATATATATATACATATACATATATATGTATATATATTTAATGATTGGAGTCTGTTAAAGAATTGGGGCTTTCCATTGGGTGGGATAACTTGAATTATAGATTAATGTGGTGGATTGATTGCTTTTCAGTTTCCTGCTTTAGGGAGACACAAGCATAGCTACATCAATGACCGCCATCCAAAGACCTCCAGGAAAACACCCGAAGTTGAACAGGTTGGGTTTGCAGACACACTGCAATGAGGGAGAACACACACAATGGGAAACTGTGGAGTATCTGTAGGAAGGTGTTAGAAAGAACATTATAGGATTTGGACTGTGTTAAGTGACTTGGGAAAAGATTCCAGAATTGGAATCTATAGAGTTAATTTCACTTCCTGAAATTAACTCTATACTTGGGCATCTAAATAAATGCTATCTAGAAAGTGGGAAGAATGAAGCCATGCAAGAGTTATGACTGGTAAAGAACAACAGTCTCTCATATTACCAGGAAAGGGAGAGACTTGGAATTTTGTGGCTTGGTCAGTGCTCATGCTTTGCCTGTGCTCAGACATCATATGATGGAGTGGTCTTACTTTTTCTTTGTACTTCATGGTCACAGAGTGACCTTGTCTGGTGTTGATGCCTTATGAAATTGCTTCTGTTCAACAAGACAACATCAAGATCTAATTGTGACTACCAGGGCAGCTCTAGGAAAACCAAATCTTGGCTGACAGTACCAGGCCAGCTCCTAGATGTCAGGACTGCTTTTCTCTTTCTCAACTAGCAGAATATAATTATAAACAGAGCCATTTTAGTCAGGTGATATGCTATTTAGGACTAGGTTTTGTCATATTAAACAAACAAAGATCCTCAAATAAGAGTGGCTTAAACAACAAAGATGTTTATTTCTCGTTCATACATAAAATAGTTCTGGAAGTAGGTGTTGCGTAGCTGGAAAGGTAGCTCCGTGATTACCAGGGATCTGGTTCCTGCTATCTCCATGCTCTTCCTTGGCTTTTGTTCCTTGGACTTATGGACCAAGATGGTTGCTTGAGTTCCAACCATCACACTAAAATTCTATTCAGCAGAAAGAGGAAGGGAAGAAGAAGGTCCACTGGCCCCCTTTAAGAAAACTTCCTGGGATTACCATTCAACACATATACTCACATTTCATTTGCTAGCACTTGATTAGAGAGCAACCATTTGTGAAGTGCAATCATTTAGTTAGGTGGCCATGGTTCACTCAAATAATTGATTGACTGTTGGGGGGTTACAAGTATCTGGAGTTGGGATAATACAACTGCCATAATGAGTTCTATGAAAGGCTTTCATTGTATGCAAAAACACTGAGTAGCTAATTATGTTAAAGGATGCCTCCTTTTTGGTCTTTCTTTTGTAACAATGTCAAGAGTTCAAGTTTCCAAAGTGAACTCTCTTTTCAGCCTTTTAAGCTTTGTGGCTTGATTGAAAAGAATGTGGTGATTCAGCTGGCCAAGTTGCTAGGCTGCCTAACAATTTCCCTCTAGCAGCAGGGAAGAAATAGTCGTGTTGTTGGAAATATTTAACTTAAAAATGGATTAAAATTATTCTTGCAAATTTATTTTTAAGAATAACTAAACTCCTTTGCTCAGAAGAGCTGTAAAATGACCTTGTGTTCAGTTGTTTTTTTTTAAAAGGAGGTAATAAATAAGGTGAGTAAAATTGTAAACAAAAAGTTTAAGTTGGCACTATAACTACATGCAGACATCTGGGCTGGAAATGTGAGAAAATTGTAAAGAATTTGGAAAGGTTCAAAGGCTCAGGTTATTAAAGTTTTAATAATCTTCTTTTCTGCAGGGCTAACCCCCTGCTATTCTTTCAATGCAGTAGAAAAACAAAATATGGACAAAATTGTAGTTAATTAGAGCTGAATCTTCCTTGGAAAACCAATAGAAGTCACTTGGGATTTTTATAGAAGCTGAGCATTGGGAGCCATGAGTCTAAAGGGGGCAAACTTCATGTTAAGCAATTTGGAGGATTTTTGTTAGATTTTAATGAAACAAGATATAGTTTTCTTTTTAAAAAAATACCCTATCAGTTAATTCATTAACTTGATTGGAAAACACTATTTTACAAGAATTATCTGTGACAATAATCTCACTTAGCATTTTAACTTTTTCCCATTGATCAGAGCAAAACAAAATATTTATTGCCCATAGCCATATGCTCCTAAATAAAATGGCATGTCTTTAGTTGATTACCAAATTTTCTTAATTGAAAAAAATATCCCCTCATACTTGAAATACAGTGAAAATTATAAAAATGATTTCTTTTTTGAATAAAATACATTTTATTTTTGCCAGAGACATGTTTTAATATCAGTGTTACTGTTTTCTTGTTTGAAATTAGTATTCTCTTAAGAGCGTCTTAAAAGTATATAGTATACCAATATATAATGCAGCATGTATTTTACTATATGTTGTATAAGACTATATTTAGTTTGTGAAACTGTTATCATTGGTGTATACACATATATGCATGAAAGTAGGCATATATGAGGTCACATGTGTATATTTGAAATATCCAGACACAAGGAATACTGTAAATCGTGTTGCATCAAGGATGGTGAAAGAATTTTACTCATTAGGATCCAGCCATGAGCATTGAAATATGATTTGCAAGAGATGAAGTTTGGAGTTGTTTTAATAGGCTAAGTGGTTCCAAATGCAAGTTCAGATCACAGACTCCCAGGCTCTTTGTGAGACTAATTGACTTTGCTGTAGAGTTTTGGCAAAGCTCTTATTATTTTTACTACATTTTCCTTTTCAATAATGTAAAATTGAACTAACTTCTAAAATTCAAGTTCCGCTTTATGAGTTTGTTAGCCCTTCCTTCACCAAATTAATGACTGACTAGGCAAGACAGCCAAGAATGCTTACTGCTCTGGGCATTTGTTAATTGGTTGTTCGTTGGACTATATATGAGGGAAAATTATTGCTACTATAAAGCAAAGAGTGTAAAGGAAAAGTAGTGATATAAATATGGAGCTGGAATAGGCAGGGAAAACTAGTGATGTAAAAGTTCTGTTTTTCTGCTAGATGGCTCCCCTAGGATGACTGCAAATATACTGAAAATAAAATGCAGCAGACCAGATCGTAACATAGAAATTAGTTTTGGTAACTCTTGGAAAAGAAGATTCATTGTTTTGGTTAGTTTGTAAAGCTCTAATGATAAACTTCTGTGTTTTAAAGAAAAGGTGGGCTCACAGAGCAAATAATAAATAGTAAAATTTCACTTTGAAACTTGCTACAAAAGTCGTTTGACCCTCCGGACTGGGAGAGCAATTAGGAAGAAATGAAAATTCCAAGACTCTGGAATTTTTGACCCTTCAATAATGTGACTATATAGTCATTCCACTTCTCTAGGCCTGACAGTCCTTGGAAATTTCCCTTGGAATATCCTGAGGGAAAAGCCTCAGGCTTTAAGGCAGAATCCCCAGTTCATTCTTTCATTGTCCCCTTCCATCTTCATGCGTGGTTCTTTCTTAATTCTCCTTAGAAATGCCAATCGGACACTGTTGTAACTCATGTTTTAAGCTAGAGGTCCAGGGGCCTGCCTCATTTTGCAAAGGTTTCCAACGGTGTCAGGTAGTTCACTGTTAGCTGGGCTCCATTCAGAACGCTAACACGGTCCTGAAAGGCTGCATAACTTATTCCCAATTCCCAATTCCCAGGGCCATCCGGTCCCCCGGCAGAAAGGCTTCCGACGAATTTGCATTGCAAATTGAAAACATGCTGTCAACAGCAACAAGTCCAAAAGATGTTTACCTTGAATTTTTCCAAGGCAGGCATGTGGATGTTATTGTTTAAGGAGCAGCCATCTAGATGCCCTCCTGTTTCTGGGGTTGGTGGTGGTGTTACAAAGGGGCTCTCACAATCTCACGACAGAGAGAAAAATTAAGTGGCTATGTAAAGACTCACCAGGATTCTTGCCCTTGCTGTGCTCCTGACTTTGCAGTGGAGCCTGCAACACAGTTCTGCATTGGGTGTGGGGTGGCAGGTGTCAAGGCTGATGCAGAGCCTTTCCATTTTTCTAAGGTCATGGGGAACTAGGAGATCACCCTGTTGAAGGGTTTCTTTTGCAGATAAATAAAATGATGTCCAGACTGCTTATGCCACTTCTCCAAAGACACTCGGGTAATTAGCATGATGGTTGAGTCTAGAAGTTAGGGTTCCCGGGAGCTGTATACTTTCCTGTAGTTTATGGCCTCGGGGTTAATAGTTGTTAATGATTGATGTGTATAAAAGAAAGATTTAGACAAAAATTAATTTACAAGTTTTCATCAAAACAGAACATTGGGACACAAACCTCAAAGGAAAAATATTTGATCTTTGAACCTTGTTTGAATCTTGTTTGCCAGACGATATCCATCTACATTCAAAAAGTACTATTAAAGGCAGCTCATCAGCTCAGCTAGAGTGAAGGTTTGTTTTCATCCTGTCCTGATGCTCCCTGCTCTATGGGCGGTCCATTTGGGGCTGACCAGAGGCTGGACTATAGAAATGTGGATAACAGGCTGTCTGAGCCCAAACCAGAGGATATTGGGGAGCCTCTTATCTTTCTTTAAAGGCTAATTTGAAATTTGGAGTCTCCTCTTCACCCAGAAATGAATTGCACGTATATATACTAAGATTACATGTCATCATATCACAAGTCATCTTCAGAGATCAGGCAAACGTTTTGAGCAAGTGTGAAAAAGAAACTTAATCCTTTGTGAACTTTGGGTGGAAAAACACCAATTTTTCTACAGCAGCCAAGGAGAAGGGAACATGGTTTTGGCCAGAGCAGGAAGTAGGAGTCCCATTCAAGACAGGCTGATTTCACAGAGGACTCTCCATATTCCATAAACCAGAGCAATTTTGCTAACCAGTTCTTTCAGCCTAGTACATATGTGAGGGAACTCAATGCCCTGAGAGAATCCTATGAAATCTGTGAGAAATAAGCAAACACAGAAAGTTCCCAAGATGAAGAAATGAGGAAGTTCAAAAGCGCAGACCTGACTAGAGACAGACTCTCAGAGATAATGTAATGATAAAGTGGAGACAAGACTGCAGGGAAAGAATTGAAGGGCATAAAGTGGCTGGGCTGGGACTGGGAGCATCTTAGTTCCATCCTGGCCTACCTTCAGCCTTCCCAAAGAGTTCCATCTGATCACGACCTTACCGAAAAAGAAGACATGTGTACAGCTGCTTCACATTCACTTTGTGACTCTAGCAAGTCATTTAAAACTTGTGGTACCTTGCTTTTTTCCTGTTTGTGGAAAGCAGTAAAATTGTCCTCATCACCAGACAAATGTCTTTTAAAAGGATTTCCCACAGTAGATAATTGGGAGGCAGTGAGGGAAGATGTTGATTTTGGAGTCAAGCAGATTTGGGACTGTCACAGAAGACTTTATACCTTTTGCTTATTTTGAGCATTTCATTATTTTGCATTAAAAAAATTCAAGATTTTTGCTAAAAAATCAAATCAAAAGGGGCAATGAAAGAACAGAAAGAGAGACCTTATTTAGGACTAACTTAGGACTTACTCTTGTAGGAAAGTGATCCCAAACACTTTCATTGGAGGTGAAAAAATTACATGAGCAAAAAATGCACTGACTTCTAGGTGATGTTCATTCTCTACCAACTCTGCATGTCATGATATTTGTGGCTCTTGGGAAAGAGGAATTCCCTAGTTCCATGCTCAAGAGAATACGTGCTATGTAAAACAAACACCAGAGGAAAGTGTACCGCCTTAGAGAACTGTGTTTAGGTTTGACTTCAGTTTCATTCAATCAGCTATCATGTATTAGTATTAGGTAGCTTGGGACTAACCAGAATTGGAAAACTTGGGAAATTTTTCCTTTAGGAAATTGATGGATTTGAAAGTCAGGGTGTAGGCATTTGGTTGGAGTTCAGCTATGAGTTTCCAGAATTCTATTTGTTAGCTTTCATTAGCAAGTTGTACCTTGAGTTAGGGCCCTGGGCCCTGGGTATGTTATCTTTGGGGTGCTAGTTGGACCAATGTCAAAAGATGTTAGAAGTGAGTGTCTGATTCTGGGATGAAGTTATTTAAGCTGATGACCTTCTTAAAAGAATCAGTAAGAAGGAGAAAGTGGGAGGGTGAATTATGTTAAAGTTGCCTCGAGCAAGGGAATGGGAATAGAGTCCAGTAAATGCTGAGGGATAGAGTAGGGTTGTAAGGGTCAAAGACAACTTCTGCTTTGTCCTGGCCTTGCTGCTCTTGTGGTACTTTGGCATAAATCAAGCAGCTGACATTCATTAATTCTCTAAAAGTACCTGGTGGTGAACCTTCAAGACCCACACTCAGCAGTTAATTTTTTACCAACCTGAGTTACAAGTGCTAATATTATAAAGTTTATGGAATTGAGATTTAAGACATCCTTTGGAGCCTGCACCTGCCTTTCTTCTATTTTTGAGACTAGTTACACTGGTAGTTACTATCTAATATGGCCTCTGGAAGGTTCCGTATAAAAGCTGGAGAGCTGTGTTCTAAGTAGTTCTTCATTTCAACTGAGCTCAGAGACAGTGGCTCACAGAGACATTATTGAGCATTTATGTCTAGCCTCTTCTAAAAAGCTTTCAAAGTGTTAGTAATGTGACCTAAAAGGGGCCACTTTGAGCACTGCTCCAGTTTTCTGAGGCCATAGGAATTGGTGATCTATGGAGGTGAAAAACGGGGCGCTGAAAACAAACAAGACTCCAGGCTCTTTCCTTATATTCCTGGCTGTGTCTGTCATAGATCTGCTGGCACGCTTTATTTTTGGGACAAAGAACAGCACTGTTTAATCTTCTCGTCTGTGCCAAACTCCAAAGGGGATAATTACATTCTGTCTCCTGAAATTCCCTTTACAATTTCATCTGGGTGAAGTGTTCTCAACTGCCCAGGGTATTGCTGCACGCTGGGAAACGGCCACCATGTTTCATGCCCAGAGAGGTATTTAAATCATGGCTAGTGTTATCAGCACACAGCCTGACGGTGGCCCCAGCATATAAATCAGACTGGGCTCTCTTGCAGTAAAATTCATTGAGCTGGGTTGCAAACACCAGCCCACTGGAGCATTATGTGTCTGTGACTGTCCCTTGTGCACAACTAGTTTAATGGTGCCTGAAGAGTACAGTTAATTGGATAATCATATTTTTAAGAAAAGGAGCTAATTTAGAACAATTTTTTGACTGGTTAATATAGTACAAGGTAATGGTTTGATGTTCAGGTGAAAAATACAGTTCAGATGCAATGTTTTGACCCCACTAAAATGATTAACTCAGTTTAGTTTCCTGGCAAATAATTATTCCTTTCCATATAGCACTGATAGTAATGTCATTGTAAATGGGATAAAAAAAATTTGTAGGAAAAGATTATATATGTTTGCTTAAATTCCTAGAACAAATCTTCATAATATAAGGAAAATTAACCAAGCTTGTTAGGATGAAATGCAGGTGAAATGTTATGTTATTTCTCTTAATTTTTTGAGAAATGGCTACTAAGATGATAATTTCAATTCTTCAAGGGAACTAGGCAAACCTGGACAGGATGTTGGTTTTAATAATAACATTTTAAGCTGCTCCTAATTTTAATTGTAGCATAGAATGAAACTGTAGTCATGGAGTGGTGTGTTTAAAACCTGCCAACAGGTTTCAGCATGAGAGCAGAACCAAAGAAAGGAGGGAATCATTAACCACAGAAGTGACTGAAGTGGTTTAATAATTATGTTATTTCAAGGGAGAAAAAAGGATCTGCCCAAAGTAAAAGGGGACGAGAAGGATTGATAAATAGAACTTATTTCTATACTAAGTAGTCAGCTAGTGAGAAGACTAGTGGGAAAGGTCTGTTAACTAACTGATTTGCTAGACTCGATAGAGAATTCCTACTGGAGAGCAAAGAAAATTCTCTGCTACAAAGGCAAGTGACAACCTTGGACCAGATGTTTTCCTTCCAGCTCTGTCATGCTTGATAACTGTAGAGCATGGATGAATTTGGCCATAGACCTTGTCCATTGAACCACTGATATGAAAAGCAAAGAGGATGTGTGTGTACATGCTTGCTTATACACAAGTGTGATATACACGCTTGTACACAGGTGTGATATACATGCTTGAAAAACAGACAAGAGCAGCTTCAAAGTCAAAAAGCCTCAGAATTTAAAATTAATTTGGGAGCTAAAAAATTATTTTTCTACTTATCTGTAAAATGAAGGGAACCAAAGAATGTGTCAACTGCCAACTTTTAAAAAGGTTTCTATACCTTAATTGTTCTATAATTGCCATTTATAATAACTTACACAAATGCATTATAATCCATATCTATTATGATGAAATCAGTGATAAGTTTGCATAATGGATGAAATGATAAAGATTCAAGTATTACTTTCAGCCTATGTGTTTTCTTTTATGTTTAGAGTAAAAGTGAGAGTTAATCCAAACATGATTTTATTTTTTAGTCATTACCCTAGAATTGTTTGTTTACATATGTTACCACCTTTATTCTGTCCAGTTCTAACTATGTATTCTGGTTCTAATTTTTTTCACATGTGGATAAAATATTATTTATGATAAGGAAAAATATTTGGCTTAGAAGTGTCTTTGAAATGTATGTAGATTTGTCAATAATTTTTTTTCTATGTATTTTCAAAGATTCCTACATTATTAGACATTTTGAAAAATGAGATGTCTGTAATTACCTTCATGTGGTTAGTTTGGTCTAGTGTATGGCCTATGGTCTGGTCTGGTAATATTTATAACAAGTTCCCATGTGCTGCTGATGCTGCTGGTTAGGGGACTTCCGTTTAAGTAGCAAGGATATAGACAAACCTGGATTTGTAGTTTGACTTTAGCGATTGCAGCAGGTCTGTACGAGCTTGGGCAAGTTTCTCAGTTTTTATGTGTTTGGGTTTGTTCGTCTGTGAGGTGAGGGGTGTGAGAGTTCCTGTCTTTCTGGACTGTTGTGAGGATTCCATGAGATGATGCACTAAGCATGGTACTTGGCACATGGTGGTGGGTCAATGAGAGGTTTAAAATAGTTACGGTGAAACTGTACTTTGCTGAGGGATGTCCAGGTTTGAGAGATGAGGACAGAATGTCAGCTGCTGAAAAATTGGAATTTGAATCATTTTCCTGAGTTTTTTAGATTATATTCTTTGCACAAAAATTTGGACCAGCAGAAAAAAATAAGTGACTGGCTTTAAATCGTATTCCTTGGAATGAAATACTAATTGAAAGGGATCACAAAGGGAAGTCAGAGAAACACTTTTGTGTTTTATTGCTCTCTTGTTTGAAGTAATTTCAAAGTTTAAAAAGAAATGTATAATCTCCACATATGATATCTGGGTTTGTCTTAATTCAACAAGTTTTCACTGAGTGCTATTATTCCTTCTCACAGAAGGTATGTGGCGACTGACGGGAAGCAGGCCGTGGTGAGCAGGCCACTCTGTGAAAGAGGTGGAAAATAAACACTTTTGTCCTCAAGGAATTTATAACCTAATTTTGAATAAGATAGAACCTCATGAAATAGTTACATGAAATGCCAGGCAGGGTCTAGTTAGGAACTAAGATAATACATACTGTCACATTATCACCGACAGGCTGGTAGAGTCAGTGACCACTTGGAGATCAGGTGGGATTGCACGAGGAATCTCCCTCAAGTAGTAGGAGAAATAGCATCTAAAAGGGATTAAATTATGGGGGAAATAGGGAGAGGATATTTGTAATACTTTCAACAATAAATTAAATAAATAAATAAATAAATAAATAAATAAATAAATAAATAAATAAATAAATAAATGGCAAATTTTACCTGGAGGGGGGGATAAAAAAATAAAAGGGGTTAAATTGAGCAAATGAACACAGAATGGGTTAAGTCTAACTAGGGGTGGAGAAAACTAGTCACTGTCGAAAATGATGCCTGTAAGTAGCTCTAGAGGAGCAAATTCATTTTTCAAGCATGCTTGTTGTGGCACATTTTCTTTTTTTAATTTTTATTTTGCAGGTGACACTGAAAATGCTAAAGTAGTCTAAAGCTCAATAATGGTGACAGGTAGGGGGCCTGGCTCAAAAAAGTCACAGCATCCGCTTACTTTGAAAACTGTCAGCAGATTCAATCTATTCTATGCAAGATGGAAAATCCAGCTGACCTCCAAGTCATCAGAGGGATGAGCTGGAACAGGACAGGAATTTTCCTCATCTTTTCCTCTCAAGTCAGAAAGGCTGAGACAGACCATGGTTGCGGCCAGCAAGTGAGATGTGCGGGGAAACTTGGCTTTGGGTCTTGGATCTTGAAGAGGGCAATTATTAATCATTTGGGCTACAGTTACAGACAATGTTTTCTGAGGGTTGACAAGAGGAAGCGTGAGGAGAGCATTCTGATCAGGCCATACATCGTCTGTGCCTGGATCAGCTTATAACTATCAGTGCACAATAAAGAAAACTGCTAGCAGCCTGTCTGAAAGCTGGGTTCTGGGGTGAAGTCCAAGCTTGTTCAAGTTTAGTTCACCACCAAAGCTGTGGGGGTTGTCTTTTTGATGCAGAGGGAGACCCGCCACACCTAATCTCTGCCTGTAACACAACTGCAGTTACGTCAGATGATAATACTGAAGTGACTAGTGATTGTGACCTCATTAAAAGAGGCTGGAGACAAGCTCCCGCTGATTATAGGCATAGTAGTCACCATGAAGACAGGCATGGTTGGGTCTGTCACTCATTTATCTCATTCTGGTTTTAGATTGCCGGAGGAGGAGATTTATGGAAAATTTCTGTGACTTCTCCTCCCTGGGACCTAATCTGGCTCACAGCCCTCCCTTCGAAGCACCCACTCCTGGTTAATTGCCTTAGCAGTCAGACAGGATTAGTGCAGGCCTCATTTCTTGGAGCTGCCTTTCTTTATAAAAGAAAATACTGCACAGTTTTGGTGCACTTTGTTCTTCCTGTATTGTGTAAATTAACTTTGATTTTAGACATTTTGGTAGGTGGAGGCCTGGGATGATTTACAATAAAAACCACAAAAGCACTCCTGTGTCAACTCAATTGTATGTAAGTTTTATGTGCAGTGAATCCCACCAGTTTCTAGTTAGGTCTGGAAGGTCCCTCCCTGACCCCGGGGCTGGCTGACTTCCTTGCTGCCCAACCACAGCTAGGGATTTTCCTCTTCAACTTTTGTTGCTTTTAATTATTATTACTGACATCTCTGCCAATAGAATGGCTCATGAGGGATGTCTATATATTCCTGTATTTACCAAAAATCATCACCCACCTTGTTTACATTGTCCATGTGTCATTCAAGCTAAGCTCCTAGAGTCAGACCTTGTAGTCCCCTAGCAAAGTTTTACCAATGGGCATATTAGGGAAAATAAACTCATACCTTTCTCCGTAAAAGCAGTACATACATATATGTAAAATACATATTTTATACATTACAAATTTATACAGAAATAAATATATATTTATATATGATTATGTGTATACATATTTGCATGTATAAATATAACTTCTACCAATTTTTGTGGATGATTTAGAATTAAAACCACATAATTTTTATATTTATATATAAATAAATATATCAAAGCACAACTTTATATTTATATATTATATATTTACATATAAATATAAAAGGTTTTTATATAAATATAAAAGGTTTTTATATAAATATAAAAGCTTTTATATTTATATGTAAATATACATGCTTATGCAAAGGTTACGCATATATATTTGCATATATATAAAATATAATTTGTCATTAAGTAGGTATACACCCTTCAACAAGTCACTTAACCTCCCTCCTTAAGCCTTAGTTTCCTAATCATAAAGCAGAGGTGAATTAGCTGATTTTTCTTAGATACCTCTATATTATACTATCTTTACATATCCCAGAAATGTTTTTTTTAAAAAACACAACTTCAACTTTATATTTATTTTACAGTCCACTCTAATATCTAAGTCGGTAAGAGCCAAGATTTAAAAAGCCGGTCCTTTTCCTTTTTGAATTTGTGGGGACTATTTTCTTCCTTTAGTGAAGCCTTTTGGGAATATTTGTGCAAAGAGGGAGCTCAGCTAGTGCAGGGCTGGGGCCTTCTTTGGCAGGGAGGGTTGAGTGAGGGATTTTGATGAACTCTTAGGGGCTTCAACTTGGAAAAAAGGGGCCACCCCAAAGAGCACACTCCCATGATCTTATAAGAAAGTGGAGGCCCCTGGCTGCAGGCATTGCCATGGTCCTTGTTTCCAATGCTTGATGCTTCTCTAGTTCAAGGAAGGGGTTTCTGTAGAGGACAGTGACAAGCTGAAGCTTTGAGGTGGCCATGCCACCAAATAGGTTCCAAAGATGCTTCATTTGATTGAAGTAAAAACAAAACACAACAAAATCTAGACACTGTTCTCCTGAGCTTTCATGTGAATTGGATCAGAAAAGTCATAGCCAAAGAAAAGTAACAGCTGCCATTAAACTCTCCTGTTAGGAGAGTGATGCCATCAAAATGACAGAGTAGGCGTTTTCTGCCGTCTTCCCCCTCCAAGACCTGGTTTTGACAATCACCCATGGAAGAGCGTGGGAATCTGAAAGTCCAGGGGAGAAGTTCTTGCACACCGTTGGAGCATAATAAAATCTGAGTTTGGATGCCCCGAAGAAGGTAAAGCAGAACACTTTACTGCATCACTCCTCACCAAGGCAGCTCAGCCTGGCGCCAAGAGAGCCCTGGTCACCCTCAACTTCTCCCACAGAGGAAAGCAAGAACACGTGCGTGAACGCCTGGCTGCCCCAACTGTAGGGACCCCTCCCACTTCTTTCTCTCCCCATGCAGAACACTGAGTGTGCTGTACCACTGGGGGACAGAGCGGGGTTCTCACAAGGCATCAAAAGGATGGATTTCTACTAACTGCTGTGTGGACTCCATCAGAAGCCCGCCCGCAGGGCACTGGGGGCACCTTGCCTGCGGATCTCCCGACTGGCCCACAGGCACCCACAGTGCTGCTCTCACCCGACCCTCCCACCCCTCCCTGGGGCCGGTGCTCGGTGCGTCCCTGAGGGTGGTGAGCGGGAGCCTTGGCAGGGTCCAGTGAGCAGGGCAAGGAGCAAGCTCACACCTACCTGTGCAGTCAGCTGCCGGGCCCTGGGGCAGCAGGCAGGAGGCTGGACGTCCCGCCTGGCTTTGCAGGGTGGAGGGAAGGCAGATAATCTAAGAGTTCCCTCCCAAGAGGGAACAAGAAGTGTGGACCAGGCGTACCCACAGAAAGATTCTGAGAAAGCATCAGAATCAAGGGATTTCTCCCCAGAAGCTGGTCCGTAAGGACGGGAGGAGGTGGCTGCTTCTTGAAATGCAAAGGCAGAAACGTGAGACTTGAAGGAACATGAAAAAACAAGGAAACGTGGCACCAAGTGTAAAGCAATTCAATTTAGAGAGAGTTTTTAGCAAAGAAAGATAGGCAAGAAACCAACGCCACTCCTACTTTTCCTCCAAAGCACCCATTCTCACCCCATCGCACTGCGGGGCTCTATTAGTTTGCCAGAGGCAGAAAGTGGTAGTGATTTGGGGGTTCATAAGCTGGAATAACCTAAAGAATGGTCTCACATAACAACATTTTGCTGAACCTGATATAGAGTCAGAGTGGACTCTGCATTAACTTTTGCATTTGAAATTAATGCATTGAAAGTTTTCAAACTAATTCGTAAACATTTTTTTCAAAGTCTCTTTCATTAATAGACTAAATTGATTTAACTTTTTCTCAAAAATATTTTGAATAAGTTGAAAACATTTTTTTAAATGAAACTTTTCAGGGGGAACATAGGTGAACCTTGGCCCCTGTCTCATATCTTCTATCTAAACTAGACGAGCCAGACTAAACAGCCAGAGCTTTGGTAGGCTTGGCGGGTAGGCCGGATCTGGCTTACCACCTGATTTACACAGCCCCTGAGCTGAGAATGACTTTTACATTTTTAAATGATTGAGAAAAATCATGAGAAGAATATTTTGTGATGTGAATGTTATATGAAATTAAAATTTCAACAAATAAAGTTTTCTTGGAACACACAGATGTCATTTCAGGAAATTTGGCAATAATTATTAAAATTTAATCTGGCACTTTCCCTTTTTCCTACAAGTGTTCTCACAGGTATGTGCACATATTTATGTACAGGGACATTCCTTGCAACATTATTTGTAACGGCAAAACACAGAAAACAACCTAGATGTTCATAGATAGATAGTGGTTCACTCATACCAGTGAACAAAAAAGAATGGAATGGATCTGTATGTACTGATGGCGTAGTCCCTAGGTATATTAGTTTCCTATTGTTGTAATTAACAGACGACCACACATTTTGTGGCTTAAAACAACTTTATTGTTATAGATCTGGTAGACAGAAATCTAAAATCAGCTTCATGGGGCTAAAGTTGGGGTGTTGGCAGTGCTGACTGCTTCTGAGGGCTCTAGGGAGGAATTCATTTCTGTGCCTTTTCCAGCTTCTAGAGGCCACCTGCATGCCTCGCTCTTAGCTCCGTTCTCCATCCTCAAAGCCAGCAGCATAGCATCTTTCCGTCTTTGACTCTGACCTCTGCTTCCATCATTATATCTCTTTCTCTGCCTCCCTCCTATAAGGACCCTTGTGGTTACATTAGACCCACTTGGATAACCCAGGATAATCCAGAATCTCTCCTCAGGATCCTTAATTTGATTACATCTATAAACTCCTATTTGCCATATAAAATTTACAGGTTCTGGGAATTAGCATGTGGGTATCTTTGGGGGAGTATTATTCAATCCTTCAAACTAGAATATAGTTTTAGGCAAACATAGCAAGGTACTCAATGGTGTGAATAGAGTGTTACCATTGTGTTAAACAAATGGGATAGGTATCTAACCTATGCTCTTTTTCAATGTTTTCATTTATTTTAGAGAGAGGGAGGGAGAGTAAGAGAGAGGGAGAGAGGGAAACATCAATTGGCTGCCTCCTGCACGCCCCCTACTGGGGATCGAGCCCGAAACCCGGCATGTGCTCTGACTGGGAATTGAACCGGCAACCTCTTGGTGCATGGAATGACGCTCAACCGACTGAGCCACACTAGCCAGGTCTAATCTTACATATACATATAGTATCTCTAGAAAGATACCCAGGAACCTGGGAACGGTGATTTTGGGGGTTGGATTGGGGTCATAAATGGGAAGAAAATTTGCCCTTTGTTGCTTTTTATAAAAGTTAAACTATGTTTCCTGCCTCTTTCTTACTAAACTTTTACAAGAGTTTCAGTTGTCAGGGCCCTGCCTGATTTTATCTTTTGGTCACTAGCCTATGATGTTAGAAAGAAAAAAAGGAAAGATTGAGAAACCAGGTTTGATGATAATTGGTGACCTAGTTTTCAGCACCAAGATTATTGAATATTAACTTGTCCTTCATGGCCAATCTTCCATGTGGGACCCACTGATTACTTTCCACCACGTTTCCCCAGATAGTAAGCTCTCTCAGTCCCTTAGCTTAGGTTCTCTTGGATTCACCAGAAGACAAACAAAAAGAACTCCTGAGCTCTGAGATAGCATTGCTTTTTGAAATTCTTTGAGGAAACACAGGCAAGAATTTTTTTCTAGTTTACATTTCATTTAAAAATCTATTTCTCAGAGAATAATATCATTTTAGATTTATAAGGGCTTCAAAATCATCGGGTTCAAACTTCTTTTAAAGATGAGGAAACTGAGATTGATATGCATGAGATGAACTCACCTTCGGTCACAAATGTAACAAATGAAATACAATAAATACTTATTGGTGGGACGACAGGCCTTGAGCTGGGCTGCAAAGATGGTAAGATGCGGTTGCTCTCAAGGAGCTTCCAGGTGAGCTGGCACTCAGAGACACAGTTACAAACCACTGTTGAGAGGGGTGGACACAGCAACCTGGTCCTAGAGGTCGAATTCTTGAGCAAAAAAAACAGCAAGTCTCACACAGTATCAAGTCTGTGAATGAAGCGTGATGGATGAGTTAGGGTCTGTCTGGGGTTGGCATTCCCAGGCAAGCGAACAGAACGGCAGGAGAAGGCTTGGCATGTTCCAGGGGCTGTGCATGGCTCTGTAACTGGAGGGTGAAGAGCAAAGAAAGACGTGGGGGAGGAAGTTGAGAAGTAGGCAGGACAAGATCATGAAAGATCTTGTATATGTTTAGTTTTTTGTTTGTTTGTTTTTTTATCACAGCTACAAGGGGTGAGAAAACTTTCTGCAAAGGGCCAGGCGATAAATATTTTAGGTTTTGCAGTCAACATACATCTCTGTCACATATTCCTTTTTATTTTTTTACCTCCTTCAAACATGCAAAACCATTCTTAACTTGCAGGCCAGATTTGGCCCACAGGTCGCAGTTTGGTGACTGCTGTAGACAACGGGAATGACGTGATCAGATTTGAGTGCTGGAGAGATCACCCTGGGGACAGAACTGTGGCAGGATGATTGGTGGTTTAGGGAGAGCGAGGTGGGAGTGGTAGTTTCAAAGAAGACCTCTGAGAGGGCTACTCACAATAGTCCAGGGAGAAATGAGAGCCAAGACCAGGGTGGTGGCAGTGATGTCACTTACTTCTTGATAGCTGGGCTGGATGCACAATTGGGGAATGAATGAGAGAGCCTTACCCCCATGTGTACTGGTGTTAACTTTCTCTTTTCCTCCTTCCTGCTAACTCCATTGGACATTCTTTTTGTCCACTTGGGGTGAGGGTAAAAAGTGGTAGAAGGGTGCCATTAGCTTTGGCCCCCTCAGGGCATGGTTTCACACTGGGGACAATGCAAATACTTTGAGCAGGTCCCCCTTTCCTGAGGGCCAAACTGCCAGCTTCTCCCACCAGCCAGTGGCAATGCTGGGGGCAGGGCCCAGCTCTCCTGTCTCCTGCTCAGGTTTTCACATTGGGACGTGCTGACTCTTTTTCCCTTGGGGTTCAAAGATTCTTATTAAAGAAAGCATTTCCGCAGAATTGCTTTACTGCATCTGCCAGCTCTGCATCTGGGTTTTTATTCCAACTTTCTATTCTAATTGCCTAGAGTAAGAGGCAGCTCAAGTGTTATACATTTCACCCCATTTCTTTTGTTTACAACCAAGAACCGGTCCCTGTTCCAGGTGTAAAAGAGAGGGCCAGAGCACAGGGCTCTGGGTGGGGTTCAGTCACCGCTTATTCTTAGCTCAGCACTGATTACATCGTCCTTCTTGTGGAAACAGGGCTGCCTCCCAACAGACAATTTGTGTACATGCTCTTTGCATGTTTTTTGTCACTTAGATTACTTATGCTGTTTATTGACCCATTTCCCTTTTATCCCTCGGCCCATCTCTCTCTCCCTTATCTGTTAGTCCCCTTTCTCTGTAAGTGCCTCTTTCATCTCTTCAGGGTTATCTTTCTCCCCACAGGACAGAAATACTTTTTTCAAGGCTTTCTTGCAGCACCCAGGGTAGAATTCATGCCCTTTTTACTTTTGTTTCCTTCTCCGATACTTTGTTGCAATTTCTTGAATTACGTTTTTAAAAGTGAGTTGCTCCTCCTGACTGATATGTTTTCAAATACTTCAAATATATATGACAACAGACTAAGTTTTCTACGTTCCTTTTTCCTGCTATTTTACTTGATAACAATTTGTTGTTAAATCTGGGGATCTGAAGTGAGTTCCCTTCAGCTTGCTCAGTAGGGGTGCAGGTCCCGTGATGCTGTGTCTGATCCTTGTTTCTGTGACTTTGTTGAGGGCGCGTGCGCACCCTCGTTTATAGGACACTGAGCAGTGCTCTCTACAGAGCGCCTTTTCTCCGTGCGCCACAGCTGAGTTAGTCAGTGGCTCTGTTGCTAGGGCTTTTCTATATTTTTCTTGGTTGTGTGTTTTATTATCACGTCTGTCATCTGTTGAGGGTTTTATGAATCTGTCCGAACACAGGAGTCAGATATTCATACTTGGATCTTAAACTCTCCACCTGAGACAGCATAAGTACGGGAACATACCTTGGGCTGTAGCTAACATTTACCCAGGGCTGGCCACGTGCCTGATACTGTGCTAAGCTCTCGTCCTATTCCTTCCTGTAGTCTTTACAGCAGCCTTCTGAGTTCCAGGCGTTTGTGATGTCATTTTACAAATGAGAAAAGAGACTTAGAGAGATAATGACTTTTCCCAAGGCTGGGGGATGGCAGGAGCATTCAATCCTCCATATCAGACCATTTGTCACCAGTTTGGGCCACCATATATGCATATGCATTCTACTCAGGCATCATCAAAGGCTTAGCCAAGGCAGTGAATATTAGTTACAACACTTGGGTTGGTTCTGTTTTGTGTTCTCACCACTCACTGCTCCTAAGGGGTGCAGTTTGGGAATTCCACTGTTTCTGGGATTCAGCTTCCCTTAACATAGAGACAATGTGACCGTCCAAATGGTCCCTAATGTGCAACCAGCAACCAAGGCTGACATCTTCATCAGGAAGTGTCAGGACCCACAATACCTTTAGGGGCCTGAAACAATGTTTAATTTCTTTTAAAATCAGAAGAAAAAAATGAACTGCTAGGTCAAAGAAAATGTTTTAATATGTAATAATAATATATTTACCTTTATATCAATGCAATAGGAAATTCAAATTTTTAATTATTATTACTTTTTTTATGGAATAAGAGCCATGGAGGCAAAACCGCCAGGGCCCGTGGAAGTTATAATGCTGCCCTTCCAGCAGTGACCTTCTGCCAAGGCAGCACAAGCTCTGAGCCGCAGGCTCACAACCCCCCTCCGTCCCCTCCTCTGCGGAGGAAGGGAAGGCTCTGGAGCCTGACCGCCTGACTGCAACACTTAAACCCGGCAAGTTCCTCACCTCCTCTAAATTTTAGCTGCCTCACTAGTAAGATGGGATTCCTGTCCATGTGAGGATGGAATGAGACATTGTAGGCGGGGTTGTTAGCCTGAAATAAGGGCCCGAGAGGTGTTAATCATCTCTCATCTCTACCCTTACCAGCTGTCTCCAGCTGCAGAGGCCGCCACAAGCAGTATCAGAAATTCAGACCACCAGAAAAGCAGCAGGAAAAGGGAAGAGGGGATGAGTCACCAAACACGATACTATCAGAGCCACCCAGATAAAAATGCGCTTTGTTTTCAGAAAATACCGAAGTCCTATCCATGAATTCTTGCCCACCATCTTTTGAAGGTGAAGCAGTGGTTAAGACTGAGTAAATGGGTCTAGAATCAGACTGCCTGGGCTTGAATTTTGATTCAATCACTTACCAGCTGTGGGAACTTGGGATGTGTGTGGGCCTCCCTGAACCTCAGTGTTCTCATCTGTGTAGTGGGAGTACTCACTGTCACTGCCTTTACTGAGTTGTTTTGAGGATTCAGTTAAAGCAAGGAGAGCTTCTAGAATAGAGCCCAGCAAGTGGTGAGAACTCAATAAATGTTAGTTACATTGTTGCTATTATTATGATTAACCAAAGAAAATGAGCTGTTTTCAGAGATGATGCCTTCAAACCTTTCCCCTTGTATTTATCTATGGATTCTTTGCTTTCTACATCTGGTTTTTTTACCTGTCACATGTGAGACACCACTGTCTCTGATAGTTTATTTTAAATTACTCCCTTTGGAGAGCTTGAGTCTAAAGAGAAGTGCTTTTTATCCAGCAGAATGCCAATTCCACACCCGTGGGCCATTCCCCTGCCTAGCTTTAGGTGGCAACCACAGAACAAGATTCTGGTTGACACAAGCAAAGGGGGATTTAATGAAGGATATGGCATGGAGGGTAGGGAGTAGGAAACATCAGGGAACAGAGTTCATAGAAGCCACAGGAAATGGTTGCTCCTTGGAAATGGTCAGGATCCACAGGTGCTTAAAGGACCAAGAAGCAGGAAGATGCATAACTACCTTATAACTAGCACAGCCTGGTCAGGCTTTGCACCCTGTCTCCCCAGCTGTCCTTGTTCCAATGACCTGGCAGGATTCCTTTATCCTTGCTCATGATTCACTCTCAGGAGCAGGTTGGCTGAGCTTGGGTCATTGCCAGTCCTCTGACCTTACCAGGTGTGGGAGGGAAAAAATCATCCATTCCCCCAGTTTTTGGCACCCGAGTGGGAGGGCAAACCATTGGCCACCTGTCTTAAGTCTGTGTGCCCTCAAGAAAGGGAATGGATGCTCAGGTCCTCCAAAAGACAAAGGGTCCCCACAGTCTGCCAACACCCTCATGCTGCAGTGAGTTTGAACAAGAGGCACTGGTTGTGTCCTACTCGTTGGCTCTGCGGGGCGGAGGGCTTGTGTGTCTTCTCGGGGTTGGTTGCTTCCCTCGTTTCATTAGCTGGGTTTTGGTGATAATATTAAGGAGCTGCGTGTCCCATCCCAGGCCTTTAAATCCTTCCTGACACATGCAGAATGACCCCAGGTCTCAAAAGAATTGCCTGTGAAGGCTGGTTCCCAATCCTTTGTTCAATCACCTTCACACTCAGGAAGCATATCCACTGTATTGAACACAAATGCCTCTGTTGGAAATTAAGAATGTCCCCTTTACAAGATTCATTGAAGATCACTCCCCTTCCCCCTTTCAAAACCAGTCTTTGTACAGAACACATTTTCTGGCTGCTACAGAGTAGGGAGCGGATTTCAGGGACAGAGGCAGAGGGGCTGTGGTTTGTGCAGGAAGGGAATGGAAGAGCCACTGCCCTGCAGCTGTGGAGCCGGGCCAGCGGGACCGTCTACTCCCTTACAATCCCCGGAGCAAACCCTGGACGGAGATGGGCTGTGGGGCCCCGGAAGCCCTGCTCAGGTTCTCCCTGAACCTTCCTCATCGCTGCTAAAAGCTCCTGCCTGGACCCTGCTGCTTAGGCGCTGCTATTTTGCCGGCTGTTTTTCTTTTCCAGGAAAGGACTCCAAGCTAAGGAGAAAGTGTGACTATTTGTTTTGTTTGGCTATGGTAACTGTCAGTGAAAATCACAGTTTTTCACCTTAATTTTGCACCCTGGTTCCCTCAGCCATTGCCTATGTTCCAGGCTTCCTCCGGAGCAGCTAAGCGCCTGGGCCTCAGGGTGGGAACCTGAGGAACAGCTCTGCGAGCTCCAGGTCAGAAGCCTGGGAAAGGGGTATCCTTGAGCTGTGCAGCTTCACAGTTCTTTGCAATGCTACAGGGGTTTTTCTGAAGTTTAAATTTTAAATCCATTTTATTTTTACAGAACAATGTAAGTTTTGAGCGGAAGGAGGATTTCAAAGCTCATCAAATCTAAAGTCCATCTCATAGATGTGGAATCAAAAACCCAGGGGGATCAAATTACTCACTCAAGGTCAAATATTGAATGCCTCCCAGAGCAGGACTGAAACTCAGATCCCCTAACTGCCACTTTAGTGCTTTTCACATGGAGACGTTCACATAATGATGTTAAGATCATCCCCACTCCTTTTTGTTCATTTACTTGTCTTTAAACTTTTTTACTACTCCCCATGTGCCCATTGCTGTTCCAGACATCAGACAGCCTATTCTGTTTGAGATGTCACATATTATTAGCTATATTCTGTGGTGTCTCTGGTTTTAAATGTAAACTGAAGCACTAGAACCATAGTCTTTCCATAATGATAATGTTTTAAAATGGAAAAATATAATTTAAAAAAGCTTAAGTTTTAAGTTCTAGTTCAGTTACAAACTGCACAATTTTTGATGCGTTTCCAGGGGAGTTTCTCTCCTCATTTACCGAGATATGTAAAATGTGCTCAGTGCAAGGTCGCACTTGAGCTGCTGAGGTGTTTGCTGCATGCCCTCTAAATATCATACTGTCTCAAGGGCTCCTTGACATGGTCGAGAGTCAGACTGCCAGCTGGTGACTTGCTTGTCTGAAGCTTCTCCCTCCCACTTGCTACTTGATCCGAAGAGCATGGCATCCATATGCTAGCCTAATCCTCAACTATTCTGAATTTAGGGAAACATAAGAGGCAGAGGCGCAGGGTCTGCAGATAAGGGCAATAACTTGGGTGGTGTCATAGTTAGGGAACTGGGTTTTATTGAGTTAAAAGTTGACACCTGTAGGGCTAGCTGATTACTTATAATCATGCAGACTTGGCCTAAAGGTGTTTTTCTGGCCCGGCTGCTGTATCCTAAGGCATTTGATTATGAAGTGATCTGGGACTTGGGTTGGCTGGGATTGGAGGTGTATGAGAAACTAGCTGAAAACCTAATGAATGAATTTCAGGAATTTCCAGGAATACATATTCAGTATGCCACTTTTTGTTGAAAAATGAATAAATATAGCACGTGGGAATGAATGAAGCACTTAGCAGAGTGTTTCTCCATTGGCGGAGAGTTTGTAGCAAATGTGTGCTTGGAGCCTTTGGGAAATATCAGAACAAGGAGCACTTTGTTAGGAACCGAGAATGCACTGGGATGCTTTCTGTGTATCACACCAGCCTTAGCATCATCACTCTGAATTCAACACAAACATTGTTTTATTTCCAGGGCTTTTTTTTATTTATTAACTTGACGTAGTCCTTTTAGACTTCAATTTCATGGCCAAAGCATACATCCTGGAGAAGTAGCTACCTTTTCTTTACTTAAAACAAAGACAACAACAGTATATCAGCTGAATCTTGTGTTTATAAAGCGGCATTTCCACATCTGCCTTGTGAATTTCTTCCTTAGTCAAGTGGCAGTAAAGAAGTGGAAGATAAAAAAGGAAAGAAATGGGAGCAATTTAAGTAAAGAATAACTTCCTTTTTACTAGGTTTAACTTGAAACCAGGTATCATGTTTATATAAATACTGTGGAAAATGTTTAACCTATTCATAAAGGTTAAGTAACTAACTGATAAGCTTTGTACGGAAAGAATGTTTAAATGCTCCCATTAAACTCAGACCGTGCCAGGCAATTTTTTAAATTTTCAAATACATAACCATTAAGACACTGAAAAGAAGTCTGAGGAACAGAAAGAATTTCTAGTGAATAAATACAGTTGTTCATTGTAGAAACTGTTGTTACTTCATATATGAGAGGGTGAAAATTGAGTCAAAAAGTCAAAACAACAGGATTTAGAAGAAAGCCTTAATGATACAAGTTAGTCTTCAGTAAAGGCTAAGATAAATTCCCTCAGCTTCTGGCTGGAGGAAATCAAAGGGGCAAGATATTTTATCTGGGTCTCTTTCTCTACAAATAATACAGGAAATGATTGGAGTAGCAAGGTTGAGAAGTCTGGGGGCGCAAACAGAACCTTTGGGAGATTGGAAAAACTATAAGAATAAAGATTAGGCAATAATACATTTGTAAATTTCTTCTTTGAATAGAATGACCATATGATTTATCCTTCACCAGGACACTGAGAGTAGAAGGGGACAGTTTTAGTAACCATGCTCAGACAGCAGGCATAACCCGTCCTGGGAAACGGGAAACCTCAAGGGAAACCTCAGCACATGAGGCCACCCTTTCTTTGGACTTTTTTATAGCTACACTTTAGATGCAAAGAATTAAACAGGCCATTATCTTTTTTGTTTGTTTGTTTCTTTTGGGGAGTTGGGGAGTTTTATGTACATTTTTAAGGATTTGTGATATTTCTGTTGCATTAAAGAAAAAATGCTTATAAAATCATCCGACAATAAAATGTATAACTAAAAAGTGAAAATCCCATGCACATTTATGAAGAAATGAAAGGTCACACAAGTCCCATCGCCCAGAATTCAGTCACATGGCCACATTTAAGAGCAAGGGAGTCTGGGAAATATAGTCTAGCTGTGTGCTTGAGAAACGGAGCAGATTGTGAATTTTCATGATCAGCTAGCACTTTGCCACAGTTCAGCAAAATCCTGGTTATCTTTTAAGGCCTAGCTTGAATGTCAATCCTAGAATTATAAATTCTGATCTTCCCACTATGACCTCTCATATGCACTTTGCTCATACTAGTGCACATTATAATAGGATTAACATGGCATGAAATAATTTTTTCATATTAATACCTAGGATAGTTCCTTGTATGTGGTTGGTATATATTTGTTGAAAAAAAAAAATGAATGGATAACATTTAATTATGTATTATTTCATGGGAAAGCCTCAAGAACTCACTGAGGTTTTTTTAATTGTTGTTTTCTGGTCTCTGCTCTAGGAATCTGCAGTAATACAAAGGTGAGACAAGGTCATTTGAAATTTCTTGCAGGACATTCAGCATCACATGAGGCCTGGGAAAACTGGAATGAAGGTCTTCTCTTTCCCGTAGTGCCTCCTCTCTCAATCTCCACAAGCTTCGGATACTCAACAGCCCCACTCCCTGTGCTGTCAAGATTATCTTTCCACAGACTTCCCCACACTCTCTCCAACCCCCATCCCAGGCCAATTCCCGTGGGCTCAGTGACTTAATCCTCCCACTAGCGATTTGCATTTAAAAAGGGGTGATTTGTTAATCCTGAGGAATCACTGCCTGACTAGTATTGGGAAAGAACTTGGGGTCCCCATTCTGACAAGGGCTACCACATGGTATTTTTTAAAAAGTTACACTTGAAGTTTAACATTTTCCCAGGAAACAAAAGTAATAGTTTAAATGAAGAAAAATGGATACCATGTATAAATTGTAGAACATTTTTTACAAATGGGAATTTTGTACCATAGAAATGAACAATCTTCTTTTGAACGCTGGCTATGTAATTGCCAAGGTAAACAGGAACAAAGCCTGTGGGCCTTTGATGCCTACTGTTCTTATTAACTAAAATGGGGCAAGAATGAAAGCATTTCTGCAGCAATTGTGCAGGGGATTTGAGCACCCATTTAAGGCTGTAACCAGGCCAGAATTTCCTTTTTGAGGCCAAGCAGAATTTGGTCCAAAAACATGAACACAACAGGAATGTTTCTGGTCATTTTTCTCAAATCCACCAGAGGGTTCTCACTGAACTTTCTAACAAACTCGGCCTATATTCTGCATCTATAAGACAAGGGAGCATTTATGTAAAATGTTTTTTTCCCTAGTTACTTTGACAACTCCAACCCTCACTTTCTCCTCGACATCTGAGAAGCAAGACCACAAATGCATACCATTTTATAGATCTGCCTGATTAAAACCAGTTCTCTCTATAGGTCACATCATGTATGAGACGCACGGTTTTTGTCAAGAGACCAGCTACTAGCAGAAAAGGTTTTGATGCTATTGCTAGTAAGAAATTAGTAACTAGATCCTTGGTCTGCTTTACGCCAACTTTATAATTATACTGTTTCAGCGGTAAACCAGACCCTTGAGCCAAGGGTAATTTGGAAATTCTAGATTTGTATTCTTTTTTCTCCCCTTTCTTTTATGTTCATCTCTTCTGCCTCTCCCTCTTCTTCCTTCAAACATATAATTTTCCTCCATTCCTTCCTCACCCCTGGCTCCTTGTTTCTGTGACCCTTTGTCACAGAGGACAAATGCATCTTGTTCCCCCTCATCCTGAGGCATCCTGAGCAACAATCAAGGCTGTGTGTGCACGGATCTAATTCTGGAACGTGTTGCTGCTCTGTGAGGCGTCACCAGTGTGGGCTCACTGGTTTGCCTCTGGGATCAGAGGTGTTAACATGGGCTTTATCCTGTGCTTGTGCTGCCTGTATGTCCAGGAGTTAATCTGTATTTTCTAAGTCTAGGACCACACTGGAGATGGCTTTCTCGAACCGTTGAGTGCTTCCTGATCCTGTAAACATTTTTCACTTGGAGCTCTTTTGATATGAAGAGATTAATTAAATATTAAAAACTAAAACCAGGGCTTTCCTAGGGAAAGTTTTCTAGTCTCATCTGAGTTCTGTCTTCCCAATTTTCTTCCTTCACCATCTCCTACTCTTTTTCTGGCACAATTGTTTTTCTTCTCTTTTAAGCTATATTTTGGGGTGGTTAAAAAAAGTCTCTCAAGTATATCTTGAAAGCCTAAACATTCATTTCAGCTGAAAATCATCCAAACCATATGCATTTCAGTTGAACACTGCTCCAGCTGGCCTCACTCTGCCAAAGACCCTTCTTCATACCTGACCAAATTTCTTTAGGATATGGCTGGAATTATGTTGATTCCTCTAAGATCTTTAAGGGATCACTGTCACCAAATTCCAGAGTGGTCTTTCACACAGTGTACGGGCTGGAGTTGTTTCACTGCACTAAACCGGATAGCATTTCTCCCCCAGATTTTCTTTCTCCTTTCTTTATGTCTCTTCCTTTCGCTGTTTCTCACTACACTTTTGCTCCCCCCCCCCCCGGGAACCTGGTCAGCTACTTTGCCTGTCTGTCTCTCCCTCATGAGCCCTAATCCTCTGCTGAGAAATCAAGCTGGAGGGGTCGCTGCCACAGGGACAGCCACGGTGGTACTGAGAGATAGTCGAAGTTTCCTTTGGAGACAGCTGTTTTCCATTTCAGCAATCTCAACATTGTGGCTTTGTTGATTGTCTTTTCACCTCTAGGTTTGGTCTTACTGGTAGCTAAAACATAACTAACCATTTTCACTAAACCCTTCAGGGCCACTGCTGGAACCCTGTCAGCTGCAAGCCCTCCATGTGAACATCCTGCCAACACACGCCAGTGGAGTCCCCATAAGCCACCTCCCCACCCACCCATGGGAGAGATTAAGGCAATTTCACTAAGGCCCACTGGTGAGGAAAATTGGTTGATCAAGTTATGACTAAATGGCTTTCCAAATCATCTCATTATTCGGAGAGAAGGGAGTTAGTTCTGTAGATTGTCAGAGCCTGGTCTCTAGCCCACAGATAAAGCCAAATCCGCAGGAATCCTGTGACTGGAGCGGCCTGGGGGCTGTCCCTTGGAAACGAACCACGTGGCCTAACTCAGCAGGGCTGCCCCTTGGTGCCGAATGCAACCAATTCTGGCCTGTTTTAAGTGAAAACATCCCAGGATGGGAAAGCGTATTCTGAGAATGGAATGCTTTGTAGTTTCTTTACTTGGGGGAGCAGCATGGCATGTTAATAAATGAGAATGCTGTTTAAAAGTCCACTCTCTCTGCTTCCAGGCTGCATCTCCTCAGGGAGCCTGGTGATAAAGATCATTAATATTTTCCCTGCAAGTAATTGAATCAAAGGGCAGCTTTTCTATCTGCATTGTCTGGATGCCAAATTAGGTGGTACACTTATTAACTCTTTGATAGCCTCAGTTACCATAAAGCCTTTTGCGTATGTGTGTGTGTGTGTGTGTGTGTATATATATATATATATATATATATATATCATATACATATGATATACAATCTCTCCATTTTATGTATAAATATATAATCTCTCATATATAAAAATATATATATATATAAATGAACTTTCTTTGTATATTGCCATCTGCCCACATATTTAACCTGGCTCTGTAATACCTGTGTGATTGTGGACATGTCAGGTAATGTCTCTGCTTTGCCCATCTGTAACCTCAGTTTTCCCATGTGTAAAATAAAGGAGTTGAACTAGACGGTGTGCTTGGTGGGGAGGTACTTCCACTATATCTCATTCCCTCCGTCCAGCACTGCTCTGGGCATGTGGTCAGCTCTCAGTGCAGAAGGATGTGCTAGTGTATACAGGAACCACCCAGTTCCTAAGGTAATGTGAATTCCTAATATTCTATGATTCTAATATATATATATTTTAATCCTCACTTGAGGATATTTTTCCCATTGCTTTTCATTATTATTGTTTTTTTATTGCTTACCCCAGAATATTTTTTCCCATTGCTTTTCAGAGAGAGTGCAAGGGATAGGGAGAGAGAGAAACATGGATGTGAGAGAGACACACCGATTGGTTGCCTCCCGTACACACCCTGACCAGGGCCAGGGATAGAGCCTGCAACCAAGGTACGTGCCCTGGCTGGAATCGAACCTGGGACCTGCTCTAACCACTGAGAAAAACTGGCTAGGGCAATTCTAATAATTTAAAATAGTTCTGTTAGGAAATTACTGGCAGTGGAAGGAGGAAAATATAGTCCTGTGCCACTTGATGATGGGGATACATTCTGAGAAATGTTTTGTTAGGTGATTTCATCACTATGTGACCATTGCTGAATGCACTTACAAAAACCTTGATGGTATGACCTGTCACACACGTAGGCTGTGTGGCATAAGGCCATCGTATATGCGGTCCATTGACTGAAACACTATTAGGGTGCATGACCGCAGTTATCAGATCAGCATGTGTACTTTGAGAGACAAGATGCTGTGAACAACAACCTACCTAGCTTCATAAACAAGACCCACTTAGAGGAACTTTCTCTCTTCCTTGGAGACTTTGATTGGCCTGCTTAGTTACAGGCAAGTGAGAGGCTGAATCTAGCTTGACTTTAGTGAGGATTTTGACTCAGTCTTGGGGAACACACTTGTCAATAAACCTGAGTTGAGATCCTTCTTCCATCTCACCCAGATTACAAATTTACCCCTGTTCAGATACATCTCACACACAGCTATCAGGTTACACCTCTTAAATGTCACCCTTCTTAGGCCTCTCAGTTGCCTTTCTGATGATTTCCAAGGCCCTCAGCTTGGCCTTCAAGCTTCACTGGGTTTTGGCCACCTTTTCCTTCCAACATTATTTCTAAGAGTTGCCAGGAGACGCATCTCTTGAGTAAAAGAGTGTTCTAATTGCTTTATTCCTTCCTGTGGCACCCCCACCCCACCCCACATTTCTTCTTGTCCCAAAGTTGCTGGAATAAACCCAGAACACTTCCTAATAAAAAGCCCATGCCCCTCAACCCCATCCTTCCTAATCCTTCCTTTAAAGCCCAGATCATGACCTGCCTCCTCCACTGAGGTTTTCCTGGTGGGCCTGTGGTGGAAGAAACTGGCCTTACTCTGATTTTCCAAGTCACCTGTAGTCTGCATGACACTGTCTTGGCCTTGTTCCTTACAGCCTGGTCACGTCATAGAGCTCCTAGAAGAATCTGATAGAGCTCAGAGAATGTCTGAGGCCCTCAAGAAGGGGATGAAAAGCTGGAGACCAAGATGGCTGGGGGAGTTTAGAAGTAGGGAGACTTCATTTGAAGGAGGCAAAGTAATTTCGTTAGAATCTAAACATATGATTCAGCGTCATGTCTGCATGTTTGCTAGTGGTGAGTGTAGGAAAACAGAAATGGCATGCCCGGTGAGGCAGTGAAACTTCCTTGACTGTGTGTGTCTTTAAGATTGGCTAGGATGGTTTAGGAAATCATTTTCATAAGCCCATGAAATTTTTTCTATGTTTCTCTTAATCAAACTAGGAAATGACAGCAATATTAAAAGTTGCTTGGTTAATAGATCTTGTATGAACATATGGTTACTTATGGATTTGTTATCAAAACAGATAGATGTGGAAGTACTTTGACAAAGTTAAGAAATTCCCTCAAAGAGAGATTTTTGTTATTAGCAATCACCTTATTTGACTGGAGTTTTCTGTAACTTAACCATTAGGTTAATGACAATCTTCCTAAGTGGAGGGTAGGTTGAGCCCAGACAAGGGATTCACCATTGCCCTCACTCTTCCTTTCTCTAGTCAAGACTCTTAGAACTAAATTTTCCGTTGCTGGCAGGGGTCCTCCTAACTCATCTTTTAGTGGATTCTTGGGTAAAGGTTTTTCTCCATCTCAGCTACTTTACCTCCTCTTTATAGGGGGCTATATGTACCCTGAGAGCAAAGATGATCTATAGCAATTTATAGGGAACAAAGGAAGTGGGAGAGGGATGCAAAGCTATTTTAAGGGGGGTTCTACAATCTTGACTTTGTCAGAACATCTGGCCTCTGCTGTGAGGGTATGAGCTGAGAAGGCTCAGCACCTAGGAGTGGGGAGAGGGATGTGTGAGCCTACCCTGTAGAACACTGGTCTTCATCCAGAGTCTGATCAGCGATTCTTAATGCTGACTGAGTCTCAGGGTCACCTGGGTTCCTTTTGAGCAATGAATATGTCTGAGCCTTACTTAATGATTAACAGGTCCCCTTTGGGTTCTATGCCACAATATTTTAAAAGCTTTTCATATGTCCTGAGGCTTGAACAACAAGAACCACTGACCTAGTCTCCCGATATTTAGCAGCCTCCTTAATTTGTTCCTGTTCCCTACAAATGCACTTACATATTTCAAAAGGTGCCAGGACAAGAATTGGGTTAATCCCAGTGCCAGTCCATTGATCATGAAGAACAAGGAGGAAATCCCCAAAATGAGAAGGCTTCAGAAATAAAACTACTCACATTAAATTATTTTAGAAATGATTTTTCCCTCTGGTACAATTTTCAGAGAGATTTTGGGACACACAAGCACACACAGAGTCAGGGTGACAAGTAAACAGGAAGGAAAAGATTGACTTTTATTGCTTGCTGGTTTAAAGTTAATAATTTAAAAAAAATATTTTGACTACTCCTTAGAACTGAATCAAACTATTTTTTAGAAGGGAATAGGTGGTTGGTTTGGGGGGAGACGGTGAAAAGCGTGACATCACCAAGCTATTTTGGTAGAGTAAGAGGAATATGCCGGGTTAGGTCTGGTTAGGTTTGATTCTCTGCATTTAGGAGCTGAATTGCGTCTTTTTCTAATTTGGTTTCACCCGGGGGCTGCAGCTCTTCACTGGAGACGGGAAGGAAAATATTTATTCAAAGCTAATTTGTAAGCTTCATTTTCAGTTCAAGGTCTGGAATCTAAACTGCTTTTCTGTCTTTCCAGGCAGCAACCTGGAGACTCTCCCAGCATTTCAAAGGGGGTCAGGTTTGCAGGCTTCTTCTCAGGGGCCCAGACTCCCCCAACCCCCAACTGCCTGCTCTATTTTAGGTCAACTGCAAGCTATCAGTTTGGAAAGCAAATCCTTAACCTGAAATTTTTGTTGCTGATAAGGGGTCTGAATAGCAAAGAGATAACATTTATTTAGAATTTGTTGTGGAATCTTTTTCTCCATGTGTGTTATTGTCAGCAACTCCTATTTCCCCAGAGGTTTTGAAATGCTCCCTCTGAATGTTAATATGTTTGTAACATTTCTCAGTGGAACGCCTCACTCATAAACATTCAGCTTCTTGTAAGGAGTCCCCCACCCTTCATCCCCAGGGACCAAAGTACACCTTTGGGTGGATTCTTTGAAAGGCTGCAGATGATGTCTGTTATGTTGTTTTCTAAACAAACTCAGATATCATTTTATTGTTAAAGGAGCATTTTACTCTGAAGTTCCTAACCTATTTATGGGTCTCTGATAGATGGTTATTTTTTGGCAGGCTTGAGATAAGCCCGGGTCAAGGAAACAGCTTGCGCTCGTCTTTTCAAGTCTAACTCGTCCTTGCCATATCATTTCATTATTTCCTTTACTGTTATCTTCAAACATTTTCTCAAAGCAGAGCTTGACAAGAACAGGAAGGTTGGCAGAGGTCTGGCAAGGAGGTTGTTTTTCTTCGGGTACTAAAGTGGACGCCTCCCCTCCCCCTACCCCTCCCTCCCTCCTTTCTTCTTTATTACCCACCCCCAGGCCTCTCCAAAGCTGATGGAAAAAAAGTTAAGAACTCCTTTCCCTCTTTAAAGAAGGGTCTCTAAGAGGTTTCTAATCAGCTCACTGTCAGCCTGTTTCCTCTGATCAGCTTAAATAGGTCCACTTGAAGTTCACAACTGCCGAAACCAGTGTCCAGACGGAAAGCAGGGGAGCATTTGAGAAGCATTTATGAACTTCCACCCCAGATCGTCCAAGAGGCTGAAACCCTTTCTTCTTGATTAAATTAGTGTTTCCCACTAACAGGAGGAGGCATTCCCATTCAGCAAGCTGATTTTTCTCTTTCACCCGCCCCCCCACCATGAAAATGTAAACTTGATTCCCGTGTCCTTAGCAGGAGCCTGGCTTTTGTGACCTAGGCTACCAGTGAGCCCATCATAAATATCTTGGTACAAATGAACCTTTTATTGTCTCATGGATGGTTTTATGTCTAACTTTATACATGAACGGCAACAACAAAACCAAAACGAAAGTTCGATGTGTTACCTCTGCCTGGTGCAGAGGTGTGTTTGGGGGAAGGTGGTCCTTGCACTGTGGCCGCCCAGGTCCTTTTCTGAGATTTTCCTGCTGTCTTCAGAAAAGAATGACTGTTAACCATTAGCTACTGACAAGAGTGTGTCCATTTCAGCAAAATTAATAAGAGACAGCATTTTTCTTCCTTCTAAATGGCCCATGCCGGTAATTAACATCGCCTTTCATTACTCAATTTGAAAGCCCCCTTCTGCGCTCCCCCTGACCTTGCCCTGGCTTTGTTAAACTGGCTTTCAGCCTGAGAGAGACCTAAATGTAGAAAAAGCACCTCAAGACCCTTGCTGAGGTGCTTTGAAAGAATCATTCCAGAAATATTTAGAGTGCCTACTGTGTGGGACTACCAAGTTGGATCAGACACAGACCCTTGTGGAAAGGAAACAGGGAGAAAAGATAAAGAGGGCTTGTTTAAAATAGCCCTAACATAGCAGAGTGGTGATCACACAGGGTGCGGACAGATCCAGTGGGGTGGGGAGCATGGCTGACAGATGACTAAGGGGAAGTTTTATGGAGGAGAGGTGACAAATAAGGGGACCATTATAATGCTGGAGTTCACTGCAAAAAAAGAAACATAAAGGTTCAAATGAACTTTCCTTACTCAATTTTTTCTTCTTTTAGAGAAAGGGGCAAAGAGCAATTTCATAAAGAATATATAAGTTTAAAGCTCAAGAAAGAATCTTTTCCTTTTTGGTGGGATGTTTTCCATGTACATTGAGCCAACATTTTCATCATGGTACTGGATTCTAGTTTAGCCAACTCCCCTAAAAATATGTGAAATATTTTCCTGCCCCCTTTACGGTCTACTCCCCAGGAGGATTCTTGGTCACAGAGGTGGAAGTGTCACTTTGGGGTGAGTTAAGTTAGACTTTACATTCATCATATCTTTAATCATGAACTCCATGTTTTAAAAAGCCACCAAGAGAAACCCAAATGCTCAGTAAGAGAGGGTGGGTTGAAATGATTGTGGTGCAGCATATGAAGGGATCGAATTGCAACTATGATGGCCAGGATTCTTAGTTTATGATAAAACAAAAATGGCATGTTCTCATTTTTGAGAAGAATATGAATATATACATTGAAAAGTACAGCCTAGAGGACTAAACACCAACATATGGCGAGTGGTTATGGATAAGTGCCGGAAAAACAAAAGATTTGAATTTTTCTTCCCTGTGATTTTCAGTATTTTTCAAAATGTCTGCATGTATGTGTATTACTTTTGTAGTCAGGTAAATGCTCTTGAAGAATGACGCTGCTGAGGGACAAAAAGACTTCTGCATTCAGGTAAGAGTTTAAGTGTAGGAGGTTATGAAAATGGCCCAGAGGACATCCTCCCTTCCCAATGTGACTTTGGACGTCATCAGTTTTTTAAAAAGAAAAAAAAAAACACCCCACACTACCCTGCAGTCAGAACCAAACACAGGAACCTGCTTTAAGTAACAATGACTGTCGTTTAATAAACTTGATGGGAGAGTTCTCTTTTAGCTGCTTTGGTAGAAAATTTGTCAGTTGATTCTTTTACAAATTTGTGTAGTGAAAGAGTCATTTCTCTCTCTGCCTCTGATGGAATTTAGGTCTAGTAGACTCCGGTTCTGAATTATTCAAGGGTCAAAAATCTGTTGCAAATGTTGTCCTGATCCCTTTTGGGTGTGCGTGTGTGTGTGTGTGTGTGTGTGTAAATCATTTGTTATTGCCCTCTTGCTCAAGTCTAATGAGATAAAAAATCTAAAGGCCAGTTATGCATCTAGTGACAGCCTTCGCAAATGCACAGCAACAGAGTTCTTTAGTGTTAGCTATTATTTTGTAGTTTTGCTCAAATTACATAAATCAGATAAGCTTATTTATTTCACAATTGGTGGTAAGTGTACAAAGTGTCTCAGGTTGTGATCCAGTTGTCTGCAGTTCAGGGAGCAGAGGAAATAGTTTCTGCTTTTATTCAAATATTGTTCCTGATCATTTGCAACAGAAAAGCTAACTTGGGGGTATGTGTGGGATGTGGATGGCAGATGGAGGTGAGGAAGGAAATGCAGAGGAATGGAAAAAAATGCAAACCTGTAGTTTAGATTAAAATCAGTTCCCAGCTTCCTTTGGCGTTTGTGTCCTTATGTCCTACAATGTGAAAATCCCCTATATTAGTGCCCCTCCCCCAGACATGAATTGTTTTTTGATGTCTGAGTCACTCAGAATTGTGGGGTGGAAACATGTAAACAAAAATGAGAAAAGCTGTTTGCCATGAGCATGAAACTTTTAAAATGGTTTTGGGCCTTGAGAGAAGGTTCTTCCCCTTTTTCTCCTTACAAAGACGCAGAAAAGTTCAATAAAAGAAACTCAAGGAAATGTCTTCATGATGAAAGGATTCAGGGCCTGTCTGTCCTTTGTGGCTTGCAAGGCTGAGAAGCCAGAATTAACCTGTAGAAAGAGGGACAACCTCAGAGCAGAAGGGTTGGACAGTATAGCTTGGTCTCCATGACTCGGGCTGGGGACAGGAGGGAGCAGCTGGGGAGGGGGCAGAGCTGATTGACCTGGTCTTGGGGGTCAGGAGTTTGAAGAAAAGATCCCCTTCAAATCTGTTTTATACCAACTAGTGTCCTCGACACTTAGAAATATTTTCTCCTTTTCCTTGCTTTGCTTTGCAGGAGATCAAGCAATTTACAGCAAATACAAATTAAAAACAAAAAGCAAACACTGGATCAGGCAGGTGGGAAGAGAAGGAAGTTAACTCTCAACTTTCTGGTGTCAAATGCAGAGAAAAGATGGGCGGAGGAAGGATCTATACAGTTGCCTATTTTTGGCTTTGTGTGAGGAAAAAGCACATGGCCACAGGAGAGCAAAGCCTTTCCTACCGCTAAGTAGTGAAGAAATCTCTCCTGGGTGCCTTTATATAGAAGACACCAGAAATGTGGTTGAAAATGTGCTCAAGAAATTTTTCTAAGCATTTTGCTCCTCCTTTAAGCTTTCTGGTTTATGTATCCACCCAGACTTGGTTATTAAAATTTACTCAGTGATATTTCATCCTGTACCTTCTCATATTAGAGATTTACTATACCGTTAAATTAATTAAACACAGAGGCCATTAGACTGAGGTGGCTCTAATGCCTTAGGAGCCTACTGAAGTAAACCCAAATCTAAGCGTGTAATCGCCGCAAGGTTAAGAAATGGAAACCTGAGGACACCTTATCACAAACAGCCAAGTAGACTCTTCCTAATAAGGCAAACAGTTAAGCTATAGTCATTCAAATAATTTCCTGCATTGTTTCCATACCTTCTCCTTAAAGGCTTTCCTCTAGTTCCTGATGGTGGAGCACTCCTAACCACTTCTGGTTTGGCGCTGCCGGGTTAGAATCAACCTTTGCTCAATAAACTCTTAAAATTTTAATATGCCCCAGTTTATCTTTTAACAATACAAAAATCAATAATTTGTCTGTACATCTACAGTAGACAATTAGGATTGTGCAGTAGACAATTAGGATTGTACAGTGGACAATTAGGATTTGAGTAGATAGCCTTGCTGGATATAGTGAACATTTAACAAATGTGTATTTGCTAAATGAATAGATGAAAAAGTAGTAATCCAATGTGCTGTCAACAATGAGAAAATGCCATAAAAAATTGTAATTACAATAGTAAAATCTAGAAATAAACCTAATATGAAGAAAACCACAAAATTTTGTTGAACAAAAAAAACTGAATAAAAGATGTGCCATGCTGGATGGTAGAATCAAAATTGTGAAGGTGTCAGTTCTTCCCCAAATAATCTATCAATTCAATGCAATCCTAAGAAACATTACAAACAAATATTTTATGAAACTTGACAAGCAGATCTGGAAGTTTATATAGAAGAGAAAATGCACAGATTTTAATTAAAAGATTACCGAAAAAGAGTTAACAGTGATAGAAGAGTAATCCTAGTTTATATCCTAGTTTAAAACATAGTACTTTAAAATGGTAGTAATTAAAACAATGTATTTTAAACACAAGAATAGAGATAAAGATCAATGGAACAAAATAATCTATAAATGTATCCATGTATGTTTACATGGGAATTTAGTATATAAACCAAACAAAGGTAAATACTTCAAATTATGAAGTGATAACCTATTTAATAAATAATGCAGACAATAAGAAGAAAAGAAAAACTTAATCTCACTATAAATATAAATACATATTTTATATAGATTAAGGAGCTAAATCTAGAGAAAAACTATAAAAGTATTAGAAAAAAATAGCAAAATTATTTTTGTCTTTTTAGATGGGTTATGTCTTTTTATTTATTTTATTTTATTAAAAAAAATTCATCTTTAATGTTGAAAGTATTACAGATTTCTTACCCCACTGATTGCCTCCAACCTGCATCATCCCCCACCCCCCCCAGGCCTTCCTCACACTATTATCTGTGTTGGTGGGTTATGCATCTATACATATAAGTTCTTTGATTAATCTCTCCCACCCACTCCCCCACCTCTGCCTTCCCACTGAGATTCATCAGTCTGTTCCATGCTTCTATGTCTCTGGATCTATTTTGTTCCTCAGTCTATTTTGTTTATTAGATTACATATCACCATGAGATCATGAAAAACTGAATCAAGAAGAGTCAGAAAACCTGAATAGTCTAATAACAGCTGATGAAATTGAAGCAATAATAATAATAATAATAAAAAATTCCCAGCAAACAAAAGCCCTGGTCTGGATGACTTCACAGGGGAGCTTCCTAATTCTTTAAGTTGTAGGGTTAGACAGCTAACTAAAAAATTTTCTTGCTTTTTGAGGTAGGCCTGTAATGCTATGAACTTCCCTCTTAGGAGTGCTTTTGCTGTGTCCCATAGATTTGGGGTTGTTGTGTGTTCATTTTCATTTGTTTCCAGGAAGTTTTTTATTTATTTTTTGATCTTATTGGTAACCCATTCATTGTTTAAGAACATGCTATTTAACCTCCATGTGTTTGAATGTTTTTTGAGTGTTTTTACTGTAGTTGATTTCTAATTTCATGCCATTGTGATCTGAGATGCTTGATATGATTTCAGTCATCTTGAACTTGTAGAGACCTTTTTTGTGTCCTAACATGTGGTCTATCTTTGAGAACGACCCATGTGCACTTGAGAGGAATGTATATTCTGCAGCTTTGGGGTGAAATGTTCTGTAAATATCATTTAAATCCATCTGATCTAGTATGCCATTTAGAGTCACTGTTTCTGTATTGACTTTTTGTCTGGAAGATCTATCCAGTGAATTTAGTGGGGTGTTGAAGTCCATGACTATAAATGTATTGCTGTTGATCTCTCCCTTAAAGTTCTTAATGTTATTCTTGATAGGTCCTTATTTATTGCCATTTTAATTCTTTATGCCTATGTTCCTCTCTCTATTTCAACTTCTAATTACAGCAGTCCCTTTAACATTTCCTGCCATGCTGGTTTGGTGGTGATAAACTCCTGTAGCCCTTTTTAATCTGGGAAGCTCTTTATTTCACCATCTATTTTGAGTGATAGCCTTGCTGGATAGAGTAGTCTTGGTTTTAGATCCTTGCTTTGTATTACCTTGAATACTTCATGCCATTCCCTTCTGGCCTGTAGAGTTTCTGATGAGAAGTCAGCTGAAAGCCTTATGGGAGCTCCTCTGTAGGTAACAGCTTGCTTTTCTCTTGCCTTGAATTTTTGGCATTTTAATTATGATGTGTCTGGGTGTGGGCCTCTTTGGATTCTTCTTGCTTGGGACTCTCTGTGCCTCCTGAACTTGTGTGACTTTTTCCTTCACCAGGTTAGGCAAGTTTTCTGTGATTATTTCTTCAAACATGTTCTCTAACCCTTGCTTACTTTCAACCTCCTCTGGCACTCCTATGATGAGAATATTGTTACATTTTATGTTGTCTCACAGCTCCCTTAGACTGTAGTCCTATTTTTAAATTGTTTTTTTTCTTTTTGGATCTCTGATTGAGTGATTTTTTTCTACCCTGTATTCTAATTTGTTGATCTGATCCTCAGCTTCTTCTAATCTGCTGTTTATTCCTTCCAATGTATCCTTTACTTCTGCTATGTCATTCTTCATTTCTGACTGGTCATTTTTCATAGTTTCCATATCTTTTTCATGCTGTTGAGCATCCTTACAATCAGTATTCTGAAGTCTATATCTGATAGATTGCTTATCTCCATTTCATTTGGCTCTTTTTCTGGAGACTTCTCTTGTTCTTTCATTTGGGGCTTGTTTTTTTTTCTCCCATTTTGGCTACATATTTGGGTTTGTTTCTATGTTATTAGGTAGATTTGCTAGGACTCTTAGTCTTTTTGGAAGGTCTCTGTTGCAGGCCAATGTCAGATGCTGTTTGTGACTGGCCCTGAATATTGTGTTTGGAGCTATCAACAACCCTTGTCTTGAGGTCTCCTCTGCTGGGGCTGGGTGCATTTGGACAGGATTGAGATGTACACTAAAGTCTGCTTTTCCAAGGCCCTGGTCCAGAAGCAGATCAGGCAAAGACTCAAAGCCCTCTTAATTCTCTCTCTGCCTGAAGGCTGATTAATCTGATTCTCTTAATGAGCCTCAAGCTGTTGAAACTCCACACGGTGGGGAAGCTGGCTGTTATCAGTCTCTTAAGGACCCTCAAGCTGTAGAAACTCCACAGGGTAAGGGGAGAGGTTTTCCAGCAGTGTGGGGCAATTGCTTCCCCCTCAGGCAAAGGCTGCTTGGAAGTTAAATGTCCACCTGTGAAAGATGTCCTCTGCAGTATGGAGGAATGACTCAGCATAGAAATCCAGAGGGGTGACCTCTGATCTCTATCTCCAGAGCTCACAACCTAGTTCTCCTCACAACAGCTCCAGCCTACTGTGCTCTCCCTCTACTGGACCCCAAGGTGAGTGGCTACACACAAAACTTTGTGCATTGGCTCTTTAAGAGGGTGCCTGCATTTCTAGCCATCTCTCCCTGGCAGACAGAAACTCAGCTGCTTTTCATAGCCAGATGTTATGTGAGCACCTTTCTCAGTTCTGGTGCTCTTGGGTGGGAATCTGAGCCTGGGGTTCAGGCCCCAGAGTCCTTAGTGGGAACCCCCCACAGCTGAGATATCCCTCTGGACCTTCAGCTGCTGCCTGGGGGAGCCCAGCCAGCCCTCTCACACCTCTGTACTTTCTACCAGTTTCTATTCGGTCTCCACTTTTCTTCCTTGGTTATGAGGGTGCTCTCTAGCTCGTCTTCAGTTGTAGTTGATTATTCAGGATGGTTTTTTATATTTTAGTTGTAATTTCATTTTCGTCCCAGGAGTGTCAGTGTAGCTTCCACTCAGTCTGCCCCCATCCTTAATCTCTCAGGTTATATCTTTTTAAACAAGCTACCAAATACAGAAGACATACAGGATAAAATTTTTAGTAAATTTACATTAAAAATCTTAAGCTTTAATACACTGAAATATACAAAACATGAGCAACAGTCTGAGGAAAATTATTTGCAACCTACATAATAGATAAATATTATTGTCTACAATATATAAAGAGCTCATATAAATAAAAATGTAGAAAGATGGATAAAAATATAAACAGTCAAGTCACTGACTTAAATAAAAGTGACCAATTTACATGTAAAAAGATGCTTACTGTAATTAGTAAATAGTAAACAAAGATGAAAGTAATAATGGTAGACCATGTTTCTCCCATTAGATTGGAAATTTTAAAATATTCTGTTGCTTTCAATGTTGAGGCAGTATAAAATAGTAGTCTTTTGGAGGTCAATTTGGCAGTGTCCATCAAAAGTAAAAATGTCCATAGACTTTGAAGCATCACGCCTAGTTCTATATTTCTGTCAGAGAGAATTCTTTGCAAACATGTACAAAGAAGTATCAGTAAGAATTTTCACTGCAACATTGTTTAGAATAGCAAAAAATTTGAAACCATTTAAATGTCCATCATTAGGGAAATAAATTGTGATATATTCAATACCACATAACAATATTCTGCAGTAAAATTGCATAAGTGGACTTATAGTGCTGATGTGGAAAGATTTATAAGATATATTTCTGTGTGAAAAAGTATGGACAGAATAATATGTACAGTTAATTATACATATATACCTCTGGTGTGTGTATGTGTGTGTGTGCAACCATGTCTGTGTGTGCATATGGGGGCACATGTACAACTGTATAGGAAAAACTCTAGAAGTTACACACCAAACTGTAACTGTGGTTACCATGGAGGAGGTCTTGTGATTGGTATGAGGAAGGAAGGAAGCAAAGATGACTTTTTTGTACTCACTATAATTCTGTATTGTATAATCACTTAAAAGAATAGATTTATTCTTAGTTAATTAACACATTGTTTTAAGAAAGTAACATATTGCCCTGGCTGGTGTGCTCAGTGGTTAGAGCATTGGCCTGTGCACTGAAGGTCTCGGGTTCAATTCCTGGTCAAGGGCAAGTACCTGGGTTGAAGGTTCATCCCTGCCCTGGTTGGGCATTCAGGGCATGTTCAGGAGGCAACCAATAGATGTGTTTTTCTCACGTTGATGTCTCTCTCTCTCTCCTCTCCTTTCACTTTCTCTAAAAAGCAGTAGAAAAAAACAGCCTTGGGTGAGGATTAACCAAAAAAAAAAAGAAGGCAATATATTAATAGCTGATGCATTTTTCATAAAGAAGGTATTTTATCCCAACCTGAGTGATGTCATGGGCCTCAGGAGTTCATCATCATCAAGGTAAATGGAGTCTTTTTTGCCTCCTTTTGGGGAAGGATTTATTTCCTTTAAATACCACAACCTCTGATTCCTTCTTCCCTGGCCTGGGGCCTTCCCTTTTCCCAATAAAGGCAAGGACAGCTGCCAGGAGACATATTCACAATCTCCCAAGTCATGAAAGTTCAGGGGACTGAGGATAGCTTAAATCCTCTGCCATAATTCCCTTTTTCAGCTGGTGGATTTACTTCCTCACTACCCAAGTTGATGCTTTAAAATTTTACATTCTGGGCCCTGGACAGGTAGCTCAGTTGGTCAGAGCATCATACCAATACACCAAGGTTTCTGGTTCGATCCCTGGTCAGGGCACATACAAGAATCAACCAATGAGTGTATAGATGGGTGTAACAAAAATCGATGTTTCTCTCCCTCTTTTCCTCTCTCTCTAAAATCAGTCAATCCATAAACATCTAAAATTTTACTTTCCCCTCCTGTGCTCTCCTCTGGGTGACATAATTGTATCAAGAGGTCAGTGAAGAAAAGGATTTGGGTAACTCACAGCAGGACAGTTAGTTCTGTGTGATTGAAATCTGGCTAGTTGGATTTCATTCTCCTTCAAAGGTAATGACCACATTTCCTTAAAAAAAAAAAGTTACATTTGGTGACCTGGTGCATAAATCAATATCCAGCAAACTTCCCCCTCCCAAAAATGTGTAATGTTCACGAAATGAGACACATTTGTAGGCCCCTCGGGTACTTTGTTTGAATGACCCTTCTTTTTCCCTCCTGACCTGTACTCTACACACTGTATATCAAAATTTAGAGGCTTTACTTTTTCTCCCTTTAGGAAATTCATTTGTGTTTCATTCATTTCATGCAAACCTTGCTTCTGTGTCCTAAGCAGAAGAAAGACTTTAGTGTTTAAAAATTGGCTCTTGGACAAGAGGCACCGAAACAACTCCCATCGCTTCTGTCAGCCCAAGGAGCATTTCTCTTACATTTTACAAGCAGTCTTTAAAAAATAAAGCATTACCTGATCTGATGTCCAGTAAAGTTATACTTGATTTACATCCCTGTGCAAATGGTTACCCAGTACCCTCTCAAACAAATTTTGAAGTTAACATTTTTGCTGGGGTTTCTCTCTTTCTCTCTCTCTCTCTCTGAAATGAAATAACACATTGAAATACCTGTCATAGTTTTTGGGTGATGTGTGTATACATACATTATGTCAATTGCATTTTCATTAAATGAGAGTAAAGACCTATGCAGCAATATCTCTTACTCTTTTGTGTGACTCAAGATTATTTCTCCCTTTTAGGATTTACTACTCTTGCTTTCTGTATCATTGTAGTGGTCAGTGAATTAAGTGCTTGTAACTCCATTCCCACACAGGGTTACATGTGACCCATCAGGTCAGACAGAAAACTTTTCAGAAACTGACCAATATGAATGCTGAGAGGGAATGGTCTCTGCAAGGGAGATAAAATTCAAGAGCTGCTGGGGGTCGTCTCTCTTACCACATGGGTAGAATTTGCCTGAGAATGACTTTAGCAAAGAGAAAAGCAGAACCAAGAGATAAATGGATGGAAGATAGATGGATGGATAGATGAACAGATAAATAGATAGATACCTGATGATATAATTTGAACTTGGAGCCAATCATACTTAAAGAGTCAACTCTCTGACTTCCCAACTGTATAAGGTATAAATTTCCTTTTATGCTTAAGCTAAAACATAAGTTAAGTTAGATTTCTTAAGTTAGATAAGTTAAGCTTAAGTTAGATTTCTGTTGTGTTCAGCTTAAAGTGCTATGATGAATGCAGGCTGTTTGGTCTATTTACTGTTCATTCTATTGGTTGGAGGGTACTGCATTCTATTTCAAAGCTGATTCACACACAGTAGATACACAATATATAAAAGAAAGACAGAACAATTAAATAAGATGAACCTATAATCAAGGGGTTCCATCATTTTTTTAGATCTCTATTTAGCAAACAGATTTCAAGGAAGAGAGACCCATTCAAACAAGCCAAAGGAAAAGGGCTTTATCGATCTTGCAGAACCTTATATTAGGAAGTAGGTCTCTGGAACTGACTATTGGAATCAGGAACTGAGGTCCCTCTACAGGGTCACATAAGTTTTTATCTCAGAGGCAACTCCTTTCTTCCAGTAGCTGTGGTCAAAACACCTAGTGTCCTTATCTCATCCTTGGGGTCCTTATTGGACCAAGGACTCCCTTTGTATGAAACATCTTGCTTTATTTCCAGGGCTGCAAATCTAGGAAGTGCCAAAGTGATGCTGTGTCACTCACAGCCTTACCTGGCTGATGTCATGCTCTATCTACCTGTTGGGAAGTGGGACAATCTGGCCTGTTTCCAGATGGCAATTCCATCTATCTGGAAGCTCAGGCCCTTGAAGTCATACAGACTCCTGACTTTTTCTCACACTTCACAGTCAATCCAGAAAATCCTGTTGGCCCTCCCTCTAAAATATACCCAGAGGTCTGCCACTCCAGGGCCACCAATTAACCAGCCTAGTCCAAAGCACCAGCATCCCTCACTGTGTTATTGCAACTGCCTTCTAGCCTATATCCCTGCTTCTGTCATGGCCTCCTTACTATCAAATGGGGCCACTGATAATGTCAGACCTTGTCACTTCTCTGCTCAAACCTATCAGTGACTTCCAAGGCCTTTGTGACCTTAGCTCCTTCTGATCTCCTTCTTGCTTCCTCTGTTCTAGACACATGGTCCCCTGCCATTTCTCTGTAATGCCAGGCATCTCTGACCACAAGACCTCTGTACCTTTTACTCTCTGCCTGGAATGTCCTTCCTCAGATTTCCATGTGGTCAGCTCTTCCTTTTTTCAGATCTTTAGTCAAAAATCACTTTCTTGGGCCACCCTATTTTTAGGTCTCCTCATACTTCCTCTTTTCATTTTTCTCCAAGTAAAAGAGCTGATGATGACTTAGATAGAGATGGAGGGGAACAGATGGATTTTAAAATTATTTAGTAGCACTCAGTATCCATAATTGCAGCATTTTACAGCTTTGTTATTGCACTGAGGAAATGTCTCTGGGGGCTCAATTGGTGTGGTTCTCCAGGCTTTTGAAGGACAGTGCTGAGGAGGAAGCCATCCTAGGTGGTTGGCTGAACATGAAGGCTCTGAGATAAGAGGATAAGTGATATCCTGGGGGGTGCGAATGAGTTTATTTTTCTAGAGGGATGAGTATGCATGTTCCATATGAGACCGTGAATGGGGGTAACAATAGTACCAATGGCAATATGCACATTGAAACCTCTCATTAGGAATTTTATGCCAGTAGCCACCTGCAGATTTATGAGAAGCTATTGGTACGATGGAAGGTGCATTGTGGGGGAGGAACAAATTTTCCTCTACCCTCAAGGTTCTTTTGGCTGGGCTAATAATCAAATACCCATGAGACAGATTAACAAGAGGAAATTACCAAATTTAATACATACATATGTATGGGAACCCCACATACATGTTAGAGACTCCACATGGAGAAGCGCTTCAGATAGAAAAGGGGACATGGGTGTATAAGACTTTCTGAGCTAGTGGTGATGTCAGGTACCCCACAGGCTTTGAAAGGTCATTGCAGGGTATTGAGAAGAGCAGATGTTTAGTAAATAGAAGTTTGTTCTGCCCTACAGACAGGTCAAAAAAGGTTATCTCTGATAATCTCCTATTCTGTGCAAGGCCCCTAATTCAAGTTTTTCCAGGTAGTCAAGGGAGGGGCAGATGTTTCTCTTGACACTAAAGTTAAAATTTCCCTTAGCTCAAAACAATCCACATACCACAGAAGCACATCTTGGGGTGACTAGCTCTGATCCCCCAAGACATCGATGTATTGTAAGGAAACACTGAAGACAAGAGGACTGGAACTTCTGGGTGTTGGTTTAGATGTCATGGGATGAAGGACCTTTTAGAAATTGATTGGCAGGATAGAAAATAAGTACATTGAGTAATTCTTTTTTCTTTAATTGAAAATAATTACACGGAGTAATTTTGTTTAAGAGAGAGAGAAAGAGAGATGTGAGAGCCAAACATCTATCGGCTGATGGAACCTGCAACCTCTCAGTGCATGAGATGACCAACACCCAACCAATTGAGCTACACCAGCCAGGGCTACACTGAGCAATTTTGTTGAGGAGTGACAGAAGTGATGTGAAGAAAAAGACTTGAATAATAACTTGAAAGGTAACTGGGAATAAAATGCATTATTAATGCTTACTAGAAAGTTGAAGAATAGTTTCTTTTTATTAGAGGAGATGTTCTGGAGAGGAGGTCCTATAGGCTTCTTTAAGTGCCAGACCAGCTTTCCAGATATCAAGTGATTGTCCATGATTTAGTGACTGAACCAAGGATGTGAATGAGGGAGACCCATCAGTTAAGAAATTCTGTCCCAACAAGATGTCTGCTTATTGGCTGGAGGCAAATTGATCTTAACAGATTTCTCCTGGGCCAACAATATCAAGTGATGTAAGTCTAGAGCTCAGGGCATGTTCTGAACAGCACTAAGGCAGCACAATTTCTGCTGTCCCTGAGGCCTGATGGACATCTTAATGCATGTAATGTAATTCTCATGGCTGTACTTGTCTACGGTTGCTTTAGGGCTGCCTCAGTTCCCTCTGCATTCTCAAACACAAGTCCCATCACTAAAGATGATCTGTGTATCTCATCCTTGTCACATCAAAGAGTCTAATGAATTCAGGAGACAATTTTCTCTATGTTTTATATGCTCAATGATATTGCAGGGTATGAATTTGGACGAAAGAGACCAGGGACATAGGATAACAAGGATTCATGTGAGTATGGATGGTTATTGATGAAACACTAGTGAACACTTGCCTGATAGAAATAGAGTCAGCTGAGTTTCTGAGTGAGAAGGGTGTGGTCAAGTTGAAAGAGCAGTTGAATGGAATCCCAGAGGACCTGAGCTGTCCCATCAATGAGCTGTGTGACCCCTTGCTTGGCCCTCTTTTTAATTACATTCTAAGTTTATGGGGTCCTTCCATGGATAAAACCCTGGTTTGTCAGGCTTTGGAGGGTACAAAATGAGTCAGGCATTGTCCCTTCCCTCATGAGCCTGGGAGAGAGAGAGGCTGAGGCTTCAAAGACAGGTACTCAACCTACTCCACCTCAAGCAGAACAGGACTGGGATGCTTGCTCTGTTTGGGTATAAAATAAATGCAACTGAATGCCTACGATGACTGGTAGATCTTAAAGGGTCTCCCCAGCTCCATGTAAATTTGCAGCTTTTGCTTTTCTCTGCTTGAAGCAGGGTTTCCCTCACCTGTTTCCTAATACTGTCGCCAACCAGGCAGAAGTCCCATGATTGGGAGTCTGTGAGATACAGTGAATGTCTCTTTGCATGTGGGCTAACAGAGGTAGTGGCAGACACACAGGAAGTTGTAGAGGGGAAAGGAGAGGATATGGGCAGTGCTGATGGCCCTTTAGCTGGAGCTGGTCTTATTCAATGAAAGAAACCTCAGCAACAGTGCTGGAATCCTCCCTGAACTTACTGTATTTAAAATGTTTTACAACTTCCCTTTGCCCTCTCCTCTTCTAGTCTCCCTCTTACTTCCTTATCTATTCTTTCCAGGACTTAAAAAGTGAGACAAACAAACCTCAAAGGTGTAGGGTTTCTTTCCCCTTCCCTTCCCTTGCCAGCCGAGAGCACATTTAGCATGCTTGTTCCATAGGAATTTCTCGACATCTGCTTCTAGCTTTGTCTCTGTTTCTGTCTCCCTCCCTCTTCCTCATCTTACCTCCCTTCACATCTCTCTGACTCTCTGTTTTACTCTTTCTATCCTCCCTTAGTCTTTGTCTCTATTTCCATCTCCCCTTCCCTATAAACCTGCTACAATAAGACACAAAACCTGAAAACCCAGATTATTTTATCTCTGAAATTTGTAGACAGCAAACTGATCTGATGCCTGTTTCCATGTCATTTCAATGTACGCCTCTGTATCTTCTCAGACACATTTTGCAGAGCAAGAAAATGTTACATTTTCAGTTTTTTTGATTTTCAACTATGGGCAGCATGTATATATATTTTTTTCCTTGAGAAGTCACTGACAGCTTCATCCAATTTTCAGCCAATCTAAAAAATGCTTTCCTTAAGCCCAAGCTCTAAGATTTCTCCTTAAAATCATCATTTTTTCCAAGGAAAGAGAGGGTGCTCCTTTAATGGAGTAAGCTGATGGGATAGATTTGATCGGTTCGACTTTAAGTTATAACATCTCGGTTTTTGTTTGAGGATTAAAAAACAAAACAAAACAAAACACCTCCCCAAACAGTGAGCATATAGTTCCTTTCCTCAGCCCAAAGGCTCTTTTGACTGGATGCCTGTCTGTTCAGGCTGTCAGTTGGGTATTCATCCATTTCTTCATTTACTGTTTCAACAGTAATTTATTTACTGACTACTGAGGGGCAGACTCTGGGATACAGAGAGGTCCCCAATCTCATAGAGTGTCTTCTTGTTGGTGAGGCAAGTAATAAAACAAGAAAAAATAAAGAGGATGATTTTAGATGTGCTATGGAGACAACAAAGGAAGTTGATGTGATCCAAAGTGGGGAGTGGGAGGGCTAATTTTGGGAGGTGGGAGGAGGCCTGTTTCTAGAGGAAAAGCAAACCCTTAAATACCTTATGAGAAGGACTACTTCCATGCACATATCTGTGTGAGGGATGGGTGGTAGACAAAACCAGAAGTCCTTGAAAAAAAAAAAAAGTTCTAAAAGGAGTTAAAATAAATTTTACTGACATTTCTGTTTTACCAAATGCCCTCCTCTTCCTCCTCCTCCGCTTCCTCATTTACTTATGTTATGTTCTTCCCACTAATTGCTCACTGTGCCCTTTCTCTTTCATTGAGTCTCTGAAAGAACTCAGTGCCAGAATTCTTTTAAGAGGCAGCCTGAGGGTGGTAGGGTCTCTGAGTTCTGTGACCCTCAAGTTGATCAGCAGTTCTCAAACTTTGCAGTGCATCAGAATCACCTGGAGGGCTTGTTGAAACATAGATTGCTGGCCCTGCTCCCAGAGTTTTTGATATGATGGGTCTGGGTAGGGCCTGAGGTTTGGTATTGCTAACAGGTTCCCAGGCGATGCTGATCCTGCTGGTGTGGGACCACACTCTGAGAACCAGTGGCTTAAATGCCTCAGTTGACTGAGGGATCAGGGCCAGCTGACTGAGGCCTGAGGGCACATGTGCAGCCCACTGTTACCCGGTGCAGGAGAGGGCCCGGGCAGATCCTCTGCTTCCCTGCTCCCCGAGCTGTCCTACTGCTGAGATTTCCCCAGGCTCTATTGAGAGCTCCTCATGACGATCCTTCTTGTGTTAATTTTGAATTTAGGGCCAATTTTCTATCTGATCTCTTCTGCTTTTTATCTACCAGAAATTCCACCCAGTTCCTGGTATATTTTCATACTCTTGCATGTTTTTAAAAGTTGTTGGGATTTTGTTGTTATTTCTGAGAGAGGAGAAGTAAATAGGTGGGTGTTGTTGACCATTTTGAAGTGAAAGTTCATATACTGCCTTAAAACTTTGGATAAGTAAAATGAAAGCATAAGAAAATAGAAATAAAAACATATTCCTTCTAAAAGGAGATGTGTTCTCCCAGTGCTTTAAGAAATTTCTTCCATGGTCAATCAGATGGTCAATTTAGTGACTGTACTTTCTTTTGAATTTCTTTCTAAAATCCTTTGGGCTCTAGGAAAATGGGGGGAAAAAGGCAAGAAGTGGGAAAAAGTGAAGACAATGCTATAGTAACCAATGAATCCATTTTATTTTTTCCTATTTTGAGCAAAGAGAATTACTGTCAAGGGTTCCCACTGTGATCCTGTGGTCTTCAGACAATGGCATTGGCTTGGCTAAATTTTAAGAGGATTTTTTTTTTTCCTTTTTAAATTCTCACCCAAGGATATGTTTTTATTGATTTTAGAGAGAGAGGAAGGGAGAGATCCCTGACTGAGAATCGAACTCATGGACTTTTGGTGTATGGGATGACACACCAACCAACTGAGCCACCAGGCCAGGGCAAGAAGATTCTTCTTTGGAAAACTATGTTTTGCAGGGGCTCTCTTTGAAACTGGAGGTTCAGATGGAAGCTGGAGAACTGGAACCCAGAGAAGCTGGGGAAGAACCAGATTGTGCTGAGGCTTCAAGTGTGGCCTCATAGGCTGGTCTGAGATGGCTACTGGCCTGAGTAGGGTGAGTTGGGCCTCTTTTGAGGGGGCCACACAAGCTAACAGTAATCTTCAGCTCAACCCCAAAAGGCCAGATTTCTGTTGTTCCACACATGGCCACAAAGTTAGTTTCTGTTCAGAGATCAGTTGTCTTTTTGTCCTTTAGTTTCTTCCCAGAGGCCCAAGAGCCTCAAAATACATACCTTGAAGAAGAGACTGCAGTGGGCTTATATGTTTGTTGAAACAAGTTTTCCTTCTCAAGGTCAGGTTGATGTGATTTTTAAGATTATGGAATGGAAAAACACCCACATCATCTGTCCTGTTGACATTTTGGAGCAATTTTTACATTTCTGTGTCTTTAATTGGCCTGAAAATATGCTGAGTGAAAAGGCTTTTTGGTAAATGTTTTAACTAAGATCAGAGAACTACATGTCTGTCTGAAAGTTTATCTTGGGTCTCAAGCTGGCCAATGATTAGCCTGTGCCTGAACAACTTAGTCTAAGGGGCACTTAAGTAATGGAGAGAGAATTAAAAAATTAAAGCAAATTACAGAGCATGGAGATAAGGGGAAAGCTGAAAAAAGTGGTATTTCACCCTTCTGTGATCAAGCTACAGACTTATCTACCCGGTAATTCGAGTTCATTCTACTACTTAACCAGCTCAGTTGACTGAAGTCCTCAATGATTAGGTGGATGTGATCATATCAAGACAAACTAAACTTAAGGGCAAAAATAATTTATGAGTGTTTCAACATATTGGTAGAAGTTTCAATTAAACAGAAAGTTATGAATGTAAATTTGTGGGCACCCAATCACTTATAAAGCCAAAATTGACTGCTTTAAGGAGATGTTGATAATGTTTTAAAACATACCTCTCTCGCCCAGCCAGTGTTGCTTGGTAGTTGAGTGTCAATCCATGAACCTGAAGATCAAGGTTCGAGTCCCTGTCTGGGCACACTCCCAAGTTTTGGGCTCGGTCCCCAGTAGGGGGTGTACAAGGAGGAAGCCGATTGATGATTCTCTCTCATCATTGATGTTTCTCTCTCTCTCTCCCTCTCCTTCCTCTCCCTGAAATTAATGGAAACATATTTTAAAAAAACATTAAAAAAAATCCTCTTTCAGTAATTTATAGGTCCAGTAAAAATATTATCAAGGCAGATGATTTGAACAGCACAATTATAATATTTGTCTACAACAAATATACATACACATATATGCTTATATGTATGTATGTGTTCACATGTATAAATGGTACCCAGGTACTGGAAAATACACATTCTTTTTAAGCACACATGGGTTAATTTTGAAATTGATTATTTAATAAGGTCACAAAACAAGCTTAGAAATTTCAAAGTCTTTACTCACAATACAAACAACCTAGAAATTAATAGCAAAAATGTAAACTTTATATACTTGGAAATTGAAAAAAAAAGAACCTATGGCTCAAAGAAGAAATCATTATGTAAAATAAAAATAGTTAAAGCTGAATGATAACACACATAGAAACACTACATATTAAAACTTGGCAGGCATAGCTAAAGTAGTATCTTAAAGTGAAATTTATAGTTTTAAATGCTTATATTAGAAAAAAAGAATAGCTGACAAGAAATTACTAATGTGTCCACCTTAAGAAGATAGAAAAAAGGAAATGACTGAATAAGCCTCCAAATAGTAAAAAAAAAAAAAAAAAAAAGAGCAGAAATAAATGAAGTAGAAGGTAAAAACATAAATTATCAAAGCCAAAGTTGCTTAAAATGAAAAAACTTCTATCAAGACAGATCAAGAAAAAAAAAAAAAAAAAAAAGAAGCCATAAATACTATCAGGATGAATAAAGGTCATAAATACAGATGCAGCATAGATAAATTTTAAGGGAATATTCTGATCAAGTTGATGTCAAATATTTAAAAACTTGGGAGAAAATGAAAATTTCCTAGAAAAGTATAAATTATTTGAGCTGACTTAAGAAGTAATGAACACCTGAAGGACCCTATAATTTTTAAAAAAAAATATATCTTTATTGATTTCAGAGAGAGATAGAGAGATAGAAACAGCAATGATGAGAGAGTCATTGATCAGCTGCCTCCTGCATGCCCCCGACTGGGGATCGAGCCCGCAACCAGGGCATGTGCCCTGACCAGGAATCCAACCCCCATTGCCTGGATCCTAGGTCTAGGCTCAACCGCTGAGCCATGCCCAGTTGGGCAGGACCCTATAATTTTTAAAGAATTTGAATCAGGAACTAAAAATCTTGCCATAAAATAAACACTAGTCCCAGATGTTTTTACAGGTAGTTTCAACTATATACTTAAAGAACAGATAGTTTCAAGCTTACACAAACTTTTTCTAAGAGTAGAGAAAGAAAGAACAAACAAAAATCAATTCTCCCCCAAGTGATTATGGATTTAATGCAGATTTAATTAACAGATTTTAAAATTTAAATGAAAGAGTAAATTGATAAGAATAACTAAGACAGGACATACAGATCTACAGATATCAAGTCTTATTAAGTTTTAGCAATAAGACAATGTTTATTAGCACAGTGTAACCAAAGGAGTAGAACAGAGAGCCCAGAAAGAGGCCCATCAAACACAAAAATCCGATAGATGACTGACCTGTAATTACTCAACAAGTGTTAGGATTGGTTATGCATGTGGAAAAATCATAAAAGCTTTATTATAGTTCATATTCAAATGACAATACTGAAGCCAAAGGTCAAGATAGATTAAAATCCAAAATGTGAAAGGCAAAATTTTAAATATGTAGAAGAAAATAAGGAGAATATCTTTAGGACTTTGGTGACAGAGCAGTATTTCCTAAACAAGCACAAAGGGCACAGACCATAGAGGAAAAGGCTGCTAAATTCAACCACAATGAAATTAAGACCCTCTGTCCTTCAAAAGACACCAATGAGATAGTGAAAAAGCCAGTCACAATCTCGATATTTCAACATGTAACTGACAAAGGATTCATATTTTGAAGATATATACAAACATTTATAAATTAATAAGGAAATGTAAATACCCCAATTGAAAAAGATCAGGAAATATGAATAGGCAAGGTGTAGAAGAGGACACGAAAGAATAATAAACACATGAAACATGATCAACCTCATTATTCCTCAGGGCAACCCACAATAAGGTATCATCACGCACCTTCCAAAAGGCCAAAATTAAATGGTCTCAATGCTAAGTGTTGGAGTGAGTGCAGAATGAAAGGAACATTCAAATGCTGTTGCACCTGTACAAGTTGGTGAAACCATTTTAGAAAACAGTGTATTAGGAATTAGATTGAACAAGCACATATCCTACAAGCCAGTGATTTGGCTACTTTTGACTTAACAAAAACAACAATTTTATGTTAATATATATCCTAAAGAAACTTTTGCACTTTTTGATTGGGAGATATGTATAAGATTATTCATAGCAACATTGTGATAACTCTAAAACAACTTAAATCTAAATGTCCACTGACAGCATGACGGGTAACTATATTGGGAAATAGTAAGTAATGGAAGACTTTATATCAGTGGAAATAAAGAACCTATAATCAACATAGATCAAGTAAGATATAGTGCATGCGAAACCAAAATAGAACAAAACAAACAAAAAACTAAATTGTGGAAGAACTTAAATATGATTCAAAACAGGCAAACTCAAAAATAGTATGTTATTCAGGAATACCTTTATATCTTGTAAAATTTATAAAGAAAATTGAGTGGTTTATGTAAAACTCAGCAGTTACCTTTTAGAAGGAATAAGGGGAATGTGTCTGGGTTGACGCATTCATAGAGCTTCAAGGTAATAATCAGTCATATTTGTTTCTTAAGCTGGGTAATGAATACATGGGTATTTGTTTCATTTATTTTAATGTTATAATTCTTTCAAATACACATATATGTTACATGTATTTTTTGATATATAGTATATACACAAAACAAAAAGTTTAAAAAAATGAAGATTACAAGAAGAAAAAAATGCATCCAGTATAACTTCTTTTTCATATTAAAGCTCTTGAAATACCTGTCCCTTGTAAGCTTTATTTTCTTCATGTTATATATCCTGGTATTTTATTATTCTTTACACGATCAGCAAACCACTTATCTTTCACAGTGTCTAGAGCTGGTCTGTAACACAGTAGGCACTGAATAAATATCTTTTATTGTTGATTGAAGCAACAAGCTAACTAAATGAGAAAAAGTTTAATTTCTCTACAAATTAAAACAGTGTGAGCCCTGGTTGGATGGCTCAGTCAGCTGGAGTGTCAGGTACACCAAAAGGTTGTGGACTCGATTCCTGGCCAGGGTACGCACCTACCGCGTGGGTTCAGTCTGCACCCGTACGGGAGGCAACTGATCAATGTTTCTCTCTCACATCCATGTTTCTCTCTCTCCCTTACTCTCTCTCTAAAAATCAATTAAAACCCCCAACATATCCTTGGGTGAGGATTAAAAACCAAACAAACATGTTTAATAAACAACAACAACACTGTGGGTCAAAACAATGTGTCATGTGTACCTAGAAACTGACAAAAATTTAAAAAGTATCAATCTTGGAAGAGTATGAGAAATCACATATTGTTGGTGGGAATGATTTGGCAATGTTTGAAAAGTTCTAAAACAAACCTGTTCTTTGATGTAGTAGGTCTATGTATAAGAACTTACAATTGTAAAAACCATCATAGATGTGTCTAAAAATTTCCATGTAGCACAGTGCTTTATATAATTACATGAAAGGCATGTGCTTGACAATTATTTTTTAAAAATAAGCCATATTACATCCATATAAATAATCAAATAGTATATAACTATTAAAATGGTATAAATAGACGATGAAAACATTCTTATTAGTAAAACTCAGACTAAAATCATATGTGTGAAATAATCCCATGTTTCAAAAATGTGGGTATTTATATATAGGTAAAGAAAGAACAGAAAGGACAAACATAGTCTCTCTTCCATAATAGATGCGAAGTAAATAAATGGATAATAAAAAAATAAAAGAATAAGCAAAATACACCAAAATTCTAACATTGATTACCTCTGTGTGTTAAGATTAAAGGTGACAACAGTTTTCCCTTTTTGCATATATGTTTTTTCTAAAAGTTTATATTATGTTCATGTACTCCTGTTGTAATAAGAAAATCTATATATAGCCATCTATCTAGCCGTCTTGTTTTGTATCACAACTAGTACAACATCATTACATATAAATTTATTGAACATCTTTGAAGTTGATGTTGACATTAAGATCTGCTTCTTCCCAATCTTCTTAAATACTTGTTTATTTAACATCCTGCAGGTTTGAAACACTTCAAAAGAAATGATTATGTGTTCATACTCAGATTCTGAAAGTACCCACTTTAAGGTTACTATTTGGCCATAATTTTACTAGCTGGCCCCATGTATGCTTGCCCTGGTGGGGCTGCCAACCTCATCGGCAGAGGGAGGGTTGGGAGGTGATCACAGGCCCAAAAATCTAGCTCTGAATTTCCCTAGGACTGAGAGTTTCAACATAGGACCCCCTCAGGGCATGGGTCTCAGTTAATAATTTGGTACTGCCTAATATTGATTAGAAAATTTCGTTTAAGGGTCTAAACTTTCTTAAACTGCCTAACCTGAATATCCTTAAAACAACCTGGGTTGATCTTTCCAAGAATCATTTCTATTAATGTGGCTATTGTTTTCAAATATATTCATGGCAAAACTTGAAGAAAAGTTTGACTATTGTTGAGAAACATGTTATTAGAAACATTTCTGAGCTATTGGACACACAGGTCTAGGAAACTTAGCAGGTCATTTTGGATCTCAAGGTCAGTCGTTTTTCTACAACGTTCTTGTGCACACCCTTGGGTGCTGCCTTCCTTCTGGAAATTTTTGTGGGTTTGAGGCTGGACCAAGTATTTCCACACCACCCACAGGTTTTATGCTCATTAGTTCCATTATAATTTGAGTCTTCCAGCAATTTACTTAGGAAGAGAAGAAGGAAAAGACAGGACTCTGTGATACTCAAGATTACGGGTTGTCTTGAGTGATAGGAATTTACGAACCTGAATGGGCATTATTGTTGCATGGTTTGCTAAATTATGCTAAAGGTTGGAGAACTATCAAAAGCTTCTGTGTTGAAAGGGTTGCACTTGTACTAAAAATATCTCAGAAAACTTGACTTTCCTTTGATGCTTCTAATATATCCTCTCTGGGTTTTAGAATGAATCCCCAACCCAAAAGCCGAACTCAAGTAAACTCTTAGAGTCCAGTTATACATTTAAATTGGTGCCTAACAACCCCCTTTGGGAAGATCTATGAATTTTCTGTTATTTGCATAGGCACGGAATTATTTTGGACATTAAAAAAAGAGAACTTCCATAGACAGCCTGGAGTAAAACACAAGCTGAAAAACACATTTTTCTTACAGGAAATACTAAAAACATTAGCCCCAAACAGCACCAAGACTGGCAGCTGAGTACCCCATAATAATTTGCTTTGGTGGGCATCAGGATGATACACTGCATCTCACAGGATCCTGGTGGTGATCCATGATAATAATGTCCAGGATGAAAACTGCACCGAAGTGGAGAGGGGAGAACTTTCCAGTGGATTTTGTTTAAAGAATCAAACATTTAACAGATTATCTGAGCCTAGTAAAATATGTTGAAGTGTAGTTCCTGCAGCATGGTCTCTTATCTTTGCAGTTCCACAGGGAATATAATTAAAGCCAGTTCATTAGACTACTGTGTGGGGTCTGTTGGTGGACATCTGATGAGGAAGCGATGGGTATGAGAAGGCTGGGAATGTGCAAATACACAGGCAATACACCTTAGACACCAAAGAAAGCAGTGCTTAACAATGAACAAATGCACATCCATGCTCACCAGGGTTCTGCATAGCAAGCCACCATGAATGGAACAATCCACTTTCCTTTTCTAAATTGAAAACCATATTTTGCACTAGTGCCCATGGATGGGCCATCTGAAAGCTAGGAGCCCAGGTTTTGCCTGTAGGCAGAGATTTGTAGCCACATCTGGCTTTGCTTTCCCATATTGTTAACCCCCATTTCCCTGCTACATTTGTTTTCTTTTTATTAAATTTCCCTTCTGGATCCTTGCATCTGCATTTCTAATGTCAACAACTGCTTTTATCACAGATAATAACTTCCTTTTACAAAAAGGCTGTATCATCCTACATGCATTTCAAATTACATTTTATGAACAAACACTGAAATACAGTACTTGGCAGTATGTGCAATTGAGTGTATTTGTAGTAATCTAAATCTAAATTGCAAGAGCCAAAAACCAAGTTGGTTGCAGTTTCCTTCATAATCTATTTCTTGAGTGTTGCTACTTCTCACCAGAGCCTAATTAGGTTCACATTGGGATGTTTATGAAGTAAATTATGTGGTATGCCCAAATATGCTGTAAAAGCAATTATCAAACCATAAGCAATTCTTTAACACTCCACAGTGTTCACAGCCAAGGTCATGCAATGTTCTAAAATCATTTTTTTAATTAACAGATAGGCTGGAATAAAATTACAAAAGTACTGGCCGAGGAATCAGAAGAAAAACTGGACCTTTGCTGTCTTTTTGCCACAGGATTAAGCAAGCATCAAGGCGTCTGTTGTTTGCCTGATTTATTGTCCTCGCACGGTGAAGCAGGAATATTTGGAAGAATCCCAAGTTCAGGTTCTGACTCTGCTGCTGACTTGCTGTATGCTATTCAAAACTGATCTTTGCCGGGGCCAGTGGTTAGAGCATCATCCCGTACACCAAAATGTGGCAGGTTCAATTCCCAGTCAGGGCACATACCTCGGTTGTGGGCTCGATCCGCCATTGGGGTGCATGCTGGAGGCAACTGATCAATGTTTCTCTCTCTTACATCGATGTTCCTCTCCCTCTCTCTCTCTTCCTCTCTAACATCAATAAAAACAAAACAAAAAACCTAATCCTTGTTGACCACTTGAAAAAATGTAGAGGACAATTAGGAAGCAGCTACTGGCCAAAATGAGATTAAAATGAATTTCTTGTTCCTATTACTAAAAGTATTGAGTGTTTATTTACTATATATTATATTTAATCTAGTGACTAATCCTTCATGGCTATGTGATGCTGTCTGTATCCCATATGGAAAACTGAGCAAATGGTAGAAAGTTAAATTAGAAACTTAAGTGATGGGCTTCTGATATTTCTAGATTTGATGTGTGGCACAATAGAATGAAAATGTTCATGTAGGAAAAGGACACAAGCCATCTCAGTGTGGAAACAGAGTTGGCAGAACAAATTGCATATTTTAAGTTCAGATTTATGTAATAATGTTTAAAATACAGACTTTTGTTTTTATTTCTTTTTTGATGGTGTGCAATTCATGGGGGAAACAAGTCTAGGTATGTGACACTGGACTGACGCAGCCTCAAGCCTCAATCCTATTTAGGAGGAAATGTAGTTTGGAAGGGTTGCACTGTGGAAATGAGAACTTACATTTCAAAGGCTGTCAGGTTAGTTCTAAAACTGGTTTCAGTGGGATTAGTATTTTGAGATAAGAACTGGTTGTATCATCCAATGACACATTTTTTACCTGCTTATCCTGCATTCTGGAGCTACCTACTCAGAGAATAATGGTTAAAGTCTTAATTTCTTTTATTGATGTTCTGGGTAACCTTCACTGTTTACCTGTTTGCCATTTATGAGAGATTTGTTCTGTGCACAGATGGTCTCCGACTTACAATGGTTTGACTTACAATTTTTGGATTTTACAATGGTGAGGAAGCAATATGCATAATAAAGTACATGAGATATTCAACACTTTATTATATTATAAAATAGTCTTTGTGTTAGATGATTTTGCCCAACAGTAGGCGAATATGTGTTCTGAGCATGTTTAAGGTAGGCTAGGATAAGCTATGATGTTTGGGAGATTAGGTGTATTAAATGCATATTCAACTTATGATATTTTCAACTTACAATGGGTTTATCGGGATGTGGCCCCATAGTAAATTAAGAAGTATCTGTATACTTTATGCTCTCAAAAAACTTAAAACAACATTAGCTTTTGGATGGATGTTTACTCACTGAGAGCTCAATCTGTAAAGAAGGAACATATTTGTTCTGTTCTATGGCATATGTAAGGCACATTCTTACCTCTGTTTAGGTTCTTCCACATTCTAGAAAATAACCTAGTTAAACAGCCTTTCTCAAATACTTATTCTACACAGAGTTCTGAGTTGGATGTTGTGAGGAGATACAAAATAAATAAAGATGCACCCCCACCCTTAAGTTGTTTACCATCTAGTGGGAAAAGGTAGAACAAGAAAATGTAAAATACATTTACAAAAACCTACACACCTACTAAACTACATATGAATGTTGGGTGCTGGATTGAAAAACCTAAGTTAATCAAGTAGACCACAATAGGAATTTGGTAAAAGGAAAGCACATCACTTGTGGATCAACACAAAAATACTACAAGGATGATATTGAATAAAACCTAGAAGTTTAGGTATTGACCCTGGAATAAATCAATTCGTTATCCAAAAGGTTCATTCTAATAACTGGAATTACTGATTGAGCTTTACTTAATATTGTATTAGAAACTCCAAGTTCAGTAGTGAAAGTAACAGCTGTTTCAGCTTCCAAGAGCCTGGTTACTGTAGTGATGGTGAACTCTTTTGCTGAGATAGATCCATCAGAGTTTGTAATTTCTTTCTCTGGTACTGGGGAATCATAGGGAGCACTGAGTTTCAAGCCTTGGTGTTGTTTGGGTAGCATAAGAATATCCAGAGTCAATGGGGGATTAAAGATAGCGGTGAACTAAGTGGAAGCTACACTGACACTCTCCCAGGATCAAACTGGAATTACAACTAAAATATAGAAAAACCACCCTGAATAATCAGCTGCAACTGAAGATGAGCTGGAGAGCACCCTTCATAGCCAAGGAGAAAAAGTGGAGACCACATAGAGACTGGTAGGAAGTGCGGAGGCATAAGGGGGCTGGGCTGGGCTCCCACAGGCAGGAGCCGAAGGTCCAGAGGGATATTTGAGCTGTGGGGGGTTCCCACTAAGGACTCTGGGGCCTGAACCCTAGGCTCGGATTCCCACCCAAGAGCACCAGAACTGAGAAAGGTGCCCACATAACACCTGGAGTTCCTGTGAAAAGCAACTGGGTTCCTGTCTGCCAGGGAGAGATGGCTAGAAATGCAGGCACCCTCTTAAAGAACCAATGCACAAAGTTTTGTGTGTAGCCACTCACCTTGGGATCCAACAGAGGGAGGAGGGTACAGTGGACTGGAACTGCTGTGAGAATTTAGTGTTGTGGGCTCTGGAGATAGAGATCAGAGGGCAGCCAGATGGATTCCTTTGCTGAGTCATTCCTCCATACTGCAGAGGACATCTTTCACAGGTGGACATTTAACTTCCAAGCAGATTTTGCCTGAGGGGGAAGCAATTGCCCCACCCTGCTGGAAAACCTCTTCCCCTACCCCATGGAGTTTCTACAGCTTGAAGGTCCTAAGGGACTGATGACAATCAGTCATCCCACCCAGTAGAGTTTCTATAGCCTGAGGCTCATAAAGAAAATCAGATTAATCAGCCTGTAGGCAGGGAGAGAATAAAGAAGGCTTTGAGTCTTTGCCTGATCTGCTTCTGGACCAGGGCTTTGGAAAAGCAGACTTTAGTGTGCATCTTGGTCCTGTCCAAATGCACGCAGCCTCAGCACAAGGGACCTCAAGCTGTGCATTGTTGATAGCTCCAAACACAATATTCAGGGCCAGTCACAAACAGCATCTGACATTGGCCTGCAACAGAGACACTCCAAAAAGACTGAAAGTCCTAGTAGGCCTACCTAACACTTAGTAACAAACCCAAATATACAGCCAAAATGGGGAGACACAAAAACAGCCCCAAATGAAAGAACAAGAGAAGTCTCCAGAAAAAGAGCCAAATGAAATGGAGATAAGCAATCTATCAGATATAGAGTTCAGAATATTGATTGTGAGGCTGTTCAAAAGCATGAAAAAAGATATGGAAACTACGAAAACTGACCAGTCAGAAATGAAGAACGACATAGCAGAAGTAAAGAATACATTGGAAGGAATAAACAGCAGATTAGAAGAAGCTGAGGATCAGATCAACAAATTAGAATACAGGGTAGAAAAAAATCACTCAATCAGAGATCCAAAAAGAAAAAACAATTAAAAAACAGGATGACAGTCTAAGGGAAATGTGGGACAACATGAAATGTAACAATATTCTCATCATAGGAGTGCCAGAGGAGGTTGAAAGTAAGCAAAGGTTAGAGAACCTGTTTGAAGAAATAATCACAGAAAACTTTCCTAACCCAGTGAGGGAAAAAGTCACACTAGTTCAGGAGGCACAGAAAGTCCCAAGCAAGAAGAATCCAAAAAGGCCCACACCCAGACACATCATAATTTAAATGCCAAAAATTCAAGACAAAGAGAGAATATTAAAGGCAGCAAGAGAAAAGCAAGCTGTTACCTACAGAGGAGCTCCCATAAGGCTTTCAGCTGACTTCTCATCAGAAACTCTACAAGCCAGAAGAGAATGGCATGCAGTATTCAAGGTAAAACAAAAGAAGGATCTGAAACCAAGACTGCTCTATTCGGCAAGGTTATCATCCAAAATAAATGGTGAAATAAAGAGCTTCACAGACAAAAAAAGGCTAAAGGAGTTCATTACCACCAAATCAGCATTGCAGGAAATGTTAAAGGAATTGCTGTAATAATAAGAAATAGAGAGAGAAACAGGCATAAAGAATTAAAATGGCAAAAAAATAAAGATCTATCAATAATAACCTTAAGGCCTTCATGGGAGAGATCAACAGCAATATAGTCATAATCATGGACTTTAACACCCCACTGACTTCACTGGATAGATTTTCCAGACAAAAAGTCAATACAGAAACAGTGACTCTAAATGACACACTAGATCAGATGGATTTAAATGATATTTACAGAACATTTCACCCCAAAGCTGCAGAATATACCTTCTTCTCAAGTGCACATGGGCCATTCTCAAAGATAGACCACATGTTAGGACACAAAAAAGGTCTCTACAAGTTCAAGATGATTGAAATCATATCAAGCATCTCAGATCACAATGGCATGAAATTAGAAATCAACTACAGTAAAAACACTCAAAAAACATTCAAACACATGGAGGTTAAATAGCATGTTCTTAAACAATGAATGGGTTACTAATAAGATCAAGAAAGAAATAAAAAACTTGCTGTGAACAAATGAAAATGAACACAGAACCACCCCAAATCTATGTCACACAGCAAACGCAGCCCTAAAAGAGAAGTTCATAGCACTGCAGTCCTATCTCATAAATTTTTAGTAAACTATCTAACCATTCCACATAAAGAATTAGAAAGCTCCCCTGTGAAGCTGTCCGGACAAGGGCTTTTGTTTGCTGGGAATTTTTTTTTATTGCTGCTATGATTTCATCAGCTGTTATTAGCCTATTCAGGTTTTCTGACTCCTCCTGATTCAGTTTTACATGACCTCACTCATATGTGTAATCTAATAAACAAAATAAACTGAGGAACAAAATAGACCCAGGGACATAGAAGCATGGTACAGGCTGATGAATCTCAGTGGGGAGGTTGGGGTGAGAGAGTTAGTGGGGAGAGAGTAATCAAAGAACTTATATATATAACCCACGGACACAGACAATAGTGTGGTGAAGGCCTGGATGGGGGCTGACCTGGGGTGGAGAGGATCATTGGGGGAAAAAAAGGGGGGGTATCTGTAATACTTTCAACTATAGTTAATGGTACCATATTGTATATTTAAAACTTGCTAAGAGAGTAAATCTTAAAAGCTAGTTCTCATCACAAGAAAATATATATATATTTTTAAATTATCTTTTTTAAAAAATATCTTTTTTGATTTCAGTGAGAGGAAAGGAGAGGGAGAGAGAGATAGAAACATCAGTGATGAACGAGTCATTGATCAAGACCACAACCTGGGTATGTGCCCTGACTAGGAATCGAACCCTGATCGCCTGGATCCTAGGTCGATGCTCAACTGCTGAGCCACGCCTGGCTGGGCAAGAAAATATTTTTAATTACTTGTGGTGATGAATGTTAAGTATACTTATTGTGGTGATTATTTTGCTATCTATCTATCTATCATCTATCTATCTATCTATCTATCTATCTATCTATCTATCTATCTCAAATCATTATGTTGTACACCTGAAACTAACCTAGTATATGTTAATTATATCTCAATTACCAGAAAGAAAGTTTGGTGGTAATCTATTCTTTTAGTGAAATGTGGTATGACATTTGAGTTTCTTGCAGTGTGCCTGCCTTTACCTGAGACTAGTGCTAAAATTAAGAAGAATATAAAAGATGTCTTTTGAATTAGTAGTTCTGAAGCAAGAACTGGGCGATAGGAAGGAACCAACATTTGAATCCCTATCTACACACACATACACACATTCCTTGACTAGTTATCTGCTCATTTCGGAAATAGTGCCATATGATATTACATGGGTACTTTGGTCAATCATTCAACAAGTAGATTTATTAATTTAGAAAATAGGTGATCAGCTATGGGTTTGTTGGTTCCCTTTGCTTTCACAGTTATACCATGGATGAACTGGATGGATTTGAGGTTGATTGTTAGTAAGTGCTTAGCTTGATGTTGTAGATGCCAGCGTTAGGATATTGGTTTAAGGCTGTCTGGGGCAGCATGAAGGTGAGACCAGAGTCTCCCATCCTGTGTGGGGATAACGGAGAAGCTGTTGATAGTGCCTGATGGGCAGTGAAGATGCTCTTGCTGGCAGAGGAGCAATAATAATAAAAACGCTGATTTGGAATTTAATGCTGTTCCTGAGCTCCTCTGTTGGGCCAGGATGTGGGTTAAATTCACTCCCTGTATTAATGGGGAAGAAAAAAAAACAACACATGTGAAGGGAGGCCAAGCAGTAGAGAGCAGAGAAAAGAAACCCAGGAAGATCACGCAGTTTCCTCTGATCTCTCTCGGAGCTGCTGTCATCTCATCAGCCTCATTTAATTATAGAGGCAGAAATTGAGCCACTGCCAAAATAAACAGTGCTGGGCACATGCACAGCTTCCTGATAAGGGCTGTACTTATCTGTGAGCAGAGCTGCTCAGAGAAATGTGGAATGACTTACTGACTTACTGCCGGAACTTGGGGCCCTTGTAAACCATGTCCACTAACTCTGAGGCTTCTCTCTCAGTCAGTAGGGCTGTGGCCCTGCAAGCATGTTTGCTGTGCACATTTGGGTTCTTTTCCTGAGTGAAGGGATGGGGGAACTGGTCTGTCTCTGGCACTCTAGACTTAAAGTATCTCAAATATATCTGGGCTTAGATGGATTTGAACTGTCTTTTGTGCTGTGGCCTTCTATGCAACCACGGCCCTGCTGTGTCAAATTACTTTTCCAATCCTCTAGATGGGGAGTTTTAAGAGGTTAAGGAAAACCGTGTGAAGAGAACTCACAATTATTGCTGCTAAGAATCAAATTCTACTTTTAGTTGCTTGTTTAACTCAAATTCAACGTAGGACTCTCTGAGTCTTTGCTGTGTTGGGTACCTTGCCAAGTGCTGGAAGGTTTCAAAGAGAACCTGGCCTTTTGGGGAGCCCTGTGTGACCCACTGGAAAGCCCTATGTTTAGGTGAAAAAGATAAGACAGACACATGAGTTCTGTCCAAAGCTTGCCTTTGGAAATGTGTTTCCTTCCTTCAAATGTCAAAAATTTAAAAAATCTTCCATAATGCATGCATGTAGAATGCATTCCTAATGATAAATGGATTTGAGAAATGCCATCTTCTGATAGATTTGCAATATATTTTTATAGATCCTTTGAAAGATCATTTTTGTTTCCCAAAATGAGTTTCAAAGCGGTATTATTATTTGTCCAGTCAAAACTTAGAAAGAGTCAATGCTTCTGGAATCCTTTGTTGGGCTGTCGGCAGAGTTCATTGGTTTAAAATAGAGGTTATTTACCCCCCTTACTTTGTGTCTGTTTTTTGCTTTAATGATTACATATTTTTTCATCACTTGGAAGCTCCAAATTGGTTGACTGTGGGTGGGTAAGTGTTTATCTTTTGTTGTTTCTGGGCAGTACAGACTATTGCCTTTGCCTGCTCTTGAGCGGTAGAAGAAAGTCATTAGTGTTAGAGTCAAACATTAACCCCGTGACCTACTTGTTTATATACCTACTGTAACTTTGTTTTGCTTGAATTTCTGAGGTTAGTCAAAGCAAATATATGTATAATCTTGAGATGGCTGTGTATAAACTAAAACATCTTTTGTCAAAATTGCTGTTAATACATTTCTTCAGATAAAAGCCTTAAAGAAAACTAGCTACTGATAGTAATGGAGAGCTATTTCTTAAAAGCTTAAGAGGAATTACAGGACTTTTGTGTTGCTTCCCATTTGCCACTTAACCTGTAGCACATGGGGTGGGGGTCCTTCCTTTCCCCCAGCTTAAGTGCATGGTATAGTAGTTTGCTCTGAAGAGACACTATTGTATGAAAACAATAACTGTGATTTGTGTTGGTTAATACCTAAATATTCTAAAATAGCATTAGTTTCATTAGTCCATTTGGTATTGCATGTGGCATCATGAAGTAGAAATATTTGGTTTCGAATGAATTGTATATAGTGAATTTCCTATATATATATATATGAATCTAATTATTAGGAAAACCTATATAGTGTTATGCACTATTGGGTATGATATTAGACAAAACTTTAAAAATTACACTGATATTGTTTTCCTATTTTTTAAAAAAACTTTAGTCTTGATAACCTAATACCTCTATTTCTAGAATGGATTGTGTATGTTAGGGTAGGGAGGAATTTGACCTACATTACAAGGCCAGCCACCGACTATACTAGACATCGTATGAATAGATTGTTGCTAGTGGTTGGCTTTAGTATTTGGTTTTTTATTTTAATAAGTTTTGTCCCCTTCATATCAACACTAATTACAATAGTCTGAGCCATCTTGTGGAAGACAGAATCATTCTTTATAAGTCTGAGGCTCCATTAATAAAAACAAAGTCACATTCTCCAAGGTGGACAGCAGCAGGCACTTTCCTTTTTTTTTTTTAAACTTTTTTTTTTAATGTTTTTTAATCCTTACCAGAGTATATTTTCTCCACTGCTTTTCAGAGAGAGTGGGAGGGAGTGAGAGAGAAAGAGGCAGAGAGAGAGAAGGAGAGAGAGAAACATTGACTGGTTGCCTCTTGTAGGTGTCTGGACCAGGGCCAGGGATCGAGTCTGCAACTGAGGTACATGCCCTCGGCCAGAATAAAACCCTGGACCCTTCAGTCTGAGGGTCGACTCTCTAATCACTGAGCCAAACTGACTAGGGCAACACTTTCCATTTTTGAAGGTACAGCTGGACTTCAGAACCCCTGTTCTAATTCCCAAAGAGTCTCTTTTTATTTGTGGGTTTCTCCTTAACTGCTCCCAGCATTTTCATGTCAAGTAAGAGATGGGGTTTTGTTATAGATCTTTATACTAAAATGAACCATGAGGCAAATTTTCCCATTTAATCCTACTTCTGCTTTACTCACCAGAACTCCAGCCAAATCACTCAGAATTGTCTACTTAGTACCTGTCATTCTGTGGATTTTGTTTTTTTAGGATGTAGAAAAATACTTATTTTTATTTTTATTTTCTTGCCTGAAATTGGTACATACTGCTGCCAGAAAAGAAATGGCCCTTCCTTTATTTGCAGTTTTGTAGTCATGGTGCTAACTTGGTTTTCCTGTTATATTTGCTTATGCCCCAATTATAGCAAATTTCTACTTCATATTTATAGTTATTTGGTTATTTACCTTCTATCTGCAGGGTAACATACTTACTTATTCAGTTTCGTCTGCACAGTAGACACTCAAAAGATTTTGTTGAATCTACAACTGCATTAAAATGGTTGCATGATATTAGTAGGTTTTCTTCCTTGTTAGTAATTTTTTAAAAGAGGTTCTCCATGTCTCAATGCCTTATCACATCTGGAAAGGATGCGCTTACAGGCAACCCATTAACAAAAAGAGGGCCCTCTTCCTCAGCACTTGGGGTCCAGAGAATAACAACAAATGTCCCTTCTTTGTTCTGATCAGGTCATCTTTCATTCTGAAAATTATCCACTTCGGAATGACATTCAAAAGCCCTTCTCTCCTCAATTCCTGCTCTTTCTTGGCTCCATCAATTGATTATGACATTAAATTGGAGAAAGAAAGAAAAGAAAAAGAAAATCCATAGCATTTTTATTGTAGTTAACATTGTAATCTGCAGCAGAATAGCTTTGGTGCAACATTATGCTATGGTTATCTCTACTGAGAAAAGGTTAGAAAGAATAAACAAGTATAGTACATAATAAACAGAAGAAGTAAGTAAAGTATATAGACTGTTAGAAGGCAATAAGTGATATGCAAAAAAAAAAAAAAAAAAAAAGACAAAGAAAAGAAAAAAGAATGGAAAAAGGGAATGGAGAGTGTGAGGGAAGGGGGTGAGGAAGTTGCAATTTGAATGCAGTGATGAGAACCAGCTCATGAGAATGTCAAATGTGAATGAAGTCTAGAAAGGGAAGAGGGAGTGAGCCGTGTGGATCTTTGTGGGAAGGGTACTCAGAGAGAGGGAGGGAAGGAGCATGAATGGTGTGTTCAAGGGGCAGAAAGAAGACACTGCGGCTGGAGCTGAGACTAGTAGGTACTGAGGTCAGAGCTCCCATCACATAGACTAGATTGTACGGGGCAGGTGGAAGAAGGGAGATCTTTTAGGAGGCTAGAACAGTGATCCAGGTGAGAGATGATGGCATTTGGATCAGAACAACAACAGCGAAGGTAGTGATAAGTTGTCAGATTTCAGATATATTTTAAGAAATATAGGCTGAGAGAGAAGAGAGGAATCAAGGACGAGTCCAAAAGATTTAAGTTTTGGGCCAGAGTAACTGGAAGGATGGAATTGCTGTCAACTAAGGTGAGAAACTTGGCTGCAGCAGATTTGTTGGGGAAAGTCAGTTCAGAAGAGTATGTGTGAACTTGAATCAAGTGAAAATGGTGAGTAGAATATTGGATACATAGGTCTGGAGTTCAGGATAGAGGACAGGACTAGAGATACTCATTTGGGAGTCAGAGCCATGAGGATGGTACTGAAAGCCACGAAATTGAAAGAGATCCCCAAGGGAATAAGTCATGACAAATGAAAAGAGGACCAATTACTGAGCCCTGGGACTCGGTGCTTAGAAGTTAAGGAAGCAAGGGACTGCAGTGATTGGTCATAAAGAGATCTAGGTGTGGCTGAGGAAGTAAGTGGCCATTTATGTGAGAAAGGAGGTCAAGATGGTTGGAGGAGGGGAGTACAATGGAATGGGAGGGTGGGATGTTGGAAGGATTGTCACCTGTGTATTGAAAGTGCTAAGAAAAGACAGGAGAAGTATTGCAGAGGATACCAACGAGCCAGGTGCTGATATTGTTGAAAAAGATGGGTAACAATCAGGGGCAGTGGTGATATAAAAGGACATAAGGTTTAAAGTAGATTTAAAGGGAGGCAACCTGGAAGTATTGAAGGGGATGGAGCAGGGCCCCTCTCTCACACCAGCTCTGATGTGTGAATGGAAAACAGTCGTCATGTGAGAGGTGAGGCAAAGATCAATTTTTGTCTGAACAAGGGAGAAGAAATATTTGGAGATTAGATTGGAGATATAGGGAATTTTGCTGTTAATGGACCATGAATTCCAGGTTGTACAGTGGAAGGATTTCAGGAGTTGTGAATAGATAGGAGAAAGCTTCACAGTGTGAGAAGCGCAGAGCCTTCTGGCCATTGAAATGTGGGGTGAGGGTGTGGTGACTTGGGAGATGGGAGGGAGGGCGTGAATACAAATTTAAAGCACTTAGCCGGTGTCTGCAATGTACTGATCTCTCAATAAGCATTAGCTTTTATTAGTTTTGCGTTAATCGATAAATTATTGAGGAAAAGGATATATCAGAAGAAGATCAATAGCAAATCTCCTAACTTGCAAACTATACTTTAGCTTCACATCCAATCAACGTTATCAAAACCTGTGCTGGCTTAAAGGATTAGATAAAACTATTTCTGATGCAAATGGATTACTAAAAGAGCCCAAGAGCTATAAAACGCAGGCAGTATTGGACCTTTCAATAATGCTTATATATTGACTTGTAAAAAGAATATTGGAACATTTAAAAACTCACATACTACTTCTCATCAGGGTAAGGGAAACTTATTTTATTGTTGCATTTCCTCTCAAGTGAATGCAATCCATTAAAAAAACCTTACACATTTATGAGGTTATATTGAGGGGTACAAGATTAGGGTGTTTGTGGCCTCTTACAGCATCTTCTTTTTGAATAACACACACTGTCTAACTGTAGTTAATGTTATGAAAAATAGAATGTCTCTTCAGAGATCTTTTCGTATCCTGAACTCAGTTCCTGGGCCAGAATCTGATCTGCTATACAGGGGTTGGCAAACGTAGGTGTACAGTTGTGAGTATATGAATCTCAGAGTTTATTCTTGTATTATTATTTATTAATTATTGTATTATTTTCCATACAAGCAACTGTAAGCCTGCTTTTTCCCTACCCTGTATTTTACTACTTGAATAAACTCTTAACCTCAAAATAAATGAGTGAAGACTTTTGGGTTTACAACACAATTGAAAGGAGGGGATTAAGCCTGTCTCTATTCAATAAAATTTCTTAGACATTTTCAAATCTCTATGACTGTGGTATTCTCTTTCTGCACTTATGATTTCAGATTGCACAGAAACATTCCAGCTTGTGTGTCACAGAAGAAGACGTCTACCAATCGCACAGCTCAGGGATGTGAAGGATCACATCCCAGTTACAGGAACAGCATCTTTCTTGGAAAGGGCACCTCACACTTCATCTCTTCCAAATTCTCTGTAGCACTGGGCACTGGTCACCATTCCCTCCTTCTTCAGTCTTCTTCTCTTTTGGCTTTTGCGACATTTTCTCTTCTGCTTCTACTCTTATTTCTTAATTTTCCATCTTGGTTTCCTTCATTGGGCTCAGTCTGTGATACTTTGTGATGACAGCTCTAGCAAACTAATACAGTCATTCATTTGATAAATATTTATAAAGCCCTGAAGAAAAGACTCATGAGACACAGTTCATGGACAAAATAAATGTGTTGTCATCTGCGAGGAGGCAGATGTTTAAGGAGAAGGGCATGATTTAGAGATGTATGCTCTGGAAACACAGAGAAGGAACGATGTTCCTCAACTCCACCCTCCCAGCTGCTTAAGACAAACTCTTGGAGGCATCCTTGGCTCCTCTTTACTATTCCATCTCACTTCTAATTGATCAGGAAATCAATTTGACTTAAGTGGTTTAAAAATATATCTTGAATGTGACTACTTCTTCCCCTTCCACTGCTTTCATCCTGGTGTGAACCTCATCATGTCTTATCATCTCTGCATCCCTCAGCCCATTCTCATCACAGCAACCTGGGGACTTTCAAGTTTAAGTCCAGTCATGCAGTGGCTTCCATTTGATTCACACCAGAAGCTGTGATTCCTTCCTCTGCCCTCTCACACATTCCGCCCACAGCCCTCTCCAGCTCAGTGCTGATTCTACATCTGCTTAATACACAAGGCTCACTCCTGCCTGTAGGCATTTTCTTTTCTTTTCTTCTGCTTGGAATTCTCCCACCTGTCTCTCATGTATATTTGGTGAACTACCTCATTTCTTTTAAGTCTTTGCTCACTTGGAAGGGGCACTGAACAACCAAGTAGACAAAGTGACATGGCCAGTTGACATTAGCCTGCCTTCATAATTAGCCATTAGAACTAGCACAATGGGCACATGATGGAGGTGCACACAGGACTCCCACTCACCAAGACTGATCTAACTACTGTTGTCTCTGCCTACAACAGAGACCAATGCTGAGCCCCCAGGATGGCACAACTTCTTGAAAAGACAAAGCAGCCTCCTGGTAACAAGTTGACTATGTTAACCTCCTTTGCTCCTGAAATGGCCAATGATGCATTATCACAAGAACAGGTACATATTTTGGGTATGAAGTTACTTTTCTTGTTCATAAAGTTTTAGCCAACACCACTATCTGGTGGCTTATGAGATGGCCAATCCATAGGCATAGAATCCCATACAACATAACATCAATCAAGGAACACCTTCACAGCAAAAAAGGTGCAGGTGGGGACCTGTGACTGGGGACTCAATGGTCTTATCACATGCCACACCATCTAGGAACTGCTGACTGGAGCTACAGCTTGGAGGCCATGCTCTGAGAAGATGGGGTGAATTCCTTGCAGACAATGCCAATACCTACTGAATTAACCACCTCTATGGGGCATGTGTCTCCAGTAGGAAGAAAACATGGGATCTAGAACCAAAGAGTGGTAGCAAGAGTGGCCTCACTTGTCATCATTTAAAGTGACCCATTGAGATATTTTGTGTTTCTTATCTCCAGGAATCTGGTCTTTTCAGGGTTAGAGGTCCCTTGCTAGGGGACACAGTAATGTTTTTATTGAACTACAAGTTATGGCTGCTGCCTGGACAAGAAAAGGAGACACCACCTTGGCAGGGATAACTGAACCTAATCAAAAGAAAGGGGTAAGGCTGCTGATACCCCTTGGAGACAGAAAGGAATATGTGTGGAGCTCAGGGGAATGACTTAGGAGCCTCTTGGGACTTTATAACCACTTATGCCCATGAATGGAGAAGTGCAGTAATCCCAGCCTGAGAATCCTATGGTAACCAAGAAATGAGAGTTTGGGTCAAACCACCAGGAAAGCTACTTAGACCCACAGAGATAGTAGCTGAGGGCGAGGGGAATTAAAAATGGATAAAGAAGGGGAGAGCAGAGGAGTACCAGTGACAGTCCTGAGACCAGCTGCAGTGACAGGGACTGTAGTTTGTCCTACCAGTTTCCTCTTTGAATATGTTTTTATTGATTTTAGAGAGAGAGGGAGGGAGAGGGATAGAGAGATAGAGAGATAGAAACATCAATGAGACAAATATCAGTTGACTGCTTCCTGCATGCCCCCACTAGGAATCAAACCCACAACCCGGGCATATGCCCTGCCCCTGAATTGAACTGGTGACCTCTTGGTTCATGGGTTGATGCTCAACCACTGAGCAACACCAGCCAAAAACAGCTCCCTCTTAAATTTCCCCTCAAAAAGAGAGCCCCACTGGGGTAGGGGCGGGTGTGGGGTAGAAGGAGTCAATCTGTAATACTTTCAATAATAAAGATAAAATTAAAAAAAGAGAGAGCCCCCCCACCCCTGGATTTTTGAAGGAGCTTCTCCAAAAAGGCATATGGAAAAGTCAATCCATGAGGCTCAGAGATAGACTGTGGTGGGCAGTGGGGTGCACTGCTTGGATCTTTATTTGAGAAAACAAATGGGGCAGCTGCAGAAGCGCAGTCAGCTGAGAGTCTCTAGCTGCAGCATCTTTAGGATCTGCCTCAGCTTTTGAGGTAGGACCACCCTTTTCCTGGGCTCCCAGCCAATGACTAAGCTTAGTGGCAATACTACAGCCATGTCTGTCCAATGCGGGACTCCTTCAATAGGTAGGTAATCTTTGCTCCAGAGAAACCCATCAGATTGACCAAATCTCTATGGGGCCTACAATGATCAGAAATACTCTATGGTCCATCTTGTTTCCTACCCGCCTTCCTTTTACAAGTGTCAGATCTCAGCCATGGCCTGAACCATGAGCCATCTTCATTCCTCCTTATATATTTTTCACAAACATTACCCCCCACCCCAGTCCCCCAGTCTCTTGTCTTTCTAACTCAGCCTCACTGTCTGCTTTCTTTGGGACCCACTGAGACAATGCTCTAATCAGCTGGTTGTAGTCTGTTTAGCCACAGATAAAGGCAGTAGGATGCAGTAAGTGGCTAGCACAAGCATGCTAACACATGGAAATATTTATGCCCATTTAAAAAGTTGATTCACAAAGTGGTACCAGATTTTCTTATTATAGTGTTTTTATATTCAGGAACTTTTACAGTTAAAATATTCTGGAAGTTGAACAGGAAAACTAAATTGAAGATAAATCAAAGTTAATTACAGATGCAAAATTTTTGTTTGAAATGTAAGCATCTACCCCCCTCTCTTTATCCAGTTACGCTGGTGTTCTGTGAATTGCAAATACACTTTTCTTGTTTGTTATGGAATTTGCTTTTTATATTTGGAATCAGCTAAATTCAGGGGGAAGAAAACCTAACTGGTCTCACATTTAGATTAAGCACCTTCTGTGGCTGAGCCACTTCCTGCTGAGGGCTTGATGGTTGTCCCAAATTAAAGATGGTGGTCATAGACTCCTTGCTTTCCGTTTCAACTCTCTCTGGCCTTTCTGATTTCCTGGTACTATTTGTGACACCAAGATCTTCAATATTCAGTGGGTTCAGACAGGGCATTAAAAGTGGCTGCCGCTTTTTTCTGTATTTGAGATCCTTGACAATAGCTTAATCCCTTAGGCTCCCAGAAGAAGTCACGTGGCTCTTTACAATGCTTGAGACAAGAGTGGAAGAGGGCAGTTCTTTCTGTTTTTTCATTCACTTACTGGAGGAATCAGTCTTCCAAAATAACTTCTATACAAAGGACATAATTGTTTACCTCAGATCCTTTCATTGACTTCCCATCATGTTTTTTTTTCTTTTTCTTTTAAAGCCTCAAGTCATGGTGTCTTAGTCTGATAGGCTGCTATCAGAAAATACCACAGACTGGTTAATTAAAAAAAAATGCAAATTTATTTCTCATCCTTCTGGAGATTGGAAGTCTGAGATTAGGGTGCCAGCATGGTGGGGTGAGGGCCCTCTTCTGGGTGGAACATTTCCTGCTGTGTCTTTACATTGACCAAGAGCTGGGGAGCTCTGTGGGGTCTTTTTGATAAGGGCACTAATCTCATTTATGAGAGCTCCATCTTCATGTCCTAATCACTTCCCAAAGCCTCACCTCCAAATGCTATCACCTTGGGCATTAGGATTTCAACATATTAATTTTAGAGGGAACAACACCTGGACTTTGACATTTATTGCATCAGTCTCTTCCCTTTTTTTTTTATTAATGAATTTTCTCAGACCTTACACTCCAGCTCGGCCATTGTGCCCTGCTAACTTTCTTTTCCTAGTGCTGAATCTTACCAGGCTGTTTTCTAGCCCTCCTTGTTTTATCAATATCTCTTTCCATTTTCATATTCCTTCTTAAGACCTCTTTCCTCCTGAAGGTCTGTTCTAACTGCTTCCAGAAGATTTCTTCTTTATTAGTCATTATCTTAACGCTTCCGTAATCATGAGCTTGGTTGTACAAGTGTAATGATACATGTACTTGATGGGAGCATAGTGCCTGTATTTGAGAGAAGCAACTGGCAAATTCACCTTTTTTTGGTTTATTTTATATACCTACAGTCCAAATACCCTGCCTTCATTACCATTACCGGTGTCTGTGAGAAGAAATGAGAATATGTTTGAAAATCACTGTCTTTTATTTGTAGATTGAGAGAATAATTTGACTTCTTTGTGAGTATTATACATTTGTTTGATGTCAGAACTAAGGGCTTTATTTAAGTTAACGAAGAATTATACTACAAGTAACCAGAGTGCTGAGCCAAAGACTGGCTCATAATTCTGCACTGAAGTGTTAGCTACAGTTTCTCCTGTGGTTAGAACATACCTGTGAGAATGTATACAAGGAAACCTCTGAAGGTTTCGTTGTCTGTACCTGCTTACTTATCTTCCCACTAAGTCAGGCCTCTGGCATCCTTTGCTGCCCTTTTGTTCCTAGTTCCGGGTACTGTCTTCTGTGGACTGAATATTTGTGTTCTCCCCCACAACTCATATTGAAATTTAGTCCCTATTGTGATGGTATTTGAATGCGTGGCCTAGGGGAGGTGACTAGGTCAGGAGAGTGGAGCCTTCATGAAAAGATTAATGCCCTTTATGAAAGAGGCCCCAGAGCTCCCTCACCCTTCCACCGTGTGAAGACGTGGTGAGAAGATGGTCATCTATGAACCAGGAAGAGGGTCCTCACAGGCTCTGCCAGCACCTTGATCTTGTACTTCTTAGCTGTGAGAAATAAATTCCTGTTGTTTATAAGCCAGCCAGTTTATAAGTTTTTGTTGTAACAGCATGAATGGACTAAGACACTATTAAAATTTTTTACTTTTGTTCCATGAAACACTCTTTCAATCTTCACCCCAGAATTGTCTGAAAGTTAACTGGCAGTTTAACAGTAATGAAGGAAATCTAGATCCCAGTATCTTACAGCCATAACATCTGTATCTTGGGAATAGAAGGAAAAAGTGTTAAATGTGTCAAAGGCAATCAGATGAAATGATATTCATAAGACAGTTAGGTGATGATGGTTCTAAAGCTGGCTTCCTGTAACTGCAATGCACGTGTTTCCTTTCCTGCTTTGTCCTTTCAATAAAGAAGTCATGGTCAGAGTGCTTTTAGCATAAGTGCTCAACTGTCCTCTTTGCCTTTTTGTCTATTACAGTAATCACTGCATTGAGCAAGGACTAACTGAATTTGTGTGTTGTGACCTATTTCAGAGCAGGAGAGGACATGTTTTTGTCTTCAGAAAGTCACCACTCTCTGAGCCACTTAAAACTCGAGTGGACCAAGCTGAGCAGGACATTCCATAGAGAACCTTTTAATTGGTGATCTGCTTCCTTACTGTTTAGAGGATAACATGGGTCTATACTTCGCAGCCCTTTGACTCCAAATCACTTTTAAATCTCAATCTCAAAATCCTAATGAGACTAAATAGTCTTTTTTAAAATAACTACACAGAAGCTCTTCCAAAACTTAGATTTCACAGACCAGTAAATTTTCAAAAGATATTTTGAACACTTCCTTAAGGTTTCCCCTCCCCCCAAATTCTTTTGGCCAGGTAAGAATAGTTAAAAAAAAAGATTGTCAAAACTACATTTTGTCTATGAATATTTATTGTAGCAGATATTATTCCCTCCTTTGTTGACAGAACTCCAATATTTTGTTAAAGAGCTTATTCCTCTCCCATGTGAGTCAACTAGTCTAAGGCTCCAAGTCAGCATCCTTGACAGTGATTGGTTTAAGGATAGGCACACCATCCTATTCTGAACAGCAATGCTTGGGGAGGTCTGTTGGCAGATATGCTGGGCATTTCCATTTGCTTCTCTTCATTCAGAATATTCTGTCTTTTTATTGCCTTTCTGTGCCCCAGGAGGCTGGCCTCTATAGACTACCCCATGAAAACTTCCCTGTCTGCTGGTTTTCCACTTGGTTTGGCTAATGGAGGCACTGCTAAGAGCTAAAGTATTTATTACTCTCCCGCCTCTACTCCCCTCCTGTTGGCTACAACATTGCCTGCAGCTTTATCCTCTGAGGCACAGGCCCTCTCTTCCTCAGTGACAGCCCTCTTTACAGGAGTGGGAACTTCATTTCGTCGTCTTGTCCCTGCAGGACCAGAAATAGTAATGGCTGCCTGCTGTGAGTGATTCTTGGCACTTCACCATCTCTCGTTGGTCCATTCCCTTAACTCTGCCTATAGTCTTAAATAGTTCTTCCATCAAAATCACTTCAGTTAGGTTCTGTGAGTGTGCCAGCTCTTTTCTGCCCAAACCCTGTCAGATATAGGGGGTTTTTGGGAATGAGTCCTAAAAAGAGACATAGGGGAAGACCCAGTCCCTCTTGTACTGGGGGTTGGTGTATCAGCAGGTGACCCCAGGACCTTCGTGGCTGCTATCTTAAACAATGAGGGGAGCTGGGCTGAGGGAAACCAACATGCTGTGGATAGCAGAGCAGGAAGCCAGAAGGAGCTGTGTCCTTGAGGCTGCCATACCTTTGAATAGACCAGCTCTGGAGATGTTCTGCAATGGGACAGTGTGTTACATGAGCTGAGACACTTCCTTATTGTTTATGCCACTCTGAGTTGCGGTCTTGTGTTCCATGAAGCTGAAAGTTTTCTGGGTTCTGATAAGTAAACAAATGGGGTGCAATAACAAAATAATGGGGCAGGCGTGGGCAAATCTACTCAAGTAGAGTGAACAGTGGTGCATTTAAAATGACTTGAACAATGGAAAGAGATGGTGAACAATGTTCACTAAAATTTGAGCAGGTGGTAAAACTCCCACCACTATTATGAAAGAAAAAGGGGACATTTTAACTCCAAACATGTAGAAAAAACAAACTGAGAAATGGCAGGCTAGAAATTGAAACAGAATATTTAGAACATTGATCTTACTTTCTTCAGTGTTTGGTCAGCACTGGTATATACAGTGTATTTATCCATGGTTTATTTATAAGACACTTCTCAGGTAAAGAAGTTTACAGCCCTGGACGGTGTGGCTCAGTTGGTTGAGCGTTGTCCCATGCACCCAGAGGTTGCAGGTTTGATTCTGTCAGGGCACATGCCTGGAATGCAGGCTTGATCTCCAGTAGGGGGTGTGCTGGAGGGAGTAGATCAATGTCTCTCTCTCTTTCTCTTTCTCTCTCTCCCCTTCCTCTCTCTCTCAAATCAATAAAAACATATTTTTTAAAAAAGAAGTTACTAGATACTCATTGCTGCCTACCTATGTAACAGGGCAGCATTGCTCCCAATGTAGACATGGGGTCAAGTCAGTGAAACTTGGTGACAGAGCCTGTCCTTACAAGACTGTCCACCAGAATCAGGTCAAGCTTCCCCGACCTGCCTTCAGGGCAGCAGCCTCACCCTGCTCTTGGTGGCTGCTCTCCTGCGTCGGCCATCCAGGCTGGCTGGCTCTGTGCTCTCTGGCACATGATCTGGGCTGGGGCTTCCCCTCTCTTTCTTCTTCATCTCACCTGGCTTTGCCCAGGATTCTCTCAAACAGGTCCTCCCCCCATCTTCGAACATCCCTTGCTGCAATTTTCATCTTGTTAAGCAAACTCCTCATGAAACTATTGTTATTTTTAAAAACCAATCTTCTTTATTTAAAGACAATTCTAATTTCAAAAACTCTTGTCTAAGGAACTATTTTTCCTAAGTTGTAAATGATGTAACTGCTGTCATTATTGGTTAGTTTCCCGATTCTAGGTCTCCATCTTCCAGTTCCCCGTTGCTTCCTTTCATTTCTTTGGCTCCCTGCCTTTTCAGTCCTGATCCCTGTAGCCCTTCCTCACCGAATCTCAAAAGGGAAGCGTGAAGGAGAAACAAGAAAAAAGGAGGACAGAGAATCCAAAATGATCATTTTCTAGTGAAAGTAGGAGAGACTACAGATAGAAGACTTTTGAGGCTGGTGTTTTCATGATCCCATTAACCTAATGTTGGATTGGGGGAAAGAGTGCAGGGTTTGCTATTTCTTCTTGGGTGAGCTATTTGCATGAGTGATGCAGGATTTGGAGGCAATCGATAAAACTTATTCTATGAAAATTATATAATAATCACCTGACTTACCTACCCAACCTAGCAGGTAAGTCAGAGAAAAATGGTCAGTCTATCCCTTGAATTGAAGACAATTCATTTGAATCAGTGCTTTCTGATGGTGTGGGTTTAGGCCAGGAGCCACTGAGATCTGCAGGCCTTTCCAGCTGTGCGGTTGGAGAGTTCTTAAGTGAGAACACATGTGCTGAGAATCCAGAGTCAGATATTTTTTGATTGGTGTAGGGGAAGATGGTAAATGGGATGGCTCTAAAATAAAAACACTTGTTCCCCACAACATATAAGGTAGAAGAGGGACAGTACTGAGAGACCCCAGTCAAAAAGATCCTGGGCTCGGTTTTGAGTCCATCACTTCTTCCTGGTTTGGGGAACTCAACCTCTCTAAGCTTTCAGTGTCTTTATCACACTGAAAATAATCAATCCTGTTGTTTAAAATTATGTATGAAATAATCAATTATTCATTTGTGTTCAATCGTGTTCTGCCCACCTTTCAGAGTAATAAGTGATACAAAATGGTAGCCTGTTTTGAAGTGTAGCGTCCTATACACAACAGGGTACCACTGAAGTGTCTCTAGTACATGTGGCCCAGTAACAAGGTTATGAGGGATTGTGAACTCTACTGGTCAGTGCCTCCTGCTGGGGTGGGTTGGAACAAGGTGCAGTCTTTCCCCCGGGTTGCTTACATTGGCTGGAAGACATCATTTAATCAAGGCTAGTGTCCAGCATTGTGCTGGATAATGAGGGGAAGTATGAGACATCTCAACCAGACCATTTATAAAGAGGTGCCTACTTTTACTCTCAGACTTAAGAGAGGACACAACATTTAACACTTTTGATAATATAATCACCTGGCATTTTAAAATCTAAGATTGTAATGTTTAAGAAAATGATATGTAGGTATGTTTTTGATTCACTTTCTGTTGGCTCATCCTTCTAAGTATTTTTTTTTAAGGTATATTTTTATTGATTTCAGAGAGAGAAAGCGAGAGGGAGAGAGAAACAGAAACATCAATGGTGAGAGAGGGTCATTGATTGGCTGCCTTCTGCATGCCCCCTTCAGGGGATCGAGCCTGCAACACAAGCATGTGCCCTGTCTGGGAATCGAACCGTAATCTCCTGGATCATAGGTTGATGCTCAGCCTCTGAGCCACGCCAGGCAGGCCTAAGTATTTCTTAAATCTGCCTGCTTCTCCCCATCACCACCACCACCACTTTATTCCAGGTCTGCATCACCTCCCACATTAATCATCACATCAGCCTCTGGCCTAGTCTCTCCTTCCAGTCTCTTTCTTCTTGCAATCTATCATCCACACCAAACCAGAGTTACCTCTACAACCCCCATTTAATTACATAATTTTCTTGCTTAACACCCTCCAGAATCTCCCCATTGCCTTCATGATAAAGCCAAAATTCCTTACCAGGGCATACAAAGCCCTGACTTACCTCTCTGGCCACGTGGCTCACCACCATCCTAATCAACACCCAGGCCACCCTGAATGTTCTCAGTTTCTGGCCCTTCTAGTCCCTGGCTTGCCTCAGATGGTCACACCTGCCTCTTTCTCTGCCTTCGTCTCCTGAGCCAAATTCCACTCCTCCTTCCCAAGTCCCCGCAGCTGGGCTAGGCTGATCCTGGGCGCTCCCTGCTGATGCTGGCCCCACCTTTCCCATTCCCTGTCAGCTGACAGCCTCAGCTCACACTCCTTTGAGGAGCCGGGACTCTCTCAGCTCCCTTCCAGATCTGTAATCAGCCATTTTTAAAATCCTTCCCTTCAGTTAAAATGATCAAAGTGTACCTTCCCTGTTCAAGGTAGGTGCCTCTGCTCCGGACAGTATCCCCTCACCTGCTCAAGGACTCCTGCTTTTATTCTCCCCCCCCCCCCCCCATCTTCAACCTCATCGATACCCGCTTTCCACTGGACCATTCTCTCCAGCATGCAATCTTAAGGTTTTCTTATTCCTTTAGAGGATCTCCAGTTGCCATTCCATTTCTCTGCCTTTTATGCCTGAAATCCTCGGAAGAGTCGTCTGGGCATGCTGTCAGACTGCTTCTCTGAACTCTGGACTTGTGTATCAACTCCTGCCTCACCTCTTCTCGACACCTGCCAGGCTTCCCCACCACTGTTTATTGGCAGCAGCCCTGTCCCTGGGCAGCGGTAACCTCCACTCTGCGCCCTCAGGGCTCAGTTTTCTGTCCTGATCAGATGCCTCCCTCACAGTAGTCACCACCTGACCTAGACTTTCTTCTCTTTCTCAGTCCCCTGCTGGCTCCTCACCCACCAACCCAGCTATGCCCTGTTCCTGCACCCTTTTCTTCTCTTGCCGCACTCCCTGTGGGTGGTCTCAGCTTGACCCAGGGCTTTAAATAACATTTATTTGCTGGTGATTCCTGAATTTACAGCTTCAGCTCAGACTGCTTCTCTGAACTCCGGACTTGTGTATCCAACTCCCCACTCCACATTCCCATGTAGCTGTTTCACAAGTCTCTCAAATCTAATGTGTCCCAGAATGAACTCTTCATTCCTGCCACTTCAATCTATTGGCCCCCTGCCTTCCCTCTCAGTAAATCACACCTTCACTCACCCAGTTGCTCCATCCAGAAACCTGGATGACCAACTCGTGTCTTTTTTTTTTTTTTTTTTTGCATCCCTTCAGAGTCAGTTTGTCAGAAATTCCTGTCTAGCCCACCTCCAAAACATTTCTTACATTTGTCTACTTGTTGCCACCACGTCTTCTGTCCCTATGTTCCAAGCCACCTTCAGCTTTGAATGTGGTCCCCTGCTTCCACTTGGGGAAGGCAGTTCTAATCTATTCCTGTACAACATCCAGAAAAAGTGTGATGCCAACATAAAATCTTTGATGGCTCCCCATTGTGCAGCTCATCTGGCCCGACTTGATCTGGCTCTTGCCTTTCTTCAAGACCTCCTTTTCCTGCCATGGCCCCACCCTCTTCATCACACACAACCTGTGATATCTGCTCGGTTCACTGATTTACATTCAGTAACTGCTCCTGGCAGGGAGATTGTGCAAATAAATATCTGCTTTGATTGCTGCATTTACCGCTGTGTGCTAGATCCTGGAGTAACTAAGATGAACCAAAGAAAGTCCCTGCCAGACAGGAGCCCTTAGTCTGGTGAGTGACCCAAATGTGTGCACAGAAAATATTTGCTATTTGACGTGATAGGTGTGACCATGGAGGGGCAGCCATGCCTGGAGCCAGAGAGGCTCAGGAAAGGTTTCTCAGGGAAGGGAAACTTTGAAGTGAGTTGATGAACCTCTACAGAAATCTAAAACAGCGTATAAAAATAATAACCTTAGGAAGCAAAATAATGGAAAAATATCCTAAGATATTAATACTTTGGGGCCTCTGGCTTTTAGCTTGGTGAAAGTTGTTTTCCTTCCATTTTGATATTTCCAAATATTCCATCATAAATTTATTTTTTATAGTAAAAAAGTTAAAAATTTGGTGGAAAATAGTTCTTTGACAAACACACACACAGAGGTATTGTAACACAGGACAGACTGGGGTTTCTCCCTGTAATTTTTCTCATCTGTTTCTGGAAGTCAGTTATAAGTACTGGAAATAAAACTTCTTGAGATAAATTTTTGCCAAAACAAACAAAAAAAAGTAAAAGAGAAAGATGAGGAAAAGGATGGGAAATGTTGAAACCCTTTTACTCAGTTTACAAGTTGAGTGGGTAGTAGGCAAGGGGTAGGAGGAAAAAAGAAAACAGGATTTTCTTGTGATGTTCCAGTTGTGAAAGTCAGTGGGTATTTTTACAGGTACCAACTAGTCCTTCCTGAAAGTCCTCCCATGGGGACAGGCTGTGAAGTGGCAGTAAGAAAGATAAATGCTTTTCTGGGGAGTAGTTTTAGTGCAGCGTGGAAAATGTGAAGAGAAAAAAAAATTAAACATTGAATGGAAATTCCATCCACAGGCCAACCCACACCACAGAAGCATTGAGGACCCTGTGTCCTAATTAACCTCCATGCCAGGTAGAGGCCTCGCTCTGGGCAAATGCCCCCTCCCCTGGGGGCAGACAGCCTGGGGGGAGAGCGTTCATTCATACTATATGTCCCAAGAGTAGCTATCATTTTGGGAGAGCAGAAAAATCGGAAAGTATAAAAACCAAGACCACCAAGCTGTGACCTTTCCTCCTTATCCAATGATGCAAGTATATTTTTCTATAATGGGTATTTAGATGTTTCTAAATGGAACATTCAGAATGCAGGCACAGTGGGGGCCAGGGGAGCTGCTTTCAATCTCTGATCCCTCTCCAACTCAGCATCTTTTCTACCCTAGTTAACCCTTTTGTAATAACTATGAAGGGCACACAGATCTCACTAAGCCTTGAGTCTCCGCCTCCTGTTTTTCTCCATGGCGAGACAAACCCATTTAGTGCTTTTCTGGCATTCAGAATTTTCCATGTTCCTATGACAAGCTTTAGCGTTTCCAGTGCCCTGACTTTCAGCCTCCAATAACCATCCAGCTGTGGGCAGCTGAAAAGGAATTGTGCTGCAGTGAGGTAAACACTGTTAGTTTGTGGGGTGGGGATTCAGAGCTTTCTACCTTCCCGTTCGCTTACATAGCTTCTTCTCTCTTCATAGGGGTTTTGACGTCAGATAATCTGAAATGATAGACTATTCTGAAGATTTGCTGAGGGCTCTGTACTCGGACCTCCTTCAGTACCTAAGAGAAATATGGGGAACTGAACCTTCCTTTCTAGGACCGGCTCATTGATTGATATAGCCCTCTTCAAGCAAGGGTTGCCAATGGCTAAAAGCAAGAGTCACATCTTATATCCAGAGCTTTGCCATTTTGAGCACTGAGGCATTTTTCCTCTAGTCCAAGGGACATTTTACCCCCACATAACTTTTACACAGGCAATCAGTAAGTTCTAATGGTTGACTTAAAAAAAAAATCTGTATCTATCTATATCATCTATATCTATATCTATGTCTATATCTATATCATCTATATCATCTATATCATCTATATCATCTATATCATCTATATCATCTATATCTATATCTATATCTATATCTATATCATCTATATCTATATCTATATCTATATCTATCTATATCATCTATATCTATATCTATCTATATATCTATCTATATCTATATATCTATATCTATATCTATAATCTATATCTATATCTATATCATCTATATATCTATATCTATATCTATCTATGTCATCTATATCTATATCTATATCATCTATATCATCTATATCTATCTATATCTTATTGATTTCAGAGAGAGGAAGGGAGAGGGAGAAAGAGGGATAGAAACATCAATGATGAGAGAGTCGTCACTGATCAGCTGCCTCCTGCACACCCTCTACTGGGGACTGAGCCCACAGCCTGGGCATGTGCCCTGACCAGGAATCAAACCGTGATCTCCTGGATCATAGGCCAACGCTCAACCTCTGAAGCACGCTGCTGGGCTAATGGTTGAGTTTTAAAAAATATATGTTTTTATTGATTTTTTTTTGTTTTTAGAGAGAGGAAGGGAGAAGGAAGGAGGGAAACATCGATTGGCTGCCTTCTGCACTCACCCCACCCAGGATCCAGCCCACAATTGGAGCCTGTGCCCTGACCACTGGGAATCTATCTAATCAGCCATCTTTTGGTGCAAGGGGTGATTCCCAACCAACTAAGCCATACTGGCCAGGGCAAATGGTTGACTTCTATGATACTAAAACACTAAGATCTATAAAGGTAATTCCATATTTAACTTAAAACAGGAGACAATCCCAAAGGACTTAGCATAAAGGTGGTGGTTTTCCAGTCCAGTCTCAAGCTACCTGCTACAGTGCATCCCAAAGCCCCTTTTTGGTTGAGATTGTCCAGGCAATAACTGGGAATATTTCCTCCTCTTGTCTTCAAATCCCAGCCTAAGGATGTGTCCATTTCCTCATTTTAATTGCTGTCCTTTGAGAGGTTTAACTAGGTATGGTTAGATTCAGAATTAAGTTGGAACCTGGCTTAGAGAAACTGTATTTTTTTTTTTTAACTTTGGCTAGAATTAAAAATGGTAGAAGGGGTCAAGGGAGTGCAGACAAGATGCTGTTTGTCCTCTTATTGCCAAGAACCTGACTTAATAAAGCAGTGATTTGAAATGATTGCTTTTGAAATCATGAACTCAGATGAGCTTTCTTGTAGAAATCTGGCATGAGCCTCTAAAGGGCCAGCGTCCATTCCTGCCCAGCTGACTTGGGGCCAAAGATCCTGGTATCTGGGACTGTCCTGCTTTTAAAACTGTATGTCTTGAGCCTCAGAAAACCCTTTAGTCTTGGAAAAACTGGGATGGTTGGTCACCTCCTTGGAATTAAAGTTTGAATGAATCAAAACAACAAGACAACTGAGACAATACACTTGATAGCTAGTTTTAGTTTTCTTTGTATGGGATGGCCCCTGCTCAAAATCATTTTACTAAAGAGCATTGGAGTGGAGAAGGAAAGAAGAGTGAGGGAGGGGGAATACGGTTGGAATGCTTTTTTTTCAATGAGTCTCTGTACTTCCAAGGCAGCTTTATTTCAGTGATCACATATAGATAATGAACGAAATGTCTCCTGTGATAGCAGCAGAGGTTGGGCTTAAGCTAAAAAAAAAAAAAAAAGCAATTTCTGCCAAAAAATAATGGGATAGAGAATGAGTTTTAGTGTAGAGAAACTTCCTGAATTCTCAGGCAGACTTAGACACCCTTTCCCTTGTGTGTTCAACATATTTCGTACAGTATCACATATCAGCAAACATAAGAATTTCAATTCATCTGTGTGCTTATAGACTCCTGGTGAGAAGAGATACAACTTTTCATTTTGCTATTTCTAGCACCAGACACTGTGCCTAGTACATAGTGGGTGCTTAATAAATTGAAAGTGATTTAATAAACACACACTGGGGGAAGGGGATCGCTAAAGAAAAATGGAAAGTTCTCACATTTGCTTTCACATCCATTGTGGAGCAAGATATGAACATTTGCCTGGTGGGTTTTATTTTATATTTTTCCTTAGATACATTAAATGGAAATCAAATTTATTTATCTTTGCTGAGTTAGAAAAATTATTTTCCTCTGGCAAGGGGTGGGAAGGTAAGGATGGGTGGAAATGGTGAGGACATTTTTTTAGGTCAAAACACAGATATCTTGTCCTGCCTTCTGGGAAGAGATTAGGCAAGTCTGCCTCCACCAGGCAAAGCTACCAATCTTCACTGTCCTCATGGGCTGACTGTCTTATCTCCATAGTAGAGAGAAGGGACATTTTTCCATCTTCCCCAAGTGCTCTTGATAACCATCCACCTGGCTGCCATAGCTGTCCAGCTGCCTCAAGAGAACCTCATCCTTGGTATGCCTCTGGGACACCAGTAAGTGCAAAGGAGGAAGAATGTATGGAGAACTCTCATGCCTTATTGGGAAACTGAGGTGAGCATGTACATTCCCTCTTTCCCTCTCTCCCTCTCTCCTTTCTTCCCTCCCTCTCTCTTTCCTTAATTCTGCTGGGTGTTTTAATTTCAAAGTTACTGTTGACATTTGAACAAAACAGAGTTTAGGGGTGTCGACCCCCTGTGCAGTCGAAAATCCATGTATAACTTTTGACTCCCTCAAAACTTAACTACTGTTGATAGGAAGACTTACCAATAATATAAACAGTTGATTAATACATATTTTGTATGTTATATGTATTGCATTCTATATTCTTACAATAAAGTAACCTAGAGAAAAGAAAATGTTATTAAGAAAGTCATAAGGAAGAGAAAATACGTTTACAGTATGGTATGTATTTATTGGAAAAAAAATTCACGTATAAGTGGACCTGTGCAGTTCAAACCTGTGTTGTCCAAGGGTCAATTGCAATATATGTTTGTATACAAAAGGCTCCAGCTTTCAGAATGTAGAAGTGTCTCTTTCACCAGAAAAGCCACCTTTTATCCTGTAACAGTTGATGTGATGTGTGTTGTTATCTCTGCCTGCTCTCTAGAAGACCAAGATCATTTCCAAGGCTGATAAAATAATATTTCATTTTCAGATTGACAGCTCCACATAGTTGTCTCCTCACATATCTTTCCTCCTGCCTTAACAGGACAGTGGGCATCTTTGATTCAGCCTCCTGGAAGGATCTCTAAGGGTTGATAGATTACTCTAAGCAGAGAGCTAAAAATGTGAGTCTCACAACAACAAAGGTGTCTCTTCTCATTTCTCTTTCAGGAGAATCACTGAGGTTCCATTTTATTTCTAGTTCTGCCCCCCCTGCCCCCCTTCAAACATCAGATTCCAGCAGAGCCAGCCTAATCCACACAAAGGTGCATATACCACTAGAGGAGGGAATGTTGTGTACCAATACAGCCCTTTTCTAGTTTCCAGAATACCTGGATGTAGATTTTAGAAATAGGAATCAAGAAATTAGGCCACCCACCACCTTGGGAGCACTGCCCTACTCACCCTGACAACCGCTCCCAGCCCCACAGCTGCAGCCAAGACAGGGCATGGAGGGGGAATCTGTGTGGGCATCAGTGGATCCTCCAGGAACACTGCAGCCTGCAGTGCCACCAGCTGAATTAGGATGCCTGACATGAGGGTGTCAATTGTGATGCACATTTAAAAGGAAATTTCCAAGGTTGCAGATATGTGCTTAATTTGCTATGATTATGATCTTGGTGCACCTTGTTATGAAAGTAATGCACCAATAGGATAAACAACTGACCACCCAGTGCAGTGCATATTAGCAAGGGTAGATTTTGATTTGTACTATGGTGGGGAAGCTTTCTTTGCAGAGCAGCCATCGTCTTTTACTTGTCCCTAATGTAGAAAAATGGGCTATACCAAGACACCTCTTCATGAACATGTTACTTCTGAACGTACAGAAACATCAGCAGAAGTGATCTGTCCTGTACGTGCAGCATTACCCGGAGGGGGGCCTCATCATGCCACAGATGGCTGTGCAGCTCATCTTACATTTGAACACAGAGCTCCTAGAGATTTAGATAAATTGAGTGGTGTTTGACATGTTCTAGAATGTTTCACCCTAGAAATTAGGGTGTCCTCCTGTTCATAGATCAAACATACATCTTAATTTTTTTTTTTTGATCCTCACCTGAGGATACCTGAGGATATTTTTTTCCATTGTTTTTTATTTATTTTAGAGAGAGTGGAAAGGAGAGATGGGGAGAGAGAGAGAAACATTGATGTGAGAGAGACGCATCGATTGGTTGCCTGCCTCCTGCAAGTGCTGGACGGGGGCTGGGGATCAAACCTGCAACCCAGATAGTGTCCTTGACTGGGAATGGAACTCCAGACCCTTCTGTGCAGGGCCTACTCTCTAACCACTGAACCACAGTTCTATTGGTGGACTTCCTTCTCTTCAGAGTTCATATCCTCCAAGCAAGAGGGAAGCCATGGATGCTATAGCTGAGCTTTTATCTCAGTTATCAGGAGTGAGATGTTCTGCAGGAAGACCACTTAATTCTCCCGGCCCGGGTGCTTCTCAATTACGACTGCAGCTGCGTACTAACACAGGGTCTCCACTACAATCACACCACCCACAGCAACAACCAGCACAGCTAACACAGAAAGCAGTCAGCACATTATCCAGAATTCCCAATTTCCTTTAACAAGGTTGAATGATCCTAAAAGGTTTGAAACAGAGCTCCAATCCATGGAAAGGGAGCACACAGACAGCTGCCTGTTTGTCCAAGAGCTTACTCTTTTCTTGTGATAAAATGGTATAGATGATATTGCCCTTGAAGAGTTATTGAGATTTTCAGACTCTGAGGAGACCATCGAGATCATTCCTGGGGTGGCTCTTTCCCAGCTGATTAGTTTCTCGATGAATCATGGAAACATGGCACCAAGCTATGACCTCAACTATAAAACAAAATGATGAGGCCTTGGCTGCCTTTGACCTGGGAAGTTCTGGGGAGGTCTGTTCTCAAGATGGTATGTGTTTGTTTTAAATTGACCTAAAGATAACAAAAATATTCTTCAAAATATTGTGCTGCCATTGCTTCACTGATCAAAAGGAGAAAGGAGTTGTTTTTAATGTTTAATCTGGTTAATGCCATGGCAGTATTGTGGATCTGCTCAGACCAATTATTTTGTATCCTCAGTGATCACTCCAGAAACGGAAAGGGTCTGAGGCCAGAAAAGAGAATAACAAAGTTTTCAAGGCTGGAGTGAATCTGACACCAAAATAGATTGTAATCATAGTAAGGAAGACATTTATTAAGCCAGACATGTTTGAAACATAGGGATTCCCTGTGGATCCACAATGAAGAGAAATCAGACAAAAGCCTTCAGTCTCTATTGTAGAATCATACATAACTTGAGTTTATGAGGAGACTTGGGACATAGTTTAAGTAAAAAAATCATTATTCTGGCTAATACCCACTTTGAACTGTGAAACAATGTTAAAAGTTAGGATTATTTGGAGGTATGAATTAACAGATTTTGAATTTCTAAGAAACTTTTAGAGACATATTTTATTTTCTCCATTAAAAATTCAAAAGTTTCTTAAATACATGCTTCGTATAGATGCAACTGATGATTATAAAGCAATGTCAGACAATTAATTTTCAGAATAAGTGCTATGGCTCAGAAATGGAGCATAAATCCTGTTAGTCACATGACATATAATCTGAAAGTAGGAATTACCATAGAATCTGACTGGAATCAGGTAATGCTTGACCTAGAAGAGATCCAAAAATGAGTGTCACTGAAGTTTTTACTACATAAAAGTGTTTCTTAAAGATTATTTAAAAAATTAATGAAAGCCTTTATTTACTAAAATATTTGATTAGTTTTATAAAGATTTGATGAGAGTAAGGCAGGAAAATCTGCTTAATTGGACTTTTCTTTAAAAGAATCTGTAGAATTAATAATAATAATAATAGTAATGGTGATATAACAGGTTGCAGAAAATTTAAAGTGAACTTTAAAACTTTTTAATACTTTTAAAATGAATCAACTTTAAGGAATTTCTTTGTAGTCTTATGATCCTGGACATGTGATCATTACAAAGTCATTCTTATGATTATTATGAAGAAAATTGGAGCTCAAAATATCAGACATTCTAAATTTAAAAATATATATATATCTTTATTGATTTCAGAGAGAGAGAAGGGAGAGGGAGAAAGAGAGATAGAAACATCAATGGTGAGAGAGTCGTCATTGATCAGCTAGCTACCTCCTGCATGCCCCTGACTGGGGATAGAACCCACAACCCGGGAATGTGCCCTGACCGGGAATCAAACCACGATCTCCTGGATCCTAGGTTGATGCTCAGCCACTGAGCCATCCCCAGCTGAGCAGACATTCTAAATTTTAAGATTTCTTTTTATAGGTTTTCTGCTAAATTGTTAACTTAACACTATTTTACATATTTGGTTATTAAATATAGCCAGCCCTAGGTTGTACAATAATAATAAATGTAGTATCATTTTTAATGATCTTCAGAGAACTATTTACCCCAAATACTTAGTTTTACCCACACAAAACCCTATAAGTTTGGCAGTATAGACATATTATCCTTTTACAGAAAATTTAAGAAATGCAAGCTTTTTTTTTTTTTTTTTTTTTTTTTAAATATTTAATATATTCACCATAGGGGCTCAACCAGAGACTTAAGTTAAAGAAAAGAAAAAAGCAAATATGACACCACAGCTGAAGATACAGAGTCTTATACAGAAATAAAGGCAAGAACAGACCATCTAAAGAAAAAATAAAAAGACATACAAGGGTAGAGGTTGGACAGCCTGGGTCAGGGCTCTCGGCTGGAGACCGGCTTTGAGTGGGTTTCTTGCAGGTACTTCTTAAAGGCTGTGGGGTGTTTTTTTTTTTTTTTTTCCAGAGCTTGGTAGCATGTGTGTTCAATGGGCTATTGATGTTGGGTTCTCCTAGCAGGCTCTAGGAGAGCAGGATGGTCTTAACATCACACAGGGCAGACCATTTGAGCTTCAGGATGTCCAGGTAGGTGTTATCTCGGGTGTTCATGTTGGGGTGGTAGCAGAGCATGAGGAACTACACTGTGGGTGCTCTGTAAGGGTAGCCATTGGGGAGCTTTAGAAAGAGCTTACACCTCAGGTCTTCATGTACTGTGCCAGCTGCTCCATGGATGGTCCCCACCCATTTGAAAAGGTTGTTTGATTCAGGGAAGGCAGACACTCCTTTGTCACCAGACATCATGGGGTTATGAGCTCCTGCTGTAACCTGGGGAGAATCCTGGCAACATTCCTACACCTTCTGTCCCCCCTTCGGGAGGGTCTCTAAGATCAGCCTGAGAGTCCCCCTACCTCCCATATCTTAGCTGTTCCAGAATGGGGAGAGTTCCCAAGAAATGCAAGCTTTTAACTTGCCTAAAGCTGGAAACTACTGGGACCAGGACTAGTTCTTCTGACTCTGGATCAGTGCTCCTTATATTTTGATGATTGAAGAAGTCACTTTTGGTTTTATCTTTATTGTTGAAAGTATTACAGATGTCTTCGTTTTCCCCTCCATTGATCCCTTCCACCTGGCATCTGCCCCCACCCCCTCCCCCAGGCCTTCTTAAATGAGATATAAAGCATTAAAAACATTTTTAGCCTAGTTCCAGGTATTTCTTGGTGAATGAATATAATATAATTCTTCATTTTAATCTAGAATTTATTTTGTTCTATTAATTCTAAGCATAATTTTATGTTCTATCTGTGGAGTTACCTGGTTCATTTCATTTGCATTATATTTTAATCTGAGGGAGTTCACATGTTGCTTCTATGAACAATGAATAGTTTATTAGTTACCATCATTTATGGAGCATGTGCTGAAAACAGGTAAAGTTGGCAAATAATTGAAAATAAACTCCATGTATTTAAAGAGCTTTTAGAATAATGACAATTCTCATTGAAAAGGACTTTTTGTGTAGGGAGTACAGTTAATAATATTGTAATAATTATGCTTGGTGTTAAGTGGGTACTAGACTTATCAGGGGGGTCACTTTGTAAGTTATATAAATGTCTAGCCACTATGCTGTACACCCAAAACTAATATAATATTAAATGTCACCTGACTGGGCATGGCTCAGTGGCTGAGCATCAACCTAGAATCCAGGAGATCGTGGTTTGATTCCCAGTCAGGGCACATGCCCGGGTTGTGAGCTCGATCCCCAGTCGGGGGCGTGCAGGAGGCAGCTGATCAATGATGACTTGCTCATCATTGATGTTTCTATCTCTCTTTCTCCCTTGCCCTTCCTCTCTCTAAAATCAATAAAGATATATTGAATATATATATATATATATATATATTAAATGTCAACAGTAATTGAAAAATAAAAAAATTAAAAGAGAAAAAGACTTTTGGAAATTATATTTTTTAATGTAATGTGGTTTTGTCTGATAAGCAGCAGGATATATACAAGCATGTACTTTAAGGGAAAGGTAAGGTGAATATGTTAACTTGGGAATCAACAGCATGGGATCAGTCATCTAGGGATGAGTGTGGATGGAGAAAATAAGAGGAGTTTGAGACCCTTAGGCAAGTACATGCCCATGTGTAGAAGAGTGGTCCTTTCTCTGGCTGCACAGTAGAATCACCTTCAAGATTTAAAATCACATGGTGATATCTGGGCCTTCTCCCCAGTGCTGCTGGCTCAGATCTCTGATATTAAATCTAGGCATCAAAATTTTGTTGACATTTCCCATATGGTTCTTGTGTGCAAGTGGGCTGAGAACCACTGTGTCTGGTACAGCAAATGAGATGAGAACATTGAGTATTCATTTTGTCAATGTGGAGGTCAATGTGGAGGTGTTGACCTTGACAAGGGCAGTTCCCATGGAGTGGTGGGGATGAAAGTCTAACTGGAGTATATTCATGAAAAGAATAATATAGACAATTCTTTGGAGAAACTTTGTTCTAAAGGGGAACAGAAATATGAGAAAGTACTTGGAAGGGGTTTGAAATTAAGGGAGTGTTTTTTTTTTTTTTTAAGATGGCAAAAATTGCAGCATGTTTGTATGTTGATGGGAATGATCCAATCAAAATGGGAAATAATGAATGAAGAAGAAATAGAAGACAGTTGCAAGAGATCCTGAGCATAAGAGGAGGGACTTCAGAGAGGAAAAAGGGCAGCTTGTCTGCTGAAAAGGCAGGCAGGCAGCATTGTTAAGAACAAAAGCAGTTGAGTTAATGGTGGGATAACCCAATGTCCTCTGCAGCAAGGCCATTGGTTGCAAGTGTGCAGAGGGCAGGAAGTATTGGAGGTCTGAAAAGAAAGAATATTTGAAGCAGTCACTCCTGAGAGGTGGGAAATGTGGTAGGACTGAAGGGCAGCTTTAAGGACTCATTTGAGGTGTGTGGTCATGGATTTAGGTGAGACTAGTGAGCGTGGTTGACTGGTTTTTCTCCACATTTTTTGTTTTGTTTTGTTAATCCTCACCAGAGGATATTTTTTCCATTGATTTTTAGAGAGAGTAGAAGGGAGGGAGAGAGAGAGAGAAGCATTGATGTGAGAGAGGCACATCAATTGGTTGTCTCCTGCATGAGCCCTGACCTGGGGTTGGGGATCAAACTTGCAACCCAGGTATGTTCCCTTGACAGGGAATCAACCTGTGACCCTTCAGTGCATGGGCCAATGCTCTAACCACTGGGAAACACTGGTCAGGGCTTTCTCCATATGTTTTAATTCTTTGGGCAAAGGTATAGAGGAGGCAGAAAGTTGAATTTAACCAAGGTTGGTTTTTTTCCCCTAGATTAGTGGGAAGAAGAGAAAAAGGAGGAAAAAAGATGAGACGGGAATATGTAATATAATGGACCATGGAATCTAAGCTGTAGAAGGAGAGATATGAGGATATGAAGGGAGCCATGGGCAATGAAATGATGAAAGTGCTAATGGATTTGTGACCTCAGTGTGGCAAAAGAGTCATTGGAATGAGGTATAAGGGAAAGTGGTTTGGAAACGTAGAAAATGGTGTTTAGAAAGTGAGATGCTTGAAATTAAGACTCTGGAAGAAGTACAGATGTTCAATGATGTGTGGTCCTGGGAGTGTATAGCTAAGGTGGGTTGGAAGGCAAGTTTCATTGGCAGTGAAAAGGTTAAGGACATGAGAAGACAAGGTATTAGTGGAAATGTTTCCTTAGATGTGGGGATTCCCATGAATTATGACAAGGAAGTGATGAAGAGACAGACTGTGATTCAGAAGCAAATCTTTGAGGAGTGAGAAGGAATGAGAAAGTCCGCAGATGACTGCAGTGGGGAGGACAGTAAATCTGATGCACTCTGCAGGCCTGGCCGGATGCCGAGCTCTTCAAAGGAGCAGGACACTGTCATGGAGAAGGTGTCACAGTGGTCTGGAGGAAGCACTGAGAAGAAAGGAAGAGGCTTTGCCCAGTTCTCAGCTCGGTGGGGCAAGGGGTGTAAGAGAAAAATAACCATGCAGGCTCGGGTTTGAGCATGATGAGGGCAACATTTAGAGATGAGGTGGAGAATAAAGGATTTTGGTATCACTTGGTCAGAAGTTTCAGAAGGCAAAGTAGAAGTATTTGTGGGGTCTAGGGTGGGTGTAATATTGGGTCAAAGTAGGAGGTGTAGAGATCTGTAAGGGAATAAGAATCTGGGGATGAGGAATGACCTTGAGCCTTGTGGTCACCAAGAAAAACATGGTAAAGCATAATCAGATCCATTCTGATGTTTCTTAAGAATAGCTTGATATTCATTTCTAATTAGAGCATGTTTCTGGGACTGGTGTCTTAGATTGTGGTCATGAAGCAGTGACTGTTGGGGAGAGACAGTTTCTAAACCCATGCAGAACTCTGTGTACTTTGCCAATGGTAGTACTATGGCTAGGAAAAGCTTAGTATTACCTTATAGATCTATGGACATTTTGGGGAAATTTTAAATTCTTTCCTTCTGTACATTTTCAGAGGGGCAATTTTTAGGTAAACATTTTTGATATTGTGATGGCTGATGTGGTAAACTCCCCAATATCCATTCTACTTCAAATGATTAGCCTAAGGCAATCATAGCAACTGCACAGTTCCTGCCAATGACTGATTTAGGAACATGAAGTGACCTAATTCTAGTCAACAGATAGGAGAGGAAGTCAAATACAAGGGTTGGGAGCTGGCTTCAGGGAGAATTCAGGAAAAAATTCCAAATTCCTTAAAAATCATTTCAGAAATAGGTGATTCCTCTTCTTTCTCTAGAGGCTTTTGGTTGTGAGGCTTGACACAATCCCAGTCATCTTATATCTACCCTGAAGTCAGTGCCAATACACAGAGGAGATCCAAGTGGAGAGAATCCAGAGAAGTGGACCCAGAGCCCTAACATACCACCTCTAGAACATGCCCTATCTTTGGACTTCTTATCATAAGAGATCATACATTTCCTTATTGTTAAAGCTACTTTTAGTTGTGTTTTCCCTGTTATTTTCAGCTGAAAACATTCTACTGTTCAATAAGTACTAAAAGATTGCTCTCCGGAAAGCTGTGTGTTTCATAAACCCACCCCTTAAAAATACCATGTTACAGTAAATTTAAATGCCATTTGGTAATGAGCATGTATCTGAATAAGACGTTGTCAAAATTTGTCTCATCAATTCCATAGCCTGAATGTTTGTAACTCCCCCCAAATTCATATGATGAAATTCTAACCCCCTTTGGTGCCCATGTGTCTTCCTATTTCCTACAGTAGGCCAGCATTTAGGAACCTAGTTTCTGATTTGAGCTCAGCCTTATTTTGAGAATTCTTCTCAATTTTCTGGGTGTTAAGGCCCTTATTTATAAAAATAAATGATCTGGACATATGATCTGTAAGGCCCTTGATTGTCTGTGATTGCTGTGAATTTATTCTAAAATGTATCTGATTGTGTGACATGTCCTCTAGCTAAAGGATCCAGAACTGGTGGGGAGGGGGCCTAGCAGGAGCCTTGCCTGATGTGGAGATAATGGCCTATTATCCTCATGTCAAACCCTAGCTCCCAGTCAATGATGTATCAATGAAGGGTATTTCTGAAATAGTGAACAAGCTCCCTGGGCTTATGGCTCTGTGTAAGCTGTAAAGCGCACACTCAACACTTGATACTTTTCATTAAGATTAAAGAACTCTCAAGTGCAAGTGACAGAGTATGTTGATATATGATTATAGTCATAACACTGTGCTTTTTTGTCTACAGAGGAATTTTTCTCAGTCATGGCTTTAACCTGACATGCAGACAACAAAGCTCCCTGATTACACTTAATAAGAAAATTTAATAACCTCCTTATTGAATATTTTTGCTGCAGCCTTGGATTAACCTTTAACAAATAAAGCTTTAGTTGCCACACAGCCTCAAGAATGTTCTCCCTGTGATGAATGTGTCTAAGTCTGTGTGGACTTAAGGATGCTGGGGGCTGGGAGAGTTACACTGTGGTTGGACCAGCCCCTAGGGAGCCAGCCCTTCTGAATCAATGATGCCAAGATGCTAGGAATCACTTCCAAGGCCAGAGGCTCTGTCATCTTCCACTTAACTACAAAGTACAGAAGAAACACATTTCTCCAGATATTTAAATACTAGACATATCTAAACAGCAGAATAGTCCCCCCCCAAATTCCTTTATAAATAGTCATCTATTTAAAAATTGAATGAGGGCTTACTGTGGGTCACAGTATTGGGGGGAGGGGGAATGATGTGACTAAGCAGCTGGTGTTGTCATGGAAACGAATCCACATAATATGGACAAGAAAAAAAGGATCTAAATGTCCCTATTTCATGTTGTGGATATCTCATAAATATTATGAAACAGTGCTTGTTTGCTGTTTAGCACAAGATGAATAAGCTAGAAGAGACTTTGAAAGAAAACCTGTAGAAGGAATAGACAATCTTGCAGGATCTTTCTGTATTGCTCTCTCATCTGTCTTTCCTCTGGTTTTGTTAGATGATATCACAACAAATCCTCCGACATGAATTTACGATACTGCTTCCTGTATGGCCAAAGGAGTTTTTATGTACTATTATTTTTATAATGATGGTCTTGAAAATCTTTTAAGGAAATGAATGTGTGATGCAAATTTGTATCTTTTGTGGTTAAAATGGATAAATGTAAAGTTTGACTTATGTTTAACGTTATGACTTTTCTCATTTTCAGGTAAGCCTGGAATTTTATTATTGATTGAATGACAGTAAATACTAATTATATGTTTCTATGTATTTATATGACACATGGTGTATTTTTATTAAGTAAAAAAGTTTTCTATTACATATACATAATATACATAATATACAAAGTGTATATATTATATATGTATATATAAGTACTATATACTTAACACTTATTTTTTCTAACAAAACCTTATGCCCTTATTATGTACCAGATCTTATTTGTTAAAAGTTCTTTTTGCACTGCTGTATCTGTTTGAAATCAAGATCTCTGGCTTCCAGATATATTTTTAATTGAGGACAGATGAGCCTTTCGACATTTTGGGTAAATTATTTTTGACTGTGGTGTGTGTTCTTCTAGACTCTGCACCCAGATGCCTTTTTTCTGCTCCCCCGGGGAGGTGACTGGTGAGTCTCATGGAGGGACCAGCTCCAAAGTCCTGAGGCTTGGAGAGGACAAGCTGTGGCTCACATAAACACTTACAGGCTGGGCAGACACTGAGGAAAGTGGTCCCTGGAGGCGGGTGTACTTATGATTTCTGTCCTTGTCATGTAAGCAAGGTAACTATTGCTGGGAAGAGACAGGCCCTGGAGCAGAATGTCCCCTTTAGCTTCCAAATTCAGTATCCAAATCACTGACTCTAGGAAAACCTGTTGACCCACTTCTGCACTCTGTGAAGAGATGTGACTAGATGTTGTCCAAATCCTGTTTCTCTGTGAAGCAGAGGCACATCCTGTAGGAGGAATGAGAGGATGTGGTGATGCTCAGGGCCAGCTATCTTAGAAGGAAAGAAACATGATTGGTGGAGACAAATACAATAAAAGCTCCTTTGTTTCTTTAAAGGTAGGTGTTCTATAGAAGACAGAAGTAAAATGGGCACACAATCTGGACCCCAATGTTACCCTGCCCAGGACTTTGTGACTGTCATCGAGGCATCTTTGATGGTGTCTGTGTCCAGTTAGGGACAACGGAAGAGCAACGTCTCCCAACCACTTAATAAAGGTAGGACAATGAGTGGGCGTGGGTCTGTAGAACCTCTCAATCCCCTCTTTTTCCATCAGGGGCAGTGGGGGGGACTGCTGGTGCCCCCTCTTCCCGGGGCCTTGGAACTGCAGACCTCCCCCAACTTTGCACTTGCTGTTCTAGGCCACATATGCTGATGGAGTTCTTTCTCTTCTTTCCCCCTCCCTTTTGATTAAAAAAAAAAAATCTTACATTTCCTAGTTTAAGAACCCAAAAAGCCAAAAATCATTAGTAAGAAGGCTTGTTAAGAATTACTATGCAAGAGAGAGAATGACTCCACTATCCCCACAGTAAAGGAAACGTGTTCTGAAGGCATCCACTACTTACCTTTGAATCTTTGGGACATTGTCGCAGGACATTGTCTGAGTTTAAGCCCAGACGGAGTGGTATGAAGTTATTAAGTGAAACAGTCTTGTCCTCACTGTGACTCAAACTGCTAGCATTTCATTTCCTCTGGGATGCAGCCTGGCTATTCCTTTGGGGTGAGCAGTGGCTGCACAGAGCAGTGTCGAGTTTCTAGCAACTGATGAGGAGCTGCATGGGGACCCAGGAGCCCCCCTGAGGTGTGCAAATCCACTGCAGGTCAGCAGTGTAAAGAGGACACCCCATGCCCTGTCCCAACCCAGCTCCTCCCAAGCTCATTCCCAGCCACCCTGCTGTTTATTAAACAGCCGAGTAAACAAAGCACAGGGGGGAAACAGCCGTCTTATTTGAGTAGAGGGTGTTCACAAGTCGCCAGAGTGATCATGTCCCAGCGTGGGCTTGGGGTGGCTAGGGGAGGGATCACGAAGCAAATGGGAGGCCCAGCCGGGCGTGAAACAGTGATTAAACTGCCGATATTTCTCTGTGTCAGGTCCTTGCTTTGTTGGTGTGGACACTCAGCTTGACCTTACTTAATAGTTTGAGGTTAGACATCCCAGAGACTAAGCTTCAGAAGACATGTGAAAAGTGCCCGCTGCTCAAGGGGAGTGTTGAAATGCGCAAGGCTGATGCTGTGGTTTTATTTCCATTTTCTTCACCGTGAGGCTGCACATGTGAATGGAAATGCTGTATCATTAGCTATTTTTCCACTAGTGACGCATGCTTGTAATGGTCTGGTGGAAGCAATGGAAATATTAAAATAAAGGAAAAAACTGACAATAATTTTATATATAGAAACACATAGATATCTATCTAGAAGTAAATAAATATATTTTCAATAGATAGATTAGCTGTTTAACTGGTCAAAGGCAGTTAAGCTTAATTAACATGAACTTAACACCTTAAGTTAATAAACTCTCCCATGAGGGCTATGAATTGAGAGGGGGAAAGGAAGTTGTCTATTTAATAGCTAATTTGATGGCTAATGCTTTCTTTATCATTTTCTAGATTCTGCATGAAGTATTTTAGATGAAGTATTTCTTTGATTTCTTTTTAATGAAGAAGATTTAAAACAAATTTTTGTTTCTAAATCTAGAAAAGTAATTAATATACCTTTTACAGAAGATTTGAGTTGTTCTTTTAAAAAACTTAACCAATGTAGCATTTTTCTTGTGCCCTTAACCCAAGAAGCAAACATATACCTATAGGATTACCAATGCTTTGACTGAGTCACATACTGATCTTGAGTTATTATTTAACTAAAATGAGCAAAAGCTCTGTGAAGAGGGCAGTGAAAGCCCAGGCCCCAGCCCCAGGGCTGTTTTTAGTAATAAGTGAACAGGTTAGTCAGCAGCAGTCAGTGGCTTTGGCTTCTGTTCTTAATATTTGACAGAATTAAAAAGCTTTTTAGGTACCTAATTTGCTACCAGGGAGGGAGCTTAAAACTCAAAAGTTTGGCAATGGAATACTATGCAACTATAGAAAAGAAGGCTCTCTTACCCTTTGGGACAGCATGGAGGGAACCTGGAGAGTATTATGCCAAGTGAAATAAGCCTGTCACAGAAAGACAAGTATCACATGATCTCACTTATATGTGAAATCTAATGAACAAAATAAACTGATGAACAAAAAAGATCCAGAGACATTGAAGGATGCAACAGACTGAGGGATCTCAGAGGGAAGGGGATGGGGGAAGAGATTAACTAATGAACTTATATCCATATATGCTGAGCCCATGGACAGACAATAGTGCGGGGAAGGCCTGGGGAAGGGTGGAGGGGGTCAATGGGGGGAAAAGGGGACATCTGTAATACTTTCAACAATAAAGATAAACAAAAACTCAAAAGTTTGGAAATTTAGATATACAGTATTGACTCATATTCAGTTGTGGGAGAACAAGAAAGAATGCTTGAGAATGCTCTTCACAATCATGTGATCATCAGTATAAAACATCTTTTACAACATTAAACTGAGGTAAATTTAAATATAACAAAGTGAACAGATCTAAAATATAAAGCTCAGTAACGTTTTACTATGCATACAGCTATGTCTGCACCACACACAGTAAGATCTACAACCTTTCTGTCACCCCAGAAAGTTCCCTTTTTCATTTAATATCACCACCTCAATTTAACCACTATTTTGATTTCTTTCACCATACATTAGCTTGGCCTGTTTTTCAATTTCGATAAAAGGAATTGTACACTATGCTTTCTATTTTGTGTCTGGCTTTTACTCTATGTAAATGGTTTTCCCAAAGTGTCATATTAATCATACATGTGTTACCTTTGATACTGACTTTTTTCACTTACCATAATGCATCTCAGTTTATCCTGAGATTCTTATTGCTAGGCAGTATTCCTTTGTATGACTATATCACAATCATTTATTCAGAATAAATGTGCTTACCATACTTTGTCCTTATGAATAAAGCTGCTATGAACATTTCTGAACAAGTGTTTGTGGACCTATGGACTAATTTCTCTTTGGGCTATATCTAAGAGTAAAATGGCTAAATCACAATGTAAGTGTAAGTTTTACTTTATTAGTGAGTGCTAACCAGTTTTCCAAACTGATTATACTATTTTACACTCTCACCAGCAATGCACAAAAGTTCCAGCTCCTCTATGTTCTCACCAACACTTGGTTTTACCAATCTTTTTAATTTTAGCATTCTGGTGGGGGTTTTTCATATCCACTGTGGTTTAATTTAAATTTCCTGATGAATGATGGAGTTGTATACCTTTTCATGTACTTATTTGCCATTCTTATATATTTTTATGATTGCCTTTTTATTGTTGATTTGTAGAAATGATTTATGTATTTTTCATATAAATCCTTTGCTAAATATATGTATTGTGAATGTTTTCTCTCAGTCTGTATATTGTCTTTCACTATCCAAATGTTTTTGATGAGCAAAAGTTTTAAATTTTGATGGTTTATTTTATAATTTTTTTTTTACATAATTAGTATTTTTGTGTCTTAGCCAAGAAATCTTTGCCACGGTCCCCAAAGACATTATTCTATGATTTTCTCCCGAAGTTTTACAGTGTTAGGACTCACGCTTTGGTATTTAATACATATCCATTCAAAATTATATTTGTGTGTGTACAGTGGAGGTAAAAAAGGTATCCAGTTGCTCCACACTATATTGAAAATAATTTTCTTTCCCTTACTAAATTTTATTGGTGCATAGTTGCAAATCAAGTGATCATGTGTGTGTGGATCTATTTTTGGATTTTTGATTCTGTTTGAGTGACCTGTTAGTCTATTCTTATATTCTTATGCCAGCAGCACACATGCTTAATCACTATAGCTTTATAGTAGGTGTTGAAGCACGGTAGGGTGAACCCTCCTTCTCCTTTTTCTCCTATTCATCTTCCTCCTTCTTGCTCTCCCTTCTTTAAGATTCTTTTGGTTATTTAGATCTTTTGCATTTCATATAAATTTTATAATCAGCTTCTTTATTAAAAAAAACTCTCCAGGGTTTTGACAGGTTGCACCGAATCTACAGATCAACTCTGTAGACTTGATATCTTAATAATATCGGGTCTTTCTATTCACAAATGTGGTAATTCCATTTATTTAGGTGTTTTTAAAATTCTCTGAGCAATATTTTGTAGAGGGCTTGAACATCTTTCATTAATTTTATTCCTAGATGTTTGGTGATATTGTAAATGATATTTTTTATTGTGATGATATATACATAACATAAAATTTACCATTTTAACCATTTTTAAATGTAGTGTTCAGTGGTTTCAGTAAATTTACATCATTTTATGACCATCACCACAGTCTATCTCCAAAAGTTTTTAATGAACCTAAATAGAAAGTCTATACTCATTAAACCATAACTTCTAACTCTTGCCCCCCAGCCTCTGGAAACTACCATTTTACTTTCTGTCTCTATGAATTTCACTACTCTAGGTACCTCATATAAGTGGAATCATGCAATATTTGCCCTTTAGTGTTTGGCTTATTTCACTTAGCACAATGTGTTCAATGTTCATTCATGTTGTAGCATATTCATTCCCTTTTAATGCTGAATAATCCATTGAATGTGTACCCCACATTTTGTTTATCCACTCGTCTACTGATGGTTATTTTCATCTTTTGTTTATTGTGAATAATGCTTTGATAACATTGGTGTACAAATATCTGTTTGAGTCTTCCTTTCTTTCAAATTTGTGTTTATATATCCAGAGGTGGAATTACTGGATCATATGGTAATTTTATGTTTAATTTTTCTGGATATAAATTATAATTAAAATTTTATTTCTAAATTATTTGTTGCTAGTATTTAGAAATGGAATTTTATTTTATTTTAGTTATTTTTTTAATCTTCACCTGAGGATATTTTTTTCCATTGCTTTTTCAGAGAGAGTGGAAGGGAGAGAGGGGGCTGGGGGGGGGGAGAGAGAGACACACATCCATTGGTTGCGTCCCGCACCTGCCCCAACCAGGGCCAGGGATCAAGCCTGTAACTGAGGTACATGCCCTTGGCTGGGATCAAACCCAGAACCCTTCAGTCCATGGGCTGATGCTCTAACCACTGAGCAAACCCAGCTACGACTGAAATTTTATTTTTAAATTGCTTGTTGTTAGTATTTAGAAATAAAATGGGTTTTTGGATGCTACTTTATACCCCATGACCTTGCTAAATTCACTCACCAAATCAGGGGAATGTTTGTAGAGTCATTGGACTTTCTGTATAGACAATCATGTCATTTTTGAATAAAAACAAATTTACTTTGTCTTTTGTAATATTTATGGTTTGTTCTTTTTGCCTTGTTTCACTGGCTAGGATCTCCATTGCAATGTTAAGGAGAAATGGTAAGGTGGGCATCCTTGTTATAGTTTCAACCTAAGGGGGAAAGAGTTCAATATTTCACTATTCAGTGTTACATTTTTAGCTTTAGAATTTTTTGTAGATACCTTTTGTCTAATTGAGAGTTCCCTAACATTCCTAGTGTGCTAAGAGTTTTAAAAAATAATATCATAAATGGGCATTAAATTTAGTAAATTTTAGTATTTTGTTACCTGAATATGATAATTTGAGTGAATGTTATTTATTCGACTAATATTTATTGAGTACCCACTATATTCTAGTATATAGCAGTAAACAAAGGATATAAAAATCACTTTCTTCTTGGAGCTTACATTATAATGTATAGAGACAAACTATAAACAAAACCAAACAGATACAATACATTATACTAGAAAATGGCAAGTGCTATAATGAAAACAAAGCAAGAGAAGGGGATGGGGTGACATGGTTAGAAGGAGAGGCTGCAAATTTAAATAGAGTGGTCAGGGAAATACTTACTGAGTGGATGATATTTGAGCAAAAACCTGAGGGTGATGAGTGAAAAAGTCTGGCAAATATCTGGGAAAAATCTGGCAGACACTGAGAAAAGGGTGCTCTAGTCAAGGGGAAGAGTAAATACAAAGCTCAAAGGTAGAACTCTACTTCATGTGCTTGGGTATAGCAGGAGAGACTGCATGGCTGGAGTAGAGCTAATGAGGGGCAGGGTAATAGTGGTGATAGTAGCAGTAGTAGTCACAGGAATAATAATAATAATAATAATAATAATAATAATGACTAGAAATTCCAATTGTCTAACAGTTGTTTTTTACCAGGCACTCTTCCAAGTTCATTAAATAGTGACAGCAACAGATAAGGTCACAGAAGTAAGGTAAGGTAAGAGAAGTGAGTAGGTCAAGTCATGTGGTGCTTTTGTTGACCAGAATAAGAATTTTTGATTCTAGTGAGATGTGGAGCCACTTGGAGATTTTGAGCAGATAATGATGATCTAACTGAAGCATGAATAGGGGTACTCAGGCTACTGTGTTGAAAATAGAATATAAGGAGGACAAGGGTTGAAATAGAAAGAACTATTAAGAAGCTATCGTAATAATCTGCAACAGTTCATGGTAGCTTGCAGGTGGTGAGCAATAGTTAGAATCTGGATGTGGTTTAAAGAAAGAACTCATGATATTTGCTATTAGATTGGAAATGGGTGAAAGAAAAAGAGAAGATAGAAGAATGACTCCAAGGCTTTGGCCTGAATGACTAGAAATGAAGTTTCTAATGAATGAGATGGAGAAGAGGGGTGGGTTTATTGGAGTGGGGTAGGAATTAGATTTTGATATAGTAAATGTATCCTTTTGCTAAGTTTTCAGCTCTACTGCTAGAAAGAACCATGAAAAGTTAGAAAAGAATGGTTTAAAGTAATGGTATTCAAATTCAGCTCTTTTGTAAATCAGTTTTTAGATGAATAGTTTCTTTAGGAATCCAGATTTGACCTTGGGGACATTGGCTGAAACATTTTTCGTGTTTTATATGGCTCTTGCTTACAATTCTAATGTTAAATTTATGGTTGTTATTTCAGATTTTCATAAGCAAGTGTCCTTTAAAAAAGTTTGGAGATAGGCATAAGATTGCCAAGTTTTCATTTTCTCAACTATTTTTTTTACCAAAAATTTTATGTGTTCTTACTGTTTTATGAAAGGAGGGATTCTTTTTCCACCAAAAACTAAGGGAGAAGAATATGGAGGAATAAAGCGTCATACATTCATTTAACTTTAAAAATTTTTTTATTTATTTTTAATTTCTTTATTGTTGAAAGTAGTACAAATGTTCCCCTTTTCCTCCCATTGATTCCCTCCCCCCTGAACCCTTCCCCCAGGCCTTCACCACACTATTGTCTGTGTCCATGGGTTATGCATATATGCATATAAGTTTTTAGGTTAATCTCCCCTCACCCACCCACCCACCTCTGCCTTCCTTCTGAGATTCTTCAGTCTGTTCCATGCTTCTATGTCTCTGGATCTATTTTGTTCATTAGATTCCACACATGAGTAAGATCATGTGATACCTGTCTTTCTCTCACTGGCTTATTTTGCTTAGCATAATGCTCTCCAGGTCACACCATGCTGTCTCCAGGGTAAGGGATCTGTCGTTTTTACAGCTGCATAGTATTCCATGGTGTAAATGTCCAAGAAGATGCGTGATATGACTTCAATCTTCCTGAACTTGCAGAGACTTGTTTTGTGTCCTAACATGTGGTCTACCTTTGAGGGGATGTGCCATGTGCACTTGAGGAGAATGCATATTTTGCAGCTTGGGGGTGAAATGTTCTGTAAATATCAATTAAATCCATCTGATCTGGTGTGTCATTTGGAATCACTGTTTCCTTGTTGACTTTTTTGTCCAGAAGATCTATCTAGTAAAGTCACTGGGGTGTTAAACTTCCCTACCGTGACTATATTGCTGTTGATCTCTCCTTTAAAATCCTCCAGAAATTTTGTTTGTTTGTTATTTATTTATTTCTGTGTGAATCTTTTGTAGACAGTATATATTTGGATCTTGTTTACTTATCCATTCAGCTACCCCATGTCCTTTGATTGGAATATTTAATCCATTTATATTTAGGGTTATTATTGATAGGTACTTATCTATTGCCATTTTATTTCTTTATGCCTATGTTTCTCTCTCTTTCAACTTCTTATTACAGCAGTCCCTTTAACATTTCCTGCAATGCTGGTTTGGTGGTGATAAACTCCTTTAGCCTTTTTTTTTGGTCTGGGAATCTCTTCATTTCACCATCTATTTTGAATGATAGCCTTCCTGGATAGAGTATTCTTGGTTTCAGATTCTTGGTTTGCATTACCTTGAATACTTCATGCCATTCCTTTCTGATCTATAGTTTCTGAAGAGAAGTCAGCTGACAGCCTCACGGGAGCTCCTTTGTAGATAACAGATTGCTTTTCTCTTTCTGCCTTTAAGATTCTCTGTCTTGAATTTTTGTCATTTTAATTATGATGTATCCGGGCATGGGTCTCTTTGGATTTTTCTTGCTTGGGACTCTCTTTGCCTCCTGAACTTGTGTGACTTTTTCCTTCACTGGGTTAGGGAAGTTTTCTGCCATTATTTCTTCAAACAGGTTCTCTAACCCTTACTTTCTACATCTTCTGGCATTCCTATGATGTGAATATTGTTACATTTCATGTTGTCCCACAGCTCCCTTAAACTGTCTTCCTGTTTTTCAATTGTTTTTTTCTCTTTGGTTCTCTGATTAAGTGATTTTTTTCCCATCCTGTCTTCTAACTTGCTGATCTGATCCTCAGGTACCTCTAATCTGCTGTTTATTCCTTCCAAATTTTTTTTTTTTCCTTTCTTTTATGTCATTCTTAATTTCCTTCATAGTTTCCATTTCTTTTCTCATGTTTTTGGGCATCCTTATGATCAGTGTTCTGAACTCTATATAATAAAGATAGATTGCTTATCTCCATTTCATTTAGCTCTTCTTTTGGATAATTCTTTTGTTCTTTCATTTGGGGCTTGTTTTTTTGTCTCCCCATTTTGGCTCCTTTTTCGGATTTGTTTCTATGTATTAGTTAAAACTGCTAGGACTCTCAGGCTTTTGGATGATCTCTGGTGTAGGCCAATGTCAGATGCTGTTTATGATTGGCCTTGAGTACCCTGTTTGAAGTTTCCCGCAAACCACCCATTTAACCTTTGTGACTTCACTTCAGCCATTTACATTCACAGTCAACACTTTAAGGACGTGAGGCAGTCTGCTGCTCAATGGTTCCACTTACAGAGTGTGTCCTCTGCAGTGAGGAAGGTCTCGAAGGTGTGACACTTCCTTTTTCCTAGTAGGGTTTAGTGTTCAGTGAATCTTCTGTTCCAGTCCCCAGTCCCATATTTTTCAACTGTGTATCATTTTAGTCTCGAAGAGGTTTTGTTTTTAGAAAAAAGTTGGCACTGAAGGGAAAGCCAAATATTTCATCACATATTCAGCTATAGGACTTGCAATGTAGTCCATTCTGTAGAGAAAATAGGCTGTGATTGGCCTCTTTAAGAAATAGTGTATTGGACTTCATTTTGATATCTCCTTAAGGAATTTTGAAATGTAATTTTGACTAGTGCAATTTTTGTTATAAGGCATGACTACATCATCATAAGATATGGTTCTACTATGATCTCAGAACAAAAGATAGTCCTTTAAATAGAATATTTCAACCTAATGGAAACATATTTCATCACCTTTATTTTTCTCATTTTGTTGTAGATGGGTAAAAATTTCATTATGGATACTTATTAATTCTCAGACCTGCATTTAAAAATCAGTAACTTAGCTTGGCTGGCATGGCTCAGTGATTGAGCATTGACCTATGATCCAGGAGATTGCAGTTCGATTCCTTGTCAGGGCACGTGCCCAGGTTTTGGGCTTGATCCCCGGCATGGGATGTGCAGGAGGCAGCTGATCAATGACTCTCTCATCATTGGTGTTTCTATTTCTCCCTCCATTTCCCTTCCTCTCTTTGAAGAGAGATATAAAGATATATTCAATAAAGATATATTTAAAAAATCAGTAATTTAAGAGAATGTTTTAGTGTTTCTATTTGTGAAAACACTGGGATATTGGTGTGTGAATTACTTCCTGACCCAAAGTTGCAGAGAGTGGAGGTATCATCTCTTTCTTCTCTGGTGTTCTTTAGAAATAGAATTAAAAGAAGTAACATGTGTAAGGCCTGAACACAAAGCCAGGCACGCAGCAGGGAGAAAAACAAATGTTAGTTCCTCTTGCTTCATCATCCTTTCCCTCTTTGATCTTATTTCTATATGTCACAGCTGGGTATTTGTAGCTGTCACTAGATCAAGAGACATCAGATGGTGGAAATAGGTGAGTTCTAGGTCAAAGCTGAGGTCTTTCTGAGGTGTCAAACTGGAAAACATAGGCAAGTTCAGGTCTGGAAGGTGAGTTGAGCTGGTGTCCTGAGATTTAAGCCTTGATGGCAAACATGGGTAAGAGAAGTTTCAAGTGATGGGTGGTGGTTGATATTAAGGATCAATTGGATACTAGGAAACAGTTGAGCTGTGGGGATAAGCTGAGAACAGTGATTCCATTCAATTCAAAATTTACAGAGTCCCTCACTATGTGCAACTAAATGTTCTAAGATTCTGAGTTAGGAACAGCCGAGCAATAGGGCAAGTATAATTTATGTTTGGCTGCTGACCTTGGGCAAGAACAATCAATCTCTGCTCTGGCTTTAGTAGCCTGGTTTGGGCAGATAAGGCTCACATCACAGTAAGAACTGTGTTGTGGGTGGGGTAAGTGATAATAAATTTCTGCATGTGCTGCTGACTGTAACCAAAGATAGGGTCTCTGGGAGACCCACAGTTTAAATGCTTCATCTGGGTGGGCTATCCCCCTCATGTCTCTTTCCCTATGCTGCTAAATTCTTTGGTTCTATGTGTTTCTCGCACAGAATTATATCAATTTCCCTATACTCAACAGAGATCTTAAACTAGAGTTTGGGTTGGAAGGGACATGCTATTATAGTTTGGGGCCATGTAGGCCTTGATAATCATATTATTAAGTTCCATTATTTTGAATTGGGTATCTCCCTACCTCGCACCAGACAGTACAGAATATTATGCATATGAAAGAAAAGAAATCAGTTTTCTTTTCTTTTCTTCCTTTTTTTTTTTTTTCGTCCTTCTTGAGTCAACAGTTGGCCACTTTGGAAGGAGAAGAGCTGAAATAATCACATCAGGAATTGGTATTGGGTTTCTGGGAGCCCCAGACTCAATAACCTCTTTTATATATAGTATGTTTGACTAGAAATTAGGGTGAGAGAAGCTTAGGTGTTGATTTATTTCATGCTTCCAACTAAGAGTAATTTCACAAATACTGGAAATTTTGCAGGGGAAAAAACCCATTTTCACTAAATAATTAACTCATAGGCAAGAGATATTTGAGTGAATGGAGACTAGGGCTGGAATCTTTGAACTTTTTTATGCAGGCAGAACTGTTTTTCAGAAGCAGTCTCCAAAGTTAGGGAATTTATTTCTGGTAGAAAGTTTAGTATTCACACTAATGTTGCATTCTCATTATAAAACCCCCACAATTGTGCCTGCTGGAACTAGGAGCGTAGTTCTTCATCTTGTACCCCTGTGGAGGGCTATCCAACCTGTGAACGGGAGGCTCCCACTGCACACAGGCCTCTAGGCGGAGAGGCCTCCCTGGTACACAGGCTGAAGTGGTTTTTTGAGGACAGAGAACTAGGCGCAAAATCTGATTTAGGAACCAATAAGCTAAATTTAAGATTATGAAAATGAATGGAAAGAAAAGCATTTGGCGAACAACTTTAACTTTGGGGAGGGGAAAGCCCTCACATCCCCTGAGCCCTCCCTCGAAGAGGCCGAGCGAGCCTCCGAGATCCCCGAGGGCGAGGCGGAGCCCTCGGAGCCCTGCGCGGGCGGGCTCTGCGCCCGGCTGGGGGAGCGCGCGCCCGGCCCGGGGAGCGCGCGCCCGCCCTGGAAGCGCAGGCTGCGTGGTGACGCCATCGCGCAGGGCCTGCCCGCCCAGCCAGCGTCTCCAGGTCCGCGGCGAGCGAGGCCTGCGGAGCGTTTCCAGGGGCGCTTCCGCTTCAGCTTGTTTCTATTTTAAAACCTGGAGACAATTAAAGACCAGTGTCTGGTGCCAGTATTTTTTTTTTTTTCCACAGTTCAACTATTCTTAGAAGCAGCTGAGCCGGTGGCGGTGGAGTCTGAAGGCGATGGAATCTTTCCCTCCGTGTGGCAACAACTTATTTTTCCTGTGGAAGCTCCGCGGCGCTTTTCTCGGGCGGCGCGGCCGGTGCGGCCTGGAGGGCGCGGGCCCGGAGCGCCGAGCCCGGGAGGAGGCCGCGGGCGCGCGGGCACCGGCAGGCCCTGGCAGCCATGTATTCGTAGCTCCTCAAACAGTGTTTCTTCAACCGTCCGGAACTGTTGTGCAAGTGCAGATATGGCAGCTGTAGTGATAAAAATGCTAACTGTATTTTTAAAGTTGTTTCTAACTGTGCGGAGCTAAGGTTGCAGTTTGGCAAAATGGGCTGCTTTTCATGTGGTCATATAGAATGAAAAAAAATCATTCAGCCAGATTTTACTGCACACTTACTATGTACACAACGAGGTTATTTAAGGCATGCTTTTTGTCTTCAAGGAGAAGAAATACACAGGATTTCTAGAATAAAGATAACCGGGGAGCATTATTACCCAAAAGCATGTATTAGGAAGGCCACTTGCATGTTGAACCAAGAACGTTGCAGAAGGATCCTATGCCAAACATTGTTTGCTTTCGCATGTCTGAAATTTTCCATAAAAAATAAAAACTATAAGAGCAAGAGAAAAACAATATTTTGAAATGATTAAAATGAAACAGGAAAAAACTCCTGTTGAATGCAGCCTAAATGACACTTTAAATGAATAGTTATAATCATAATTGCATATAGTAAATGAGAAAAACTGCACACTCAGAAGCTAAGTCTTCAACAGAGTAAAATAAAAAACAACCACAGAGCAAGCAGAAAAAAAGCAGAAGGAAGGAAATCATAAAGATAAGGATAGCAATTAATGAGCTAGAAAACAGCAAGAATACAGAACATCAACCAAACCAAAAGCTGGTTCCTTGAAAAGAGTGATAAAGCAGTCTCTGGAAATAAAGACCAAGGACAAGAGGAGGGAAGGCATGGAAGGAAAAAAGACAAAACTACAGGTGATGATTTAAAAACGTATCAGAGAGTACTATAGGTAAGTTCCTGATAATGTTTGGAAGCTTGAAGAATTTGGAACATTTCCTAGAAAAGTATCAATTATAAAAAAATGATGAAACAAAAAGACTGACTATACCTATAACCACAAAAGAAATGAATCCAGTTAATAATCTACAGTTTTCCCCTGGTCACCCCCCCCTCCAGAAAACAAGGCAGACACAGCCAAGACTACAAAAATTTCAAAGAACCAATAAGCACTACTTTGTATAAAATTTTTTAAAAAATAGAAAAAGGACAACTCCCTAGATCATTTTATATGTATAACCTTGATAATAAAATTGAACCAGTAAGGTAAAATAAAGTTAAAAGCCATTGTCAAGTACGACCATAAATACAATGATCTGAAATAAAATATCAGCAAACCAAATCGATCAAATATTAAATTTTTTTTTTGCCAATGTGGTTTATCCTAATATTGTAGGATGGCTTATATTAACAAATCTTTAATGTGATTTACCACATTTGTATATTTAAAGATGTACAAAATTACTATATATTGCCCAAAATTTTATGTCTGCAAAATATTAAGCAGTCAAGTTATTATCTGTCTCCGGTGATGGAGGCTGAGGAATGAAATGGGGTGTTTCAACTGTCACTAAAATGTTTTATTTATTTTTTTAAACATATCTTTATTGATTTCAGAGAGAGGAAAGGAGGGGGAGAGAGAGAGAGAAGCATCAATGATGAGAGAGTCATTGATCAGCTGCCTAGCCCACAACCAGGCATGTGCCCTGATCGGGAATTGAACCCCAATGTCCTTGATCCTAGGTCAGTGCTTAACTGCTGAGCCACGCCCGGCCAGGCTGCTTTATTTCTTAAAAAAGAAAGGGATAACTGAAGCAAGGATTCAGTTCAGGCTAACATTTCCTGAGAACCGATGCAACAGACCATTGGTAATCGACATTTTTCTCTATATTTTTCTGAATTGCGGTATCACACAACTAAACATTTTAAATTTAAGACAAAAAGAAAACAGAAAAAATGAAAACAAATTATAATCTGCACTATTCTATTAATAGTTTCTATTTTTCTTCACTTATGCACTGGAAAATGTTCAGATTGTAATTTATTTTGCTTGTAAGACTGAGATACTTAAGGAACTGTCTTCTTGGGTTTAGTCTTCCATAAACTGTTTAATAACTTTTGTAATTGATAGTTTGGAATTCTTGTTTTCCAAGAATAGAAAATCAATCAAAATATTTTTTAAAAAAATTAATCCTCTCACCAATAGTCACCATAGCTTTATGCCAGACACAAACCTTCTGCCCTCTCTCTGCATTTTCACTTTTTTCAACCCCCCCGAGTCATCAAGGTGGTTCTGAGGTTAGAGTTTGTTTCTCTCTGCTTTCTGATCCCTGGTAAGATTGCATCTGCTTTGTCTGTTTTCTATTCCTAATATCCAGTTCCCCCCTTTCCTAATTATCTCAATAAGAGGACATGCTAGTTACATATATGGAATGTATTACCTAATTGTTGAGGTTAAGCTTCAGACAAGTACATTTGCATATAGTAGTATTTGTATATATGAGTATTATATAAGAAGAAAAATGAGCAGTTGGGGGAACATGGCAAGGGATAGGGTGGTATAAAATTGTTAAATGAATAGGATGCATGGAGTGGGGAGCACCCATCTCTTTGCCTTGAGAATGAAGATGTCATGATAAAAAAGACATTTGGGCTGAAGAGTGAATAAAGTTGGGTAGCCAAAATGGCATGGAGGAAGTATGCCTCTTGGAGTTGACCTTGGAAATAACAAGGGAAAGGCAAAAAACCAAAGTAAAACAAAATGAAGCAAAAGAATATTTTGATCATGGTACTGTTTTGGTTTGAATTCCTCCAGGTAGGAGACCTTAGTGCCCTCCCAGGAATACCACTTTATCTCTGTCTTTGTGTTAAATCATTCCTTCTATTGAGCCAAAATCTGTTTTTCTAAAACTTCCTGGATCTAGCTTTCAAGATCACAAAAAATGAATTCCTTTTATTGGATATTAATTTAAAGATAGCTGTCATGGTCTACCTTCTTTCTCTCTCTCTCTTACATGCCGCCCCCCCCCCACACCAATTTCTCTTGTCCAGGCCTCACATCCCTTGTAGCTTCAGATATCATCTTTTCTGAATGCATCTTTTTCATTTGGTGCATATGCCTTTGAAGTGAACAAAGTGTGGCAGGTCCTAGATTGATAAAGAATGGGATGCTATTTCTATTATTCTTGATTTTAAATATCTCTAATCATAGCCTGAGACTGTTTTAGTTTTCAGGTCAATGACATCACTCTGGTAACTTGAGAGTTTACTGTCAGTAAAGGCAAATATGTCTATTTTTATTTACTTATTTTCATTCAACATCTATGCTGGGCCAGAGTTAGCTTGTATGATGTTGGCATGTGAATTAGAAAAAGTCACCCTCTCTGGGTGGACTCTTGGGAATAAGGCACCTCCTTGGGCTGTTGTAGGCAGTAGTCACAGCTTGGCAAGCAAAGAAGGGCTGGATTTGGGCCCTGTTTGGTCCCTGGCCTTGACACTTTTATGCCATGCCCATACTTCCCAAATGAGCGCAGTGCCCAATGGTGTCCTCTTACTGTGTTTGTAAAATTTCATCTCTACCTCTTTCCTTCCCTTCTTTCCTTCTTTCCCTTTTTGTTTTCCAATAAAAGGCCTTACATTTCTGGTCATTATATTTCATTTTGTTATGGTACATCCATTTTTCAGCCTTTCAAGACAATTTTCCTTCTCATTTGCATAGATTTGCATCTTTTCTGCATCTTGTTACCAGTAAACTTGAACCTCCCTTCTTTTTGTGCTTCTGAATTTTCTGTCTCTGACTTTCCCCTTTTCAAAAGATATTTAAGTAAATATCGTTTGGTAATTAGTCTGTCATTTCTAATTTCCCCTCTGCCTCCAAGGTGCTGATATATTGTTATTTAGTTATTATAAAAAATGGTTATCTCATGTGCCTGTCTTGTTTTTCAAGCAATATTATGTTTCTGGAGAGTTGCTATAATTTTGGCATCCCTCACTGTGCTCAAGGCAGTGACAGGCTCACTGTGTGTCCAGTGGATATTATTCATCTCTGTGTCATTATATAGCTATCGTGTCTGTTTGTCTTGTTTTCCATTAGGAAACACAGACTCCTTGAGAAAGCTTCCTGGCCGTATTTCTTCAGTGCCTGGTACATTGTTGTATAAAAGGATCTTTGATAAACATCAACAGCAAATGGAAACTACAAACTATCCTTCATCACAGGTTCATGCTTTCTTTAAAAATTATCTCTAGAATTACTTATATTCAAATAATCTTTCTTAGAAACTTCCAGTTAGAGTAAAATGTTCCTCAGATATTTTATTCTGATAATAACGTGATTTCAAGTTGTCATTATTTTACTTATTTGATACATTCTTGAAGAGTGTCCTACCCGTGAACTACTGAAATTCAAGTGCTTGACATAATTGAATTTCAAATCATATCTCTCTATCATAATCTGATATGTATTTCTACTGTGCTTTGGCTCCAAATATAATAAAAGTCACATTTCAGAAATCCAAATTTCACCTCAAGGGATATTCTGCTCTTGTTAACGAACAGTTTGTATACATTGAACTCTCATGAAAAAGTTTAGTCAAATAGCCCTCAAGTCTCTTACTCTGAAAACTCCTTATAATACATACTAAATACAAAACAAACAACACTCTTTGTTATCAGAAATTCTCCCTGAGACTGAACAAGTTGAATGTTTTTTTAAAAGATTTTTACTGATTTTTAGAGAGAAAAAGGGAGAGGGAGAGGAACATAGATTGGCTGCCTCCTCAAGCCCCCCACAGAGGATCTAGCCCACAACCAAGGCATGTGCGCGACTGGGAATCGAACCAGCAATCTCTTGGTGCACGGGACAGCGACCAACCAACTGAGCAACACTGGCTGAACAAACTGTATATTTAAAAAAAATAAAACTCTGTCATTGCTCAGAAACTTAAATCAATCAGTAAACTCATATTCACTTATTGTTTTTCCAGGGATCAAATATGACGAATATATTACAGCATTTCCTTGTTTGTACTCAAATAGTAAAAGTACTGCCTCTTTGAATGAGGTCTTATTCCCTGTTAACAGTTTAGTTAATAAGTAGTTAGTTTAAATGTCTTCTAGTACTTAACACTTGATTTAAGTAGGCCCTTGGCCCCTGGTAGTCTACAGGATATATCTGGAGACTTTCAAAAAAATCTAAAGTGTAGGAGTTTCTAAGGAGAGTGCTGCCACATAGGAGCTTTTCCTTCTTTCTTTTAAAAAAATAACTAGGAGTTTGTTTAATAAATAATCAAACTGTACACTACATCTCTAAATTGCCTTGAAATTACTCAGCTTGTGTCAAGGACTAAATCTGAAATTTTGGTTTCGATTGGCTGTAATCGATAGCTTGAAAAAAATGTGGTTGTGTGTGTGTGTGTGTAGTACCATATATTGTTACATAATAGCTTCTGAACTAGTTTGAATTATTAAGGATTAATTTATTCCATCTAATTAAGCACACTGAACTCCAGGTTCCTGAAAAAGAAGTGAGGCCTATTTGTAAAATAAAAGAGGGCGAAATCCTGACTCACCTCCATCTCCCATCCCTTCCTCCTCTCATGACCTGAGCAGGCTTCCCCAGGATGGAGCAGGCTGAGGACTTGGGAAGTCCACGCCCCTTGGGTGATGACATGCTTGTTTTTGGTGTTCATGATTTAGGATCCTTTGATTGGTTGTACAAGAAAAATTTTCAGGGGTTGAATTGGGTTTCAGAATTTCATTTGAACATTCAAGATATGCATCAAAGTGGCCTGATTCCTTGTCTCGGGGATCCACTTTTTGTGTGTTTCCAGGCCTTCTCCCTCCCCTCTCACATCTTTCAGTTCTGATTCAGAGGAAACCTGTTCTTCCCAGAGTCATCCTTCTCAAGACTGTTAAGTCAGAAATGGCAACTTATCTCTCAATTGCTCATTTCCAGTAAGTGGAGTGAGGGTTCAATCACCTTTGGTGCACTCCCTTTATCATACTGAGTTAAGTCTAATATTAGAAATGATAATAGTAATAATAATAGCAAACATTGACTGAGCATTTAATTTCTGTTAAGCACTGTGGTATATATATATTCATTTATTTATTATAAATAATAAGTATAAATTATTTATAATAAATAAGTGAATATATTCATTTATTTATTATAACAACTCTGAGAGTTAGGAACTATTATTTTCCCCATTTTATAGATAAAGAAACTGAAGTTTAAAGAGGTTAAGTAATTTGCCTTAGTTACTAAGTAGTGAAGCTGAAATTTTTAAAGTGAATCTTGCCTTAGAGTCCCTGATTTCAGTTATTTTGTCATATGTAACACAATATATTCTAGTTGAAAACATTTTCATAAAGCAATTGAAATGCCCCTTGACACCTCATCTCTTCAGTCTCCCTTCCAGAAGCAACTGCTCTTATGAGTTTTCTAGATCTTTGTTTTTATGCATTTGGCCTATCTATCTATCACCTATCTATTATCTTTCTATCTATCTATCATCTATCTATCTATCTATCTATCTATCTATCTATCTATCTATCTATCTATCTATCTATCTATCTATCATCTATCTATCTATCTATCATCTATCTATCATCTATCTATCTATCTATCTATCTATCTATCTATCTATCTATCTATCATCTATCTATCTATCATCTATCTATCTATCTATCTATCTATCTATCTATCTATCTATCTATCATCATCTATCTATCTATCTATCATCTATCATCTATCTATCTATCTATCTATCTATCTATCTATCTATCTATCTATCTATCTATCTATCTATCTATCATCTATCATCATCTATCTATCATCTATCTATCTATCTATCTATCTATCTATCTATCTATCTATCTATCTATCTATCTATCTATCATCTATCTATCTATCATCTATCTATCATCTATCTATCTATGTATCTATCTATCTATCAATCATCTATCATCTATCTATCTCTATCTATCTATCTATCTATCTATCTATCTATCTATCATCTATCTATATCTATCTATCTATCATCTATCTATCATCTATCTATCATCTATCTATCTATCTATCATCTATCTATCTATCATCTATCTATCTATCTATCTATCTATCTATCTATCTATCATCTATCTATCTATCATCTATCATCTATCTATCTATCTCTATCTATCTATCTATCTATCTATCTATCTATCTATCTATCTATCTATCTATCTATCTATCTATCTATCTATCTATCTATCATCTATCTATCTATCATCTATCTATCTATCTATCTATCATCTATCTATCTATCATCTATCTATCATCTATCTATCTATCTATCATCTATCTATCTATCTATCATCTATCTATCTATCTATCTATCTATCATCTATCTATCTATCTATCTATCTATCTATCATCTATCTATCTATCTATCTATCTATCTATCTATCTATCATCTATCTATCTATCTATCTATCTATCTATCTATCTATCTATCTATCATCTATCTATCTATCTATCATCTATCATCTATCTATCTATCATCTATCTATCTATCATCTATCATCTATCATCTATCATCATCTATCATCATCTATCATCTATCTATCTATCTATCTATCTATCTATCTATCTATCTATCTATCTATCATCTATCTATCTATCTATCTATCTATCTATCTATCTATCTATCTATCTATCATCTATCATCTATCTATCTATCTATCTATCATCTATCTATCTATCTATCTATCTATCATCTATCTATCTATCTATCTATCTATCTATCTATCTATCTATCTATCATCTATCTATCTATCTATCTATCTATCATCATCTATCTATCATCATCTATCATTTATCTATCTAACCAATTTCCTATTGTGGGATTTAAAAAATATAAATCATATTACATTCTATGTCTTAATCTATAACTTTTTTTAAATGTAATAACATATTTTAGAGATTTTTCCAGTTCAATACAGAGGTCGGACTTTATTTTTTAATAGTTGCATAGTAACCTATTCTATGAATGTGCTCTACAGTTTCCCTTCTGACATTTGGTGGTTTCCCCTGCTGACTGAGGTGGTGTGGGGCTTGGGGCATTGGTGTCAGTAGGCACTTTTGCTCTTACTAGTGGGATGTACTGGAAAGTAAGAGGTACTGAGAAAGGGAGGTGAAGAAATAGGAAGCCATTGAGGAAGCAGACATGACTGCAGTTCCTCATTGCACTTTGCTCTGGTTTCCTCAGGACATGTCCTCTCCATGGGGGTCTAAGAAGCACCACGACTAGCAATGCTTTGCTGACAACTCCTAATGCTAAACTTAAGAGGCAATATCTTAGAAAAAAAGAAAAAAGTACATATATTTGCTTCCTATAACTTTGTGTTTTACTCTATACTTGGTGTCATATGCATGTGAGCATTTTCTATTCAATATTTACAGTACTATAACTGCATTGAAAGACCCTTTGCCTCCAAAATGACCACAGCGGAAACTGTTAATGCCGTGACTTTGAGGATGATATGCATCCTCTGTGTCCTTTCCTAATGCTCAGTGTTTATTCTCCAGGCTACAATTATCGCCACCACTCCTGAGCAGAGGAAAAGCCTTCCCTGAAATGCACAGCAGTGTGTCAAGGTGCAAATGTGGGCTTAAATGAAATGTTTCTTTAATTAATATTAAACCAAGTCTGTGCAAAGCATTTCCTTTTGAGACTGTTCCGGATTCTTCATTACTGAATCTATTTTCTGTGGCTTTTCGGCCCGAAACCTTCTTTTTCAATTTCTCTTTTCTACTGAGCCTTAATGTGCAGGATACAATGTATCCTGTGTTCACCAGTTATGGCTTTTGAGGTAAAATTTAACAATGAAACATGGCTTCTCTGAGACCCTGGGAAATTGAGTATATTGACTTGCCTTTACCATGTGCTAAAAGGCTTTGATTTGTCTACTGTTTAAATCCCACATCTTGGCACCAAATACAGGTGACAAGAGAAACAAGCTCTGAAAGGACAGTTTTGGTTCTGTCAGATAAACTGGCCAGGGTCTTTTTAATCCACTTCTGAGCTGTGTAGGGATAAAGGTCTGATGGGAACAGACACCCTCTGAATGTCACAACAGTGCCTAGAGCTGAGAGCAGGGCTGTGGCAAGAAGGCAGAGAAAGGGGCTGTTGAGTTCTAGGATGTGGTTTTTGGGGCACAAGGAAAGAAAGCTATCTTGCTCCCAAGTTTCTCCTTCCAAGTCCCATAGGGTCTGAATGCTGAAATTTGAGATGTTTTCTAGGTTAAGCACCTCTTTTCCAGGGTTCTTACCAAAAGGGGGAAAAAATCCTAAGTAAGTAAGTAAATAAATAAATAATAAATGAAAATACATGTAAACATTTAAAAAAAATTCAGATATTGAAATAGAGTGTCATTAACCCTTTAATATGAATTTATTTCTCAGCCTTGGTAGGAAAAAAACATCATGGGAAGAATTTACAAATTTGTCAATGAGTCTGAAGCAGCCCCTGTTTTTGTAAATCAAGTTTTATTGGAACACAGCCATGCCCATTAGTTTCTATATTGCCTATGGCTGCTGTCACACTGGGCTGTCACACTTAGGACTGAGTAGTTGTGAGAGAGACCACAGGGCTCATAATGCCTGAAATAGTTATTATCTGGCTCTTTGCAGAAAAACTGTGCCAACATTTTGCCCAAAATTGTGACCCCTAATGCCGTAGCCACATGTGGCTATTCAAATGTAAATTTATTTAATTAAATATAATTTAAAAATCCAGGTCCTCATTTGCACCAGCCACATTTCAAAGACTTATCAGCCCCCAGTGGCTAGTGGTTACCATATAGGTCAGTGCAGAGAGAATATTTCCATCACTGCATAAAGTTCTATTGCAACTTATATGTCAATTAATAAGTTATATATTAACATATATTATTCCTTTATGTTAATCTACTCACAACCCAAACATATCACTTTCTTTAATCTTTATCACTTTTACAATCAAAGATAAAAATCGTCTTAGGCAATGGTTGTTAAACTCATTGCCTGTTTCTGGGCGTCATGGTACAACTCGTTCTATAAATAATCAAACAGAATTTTCTTCAGTGTATCCATGATCTAACTTATTTTTTTATTTTTATTTTTTAAATATATCTTTATTGATTTCAGAGAGAGGAAAGGAAAGGGAGAGAGAGAGACAGAAACATCAATGCTGAGAGAGTCATTGATCGAGCCCGCAACCCGGGCATGTGCCCTGACTGGGAATCGAACCCTGATCGCCTGGATCCTAGGTCGACGCTCAACCGCTGAGCCATGCCCGGCCGGGCATGATCTAACTTATAAAAGTGATTGTTTTCTTCTATGTGAGTCTAAAAGCTATAGGCATTGCAGCAGTTTCTACATGTTTTACTTGATTACTGCATTCACAATTTTTTGCTGGTTTCTTGGTAGGAGATAGAGACTCATTGGACCATGGATTGGATTTCTCTCCCTTGGAAGGGACGTCACTTCAGACCACAGCCTGAGAACTCTTGGCTGGAGCTGTGAGATGAGAGCAGCAAACACTTCCCCCAAAAGTGCTGGAAACTTCATTGTTGCTAAGAGCAAGATGCTTTCCTGAGGAAAAGTTTTGGAGGCTGAAGTTGCTGTTCAAAGAGGTCCAACAATGCACTGGCTTCAAGGACGAAGAAGTTCATTTCTTTCAGGTGAATGTTCCAGATGAGGTCGGGTCTGTTCCACAGCTATTTAAGGACCTTCCAAGTCTTTGCTCTGTCCTCCTGGATGCCCTTGTTCCTTGGAAGAATTGTCCTATGCACAGCTGAACCTGATTATAGGCAATTTCAACTTGTGAGAAGGGGAGAAAAGTATGGAGGAGGCATGCCCCCTCCCTGAAGGCCTGGGACCAGAGGTGTAACTCCTTGCTCTGCTCCACTGGACTGGGCAATGTCACCTAACTACAAGGGTGACTGGATTTGTGCTCAGGAAGGATTGGAAATGGATTTTGGTAGACTGATGGCACTCTCCACTCTCCTTTTCTTTTCTCAGTCTCTGCTATTTTTTCCCTTTCAAACAACAAGACTCCACATCCACCAAGAAAATGCATTTTTTCTTTTCTTTTCTTCCCTTTTACCTCTCTCTACCTTACAAAAAAATTCAAGATGAAAGTTAATTTGTTTTTGCAATCTCTTTGTTATTGTTTCAAAAATGACAAATCTCCAAAGACATATAGCGGGTTGAAAATAGATAACATTTCTATGGGGAACAAACCTTTTCTATATAAATAATAAACTCTCCAAAATGGAAGATATGGAGCAGGGATGGTGAGACACTGACCCCCCTTCATATTTCAACAGCAGAAGCAGGGATACAACCAGAATGTCCTTCAGAGCCAATCTGCTGTGCACAGGTCTCGTTGCTTTGTTCCCTCATTCCACTAGAGCGGCTCCAAGTCGTGACAACCAGTGGGGATAATTGACGTGAAAATGCTCAACTCCAAGTGCCCAAGCTTTCCCAAAACAATTATTGGATTGTTCCAGGACCTGTTGGTGCAACAAACTTCATGCTGAGAAGTTTGCCCCATAATTAGCAAGCAGCAGCTGTCAAGCTCATCAAGTGTTTTTATGTGATGAAGTGAATGAGACAAAGCAGTTTTTTCTCTTTCTCTGGCAAGGAAGACAGTTGGTTTCTGAGTGGAGCTGACATGTCTGTAAAGGAAACTAAGTGAATTTGGCTTTCTTTTCACACTCGTGCTTTCTAGACTGATACTGAATCAATGAGGCTCATCTCTTGGGCCTGGTTCCCTGATACTTGGCTGATGGGGTGGCAAGTTCTTGCTGCAGCTCAGGAAAGGAAATACAGACTGTGGGTTGTAAGCCCCATCTGCCTGAAGAGCCCTTAACAACCTCTGGGAATTCTCAAAATGGAGCACACTGCACTCTCTCAACAATAGAAGCAAGTTCCATACCTGATCGTTTTAATCTTAACATTGACTTTTTATGTTTAGGGAAATTTGAAATGATATAGGATGAAACCAATTACTCAGTGCTAGAATAACACCATTCACTGTATGCCTGTGATTAAAGTCAATATGCATTTTATCTTTTATCTGCATTTAATGAAAACGTACAGTTGTACAGAGACATTGTGGAGTGGTGGGAAGAACCGCAGTTAAGAGGAAACTGGGTAGAAACTGCTTAATTTCTATGGACCTCAGCTGTCTCACCTATAAACAGGGATCATTCATTAGGCAATCTTTAGAATTTTATTCAACTCCAAATATGTATGAATTAATGGAGAGTGTCCTTTACCAAACATCGCAGTATATATAGTAATGTTCTTAAAGTGGTTTTAGGTAAAAATCTTTCTCTTTATATACATATGTTACTATGTTTATATGTATATTTACATGAGCTATGACAAAGCTGTATGGACACACTGATGCATTAGGTATTTTCCCATATGCTCATACCACTTATAAATGCATATGAGATCAAAATATGACTGTCATATTCCTGCATATATGAGAAAGGATTTTCATTCACTCAACATTATATATTGATATTAAAATAATCATTGTTATTAATGTATTTATACTATGATGACTATATGATTAAAGAAATCTAAAAAAGAAGAAATTCTAACTCGCACTTTATGTGCATTAAAGAAACAACAATGGGAATTTTTTTTTTCCATTTAAGACAGGGAATAATTTATTCAAACTCCTTAGGGAAATGGACAGGTTGGGTCTGTAACAGTGTTGTGTTTTAAAGCATAGGCCAGTAATTGTATATTAGAGTAGGCACTGCTACTCAAATTCACAAATTAACTGATCAGACCACAACTTTTCAATGTTTAAAACAGAATAAGTTTCCCTGTAAAAGCAGCACCGTTGTGACATTTCAACTTTAGTATTCCTCTCCTTCCTCACCCTCTCCTTCAACAAAATCCACACCAACCTCCTCACAATCCTTCTCAAGGGCAGCCATGTCCTCACAGGCCTCAGAAAACTTTCCTTTCTCCATGCCCTCACCCAAGTACTAGTGAACAAAGGCATGCTTGGCATACATCAGGTGAAACTTGTGGTCCTGGTGAGCCCAGGCCTCAGCAATACCTGTGGTGTTGCTCAGCATGCACACAGCTCACTGTACCTTGGCCAGGTCTCCACCAGGTAGCACAGTGGGAGGCTGGTAGTTAATGCTAACTTTGAAGCCAGTGGGACATCAGTCCACATACTGGATGGTACGCTTGGTGTTGATGGTGGCAATGGCAGTGTTGCCATCTTTGGGGACCACATTATCACAGTACAACATGCAGCAAGCCATATATTTACCAGAGTGAGGGTCACATTTCACCATCTGGTTGGCTGGCTCAAAGCACGCATTGGGGATCTCTGCTAGAGAAAGCTATTCATGGTGGGCTTTCTCAGCAGAGATGGCAGGGGCACATGTGGCCAGAGGGAAGTGGATGTGGGGATAGGGCACCAGGTTGATCTGGAATTCAGTCAGATCAACATTCAGGGCTCCATCAAACCTGAGGGAAGCAGTGATGGAGGACACAATTTGACCTATCAATCTATTCAGGTTAGTGTAGGTTGGGTGCTCAATATCGAGGTTTCTATGACAGATGTCATAGATGGCCACATTACTAACCATCACGGCACAATCAGAGTGCTCCAGGGTAGTGTGGGTGGTGAGGATGGAGTTGTAGGGCTCAACTACAGCTGTGGAAACCTGGGGGGCTGGGTAAATGGAGAACTCCAGCTTGGACTTCCTGCCATAATCATCAGAGAGATGTTTCCTCAGCAGGGAGGTGAACCCAGAACCAGTTCCCCCACCAAAGCTGTGGAAAACTAAGAAGCCCTGAAGATCTGTGCACTGGTGGTTTAGTTTCTGAATTCGGTCCAAGACGAGATCAATGATCTCATTGCCAATGGTGTAGTGTCCACAGGTATAGTTATTGGCAGCATCTTCCTTGCCTGTGATCAGCTGCTCAGGGTGGAAGAGCTGGCAGTAGGTACCAATGTGGACTTCATCAATGACTGTGGGTTCCAGGTCTACAAAACACTGCTCTGGGCACATGACTGCCAGCACATGTCTCACTGAAGAAGGTGTTGAAGGAGTCATTTCCCCCAATAATGGTCTTGTCACTTGGCACCTGCCCATTGGGCTGGGTGTCATGTTCCAGGCAGTAGAGCTCCCAGCAGGCATTGCCGATCTGGACACCAGCCTGGCCAACGAGGATAGAGATGCGCTCACTCACAGTTGCTGCTTTGTGGCTGCCAAGCGGATGGCAGAGAGGAAGAGGAGAGGTTGCTTCTTACAGAGTGACTCTTAGGCGGCCTATGTAAGAAAATCTGCATATGATGGGAAATCTTTTAAAATAGAAAAATTCCCATTTACTTTAACTCTCACTGTAGATTGAAAAAGCTTTCAGTCGATTGTGTCATTTTAGAACTGGAGGAAAATATACAGTGCATAATAGTACATTGTTTATTATATTTTCCAAACCATGCCATCCATCTCTTGGTGGGCTTTAAATTGCAACCAGGTGAAATGAAACTAAACCGTTGGCATCAATAACACCTCTAAAATGAAGTGAATATGAATATGTATTTGGGAATTTTGTTTATGTTTTCCTTAATTTCAGTTTAACAGCACAAAAGAGCAGCTCTTACATGGCGTCTGAGACAATAGAGTGAAGAAAAATGTCTTATTTAACTTGAGGATGACCCAATTTGTAAGTTACAGAAATAAAATTTTGTATTTTGATTACTGCATGTTTTAAGATCTGGAATATTAAGACTTTTAATGCTAGAGATGGGATAAGTTAATGTAGATAGTTAGGAAATAAACCCTTCAAGTATTTCTTTGCCTTTGTTTTTCCCGTTGTAATCCCAGCTTATGTCACTCTACTTAGCACTTAGAAGAAATTCAATAAATCTCTGTTTCATGAATAAAGGAACAAATAAATGCATTTCGGAAGAGGTTCTTAATGTCCTTGTGAGCCTCAGACTTACATTTGATAAAGCTCTCCCAGACCAAAAAGATGAACTTCTAATCTCTCTGGGGAATAAGGAAATGCAATGTTTCATTGTCATCTAAACGTAGCCCATGAATGTTTTCAGTGATAAAAGAGATGCCCATTCATCTACTTTGTTTTGTAGAGACAGCAAGACTGTACTGAAATCTGCATTTCAATCCTGCTGCTCTCTAAGCCAGAGTTTAATATATTGGGACTGAACAACATTTGTTTGTTCGTCAACTATTTCAAAATATTTGCTGAGCATCCACCCTGTGCCAGGCACAGTGCTAAGTTTTGAAATGAATGATATAGGTTCTATATTTCTACTGAGGAGTTCTAAGTCTGTCAGCGGAAAGAAATACATAAAGAGATCCAGCCTGAGCAGACTAAATTTGGAACCCAGCTCTGGCCTTTTTAAGCAACATAGCTGTGGCTAAAGGTTGATTCATTTTCTTCATTTACAAAGTGGGAGACGGCAGACCTGTGTATTGTTATTGTTCATAAATTGCATATCTGAATGCTGATCTCTTGGAATCCTGCATCTGCTGGGTCCTTTCTATTTGGTGGGGATTTTTAAAGTGGGTCAATGTGGGAGTTCCTTGTTACCATGATGTTTGGGTCCCTTCTAGGTGCAGTCTGGTTCCCCATCACCTCCTCTGCCTGAGGGACTGTAGGCTGACTTCCTGTTCATTTATCGATTGATTCTTCTTGTCACTTTGCATTAGTGTTTCTCTCTCTCTCATCCCACTGTGAAAACAGAACATACTTTTGGTACTACTTGCCTACACTTCCATCCTGAAGAAAATTTATTGCTCACTGGAAATTTCCAACAGAAGTGAAGGAAGGCTTGTGTGTGCATGTGTGTGTGTGTAAGAGTTGGGTGCAAGAGAGGCTTCCTTTAGGTTCTTTGTTTAGTCTTTCCTACAGGTTCCATTTTTTTAAGTCACAGTTTGTTTTGTTTGTTTGTTTTGTTTTTTACTTTGTACAAAGGAGAGAACTTCAGTTGTATTTTACAGAAAAATAAGACATGAAGTGAGTGTCCTGGGGTGAGGTGAAGACCATTATGAGGTGTGTGTGGGTATGGAGAGGACTTCTAGCTGGATTCTAGATGGACCTCTAGTATTTTCACTAAGAATATTACCTTTAAGGGATGAGGCTGTTTAAAAAAGACTGCAGATTTCTTGACACTGCTCCCATTGACAGGTGGGGTCTGTGTCTTCTCTCCTTAAGTCTGGGTGGGCTTGTGACTTGCTTATAGCCAATAGAATGGTGCATGGCTTTCACAGCTAGACTGAAAAAAGCAATGCAGCTTTTGCTTTGTTGACCAGGACACTCACTATGGGAGCTCTGAGCTAGCCACTCTGCAAGGAAGCCCAGGCACATAGAAGTGTTCTGGTTGAGGTTACAAATGACAGCATTAACCACCAGACATGTGAGTGAAGGTGGCTCCAGAAGATTCCATTCCCATATGTTGAGTCACACCTACCAGTAGAGTTTTTCCAGTTGAGGTCCTAGATATTGTTGAGCAGACAAGAAATTTTCATTGTATTCTGACCAAATTCCTGACTTACACAATTTGTGAACATAAGGAAATGATTGTTCTAAGCTGTTAGGTTTTGGAGTAATTTGTTATGCAGCAATGGTAACTGGAACAATGGGGCATAAGAATAAGGATGTGGAGCCGGAGGGGTCAATAACCCACAAGAACCATTACACTCCCTTTTCCTAGGGCACCATGTATTCTGCCATGGATGGTTTTGCTCTAACCAAACACTGGGGCAGAGTAAGAAGAGAAGGAATAAGGGTCCAGAAGAGGCCTTAGCATCAATTACAAGGGGAAAGAGAAGGAGATAGAGAGGAAATTTTTGTGGCCAACAGCTCCAGGCAGTCATTTTTAGGCAACCCAACATAAATCCAGTGTAAACAAATCAGTGGGTACCTGTACAAAAGTTTCTTTATAAGAACCAGTTTCAGGAATGGGGATTCTGTTTTTGCAAACTCAGAGATATGTATCAGTTTCCTAGTCAAGATTTTTCAAAAGAATGTTTCCATATAGACTGGGAACCGTTATTCTCTTGAGTATTTGACAGCAAAGAGGAATGGCACACATGAAATAAAATCAGGAATACTCTGTCCAAGTTAGGTCCATGGAACTACAGCAGGGAGAGTACCTACTGCCCCAACCCAGAGCAGGGCCCAGCCATTGAGAGTAGGAACTTCTCATCTCGAGAAACATGATGGTTCTCACAAAGCATTGAGATACCCTGCTAAGCAAATAAAGAGTACATAGAGATTTGGTGCTCACTATACACAGTTTGAAGTTTTCCCCTAGGATATAATTTATAGATTAATCTTTAAAAAAAATAAATAAAATGATCTCAACTCTGGGAGAAAGTCTTCTAACCCAGTAGATTTCTTAAATCATTCTTATGAATAGACTGTTTTTCTAATTTCTCCCTAAGTTTGTGTATGATATATTATTACACCAGAATGTGAAACCAGCCAAATGAGCCCCAGGAAAGAAATATTGCTCCAAAGTAAATATAGGAACTTGGTTAATACTACATGATCAGATATCTTGCAAATAAGACACACAATTAAAATATCATTGTATATGAGACTGGGAGTTACAGATTGTATGAGATAGTTCCACCATAGTGAAACAGAAATTTGATATACTTACTGAGCCCTGAGAAGAATTCTGGGGAAAGGGAACTTTGGATCTGTATGGGGAGAAGAGAATGGTTATGTAGAAATGTGGCTGAAAACTAGGGGACATGGAGGAACAAAAGCAGATCATAAATCTTTTATATAGAGCAAATGTTTAGCAAACCATTGATCCCCTCCAGCTAACATCTGCCCCCTCACCAGGACTTCACCACACTATTGTCTGTGTCCATGGGTTGTGCATATATACATATAAGTTCTTTGATTAATCTCTCCCCTACCTCCCACTCCCCTACTTCCACCTTCCCACTAAGATTCATCAGTCTGTTCCATGCTTCTGTGTCTCTGGACCTATTTTGTTCCTCAGTCTATTTTGTTTATTAGATTCCACATATGAGTGAGATCATGTAAAACTGAGTCAGGAAGAATCAGAAAACCTGAATAGGCTAATAACAACTGATGAAATTGAAGCAGCAATAAAAAAAACTCCCAGCAAACAAAACACCTGGTCTGGGAAGCTTCACAGGGGAGCTTTCTAATGATTTAAGTTGTAGGGTTAGATAGTTGACTAAAAATTTTTCTTGCTTTTTGAGGTAGGCCTGCAGTGCTATGAACTCCCCTCTTAGGACTGTTTTTGCTGTGTCCCATAGATTTTGGGTTGTTGTGTCTTTGTTTTCATTAGTTTCCAGGAAGTTTTTTATTCCTGTCTTGATCTTATTGGTAACCCATTCATTGTTTAAGAACATGCTATTTAGCCTCCATGTGTTTGAATGTTTTTGAGTGTTTTTACTATAGTTGATTTCTAATTTCATGCTCTTGTGATCTGAGATACTTGATATGATTTCAATCTTCTTGAACTTGTAGAAACTGGATTTGTGTCCTAACGTGGTCTGTCTTTGAGAATGACCCACGTGCCCTTGAGAGGAATGTATATTCTGCAGCTGTGGGGTGAAATGTTCTGTAAATATCAATGAAATCCATCTGATCTAGTGTGCCATTTAGAGTCACTGTTTCTGGGTTGACTTTTTGTCTGGGAGATCTATCCAGTGAAGTCAGTGAGGTGTTAAAGTCCACGACTCTGATTGTATTGCTGTTGATCTCTCCCTTAAAGTTCTTAAGGTTATTCTTGATAGGTCCTTATTTATTGCCATTGTAATTCTTTGTGCCTATGTTTCTACCTGTATTTCTTCTTATTATTACCGCTGTCCCTTTAACATTTCCTGCAATGCTGGTTTGGTGGTGATAAACTCCTTTAGCCTTTTTTAATGTGGAAAGCACTTTACTTCACCATCTATTTGGAATGATAGCCTTGCTGGATAGAGTCGTCTTGGTTTCAGATCCTTGTTTTTCATTACCTTGACTACTTCATGCCATTCCCTTCTGTCCTGTAGAGTTTCTGATAAGAAGTCAGCTGACAGCCTAATGGGAACTCCTTTGTAGGTAACAGCTTGCTTTTCTCTTGCTGCCTTTAGGATTCTTTTCTTGTCTTGAATATTTGGCATTTTAATTATGATGTGTCTGGGTGTGGACCTCTTTGGATTCTTCTTGCTTGGGACTCTCTGTGCCTCCTGAACTTGTGTGACTTTTTCCTTCACCAGGTTAGGGAAGTTTTCTGCCATTATTTCTTCAAACAGGTTCTCTAACCCTTGCTTACTTTCAAGCTCCTCTGGCACTCCTATGATGAGAATATTGTTACATTTCATGTTGTCTCACAGCTCCCTTAGACTGTCCTCCTGTTTTTTTAGTTGTTTTTTCTTTTTGGATATCTGATTGAGTGATTTCTTTCTACCTGTCTTCTAATTTGTTGATTTGATCCTCGGCTTCCTCTAATCTGCTGTTTATTCCTTCTAATACATTCTTTATTTCTGCTATGTCATTCTTCATTTCTGATTGGTAATTTAGTTTCCATATCTTTTTTCATGCTGTTGAGCACCCTTACAATCAGTATTCTGAACTCTATATCTGATAGATTGCTTATTTCCATTTCATTTAGTTCTTTTTCTGGAGACTTCTCTTGTTCTTTCATTTGGGGCTGTTTTTTTGTCTCCCTATTTTGGCTGCCTGTTTGGATTTATTTCTGTGAATTAGGTAGATTTGCTAAGACTCTAAGTCTTTTTGGAAGGTCTCTGGTGCAGGCCAATGTCATATGCTGTTTGTGACTTTCCTTGAGTAGCTTGTTTGGAGTTATCAACAACCCATCACTTGAGGTCCCCTCTGTTGGGGCTGGGTGCATTTGGACAGGACCAAGATGTACACCAAAGTCTGCTTTTCTAAGGCCCTGGTCCAAAAGCAGATCAGGCAAAGACTCAAAGCACTCTGAGGTTTGCCTCTGCCTGCAGGCTGATTAATCTGATTTTCTTAATGAGCCTCAGCTGCAGAAACTCTGCAGGGTAGGGCAAGTGGTTTTCCAGCAGGGTGGGGTAATTGCTTCCCCCTCAGGCAAAAGCTTCTTAGAAGATAAATGTCTGCTTGAGATAGATGCCCTCTGCAGTATTCGAGAATGAGTCTGCACAGCAATCCAGAAGTATGGCCCCTGAGCTCTGTCTCCAGAGCCCACAACCATAAATTCTCCTCACATAGCTCCAGTCCACTCTGCCCTCCCTCTGCTGGAGACCAAGGTGAGTGGCTGCACATGAAACTTCGTGCTTTGGCTCTTTAAGAAGGTGCCTGCATTTCCAGCCATCTCTCCCTAGAAACCCAGCTGCTTTTCTCAGCCAGGTGTCATGTGGGCACCTTTCTCATTTCTGGTGCTCTTGGCAGGGAAGCCCAGCCTGGGGTTTAGGCCCCAGAGTCCTCAGTGGGAACCCCCCATAGCTGAGATATCCCTTGGGACTTTCAGCTGCTGCCTGTGGGGGCCCAGCCAGCCCTCTTGCACCTCTATATTTCCTACCAGTTTCTATGTGGTCTCCACTTTTCCCCCTTGGTTATGAGGTTGCTCTCTAGCTCATCTTCAGTTGCAGTTGATTATTCAAGATGGTTTTTCTATATTATAGTTATAATTCCAGTTTGGTCCCAGGAGAGTGTCAGTGTAGCTTCCACTCAGTCTGGTGCCATCTTTAATATCCTGTAAAAACTTTTCACATTGTTATATTACTTTACTTTAGTAAGGCAGCTTAAACAACTTGGAATATATATTTATATAAAAAGTTAGAAAGAAAGTCTTCCAACAAAGATTATTAGGCACAAAAAGAGATTTATAGATTTTCCTAGTAAACCCAGTGTAATCATTTTTTTTTCTCTTTTTTTGCTGGGTCCTCTTATTGGTAATGATAAACTTTATTCTTTGTTTATGGTAGTTGGGACCCTGATTTCCTGATATTGTGCATTTTTTCATATTTAAGGGATGGTAGGGCTTTTCTTCTCTGAGGTCTTACAGATGACTGACATTAGTCCTACAAAGCTGCAAACCCTGGTCTTAAAGGATCAAAGACTGAAGTAGAGATAATTTCCTACAGTGATTCTACAGACTGGGGAGTTAACTGAGGAAAAGGATGCCTATTGCCATTTATTGAACTAATTAAAAATTAAAAACATGCCTTTAAAAAAAAGTGTATCTCAGTGCATGATACTAATTAGTTTCATTTTTTTTCTTGAAGAAATTGTAACCTAATCCTTTTTTCCCAATGCTCAGTAAATGTTGGTGATTGGTTTATTAACTTTTCTGGTTCTGGGATAATTTATGCTCAGGCTTTCTTATATAGGCTCACATTTATATCCTTTTGTAACCTCTGATCTCAGATTGAATTTTCTTACTACATGCCAACAAAATGTAGAATCTGTGGTGAAAGAGAGCTTGAAAAGCTATCTTATCTCAAATGTGCTTTCCGGCAAGCGTATTCCAAGCCAATAAATGAAGATGTGCAGTCTCTAGATGAGGAGGTGATTGAGTTCAGACCATGGAGCAAGTAGTGAGGTCATGATGGGGCAGAATCTTACTGCTTAGTTTCACAACCCAAAAATCCAATATTCATCTCCTTCAATAATAATCATGTTCCAGGGAAGAGGGCATAAACTTGTAATGCAGATCCCCCCAAAATGTCAGTCACTAGAATTAATTTACTTTGGAGAGTTCTTTTTCAGTGACCTTTGATTTTAGGCTTTTCCCTACAACAGTGTGCTTTGGAATCTTATAGGCCTTCCTTGCCTTCACCTTTTAGGAATTTTAGGAGAGGTTTGAGTTAGCAGATGCCACAGTCAGCCAGGTCTGTCAAAACGTTCTTATATTCTATCTTTTGAGCTGTTGTTATTTGAGTGGCTTTGCTGGTTATGACAAAGTATATGGCCTTATATAATGACACCATAGGCTCTGAGTACAGAGTCTTTTCTAATTTTGACTCATTCAAAGATCCTAAGTTTTTCATAAATATCTTTAGGTCTAACCAAGTAACCCTGGACTCAGAGTGAGGTTTTCCTAAATATTTGTAGGGAAGAGAGAAAATCATGGGACAAATTTTATCTGGCTTAGTGAGTACTTTTGAAGTCATGGGTAAGACTGGACATTTTGTAGGATTTCCTTTGTGTGTCAGAGAAATTTTCAGCAAGCCAGGCAGCTAGATAAAAGAGAAACCTGGACCTGTTTGGAGATGAAAGTCTTCAAATGAGCGCATGCCAAATTCATCAGAGAATGTCTTTTCAAAGGAAATATTTGCTTTCTTTTGAAAATTCATTACTATAAAGCCCATTGTGTTACTAGGCTAGTTGTGTGACTATTGAGAAACAACTAAACATAATAAATGGATGCCTCATCAAAGGCATGCTCATGCTGGGTGATCTTTCTTTATTGCAATAGTGAGATATATGTATCCTAAGCACCTGGCTTCACAAAGAAAAGACATGCTTTGTACCCATCACTATTTCTAACTAGGAAAACTCCTGTACAACTATAGTATGGAGAAAAGTTGAGGCTTTCTTTTTTTTAATTCCTGGAAACATGGAAAATATTTTCATCTGAACTTCAGAAGAAAGATCTATTTTTCTGCTCTGTTTTTGGCTCACCAGATTGGTCTTGCCCTTTGATAAATGGCAAAGTTACCTTGTTAACCAGCATTGAGCAGATCCAGCCCCTGACCCTGCTTGGGCTCTGTTCTGGGCAGGAAGTGGTTTTCCCTCAGGCCAGATTTCATTTTCATGTCTGAACCTTGTGAGATCTTCAGGCACTAAATCAATAGCTCCTATTCAGTCAGTCCTGAAAGGAAGGCAGTTATCAAAAGGAACACAAGTGAAGGCAGGTGACAGCAGATGAAACTCTGTGATTATTTTCCAAATGACCAGCAGGCTCTGAAGTCTGGTGATGCTTCTCTGACCCACCTCAGATCTTTCTCCTCAGATCCAGTTTGGTGTCAAGCTGTGCCTGTCATCAGAATATGGTGTGCCATTTTGTTCTTGAAATAAAAAAAGCAAGTGGAAATATTTATGTCTTAGTTACCTAGTCAAAATGCACATTGAGCCAAAAATAATTGCCTACAGTAAAAAGAAAAAAAATCAGCTGAGGAAGATATGAATATTGTGCTACTAAGTAAACCTCCAGTATGGGACATGACATACTTCAAGAGATATTTTCCCCCTCTTCCCACTACCCCCCAACATATAAAACAAGGAAGTCAAACATAGGCACTGAGTTTTGAAACTATAAAAAGCGTTCTTTGACAGAATATACAAAGGAAGGCATGTCATAATAAGAATAAAGACTTGAAAATGGAAAGACCATTTCCTCCTGGAAGTCACCCTGGATTTGGCAAGAATATGTTGGAGTCCCCTCCCCCCCAAATCACTGCATGTCTTCTATTTAATACTGAATATTATTGCAGAGCCTAAGGAAATATATTATATGGGCCTTGATTTCAAAGTTTCAGGAAGCTCAGATCCTAAAATAGCAGATAGGGAGGAGAATCAAAGCATTTTTCAAAAGTCAGATAACTATCAAACAATATATCTAAGTGGGTAATCAAATTTCCTTACCAATACAAGGCTGAGGTTTTTTTTCTTGTACAGAAATACTTTTCCTAATGTAACAGGAAAACTCACAAAGAGTTGTGTATTATCAAATGTTTGTAACTGCAATTCCATTTTGAATGTCTTTGCTTCTTAAAAGGAATTTTGTGAAGATTCCTTCCTACAGAGAAAGATGATTTTCTAATGTGCAAAACTATCTCCAATATATATAAGTACTGGAGTTTTTATGTTCAAAAGGAGGGTCCTTTCTACCAAAATTTTACAAAACAGGTAACTGTTTTTCTGATATGTGGTAATTACTTTCCATTATTCCATACATTTGATTCAGTTTAATGCTGGTTTCAGTTTCAATTATATTTAAGGCACATCTGTGCTGTGGAGGTAAGACAGTGCAAGCTGTGCACTGAAGGAGCTTACAAACCAAAGGAACCATAAGATTTACCTTCTGTATTTTTATGTCTGCCTGCGACCAATTCACACACCTTTAGGGACCAAATTTTAATCTAGACAATATTATTGAAGAATGCACAGACTCACAACTCAGTCATTAGAACAAATGTAACCAAATATACAGAAGAATTAACCTTGTCTAGACTGATAACAATAGTGCTATGTATTTTTATAGGATTTGGAAATCCGGATAATTAGTTCAAAAGGCAATAAAATTCAGATCACTGAAAATCTGAAGACACCCATGTATATTTCTCAGGCATACAATAAAACCCTGCAGCTTGGTGTAGGGCACCTTGGAAACACTTCCTTTTAAAGCCAGTGGCCTATCATTCCCAAAATGCACTAGCACCAGGTTGGGGCACAGAAAGCAGGGCCTCCTCTGCTTTGGGGGATCTGGGCATGATGCCAGCGTCAGGGATCCAGGTCGCTGTGGTGTCTTTGGGATGAAGCAACAAGCAGCCATCAGACACTAACCTCTAAGTGCCGTGAAAACTCCAGGTCTGAATTCTGACATTGTGGAGAGAGGCTCCAAATCAACTGAAGTTGATCAGTGGAAGCCACTTTTCTTTACTCCTGCAGCATCACAACTGCAACTGTGAGAGAAGTTTGTCCTTTCAAGGAACCCTGGGTCCAATGCACTCTGTTCAATGGAATCTTAAAAAAAAAATCAAGATCCCTGTGGTAGGTATCAGTCATTGGTTTCCAGTTACTTGACTTTTTTACAAGTCTTAAGGATCCTATAAACTTTGAAAGTTGTAGTAAAATATTTATGGAGCAAGTCAAAGAAAAGTTGGTAGTTTAGGTGAAATTCTGATATGACTAAAAATCCTTTCTACTCTCTTGTTTTTTGATTCATAAGAGTATAGGTACCTGGCTGGCCTAGTGAAATATCAACTCATTTCACTCCCTAGACCTAGAGTCATGTGACTTCTACAGTTGCTATATTATTTTACTTCTTTTCTTCCTAGTGTTTAATTTAGAAATCCAAGAGATGATTTGGATGAAAAACGACAGTCCAAATTCATGCTGGTGCCACTGTTGAAATCTCTCAACTCATTACTCTTTCTGGATTTTCCTGGGAAGGGCTTTGGACCCACTTTTCCACTGTGCATGAGAAACCCTAGAGTAGCAATTGGTGTTTCAGGTTTTTAGGGGAGATATAAAATGGAGGCCTGACTAGTAAAATCTGCCACCCAAAGCCCCAAGATACTCTTTATTCAAACAGTCATAGGACCCTGGTGGAGCTCCATCTGCAGCAGTCACATTTTTGCCTTTGTGCCTTTGCTCCCTGGCCAATGCTTAGGAGCCTCCCCTTCCCGGTCAGGGGGCGGGCCTTTAATAACAGGGTGCTGCTCAATAGCGGCTGCAACACCACCGGGCGATGGGGATTGGGTTTAAGCAAAGTGCTTCGAGGTTCATAAACATGCGCTGGGCAGGAAAATGCTATCGCATATAAATGTGTGCAATATTATTCCAGGAAAAACATATGAATGTTTTGGAAGTCATAAGGGATTTCCTAAATAACTATAGTGCGTGGCAGCCAAGAGCTTTTTGCTCTGAGAAAGCACAAGATCATAACTGAAAGTGTGTTATGAGGCAGGAAAAGGTCAAGAAGTACAGGCAAAGTAAGGTCTTGTTTGGTTCTACTACCCTAGCTCTGGGGGTGAAATCAAGTTCATGCCCCTTTATTCTGAGGTATGATTATAAAGTAACTGAGTAGGTGCCTCAAAAAATATATCCAAATAAATGTGGCCTTCAAATTAGCCATGGGGAAAACTCTAATTACGGTGATACATGTTTGCTTAAAATTTTTTTGAAACTCTTTGCTCAATTCCTCTTATCTCCCCGATTGTTTATTTTTATATTTAAAAAATTTCCCCCTAGATTTTGATATGCACTACTTCTTGAGGTTTTATATACATTACTATTGTGAATATTCCCATTTCACACTGTCACTAGTTATTTTCTGGGTTTGTGCCCCATACAGGAATGTAACCTGGCACAGAGTAAAAATGTAAAAAAAAATTGTTGAGTGAATGGCCTTCAGAGGTAGTTTATGACCCGTAAAACAAACCTCACCTAATAGTTAGAAGTTATGTTTTGTTTTATACCAAAGCAGTGTCACCTACTTTGATTTGATTACCAATACTCACCAGTTCTGTTTTCAAATTACTTTTGGTTAATTTTAAGAATCAAATACACCTTTTTTGTATAAAGATTTATGACCATTGAGACTATTTTAAAAGAATGTGCTCTTGGCTCTAGAGGTAATTCCAAAGGAGGAATTTCCAAAATATTTTAAGCCATGACTGCATCATTGTGTAGTGATGCCCAGTGGAAAAATATTTTTTTAAAGCAATGGAACTGTTCTTTAAATGTTACTGAGAGTTACCAGAGGCTGAGAAATCAACTCACTATTGTGGCAGATTTCCTTCATTTTGGGAAAAATCAGCAGAATAAGCACTTGGGTTTGTCCAAGAACAATCATTTGTGTAATGAAAGTCATCATCAATTGGTACTAGGCATTGCAGGCTGAGATGTGATGTGTTCTAGTGAATAAAACTGAGTCTAGCTTTAGGAAGACATTGTCCTTGCAGCCTCTCTAAATATGGGTTTAGATTTTAGTGTTTGTCTCTGACATTGTTCTAGGAAGATGTGTGTGTGTATGTGTGTGTGTGTGTGTGTGTGTGTGTGTCTGCAGGCATATTTTTTCAGTTTATTTGTTTAAGTATATTCCAAAACCCAGAAGGTAGCTTGGCCTTCTCTTTACATTCTGGAAAAGAAAAACTGGGAATAAAAATAAAACCAGGTTCGGCCCTGCTCAGTGTGGCTCAGTTGGTAGGAGCGTTGTCCCCATACACCGAAAGGTCACAGGTTCTATTCCTGGTCAGAGTTTGTGCCTAGGTTTCTGGTTTGATCCCCAGCCCTGGCATCTGGATTCATGAGAAAGGCAGCTGATCAGTGTGATCAGTGTTTCTCTCTCACATTGATATTTCTCTCTCTTCCCTCCTTCTCTCTCTAAAAATCAATGAAAATGTCTTCGGGTGAGGATTTAAAAAAAATTTAACCAGGTTCTGTCATTGCTATCTGGGTTGGAGCCCCAGATGTAGCTTGATTAAGACCAGTAGATGGAAATGAACCATTGATTATTGTGATCTGTATTTAGGGCCATAGAAACTGCATCACAGTTGGTGAGTAGCTTGAGGGTTCCTCTTGTAGGAAGGGGAAGCTCCCTTGGTCAGTTATTTTGGTGTAAGAATAAGCAGGCCTGACACTGTAGTCTGGAGCTGTGGGGCTAAAACTGGATTTAGGGATGGGAAAGAGACCTGGAGATTAGTTGAGAAGAGGCTGAGCTGGTTCAGCCATGTAAAAGTTAGCCAAGAGCTAGGCAGAAGACCTTGAGGTTGGCTTTTGTAGCTATGAACCTCTAGAGTAACCACTTTAAAAAATTTTTATTTTTCAATTAGAGTTTACATTATTCTGTATTGGTTTCAGATAGTCATAGGGATGTAAATTACGGCATAGGAATAAGCATGTGAATATTTCCCTGAGTTGTGATTGTGTCAACCCTGAACCTTCAGTAAAATGTTAGATGTGACTGTTCCTCACTGTGTTGTGCTTTCTGGTGTCTCCACCGGGAATGCCTTGCTGTGGAGAGGGCCGAGCAGCCTGGAGGACCAGTGTCCAGATTGTTCAAGGGGACTTGCAGAGCTTGGGGTCAGGGTGGCTAGAGAGATGACAAGTATCTCCTGGCAGCCATGGATGTCATTCTCCAAAATGTCCATGGACCAAGGAGAAGATAACTTGAGTCATGACATTGGGACTCAAAGTCATGGCAATTGGATAATTAAGGAAACATGATCTTTTTGGTCAGTATAGGTACTTGAGCTCTGGGAACACATTGGTTTTAGCTGAAATAAGTGTACAGACATCCAAGGTGACTGCTTTAAAGGAGAAATCACTGATGTGTCTATAAGATAATCTGTTATCTAAAGAAAGAAATTAAACTTAAACATTAAACTATTAAACTCCATATTTGATCTTTTAATAATATAGAATCTTTTAATAATGTGGGGTCATTCCATTTCTTGCTAAGAACTCTCCATGGCTCCCATGGACTTAGAAAAAAGAACCTCAGCCAAGCCATCATGGCTCAGCGGTTGAGCATAGACCTATGATCCAGGAGATCGCATTTTGAGTCCTGGTCGGGGCTCATGCCTGGGTTGCGGGCTTGGTCTCCAGTTGGGGGCATGTGGGAGGCAGCTGATGGGTGACTCTCTCATCATTGATGTTTCTCTCTCTCTTTCTCCTTCTCCCTTCCTCTCTCTGAAATCAATAAAAACATATTAAAAAAAGAAAGAAAAAAAAGAAGAAAGAAATGCAAGAAAAAAGAACCCCAACCAACCCACGTTCTTTCGTTTCCAGAAGACCCTATGTAATCTCTCTGCCCATGGGACCCTGTGTCTCTCCCTTATTCCCTCCTTACAGCCACACAGGCATTTTTCTGCTGTTGTGTTTCCCTCGGGCATGTGTATCCGCATTAGTCTGCTCACTGGAATGGTTCTTTCTTCTGCAGCTCCTTTTCCTCAGCCAGATGTCACCTTAATGTCACCTCCTCAGAGAGGTCTTCCTTGACCACCTCGTCCAATGTCATCCTTCCATCCCACTTCTCTTCTATTGCATCGCTCTGCTTATTCAAAGAACTTGGCATAACCTCAATGAATTAATTCACTTTTTAGTTATTTGTTTGTCTCCTATTTGTAAACTCCATGTGTACCAGAGCTTGTCTGTCCAGTTTAATGTGTTGTACCTAACACTTAGCACTTGGTAGTGTTCTTAAATAAGTGCTAAATAAATTAAATAATGAATGTACGTATGGACACTGAAATGGCACAACAGTGGAGTCCATTACAAAATAAAAAGCCTTACTGAGCAGGTATTTACATAAGGTCCAGAAGGATGTGCAAAACAAATAGCTAGAAGGGTGGATCCTAGAAAGAGATACACACACACACACACACACACACACACATGGCTCTTTACCTCACTTTGGGTGGTATTTGGGAGCGGCTCCTCTACCTTAGTCAGCACACCCAAACTGCTCTTTAGTGGGCATTCGGGATCTTTACTCTCCATTCCTCTCCTCGGGTCTCTGCTTCTTTGGACCATCAGGAAGCCTCTCCCATGGGCCCTCCATTGTCCTCCAGTGTCTTCAACCTTCTGGCCCACACTTAGTCCCCCAGCCCGCTGCTGCTAATTGATCTTTCTCTTCGTGTGTTTGGCCTTCTTATTAAATTCTCAGCAATTCCATTCCATTTTTCCCTACCCCCTCCATGCATGGAGCTGGAGGTTCAGCAACATGGGTTGTTGGGAGGATGTGGGTGAAGGATAGTAACTCTCTAGTCTTGTGCTCAGGTTAAATCTGTATGGCCTTCAGACTTTTCCAATTGCCAAGGATGATAGCCTCCTACAAAAACTCTAGTGAGATTACACTCAGAGTTTCTTTTGTCCACATTAAGTTGTATTACCAAAAACCCACTAGTGTGACCATCAACAGGGAAAAATGCATTCCACTATCCTGACCTAAACACAGAAGGCTCTCAAAGATGATAACTACTTTTTTATTTTAAAAAACTACACAAGTGTTGACCACTTATGAGGTGCTTTGAAAATATTATCTGACACACTCAGCTTCTCCATATCTCTAGGGTGCCTGGCAGGGCTGAAGGAGTTTTGGCAGCGCAGTTTCTCTCTTCCCCTGGGACCCCCGGAACCAACTTGCCATGATTAGGTTGTGTTTTTGATAGAACTCAGTGGGAAGTATTGTTCTCAGTTTTCTAGCATACACATTTCCAAATGGGGAGCAGTTTGTGTGTCATCTTATTGGTCTGATTGCATTACCAAGTCAGAATATTGTCTGGCTAAATTATACTGATTATTTTAAAATAAAAGATAATTCAAACACAGTTTTAATTTGTAAGACACTTTTGAGAAAACTATGTCCTAGGAAGTGATTAGGGGGCAAGTCTGGATTTATGCCTGCTTCCTATCAGCTGGCCCATCCCTGAAGAGCTGGATGAAACACTATGGTGCCAAAGTGTTCTATGTGTGAAATGAGTTGGGTGTAGAGCCTTGTTAATGGTGATGTCACATTCATGGCCCTCTTATGTTCTTATGTCCCGATTTCCAGAAACACCAACATCATAAAAATATTCCTCTCACTCAAACCTCCCATTAACCTTTCTAAGTTGGCTAATGATTAATGTTATTAGCTTCAGGATGGGATGACAACTTCTCGAGGGGGTATGTGCCCACAAGGTGGAGGGTTGTAAGAACTCTGCTAACCTAGCTTGCTGTCCTCAGTCTGTCTGGGTGTGGAGATAATGATTTTACCCCCTCCATCAGTACCTTTTATTGCAGTCATAATTATGTATCTGTTTGGTAAGCACCTGCCCTACTACTGGGGAGAGAACCCAAATAACAATGTCAAGTTGACCAGACTCGCACAATGTGCATGTCACCAATAACATGGCAACCTTGTGTTTGGGAACCAAAGTGTCCTTGGGGTTGGGAACAGCCAGTCACAGTTTCTCAGGGTCTGTTCTAATTTCCCTTATCTCAGGCCTGATTCTATCAGGTTAAAATTTTATGAGATTGCCATTTCAGTAGACAATGACCAAATATTAGCAATTTCATAGAGTTCAACCCAATGTGTTTCCCTAATGTTTCAGAGCAGTGATGTAAGTTGCAGGTAACAGGCCAGGAGGATAAACTCAAGCGAGAACATCCTCAAAGTTAGGGGTGGTGCACTTTTAATTCTAAATTGCCTTAGAGAAGATGGCATGGCTGTTGTACACTCTTGCATTAATTAATTGTTGTAATATTTTACATTAACGTTATATGCATGTGGCTTTTGAACTGTTTCCTTTTCTTTGGTTGAGACATTTTAGGTAATAAGTCCATAAAGTTTCATGTCATTACAGTGACTAAAAATAGTTTTCATGGTATTTTCATTAAGTTATGAGGGATGAAAAGGTTGTGTTTACAAAAGAAATGATTGTAGTCTTGGAAATCACGTGGGACATTGCAAATAACAAAGGATGGATGCAGTCAGGAAGTCTGCCTGAATTAATAGTAGCTGTAGTTCCAGACAACAGAAGTCACTGTTTGTCCCAGATGTTTAGTGATGGGAAAGTGAAATGAGAAAGGAAGAACTGCATTGCTTACTTACTATGAGACACATCTTTACATGTGTTTTATCTTTCCAGCCTCATAAAAATCCACTGGGGCAGGCATTATTAGCACCATTTTACAGATGCTGAGCAGTGTTAAGTGCCAATGTCCATATCACTAAACACTGGCAGAACCAGAATTTACACCCAGCTCAGTCTTATACAAGCCCTCATCATTTCCTTACACCTAGAAAGACTGGATGACTGAATTCCTGAGATGGGCCGGGTTTATGTCTTTGGTTCTGGCACACTCAGAAGTGTCCCACGCTGCCAGCACTTTTCTCCTTCACTGGTCTACTCTGAGTGTATTTAAGGAGGCCTCCTCCAGTATAAAGCACCGGGTGTTGGGATTGGGTAAACATTTTCCTCCAGATGCTGCTTCTCCAGGGGTCCTGTCTTTAGGCATTGTTACTCCCAGGGGAGCTTACCTCGGTAGTCAATGAGGTATATTTTTTAGTAGTGTCTCTGATGGCCTTGTTAGTTGCATTTTCTTGTCAAAGATCCAGGATAAAAAGGATTTCTAAATTACCTTTTGCAAGCAAAATAAAACAGTGTTGGAACCTTAAACCACCAAATTCTTTTTGGGTCATGTGATGGCTGTAGGTTGATGAGCCATTAAATCAAGTAACAATTGTGCTGGGTGCCTGGGAGGGCAGATAGGAGAGAGAAAAAAATAGTTTTGATGTTGTCTTTTACTGCTGTGTTGATTCTCAAAGTGATTCAGTTTTAATCGGCTCCGTGGTCAGGACAAGGATAAATGCCGCTTTCACATGTACACACAAGTACTGAACTTGGAAATAATGGGAACTAATGCAGTAATTTAATACGTATTAATCTGTTTGCTTACTTATTCTGCATCTGTCACAGCCTATAAACTCCAGCAGTCTAGAAGTTGCTAATCCTACCCTGCTGCTGAATGCGCAACACAGAGAAATGCCAAAGGAAAGCACAAAAACTCAGTTTGCCCACAGGTGGTAAATGGATCCATTATTGCTCACAATGGATAGAAAGTCTTCTCATTCTATTTAGCTTCAGTCAGCTGTGTGCACAGAATTTCTTCAGGAAGGGAAAATAAACATATATATAAAGGAGTATTCCCTGTATATTTTTGGCCATTTGCTCATTGAATGACTATCTGTGACAGACTCCAGTTAATTTGATTCAATTCAGCCACTGAGTACAGGGCTTGGCATAGTAGAAATTTAATAAACATTTGAATGACTATCATTTGCTGGGTTTCTATCGCTATATTAGCCAGAGACGTATAAAGCACTTAACACTATTTTTATGGAGCTGACGGATTAAATGAAATACAGTAGCCCCCCCCCCCTTATCCATGGTTTCATTTTCCATGGTTTCAGTTACCTGAGGTCAGCCACTCCTTGAAAGCACTGCAGTTGACCATTGAACCAAACCAGTTGGAAATGCAGGGCTCCACCTATAGGCAAAGTTTTTCAATAAATACAGCCTGCCCTTAGAATCTGCAAGTTTTGCATCCACAAATTCAACCAACTGTGTGTAAAAACAGTATTTTTGCATTCCCAACAGCAGACTTCCAACCTGAGCAAAAATACTGTTTTTGATCCATGGTTGGTTGAATCTACAGATGTGAAGTGCTGACTATAGTAGAGTCCAAAGTTAAATGAGAATTTTTGATTGCACAGGGGTCAGTGCCTCTGACCCCAGCATTGTTCAAGGGTCAACTATAAATGGAAAATTCCAGAAATAAAAAAATTCATAAGTTTAAAATTGCATGCCGTTTTGATTTGAGTGATGAAATCTCTTGATGTCCGGCCTGGGATCTGAATCATCCCTTTATCAGTGTCTCCAAGTCTCCATATCCTCACTCTGTGGATGCTCCCTTCCCCTTAGTTACTTAGGAGTCATCTCAGTTGTCAGATCAACTGTCATGATATCTCAGTGCTGGTGTTCAAGATTTTTAGAAAGAAGGGGAAGAGCGAGAGAGAGAGAGGGAGAAAGAAAGAGAGGGAACATAGATGTGAGAGACAAATATTGATCCATTGCCTTCTGCACCCACTCTGACTGGGGCCTGGAGATCGAACTGATAACCCAGGTATGTTCCCTGACAGGACTCGAACCTGCCACCTTTTGATATACCAGATGACACTCTTACTGACTGAGCTACACTGGACAGGGTTTTGAAAGATTAATAATGGCCCCAAAGGACAAGAGTAAGAAGACGTAGAGTGCTTCCTTTAAGAGGAAAACTGAGTAGAGTACAAGATATTTTGAGAGAGACACCACATTCATATAACTTTCATTAGAGTATGTTATGATTGTTCTGTTTTATTATTAGTTATTGTTGTTAAACTCTTACTGTGCCTAAATTTAACTTTATCACAGGTATGTATGTCTAGGAAAAAACAGTATGTATAGGGTTTGATGCTATCCTTGGTTTCAGGCACCACTTGGGGTCTTGGAATGTATCCCCCCGTGGATAGGGGAGAACTACTGTAATCAGACCTGAGGCATTTAGAAAGCATTACAAGAAAGGTTAAAGTAAAGTGAATTGAAAATAATCAAGAAATAAGTTAATTACTACAGACACTAATGAGGTATTATTTCTCCAGTTGGCTGCACTTTTGGGGGGACCAGTTTCAAGGATCTGAGCCAAAGACAGAAAGGGTGTAGACAGCAGAGTCAGGGTTAGTCATTTAATGGCTCAGCATATTGTTTTTTCCCTTTTCTCTGTAAGGCTAACAATATCTAACTTAAAGGATTGTTGCAGGGATTAGAGATAAAGCAGGCAAGGCCATGTACAATGCCTGGCACAAAGCAGGAGTCTGCATATGGCAGCTATTGTGGTGGGTGGGACTTGAAATGGATCCTGGAGAGTGATCAGAATTTCAGTAAGTGGCTAGGAAGGTGAAAGTTGTCCTCCATGCTGATGTGTAGAGCCCTCGTTCATTTATTTTCACAGTTGTGTAGTTTTCCATTATATGAATATTCTGCCCTTTACTTATTTATTTGGTTATTTCTACTTTCTAGCTACTATAAACAATAAGATGTATTAGTTTCCTAGGGCAGCCATAACATATTATCATAATTTGGATGGCTTTAGACAACAGAAATTTATTCTTTCACAGTGCTGGAGACTAGCCCCAAATCAAGGTGTTGGAAGGGCCATGCTCTCTCTGAAAGCTTGAGGCGATCCTTTCTCTTAGCCTCTGGTGTTGCCAGCAATCCTCAGTGTCCCTTGGCTTGTAGACTCATCCTATGATGCCTCTGCCTCCATTGCCATGTGTGATTCTCCCTGTGTGTGTTCCTATCTTTTCTCCTCTGCTTATAGAGACAATAATCATACTGAATTAAAGGCCTACACTTTTCCAGCATAACCTCATCTTAACTTAAATAATTATATTTGCAACTACTTCATTTCCAAGTAAGGCTACATTCTGAGGCTCTGGGGAGGACATAAATTTTAGGGGGACACTATTAGACCCAGTCCACATGGCTAAGAACATTCTTGCATCTGCCTCCTGGTGCATCTGGGCAAGGTGCCTCTGAGCCATCCCCTCTGAGTGGATGTTCTTTCACTGAAATCACTAGTCATAAGGCCAGTGCATCTTCAACTTTGCTAGATTAATCCAAATTGCTTTTCCAGCTAGTTGTGCCAAATTACACTCCCAGAAGCAGTGCATAAGAGCTCCTGTTGCTGTTAGAGTTAAAAAAATTCTGTCAACCTAGTGTTTATCAAGGAGTACTTCTGTAAAGCTTAATTTGCATTCCCGAGTCCTTTGTTTTCTCCTTTGTAAAATACCTATTCATACCCTTTTGCCTGTTTGCTTATCCTTAACTTTTTTGAGGAATTCTTTGTCAGTTATAAAAATTGCAGACATTATCTACCAGCTTTTGACTTGTGTTTTCACTTGCTTCACGGGGTCTTTTGATGAAAAAAAGTTCTTAATTTTAATGTTACAGAGCTATCGGTCCTTTTCCTTAAGGTTGGGGACTTTTGTGTCTTAAGAACCCACTCCTCGTACTTTGAATCCATGAAGACCTTTCTTCTTATTTTCCTTCTTACATTTAAAATTAGTTTTGTCTCTCACATTTGTGTCTATAGGCCACCAGGAAGTGATTTTTGTGAGTGGTGTGAAATTGGGATCCAATTTTTTTTTTTTCAAATAAGGAACCAATGATCTCTGAACTGCTTTCTTTTTCCCCACTGATCTTTAATGTCACCCCTACCATCTTAACAAATATTCATATGTGTAAATCTGTTTGGGCTTCCTATTTATTTGTCATCTGGTTGGTCATTTGAGTTTTTTTCATTTTTTTGCTATTATAAATGATTGTGTGAGCAACAACTTTGCATGTAGATATTTGGCACAGGTCTGTTTGCTATTTACTTTCTTAAAATAAGTTTCTAGATGCGATTTTGCTATATCAAACAGTAAGCCCACTGTGTTTTTGCTATTTCTCCCCTGTGTACAGACACTTCCTCACCCTGCTGCCTCCATGTGGATTTTCTTCTCACCTTGTTCGGGCTCTGACTTCTCGAACCAGACCAGAGCTCTCGCTGTGTGGACACCCTGGGCCACCACAGCTCCTCATGGTCCTTCTCTCTACTATTTGTGAGTTTAAGGTAAATTTTTCAGGAAGAAAGGAAAAGAAAGAGAACTATAGGAAGAATTTAGGTGCATTTTAAGGTTTGTTTTTTAAAAATGATACACTGAGAAATTACTCTCACAAAGGCTTTACTACTCTCAGCTTCCACCACCTGTGTATTTGACGTGAGGGAGGCTCCATGAAGGCAAGGGGTGAGTCTTGCTCATTGCTATGTTTTTTACACGGTTCCTGACATGTAGTAGATGTTCAGTAAGAATTTATTGTTCTTATTTTTCACTAGCTAGTTTTTATCACTTAAAGAAATCTACTTTGTCAGTTTATAATGGCAGCATCTCCCATTCGGTAGTGATCCATTTTGGAACACAGCAGAGCCCAGGGTCTGTGACATCTTTGGGGGTTCTACCAACCCTTCTCTTCCCCAAGTTCAGCATGCAGTTCTGTGAACTGAATTCCTGCAGCGATTTCCAATATACCATGCCAAACAGAGTTTGTCTTCACAAATTTTCTGCTTTCTAAGTGAAATGTAAGATCAGACCCTGCCCAGCATGTAACTGGTTACATAATTATACAACCAGGAACAGATCATTTTTATACCATGTGGGTAAGAACACGAGCTACCAAATCTGACAGACCTGGGTTCAATGCTGGTGTATTATTTGGCAGCAAAGAAACGTTGGGAAGTTTAACCTCCACCCTCCACCCTCCACCCTCCACCCTCCACCCTCCACCCTCCACCCTCCACCCTCCACCCTCCACCCTCCACCCTCCACCACTGTTTCCTCATTTGTGCAATGTGGGTAATGATACCTGGCTCTCAGTGTTCTTGGAAAGATGAACGAGAGACAATGCATGCATATAAAGCGCTTAGCACAATGCCAGGCACATAACACTAATGGCTACAGTTTGTTGGGCACTGATAATTATTAGCTTGACCAGAGAGCTGGGAAGGTGTGTTTGTAGCAAATTTATTTATTAACCCAGTAGAAATGGAGACTCATTTCCAGGAATGAGGAAGAAAAGCAAAACTTTATTTTTAATTTGATTGAACAAACTCCCTCTTAAAGTTGTTGTTCCTTTATTATGGGCTTTGATTCCTATAAATTTCTCCTGCCTTGCCTAGGGTAGTGTACCAGGGGGCCAGTAATGACTTCATAAAGACCAGTGCAAGGGTTGGGAGCGGGAGCTAATAGACTAATAAGTTTGCCCCGAGGCAGGCTGTGCCCATCAAAGCTCCAAATCATCCGTAGGACATCCCCCCCTCTCCCCCCTGTAGTTCTGCCTTAAAGCATGTTCATCAAAAGGCGCTGTCCTGGACTTCCTGACACACAGCTAGATGGTAAGGTGTAGAGGCATTAACAAACTCAAAGACATTGCTTATTAAAGCTGAGACATACCTTAAGAAATAAACCCAATAAATGGTCTCCTTGAATGGTAAAATAAATGCTATAGAAGTTATAAAACTTTTGTGAGCTATAACATCCTCAAGATGAATTTTTAAAAAAAGTTTTCTTTTCTCCCCTTCCCTTTTTTTAAACAATATTTCATCTCTGATTAAAAGAAAATTCTCCTTCAATGTCATCAATACGGATGAGTAACTCATTAGAAATGTCATTTTTTTTTTTTGCCTTAAAGTGAACAGAGAAAGACAAGAAAATATTTTTTAAAATTTATCTTTATTGTTTAAAGTATTACAGTTGTCCCCCAAGAGAGTATTGTGCTAAGTGAAATAAGCCAGTCAGAGAAAGACAAGTATCACATGATCTCACTTGTATGTTGAATCTAATGAACAAAATAAACTGATGAACAAAATAGATTTTTTTTTTTTTTTATTCATGGAAAACTGGTATGACCTTTTGGAACTCTTGGCTAGCTAAATTCTTGAAGACTTGGCTGACTAAAAGCTCATTTTGCTCATCAAAGACCCATTTAGCTTTTCTTCAACAGCTGTGATGAGGATTATGATCAGTTCCTACAAGTGTAAAAATTGACAATAGTTGGCATCACATCAGTCTTTAAGCTTCTCAAAAGATCTTCAAGACTAACAGTCTTGCAATTCTCCTGCCACTATGTATGGATGGAGTAGACTTTACCGAAGTTTGGAAGGAAAGATGGAGGGCATGGCAGGCAAGGCAGTTCTGAAAATGCTCTTCCATGCTCTTTATCCCCAGGTCCTCCCTAAGCTGCCTACTTGGTGAGTCCTCTTTCCTCCCTCCCCTGGCTGCTCTTCTCTCCTGGATTGCTCTGGGAGCTTCCTTTCTTCACCCTCTGACATAAAGCAGTTCAGGGTTCTTCTGCAGAACTCCCAGGTTTGGCTCCTAGTCCAGGGTCCAGGCAGGAGACAAACCACACCAGTAATTTTAACAGAGAGAATGTAATAAAGAATTGCTGCTCAAAGTCGCTAATCATCAGGGAGATGCAGATTAAAACCACAATGAGGTATCACTTCACACCTGTCAGAATGGCTCCATCAACAAATCAACAAACAACATGTGCTGGGGAGGATGTGGAGAAAGGGGAACCCTGGTACACTGCTGTTGGGAATGCAGACTGGTGCAGCCACTATCGAAAACAGTATGGAGGTTCCTCAAAAAATTAAAAATGGAACTGCCTTTTGACCCAGTGATACCACTTGCAGAAATATATCCTAAGAATCCTGAAACACTAATCAGAAAGAATATATGCACCCCTATGTTCATAGCAGCACAATTTACAATAGCTAAGATATGGAAACAGCCCAGGTGCCCATCAGTAGATGAGTGGATAAAAAAGCTGTGGGACATTTACACCATGGAATACTATGCAGCTGTAAAGAAGAAGGATCTTGTACCCTTTGGGACAGTGTGGATAGACCTGTAGAATATTATGCTAAGTGAAATAAGCCAGGCAGCGAAAGACAAACATCACATGATCTCGCTTATATGTGGAATCTAAAGAACTTAATAAACTGATGAACAGAATAGATTCAATGACATGGAAGCACAGATCAGACTGATGAATGTCAGAGGGATGGAAGAAGGTGGGTGGGTGGAGGATTTATATGCATATATGCACAACCCAAGGACATGGACAATGGTGGGGAGAAGGACTGGGGAGGGGGATGGGACTGGGTGGAATGGGTCATTGGGGAGAAAAAGGAACATTTGTAATGTTTTAAACAAAACAAAACAAAACAAAAAAAGAGTTGCTAACTAGAATAAGGTTATTAACTAGTTAAATTAAATGACAGAGTGCATAGAGGTGCCCCGAGAAAGCATCTTCAGGGAGCAGCTACCACCTCCAGGACTCAGGGAACGAAGGGAAGGGTTTGGACTGAGGAAAACACAGAAGCTTGAAGGCAGGCCTTGTGGAGCTGTGTTGCTGAGCTTGGAGGAGGGGCCTGAGGAGCTGAGCCCCAGACTTGTGCTGATGTTGGTGTCTATGAGGCTGGGATGTGACAAGGCTGGTTCTGCGAGTGCTGGAGAGCTGCCAGCTGGGTTCAGGCCTGGCTGGGGCTCGAGGAAGGAACTGCCTGTGCTGGGGGGCAGTAGTGTGGCTAGGGTGGTACTCACAGGAGTAGGACACCGACAGCAAAGAGTCCCTTTTTCCTCGCCAGCCCTGCAGTTCCCCTCTTGAGTACCCTCTTAATGGACCCTAACACAGACTAGGTGGCCAAGCAGAAATGTGGTTTGCACCATCTGGCCCCAGCACCACAGAGCGAAGCACAGAGAAGGACCTGGAGCCTGGAGACAACAGCTTTGTCACTGGTGCACATACCAGAGCCATGAGGGTGCTCAGCAAAATCACAGGGCTCTGTGGAACATGGGTCCCTTTTCCAGCATGCAGCTGTGTTTATGAGTAACAGCCACAAAGTGCCATCACACCAGAATTTTAGAGAAACAAACTTACAACTCAGGTACTCCAGTTTGTTGCACATGTAAGGTCCTTCTGTCCTGCCCAGCAGTCTGCTTACTTTGAATCCATTTTGCTTCCATAAATACCGATTTCATCACATCACTTCGCATTACTTACAATACTCAAGTCTAAATTCTACACAGTACATGAAAACCCACCCTTACCTCACACTTTCTACTTTCTTCTCCCCTCACCCCAGGTCCACATAAAATTCACCCCCTTCTAACCATTCCTTCTTCTCCCCCACACCCAGCATCACACATTTTTCTTTATTTTTTAATTCATTTGTTCTTTAATTAACATGGATCAAGAACTTGTTTGGAATTGAATAAAAGATAGAAGCTTTCTCCCCAGAAAAAATACATAGGGACACTACACTTGGGTGTTAATCCTGAGGGCTCATCAACACCCTGAAGATCCTTGCTATGGACCTTCCAGGGGTCAGCAGTTCTCAGATTAGGATCTCCCAGAACTGCAGAACCTAGGAGCAGTCTCTCTCCACAGAACCGCCCCCCAACTACCAGCTACTCAGATCTTCTTTGGCTCTGCTTTGTAGCACACGGTTTGCCCATTATTACACCAGTATGTAATGGGTGGACTTTATTGACTAATAGTTTCATGTATTGCTGTTCTAACTCCTCAACCTTCTGTGTGTAAGGACCACTTCCCCTCACCCACCACCTCTTTGTCCATCCTTTTCTCTCATCACATAATATTTGGTTTCACAAGAAGAAGCAACAAACAGTACATATTTATGGACAGATATCCTTTCAAGAATATTCCTGACACTCTGCTTACATGATATAAGTTTTACTGCCTTCTTGCTACGTGATCAAACTACATTTTTACATATTCCGTAATTCCTACATTTTGCTGATCAGATACGTGCCTCTCCTAGATAATATTAAGTTAATAGTTTTCTCAGTGTTTCAGAAAAGCACAAAGTGGTGATTTTTGTCATTGTATGTAAAACATTTTTTCTCAGTCACCAAATGCTAAACACAAAGTTTGTTCCTGGGTCAAGGGGCACATCAAACAGAGGCAGCACATTCATTGCTGTGCTTGGTTTTGCTGCTGCATCTGTTCTGAGCCTCTTCCCCAGGCAGCGGTGGGCTCCATTTCCCTGCCTCTTTTCTGTTCTGAAGCCTTGCTCTGGGATCTGCCCAGAGGGCTCCTCTCATCAGTCCTTCGTGCTTCTTCCCCTCAATGAGTTGTTCCCTACCGACAGTGCTGCTCCTGACTACATCTGTAACCCCTCAGCCATACAGCTTGTGCTGAGCACCTCATCCTTCTGTGACCCACAGGGTGCCCCTTTGCCAGGCCTGCTCTGCCCCACGAGAGGGAAGATGGTACCTTTGAACAGAGCACCTTAGCAGGCAAAGAGATAGCTTGGAAGAATTGAAGGGAGGGACCAGATGGTTGCAGTTATCAGTGTACTTCAAAGGCAACAACAGTGATGGTGTTTCTCCTAACCTTTCATTCCTTTTGGTGACAGTTGGCAAATGACTGTGGAGTAAATGGCAGTGAGAAGGGGTGGGTGAAAGTGAGAAGAAGTGAAGTATTTAAAGTGTGCCTCCTTCTGCCCAGACCAGAGCCTCAAGTCTGTGTGATCTTGTCTTCTAGATGCTCTTAGCATTCTCCTGGAGCCTTATGAAAAACCTGCCACAACCATTTCTGCTTTAGCTGGGAGACACCTGGGCTCAGCTGCCTCACCATCCACTTGGAGCTACATGGATTACTCTTGTCCCCAAGTCTGTGTACTTTGGTTTCTGCTCTTCATCTACCCCTGATTTCATTGCCTGCCTCACTATAACCCTTCCCTGTAAGGACATTGCTCTGGTAGTCACCCTTCCATCCACCCTACATCACAGTCATGACCAAGGAGCAATCCTGTATCCAACTGGTTTCAAGCCTGTGGACCAATCTCTGCCTCTCAGGGAAGGGGTCTTGATACTTTATGTATGTGAAATCTTATCTCCACAATAATTTCCAGTATGAGTCCCATATAATAATGTTTTCTGATACCCAGAGAGGTTAAGAAGCTTGCCCAAGATTGCACAATCAGTAAGGGATAAAGCCCGGCTTCAAATGTTTGACAATTTGAACCCCAAATGCATGTTGAAGATGACAATTACATGGAATCTATGCTACAACTTCCCCTACCCCCTGATCTCTCATCTGTGAATGGAGTTAGTAAAGGACAGTGGCCCTCCTTTCTACTGATTGAATTCAGCCTCGGGAGCTTTCTTAACACAATGTTCCAGAAAGTGACTAACAAGTGCAGTTGGCACATGAGATGACACTTGTTTACCTTGCTTGCCACGTCATTCTGTTTTGGATGAAAAGAAATGGCACCATCGAGTTTGATGAGTCAGGAAGCAGAAGTTGCTGTTGTCAGTACTCTTTTTCTCCCATACTGTTTTGTTTTTTGTTTTTTTTAAATATATCTTTATTGATTTCAGAGAGAGGAAAGGAGAGGGAGAGAGAGAGAGATAGAAACACCAATGATGGGAGAGTCATTGATTGAGCCCACAACCGGGGCATATGCCCCGACCGGGAATTGAACCGCGATCGCTTAGATCCTAGGTCGACGCTCAACCACTGAGCCACCCCCGGCCGGGCTCTCCCATACTTTTAAGGTGTGTGTTCTTTTGGGTGGGATTTGAGATGTGTTTTGGTGCACCACGAAGGAACAGTCTCTGGCTCCCAGAGAGACCTCTTACTGCCTTCCAGCCCTTGGGCCCCAGACGGCCCAGATTCCCTTCAGTGAAAGCTGACGCTGGTCAGGCTGGAGCCTCTGCCCTGGCCATCTAAAGCTGGGTAGGGAAAAGGCAAAACAGATTCTGGCAAGGACAGATGGCTGTCTGCTGCTACTAAAGCATGCCAGCCCACGCAGATTCTGAGAAAGGGATTGTGGAGGTCTCGGGGGAGCACTCTGGGATCCCTAGGGATTGCGTGGCTCAGGCACATGTCTGTACTTAGAGTGCAGGAATGCGTTGGGGGGCCACACATGCCCCTTGTGACCCTCTCCCTGTCTCCCACATTCTCCCCCGCAGCTTGAGAGTGCAATCCTGGTGTGATGCATACGGTATCCCTGACAGGAACTTCAGAGCACAAGGAACAGCATGTGCAGAGAATCTAGGGAGGGGGAGCAACAGACCCAAGTATTCAGGAGTTGCGGCACCTGGAGGCTGCTGGAAGGCATTTGTCCAAGAGCCATTTTATTTCAGAAAATGCTGCCTGACTACAAAGTTAGCACAGCAAAGGGGTCCCTGAAACCTAGACAGGTCCACAGGGCTGAATGGAAGCAAGGTGCCCAATCTGATTGGTTAACATGGTCCGGGACAGGTTGTCTTGAGTTTCTAGGTGCAAAAAGAGAGGAAATGGCAAAAGTGGGGGTGGTATGGTTTCTCAAAGTCAGTTTGGTGCAGAGAAAGGACCTTGGGATTGAATAAACTGGGCCTGGGGTGTCCCAGTGTTCTGGAGGAGTCAGGCATCAGGACACATACTTTATGGAGTCTGATGAACTCTTGTCTTTTGCCTTTGTGATTAGAGTTATTTAGAATTCTGTTTGCTTTACAAGCCCTTGGTCATGTGATTCAGGCTGGAAGGAGGCAAATGAGTGTGTCAGGATGTGGTGTGTCTGTGCTGGGTAGTTGTTCATAACTTTACCCATTCTGTGATTCTTTCGGAAGCTAGATATTGTAAATAAAACCCTCAAATTTCAGCTGTATTTGAATACTTAAGGAGGGATTTGCTTGTTTTCTTATCATCTGTATGTGGTGCTCAGCTAGATAGAAATATGGAGGTGACCTGGTCCATGGAGGCCTGGGAGAGGATGAGCCATGAGAAACTGATGTGTGAGAACTCCTGGCACACCATGCCTGGTGAGGAGGCCGGTGTGACGCATGCTCACTGCAGTGAGCTCCTTTGTCTCATAGGACATTGCCATTCTGTTACTTAGAATAGTTTGTTGTGATTCCCTCTATTTTGGATACAAGTAATTATTTAGTTTACATGTCTTTAAGGAAAGAACACTGTGACAAGAAGCTGTCCTGGTGTCTCCTAATGCCCCTCAGTATTTTCTTAGCTGAGTGAGTTTTGACAGGATTTATAACTTTTTGGGGCCAATTTGGCCTGTCAATATATATACATACACATATGTATATGTATGTATATGTGTATTTTATATCACACACAAAACTATTATGTGAAATAATTGACTGAATTTGTGTTCTGGTTAGAAATTAATCCTCTCATCAGTTCATCCACAAAATCTACTTCATTACTGGAATGCTTTGTTTCTTCTAACCATTCCTCCTTCCTCCACCCTCAGTCCCACACATTTTTCTTTATTTTCGTAATTTATTCGTTCTTTAATTAATCTGGGTCAAGAATTTGTTTGGAATTGAATAAAAGATAGAAGCTTTCTCCCCGGAAAATACATAGGGACACGACATTTACATGTGATTTTGAGGGCTCACCGACACCCTGCAAAAGCCCATGAAGAAGTGGAGGCCAAATAGAGGGCATAGTTTCCAATTAAGCAGGAGGTTTCAAAATGATATAAATAGCCAAATAATTATACTTCCCCAAGGCATTGTTAAACTTGTCCTTTAAGGAGGATGCAGAAGATTTAGTTTCTTTGTTGATGAAACAAATCTTGTTTTAGCAGAAAAGCTTCTTGAAGTCAGAGACCAGGTATTTGGCTCTTTTATAGCTATAATAATAATCATTGCTGTTCATAAAATATTTCCAATTCTCTCTCCTACTGGGCACATGATAGGATTCCACTTCCTGCTCCCTCTTGGGTGGGTGGTGCCCTGAAACTAGTCTGGCCAATGAGTTATAATAGAAAACGACACCTGTCACTTCTGTGCTAGAAGCTTTGGTCTCCTGCTTGAGATTCTACAGAGTTTTCTTTTCTCTCTGACATGACAACCAATAATATTCAAGATGGGGGCTGCTTTATTCACCTGGATACCTGAAGGTTTATGAAGAACTGACTCTTTCTCTCCCACACCCCACCTGCCACTCTTAAGATTCCTGCTAATTCTCAATGGACATGTGGCATGAGTGAGAAACAATCTTTGCTACCTTTAAACCACCAAAAATTTGGAATTTTTCTTACTACAGCATAATCCCAACTAATACTGTGTAAGACCTACCCTATATCTTAAGTATGCATGACATCTGTATTACTTAGTGTACTCTTAGGGCCACTAGACTATTAGCATCTTGAGGGAAGACATGGGATTTTGTATTCTGGCATCTAGCAAAGATACACAGTGTTTCTTAATGAAAGTTATGGTGTGAATACTTGCATACCTAAAGCAGTGGGGAAACATGAAGAGAATGAGCGACAGAAATCCAATGTTTCTCTTACATTTTATTTGAGCTAACAGTTTCAGCTTTTTCTCTTATCATTGCCCTCAGAAAGATATCTTTCAAGGCTAAAATTTTATCAGTTATATTTCCTCTGTCCCTGAACAGTCTCTAGTAAAATCATAGTAAATCACAGAAAAATAATCTGGTCATGGGGCAAGGGAGAGAAACTGGTTACTACATGGTTGAGAATCAGCTATGTTCTAACCAAAGGTGTGGTTTTATTTTTAGAATATAGGAACACTTTCAAGATCCATTCTGGAAATAAAAGTCTAGTCTTATAGATGGCAGCCTCAACTATTTTATCACGAATATTTGCCACTGACAGCCACCAATAACTTGTTAAGTTGTACTTTATTTTTCTATATTTCAATCAAATTTTGTTGATCAGGATCACTCATTTGGCTGATTAGGAGGAGATAATTAGTAATAACCATATCAAATGGCTATATTTCTTACCAAAGCTAAGAATCATATTAGTTAACTTACATAGGTAGAATGCAGTTTCTATTGAGCTTTCTGAAATAGTGAAAGTAATCTGAAGCTTTCTCCATTACCCCTTTTGAGTAATTGCTATGGACCACTTCCCTAGTTCATTGAGGCTCCTGGCTATGCTACCCAATATAGCCATAACCGCACTCCCTGGGCATGTCTCCCTTATTATTCTTACAGAATTTATGACTTGAAATGATGCTATTTTACTTTTTTATTTGGCTATTGTCTAATCTTCCCCACTAGAGGGTAAGCTTCATGAGGACAGGAGGGCCATCTCTTTTGTTCACTGTTTTAACTCTGGCACCTAGAACGGTGCTTGGCATGTACTAACCACTTAATGCATGCTTGTTCAATGACGGGGCAAATGAATGAATGCTTCACTGCTTCTGTCAATGAATCGCATGAATCAGAGAATTCATATATTGATAGAAGCACAAGAAAACCTAGAGTTCTCCAGTTTATACACTTACAGATGAGAGCAGTGTGGGTCATGCCTAAGTCACACACAGGTTTGTGGTAGAGTCACAACCGTGACTCATAGTTCAGTGTTATTTCCATTTCAACATGCAAATGCCTAATATACAGATGCTGGAGAGTGAGTAGGTGAGAGGAAGGTGGAAACACCTGGAATGGATAAGGGGACTGTTGAGAACAGAGGCCATCAATGCCTTTAGCATGTCCCATATTCCCATTACTGTCCAACAGGACCGTTAGAGAAGGTGATGATGAAAAGAATGGGGATTCTGAAGAGGAAGGAAAAATAAGATGTGCAGAGGGCACCAAACAGAGAGGGGGATTAGGAGAGAAGCTGTACTTTCCCCTTTCCATCATAAGCTTAGCATGCTTCTTCCCTCTCCTTGTGGCTCTTTTTAAAATTATGACCCACTGATTATTTTAAATGGGCTTTCTGTTATGTCATAAATATTCAGACTGGAGATGGTAATTGTTCCCTGGGATCAATTCTGCTTAGTTGGAAAAGTTGTGCAAAGTTTTCACTGGAGGGTATGTCTTTTATGTTTTAATGTGACTTGTGGATAATGCAATTTGTCCTCAACAGCCATTGAGACAGTGGAGTTAGGTTAAGGGCTTTTGGGGTCTTTTTTTCTCATGCTGATGTTTGGAAGTACTTAAATTGAATGGTTTATATTACCCCTCCTTGGGCTGAGATGAAGGTAATTGATGGGGCTCAGGGCCAGAAGTTCCTACTGGCCGTTTCAGTGGTCTTGGTCTGGGGTTAATGGAGAAAAACGCCATGTTGAAGGTTACAGCATTTCCCTTTGCTTCCATTTTAATGATACTTGCCTGCCAGTGTTTTCTCTTTGAAGAGCAATTTAATAAACAATCACTGGCGTTTCATGTTGAGGGCAAGATTTGTAACAGCATTCATCTCCCCGGGAGTTCTTCCTCAGCGTGTGACTGCATCAAGCCCTTTGCAATAAATACGGGTGAAGCCCTGGTAGCTCCAAATGCACCACGGGTCCCCCCTGCACAGAATGATAATGGGCTGGGGTTGGGGGATAATTTTTAGGATGATTCTAGACTCTGCTTACATTTCTCTTACTTTAGAAACATTTCCCAAGGGAGTTGAACCCTTAGAGGGAGGACAGATGGGGCAGTGGGCACGCCCATGTTCTGGAACATTAGTGAGCTTCAGTTCGCTCTGTACTTCAGGGGAAGATGGAAGCTGAGCAGCCAAAGGCTGTCATTGTTGGAGATGACAATGGAAGCTGTTAGGCTTGACAAGGAAGATTACCATCAAATAATGTTTATTAGCGCTCACATGAGGAACACACTGTTCTGGGTGCTCTACAAAGCCAGCCCCGCAAGGGGCTGGGCTGTGCATCTATTTTTGATTAAAGTTACATGTAAATTTATACAGCCAATTAGGGTGAGCCTCAGGCTCCAGCGAAGGTGTCATGTAGGCCTGAACAGGGCTGAGCCTGAGCACCCACATTAAGTGAGGAGCATGACAGTTTTCCTATTTCTCCTTAATTAACAACAGCAGTGCTCTAGGAACAGCACGCCCCAGAGAGGGAGCCCCCCTGAGGAGACTGTGGCAGCTAGGCTGTGGATGAAAAGGACAGTGGTCGCTCTCTGTGAGACCACAGAGGCCCACACAGCTTGTCTCAGAGACCATCGCAATGACAATTTCTGTAGGATCAGAGGTTGGCAGCATCTCAAATGTGGCACACCAGTCTTTTTCTTTTGATGTGCCAGGATTGGAGAGAAAGTGGTAACCAGGCATCATTGTTTTGAGTTCCTCTGAAAGTAGGGAGTGTTACTTTTAACAGAGGGAAGGGCTGGCTGTGGCCAACCCACAGGTACTTCCAGGAAGGGATGGTGATGGGCACACTGTGGTGGTAACTCACCCACGCAGTTGATAATAGCCATTCCTGTGATTGTTGGTATTCATGTTATAAGTTTCTGCATCCTGTTTATCTTTTAAAAAATCTCACAACAGAAGGATAGTGTGAGCTTTAGCCAGTGATACGCTTATTATAAATAATAAAACTTAGAGTGATTGTAGAATAATTAGTATGACCCCTTATTGATGGTGAAAATGAGTTTTCACCTGTGGGTATGAAAGCAGATGTGGCCAGTGCATGCTAGGGGTGGAGCTGGAGCTGCCATTGATCTCCTGAAATAGTTTTGTAGTCAGACTTGAGGTTGTGCAGACAACCTGGCTCTTACCCAGGCTGCCACATAACCCAGAGACTGATGCTTAGTCAGACACAATATTAGCTGTAGGATAAGAAATTAGGGTCAGGGCAACCTAACACCTAACCTTCCCCCATTCTCCAACTTTCATCCACTCACCCATTTTATGCCTGACAGGATGCAGGGACATTGTCCTCCAAGACTTCAATTAAATGGAAGAAGAAGTATAATTTTGCCTCTCTATTTTTCTGGGAAAGAATTAAATCTAATTCTGATGCATTCTTCTGTATCAATATTGTGTGATAAGTGGCTCATGAACTGAGATAAATGGAGGACAGGACTGTTAATGAGGAAGTTCTTAGAAGAGTCAAAAAGGGCTGAGTTTTCATGGCAACCATGACATCACAGGGCCCAGTGTAGTGTAATGGCTGAGAGATCACCCCAGAACTAGTTGCCTGGATCCCAATCCTGTTCTGTCATTAACTAGCTATGTGACCTTAACAGAGTGCTGGACTTCTTCATGCCTCCACTTCTGCATCTGTAAAATGGGCATGGTATTAGCACTTACAGGTTTGGTTTTGTTTTTAATCCACATCCGAGGATATTTTTTCCATTGCTTTTCGGAAAGAGTAGAAAGGAGAGTAAGAGAAAGAGAGAGAAACATCGATGTGAAAGAGACACATTGATTGGTTGCCTCCTGCACACACCCAGGGATTGAACCTGCAACCGAGGTATGTGCCCTTGGCCAGAATCGATCCCAGCACCCTTCAGTCCACGGGTCAAAGCTCTAACCACTGAAGAAACTGGCTAGGGTTGTTATAGGTTGTTTTGAGGGTTAAGTCATTATAGGGATTAAATGAGCATCAATGCAAAAAAAACCCACTGAAACAGTATCTGGCACATGACAATACTTGATAAATGCCCCTAGTATTCCTTCTTAATAAATAGGTATACTTATTTCCTTCCCTCTCACCCCTGTTGGCTGAAGCCAACCATAACAGAGGAATCTGTATTGGGCCCAAATATTATGCCTGAGATGTTGCACTTACTGGGTTTACTAACAAAATGATCAGTGCAAAGCCTTATGCCCTTCACAAAAAACAAGCAAGCAAGCATATGAACAAATGTTTGATGAGAAGACCTGTGGATAGCCTCTTCCTCCAGGACAGTGAATTTCTATTCTAGGTCAGGCTAATAAAATTTAAGGGGAAAAAATGTAGTCTCCATATTTGTCTAGTGAATTGGAAAAGCATGAGTTATTTAGATTTATCAAATAAACCAGCAGCTTTTAAGTATAGTTGTGCATCTGAAACAGCAGAAAAACTTAATAAAAATACTAATATCTGGGCACCACTCAGAGCTTGTCTGCAATGTGGCCTGGCATCTGTGCATCCAGATGATTCTGAGGCACAACCATGTGAGAACACTAATAGGAACAACCCTAAAATTCACTAATGAGTACACAAACCACACCGGTTTAGTTAAGCAAACCTGAACAAAGGAACTGCTTTCAAGATGAAATAAATTCTTCCTGTTAGTATATCTCATTATAAAATTAATGATTTCCTTCTATCTCTAGAGACAGATATTTGACAAAAGGAATTTTAAAGACATCAGGTATTAAAAGGTTCTCAGCTAAGGATTACATACATGATTCTTATCAATCTGGGTTCATATTTTAATTATGCTAGAAGTCAAGTGTCTCAGTGCTGTACAATACACTCAATGAATATTAATTGAAGCAGAGCAGTGAAACAATTTGCAATTGCCACTGAGCTCTGAACTTAAAAAAACACTTTCCCTCCTGGTGGATGTGGCTCAATTGGTTGAGTTGTCCCATGCACCAGGAGGTCACTGGTTCAATTCCTGGTCAGGGTGAATGCCAGGGTTAGGGGATCGATTCCCAGTAGGGGGTGTGCAGGAGGCAGCCCATGGATGTTTCTCTCTTATCAATGTTTCTATCTTTTTCTCTCTCTCCCTCCCTTTCTCTGAAGTTAATAAAATATTTAAAAATGACAGCAACAACAACAAAACAAAAAACACTTTTCACAGAGTGCTAGCCCCGCCTCCCCTCATTTCGAGGCTCCTGGGGGATGCTGGCATAGGGTAGAGTGAGAACTGCCCTTGATGAAGGTCAACTTGCTGTCCCTGCAGGGAGGGGTCACATGCTCATGGACCTTACTCAGCACATCCCTGCCCTTGCCCAGCTGGAATCAGAGGTCCACCAGGGTTTTTCACCATCTCGTGCGTCTTTTCCCCTTCAATCCTCCTTCCTATCCTTTGGCCTCATAGATTTCAGTAGGAAACTAATTTCCCCTATAAACTATGCCCCTTTCAGAGTTCCAAATCCATCCACTCACACAGTTAGAAAAGTTCAATCAAAAAATAATTCCTAGGCCCTGGAAACAAATAGGATAGTTTTATGTCATTAAACTCAACAACCAAGAGACTTTTTATGAAAAGAACTTCTTTGGGAGGTGACACCTCTGTCCATGTGAGCCCTGGTTCCTTGCAGGGTACTTCCAGTGTCTTCCAGCCAGTTGGCCTTCGTTAGCTTGAGCCTGCCACCCTCACTAGGTCATGTTTACTGAAGGTGCTTGTTTTCTGTGTCTCCATTCAGCCGGTTACAGAACAGGACAGGACAAAGCGTGTTGTAACTGACCACCAATGGAGCTGGCTCTGCTCAGGGATTATGGTTGCCTTGGCAACCAGCTTTGCTGAACTCACCACAGCAAACATGGAATGAATGAATGGCTGGGTCAACACCCCAGATAAAAAGAGGGTTATGCAACTGTTTGCTGAGTCCTTGGCAGGATATTTTTCTGGACATTTCCCAGAATATCCCCATATTCACAAACTCCAAATGAAGAATTCTAATTTAAACCTATAATAAGTATTTCCATTGTGTGCAGAAAAGAGCTGTTGCTGTTGGAAATATAAATTAAGGTCTGTAGAAGATTTGAGCTGGGTGTTGCTTCAGTTTCGGTAATAGCTAGAAAGCACATCTAACGATAAGCTTTCCCTAGACAGGAAACCAGGGAGGCCACTCATGTATTTCTAATGATCTACATAAATAATTTCATCTACTTAGATTTCAAACTTCAGCCATTAAATGGTTTTACTCTCATCTCAGCTAAATAGAGTCTTGAAAAATGAATTTTAAAATGCAGAAATAAGCTTTTGAAAAAAATTCAGAGACAGGACGGAGCCTTTCCGTAGAAAAGCAAATTGGCAAACAGGACAATTTATTTAAGACAGCGAGTACAAAAGAGCAAGGTTCTGGGATCACGTAGTTCCCCAAACCATTTAATTCTGTGCAAACAATTAAATGGTAATATAATCCAGGTTTCCAGAGTAGTTTATGTTTATTTCTCTCTGACTGGAAGAAAAATATTGCACAGAGTAAGATAGTACCAGTTGTTAAGACTTGTACCTAGCTGCTTGACACAGTTTTCCTCATGATCTTGCTTCTGTGTATTTTCTCCATTTGTGAATTTCTCCTGGGGATTTTTTTCTCACTTTCTTCCTCTTCTCACTTTTTTCCTTCGCCCCCCTCGCCTCCCAGTTGAAGCTGGTCTGGCATTTTCTACAAAGTAGGCACTAGAGCTGGTTTTGCTTTCTTAAGCATCTCATTTCAGGTGCCTGAGTTGTCTCTCCTCCTTTTCTCCTGCTTGCTCCTAATGTTTAGGCGACATCTCTGACAACCTTGGCCCACATTTCTTTAAAATCAGGTTTTACCATCTTCAATAGCAATTGGTTTTGTCTTTAACATCCACCTGGGAAAGATGAGCCAATGATATATCATGAAGCTTTCTTCTCTTTTCTTTTCTTTTCTTTTCTTTTCTTTTCTTTTCTTTTCTTTTCTTTTCTTTTCTTTTCTTTTCTTTTCTTTTCTTTTCTTTTCTTTCTTTTCTCTTTTCTTTTCTTTTTTCTTTTCTTTTCTTTTTTTCTTTCTTTTCTTTTCTTTTTCTTTTCTTTTCTTTCTTTTCTTTTCTTTTTCTTTTCTTTTCTTCTCTTTTCTTTTTCTTTTTTTTGTCTCTCCCCTTCCTTCCCCTCTCTCCCCTCCCCTCCCCTCCCCTCTCTCCCCTCCCCTCCCTCCCCTCCCCTCCCCTCCCCTCCCCTCCCCTCCCCTCCCCTCCCCTCCCCTCCCCTCCCCTCCCCTCCCCTCCCCTCCCCTCCCCTCCCCTCCCCTCCCCTCCCCTCCCCTCCCCTCCCCTCCCCTTCCCTCCTTCTCTTCTCTTTTCTTTTTTCTTCTCTTTTCTTTTTTTAAAAAATATGTCTTTATTGATTTCAGAGAGGAAGGGAAAGGGAGAGAGAGAGATAGAAACATCATGAGAGAGTCACTGAATGGCTGCCTCCTGCACGCCCCCTGCTGGGAATTGAGTCCGAAACCCAGGCATGTGCCCTGACTGGGAAACGAATGTGGTCTCCTGGATCAAAGGCTGAGCCACGATGGCTGGGCAAGCCTTCTTTTCTTTTAATTTTTAAAAATTGTTCATGGCCCAGACAAATTATTTTGGATTGATTGTTAGGTGTAGTGAGGTCATTAAAAACCAAATAATTTTAAGATGTCTTCCTTTTCATTGTGCTATTATTTCCCACTTTTATCCTGGATACAGCCTATTCTTTCTGGAAAATTCTGAAGAAAAGTAATGAAGATAACTGAGAAAGAATATGTGTTTTTCCTGAAACAAATATTTAAAATAGCACTTACTATTATTTTTAACTTTTTGTTTTGCAATAATTATAGAGTCACAGGAAATTCCAAAAAATGTACAGAGAGGTTCAGCACCCTTTCATCCAATCTCCCTCAAAGTTAACATCTTGCATGACTATAGTATAATGTCACAACCAGGGAGGAAATTGACATTGGTACAGTTTAGTTTATTCAAATGTCACATTATATAGTACTTGTGTGTGTGTGTTTGTAGCTCTGAAATTTTGTCACGTGTGTAGCTTTGTGTAACTACTACCACAAACAGGATAAAATTAACATCACCACAAGGCTCCAAAATGCTGCCCTTTCACAGTATCATCTACTCCCTCTCCACCCCTGGGCAAACACTAATCCGTTCTCTATCTCCATAATTACATTGCTTCACTAACATATGAATGGAATCATAGAGTCTGTATTCTTTAGAGATTGACTTTGTCAGTCACTCAGCATCATTTCCTTGAAATTCATCCAGCATGTATCAGTAGTCTATTCCTTTTATTTCTGAATAGCATTCATGATATTGACGTACCACAGATTGTTCAACCATTTTCCCATTGAAAGACACTTAGGTTATTCCTACTTTTTGGCTCTTATGAATAGAGCTGCTATAAATCTTGTACAAGTTTCTACATGAAAATAAGTTTTTATTTCTCTGGAATAAATGCCCAAGAGTGAAATTGCCAGGATGTATGGTAAGTCCAGTTTTAGTTTTAAAAGAAACTACAAACTATTTTCCAGTGTGGCTGTGGCATTTACATTCCCACCAGCAACATATGAGTAATTCAGTTTTTCTAGATCATTGCCAGCATTTGGTGTTGTAACTACTTTTTAATTTTACCTATTTAAATAGGTATAAATTGATATGTCACTGTGATTTTAATTTGAGTTTCTGTAATGGTTAATGATGTTGAACATCATTTTATAGTTCTATTTGCAATCAATAAATATTCTTATGTGAAAAATCTGTATAGGTCTTTGCCCATTTTCTAACTGAATTTTTTTAAATGTTGAGTTTTGTGAGTTCTTTTTGTATTTTAGATATGAGTCCTCTGTTGGGTATGTGATTTGCAAATATTTTCTCCAGGTCTGTAACTTGTCTTTTTATCTTTTTAACAGCAAAATTTTAAAATTTTGAATTTTATAAAGTTTCCTTTTATGGATCATGCTTTTGGTATGAAGTCAAAGAAATCTTTGCCTAAAGATTTTCTCCTATTTTTTTCTAAAAATTATATATTTTTGTAATTTATATTTAAGTCCATGATGCACTTTGAATTAATTTTTGTATAAGGAATGAGATTTAGGTTGAGGTTTATTTTTTTTCCTCTATGGATATCCACTTTTCCAGTACTACTTTTTTTTTCATTAAAGAAAGCTATCTTTCTTTTATTTAATTGTTTTTGTTTTTTTGTCAAAAACTAAATGGGCATATTTGTGTGGGTCTCCTTCTCTGTTCTCTCCCTTGTTCTGATCCCTGTAATTATCACTCCGCCAGTACCACACTCTGTTGGTTATTGTAGCTCTATAGTAAACTCTAATATCAGGAAGAGTGATTCCTCCTCCTTTATTATTTGTTTTCAAAGTTGTTTTGGCTATTTTAAGGCCTTTCCCTTTCCATGTAAGTTTAAATACACACACACACATACACACACACACACACACACACACACACATGTGTGCCAATCCATTAGCACAGTATATTTCTCCAATTATTTAGGTCTTTTATGATTTTTAATGAAAACTTTGTAATTTTTAGCATACAGGTTTTTTTTTACATGTTTTGTTAGATTGGAGCAATTGCAAATAGTATTGTGTTTTATTCTGTTTTGAACTTGTTCATTGTTAGTATAGAAAAATAAAATTGTTTTCTGTGTGCTGATGTTGTATCCTGTGACCTTAATGAACTCATTTATTTGTTCTAGAAGTCTTTTGTATATTCCTTGGGGTTTTCCATGTAGACAATCATCTCATCTGCAAGTAGAGGCAGTTTTATTTTTCTAAGCCAATCCGTATGTCCCCCTATTTTCTTCTTCTTGCCTTGTTGCTCTGGATAGAGCTTCCATTACTATGTTGGATAGACTACATGTTAGGACATAAAACAAGTTCAAGAAGATTGAAATCATATCAAGCATCTTCTCAGATCACAATAGCATGAAATTAGAAATCAACAAGAGTAAAACTTAAAAACATTCAAACACATGGAGGCTAACTAGCATGTTATTAAACAATGAATGGGTTACCAATGAGATCAAGAAAGAAATAAAAAACTTCCTGGAAACTAATGAAAATGAACACACAACAACCCCAAATCTATGGGACATAATGAAAGCAGTCCTGAGAGGGAAGTTCATAGCACTACAGGCTTACCTCAAAAAACAAACAAACAAAAAAGTAAATTATCTAACCCTACAACTTAAAGATATAGAAAAAAAACAACAAGCAGAGAGTAAGTAGGGGGAAGAAAATAATAAAGATCAGAGCAGAAATAAATGGCATAGAGACTAAAGAACAATATAAAAGGTCAATTAAACCAAGAGCTATTCTTTGAAAAGATAAACAAGATTGAAGAACTTTTAACCAGACTCATCAAGAAACAGAGAGAGGACCCAAATAAGTAAAATCAGAAATGAAAGAGGTGAAGTAACAACTGATACCACAGAAATACAAAGGTTTGCAAGAAAATACTATGAACAAATATATGTAAACAAGCTGGACAATGTGGATGAAATGGACAAATTCGTAGGGAAATACAATCTTCCAAAGTTGAGTCAGGAAGAATCAGAGAACCTGTGAGGGCCAATAACAGCTGATGAAGTTGAAGCAGTGATAGAAAATCTCCTAGCAAACAAAGGCTCTGGCCCAGACAGCTTCACAGGGGAGTTTCACCAAGCATTCAAAGAAGAACTAACACATATCCTCCTCAAACTGTAGCTCTTTTTGTCTCAGAAGCTTGTTATTTCACCATCTATTTTGAATGATAGTCTTGCTGGATAGAGTAGTCTTGGTTTCAGATCCTTGCTTTTCATTAACTTGAATACTTCATGCCATTCCCTTCTGGCCTGTAGAGTTTCTCATGAGAAATCAACTGAGAGCCTATGGGAGCTCCTTTGTAGGTAACAGATTGTTTTTCTTTTGCTGCCTTAAAGATTCTCTCTTTGCCTTGAATTTTGGCATTTTAATTATGATATGTTTGGACATGGGCCTTTTTGGGTTTTCCTTGCTTGGGACTCTCTTGTGCCTCCTGAACTTGTATGACTTTTTTCTTCACCAGGTTAGGGACGTTTTCTGCCATTATTTCATCAGATTCTCTATTCCTTATTCTCTTCCAGTCTGATGATGTGAATATTGTTACATTTTATGTTGTCCCACAGCTCTCTTAAACTGTCCTCCTGCTTTTTAATTGTTTTTTCTTTTTGGATCTCTCACTGAGTGATTTTTTTCTACCCTGCCTTCTAATTCACTGATCTGTTCCTCAGCTCCCACTAATCTGCTATTTATTCCTTCCAATGTATTATTTATTTCTCCTTTGTCATTCTTAATTTCCTTCATAGTTTCCATATCTTTTCTCATCATTTTAATTAGTATTCTGAACTCTATATCTGATAGATTGCTTATCTCCATTTCATTTAGCTCTTCTTCTGGAGAATTCTCTTGTTTTTTCATTTGGGGCTTATTTTTTTGTCTCTGCATGTTGGGTGCCTATTTGGGTTTGTTTCTATGTGTTAGGTAGATCTGCTAAGGCTTTCGGTCTTTTTGGAGGGTCTCTAGTACAGGACAATATCAGACACTGTTTGTGACTGGTCTTGAGTACCTTATTTGAAGTTTTCCACACCCCACAGGTTTGGGTCCCTCTGCTGGTGCTGGATACATTGGGACAGGACCAAGATGCACACCAAAGTTTGCTTTTTCAAGGCCCTGGTCCAGACGCAAATCAGGCAAAGACTCAAAGCACCCAGAGGCCTGCCTCTGCCAACAGGCTGATTAACTTGAGTCTCTTAATGAGTCTCAGGCTGCAGACCAGGGCAAGGTGTAAACTACACAGGGTTCTCAGATGGGTGTGGCAATTACTTCCCCCCACAAACAAAAGCTGCCTGGCTGGCAAAGGTCTGCCTGAGAAAGATGTCCTTTGCAGTATGGGGGAATGACTCAGCACAGGAATCCAGATGGCTATGCTCTGACCTCTATCCCTAGAGCCTGCAACCCTGGATTCTTCTCACAGGGCTCTAGTCTACTCTGCCCTCCCTCTGCCAGAGCCCAAGGTCCCAAGGTGAGTGGCTGCACACAAATCTTTATGTGTTGGCCCTTTAAGAGTGTGTCTGCATTTCTGCCATCTCTTTCTAGCAACCAGATGTTATGTGGGCACCTTTCTCAGTCCTAGTGCTCTGGCTGGGGAGACCAGCTTGTGGTTTAGACCCCAGAGCTCTCAGTGGGAGCTCCCCACAGCTGAGATATCTCTCCAGACTTCAGCTGCTGCCTGTGGGAGCCCATCCAGCCTTCTTTTGCCTCTGCACTTCCTACTAGTCCCTATGTGGTCTCCACTTTTCATCCTTGGTTATGAGGGTGCTCTCCAGTTAGTTTTCAGTTGATTATTAAGAATGGTTTTTCTATATTTTTAGTTGTAATTCCAGTTTGGTCCTAGGAAAGTGTCAGTGTAGCTTCCACTTAACCCTCTGCCATCTTAGAATGTCTTAAAGTAATTAAGTTTTAAATGTCAAACCAGCCTTGCATACCTAAAAGAAATTCCATGCAGCTGTAGATACTGTTTACACATTGCTGGATTTGGTAATATTTTATGGATATATTGATCTGTAGTTTTTCACTTTTGTTCTTTTTACATTTGTTTGGTTTTGGTATCAGGGTAACAACTCCTCATTAAAATGAGTTGGGAAGTATTTCCTCTTCAATTTTCTGGAAGAGATTGTGAAAATTGATGTGAATTCTTTTAATTCTCAGTAAAATCTCCAGTGAAACTATTTTTCAGAAGGTTTAAAATTGCAAAATGAATTTTTTTTATTGTTATAGGACTATACAAGTTATTTACTTCATCTGGGCAGAGGTTTGATATTTAGTGATTTTAAGTTATTGGTCTAGTTGTTCTAAATTATTGAATTTAAGAGTATGAAATTGTTCATGGTCTTCCTTTATTATCCTTTTAATGGTTGCAAAGTATGTCGTGGCTTCCCCCATTTCATTAATGATATTGATGATTTGTGGCTTCTCTTTTTATCTTTATCCGTCTTCCTAGATGTTGGGTTTTCCCAAGAGACCAGCTTTTAACTTCACTAATTTTCCTGTTATTCATTTTATTTATTTCTGTTCAAATCTATAATTTTCTACCTTTTGCTTGCTTTGGGTTTAGCTTGCTCTTCTTTTTCTAGTTTCTTGAGATAGAAATCAGACTCTTGACTTGAGACCTTTCTTCTTTTCTAATGTGAGCATTCAGGGTTATAAATTTTTCTTTCAACAGTGCTTTAGATGTATGGCCAAAGTTTTGATATGTTGTACTTTTATATTCATTCAGTTCTATTCATTTTTAAAAATTTTCTTTGAAAAATTTTCTTTGAGCCATGTATTATTTAGAAGTGTGTTGTTTAACTTACATGTGTTTGAAGAATTTCCTGTTGTATTTCTATTATTGATTTCTAGTTTATTCCATCATGGTCAGGAATATACTCTGTATGGCCTCAATTCTTTTACATTTAATAAATTTGTTTTATAACTAACAATATAGTCTATCTTGGTGAGTGTTTCATGGGCTCTTGAAATAATTTGTATTATGCTGGTGTTGAGTGGAATGTTCTATAAATGTCATTTAGGTCTTGTTAGTTGAATTCTATATCCTTGCTGATGTTCTGTCTAGTAGTTCTATCAATTGGTAAGAGTGGGATGTTGAAGTCGGCAGTATAATTGAGGATCTTTTTTCTCATTTCAGATATACTAGTTTTTATTTTTTGTATTTGGAAGCTCCTTTGTTTGGTGCATATAAATTTAGGATTGCTGTATATTCTTGGAGGATTGACTGCCTTTCATTATGTAATGCCTATCTTTTTTCCTAGTAATCTTCTCTGCTCTGAAGTCTACTTTATCTGATATTCATGTAGCCTCTCCTAATTTTTTTGATTACTGCTTCCATGATATATATTTTTAATCCATTTACTTTCAGTCTACTTATGTTGCTACATTTGAAGTGTATTTCTTGTTGACAACAAATAGCTGTTCATGTTTTTGTAAGTACGCTCTGCCAATCATTGTCTTTTAATTGGTATATGTTGATAATTTATATTAAAGTAATTATTGATATGTTAGAGCTTAAGCCTTCTATTTATTTTTTATCTTTTTGTTATCTATTTCTTATTCCTCTATTTCTTTTTTCTTGTCTTATTGTGGACTATTTATTATTTTATTTTATTTTTTTATTGTTCAAAATATTACAGATGTCCCCTTTTTACCCCATTGAACCCTTCCACCTCTCACCCACTCCCTTCCCCAGGCCTTCACCACACTTGTCTGTGTCCATGGGTTATGCATATATGCATAACTATATATGCATAATCCACCCACCCACCCCCACCTTTCCTCTGAGATTCATCAAATGGACCAATTTTTCAAAAAGAGGGATAAAGGAATTACACAAGGAAGAAAACTCAAATAATGGTTTATAAGGGTGTGAAATAAGTTGTGATTCTTCATCGGTACCTGATCCCATTATTCAACTGCCTTAAACCAGCCCTTCCAGACAATGCCCTTAGCAACCTCCTGGCAGGGGTGCTATGTGGAAGGAAAGCCTGAAGGTAGGCGGGAGGGGGGAGGGGGGAGATTTTGTTCTTTAAATGCTTTTTAAAATTCTTTTTTGATTTATTTATGTTTTTGAGTCTCTCATTTGTATATCTTTCTTAGTGATATTACAGTTATGTAACTTATTACCGCCTACTGGTATTGATGATTTATCAATTAGAGTATTGAAATGTTGTTTCTATTTATGACCCTTTACTTGCCCCAACTTTTAAAATATATTTTAAAATATAATTCTTTTCAGCATTAACTCTTCATACTTTAAACATCAGATAAGATAGTGATGTGTTACAATTTTTGCTCCAACCATAAAATGTGATTTAAGAATATCACAAGGTGAAGAATAGTTTATTATATTTACTCTTAAATTTTCACATTTAGGTGTTGCTTTTTCCATTATGAAGGTCCCAGTCATCTTCTGTTATTTATTTTTATTTGGACAGCTCTTCTGAGCCATTCTTAAGGGTAAGTCTGGGAGTGGTAAGTTCCATTATTTTCCTTCATTAGAGAATATCTTAATTTTTCCTTCATTCCTGAATGATAGTTTTGCCAGGGAAATGATTCACAGTGGACAGTTTTTATCTTTAAACATTTAAAAATTTGTGCCACTTCCTTTTGACTTCTATGGTTTCAAATGAAAAATCTGCTCTACTTCAAATTGGTTTTTCTCTATAGGTAATGTGTCATTTCCCTCTTCATGTTATTAAGACTTTTTCATTGTCTTTTGTTTTCAGATGTTTAATTGTGAGGTGTTTTGATGGCTGTTTCTTTGAGGTTATGCTATTTGGGTGTGCTCAACGTCTTGGATCTGTTGATTTAAGTCCTTACCAAATTTGGGAAGTTTTCAGCATTATTTCTTTAGCTACCTTTTCAGTCTCACACTCTCCTCCTGTTCTGGCACTTCAGTGATACAATTTTTTAAACTTTTATTTATTCTCCATAAGTTCTAAGGATCTAGTCATTATTATTTATTTGTTTTTAGTTTATTGTCTTTTTGAATGAACTCTATTGATCTGTCTTCAGCTTCACTGGTTCTGTACTCTGTTATCTCTACTTTATTACTGAACCCATTCAGTGAATTTTTACTTCAGTTATTATACCTTTTAATTTGTATATGCCTCCAATGGTTCCAGGCTGCAGGTATCTTTGATGTCCAGTCTGTGAATATGGGTCACAGAAAGAAATTACAACAGAATCACTATGATGTAGTTCTTCCAGGCTTGAGGTCTCTAGCTAGTGCTTCTCTTTTCCACCTTTTGGAATTATTTTATGATTATCCAATAAATTAGTGTCAGAATAGTTAGTTATATTTAGGAGAGGAAGAGGGAAAAGTGAGTCTATGGCATCTTGTCCCTGAACTGGACAGACTTATTATTTTTTAAGTAAAACAAAATGACACACACACACACCCTCTTCCCTCTAACAAGAGCAATCAATTTTATTTGTTGAAAAAAATCAGAAAATAAAACAAACAAAAAGGAGAAAAATATCACTACTCTCTGAGATACATACATTATTAACACTTTGACGTTTGCTGTCCCTTTTCCTCTTCTGTGTATATGCAGTTTTTGAAAGTTATCAAGTTTTTTACTTACTTTTACACTGACTTATCTTAAGTATACTTACAAGACAATATATAATCTTATTTATATTAAGTAATTTTCGTTTGCAAAGGAAACACACAGCTAAGTTAATTGATGAAAGCTAAAATTAAGATATGGAGGCATCAAAAAAGCTGTCTTTGTAGTTGTTCAAATGTTCTGGGTATCCAACTTTAAGGAAAATTGGAATAATGGCTCATCTTCAAAATCCAAGGCCAGCTCAAGGGACCTTCACCTCCAATGATTTTATCCCCTGATAGAGAAACCCATTGTTCCTTGCTACTTTCTGCTCTCTTACAGATCCTAAGAGAGAAAATCTGCTTGGATCAGTTTTTGCATTATTTAATATGGAGCATGTATATTGAACATATTTTTGAGGCAAGGTGCTTGATAGTAAGCTAGTTATACAAGTTATACTAGTTATACCATGTGATACAAGTTCACCTTGGTCTCTCATGGCTCAAGCCCAAGACTGATACATTATGAACTGAGTAGCAGAGTTGATATAACACAATATATGACACTTTACATGAAAAAGAACTACATGTGGTCAATTTTTCCATAGAGTTGTGGGAAGGGAGGCACATAAAGAGACCTCAGGCTTGTATATTCTACATACATAGAACATTTGGGTTGATTTTAATTTTTTCTGCTTATGCAAATAGGTCTGTGACTTATCTTTTCACTGTTATTTTGTATCCTCACTGACATGGGTGAGTTTCACAGGTCATAATAATAATGCAAATCACTAATAATACAAATGATAATATGACAAATAGACCTTCAACAGATGTTAGCCAACAAAATTCACTCATGTTGCTCTCTTTTTCCTGAATATCACATTATAAATAATTAAATATATCTTAGGGGAAAATGAAGACCATAGAACCAAAGTAACGTATCTAAAGGAGCATGATAGATTAGTGAAAACCCCAGGTGTAGATTCTAGGTCTGGTGACTTCTAGTCCAGCTGTCTTGCCACTATACCATACTCCCTTTTTCCTCTTAGAAAAAATTATTATCAGAAGAGCTAGGCTATAACACCATCTAGAAATCCTCCCTATTTACATATTTTAGGACGACTTTCAATAACAAAGGTAAAACAAAATATAGAGTTTTCCTAGTTGACTCTCAAACAGGGATGAAATTAATTTTAAAGGCCATTCCTAAATATTTTGGTAAATGGAAGAATTCCTATAAATAATGATATTTATTTGGTGTCAGCAGTATAAGTCTATTAGTTACAGATGCTTAAGTACCTAGGCTCTAGGAGTCTCCATTTGCTGCATCATTAACTTCTTTGGTCATATACATATTCAGGAGCCCTCAGGGATATGATGACAGTAATTTCCTCAACTTCTTTACCCCAAAGTATGTACTTTTTAGAAATCTCCAGTACATTGCTTTAGGCATAGAAGCTTAACAAATGGAACATGATTACCAGTATATTTCAAATTTTAAATTTGTGTTTACAGTATATGTCCTGAAATAGAGAGAAATAAAAGGGGTTATTTTTTTTACACATAGACATGTGTTAATAAGAATTAAATAGTGTAGCCAACATTCACCTCTGAGAGTTAAAGTTATTGATGAAATTTTTGCTTCTCATTCAGATGTTTCGTGTTCCACAGAGTTTCATCTAATGGATGGTAGAAGAATGTGGGAAGCAGCAATCCAGTTGGGCACAGAAAATAATGAAAAAAACATTTGTCAGAGATCAGAGAAGAGGTGGGCGAGGAGAAACTAATATTTTCAGAGCACCTAGTATGTGCTGGTTACTTTAAATTGTTATCTCACTCAATTCTCAAAACAACCCTTTGGTTCAGCAATTTCCTCATCAGTCCATTGTACAAATGAGAAAACTGAAGTTTTGAGAAGCTTGGTGATTTCTGAAAGTTCCTTAGCTAATAAGTCAACAGGAATGGAGCAAAGTCAAAGTCTGTGGATATCTAGCCCTTGTATTCTTCTTTCTACAATATAAAATGCTTCCTGGAGGTCTCAGAATTAAAACAGATTGGATTCTGGAAATCAAGTGTATCTCTCTACATTCACAGGATGTAAATTCACCACAGGGTTATCCTCAGGTGAATTCTAATCAGTCCATCTTTAAAACCCGTGCAAGTTGGAAATTTGAGTTTTCAGTGAATGAGAGCACAACAGCCTGGGGCTTGTTGGGTTTGTTGCAAGACTCAAGGCTAATGTGCCTCTAAATACCTCAAAGACACATTAGTGGGTAATTACAACAGATAAAGGCTAATGGGAGAACCACATCTGTTTTGTTGATTTGGCTTAGAAAAGAATTCTGGGTTAAGAGATTTAGTCAAACTGCTTCTCTCTTAACCACCTCCAGCCCCAATCCAAACCATACCTGCAAGGGGCCCATTGTCTAATGGAGAGATTTCCTGATCTTATGTATGCATAAGAAAAACACAAGCAGGCACATACTGATTCTCATCCTGTTTCTAAAATAGTGACCTGCCTGATGACTTTTGACAGGTCATACATCTTCCTGACCCAGGAAAGGCCATAAAATGTGCCTAGGAGCAGAAATGTCATGAATAGATTTTTATCTATGTTCTCTCTCAAGGGACCCAAATGGTTTTCCAAATGAACTGACAAAATCCATTTAAGAGAGAGCTTTCTCTGCTTTAATTGATCCCAAGATATCTAGTTTAGGTGTTGTTAAACTGAAACTTTGCAGGTGGTCAAGCCTTTATTTTTTGAAAAGTTTATATAGCAAAACTTTCACTTGGAACATAGAGAACCCATGATTAATTTTTAAATGCATGGGGTAATTGAAAATCTGTGCTTATAGGTTTTTCCTGTTATTTGATGTAATTCAATCTCTCCGCGGTAAAGACAATACTCCAGGTTCACTGAAGTCCATTTAATCTCTCTCTTCTTGAGCATGTTCATTTCCTGGCCTCCTTTCCAGTAAGAGTGAGCCATATGACAGGTTCTCACCAATGGGGTGTAGTCATAAGAGTTGTAATCCATTTCTAGATCTGATTCCAGAAATATTACATCTGAACATATAATCTGTTCTTCTTCTGATTCAACAACCTTGAAAACCATATGTTAAGTTCACCTCAGAAAAGATGGAAGCATGAGTCCCTGAATTACCACATGGAGGAGAGATGCCCCTTTTCATCAGACTTTATGTGAATGAGAATCAGACCTATTTTATTTTATTTTATTATTTTATTTTATTTTATTATTTTATTTTATTATTTTATTTTATATTTTATTTTTTTATTATTTTATTTTACTTTATTTTATTAATTTTATTTTCATCACCTTTTTTTTTTTTTTTTTTTTTTCATGTGTTAATCCACTGAGTTGCTGATTTTACCTACCATCTCTAGGCCAAACTTTTGCTACTCCATGCCCTACTCTCTGTGACCTAAGTCTCAACTTTGACCTGCCACCACTGAGACCAAACTGCTCTGTGTCCTGCCTGCTAGGTCCCTGACATAGGGCTTTAATGGTCAAAACCATGGCCAAGCTACTGCTGTTCTGCAACTGTGCCCTGGGTTCTGAGTCAGGGCCTGACCCACCATCACAAAGGTGAAACTGCTGCGGCTGCTCTGTGCCCTGCCTTCTGAATTTTGAGTCACAGAAACAACTCGCCATCACCAGGGCCAAGCTGTTGCTGCTCCGTACCTTACCCATTCGAGCCAGTGTTGGGACTTTGATCCCCCACCCCCAGGTGTGCTGCTGCTACCCCTGTACCCCTGCTCCAGGATGCTGCTGCATCCTGTCATCCCTGGGCCTTTGCCACTGCTGCATTCTCTTCCCTCTCAGATCCTGAGCCTGAGTCACCATGGAAAGCCTGAACCACTGTGGCAAACCTGAATTTCGGTAGCAAGCCCCAGAGACCCAGACCCTGGTTCCATGGAAGATCTGCACATGGCCACACTTCAGACACTGGTGCTGCCTTCACAGCAAGTGCACCCATGCCCCAGACACCAGCTCCACTGTCACTCTGAGTGCCAGCATGCCAGACCTGGCATCCTGAGGCATCTCCTCACCTAGAACTTCCCCTACAAACAAAAAAGAACATCCTTTACCAATGAGGACAATAATAGTCCTGTCTGTCACTGCCACCTGCAGAACCTCAGCAGTCTTGGCTACTGAAGACTCCTGCAATATTCACCAACATTCATCTCAGTTGACAGGGCTGCACAGAGACTGGAGTCTATGCTGCTGTACCCTCCCCAGAACCAGAGATGCTGCATCACATCCATCTGGCACCCTTGCAGCTGCTTTCAGATAAAAGTTTTCCCCCATTGAAGCCAGTTTGAAAGGCTGTAAGAGGTGAATGTTCCCTCAAATATGCAAGCAACAATGCAAAGACACTAAAAACATGAAAAGGAAATATGATACCACCAAAGGAACACAATAATTTTCAGTAACTTACCCCAAGGAAAATTGAGATCTGAGAGTTACCTGAAAAAAAATTCAAAATAATTATTTTAAGTGAACTCATCAAAATGAAAGAGAACACAGAAAGACAACTTAATGAACTCAGGAAAACAATGAATGAGTAAAATGAGAAGCTCAACAAAAATATAGAAATATTTAAAAAAGAACCAAACCAAAATCCTAAAGCTGAAAAATAAAATGAATAAAATGAAAAATACAATAAAGATCTCCAACATCAGGTTCTATCAGGCAGAAGAGAGAATTTGTGAACTTAAAGACAGATCTCTAATTATCCAATTAGAGGAGAAAAAAGAAATAAAAATTAAAAAAAGCAAAGAAAGCCTATGTTAGCTATAGGATACCATCAATAGAAATAATGTTTGCATTATGGGAGGACAAGAGAGAGAAAAAGGAAAGAAAGTTTATTTAAAGAAATAATGATGAAAACTTCTCAAATCTAGCAAAAATATGGCCATCCAGGTACACGCACGAAGATCAAAGATCCCCAAACAGATTTAACCCCAAAAGATCTTCACTGAGACATAGTATAATGAAATGAGAGAGTTATAAAAGCAGCAAAAGGAAAAAAGACTAGTCTTAAGGGAACCCTGATAAGGCTATCAGTAGATTTTTCATCAGAGATTTTGTAGACTAGGAGACAATGGAATGATATAGTAAATGTGCTAAATGAAAAAAATTGCCAAGTAGAACAACTTCCCTGGCAAAATTGTTCTTTAGAAGTGAAGGTGAAATAAAGACTTTATTAGACTAACAAAAACAGAGGGGATTTATCACCACTAGATCTGCCTTATGAAAAAAAAGGTAAAGGAAGTTTTTTAAGCTTAAATAAAAGGACATCAATTAGTAACACGAAAACATATTGAAGTGTAAAATACACTGGTAAAGATAAATATACAGTGAACTTCAAAATACTCTAATATGAATGGTGGTATATAAAGCACTTTGAACTCTATCACATATGTTAAAAGACAAAACTGTTAAAATAACTATAGCTACAATATTTTCTTAGTGGAAACACAATATAAAAACAGAAATTGTGACATCAACAACAAAGTGTGGAGAAAGGGCAAGTAAATGTGTAGAACTTTTTAATAAAATTTAAGTTGTTAGCGTAAAATACACTTGTAATTATAAGATGTTTTGTGAAAGGCTCATGGTAATCACAAAGCAAAACCTATAATAGATACACAAATAATAAAGATAAAAGAACCAGAATATACCACTATAAAAAATAATTCACAAAGAATTAGAGGAAGAGGAAGAAAGGAACAAAGTAGCCGCAAATCAGTTAGAAAACAATTAACAAAATGGTAATAGTAAGTCCTTACTTATCAATAATTAAATTAATTCTTAACTATCAATGATTTAAATTCTTCAATTAAAAGATATAGAGTACATATGAATGTGTAAAAAAAGAAAACCCAACTATGTACTACCTACAAGACACTCACTTAAACTTTAAGGACACATAAGCTGAAAGTGAAGTGGTAGAAAAATATATTCCATGCAAATGGAAACCAAAAGAGAACAGAGGTAGCTATAGTTATATCAGACAAAATAGCCTTTAAATCAAAAGCTGTAATAAGAGACAAAGAAGGTCATTATATAATGTTAAAAGTATCAATTCATCAACAGGATATATAGCGATTGTAAGTTATATATACGCAATATCGGAACATCTAAATATATTAAATAATTATTAGCACATTTGAGGGCAGAAATAGACAGCAATGTCACAATAGCAGGATACTTCAATACAGTATCCCACTTTAAACAATGGACAGATCATACAAAGTCAGAAAGGAAATAAAGAACTTGAATGCCGCTGTAGACCAAAAAGATTAGAACATCCCATCCAACAGCAGCAGAATGCACATTCTTCTCAAGCATTCATGGAACATTCTCCAGGATAGATCATATTTTGGCCACAATACAAGTGCTAACAAATTTAAGATTAAGATCATATCAAATATCTTTTTTTTACTACAATGATATAAAAGTGGAAATCAATAACAGGAGGAAATTTGGAAAATTCAAAATATGTGGAAATTAAACAACACACTCCTGAACAAACAATGGGTCAAAGATGAAATCAAAAGGGAAATCAAAATACACCTTGTGAAAAATGAAATATAAGCAAAACATACTAAAATTTATGGGGAGTGCAAAAGCAAATCTAAGAAGGAAGTTTATAGTCAAACATCTATATTAAAAAAAAAAAATCTCAAATAAATAACCTAACCTTACACCTCAATGAACTTGAAAAATGAACAAACTGAACCCAAAATTAGCAGAAGAAAGAAAATAATGAAGGTTAGAGCAGAAATAAATGTAATAGAGACTAGAAAGACAATAGAAAATATCAGTGAAACTAAGAGTTGGTCTCTTGAAAAAATAAACAAAACTGATGAACCTTTAGCTAGACTAATAAAAAAAAGAGATGACTCAAATAAACAAAATTATAGACAAAGGAGAAGACATTACAACTGATACCACAAGAATACAAAGAATCATAAAAGACTACTGTGAAAATTATATGCCAACATTAGGAAACTTAGAAAAGTGGATTAATTCCTAGGAACATGCAACTTACCAACACTGAATCATGAAACAGTAGAAAACCTGAACAGACCAATAATGAGCAAAGAGATTGAATCACTAATCAAAAATCTTTCAACAAATAAGCTCAGACCCAGATGGCTTCACTTGTGAGTTCTTCCCAATATTTAAAGAAGAATTAATACCAATCTTTTCAAACTTTTGCAAAATATTCAAGAGGAAGGAACACTTTCAAATTCTTTTTATGAGACCAATTTTACCCTGATACTAAAGCCAGACAAGAACACTACAAGTAAAGGAAATTATAGACCAATATCCTTCATGAGCATAGATGCAAAAATCCTCAACAAAATACCAGCAAAATGAAATTTAAGAGCACATTATACCATGATCAAGTCGGACTTACCCCTGGGATGCAAGATGTTTCAACCTATGCAAATTAATAAATGTAATGTACAACCTGAGCAGAATGAATAATAAAAAATATATAAGCACTGCAATAGATGCAGAAAAAATATTTGACAAAATTCAGCATCCTTTCATGATAAAAACTCTCAACAAATTAGGTATAGAAAAAATGTATCTCAGTGTAATAAAGGCCATATATTACAAGCTAACAGCTAACATCAGACTCAGCGGTGAAAAGTTAAAAACATTTCCTCTAATATCATGAGTAAGACAAGGGTGTCCACTCTTGACACTTCTAGTCAACATAGTACTGAAAGTCATAGTCAGCAATTACTCAAGAAAAAGAAATAAAATGCATCCAAATTGGAAAAGAAGTAATCTCTCTTTGCAGATGACATTATCTTATATATAGAAAACTCTAAAGACTGCACCAAAAAACTGATAGAAAATTCAGTGAAGTTGCAGGATACAAATTCAACACAAAAGTCAGTTGCATTCCCATACACTAACAATGAACTATCTGAAAAGAAAATTAAGAAAGCAATTCCATTACAATAGCACCAGAAACAATAACATACTTAGGAATAAATCTAACCAAGGAGGTGAAAAACTTGTACAGTGAAAACTGCAAGACATTGATGAAAGAAATTGAAGACACAGATAAATGATAGAAAGATATCCTATGTTTATGGATTGGAAAAATTAATATTGCTTAAAATTCCATGCTACCCAAAATGATCTACAGAGTCAATAGAATCTTTGTTAAAATTCCAATGGCATTTTTCACAGTAATAGAAAAAATAATCCTGAAATTTATATGGAACCACAAAGACCCCAAATAGCAAAAGCAATCTTGAAAAAGAACAATGGCTGGAGCCATCATACTTCCTGATATCAAACTATATTAAAAACCTATAGTAATCAAAACATTATGGTACTGGCATAAAAATGGGCATATAGACCAGTGGAACAGAACAGAGCCCAGAAATAAATCCACACATACATGTTCAATTAATTTATGACATAGGAACCAAAATCATACACTGGAGAAAGGATAGTCTTTTCAATAAATGGTGTTAGGAAAACTGGATATTCACATGCAAAAGAATGAAACCAGAACCCTATCTTATACAATTGCAAATATGAACTCAAAATGGATTAAAGACTCAAATGTAAGACCTGAAATTGTAAAACTGTTAAGAAAAAACATAGGCAGTAAGCTCCTTGGCATTGGTGTTGGCAATGATTTTTAAGATACATCAAAAGTACAGGCAATACTAACAACAACACAAAACGAAATGAAACAAAAAAGAAACAGGTGGGGCTGAATTAAACTAAGAAGTTTCTGTACAGCAAAGGTAGCAATCAATAAATTGAAAGGCAACCTATAGAATGGGAGAAAATATTTGTGACCTAAATATCTGACCAGGGATTAAAATTGAAAATATATGAAGATCTCCTGGGGTTGGGAGGGAGATAGGTGGAGGGAGAAAGGGAGTAAATGGGGGATATCTGCAATACTCTCAACAATAAAATAAATTTTAAAAAAAGTAAAAGTAAAAGAAAAAAATGATCTTATATAACTCAATAGAAAAAACAAACAATCCAATTAAAAAATGGGCAGATGACCTAAGTAGACATTTTTTCCAAAGAAGACATAGAAATGGCCAATAGGTACATGAAAAGGTGCTCAACAGCATTAACCACGAGGAAATGCAAATCAAAACCCCTATGAGATATCACCCCACACCTGTTAGGATGGCTATTATTAAAAAGACACGAGATTACAAATGGTGGTGAGGATGTGGAGGAAATGGACCTTTATGTACCACTGTCGAGACTATAAATTCATACAATCACTATGCAAAACAGTATGATGGTTCCTCAGCAATCCCACTTCTGGGTATATATCCAAAGGAAATGAAATCAGTATCTCAAAGAGATATCTGCACTCCCATGTTCATTCCAGCATTATTCACATAGCCAAGATAAGAAGACAGATTAAATGTCCTTTTATGGATGAATATGTACACACACACACACACAACACATACACAGGAATATTACTCAGCCATAAAAAGGAAGGCAATTCAGCCATTTGTGACAACAGGGATGCACCTGGAGGGCATTATGCTAAGTGAAATATAAGCCCAAAAGAGGAAGACAAATATTGCATGGTATCACCAATATGTGGGAATCTAAAAAAAGCTGCCCGGCTGGGCATAGCTCAGCAGTTGAGTGGCGACCTAGGATTCAGGCAATCAGGGTCCTATTCCTGGCCAGGACACATGCCCGGGTTGCGGGCTAGGCAGCCGATCAATGACTCTCTCATTATTGATGTTTCTCTCTCTCTCCCTCTCCTTTCCTCTCTTTGAAATCAATAAAGATATATTTGAAAAAAAATAAAATAAAAAAAGAGCCAATTTTATAGAAACACCAAATTGATTATAGTGGCTGCTGCTGGAAAGTGGATTGAGATGGGTTTTGGAGTGAATACAGGAACTTAACTTTATCTGTATTCTTTGCTCTTCTGTGAAATATAGTCATGTAATCATGCATTTAAATTTTGTAGCATTAAAGTTAATATGAAAAAATTATTGGAAGTTTGATGGGTTTCATGTGTGCCTTAATAGAGACAAACTGCTGCCCTTGGCAAGGCCTGTACTTTCTACATACTATCTAGCCTTCTAAGTTTTAGCTGAAAACACACAAATAAAGGGTAAGGGAGACAATGATGAAAATTCGGCATTTTGTTGTTCTTTAATCCTCCCAAGTATTTAATGTTATTAGCTGTCACAGTAAAAATCCTCTTAAGCCAATATAATTGAAACTGTTAGAGGGTCAGTAATTAAAAATAATAATAAGAAAAGTATTTAAAATGTTACATATATATTTTAAAACCATTTTAACTTAAAAATTTATAAATATATACATTCATTCATCAAGCTTATGATGCAGGACTGAGGCCTTTGCTACAATTATGGGTCCTCTACTAGTGGTCTATCATCTTCCTTGCAAAACCTACTCCTCTGAAACATGTTTCATTTCCAGTTTTGTTTTCTTCATCCATGACCCATCCTCACATTTAATTGGTTGATTTCTATGCTAGGCACTCATCTGGACACAACGGATAGGACTGATAAACAAGTTGTGCTCTCTTCACAAGAGACCTACAATCTCAATCTAGAAGGGCAGAGTGAAACACACACCCCAAAGAGAGTGATTCAGATTGAGGGGGATAATTACACCAAGAGACACAAATGCAGGGCTGCAAGGGTTTTGAGGAGAAAGAAATGGGCATTCTTTGAGCACCTACTATGTGCTGGACACTACTGACATGTGTAGTTCCAGACTTCAATCCTTGTTCTGTTCTGATGGCATGCTCCAGAAATCTTATCACCGTTACAAAACAAACAGAAGGGACAAGATAAGCTCTTGTTTCTCATTAGTTCTGTCCCATGACTAGGAACTTATGTCATCTTTCAGGCAACTGAATATGAACTTTGAAATATATTATAAAATATCCCCATACATTTTTGTATTATGGCCTTTTATGGCATATTGTTGATGACTTTCATGTGTGTTTTTAATGAGATGTGAAAATAATCTTTTAAAAAATGTTGGAAATGAGGACATAACAGTAGGTGAACAAACAACACCTTGGTTGGAAATTTTTAAATGTACTTTTTATTTATAGCAACTTTATTCTTTTTATTATTATTATTGTTGTTATTATTATTTTTGGTTGCTTTGCTGCTGCAGGTTTAGACAAGTCCAAACCATGACAATGACTTGGTGTGATTGATATAGAATTCTCCTATGCAATCTGAAGGGGTCAGTGACATAAATATGATACTGAAATCTTTTTTTTTTTTTAATATATCTTTATTAATTTCAGAGAAAGGAAAGGGGAGGGAGAGAGAGAGAGAGAGATAGAAACATCAATGATGAGAGAGTCATCGATCGAGCCCGCAACCCAGGCCTGTGCCCTGACCGGGAATCGAACCCTGATCGCCTGGTTCCCAGGTCGACGCTCAACTGCTGAGTTGCGCCCGGCCGGGCGATACTGAAATCTTTAAGCTCAATTGAAAGAACTGAATGATCATCAGTTGGATGAGAGCAGAGCCTCTAAAGTGATTCTCCACTTTGGCTGCTGTAAAAATTGCAGGTGTCTCTGGCCATACTTCCAGACAATTAGACCAAGATCTGTCATGGTGGGATGGGCCTTTGGTATTTTTTAAAGTTCCAGGTGATCCCAGTGGGCAATCATTAAGGAATAATTCTAGACAAGTGATATTTAAGCTCTAATCTTCTCATGAATCCCCCAGATGTTGTTAAAATGCAGATTCTGATTCAGCGGGTAGGGCGTGGTGAGGCCTGAGACTAGATTTCTTACAAATTTCAAGGAGATGCTAGTGCTGCTAGTTTGTGGAACACACTTTGTGTAGCCAGGGTCTAATTGAAATGTTTCTCAGAATGAGGTGTAGACTCCTGAGTCAGAATAACGGGGGTGAGAGAAATCTGCAAAGTAGCAGATTCCTGGGTCCCACCCTAGATTCCCTCAATTAGAATCTCTGGAGGTGGGCTAAAACTAATCAGCAAGGGGTATTTTTTGTTGTTTTTTGTTTTTTGGTGTGTGTTTGTTTTAATGCTCATGATCATATCCTGTCATCCCATCCTCTCTCCAGATTGTAACTTAATTGGTTTAACCTGGGGCTCAGGCACTTTTAGTTCATTAAGCTGTCCAGATGATTCTAGTGTGCAGACAGACCTGAGATCACTGGATTAGGGCAGTGGTTCCCAAGTATCATAAACTGGGAACCAGTATCCTAAACACTGGAAGCATCTGGAAAACTAAAAACTCCTGGTGCCTGTGTACCACCCTCAGAGACTGGGATTTCATGGATCTGGGGTGTGGCCTAGGCCCTTGAAAAGTTTCCCAAGTGATTCCAATGGACAGACAAGCTTGGGAACTACTGGGTTAGGGCATCTGTATTTGAGCATATTGTCTGGGTGGTTCTTATGCATGTTAACATGTGAGAGCTTCTGCTCTGGAAGGAGTCAAAGTCAGCTCTTTTGTTAGTGTAGGGGAGAAACTGCTTGCAAGAACTTCAGTTATGAGAAGTCTGAGATCTATGACTAAATCTTTAAATGTGTTTGATTCACTAAATGTAGGAGGAGGCAGGTAAACAACAGAAAGATAAAGTAGAAGGAAAAATACTACACATGCTCTAGCCCTTCTAAAATGATTTACTACTTGTAAGGCATAGTTGTTGGGTAGCTAGGAGTTACTTACGTGATAGAAGATTACAGCATTCTCCAGGCGATATGTTCAAGCCCCCAAGTAGATGCCTTAAACCACGGACAGTACTGAACCCTATATATATTATGTTTATTTGGATACATACATGCTGATGATAAAGTTTAATTGATAAATTAGACACAGTAAGAGATTAACAACTACAAATAACATAAAACAATTATAACAATATACTGTAATAAAAGTTATGTAAATGTGTTCTCTGTAATAACTGATTTGATAACAGAGACTGCTACTGCTACTAAGTGGCTAATGGGTGGGGAGCATATACAGTGTGGAAACACTGGACAAAGGGCCGATTCACATCCTGGACAGGATGGAGCAGGATGGTGTGAGATTTATCACACTACTCAGAACGGCACACAATTTAAAATTTATTAATGGTTTATTTATGGAATTTTCCATTTTCCATGGACTTTTGAACAATGTGGGGGTTAGGAGTGCTGACTGCTCACGGTCCAAAATCCATGTATAACGTTTGACTCTGCAGTCAGCCTTTTGCATCTGCAGGTTCAACCAACCATGGATTGAAAACAGTATTTTTGGTCTGAGGGTGGGAACCCGTGGTTGGGAATCTGCTGCTGGGAATGCAAAAATACTATTTTCCATTTGAGGTTGGTTGAAGCTGGGGATGTGAAACACGTAGATACAAAGGGTCACTGTATTTATTGAAAAAAATTTCTGTATAAGTGGACCTGCACAGATCAAACCTGTGTTATTCAAGGGTCGACTGTAATACTTTTATTTACTTTAAAAAATATTTAAAAACATTTTCAATTACAGTTGACACACAGTATTAGATTAGTTTCAGGTATACAACATAGTAATCAGACATTTATATAACTTACGAAGTGATCACCCTGATAAATCTAGTACCAATCTGACATCATACATAGTTGCTATAATATTATTGACTATATTCCCTATGTTGTGCTTTACATCCCAATGACTATTCTGTAACTACCAATTTATACTTTTTAATTCCTTCCTCTTTTTTACCCAAACTTCCAACCTCCCTCCCATCTGATCTCTGCATCTGTGAGTTAATTTCTGTTTTGTTTGTTCATGTATTTTGTTTTTTAGATTTTGCATATAAGAGAAATCATATGGCATTTGTCTTTCTCTGACTGACTTACTTCACCTCTAGGTCCATCCCTGTTGTTGCACATGGCAAGATTTCATTCTTTTTTATGGCTGAGTCGTATTCTATTGTATATATGCACCACTTCTTTATTCATTCATTTATGGATGGACATTTAGTTTGCTCCCATATCTTAACTATTGTCAGTAATGCTGCAATGAACATAGGGAAGCATATGTCTTTTTGAATTAGTGTTTTGAGTTTCTCTGGATAAATACCCAGAAGTGAATTACTGGGTCCTTCTGTGTCTCATGTTACAGCCTTTATTTTAAAGTCTATTTTGTCTTGTATTGCTACCCCAGCTTTTTTTTCTGTTTTCATTTTCATGAAATATCTTTTTCCATCCATTTACTTTCAATCTCTAAGTGTATTCCTTTCTGAAGTAAGTCTCTTGTAAGCAGCATATGTAAGGATTTTATTTTCTTATCAGTTCAGCCACCCCATGTCTTTTGATTGGAACATTCAGTCCATTTGCATTTAAAGTAATTGTTGATAGATATGTAGTTACTGCCATTTTATTATTCAATTTTTGATCTTCTTTTTCTTCTTTTTAAAGAAGAGCCTTTAACATTTCTTGTAATATTGGTTTGGTGGTGATAAATTCCTTTAGCTTTTTCTTATCTGGGAAGCACTTAACCTGTCCTTTGATTTTAAATGATAACCTTGCTGGGTAGAGTAATCTTGGCTGTGGGTCCTTGCTTTTATCACTCAGAATATTTCTTGCCAATCCCTTCTGGCCTGCAAAGTATCTGTTGAGAAATCAGCTGACAGTCTTATGGGGGCTCCCTTGTAGGTAACTAGCAGCTTTTCTCTTGCTGGTTTTAAAATTTTCTTTGTCTTTAACCTCTTAATTATGATGTGTCTTGGTGTGGGCCTCTTTGGGTTCATCTTGTTTGGGACTCTCTGTGCTTCCTGGACTTCTTTGTCTTTTCCTTCACCAGGTTAGGGAAGTTTTCTGTCATTATTTCTTCAAATAGATTTTTGATTTCTTGTTTTCTCTCTCCTCCTCATGGTAACCCTATGATGTGAATGCTGTTATGTTTGATATTGTCCCTGAGATCCCTTAAACTATTCTCTTTTTGCTGCCCTGATTGGGTGTTTTCTGCTACCTTAGATTCCAAATTGCTGATTCAATTCTTTGCTTCATCTAATCTACTTTTGATTCCCTCTATCATATTCTTCATTTCAGTTTAGGTATTCTTCGTTTTTGATTGTTCTTTTTTATGTTTTCTATCTCCATTTATATTTCCTATCTGTTGAAGTTCTCACTGAGGTAACTGAGCATCCTTATCTCCAGTGTTTTGAACTCTGAATCTGGTAGATTGCGTGTCTCCATTTTATTTTTTATTTATTTTTTTAGTTCTTTTTCTGGAGTTTTGTTCTGTTCTTTCGCTTGGGACGTGTTTGTCTCCTCATTTTGGCAGCTTCTCTGTGTTTGTTTCTCTGTATTATGTAGAGCTGCTACATCTCCTGGTCTTGGTGGAGTGGTCTAATGTAGTAGGAGTCCTGTGGGGCCTCGTGATGCAGTCTCCCTCATTGCTTGAGCCCATTGCTCCTTTGTGTAGGCTATGTGTGCCCTCCTATTGTAGTTGAGCCTTCACATCAATGGAAAGAAATGAACTTCAGGCTGATCGGTTGTGAGGACTGGCAATGACTACAGTGAAGAAGCTATTGTGCAGGGGCTGACCCTATAAAACAGGATTCTCTTCAGTGGGTTCTGGTGCCTATGGAGTCTGCTCTTTGGGTGTGCCATTTGTGGTGGTGGTTTGGTGGTGCTCTGTGTGATCTGAAGTTGGCCACTGAATGTGCTTGTTCTGGGGCTTCTTGGGAGAGGCTCTGGTGCAGGCCAAGTTTATCCCCTGCCTGTGCCTTGCCCACTGTCACTTGGTAGGCGCTACAAAATGTTTTTCAGATGGTTGCCACTTATGCTGGGTTTGAAGGTGCCTGTGGGAGGCTAAGTTGCCATCTGAAGCCCACTGCTGCTAGTGGCAGACTTATGGTTACTTAGCAAGAAGTATGGGGTATGCCGAGGTCAGTTGCCACTTTTTTAGGGTTTTTGAACCTTTGAGAGATTTTAGGAAAGTCCACAGCTTGAGCTAAGACAGGCCATTTATATGGAAAAGCCACTGGAATCGACTTGGATAGGCCTAAAAGTTGGGGGGGGGGGTCCTAGGGAGTCATTAGGGCAGGCAAATAGTGTTAGCCACGTTGGTGGAGACTCAGATATGGTGCCTTCCTGCCAGATGGATGAGAGTGAGGCTCAATAAAGGAGCAATGACTTCTTCCAACACTTCTGTCTGGGAGAAAGCTGCCCCTTTGCCCAAGCCCTGAAGCCAGACAACTCAGCCCTTCCCCTGTGTCCCTGAAGCCTTTTGAACTGCTGCCCCAGCACTGGAGCTCAGAGCAAGGGAGTCTGAGTAAGTCCATGTGTGGGCCCTTTAAGAGGAATGCCTGGGACTCCAGCAGCCTTCTGTCTTAGCCACAATCTCCACTGGTTTTCACAGTCAGAAGTTATGGGGGCTTCTTTTTCAGGCACTGGAACCCTGGGCTGGGTAACCAGGTGTGGGGCTTGGTTCTCTCTCTCCTCAGGGGGTAACCTCCTAAGCTAAGGTATCCCTTCTGATTTTTACCTGGTACATGTGGGTGTGGGACCAGCCCATTCTGCATCTCTGCCCCTCCTACCACTCTCATCTGGGCTTCTTCTATAATGCTTAGTTATAGAACTTCTGTTCAGTTAGACTTCAGGTGGTTCTCAATGATTGTTGTTCTGTATTTTAGTTGTAATTTTGATGTGGTCCTGGGAGAAGGCAAGCACAGCATCTTTCTGTTTCATCATCTTGACCTGAAGCCAACTGTAATAGTTTTAGACCATAGTTGACCACGGGTAATTGAAACCACAGAAAGCAAAACCAGGGATAAAGGGGACTACTGTAATACAGACAGTATATGATTGTAAGAAGATGCTTTTATTACTTTATGAGTTACCTTTTTAATCATCAGATTGGAAGGTAGTGATCATCAGTGGTTACATGTATGTTTTTAGCAGAGAAAAATGAGGCCATAAAAACTGGTATACCCCTCTTATTTCTGACTGCCCAGCAGATCTTATGCACTTCTTCTGCACAAACACTCCCTGTTTTGAACTAAATGTTTTGTTTAGAGGTTGAAAAAGTTACACTTGTGTTAATGTGCTTGGCTTATGTCATAGAATGTGAACTCACTCTCTCAACACCAAACTTCAGTCAGTCTTCTTAGAGCTCTAGCATTTCTCTAATCAAAGCTGGTTTCTCTCTAGTCATAAAATGATGTGCTCTAGCCATCTCCTATGGTGTGGATGGAGCCTGCCTGCAGTGGGATAAGATCAGGCTGACACAATGAGATAAGCAGGGTGAGCCTGGGAAGGGAAACACTCTAGATCCTATCCCTGAAGACCCTGCAGAACCTGGTTATATTCAGTCTTACCTTTAGTTCTGTGAGCTCTTCTAGTATCATTCCAATAAATTTCCATTTTTTAGGGGATCCTAACAATGCTTAAATAAGGTTTCAGACACTTGCAAGCCAAAGGGTAATACCCAATTCATTATGACACCATCCCCTTAGCTTATTCTAGGTGTTCAAGAGGAGGCACCAACTGTCCCTGTCAGCCTCAAACAACTGGCAAGTCTTGATTACTGAAAATATGGAGCCAAGTCATTGCAGGGCACAGGGAAAAGTTTATTCCATCAGACATGGAAAAGGAACAAGTGGCTGGAAGCAAAGGAGAGACTCTCAAAATGTGAGAAAGGAGATAAAACCTTTGTGAGGATACCAAGAGGAAGAAATAGGTGTGCAGGTTTCCCCCGATGCCTAAGCTTTGGGTTGTATAACTTGGGACCAGAATGATTTACCAAGTATTATTGTGCAGCTTGCCACAGGCTGGGTTTCTTTGGGCTTTTAAGGCAATAAGCACCAGTATTTATAACACACTTTACAATATATTAAGTGTATTTAGAAATATTATGTCATTCTCCAGATGGGGAAAATGGCTCAGAAAGAGACTAAGGCTCCTTCAAGAGCCTAACTCCAAAGAATTGGCATCAAGACTTAGATTTAAGCCCTAGCTGGTTTGGCCCAGTGGTTAGAGTGTCAGCCTGCAGACTGAAGGTTCCTGGGTTCGATTCCAGTCAAGAGCACATACCTTGGTTGCGGGTTTGATCCCCTGCTCCAGTCGGGGTGTGTGTGGGAGGCAAACAATTGACTTGTCTCTCTCACATCGATGTTTCTCTCTCCCTTTCTCTTTCTCTCAATCTCTCTCTCTTTCCCCCTTCCACTCTCTCTGAAAAAGCAATGGGAAAAAAAAAAAATCCTCTGGTGAGGATTAAAAAAAAGACTTAAATTTAAGTCCAATCCTGTGGTCTTTATCAGTGCACCACTGTGTCTCTCTCCAAGGAATCGATAATATTGGGGGACATTAGCAACTCAACACACTAGGGAGGCCTTTCCGGGAAAATATTTTTCCAATTTTATAATGAAAGCCAATAAGAAAATAAGAATTCTTGCAACTATTAAGTGACAGATGTCTGTTAGACAACAGAAGTTGACTGTAACTTGATAGAAATCATTAAATGAGTATTTTTTGCAACACATCAGTTCACCTGAATTACGTAAGGTTAATGGGCAGCTTTACAATAAGAAAGACCACAGGACAAGGAAATAAAGAATCTGGATCCTAATCCAGTGTCATCATTAGTTGTTTGCATAAACCACAGGCAAGTTCCTTAACCTTCCTGAGCCTCAGAGTTTTCATCATCCTGGGTTGGACTGGATAATCTCTGAGGGCTCTTGCAGCCCTATAATTCCATGTTATTTACTGGAATGCTCAGAGCAAATATGCTACATCGTGGTTTATAGCTCACTATAATTACAGGGTTCAGAGTAGGGGAGAACACTGACTCCTAAAGCAGTTCAACATCTAATTCCTGTTCAGTCACGTCAGGCCAGCTTATTTTAATATACATGAAATTTATGGCACTGCTGCTTTTTAGAGGAGGAGGTGAGGAAACTTCAGGTAACCTGTCCAGGTGAACAAGGCCAGAGAACTATAAATAATAAATGAGAGTAAGAACAAATCTCCTACTTTTCAAGGCATGCTCACAGTAAATTCATAAACCAAATGGAACAAGTGATTGCTTTTTTTTCTTTAGTTACATTTGTCAGATGAGAAATGTGAGGCACAGACAGATTTACATGCTTTGACCAAGGTCTTCTTATAACAGAGCCAAGACTAAGACCCAGATTCCCTAATTCTGATCTAGTATAACTTCCAACAGTCATGAAGAGTTTGCTTCTTTTGGAGGGTCATATTTCATTACATTTTCATTAGCAAAATGCTCTTTTCTGATGACTAGAAAAGAGAGTTGGCAAGTATCACTCTTGTCACGTGTTGGAGAGAGATATATTATTGGGGTGCAAAGGCCACTTTTGAACTTTTTTTTCTCACTTTTTCAATATTTGCAGAGGCAAAAGGTAGATACATCTTAGGGACTTCATCACACAAGCTGAAATAAAAAGAGAACTTGGTTGGATTTAGAGAGGCCTATCATTATTTCAAATTGCATCTGGCCAAAAAGAAATGGAGTTTTTGGAATGTCGTCATCTGCTCTGTCCCTTCATTACAAGGCTTGGTTGTAATTCCTGCTCACTCTTTCATCTGAGCACATTTGCAATTTTGCTTTACATGACTCATCTTAAATTTTATTATCATAGTCATTGTAATAACACTGGTTGACAACACTTTAAATAGTTGGCTTCCCATGATACAAGGCAATTAATTTTTATATTACATATTTAATGAGACTAAATCTTTAAATATCAAGCCAGAAGTGTAATGGTTTTGGGGGTACAAGATTTGAATCCAGACAATATCAAGAAAGTTGAAATGTAGAAATTATGGAAAGAGATACAGATTAGGATAATGGTGGTTACAAACTGGAATGAGATATTGAGTAAGGCTGCCCAAGTATTTCATTCTAGAAGCTTTAAAATCATGAATAGTCTGCTCTGGCCAGTGTTGCTAAGCGGTTGAAGCATCAACTGGCTCACCGAAGGGTTGTGGGTTCGATTTGCAGTCAAGGGCACATACCTGGGTTGCAGGTTTGATCTCCTGCCCCAGTCTGGGCCTGTGAGGGATACTACCAGTTGATGTGTCTTTCTCACATTGATGCTTTGCTCTCTCTCTCCCTTCTACTCTCTCTAAAAAGCAATGGAAAAAAATATCCTCAAGTGAGGATTAACAACAAAAATCATGAATGGTATGGTGGTTTTTATGACAAGGAAGTCACTGTGTCAAAGACTAGTCCCCCTTCTATTTTTCTGGAGAAAGAATTTTAAAATGATAAGCCCTAACTTACAAGAATATTAATAAAAGGGGTCTGTAAAAGAAATAGTGTGGGGTTTATAAATGATCCTAGGTAGAGGAAAATTAAAAAAGAGATGTTTAAACCCAGAGGGAACCAGGTCCTTGTTGCCTTGAGCAGTCATGGTGGTGATGTAGTGCTCACTGATTGCCCAGAACGGATAGCAAAGTGCAGAGGTGGAGGCAGATAGAGGTATGCAGAGGGTAATTACATCAAACAGACTGAAAGGCATGTTTGCTAACCTTACCTTTCCAAAATGGAAGTGGAGAAGTTAGGGAGGTTTGGAGAAGGAAACTTCATTCCAGACTCCAGAACCCTACATTATAAGAGATTTGTTTTCCCAGTAATGGCATTGGTGATACTGGATGGGTTCAGGACAGAACTGTGGCAGAAGCTTTTTGTCTTTTCAACCACATCCCTCCTCTGTTTAGCAGCCTCTGCCCTTCTCTCTTCAAACTTCTAGTGCCCATGAACTTTCTCAGATCAAAGATGATCCTGTGAGTTGTGGAGTTTCGTTATAACACTTGATTTGAACACTTCTAGTTTTCCCATCTGTTTTCAGGAGAGCATTCATTATCAGCCATTTTTATTTTAATTGTAAGGTAATGTCAGTGAATGTGTTCCCTTACCCAGGGATATTTGTATTTTCATTTCATGGTTACAGACAGTGGGTAAAAACTTTGTCTCTTGTGACCTTCTTGGAGTCCCTTCAATGATGCAACCCAGGTGATGACCCATTCAGCTTGGAGTAAGAAGGACTTTGTTACATAGCTCAGTTGCTTAAAGCTGCTCTACTTGCCTCATCCAACAGTGCCAGTTGCCCTAGCATACATTCTCTGTTTGAGGACAAAGTCCCAGCCACCTACCCAGCCAACCTCACACTTTGCTGTGTCCTCATCTGGACTCTCCGTGACTCTCTCAACATTGACTTGGCTACTTGTATTTGGTTCTGTCCTTGTCCTGCCTATCCAATTTCTCCCTGGAATCTTCCTGGCCAGGACTTTGACTTCCTCTACGGCCTCCTCTTCCTTCCATTCCAGCAAGGGCTTCTAGTCAGCCTGTGACACTGTCCCCTCCCTTTCTCCCTGGACCTCAGGGGCATCTTACAGCCTGGGCTTCATCCTGTGGGCAGGGCTCCAGCAGCCACCCTAATGCCAGGGGCAGTGCTCAGATGGCAGAGGAACAAGTACCCCAGCCTATTTCGTGAAGCTGTTTCAGCTTCATGAACCTCTCAATCTGTGGACTAGAGCAGTGGTTTTCAGAAAAATTTTTGAGTCATGGGACCCTCTTTTAAAATGAAATCTAATGTGGAAATCTTTATTTGTAAACTGAAAAGTGAAGATCTGCTATACTTAAAATGGGGGGCTGGAGTCTCACCTCTTTATCCCTCCCACTTTCCCTCCTTCACTCATGGCTATGAGAAGCATGGCTTTGAAACCCTTTGAGTGGAGGACTCTCAACCCTTTTATCACATTACATGCTGTCCTTATCCAGTGCCACCCACACCTGTGAATCCGCTGCCAGCTCTCCCTGGCGATTTCTACATCATTGTCTTCTGATCGTTATCCTGACTTTCAGTTGCACATTTCCAGTTCTTTACTAGAATTTGCCCCTTGAGGATCCACATGTTCCTCAACACGTCTGGAATTTTATCTAATTATTCCCCCCTTCCAAGCCAATCCTCCATTCACTTTCACTATTTCTTCCTATGTAAATTGGTGGGATTTCTAGGAAGTTTGGAATTATCCTAGATTATTTCTATAACTGCAACTCTTGCATAGTTAACTGGCCACCAGTACCTATGATTCTACCTTTGAAATCTCTCTTGGATCTATAACCTATTCTCTATCCTCACTGTCATGGCCTGGGATGGGCTTTTGTCATCTTGAGTGGGGATCATTGTGCTGATTTCTGACTTAGTGTCTGATCTGAGCCATTCCTGACTCTGCAATGAAGATGATGCCTTCACAGAGGTAAGACTTGGACTCCCCATTGAGCAATGGGTAGAACATTTATATGACTCCCTTTGGCCAATCATCATGATTTTGCTATATTCCAAGAGTATATTCTAAGAGCATGAGGCTCCTTTAAGACAGTTTATCAAGTAAATGTCCATTGAGAGAAATACAAATATACCCCATTCACTGATTTGTCTTTTGTGTCTTCTCTGTTAGAATGACATTTTCCTTATGCACGGGTGTAGTGTGGTTGAGCAGCTGTTCTAATGAGTGTGGAATCCCACGGGCAACCCACTGCCAGTGCCTGCCATTCACAGAGGATAATCTTACTGTAAGAGCTTCGTGATTCACCCTTTGCAAGAGAAAACTAACACACAGAAGTGATTGCTCTGTCTCCTGCAAGAAGTGTCCTTATTATGACAGAAAAGTTAATTTCTTTTCTGTGGTTTCTTAAGGGTTTTCTAATTGGGAAACCTTCCCTGCTGAACCCTGGTTATGGTAGTGTCTATATTGACATCTTTGTTCTACTACTTGCACACTGAAGCCAGAGATGAGTAATTCAAACCAACACAGAGCATGGGATAGATAATGGGGCCTTATAAATCACTAGTATCTAAGAAGCAGTGACTTCTTAAGTTCACTGGAGTTCTTTTCCACTAAGAATTTTTCTCACCTGCATATAATGCATCTGCTCTGGATGTGGGCTGAATTGATCTGCTGAACTTCAGGGGTTTGAAACTCTATTGTTTTGGAATTTGTTCACACTCTACAAATAACTCAAAATAAGCACAAAAGTTTCATTTTTTTTGTTTTGAGAAAAATTTAAAATATGAGAAATATGTAGGATAACATAAGAGTTAAAACCTATATTCCTACCATCTAGAAATATTAGATTTTCAATTTTTTTCTTATTTGCTTGCAGTATTTATTTTTATGAAAAAAACATAAGAGAAAAGATTAAAATTCTCTTTAGCCTTCAACCCTAGATCCCTGCCCATTCCCAGTCCCCTTTTCAGAGGCCACCATCATCACAAGGTGGATTTCCCCTATATGGAATTTATTGATTACATTTTTATACTTTTAGTGGCAATACAATTTTAATATACATACTTACATTTATATTTTTCTTTAAAAGTCTCAAATATATTGAATGTTTTTTGATTAGGAATTGAACCGTGATCTCCTGGATCATAGGTCAATGCTCAACCACTGAGCAATGCCTCCTGGGCTGTTTTAATTATTTAAAAAAAATAACTTCCATGTTTTTATCTCTCTGTGCTAGGCCACTTTCAGTTCTTAATTCTACTTCACTAATTTTTTCTTTAGCTGTGTTTTGTTCACGAATTAATCCATCTGTATTGTTCCTGCATAGCAAGGTTTTTTTTTAGTTTTTTTTTTTTTTATTGCTTTTGAATAGAGTTATCTTTTTTCCTTTGGAATAATTTAGTGTTTCTTCTAAAGTGTTTATACATTTAGCATAGGAGGCATTTTTATACCTTAGGAACAGAAGGGAGGGGGCTTAGTGTGTACTCAATTCACAATCTTGATTATGTTTTTGGATCCTTTCCTGGATTATTATATCTACTATTATTGCAATGACCATGTTTTCCAAACTAAATACCAAGATTCATGGTCTGATAAAAAGATTGCTGTATAAGTTCTCTATTTATTTAAATGAAGTGTCTCACAAAATTATACAAACAGATCACATTTAACAGTTTGTTGGAAATAATAAAATTACATGAACCATAATAATGGCACCAAAATCCAGGCAGCAAAAGTCACTGTGAGTAAACATTTCTGAATCTAAGTTGATGATTCAAGCAACTACAAGGCCTACAGGATTCTTTCTTGTTCTGTTAAGTTTCTAGATGTAGGAAATAGAGATGAAATGAATATGCATTTAGTGGACATATTTTATAGTTTCTTAAAAAAAAAAATTCAAAGAAACTGTTTTCTTCTGATTTGCTTCTTTCTGATCAAAGTAGGGCCTCACAAAACATTTCAATTATTTGAAACTTCCCTGTGGACTGATGGAAATTATAATGTTAGAATTTTTTGTACACTTCATTAAAAGAAAATGTACAAAACATTCCTTCATCAGTGCCTCAAAATCATTTTTGTGTGCCAGGACTAGAAGTCAGTAGCATAAATAGTTAAGCAAAGGAAAAAGTAATCTTTTTTCCTCCCTCCCTCCCTCCCTCCCTCCCTCCCTCCCTCCCTCCCTCCCTCCCTCCCTCCCTCCCTCCCTCCCTCCCTCCCTCCCTTCTTCTCTTTCTCTCTTTCTCTCTTTCTCTCTCTCTCTCTCTTTCTTTCGTCATGGGAAAAGTATCAAATATTCTTTGTAACTTTCAATACTTGTGTTTATGAAGTCAGGGAATTATACTACACTTAAGAGCAAATGGCATATATAAATCTCCCTATGTCTTATTAATTAATGTGCTAATGATGCCAAGAAGTTTCTTAGCTGGAACTTGTGGTTTAAAGTAGCAATTCTAGAAAAAAAAAAAATCCTGGCCAGGTTCCATTCATAAGCCTAAAGACTTTAGTACTTACCATACAATGAATGATTTGTCCTTACTTTTGGGAAACAAATGAGATTGATAATTTGTGACTCATGTCACTTATAATGAAGGATATCACAATAAAATCTAGGTGTGCCTTTTCCAAAGACAAATTGCAAAAATGACAAAAAACAAACAAACAAATCCCAGTACATGCAATGCTTTCAGAGTTCCTGGGAGAACAAGCTCTTTGAAAATTACAATTATTTATTGTTTAGTGTTGTTACAAATGAGGCACTTATCTATTAAACCTGCTTCAAGTCATGTATTGGAGTTATAATTGGCAACATTGCCAATCAGGTATGTCCAGGAGAGGTCATGGAAGGGCTCATAACACCTTCTACCCCTGAAGTGATGAGCTAGTTTCAGGTAAAACGCTCTAGATTTCTCTTTGCAGAAAGATCAGTGTGGGGTAGAGATCTTCTTAGACATATGAATAAAGAAGAAAACCCACAACCAGAGGGTGACATTAACATGGGTAATATCTAAATCTTTATTCATACTATATCAAGGTAGAGAATAAATGGCCAGTGAAATAGTCCTTGTAAAAGAATTAAAATTAAGCCTAAACTAAGAAGTAGTAATCTCTGCAGATATTGATAGTTATTTAAATCTAAATTAGTCCCTGAGATTTAACACAAAGTCACATTAGTCACTAAAATTTAACAGGTTTTGATATCTGCTGCAGTCTCACTAGGTCCCTCAAGTTTCTACATCTATGAAGATCTATCTGCACAGTTACTCTTTTCTTTCCAGATTCCTGCCCGAGAATATTTAGGATAAACATCCAGAAATACACCATTTCTTATGGGATGTTGGTATTTTCTTCTTAATTGAAGACAAAAGTTAAAAATGAAATGAAAGTAAGCTGAATATTTACCAACCTTGAGAGAAAATAATGACTTGAAATACAGGGTGGGGCAAATGTAGGTTTACAGTTGGGAGTAGATGAATGTGGTTTACTTTTGTATTATTTATTAATTATTGTATTATTTTCCATACAAACAACTGTAAACCTGCTTTTGCCTCACTCTGTATATTGAGTAACAATCTTTTAAGACTATTTAGTGTTTTCTGTAATAACTATATACCTTTGCACATTTTTTTTTAACCTTAGGAGGAAGAATTTTCAATTTGTTTATCCTCATATAAGAAAGTTGAAGTATCCAGAAAAGAAATGACATCTAAGAGAGACACCAAAAGTTATAGAAGGAGCAAGATACTGAAATCAGGTTTCTTGATTTCACTCTGCAACCAAAGGAAGAGTTGGGAGAAAAGCTCCTATGCAAAAAATGACAATGACAATGTTATTTGTAGTATCTAATTGATTTAAAGGTTTTAGTATGAAAAGTGGGCTCAGAGAAAATTAAAATTTTTTCTAGGATAAGAGAGGTAAGAAAGATTACTGGAGTTCCCTCGTGTAGCCTTGACAATAACATGCATAACAAAAGCCCCTGACATGAATTTTATAGTATTTTTCATCTAAACGAAACCTCCCTGACTTTACTATGACACCAGATTTAAACTTCCTAGATGTACATTTTTAATATTTTTGAAAACACAGGGTTAGGGTGAACTGTTAGCTTTGTGCTGCCAATTCCTGCTGCAGGTGAATAAGCAAGCTTACCACTTTCCCTTGGCTAGTGGCTTGCCCAGGCACCCCGAGAGGGGGCAGGCGTTGAAGAACACCAGCCTTAGAGTTTTACCCTACACCCTGCAGTGCCTGTGGACCCCCACTTCCCATAGCATAATACTTTCATTTATTAAATACTTGCCTGGAAAGTTTCCCCAAGAGCCACATTCAGTTATGTTTACATTTTATAGTGGTAGGTTGTAGAGAGAGAGAGAGTAAGCAACCCACCCACCTTAATGAAGACTCTGAAAAACATTCCCAGTCTCACATCTTATTTTTAAATGCATACTTCTGGAATGAGAGCAAAGAATTAGAAAATCAATGGGATTAACTAAATTCACTGCCCTCTTATTCATTATTTTTATAACACTTAAGGGTTTTTTGTCTCATTAAGAACCTGGCTGACCACTATAATACAGCAGTCCCTTTCTAGATAGGAGTAACATGTTCCATTTCAATTTTTGGCTCATTTGTTTTAAATGTTTCTTCAGCAACACAAGAGTGAGCATCAAATCACTTCCCCTGAAGAATGAAGAATCTGCCTTCAAGAGAAATTGAGCTAAGACCACTTTTGTTTTAAGTGTGTAAAAATCCTCAGATCCTACTGTATTCCAATCATTTCACCAAATTGCATGGGCCCTGCCAAATTTTTATCAATATTGCCCCCTTTTCCATTTCCTCTTATTTTATTAGCCTGTAACAACAAGTCAACAAACAAAGACTAACACTAAAATGTAGAGTTCCTTGCACACAACATGCAAACCAGGAAAAGCAGGAATGAAGAGATGGTACAGGAAGGGGCTGTTGAAAATTAGAGGTTATGTTTTTATGCATTCTAATGCCTGGTTTCATTCAGTAAGATTTGATTTCCTTTAGTCCTGGGAAAGGAATTTATGCTTATTTTTCTGACTGGGTTAGCTATCTCTAAATACAGTGAAATGATTCAGAAACTGCTATTTCAAAGACTTCAGGAAATATGGGGAAGAAAGTAAGAAAAAAAGTGACCTACAACCTGAAGCCTGCTATTTCCTATAGAAAAGTTGTCAAGGTTGCCTTGCAACAGCTGGAGATTAGATCTCCAGTCTAGGAAGGAACTCACTTCTCTCCAGAGTCTACAAAGGGAAGCTGTCAGGGGTCCTCCTGCATGAGCTCATGTCACTGACATTGCTGCCTCTGTGTTCCAAGACACCTGTATTAGTTTCCTAGGGCCGCTGTAACAAGCTACCATGCACGTGACTTAAAGCTACACAAATATGTTCTTTCATAGTTCTGGAAGCCAGAAGTCCAAACTCAGTTTAAATCGACCTAAATAGAGGTGTTGGCAAGGTTATGCTCCTTCCAGAAAATCTAGGGATAAATCTGTACCTAGTTACTTCCAGCATCTGGTGGCTGCTAACATTCCTTGACTTGTGGTCCCATCACTCCACATTGCCTTCTCCTCTTCTATCTTGTGCTCACATTTAATCACGGATAATACAGAATAAGCTTGCCACTTTAAAACCCTTAACTTTATCACATCATCAAAGTCCTTCCATATGAGTTAACACTCACAAGTTCTAGAGATCAGGTTGTGGACTTTTTGGGTGGCCAATATTCAGCTGACCATAACATCCACTGTTTCCCCGGCACTCAGATTTCAGGGCAGTAGACTTGTTCATCATCTCTCTGAAGATTAGTTTAATTCTGCATGATGATGAACCCAGTTGAGTTGTAGTTCTCAGACCAGATTGAGGGATTACATTACATGATGTAATATTAGGATTTCTAAGACTAGCATTTGATCTAGAAAAGGTGTGTTAATTTCATTTACTTAAAGTCTCCATTTAATCTCCATTTAATGTTCAGCACTACACTCTGTACTTTCAAGGATTCAGAATTATAGCATGTTTCTTACTATCTGAAGGTTTGTCTGCCCATGGTGTTAAGACACGTGTGTGAGAAAGGATACCTAACCTTGCGTGGGGAGGTAGAGGAGAGGTAAATGAGAATTAGAAAATGGGAGATAGTAAGAAGAGATGGCATTCGGACTGGGCCCTGAAGGATGGGCATCTTTTAGAAAACCATTAACGAGCATTTCTCCCTCCTAAGACTGAGTTATGGGGCCCTTTTTATAGTCTTCAGTATCAACCTTTGCTTTTCTCTGTCTTAATCCTTCTCACATTGTTTCCAATAATTTTTTTACCTGGCTGTCTCCCTAATTAGGCTGCGGATAAAGGTTTCTCTTGTTTGTTCACTTGGAGATCCCTAGCATGTGGCATAGTGCCTGGCAAATAGTAGACGCACAACAAATGTATGTTGGATTGGATGAATGAGTGAAGAGGCGAAAGTAGGACATTCAGGACAGGGGGTTGGCATAAAGAAATGCTTGAAGCAGGTATATTTTTTGTAAATCAATATAGTGAATGTCACAATGAGGAAAGTTGGGTAATATGACTAACTTGGCTTGGAGGATGGCCTTGTAGAAAGGAAAGTAGAAAATGGATGCTCTGTTCTCACTGTGGCTGGCTGTATTCCTATGGCCACTATTGGCAGATGTGAAGGAGGTGGCAGGTAGTTCCTGGCAGAGCACACCTACTGATGCAAAAGGTAGTGTGGTAGAGGGGATAAGAAGATGGGCTTTGCAGCTCAAGTCCTCACTCTGCCACCTGTGTGAGATAGGGCACATCATTTAGACTCCCTAAGCTGTGGTTTTCTTGACTGTAAAATGAATATATATCTAACAGCTATGACCTGTGGATAAAGAAGACAAGTCATGTAAGAGGGTAATACAGTGACTTGGATATAGGTAGTGCTATTATTTCTGTGGTCATAAAGCATGTCTGTTGGGCTCCCTGCTGGGGCAATCCCAGCCACATTGTGTTGCTGGGTGTGCCTCGGTCAGCAGTTCTGACTGGTGCTGACATCTGAGCCTTCTGTTCCTTCCTAGTCACCATGAGCAACTAGTGGTTTGTGTGACTCTGTTAGGTCCCAGAGCAACCTTGATGAGAAACCTAGGGACTCTAAATAGCAAAGTTTAAGGACTCTAAGGCCCTATGTGCAAGCCTAAACAACAATAGAGCCTTTTCTAAGGATTAAGGGTTGGCCCTGGGTCCACAGTCTACCTCCAGCTTGCAAAGCACTTATATTGTAGCTTCGAGAAACAGAGTAAAAGGGCACTGTGAGCTTTCAATCATCCTAGTTCCACCTGAAAATGGACCAATTGAGGCAAGCTTTGGTGCCAGATCTGATTTTATAGCCAGACTATGGCTTTGGACCTATCTTTCAAAGAGATTAGATCAGGGGTCAGAGCCAATGGGACATTTCCCACTGTTAATTGGAATTAATTATAAATAAGAACACAGAAACCCTCACCATTGTTTCTCCTGGTGTCTGTCTGACATGCTAAAATTTAGAACTTGAATAAAAATTTTGGAGAGATGCTAGTTGGCTTCAAGGTCTTTGCCTTCATGGGGAGGGTTGCTTAGCAGGTTTCCTCCTCATTGAGAGGGTTAAAGGTCAGGAGGAGCAGTGCATTTCAAATTACTTGATGGACTAGGTAAAACCCATTTAACAGTTGGAATATTTTTTTAATAGATGAGGCCCTCCCCAGAGTTCTAATTAAAAATCAATGTGATATATAATTAAATTCTAGTGATCACATATGCACCAGCTTGTCTCTTTAGCTTTTAGAGCAGGAATGCTGCTATTGATCAACTCAGGAGATCTGAGAGGTTGTCAATATGGGATGTCTCGTCCAAGGGCCAAGTGGCTTCTCAGAGGCAGGCAGTGCCTGAGCGCCAAGCCTGAAGGACACTCCATTGACTCCAGCAAACGGTCTGATGTCCTCTGGTCATTTAAGCGCTCTGCCCAGAAGGCCAGGAGACTGGCCCACAGTCTTCACCCTGCCTTCCATCTCTCTGAGAAATAAGATACAAAAAAGGAGGCTTTAGAAAGAGAGAGGATGCAGATCAATGTTATATAGACACAGGTTGTCATTTCAGCTTCTTTTATGCTGTCCCACCTGGGAAAAGTCCTCCTCATTATTTTCGATAAGGTCTGTCAGGTACAAAAAAGACCTGAGTCAGAATGACGAAGGGTCACACTTACACTGGTTACAGATTTCTGTGAAGTCAGCTGACACCATTAGGTAGTTCAACCCAGCCCTAAGATCCATCCTACTCCTTTATGTGGAAAAGTATTATTGATATTTTCCCACTCCTTTAAAAATAAAGATGTCGGCATTGCTTTGCATGCATCCATGGCAACATCCCAAGCAATTTGCCAGCAAAGGTTCATGTGGATAAAGTGGCTAGTCCTCTCAAAACACTTCCATACTTGGTTTTTGTCCCCTTAGCTGATCTTGATCACAACAGGACCATGTGAGGCTATTTTTATTCCCACTTTACATAGGACAGTTTCCTCCTCCAAGGCACAGGGGGTTAAAGAAGTTCTCCAGGTTCATCCAGCCTAACAGACTTCTGGGGTGAACGCTGGTCTTCCTGCTCTGTGCCCTGCACCGTGCCCTGCTCAGTGACCATTGTCCACCTGCATGTCCCTGCTGGGGCTTCCTGCTCTCCACAGTGCTCCCACTCTCTCTGTTTCATTCTGTCTCTTTGTAGGCTGCATTTAGTCAATATGTATTTTGTGACATTTCCTCCTTTTCTCTTTAGATTTTTATTATCCAAATATTAATATGGTTTTATTGTAAAGGATTTAAATTATGTATGAGGATACACAATGTGAAAAGGCCCATTCAGGGCTTGAAGCACATTCACTCCCACTGCCTTCCAGGGCCACCAGGGAGTACTCCCCTCCCCTTCTCCCCTTCCTCTCCTCCTCCACCTCTTCCTGTTTTTTTTTCTCCCTCTCCCTCCCCCTTCCCACGCTCTCTTTTATATATTTAAATAAAACACTCCCAGCCTGGCATGGCTCAGCGGTTGAGCATCGACCTAGGATCCAGGAGATAGGGGTTCGATTCCCAGTCAGGGCACATGCCCGGGTTGCGGCTAGGCAGCCGATCAATGACTCTCTCATCATTGATGTTTCTATCTCTCTCTCTCCCCCTCCTTTCCTTTCTCTGAAATCAATAAAGATATATTTAAAAACAAAACGAAAACAAAACAAAACAGGGATACTATTTTGCATGAAGAAAATAATAGTTTTAGAAGCCTAGCTTGGTGTAAAGCAAGAATTCTATCAAATTCTTTTCTTTATATAAAGGAAAACGACTGGAGGCCTTAGATCTCAGAATTCCCCATCGTGTATCTGGGGCTGAGTTAGGAAGGAAGGGGATATGACACAGATAAAGGGTGGGAGGAGCTGGGTAGCTCACCCGCCTAGGCTTTGTGGGAAGACATGGGGAGCAAGACAAATAAAGCCCCAGGAGTCACCCTTGGTTTCTCTCTTTCCCTCCTATCCCATATGCAGTCAACCAGCAGATCTTCTCAGCTCTAGCTTCATAATATAGCTCAATTCTGGCCTTTTTTGATCACCTCTCAACTAACATCCTGGTCCAAGCTATGAGTATCTTTTCCTGGGTTATTGCAGTGGACTTAGTGTTATCCCAGAGCTGGGATGTTAAATCACAAGGGCTGATTTTTAAGTTTCCAGGAAGTTTGCAGGTCTGTTAAGTACAGCCATAATTAAAAATTAAGTAATGTTCATCAATGGATGAATGAATAAAGAAAATGTAATATACAATATAAAATATTATTCAGCCATAAAAAAAAGAAAATCCTGTCATTGCAGTGACATGGATGGGCCTTGAGGGCATTATGCTAAGTGAGGTCAGACACAGAAAGAAAAATACTGTGTCATCTCACTTACATGTGAAATCTAAAAATATTGAACTCATAAGAAACAGCAGAATGGTGGTTGCTGGAGGCTGGGGAGTGGGGGAAAAGGGTACAAACTTTCAGTTATAGGAGGAATAAGTTCTGGGGATCTGATGTACATTAAGGTGACTATAGTTAAAAATGCTGTACTTTATACTTGAAAGTTACTAAGAGAATAAATCTTTAATGTTCTCACCATAACAACAGCAACAACAAAATGAAAATTATATGAGGAGATGGAGGTGTTAAGTAACCTTATTGTGGTAAACATCTGACAATATATATGTGTATCAAATCACATTGTACATCTTAAATTTCCACAATGTATGCCAATAAAGCTGGAAAAATTAAATAATATAAAGTAATCATTAAATTATACTAAAAACCAAAAAAATACATATTCAAAAGCCATCACTTTATAATTTTACTCCATTTTTTTATTATCTATGCTCTTGAGGTAATTGACATTGACTGAACTTGGATGGTGGGCATACTATATAATGGTGACCAATGAGCATCCCTTCCCTGCTCTGCTTTCAGTCTTATTGGTAACTTGAAATCAGCTATGGTGGGACTATTGGCACCATGAAATTAGAGAACACTACAGGTGAATAGTGGTCAACACTTTTGAATGCTTACTGCGGATGTTTCACCCTGAATGAATAAAAATTCCCATCTTTTGAAGTAAGAACTTATCAGACCCGAAGTCATCCCACAGTTCCTAACATCGCCCTTCTCTAATCTGGGTCAGTTTATCCCAGTTAAATACTACTGTTAGAAGCTCAACTAAAGTCTCACCTCCTTTATGGAACTTTCCATCTGTTTTACTTATCTGGTCTCCCCCTTAACACTAATCTGTTTCTATATGTCTTTGACTGCACCATAAGTTGTTGGGACAGTCAGTACACATTAGGTGCTAAAACAGGGACATACCAATTGATTCAGGACTAGGGACCTGGCCCAGGAGAGGATAATGTTACTTATACCAGTGAAAACAGGTATTAAATAACATGATCATACCTGTCATTATCATCTGATAGAGTTAACATTTTTACATTGTCCTTTGTTCATATAGCTAACATTTTACTTTGTTCACTTAGTCACATAGAAATCTGTGGCATAAGCAATGCCATTCCCACTTTACGGATGAAGCTAAGAAACATGCTCAGGGTCAAACAGAAAATTGGAGGCTGAGCTGGCACTTAAATCTGTAGTCTTTCTAATCTAAGAGGAAGAATTTTCCGCAGATTTTATTAGTAGAAGATGTCCAAGTTCTCCATGAAAAGTTGAATTTTCTGGGGAGCTATAGATGCTATTGGAGAATACTCATTGTGGTACTCTGGGGCCCTGCAATTGAACACCCCTTTATTCCAGATAAAGAGACTGAAGGAGGTGTAATGACTCTCCCAGAGTCACAAGGTCCACATAAGGCTTTCTGTGTTCCTGGCATTTGTAACTAGGGGAGTAAGTGCTATCCTGTGGGGCTAGTCTATTGGAAGTAATTTGCCTTGGTTTCTCAGTGAAGATCTTGAGTCAGGAGCAAATTACACCAAGGTAATCAACCCTTCTTGACATGGGTGGCTATGACAAAAGATAGCATGTATCATCCTCTCCAGAGCTTCAGTGGGGATTCATGAGGACCTCAAAAGTGTTGACTAAAACTTGGGCTTAGATGGTCCTCTTCTTTTGGGCCTGTATAAATTATGCTGAAGGCATCTTGGTGGTCTCAGAACAAAGTAATACAAGTTTACTTAGAACCATGTTAGGCTCATTTGATATTAAATTTTGCATCTTTTCTGATAAATTTAGATCATGTATTAGGACAGCAACAAAAAGGTACATGGCTGTTGAGATAGATGGATTTAAGTTTTAACCTTGGTTTTGGCTCTATCTGGTTATTTCCCTGAAGCAAGTTATTTTGCTTCTCTCAGCTTGTTTTTTCAAGGAGTTCTGTTTTTAAAAAAAATATATATATCTTTACTGATTTCAGAGAGAGGAAGGGAGAAGGAGAGAGAAATAGAAACATCAATGATGAGAGAGTCATTGATAAGGTGCCTCTTGCAAGCCCTCCACTGGGGATCAAGCCTGCAACCTGGGCATGTGACCTGAACGGGAATTGAACTGCGATCTCCTAGGTCAATGCTCAACTGCTGAGCCATGCTGGCAGGGCAAGCTTCAGTTTTTTCATTCACACAATGGGGATAATGTTGGCATTAAATGAGGTAAAGTATGTGAAGAACCTACTAGCTTGCTTGGTGCATGGTCAGTGTGCATCAAGTCTAGGCTTTTTCCCCCAGAAATACAGGTCAGAGTCCCTCAACAGGGCTTTGGTGGGCCCCACCTGATGTCATTCTCCCCACCAGTTTCAAATTGGGCTGCTTGCCTGTGGCCAGGGTGTGTATTCCAAAAGCATTCCTGTTTGCCAGCTCAGGCCTTGGGGCTGCTGTGAAGTTGCAATTCTTTTCATGGAGCCTGTGTATGTGACAAGGTGTGCCCAACTCTTAAAGTGCTTTGATGAAGATGCCTTTGTGCTAAGAACTCTATAAATATAAGGAGCAGAGCTGGGGGTGGTGTTTCCAGAATACTCCCAAAGTTAGCCATAGTCAAAGGCTCAGGTTGAAGAAAAGTTGGAAATGGAGGTGGTTTGCCAATTCAGGGATTCTCCAAAGCAGAGATAGCTTTTCTTTTTTAGCTTCCATTTCCTTGACTCACTTTGCTTGATTGTTCAAGCCCCATATTGCCTTTCTTGTGTCTCCAGAGCTACAAAGATCTGATTTCAAGTATCTTTAAAAAGAACTGCCAATTGCAAACCACCTCTGTACCCACCGCTACCCTACCCAGCTGACCTAGCATCCAACACCACCCAACAGCACCCCCTGGTGGTCAGCATGGAGCTTCTCTGACCCTACACCTTCACCATCTCATTCTTCAGTAGGAATGCATTCATTCATTCATTCATTCATTCATTCACTCGTTCATTCATTCATTCATTCATTCATTCATTCCTTCAACAACTTTTTATTGGATAACTATAATGCACCTGGCACTGTAGACACTGGAGATTCCAATATGAATAGATATGTTCCTGCCCTTAAAGAGTCACAACTCTTTCACAGCTTAGTTAGTAAACAGACAAATAAATGATTATAATTATGAAATGTTTGAGCCACAAGAGAAATATACACAGGGTGCCACAGAGGGAACCAGAAGCATGCTTATCTTGAAACTAAGGGAGCTAACACTTCAGGGCCTGCTTATTGGCATAGGCCCCTTCCAAGGCCCTAACGATGTGTGTATACAGTCACTTATTTTTACAAAATCCACAAAAGTAAGCTATTTTAAAGGAATAAGTTAAAATTACTTTTCTTCTACACTGACCTGTCACATTTCTCCTTAATAGGTAGCACAAAAGCACCCAAGGGCATTTTTTGAATTGTCTAAGGAAAGGTTGAGTTTGGGATACATTTTGTTTGGGCTTGGTGAGTTACTTTTATGTGATTCATAGTTAAGTTATTGGTAGCCCTCCTCACACAAGAATAGCTTCCAGTGCTCTGACATAAAGCTTCATGATTAGAGGTTATATCATAATTTAAATATGTCTTCTAGTTCCTGGCACCAGAATTATGTGAGTAACAGAAGAGAAATGTGATTTCAATGTACAGAGCTGGAAGTTGGTCTGTGGAATGTCCTTCAAGTTATCAGACGTGCCTGTCATATTGTAAGCAGAAGACTTGGTTATGGAAAAACTTGAGAGGGGTTTCCCCAGATTTGGCAGCAACCTTAAAATTTTTATATGATATTACCAATACTGAGCTGTGAAGCTAAAAGAAATGTTTTCAAATAACCTATGATATAAATAATATTACCATTAACTATGTTAGAGGACAGAGACTGGATCTTTCTATTCTCTGTTTACTACATATAAAATATAAAATTATTCTTTGAAGAAGTGATCAAAGAGTATGTAGCTGAAAAGTAGAGGGAAGGAAAGTATTATAAGGTATGTAAGGCAATCACTATTACAAATATATTGCGATATTTGTCAGATGTCAGATGATGTAGCTAGATATCTAATCTATTATGATTGTTTTTCTCATTCTAAGTGAATGTTCACTTTCACACCTAATTTTCTCTTTGTGATTCTGAATTATTTTCTGTAAAGAAGGTCTTCCCTATACTGTATCAACTTCAGACCCATAAAACTTGGCCTCAGAAAGAGGCTCTAAGTTTGCCCAGGAGAGACCAGTGGGGCTTCTCAGAGGGCAGTGTGTGAGCAGAGAGATGGAGAAAATCTATGGACTCACTGAGTCGAAAGTGATGAGGGGATTTTCCAGGCAGAAGGACAAAGGGGAGGGGCATGTGAGAGCACTTCCATGCAGCAAAGTGGAACATTGTGACTGTGGGCACAGGAGGCTAGAGAGGCCCAGTGGCCAGACCTTGAAGAGCAGCTGTGTACTAAGAGGTTAAGCAATGGAGAACCATTGGGGAGTTTAGGCTGGGAACAGACACGTGCAAATTTGGGAGTTACCTCTGTCTCTGTCATTTGCAGGTTTTGGTTAATTCTACCTTCTTCAATCTTTGTTATCTCTCTGTATATATCCTTTATTTTTCTTCCTTTTCCTTACTTTTGGTTATTTAGGACATATATCCCCTGTCTGCCCTCCCCTCCCCCCTTATTGTGCAAGCAACTTTTTATTTATCTCTCCCCAATTCACTTGTGAAATAGGAATGGCTATAATTATCAAATAAAATAAAACAATATTGATGAGCACCACTATCCTAGTCTGTTCAGGCATAATAAAATTGCACAGACTGATCAGCTTATGAACACCGGAAATTTATTTCTCACAGTTCTGGAACCAGCATGGTTGAGCGAGGGTCCTCTTTCTAGTGTGTAGGTGGTGCCCCTTTTTGCTGTGTTTTCCTACATGATGGTGGAGGGGGCTGGGGACTTCCCTGGAGCCTCTTTTATAAGGCACTAGTCCCATTCTTGAAGGCTCCACCTTTGTGACTTAAGTACCTTCTCTAAAGGTCTCTTCTACTAATATCATCACCTTTGGGGTTTTTTAGAGACACAAACATTCAGACCATAGCACCCTCTATGTGCTAGGTGCTGAGAAATTAGCTGATACTGAGAAGAGCAAAGACTTTGCCCTTATGGAGTCTACTGGGAAGTTCAGTTAAACAAGCAACCAGACATCTGAATTTTAATAAACTCTGGAAGAGAAACCACACACCACACTTTGTTTATCCACTCACCCCTTGATGGACATTTGGGCTGTTTTTACCTTTTGGCTGCTGTGAACAGCGCCGCTGTGAACACTCATGCACATGTGTTTGTTTGAGTGGCAGTTTTAGTTTATCCATGCCTAGAAGTGCAGTTGCCACCATTTGTGTGTTCGATGCTTTGTTGTTCTATCTCGCTGGAATCTTGGTTTGTCGATTATCCCCCTTGCTTCGTCAATCTTTCATCACAATTGTCTTCTTCTCCCTGGTGTACTAGCACATTGAAAAACTCTATTTGAAATATACATTCAAACACCTCGAAGGAAAGTTCATGATTTTTGGATACAGAATAACTCAATGTTAATCAGTTGTGGAAAATCTTTACTTTACAAAAGAATTTGAAAAGTATGATGAGAACTGAGGAAAAAGAAAACCTCAGCGAATGCAGTTATTGCAAACTACTTCTTGTCAGTCTCATTTTTAGGTATCACTACAATGGTTGGCAGTTTCCACTTCTATGTTGTTTGGGTTTCATCATATTTATGAACTTAAGACAACAAAAGTTTTACACAGATTAAGGCAAACTTTTCTATGTTTCCTTATGTTGATTTATTTCTTGATTTGGTGAATTTGCAAGTATACATAATGAAGTTGAGCAGAGAAGATGTAATGAGGTCAGCATACTGCAAAAGGCCTGTTGTCATGTGGCCGGGAGGACTAGGTCTGGGGCATCGCAGTCTATATTCCTGGACAAACAACCAAGGGCATTCTGTACTCTGCAGAATTTGAACATATCCTTTCAACAATCCCAAAGTTGCTTTCCAAGGTTTCTTTCAGCTTTAAAAGCCTAAGATTTTAAATATAAATGCCGGGTTTATCATGTGATCAGATACTAAAGTGGCACCGTTCCTATCGACATTCCTTATTTCAAGTCTAAGCATAAGAGATTTGTTGAAATATAAATTTGCTGATAAATATATTGCCATTCCTTAAAAGTACATTTACTACCATTTGCACTTGTAAGCTGTACATATTTCATGTGGCGTTTGGTAAAGAATGTCTCACAAGAAGGTCTTGGTTTTAGCAACTTGAGGGAGTTCTTCAGTTGAAATTTCATGTAGTTCTTACCAGATATTTTTCAAGTCCCAAATAGAAAGAGTAAAATATCTTGAATTTTTAAAAAAACTCTTAAAATACACTGTTTTGTTTGGTAAAACTCTACCATCTCATGCAAATACAATGTTCTTTGAATTCTCTTTGTTAATCTTAAAGATACTTGCTTCTCCATGACTGACTTTGTTTTTGTTGTTGTTGTTTTTTTTTATGTTACAATTTCTTTTACTTTTCTGTGTTGGATGAAGTGATCATATCCATGATGTTTTTAAGAAGCCTGCTAGAGGCCTGGGATGTTTATTTTATCTGAGTAAAAGGTGAATATTTACTCATTTAGGCTTGGTGCAGCTGTGTCACCTGCTAAGTCAGATCCATTTTCATAGAACCTCTCCCTGTGTCCACTTGTTGTTCCTGAGGTGGGTCTGCTATACTTTGCTTCCATCCGCCTGCACAATCTGCTAAAGTAGTCTCCTTTCCTTTTGTGATTCTTTCCTCATGTACATCTGTCCTCTGTTTGTACCTTCTTGGAGACACTGTGCTTCATTGATTATTTCTTGCAGTGTTTTCATTCCCTCTTTACGTTCTGATTCTAAAAGGAACTCACTCAAACCATGACTCCAGGATAACTGGCACGAAGGTGTTGGATCTTTAAACATTTCCTGCTTGTGCGCATTTTCAGGTATTGACACTGGCTGCCTGATGAGGGTACTGCTCTCTCTGGGTAATCTTCAAGGGTCATGATGTCTACCAGTTAAGCCATGGAGATTTTTTTGTTTTGTTAATCCTCACCCAAGGATATTTTTTCCATTGATTTTTAGAGAGAGAGGAAGGGAAGAAGGGGTGGGGGGAGAGAGAGAGAGACATCAACGTGAGAGAGACACATCCTCATCCACTAACTGCCTCCCACACGTGCCCCAACAGGGGCTGGGGATTGAACCTGCAACCCAAGTACGTGCCCTTGACCAGGAATCGAACCCATGACCTGTGGTGCACAGGTGGATGCTCTAACCACCTAGCCACTGCCATGGAGATCTCTGGCCAGGGCCATGGAGATTTTTTAAAAACCCATATTTGCTTTGATATTTTATTACGTGAAAACATGGATTGAATAACTTAAGTGTACTGAAGTTAGAGTTGCAGTGGCTACTCTACAGAAGGGTGGGGAAAATTCTACATTTTCTTCTTATTTAATCTCAGATTTTTTAAAAAAAATAAAAGCCAAATAGTTTATAATCTATGAGAATGGGGACCTCAGAAGTTGTGCATCTTGGCAGCACTGCAGCCCTGTGTTTCTTTGCCCCTCAAAATTTGCAAGTATGTATTTCATTTGAAAGTATTTGCAATTTTTATCCCCAAATAATGTGTATTGTGTAGATGCTCTCTTCCTGAAGAATTTGTTCACTCAACAAATATGTATTGATAGTCCACTCTGTGGGAAGCACTGTGCTTGCCCTGGGCACACAGATGTCCACAGTCAGGCCTTGTGTCCTTAAAGAGTTTGCAAAATTGCCAAAATGGAAAAAGAAAAGAAAAATGTAATTGAGGGGCTATTTGCATACAAACACTAAGCACCAACATTGGCAAATTTAATAATGGCATCCCCAAGTTAATAGTAAACAACTTTCCAGCCCTGAAGGCTTTGTGCGCTGCTGAGGCTGGATAAATAATTTTACCACAAAATATTAGATTAGAAGAAATTTATTTATGGTTTACGTGGGCTATAACAAAAATGTGAGTGCCACTAGAACGTCTTTTACTAGTCTAAACTCAGAAAATCCTCTGAGCCTCTTCCTTTCAGTAAATAAGTGATATTTCTTCTGACAGCTTTTGGACCTCTGAAGCCAGGCTGCAAGAAGCTAGGGTTTACCCTTGTTTGCCTCAGTTCCTGCTTTGAATCTTTTCAGGATGCTGAGCAATGAGTTCTATAAATGAAGAGATTCAAGTCACAGGTAGAGGTTACTTGGCCCTTGTGTAGTTTTGTCTTGAAGACTGTTCAGAAATACAGAAATGATCTCATCGACTTTTAGATGAAAAGTCATCCAGAGGAAGTTCACAGAGAAAGGAAGAGCCAAATCCTCTTGCTCTCGCCAGAGGATGGCTGGCATCTATCTGGGCAGAAACGCACCTTTCTCTAGCATTTGTGATGTTTTCTCTATTTTCCTCTGTGCTGTTATACAACAAAATTCAACTGAGTAAATCTGAAGATCTAATTTGCTTTATTATATGATTCATGAAATGGGCAGCATCTCATCTAGCAAGCAGAGAGAAACTGAGCAGTTACAGAAAACTGTAGGCTTTTATAGAAAGGAGAGTGAAGCAAGGAAGTCATTAGAAAAATAAAAATAAAATTCATTGGAGGAAAGTAAGAGTTCAAAGAGACGACAGCTTCTCATTGGCTGAGCTGTGGTGTTTCTCATTGTCTGGGCTAGTAGCTGGGCCAGAATAAAATCTTCCTTCCTCCTGCCAGGGTAGTAAAGTAGAAACATCTTCCTGTTGGGGATGCAAGGTATGGCTCTTTCTGTTTGGCATAATTCACGATGACTGGTAGGGAGTGCAAGTTCTTTCTACAGGCCTTGTCAACTCCAATTTCAGTTGAGGTTTCCTTTATTAATTTTCACAGTGCCTATAAGAAGTGTAACGTGGATAGGTAATCCGGATGTCCACAGTTATTTTCAGAAATAAATGTGAGCCAGTAAGTGTGAAGCAGTGACATATGGACCTCCTATTAACTGCTAACATTTATATACATTATAAACATTTATAATGTTTCTATTATTTGAGAAGAAAAACCTGAAAACAATATTTATACAAATTATTTTTGTATGGACCTTCACATCTTGAAGAATGGGCTGCTGAGGAAAGCAATGCAACATGCTTAGGGTAGTGTTGAGATTTTAAATTCTTACAGTCAATTCCTAGTTCTCCAGGCCTCTTCCCAGTTTTCTTGCATTTGTGAACATTCTCCCCAAAACAGTAAACGAGGTTCATGAGGATTTTCAGTGGCGTATCTTACACGTATCCTACAATCACTTTATCACTTCTATTAAGTGTTTCCTTACCTTTTACTGTTCCTAAAACCACACCATTAAAATTAATAGCACAAAGAGAAATTAGATTTTCTACCTTTTGGTCTTGTAAAGGCAGAACTAGAAGCAGAGGGTAAGATTTGGGAAGGCAGATTTTAATTCAACAGAACAATGCCTTTTCTAACCATCAGAACTTCCCTGTGGACCAGGCCACCTTGAAAGTAGTGAGCAGGATGTTGGTGGGGCTGTGTGGTGAGAGGCTGCAGGAGGAAAGTGGTAAAAATGGTCCCTCAGGTCCCTGTGGGCCCTGAGCCTTTACAGTTCTGTCAACCTTAAGAATAAAACAGCTAGTTATTTTACCAGCAAAATGGCTTCATTTGAGAGTAGCAGGGAATTGCAATTTGGGACAAGCAAGCTATGGCAAAACCATAGGCAAGCCTGAGAACAAAGGAGAGGAGCTTGCTTTTATTAGGTTTTAGGAGGAAATTGGGGAGGGTTGTTTTGAACAAAAGTTCACTGGAGAAAAACAAGAGTTCAAGGCTGTGGTGGTTTCTCATCGGCCGAAGCAGTGGTTAGTGCATTGTTGCCGGGGCAGGGAGGAGCCTTCTTCTTTTTTCCTTAGAAGCAGAAGATGAAATTCCCATGTGATTAATATCCTCCCTTGTCAAAATAATTCTTATCTTCCTTCTGCCTGCTGGTTATGCAGCCTGCAACAGGCGGTACGTGCGTGAGATGTCCTTCCTTCAGTGTTTCCCAACTTCATTTTAAATGAAGCTTTCTTTATTTTTACATTTCCGGGCATCTCCGTAGTGTCAAAGAAGCTCCCCCCCCCCCCCCCCCCAGGTCCTGGCCGCTTCCACCTCCAGCAGAAGACCAGCGCACGATTCAGGAGGGTAAAGCTGTTTTCTGTTTGACATTTGCTTCCAGTGATTTTGTCCAGCTTAGTTTCAGGTCCTGGGCCATGGGTGGACCCTGCCTGTTCTGGTCTGAATGTTTGTGTCCCCTCAAAATTCACACTGAAATCCTACCCATCAAGGTGATGATGTTAGAAGGTGGGGGCCACTGGGAGGTGATTTGGTCTCTAGTGGAGCTCTCTCCAATGGGATTAGTGCCCTTGTAAAGGACCCCAGAGCCTCCCTTTCGCCCCGCGAGCTTAGGGATAGGAGGTGCCGACTGCGAACCAGAAAGCAGGCTCTCACCACGCACTGGCCAGCAGGCTCCTTGGCTTTGGTTTTCTAGCCTCCAGACTGTAAGACATCCATGTCTGCTGTTTACAAGTCACCCATCCTATGGTGCTGTGTTAGAGCAGCCTGCAAGGACTAAGGCACCACCTAGCTGACTTTGCAGACTGATTATGCATGTCTGGTTCTCTCTCTCTCTCTCTCTCTCTCTCTCTCTCTCTCTCTCTCTCTCACACACACACCATTTCAGCCATTCAGATGAACTGAACCATCATCTAGACTAAGTAGGTGGTAGAGAGGAGAGTCTCATGTGGAGACACTGTTGGCTCTGTGGAGAAATGTCAGAAGTGTTAGAGTCCAGATTGGATTTATGGTGGTGGGGGAAGGAGGCTTTGGGTGGGGAGAAAAGCAGAAGAGCTTTCATACTAGGAGAGGATGGAAAAAATGTCAGTGTTTTCAGATATGATGTTAAACCTACACTTCAGGCTCTGGGCAAGTAAGAATCTAACCTAGCACGGAAAGCACTCTCTCAGTCCTTCTGAAATCCTGGGACAGCTTCACTGAAGAAGCCTGGACCATGTGGACTCAACACAGTCTGGATTCTGCTACTGAAACACTAATGTTATCTAAGCTTTTGATTTGGCAATACAGAAACACAACTTGTGAATTTTAGCCTGGCTGCTTGAGGACACATCTTTGCAATGAGGCGCATGTAGAATAAGACAGAGAGCCTGCTAGGAAGGCTGCCCCAGGATGAGAGCTCACAGGCCTTCTTGAGGTCTTCAGTGCATGCGCTTCCCTGTGGCAGAGCGAGAGCATGCCAGCTGGGATCTGTCCCCACCACTTCCCCAGCCTCCAGCCCCTCCCTACCCTGCTGTGCACATTTTCCCTTCCCCATCTTAGGACCCTTCCTCAACACCCTATGGGGTATTTTTATAACTAAGTCCAAGGCTAAAACATTTGGTACAAGTCCCTAATGGGTACTTTTTACTACTGCCACATTTCTGTGACTGAGAACTTGACTGCCAGGTTGAATGCATGTTTTGATCTTCTCTTAGGTGATATCTTTTATTTGCCTATTGACACAAATTGCCTGAAGAAATCTTTACTCATGTATAATTTTCCTAATTAATACAGGAACACTGAGAGGGGGGACTCCATTATTTTCTGTGTCCAAAAAAAATCCCTCACTTAGGATCCACAAATGTAATAAACTGTTCTCATTTTAAACACCAAAATCTTAAACATTTGCTTTCTTTTCTTGTTATGACATAATATATATGTTTATGATGTTTCTGTATATTTCTATATTTTTTTCACAATTATACAATTATTAGCACATTTCATGAACATTTTTCCAACTCACTAAATATTTTTCTTCCTATTGTCATAAACTCATGCTACTTCCAATTTCTCTTTTTTTGCACTATTAAAAAGATGTACACTTCTCCTAGAAACATGGGTTTGCATCCATTTCCCCCAAAATCAGCTACAAAAAATATAATCATTTAAACAATTTTAAAATCAATTTAATAGTAAAGAAAGCATCTTATTGTTGCTAAAATTTGCACCTTTTTGATAACTTGTTAAGGATAACTGTATTTTCAAATGTTTAATGATCATTTGTGCATTTTTGTGAATTTCTCTTTTTATTCTTTGTCTATTTAGAAAAGGAGAATGCATTTTTCCCAATTAATTATAAGTGTTTTTAAAATCTTATTATAGGTGTAACATGTTGCAAATAAATTTAGTATTTTGTCATTTGCCCTTAAATTATATTTACAGTGTGGGGTTTTTTTTGTTTTTTGTTTTTGACATATAGAAAATTTTAACTTTAATGTTGTCAGGACTGCTCCAGAATCTTGAAACAAATAAAAAAAAATGTAAGCCACTGTCTCTGTCTTTAAGGAACCTACAATTCAGTAGTGGAAATAAGATATAAATGTGTGTAAAACACACAATACAATATTTAAAACAGTAGCTTTTTGATGAAGAAGGGATGGAGCACTATTAGATGGGCTGTTACTTGCTCAAAGTTGGAAAATGCCCCTTAGAGGCTGCTGGTCCTCACTGTCCCCCTACCTGGTTGATAACCACAGATATAAATGTCAGGCTGGGCAAGAATCAAGAGTGTCTCCAGGCAGTGTGTGACTAATGATACATGGGTGTGCTCATGCACTTGGCCGAACCTCCCTATAGCACTGAGTAATTCTCCCTTCTAGGCAACAATGCATGTTTGTGCCAGCACCTTTGATACTATCAGTGGTATAAATTGTGTTTATCTCTGGTCTATGAAAACTTAGAAAAGTGTCTGGAAAAAACTTTTAGGAAGAATGAGAAGGAACATGACTTTTCATTATTTTCTTTTTGTAACTTTCACATTGTATTGTGTTGTCACAAGAGTTGAGGTCTTGCTTGTTTTTGTGTCTCTTTTAAGTACCTCTCAGAGTATTGACCACATTTGTCAGAATTTTTAATGTGTTTTAAAAACTCCAAGTGAATGAAACCTCACTATGGTGTGTGTGTGTGTGTGTGTGTGTGTGTGTGTGTGCGTGCGCACATGCTCGCACGTTGCTCAGGCTGACTCAGGCTGGTGTATGGGGATGGCTGAGGGGCATTGTGGAGACATCTCTCTGGATGGTGTGGCAAAGCAGCAGAAGATGTCTGGAGAACAGGAGCTTTTCCAGTGCAGGTGGACTTCAGCTGGTGTGGTGCTGGTAAATGTTTAACAACCGGGTCTCTAGGGGAACCAAGTCTTGATGTGAAGCATTTGCCCATTTCTCTGGGATAAATGCTCCCACTGTGGTAAACTGCAAGCTCCCACTGTGAAGTCACTGGATGTGGAGCTAGAAAGAGATGTGCACTATGGGATCTCATAAACCAATGTGAGCTGTCATTCATTCATGGCAAGACTACAACCGCCTCTAGGGGCAGGAGCCAGAGGGGTAGAAGTGGGCACCCAGAGGGAGGTCATAGCACAAAGCAGGCAGTGTTTCAGGGCACCAGCCCCACTAGCTGGAATCAGTGCCTGGTGTAGGGGCAGCCAGAGCAGGTGCCAAGCCTTAAAGCTGAGGCAAAAGTTCAGTCCAGAGCAGGAGGAGGACTGCACTCACAGAGGCTGCGGGAGTGCCAGCACTAGCCTCTGGCCAATTTCAAACCCTCCATCATGACCCAGTGGTTGACACCCGGGAAGCCCTGATGTCCTTCCTTCTGGTCAGACAGACCTAGTTCAGACACAGACAAGGGGGAAATGGCTGACAGAGAACACCGGGGACTCCAAAACAGGGCGAGACAGACACGGACTTCAATAAACACCCAGCGAGTGAATATGATGTCTTCATTTACCCACGTATGAAGGAAAAAGGCAGTCCTATAATTTTCAGCATTTGAACATTGTGAGGAGTTACATCAGTTATTTCATCAACAAGTATTTTTAGGTGAACAAGAATGACATGATTTTGCTCTTCTGGAGCCTGCATTCTTGTGGAGGAGACAGATGATAAACAATTTATAAAAGGACAAAATAGTTTCAGATGAAGATGAAAGCTGAAAGGCTAAGCTGTGACAGAATGGGGACAGGAGATGGGCTGCTTCAGACAGGCGTCATGTTCCTTCTGAGAAGACAGTGTTTGAACTGAGGCCTGAAGGATGAGAAGGGAGCAGTTGTTCACAGAGTTGGGGGCAAACGCAGAAGGCAAAGTAAGTGCCATGGTCCTGAGGCAGAAAGAAGAGAGAAGCTTAGCATGTCTGAGGAAAACATAGACAGGCAGAATGAGGTAGTTGGGTCCCTTATCTTATAGGGCCTAAAGGTCAAAATGGGTAGTTGGATTTTGTTCTAAGTGAAATGGGAAGTCTTTGTAACTCTTTGTTACTCAAAGTGGGGTTTATAAACCAAGAAAACAGCCTCACTCAGGATACCAGCCCCTACCCCTTTACTGAATCAGAATCTATTTTAACAAGATCTCCACTTGGTGTCTTAGTCGGCTCTAGCAGCCATAACAAAATACCACAGACTGGTGGCTTATACAATGGAAATGTATTTGCTTACAGTTTTGGAACCTGGAAGTCTGAGATCCTGGTGTCAGCATGGTAGAGTTCTGGTAAGAGCTTCCCCTACCCCCTGCAGACAGCTGCCTTCTCATCTCATTGTGTCCTCAAATGGTGTGTGTGTGGGGGGGGAGGTTAAGAAGAAGAGGGAGAGGGAGATCTTTTTCTCTTCCTGTTCTTATAAGACCACCATTCTAAGGGATCAGGGACTCACCTTATCACTTCATTTAACCTTAATCACCTCCATAAAGGTCCTATATATCCAAATATAGTCACATTGGGGATTAGGGACTCAACAATTCAGTCCATAGCATGTACAACAGTGATCTTATATTAGTAATTCTCAAAACTTAGCAGATAGAAATAGCCTGAAGGGCTTAATAAAACCCAGGCTCGTGGGCCCTCAGGGATTCTCATTTAGTTGATCTAATCCTGATTCAATAGGTCTGTCCAAGATTTTGCATTTCTTAAAAACTCCTTGGTGATTCTGCCACTGGTCCATGGGCCATACTTGGAGCAGTGAAGTAGGCAATATATTTGGGTAACCAATTTTCAAAGAAATAAAATATCAAAAATTATCTAAACTAAATCTTTTAAGAAATAATTCAGCAGTTCTGAAGACCTTTTGTATTTCAAAGACTTAAAGAATTTTAAAAGTCATTATTTTAAAAAAAAATTATATATATTTAAATCTTTTTATTTGATCTTACTTGTTATTCTGGCTAAAGTTTATCTACTTTTCAAAGATAACCTGAAAGTGTTTTGCAAGCATTTTGTTAACCCTCAAATCTACTCCAGGTAGAATAGTAAATAAAAAATTAAATATGGAAAGTAGCCAACTTGAGATACAGGGAAATGATTGACTTGTACAAATCAGCAACACAGCAGGAAGCAAGAGGAAGTGTTAGTTAAGCAGATGTCTGCTCAGGTACAATATCAGAGGGGTGAGCAATGCTCTGCAGTTTTGAATTATGCAATGAACTTTGTAAGTTCATTAATGCATAGGGATGAAGTTCCCATTAAACACCAAGAGGGCAAAAATCAACAGTGTCTTAGGTTATAGGTTTCTAAAACTGATAATCAAATCAAATGAGGACATGTATGTATCGGTTGTGATTCCTCCTGGAAGGAACTAACATAGGACAGTTCTTCAAACCCTGAAAGTTATGAAGCTCAGTAACAATGTAACAATGAATTATAAAAGCTGTGTTGTTTCCATTATAACACCTTTTTACCTAATTATTTTTGGTATAAACCCCGGTGGAAACAATGCATATTTTTTTAATGAAACTCCAACTAAACAAGCAGGAAACTTTGGCAAAGTCCAGAATAAATCTGTGATATTCATATTCCCACATACATACAATGAAGAATTAATATAAAATATCATTAAAAACAGATGGTGAAATAAAGAGCTTCCCAGACAAAAAAAAAGTCTAAGGGAGTTTGTCACCACCAAACCAGCATTGCAAGAAACTTTAAAGGGACTGCTGTTGACGTTGAAGTAGAGACAATGAGAAATATAAGCATAAAGAAATAAAATGGCAATAGATAAGTGCCTATCAATAATAACTTTAAATATAAATGGATTAAATGCTTCAATCAAAGGACATAGGGTAGCTGAATGGATAAGAAAACAAGACCCAAATATATGCTGCCTACAAGAGAACCACCTCAGAACAAAAGACTCACACAGGCTGAAAAACAAAAACAAAAACAAACTTCTGGAGGACTTTAAGAAAGATATCAACAGCAATACAGTCATAGTAGGGGATTTTAACACCCCACTGACTTTACTGGATAGATCTTCCAGACAAAAAAAAATCAACAAGGAAACAGTGATTCTAAATGACACACTAGATCAGATAGAGTTAATTGACATTTAGAGAACATTTCACCCCAAAGCTGCAGAATATGCATTCTCCTCTAGTGCACGTGCGACAGTCTCAAAGAAACAAATCTCTGCAAGTTCAAGAAGATTGAAATCATATCAAGCATCTTCTTGGGCATTCACACCATGGATCTATGCAGCTGTAAAAATGAAGGATCCCTTACCCTTTGAGATAGCATGGTAGAACCTGGAGAGTATTACACTAAGTGAAATAACCCAGTCAGAGAAAGATAAGTATCACATGATCTTACTCATAGGTGGAATCTAATGAACAAAATAAACCAATGAACAAAAAATAGATCCAGAGACATAGAAGCATGGAACAGACTGACGAATCTCAGAGGGAAGGCAGAGGTGGGTGGGGAGAGATTAGCCTAAGAATTTATATACATATATGCATAACCCATGGACACAGACAATAGTGTGGTGAAGGCCTGGGAGGGGAGGGGTACAAGGTAGAGGAGATCAATGGGGGAAAAAGAGGGCATTTGTAATACTTTCAACAAAAAAGATAAATTTTGAAAAATTTGGAACTCAAAGGTTATCATTAACTTAGGTCATTAATGAATCTGTGTAATTGTTTACTCATATTGTCCAACAAAGTGAGTTGGGCTAAATGATTTTAAAGGTCACTTCTAGCCTAAAATTATTGTAACTCTAGATCTTTACACTTAAAGTTCTGTTAAAGTTTAAGTTGGGCTTGATATCACCAAAGTGGGTCAAAATAGTTTATCTACATATTTACCTTTTTAGGTGTTTTCATTCCTTCCTTCAGTTCATTCTGTTTATCTGGCATCATTTCCCAAGCTGAATAACTTCATTTATATTTCTTGAAATATAAGTGTGTTGTCAGTGAATTCTTTTTTTTGCTTGTTTGATAATGCCCTTATTTTCCTCTACTTTTGAAGGATACTTTTTCTAGTTTTGGAATTCTACGTCAGAAGTGTTTCTGTCTGCATTTTAAAAAATGTCATTACATTGGCTTTTGGCGTTCATGGTTTCTGTTGAAATGCTAGCTCTCCATCTTTTTGTTCTTCTTTTGAAGGTAACGTCTTTTTCCTCACAATGCTTTGCAGCTTTTACATTCATCAATGTTTTTCAGCAGTTTGACTATGATAAACCTAAGTTTTTTATTTGCATATATCTAGTTTGAAGTTTGCTGTGTTATGAAGCAGTGGGATGAGGCCTCTCATCATATTTGGCCATTATATCTACAAATATGGTTTCATTCCTATTCCTTCTCTCTTCTCTATTTATAGGACAATTACACATATTTTGACATATGATTGTTATGCTTGTCCTGTGTTATTATTTTACCCATTCTTTGTTTTTTTGTTTTTTTGTTTTTTAGCATGATTCTTTTGAGATATTTTGAATTGACTTGTCTTCAAGTTTACTGCTCTATGCAGTATGCTGTTAAACTATCTAATACAGTCTTCATTGTAGACTTAAAAAAATATCATTCCAAGAGAACACCACTCAATATTTGTGCCTTTGTGTTAAAACTAAACTTATTTTGAGAATTGCTGATTCAGAAGGGTTAGTTTAATAATTGAAAGATAATTAAATTTAAACTCAATTGAAAGTATATCATTTCAGAATTCATCTAAAGAAATGTTTAGGGGCAAAGGCAATGTGTTCAGTCAGCAAGACCATTCCTTACATAAATATGAATATGAGGATGCTATTGACAAGTTCAACTTCATGAACTTGTGTTCTCAGAGTGAAACTTGGAGTTTTGAAGGTGATCAGGAGAAGAAGTGGTGCTATAAATATCACAGGGCTATCTTACACAACAGAAAGTTTTTAAAAAAATTAAACTTCTTATTTTGAGATAATTGTAGATTCACATGCAGTTGTAAACAATAATACAGAGAGATCTCATACACACTTTTCCCAGTCTCCATCCATGGTAACATCATGCAAAACCATAGTACAATATCATAACCAGGTTATTGGCATTCATCAGGTTAAGATACAGAACATTTCCATCACCATAAGATCTCTTATGTTCTCTTTCTTAGCTATACCCACTTACCTCCGGTCCCCACCCTCTCCTTAACCCCTAGCAACCACTGATATGTTCTCCTTCTATAATTCTGTCATTTTTAGAATGTTATATAAATGGAATCATTCAGTATGTAACCTTTTGAAATAGACTTTGTTTCCACTCAGCATAATTCTCCAGAGATTCATCCAAGTTGTTTTTTGCATCAGTAGTTCATTTCTTTTTCTTGCTGAATAATGTCTTATGGTATGGACGTACCAGAGTTTGTTTAACTATTCACCCATTGAAAATCATCTGAGTTGTTTATAGTATTTGGCCATCATGAATAAAGTTGATATAAACATTTGTGTACATATTTTTGTTTACACACAAGTCTTCATTTATCTGGGATAAATGCCTAAGAGTATAGCTGCTGGGCCATATGGTAGTTGCATGTTTAGATTTTTAAAAAACTACCAAACTGTTTTTTCAGAGTAGTTGGACCACTTTAATTCTCACCAGCAATGTGTAAGAGATAGTTTCCTTATATCCTCACCAGCATTTGGTGTTGTCACTATTTTTTATTTTAGCCATTTTGATGAGGGGATAGTAATAGTTCATTGTGATTATAATTTGCATTTTCCTAATGGCTGATGATGTTGAACATCTTTTCATAGGCCTGTTTTTCATCTGTGGATCTTCTTCAATGAATGTCCGTGTCTTTCTTTTGCCATCTTCTAATTAATTTGTCTGATTTTTCATTGTTGAGGCTTAAAAGTTCTTTGTACATTCTAGATACTAGTCCTAAGCCTGATAGGTGGTTTGCAAATATTTTTTCCCCACATCATAACTTGTTAGAGTCTTTTGCAGAGAAAAAGTTTTTAGTTTTTTATTCTTTATTTGAATCATGTTTCAATTACAGTTGACATACAATATTTTATTAGTTTCAGGTGTATACCCCAGTGATTAGACATTACATAACTTACTAAGTGATCATCCAATAAATCTCATACCCATCTGACACCATACATAGTTATTAGAATACTATTGACTATATTTCCTACATTGTACTTTACATCTTTACAACCCTATGATTATTCTGTAACTATGAATCTGTACTTCTTAATCAGTTCATCTTTTTCACCCATCCCCTCAACTTCCCTCCCACCTGGCAACTAACAAAATATTCTCTGTATCTATGAGTTTGTGTCTGTTTTGCTTGTTCATTTATTCTGTTTTTTTAGATTCAATCCCTTGATAGATATGCATTTATTGCCATTTTATCATTCACATTTTGATCTTTTATTTTCTTCTTCTTAAAGAAGACCCTTTAACAACTTGTTTGGAACTCTCTGTGCTTCCTGGACTTATATGTCTATTTCCTTCACCAAGTTAGGGAAGTTTTCTGTCATTATTTTTTCAAATAGGTTTTCAATTTCTTGCTCTCTTTATTCTCTTTCTGGTATTCTCATGATATGAATGTTGGCGCATTTGAAGTTGTCCCAGAGGCTCCTTACACTGTCTTCAGTTTTGCAGGTTCTTTTTTTCTTTTTGCTGTTTGGATTGGGTATTTTTTGCTTCCATATATTCCAAATCACTTATTTGATTACTGGCTTCATCAATTCTACTGTTGATTCCAGGGAAATTATTCTTCCTTTAAGTTACTGTATCCATTTCTGACTGCTTATTTTTTATAGTTTTAAAGTTCTTTTTTATGCTGTTGAAGTTATCACTAACTTCATGGAGCATCCTTACAACCAGTGTTTTGAACTTTGCATCTAATAGATTGCTTGTCTCCATTTTGTTTAGTTCTTTTTTTGGAGTTTTGTTTTGTTCTGTCATTTGGAACATATTTGTTTGTCTCCTCATTTTGGCAGCCTCCCTGTATGTGTTTCTATGAATTATGTAGAGCTGCTATGTCTCCTAGGCTTGGTAAAGTGGGATTATGTAGTAGGTCTTCTGTAGAGTTCAGTGGCACAGCTTCCCCAATCACCCAAGCTGAGCACCCCAGGTGCTCCCCCACCTCCCCTGTGAGCTGTGTACACCCTTCTATTGTAGCTGAGCCTTGATTGCTGTTGGCCAATTGGCTGCAGGAACTGGCTGTGACCACCAATCACTGTGGAAGATCAGCTGTTTGGGGACCTATCTTACAGAGCAGGACTAACTTTGGGGGGGCTCTGGTGCCTGCTGAGTCTGCCCCTTGAGTGTGTCACTCATAAAGGTGGTTGGGTGGTACTTCAAAGTGGCCTGAAACTTTCTACCAGATGCATTGGCTCTGTGGTCTCACAGGCAGTTCAGACTAAGGTCAGCTGCCACCTATGTTCTGCCCAGGGCCACCCAGCATGAGCTACAAAACATCCTGCAGATGGTTGATACTTGGGTTGGGCTTGGAGTTTCCCAGGTGAGTACAAGCTGTGAACCAAAACCAGCTGCTGCTGGTGCCAGGCCTGGGGCCATTTAAAGAGAGGTATGGGGGCTTGCTGAGGCCAGATGTTGCTTGTATGAGAAATTTTAGGAAAGATTGAAGTGTGAACCAGGACAGGCCATTTGTATGGAAAAGCCATTGGAAACAACTTGGGTGGGCCCACAAGTTGGTTGAAGCAGGGTCTCAGGGAATGACAAAGGTGGGGCAAACTGTGTTAGCCAGGTTGATGGAGGCTCAGATATGGCAACTGCCCACTAGCTCTGTGAGAGGAGGGCTCAGAAAAGGAACAATGGCCTTTGCCAGCACTTTTTTCTGGCAGAAACCTGCCCCCCCCCACCCACACCCAACTCTTGCACAGGTGCCAGGCAATCCATTTCCTCCCTGCATGTCCCTGGTGCCTTTTGAGCTGCTGCCCCAGTGCTGGAGCTCAGAGCAACCGAGTCTAAGTAAGTCCATCTGTGGGCTCTTTAAGAGGAACTGCCTGGGATTCCAGCAGCCCTTCCTCTTGCTCAGCAACAATCCCCTCTGGCTTTTATAGTCAGAAGTTATGGTGAACAACAATCTAGACCCAACCACAACAGGAGAACCCAAAGAATCCACAAAAGAGACACGCTTAGAGCAAAGAGCTCAGAAGTATAAGGAAAAGACACCTCTGGGCTCCACTAGTCTCACAAGACAAAATCCCACCCCACAAAACTGGGAGACAGCAAATATATCTAATATATAGATACAAACACTAAGACCTACCAAAATGGGGAGACAAAGAAACAACTCCCAAATTAAAGAAAAGAAAAAATTGCCAGAAAAAGACTTGGATGAGATGGAGTTAAGAAGGCTATCAGAAACAGAGTTCAGAGTATTGATAATGAAAATGTTAAAGGAACTTAATGAGAAAAACAAGGCATTAGAGGATAAGATTGAGGACCTTAGTGAAAACATGAAAAAAGAAATACATAACATAAACAAAAATCAGACAGAAATAAAGAATGCTGTATCTGATATCAATACACTAGAAGGAATTAAAATCAGGCTCAATGAAGCAGAAAATAGAACAAGTGAGTTAGAAGACAAGGTAGAATAAAATCACTCAACCAGAGCAGCAAAAAGAAAAAACACTTAAAAATCATGAGGACAGTCTAAGGGAGCTTTGGGATAACATGAAGCGAAACAATATTAGCATTATAGGAGTACCAGAGGGGGAGGAAAGAGAGCAAGAGATAGAGAACTTGGAGAAAATAATGACAGAAAACTTCCCTATGCTGACGAGACAGAAAGCCACAGAGTTGAGGAAGCACAGAGGGTTCCAAACAAGAGGGACACAAAGAGACACACTCAGAAACGTCATAATTAAAATGGCAAATGTCAAGGACAAAGAGAGTATTAAGAGCTGCAAGAGAGAGACAAGCAATGACCTACAAGGGACCCCCTCATATGGCTGACAGCTGATTTCTCAACAGAGACTCTTCAGGCCAGAAGAGAGTGGCATGAAGTTCTCAAAGTAATGAAAAGCAAGAACATGCAACCAAGATTGCTTTATCCAACAAGGCTATCACTTAAAATTGAAGGTGAAATAAAGAGTTTCCCAGACAAAAAAAAAAAAAAAAAGGCTAAAGGAGTTCAGTACCATAAAGCTTGTTTTGCAAGAAACGCTAAAAGGACTGCTCTAAGAAAAAGAAAAAATTGTGAAAGGTACTTCAGCATAAAGGGGGAAATTCGCATTAAATAAGTTTATATCAATAATAACCTTAAATATAAATGGAATAAATGGTCCAATCAAAAGGCATAGAGTAGCTGAATGGGCAAGAAAACAGGACCCAAATATATGCTGTCTATAAGAGACCCACCGGAGAACAAAAGATTCACACAGGCTAAAAATAAAGGGATGGAATAAAATATTCCATGTAAAAGGAAAGGAAAAGAAAGCTGGGGTAGCAATACTTATTTCTGACAAAACAGACTTCAAAATAAAAACTGTAACAAGAGACAAAGATGGTCACTACATAATACTAAAGGGATCAATCCAACAGGAGTAAATAACCCTAATAAATATTTATGCACCTAATATAGGAACACCCAAATATATAAAAAACTTTTTGGTGGACTTAAAAAATTTCTTGGTGGACTTTAAGGGGGAGATTGACAGCAACAAAATCATAGTGGGGAACTTTAACACCCCACTGTCACCATTGGACAGATCATCCAGACAAAAAATCAACAGGGAAACATAGACCTTAAATGACTCACTAGACCTAATGGATTTAATTGACATTTACAGAACATTTCACCCCAAGGCATCAGAATACACATTCTTCTCAAATGCACATGAAACATTCTCAAAAATAGAACACATGTTAGGGTACAGGGCAAGTCTCTACAAATTCAAAAAGATTGAAATCATATCAAGTATCTTCTTGGATCACAATGCCGTGAAACTAGAAATCAACCACTATAAAAAAAACTCAAAAATATTCAAACACACGAAGGCTAAATAGCATGTTATTAAACAATGAATGGAATACCAATGAGATCAAGGAAGAAATTAAACATTTCATGGAAAGAAACAAAAACGAACAGACAACAACCCAAAATCTATGGGAAACAGGGAAAGCAATCTTGAGAGGAAAATTCATAGCATTACAATCCTATCTCAAGAAACAAGAAAAAGCTCTAATGAACCATCTAACACAACAACTAAAAGAACTAGAAAGAGAGCAGGAAGAAAAGCCCCGAGGAAGTAGAAGGAGGAAATAATAAAGATCAGAGCAGAAATTAGTGACATAGAGACTAAAAAAAAGTACAAAAAAAAATCAGTGAAACCAAGAGTTGGTTCTTTGAAAAGATTGATGTACCTTTAGCCAGACTCACTAAGAAACAAAGAGAGAGGACGTAAATAAATAAAATCAGAAATGAAAGAGGTGATATAACAACTGACCCAACAGAAATACAAAGAATTGTAAGAAAATACTATGAGTAACTATATGCCAACAAATTGGACAACATGGGTGAAATGGACAAACTCCTAGAAGCATACAACCTTTCAAAACTGAATCAAGAAGAGGCAGAAAACCTGAATAGGCTGACAACAATTAATGAAATTGAAGCAGTAATCAAAAAACTCCCAGCAAACAAAAGTCCTGGACTAGGTAGATTTCAGGCAAGTTTTACTAAACATTCAAAAAGAATTAACATCTATTCTATTCAAACTATTCCAGAAAATTCAAAGTAGGGAAAATTCGCAAACTCTTTTCATGAGGCCAGCATCATCCTAATCCCAAAGCCAGATATAGACACTACAAAGAAGGAAAATTATAGGCCAATATCCCTGATGAACATAGATGCTAAAATCTTCACTAAAATACTAGCAATCCAGATCCAGCAGTACGTTAAAAAGATCATACACCACAACCAAGTGGGATTTACTCCAGGGATGCAAGGCTGGTATAACATCCGCAAATCAAAAAATGTGATACATCACATAAACAAAATGAAGGACAGAAATCATATGACCATATCAATAGATGCAGAAAAAGCATTTGACAAAATCCAGCACCCATTTCTGATAAAAACTCTCAGCAAGGTGGGAATAAAGAGATCATACTTCAACATAATAAAGGCCATATATGACAAACTTACAGCCAACAACATACTCAATGGGCAAAAACTAAAACCATTTCCCTCAAAAAAGGCAGGGATGTCCACTTTTACCACTCTTATTCAACATAGTATTGGAAGTCCTCGCCATAGCCATCAGATAGGAAGAAAACATAAAAGGTATCCAAATTGGAAAGGAGGAAGTAAAACTGTCATTATTTGCAGATGACATGATACTGTACATAGAAAACCCTAAAGACTTCATCAAAGTACTACTAGATTTGATAAACAAGTTTGGCAAGGTAGCTGGATACAAAATCAACATCCGGAAATCAGTGGCATTCTTATACACCAACAATGAACTTTCAGAGAGAGAAACTAAAAAAGCAATACCATTTACCATTGCAACTAAAAAAATAAGATACCTAGGAATAAACTTAACCAAGGATGTAAAAGATCTGTACTCAGAAAACTACAGGACACTGAAAAAAGAAACAGAGGAAGATATAAACAAGTGGAAGAATATACCATGCTCATGGATTGGAAGAATTAATATCATTAAAATGCCCATACTACCCAAAGCAATTTATAAATTCAAAGCAATTCCTATTAAAATAACAACAGCATATTTTACAGATCTAGAACAAACATTTTGAAAATTTATATGGAACCAAAAAAGACCCCGAATAGCTGCAGCCATCTTGAGAAAAAGAACAGAGTGAGTGGGATCACATTACTGGACATCAAACTATACTACAAAGCCATTGTAATAAAAATGGCCTGGTATTTGTACAACAACAGGCATATAGATCAATGGAACAGAACAGAGACCCCAGAAATAGACCCACGCCATTATGATCAGTCAATATTTGTCAAAGGAGGGCAAGAGCATACAATGAAGTAAAGACATTCTCTTCAATAAGTGGTGCTGGGAAAATTAGACAGATACATGCAAAAAAGAAACTAGACCACCAACTTTCACTATACACAAAAATAAACTCAAAATGGATAAAAGACTTAAATGTAAGTCATGAAACCATAAAAATCCTGCAAGAAAAAAGGCATTAAAGTCACAGACATCCCATGTAGTGGAATTTTCACTGATACATCTCCTAGGGCAAGAGAAACAAAAGAAAAAATAAACATATGAGACTACATCAAACTGAAAAGCTTCTGCACAGCAGAAGAAAACAGCCTCAATATACAAAGGAACCCCACGGTCTGGGAAAACATATTTGCCAAGGATGTGTCTGATAAGGGGCTAATTTCCAAAGTGTACAAAGAACTCATACTACTCAGCAAGAGGAAGACAAACAACCCAATTAAAAAATAGGCAAAGGACCTGAATAGACACTTCTCCAAAGAGGACACATAGATGGCTAAAAGACATATGAGAAAATGCTGGCGAGGGTGTGGAGAAAGGGGAACCCTAGTTCACTGCTGGTGGGAATGCAGACTGGTGCAACCACTATGGAAAACAGTATGGAGGTTTCTCAAAAATTAAGAATGGAGCTGCCTTTTGACCCAGTAACACCACTTCTAGGAATATATCCTAAGAATCCTGAAACACTAATCAGAAAGACCATATGCACCCCTACGTTCATAGCAGCACAGTTTACAATAGCTAAGATGTGGAAACAGCCCAAGTGCCCATCACTAGATGAGTGGATAAAAAAGCTGTGGGACATTTACACCATGGAATACTATGCAGCTGTAAAGAAGAAGGATCTCGTACCCGTTGGAACAGTATGGATGGACCTGGAGAATATTATGCTAAGTGAAATAAGCCAGGCAGAGAAAGAAAAACATCACATGAACTCGGTTATATGTGGAATCTAAAGAACTTAATAAACTGATGAACAGAATAGATTCAATGACATGGAAGCATAGATGAGACTCATGAATGTCAGAGGGATGGAGGAGGGCAGGTGGGTGGAGGGGGAGAGATTAAACAGAGAATTTATATGCATATGTACACAACCCAAAGACATGGACAATGGTGGGGAGAGGGACTGGGGAGGGGGATGGGATGGGGTGGAATGGGTCATTGGGGAGAAAAAGGGACATCTGTAATATTTTTAACAAATAACAAAAAAAGAAATTATGGAGAACTTCTCTTTTTGGCACTAAAACCCTGGGCTAGGGGTCCTGGTGTGGGTCTGGGACCCTTCGTTCCTCGGGGGGAACCCCTGCAGCTGAGATATCCCTTCGTATTTTTATCTGCCACACATGGGTGTAGGACCAGCCCATTCTGAGTTTCTGCCCCTTCTACCAGTCTTGATGTAACTTCTTTAAATCCCTAGTTGCAGGACTTTCATTCAGCTAGGTTTCCAGTGGTTTTGAATGATTGTTATTCTGTAGTTTAGTTGTAATTTTGATGTGGTTGTGGGAGGATAACAGTATGCATTTACCTATGGCACCATCTTGACTGGAAGTCTCAAAAGTTTTTAGGTTTGATGAAGCACAGTTTTTCAACTTTTACTTTATGAATCGTGTTTTTGGTGTCAAGTTGAAAAACTCTTTGTCTAGCCCTAGACCCTGAAGATTTTTTTCTATAAAGTTTTATAGTTTTACACTTGAGTCCATGATCCATTTTAAGTTAAATTTTTCAGAAAATGTTGGACTTAGGTGTGAGGTTCATTTTTTCCCCTGTGGATGTCCCATTGCTCCAGCATCATTTGTTAAAGTTTATTCTTCCTGTATTGCATTGCTTTTGCACTTCATTAAAAATCAGTTGGGAATATTTGTGTGGGTTTTCTGTCCTGTTCCCTTGATATATGCTTCCATCCCTCTGCCAGTGCCATACAGTCTTTTTTAAAAAAATCCTCACCCTAGGATATGTTTTTATTGACTTTAGAAAGAGAGGAAGGGAGGGAGAAACATTGATGTGAGAGGGAAACATTGATCTGTTACCACCCTTATGGGCCTGGACTGGGGACTAAAACCAAAACCTAGGTATGTGTCATGACCAGGAATCGAACTCACAACCTTTTGTTTTATGGGATGATGCTTCAACCTGAGCCACCTGGCCAGGGCTACAGTCTTGTTTACTGTAGCTCTGCAGTAAGTCTAGAAATTGGCTAGGCTGATCTCTCCTACTTTTTTCTTTTTCAAAATTGTTTTGGCTATTATAGTTTCTTTGCTTCCCATATAAACTTTAGAATAGTTTTCTCTATAGCTTCAAGAATGTTTCACTGGGATTTTGATAGAAATGACATTAAATATGGATGTTTCTGTGGGGAGAACTGATATCTTTATTGTGTTGAGACTTCCAAGCTCAGACACAGATTTCTGTTTATTTGGATCTTGTTTGATTTTTCTCATCAGCACTGTGTAGTTTTCAGCATACAAAATCCTACACAGGTGTTAGAATTACACCTAAGTATTTCATGTTTTTGAGCAATTGTAAATGGTATTATATTTTTAATTTCCATTTCCACATGTCCCTTGTTAGAATATAGAAGTATGATTTTTTTATGTTTATCTGGCAGGACCCTGATCTCATTTACTAGTTCTAGAAGGTTTTATTTATTTATTTATTTATTTATTTATTTATTTATTTATTTATTTATTTATTTATATTTTGGTGAAAGGAAAAATTAATTATTTTTTACCATTTAATCACTTTTTATTTTTCAAATACAGTTGACATACAATATTATATTAGTTTCAGGTAAAGATTCTTTGGGGTTTTCTATGCAAACAGTTATGTCATCTGCAAATAGGGGTAGTTTATTTTTTCCTTTCTATTCTACATGCTTTTTATTTCTTTTTTCTTGCCTTACTGTATGGCTAATACAATGCTGAGTAAAAGTGGTGAGAGTAGACATCCTGGCTTTGCTCTCCTGAGGAGGAAGCTTTGAATCTTTCACAATTAAGTGTATTAAATGTAGGTTTGGTCAGGTTGAGAAAGTTTTCCTCTAAGATATGTGTTTGTGCTAACAAATTTGGCAATTCTGATTTATATGAGCATTACAGGAGTTTTGCTTTCCCTTTAAAGTTTTTTCTTGTTGATATGATGTTTCAGGTTTTATCAGCATTGTTGCTTCATCTCCTGGATTTGTCATGGGATGCATTACTTCCACAGAGGAACTGTTTGCTATCAATCTTAAACTAACTCACCAAGAATGAAAATATGCCCCAGGTCACAATTTGGATGGTGAAGGACCCACTCTTTTATGTCATTGCATATAACACAGGGGAATTGTTGGGAAACAACAGAGACAGGGCCTTGAGTTCTCCCAGTCTGTGCCTTGTCTCTTCTCTGTTCCATGACACCCAGGCCTGCAGAGAGCTGATGCTTCAGGCTAGACCACAAGGTGCAGGGCACTTTTCTTTCTAATTCTTGTGGCCACCTGACAATGCAGAGCTCAGATGAGGCCTCTGTCCTTTTCTGATCCCGCCTGAATATTCCTAAAGCCTCATTTCCTTGCATATCAGGGCTTCTCACCCAGCCTGCTCAGTGGGAACTATAGGACAAGAAGGCAAACCACGTGTTTTCTTTTTCTTTCCCTTTAGACTTTGCAGGCTGTGAGTGTCTGAACGCATCGCTACTGCTTGCCCACTAAGACTTGCCTATTCCAGACCTCTCCTTGGTGTTAGATATTTGCTTTAAAAAGGTGAGCTTCAATCCCAGCTGCTCACTATTATCAACCACAAAATGAAATAAAAATCTGGCAGATTATATCATTCAGTCCTATAGATATGAAGTACAATGGGTTTTTGTTTGTTTAGTTTGTTTGTTTTAATTATGCAGGAGCATTATCTATATTGATTGACATCTTTAGCATGAGACCAACTGATGCCAGGGGACCCACTGATGCCGTGATGCCCCCTGGTGCCAAACAGCAGTGAGTTTAGATTTAAAGTCCTCAACACCTGGGTTCAAATCCTGGTGTTGCTGCTGAGTAGCTTTGGACCTTAGCCACATCACTTCATCTCTCTAAGCTTCTGTTTTTCCATTTCTGAAGGGGTTTAACCACATTTACTTCTCAGGTAGTTGTAAATATTAAATAAATCAGTGTCTATAAAGTGGTTAGCAGAGCACCTGACACATTTCAGTGTTCAAAAAATGACCATTATTCAAAACCAACCAAACAAGCAAAAATCCTCTTTGGTAACTTCCAGTATCTTTTTTTGTTCTGGCCTATGTTGACATAACTTACCAAGGTGTCATTTTGTTCTCCTCTTCTATATCTTCCTTTGAGAGGTGAACTTCTCAGTGGTGCTGCTACCCAAGATCACCCACCACATGGGAAGAATAGCTCACAGCTGCTCAGCATTCTGGAAGCACCTCTGTGCCCCTTGGACTGCACAGTACCTTTTGACCTCTGGCATTTTTAGTGACATTCCCCTGAGAACTTCAAAGCATTTACAGTCTCCATTCTGCCACTAGAATATTTTATAAGATGTAGCATATAGCAGGGTTGACAGTCATTCCCATAGGTAGTTCTGCATTTTATTGACAGGGTGTTTTACATAATTTGTAATGAGAACAGTCTTATGCACTTTAGTCCACACTCCCTTTAAATATCCTTGGCCCTGAGAGTAACACTTAGATTTGTTGCTTTGGTTACAAATATTTCCCCAATTGCTCAAAGTGATTTATGTCTTTAAAGAACATTAACAAAGACCTCGACTCTCTGGAACTGAGTAGAAATGTAAGGAAAGTGGTCAGTCCTCTTCAATGAATAAAGCTGGAAAAGAGAGCTGGATACTTGTTACTGTGACAGAGCCTTAGTGCAACTGTGCCATGAGGTTCAACCTTCTACCAAATTCATCTCAACTGAGTTCTGTCTCTACTAGGATGGGTAACTTCATCTATAATTTTGCATGGACTGTATCTTATAAGAAACTTATGGAAACTTAGTTTGAGCTTTGGGGAATTAAAAGGTAAATATCTCTGATTTGTCTCCAATATAAATTGCTGCCTTAGAGGAAAATTAAGACTAAAAATGGTCCACGTTAAGAAAAAATAACATTCCTATAGCTCGAGGAGATGTTATGACAACAGAGCATTTCTTGGTCACTGTGGCCAACCTGACCCATAGTGACATTGCTTGGCCTTCCAGATGTATGGACAATATCTTTGTATGGTTAGCATCTAGGGATTTAAGCATGAATGATGTTAGATTTTGACTGAATTCACACCCTTGGGACAATAAAGAGAGGGATGACTCTCCAGAAAAATGGTCACCCATGAGACCTCTCCATTTATCCATGTTCCTTTTACCAATGGCAGCAAAAAACATGTATTTATAAGAGGTGCACATAAAAAGATTTGTATGGCACATTTCTGTCTTTTTGTCAGACTTTCTGTTTCTGGAAAAATAGCAACAAAAAAGGGATTTCTAGTGTTGAAAAGTAGGGCAAGTTAATGTGCCAAAGTTCAAGTCCATGGCTAAAAAGTTGTGAAGATAAAATTCAAGAGGGAGACCTAGAAAAGAGAGTAGGCAGGAAGTGTAAAAAGAAATAATAGCTACAATCATCAACACACAGCAAAAATAGAAATGGACATCCATCTTCTCTGAAAGTAGGAGTGAACACTACATGCTCCATTACCTTCTAGGAATATACTGGCACCATTTAGAGTCTACCCAGTCCTCAGCACAGATGGTTTCTCCCCTGTACACTGGCCCTGATCATTGTAACCCAGAAGAAGCAGGTTCTGGACCATGAATCTGACTTTATAAAAGACTGTTTTGGGCACATAGTGATAAATAATTATATTTTTTGTGTTCATATCTTATTTCTTTACCTATGTTGTATATGGAAACAAAGCTGAGAATTTAAGGGGGGGAAAAAGTGCTCAACTCCATCATTTATAAAATTTAATATTAAAGAAATGTTTCTTACATTCTGGCCCTGTGTGGACTGTGTTCTAGAATGCACCCATCAACCAAAATAAAAATATCACCACTACTCCATTATGGTGAACACTTCTGTGTGCTTGCCAGCTCGTATACGTGCCAAGTTATAGGATTGATTTAAGTGTAGCGATCATATCTTGAGTAGTGAAGGAGTAATAGGGGAAGGCAAGATTGGTTTTATAGCAAACGATTACAGGAAATCTTACCTGAATCTTTTCAAGTTATCATTTTACTATGCAATGTTTCATTAGCTAATTGTTATTGAGACAATGAAGGAGTTGGCTCCAAAACAGTCAATTACTTAGTCCAATTTGGGTAATAAAAACATTCTATGAATTGAAATATAGTTTACTTTGAAAGGAAATCATGCCTCCCTGGAGGCTGTTCAATGGTTTTGGGAAAATGCTTCTACTATTTGCCTCTGTGTTGTAACATTATATGTTGGGAAAATACGCTTAATTACATTTGGTTGGCTCTAAAGACTTTATGGTGCAAACTGCTAAGATATTAACAAAGAAAAACTTGCATGAGAGAATTGTACAGAGGAGGAACCTGGGTCCCAGGGGAACGGTGGGATGCACCTAATGGGCACCCAGAGTGTGGCAAAGCAAACCTGAGGGCTTCCATCTCTCAGCTTTGAAGTTCATTCTTCTTTCTTCATGCAATAAAAATTACAAATAACCAAACAGGGACTCAAAAATATACCCCATAGACCTTAGGTGATGTATCTCCTAAGGGAGATCCGGTTAGAACGTTAAAGTACTGAAGCCTTTGAGAATTTCTAAATTGTAAAATGCTATTTTTCAAATTAATTTGGCTCATGCTTTTTAGTAGTCAAAATAAATATTTTATTCAGTAATTATATTAGACAATCGCAACATTTATGGTCCACTTACAAAAGCTTTTTGATTGTTTTATAGAAAGGACTAAAAATGATTCATGATTATAAAACAATGTGTTTGGGAGGCCTCGATGTTCTTGAAAAGTTTCCCTTGCCACTGTTGTGGCATGCAACACCAGGCAGCTCAGAGGGAGAGTTTTCTTGGGACATAAAGATGGTGAATGTGGTGGCTCAATTGCTTTTGTGTTTTAGAATAGTTTAAATATTTCTATATCTCTTCTTTTAATTTGCTGTTTTCTCTCACCTCTATGGCAGAGGTGTGCATAAACACACACACACACACACACGCGCGCGCGTGCGCGAGCCCCATTTTTACTCTGTACCTGAGCCCCCACCTGCAGTTCTTTAGGACTGACTGGTTGCATAGGAAGGATCTGGAGCTGCCTGCGCCTTTTATGTGCATGTCCCATCTGAAGGCGCCTAGGGGCCACATTTGTGCATGAGGTGCTATGTCTACAAGTGACCTGTTGATTTGAGGAGTCAGAAAAGCTTGTCTAAGTCTGGAGGACATTCTCCAAATCTTCATAAGGGGGCCCAGCAGCAGCTCTCCACTGAGGATTCTCTGTTCGGTGATGTGCCTGAGACACATTCCATCCTGCTGCAGTAAGTGGCGAACTGTCAAACCGCCTTTGTGAGCTATCAGAGCTGTGCATGACTATAGAACCTGTCTCTAGAGAATAGCAATGGTTTCAAATAACTATATTTTCTAAACATGATGAAATTGAAAACAATGTAATATTCAAGGAATTTATACTATCAATTTCTCTGCAGCTCACTTTTTCAAGATTACCTAGAACTCCTTTCATACTGCTGAACCCATAGGAGATACTACATTTAATACTGTTGGAACAGAAGTGTTTTAAAAATAGAAATGTTGTGTTCTATACACAGAGAGCATATCTGCCTGCTACTTTTCAAAATTATATAATATATAATTATAAGTAGCAAATACTGTGCTCTGTGGTAATGTATTGACTCAATGACCCCAATTCACCCTGAATCTATGCTCTTTGCAATGTGCCATTAGTGTTTCCCATCAAGAGGTGGAATATATCTCTAACTTTCTTTGGCCGAAGGCATGTTAACAGACTTGAAATCAGCAGATTTTTGAAAATGTTCTTGCACATTTCTGCTTCTTCTCTTGGTCTTCTGTCTTCACAATGAGAACATCTCCATCCTGGAAAATGAATCAACTCACCCCAGTTGTCCTAACTGAGGCCATCCTAGACCAGCTTATCACCAAACACATGAAAGAGCCCACCCAAGATCAGCAGAGCCCCCAAGCCAATTTCGGGTGATTGTCAGTGTATGAGCAAGCCCAGCCAAGTCCAGAAATAGTACCCAAATGACCCAGAGAATTATAAACAAAATAAATTCTTACTATTTTACACTACTGAGTTTCAGGGTGTTTGTTACCTAACATTATTGTGCAAATAGATTATCAATAAAATACTAAACACAATGTAATCTTGGATTCACAAGTCACTTTAGAGTTTTTCATTACAGTAATTGTTATGAAAATTAAAGATTTTCTTCCAGTTATGGAGATAAGGAAAATAAAAAGGGTTGAGGTGAATCTGCTCCGATCTTGTTATCATAAAGGCTGAATATTTATTTTTAGACAAAGATTTGGGGCATGTTGTATGATAAGAATAAATGGTGTTTGAATTGTGGTCAGATGGAAAAAATGTACAATTGTCTTATATTCCAAGTTACATAAAAATAAATAAGCAACACAAGTAAAACCAGTCCTGGCAGGTGTGCCTCATTCCACTCCCAGGCAAGGGCACATACTTGGGTTGTGGGTTTGCTCCCTGCCCCCAGTCAGGGTGAGTGCTGGAGGCAACCAGCCAATTTGTCTCTCTCACATCAATGTTTCTCTCTCCCTCCCTCCCTCCCTCCCTCCCTCCCTCCCTCCCTCCCTCCCTCCCTCCCTCCCTCCCTCCCTCCCTCCCTCCTTCCCTTCCACTCTCCCTGAAAAGCATTGGAAAAAATATCCTCAGGTGAGGATTGACAAAAATAAAACAAATAAACAAACAAAAAAGGAAAACAAAAACACTCTTTGGTTTCCTGTCCTTTTCTTAGAAAAATTATGGGACTTGGATTATTTAATTTTACACTTAAGTGGATTCTGGGTCAGTGTGAATTAATGGTTTACATTTACATATTTAACATATAAAGAGTATCATGGTCCTTTGATTGCAAGTGACAGACACTGAGTCTGGCTTAATCAGAAAAGGAATTATTAGAAGTATATGAGGAGCTCACACACAGGGTTGAAGGGAAGGCTGGAGGACTAACATGGAAATGGACAGAAACGAAAACATGTTTTAGGATCAAAAAGGGAAATTAATCAAAAACAAACAGTTAAAAAAATTTAAAGCCCACTGTGGCTTTAGTTTTAATTTTCCACTACAATCCCTTCTTGAGTTCCCTTTTACTGGGAGGAAGCAAGCTTGCTTTGAGGCCTGTTTAGTGATGAAAAAACTGATTCAGGGAGTTGCTTAAAGATAACTGAGTAAGCAAGTCTGTCCCAGTGGTCCCTGTAATTAGAGGTGAAGTTAAGCCCCAAATCTAAATTTCCTGGTCTGTGACAGTCACACTCACAACTGCCTGGGGGGCCTGCACTATTGTTCATTGACAGGCATAGTTGTACGAGCATGGCTTAGGGTGAAAAAGAGGGGGAAACACCACCCAGGAGTTGTGGGACTCAAGTGAGTTTCTTTACAAATCTGAGCCTTGTTTTCTTTATCCATAAATATGGATAAAAACGGTGTCTGCCTCATAGGGTTGTTGTCGAAAACCTTTCGTATAAACCCAATCAACTAAAGTTAGTTCAGTTCTGTTCAGGGGGGCCTTTAGTGGGATAATGAGTTGTTTGCTGTTCACAAAGCAAGAAGACTGAGGCAGGTGGTGAGTGGAGAGACTGGAGGCTTTAGGTCAGAGGAGCTTGGCTTCCAGACCTGGTTCTGCACCACAAAATGTGACACTTGGGCAATGTTCTTATTTTCTTTGAGCCTGGGTTCCTCATTTGGAAAATGAGGAAATCCTGCCTTTGGTGGCTTGTTGGGAATATTGAACATCTGTGGAGTGCTCAGGTGTGTTTGGAATTTAGTGGGCAGCCAACAGTGAGAGTCCCTTCCCTCACCTTAGAGTGGCTAGGTGTTCTACCCCCATGTAGCCTTTAATGGAAAAATGGAACAGGGTATAGAATTCAAGGTGTTAATTTTATTAAATCTTTATTCCAAGGAAGGGACATCAGCTGGCAACAAGTCCAGGGTCATCTGTCAGAGAAGCCATTGTACCCTAAGCAGAGCCTTGCTCACAAGATCACTTTCTGCTCTGAAGATATTTTTTAAGAATGCTTTAGGACAGCAAAGGCTAAGAAAGCCGAGTCTCTAACTGGGCCACTCCCACCACTGCCCTCCTAGCAGGCATTTTCCCTTCTCTTCTTCCTCCTCCCCCTCTGCTTTTTCCTAATACTACCATTAGTTTGACTTACAGTGCTCTGAGGGAGACATGTAATCTCATATCTGTGTTTCACATTATCACTTCCCTTTCAGTGATATATTTCTTTGTCTACTAGGTGCTGTAATATGCAGAAAGGGAAATGTTCATGTGGGTTCCTGAACTTTGTTCACACACAAGTGAGCATATTCAAGATAGAAACATTTCTGACTTTTGGCAATAATGTTCTTGGCCAAATATTTTCAACTTCTGGCTACATTCTTACTCTGTCTTTAGAGTTGTGAGGACTTGGGAAGGGTTTGGTGATCAGGAAGAGTGATTGCTTTCAGGAAGAAAGACAGAGTGGAAGAGAGAGAAAGAGACAGAACAGTTGAGAAGGGAGAAATTACTCCTTCTACCCCTCTTGAGTTCTTATGGTTAGACTAACAATAAAATTGACATGAGACCAGATTAACAAGAGAAAAATAACCTTAATATGTGCACAGTGGAAATCATAAATGATGCTCAAAGATATAACCAAAGATGACATTTATAATTTTAGACAAAGAAACAATAAAATAGTAAAGAATTGACAGGAAAAGGAAACTTAGGTTTGGGTGCTCATTAATGAGAAATTTAAGCAAACTTTGGGCTTGTGTAATAAATTAGTAAAGAGTAACAAGGTTTGTTTTTACAGGCTTTTGGGCCCTGAATTTCTCAACTCCAGTGATAAAGGTGTCTCCCTCAACACCCCCACTGGAGTAAGGAGGGCACCTTTCACAGAGGATATTCCTTTTTGCATTAAAGGAGACAAGAGAGGGTCAACATGCCTTTCTTGTACCAGCTGCTTGTCAAGTCACTTAATCAACATAGTACTGTGGAATATTTGGGGTTGCCTGCCCTGCACCCTGACAAAGGAAGGAAAGAAAGAAGAAAGAAATGAAGGAAGGAGAGAAGGACAGAAAGAATTTTATGGAACATACCACGATTCAAGTTTTCCAAATCAAAATTTATATTTGAAAGATATACTGTTGAATTGACTCCAATCTATATAAATACAGGAGTATCCCTGTATCTACACAGAAACCACATTTTGTAGAAAATTCTCACCTCCCCACCTACTTTCTCAGTCCCTCACAGGTATGCTTTCTCTCTCAGACTAGAATGGAGATGTTATATCCTTTAGAGTAAGACTTCTTAGAGAAAAGGCTTAAAGAATTTGGTAGACATTCATGTGAAAGAATGAACTCTATTTGGGGCAAAATTATTGAGTGAAAATATAATGGAATTTGGGAAATCTAGTTCAGCTTAATATCTGTGATTCCTTCAGAGTCAGAGTATGAATTCTTTCTTTAAATAAAAACAAAACAGTAATTTGCTAAAATGATGGTGTTTCTTCATGTTTGCTTCAGATGGCAAAGCTTCCCACAGGACTCTCTTGTGTCTGTGGTGATATTTGTTTCTACTTCCCCTTGGACTCATTTACTGCTAAGGTTTTACTTGCCCTGCTTTGTCTGGAAGCAGGGAAGTCTCTGGGCAAAAGATGCAATAGTTTAGTTTGATTCCCTGTGCTGGGTGACTCAGGTGACAAATTCATGATTTAACTCATTTAGAAAATGAATTATGAACACTCTCCACCATTCAGCTTCTATCTCCTTATAGTCTTAATAATGGCTAAAATTTATGAAATATTTTGAGTGTTTGTTTTGTTCCAGGTACTGCTCTAAGTGCTTTTAATGTGTTAAGTCATGTTAATACTTGTGAATGCCGCATGATATTGGCCTGTTTCTGTTTGCATACATTTCTCAAGGACCGAGAACAGTGCCTGGCAGATAGTGATGCTCACTACATATTTGTTATGAATAAAAATCCCTCATTAAGTCCTTATAAAAAATAATTTATAGATGAGGAAATTGGGAAACCAAGAGGCTAAGTGACTGTCCCAGGTCACTTGGGTAGGAAGTAGAGGAGTTAGTGTGGGGCAGGCTCTGTCTGTTGGCCAGAGAGCCTGTGGTCTCTGTCACTGTGAGATGCAGTCCTGCTTCCTCTCAAATTGTTCCAGAAACCTAATGACCCAGAAAGTCTGGTCCTTGCATAACAATACCATAGCACTATAATATTCCTGCTTTGAGCTTCTCTTGTTTCCCTCCAACCCATTACTACTATTCTTCCATTGCCTTCCCTACCCTCTCTCCTGATGGCACCTAAAAAATCTCACTCATCTTTTAATATCCAATGGAAGCTCTACGTTTCCCCAAACCAAGCCTGCCTGTGCCCTCAGGAATCTCTCCTTGCCTCCTCTGCCCATGTATCTGTACCACACCTTCAACATTAACCAAAATGAATCTTGGTTACTTTTATATGGATAAAGATTTTTGTTCCTTTAATCAGATCACACACTCCTAAGGAGCAGTGACAATTTTGGATGACCAGCAGTGAACCTCTATCAAGCAATCATGTGCTATTTTTTTCCTCCTGGTAAAGGGAGATCATATTAAAAGGGGTTGGGGATTAAATAGAGACTAAATAAAACTAAAGAATGTAGGAAAGGTAATTTAGTACAGTGGTTAAGAATGTGGACTCTGTTCTCAGTCTCAGTTTGCTCAAGTTCTAATTCCAGAGACACTGAATTAATTATCTATTGCTGTGTAATAAATACCCACAAACTTAGTGTTGTAAGGTGACAATAAATATTATTATTTCTCCAGGTCTCTCATGAGGCTACAGGCAAGATGTCAGCTAGGGCTGCCATCATCTGAAGGTTCGACTGGGGCTGGAGGCTCAGCTTCCAAGGTGGCTCCCTCACTGTGCTGGCTCTTGATAAGACACCTCAGTTCCTTGCCATGTGGATCTCCCCACAGCACTTCTGCCTTATTCTATTTGTCAGATGTACCTAATATGATATAGTACATAATAAAATTATGTGATGGCATGGATGCCAGAGGGCAAAGATTTATTGAGGACCATCGCGGAGGCTAACCACCACATCCACCGTTTGTAGCTGTGCCAGCTTGGACAGTTTACTTCACAATTCCTTCATCTTTAAAATGGGGACAATTATTGATACTACATCACATTATAAAGCTCTTGCAAGAATTAAATGAGTTAACACAGGTAAGGGGCTTAGATTACTATTCAAATATTAAATATTATTATTAGAAAGTAAAAACTTATCTCAGAGTAAGAGAGGGGCCTAACCTGAGGAGCCTAGACTTCCCACCTCACCAGTCCTCTTTCTTTCCACCCTTTCCCCAGCTCTTAGACAAAAGCAGCTGTGGGGTGAATGAATGTATTTTCAGCCTAAAACTTTTCAAAGAGACTCAGTGTGGAGCAGAACCTGGCTATTGGCTAGAGAGGCTTTCATAGAATTGCAGTTTTACTTTCCTTTTTTTGGTTCAAATTTCCTGCCAGACAGTGTATTGATCAGAGAGAATTTGTCTCAGAGACAAGGCAGCTTGGGCCTATTCAGCACCAACACAAGATCAAATGGTGTCAATGAGCTGCTCAGAAAAATGAGTGAATGCCATTTGCTCTAATTGGGGACACTTACCAAGGATCCATTTAAGAGATAGAAATGGTCAAGAAGAAAAGATAGTCCTATGAATATACAGAAAGTAGAAAAGGCAATCATTCATTGAAGAAACAGTTTTGGAGTATCTACCATAAGCCAGGCACTATGTTAAATCTGGGAAAATAATGGAGCTCCAAAATCAAGACAAAAAAAGTTCCTGACTTCATGGAGCTTACAGCTATTCTGGTGGAGCAGACTTCAACCAAAAATTACACAAGTATATGTACAATTGCAACCTCTAAAAAGAGAAGTACTGTCAAACCTCAGTTCTTGAACGTCTCCCATCTTGAACAATTTGATTCTTGACCAAGTTGCTCACAGAAAAAATGTCTCTGTTGTGGAACTAAACTTCAGTTTTCCACCTGACAACCCTTTTATGCTGATACCGCAAAGGAGAGAATGTCTTTGCTGCTGGAGATATAGTTGGTTAGCACAATATTAAAACATAGACCATCAAGAGTGGTAATGTTGCTAAGGGTGTGAAAGGAACAAGGATCACAGGCAATTGAAGAGGTAGAAAAATTATGCTGATTTAGATAAAGGAAAGGCAGTTAGCCAGTGACAGCAATTCAGAGGCAGTGATGCATGAACAAGCAAAGATGCTTCATACTGACCTGAAAGACACCCCTGGAGCAAGTACTGAAAGTGATTTATTTAAAGCTAGCAGAGGGTGGTTCGATAAATTTAAGAAAATAAGTGTTTATAGATTAAACAGTGTATTAGACATGTACTGTATATAAGAAAGGTTAAAATGGAATCATTTGTGGGTCTGGAACACATTAATTCAATCTACATTATTTCTAATGGGAAAAAATGATTCAGATTTTGAACAAATCGTTTCTCAAACAACCTTCTGGAATGGATTAAGTTAGAGAATTGAAGTTACAGTGTAAGTCAGTGAACATAAAATTTGATTGGCCAGGGACAATCCCAATTTATATCTATATCCCAGCATAATTAACCATAGTGCCTAATTTGACTCTCAAAATGGTCTTGGTCTGAAAGAGAAACTATAATAATAAGAAACTTCACCTAGTCAGGAAGGTTAGGAAGGCTTTCCTGGAGAAGTGATCAATGTATTGAGATCTGCAGAATTAGAAATTAATCATCCATGTGGTTAGGGTAAGAGAATATTCTAGGCAGAGGGCACAGCATTTATACAAAGGCCCAACCAAGAGAATAAGCAGAGAACATTCCAGAAGCTGAAAGTCTAGTGAGATTGAAGCATGGAGAACAAGGAAGTGGAGTCCTGAAATGAGGTGGTTTAGGTTGCAAGGGACAGACCATGCAAAGCTTTAAAAGGCAGGTAAAGGGTTTGGGGTTTTATTGTAAAAGCAACAAAAAGCTAAAGAAGTGTTTAATCAAGGAAGTTACATGGTCAGATTGAGTTTCCAAAAAAATCACTCCAATTGTACATGGAAAAGAGGACAGATGGGCATGAACGCTGAGGGGACTAAGGCTATGATAGAGCTGTGGCAAAATCTGAGAGACATTTAGGAAGAAAAGTTAATCTATTAAGTGATAGTTTGGATATAGGAGATAGAGGATTTTTCAAAAAGGCCTCTTAAGCATCTGTTTACATAATGGGTTTATTATGATGGATTGGAAACACTGATAGAGTACTAGGTTCAGAGAGAAAATGTGAGTTTAATTTTACACATATTAAGTTTAAAGTATCTTTGAGAGACACAAGTGTATTTATCAAGTAGGCAGCTAGATATGTGGGTCTGGAGTTCACAGTAAAGGCCTGGGCTCAAGATTAGTTTGTGAGTCATTTGCGCATTTTGTGTTTGACCTATTCATAGAGCTATTTTTCTGGAGGGAGAAGTGGCCCTCACATGGAGCTGGGGGAATTCCAACATTAAAAATGGTGACAAAGGACACGGAGACAGCAAAGGGACTATGAAGAGCAGCAGAGTGGCAGGAAGCAACCAGAAAAGTGAAGCACCTTTCAGTCTAAAGCATCTTTAAGGCCAAAAGTAATGCAGGAGGACTGTCAACAATGCCAAAAGTGATCCAGAGGAGTTTTTACTGTGGTGTGCTTAGAACAAAGCATGGTGAGCAACAGCCTTTGCTGAGCCTCTCTTAGAGAAGGAATGCCGGGTACGCACAGTTAGCCATGGTAACATGGAAACATGGAAGGGACAAAGCGATAGAGAGGACAAGGAGAGAGCGAACTGAAAGTAATTCTTTAAAGCTTTCTCCAGGGTCTAGGTTGTTCTTAACCATAAGGACTTTGAGTAAAACTGAAGTAAAGCAAAGCCTGTTCCCATTCCCCTCTTAGTTTGTTCAGCCTGATCTATCCATATGGAGGGAGGGGAGGGATTGGGGGATGGTGTGAATTAGAAATTTCACTGCTATGGTCAGGTGAGTTGTGCGAGCTTGACTTAAATCTGGCCCATCTTAAAGGTTCTTTGCACATTGGTTGCTAAGCAGGTATTGATACGGCCTAATATTGATGTCACCTTTGAACTTCTCATCACTATATCCATATACATCACATACCCTGTGACTGAAATATGGTCTCTGTGCCACAGAAACACATGACAATGATTGAGATGGTCGCTGTAGACTTCATGTCTTTGAGAGAACCACACAGAATATAATGACTTGCTGCTCACTCAGGAAACCAGTGATTAACCACATGTAAATCTGATTGTTTCTTTGTGGAAACCTAAGCACAAAGAAACCTGGACAGACACGCATTCTCCCAATCAAAGAGTGCTTTGCTTTTCCAATAGATGAGTTCCCGAAATGTGTGTTCAACACATTTTTGTAAACCAAGTAATATATTTTTCCTTGACTCTACATTCTCATTTCAGAGATGATTTATACTGATAAATTATCAAATGACAGTGTTTCTTAACATTTTGGCTAAAAGTTACTTTCTTTGTTCCTTCTTTCTCCTTTACTGCCCCCACCAATTTTTTTTTTTTTTTTTGGTGTCAAGAATTTAATGATCTAAAAACACTTAAAGCCATTAGGAAGTTACCATAAGGAGAAGAATCCTTTCATAATATTATTAATTCATGGCTCTGCTGGGACCCTGAGGTCCAGCATGTGTTTAGAGGATGACATTCTGGAGACAGGCGTCTGAACCAGAAGACCTCTGACTGCAGGGCCCAGCAAAGTTTATGACGCAAAATAGAAATGTGACTTCTCATCTCCTTTGATTACTTTCTCTGAAATTTGTCTTTCCAGACCGGGATTTATGCTGGAATAAAAAAGGGAAAATACTTAAAGACACACACACCCTATATTATAATCACAAACATTGGAAGAGTGTCAAAGGGAAAGAGAGGAGTCAGGAAGTAGCAAAGTTAAATAAGATGGAAACTTGAGTCCTAATTCACCATTTCATGCCTTGGCAATGCAGTTGATACAACAATGATGTACTGGGGGCCTTTCCAACCGTGGGTGGGAGAGCTACAAATTATGGGTTAAGATCCTTTTCCTTTGTACCCAGAATGGAAAACTGGCCCAGCTTAAAGGCAATTGGCACAATAGGTGAACTAAAGACAGTTTAAGCTTGGACCCAATGTGCATGCATATAGAAACTGAATTTATTTCAGTGAATTTTCTGAGCATTTTAGACATAATTAAAGAAGCAATATTAAAAAACAAGAGAAATTTCTATGTCAAATGAAAAATGAAAAAGAATATGAGGATATTGGACACGGGGTTCTTATTCACAGGTTGCATTTTGGGACTCAATGTCTGTGCGACTTCTGCCAAATCAAATATATGTTTTGAGTAATCATGTTGCAGGCAGAGGTAGAAATTTTTAAAAAAGTTATTACAGGGAGACTTTGCTGATATTGGGCCCTTTGGATAATGTTCATCAGTTGCCTGAAGAGATCCTCAAACTCTAATTCTGCATGTTTTGCCCTCAATCCCTTAGAGCAGGTTAAAGATAGCTGAAAATTTCTTGAGACTTTTAATGAAAGATGGAATCTGTGTTTTCGTCTCTTGAACCTGGGTAGGCTCTATGACAACTTTGAAAAATAGAGTACAGTGGAAATGACACTGTGCCAATTTTTGGGCCCAGGTCTAAAGGCCTGACAACTTCCATTCTAGTTCCTGCAGGCCTGAGCTGCCCTATTAGAAGTCTAACTATTGCAGGAAAGTTTGTGCAGAGAGGCTTGGACACCATATGGAGAAGGAGAGGGGCCCTGCTGAGCCCAGATGGCCCAACTTTTCTGCCAAAGTGCCCGGCCTTTGGGTGAAATCATCTTGTACCTTCCAGTCCAACCTTGCTGCCACTGAAAACCATCCACTGTCCCCAGTCAGTGCCACAGAAAAAATGCCTAGGTGAGTCCTGCTGAATTTATGAACCATAGGTTGTGTAGATAAACACAATTATTTTTATCAAGAAGGAGGTATCTGATAAGAACCTTTGAATCATCCAAAAAAATAAAAAGTTGTCCTATTTCAGAAATTCCTTTCTAAGACACATGACTCATTTATAGCTACCTGCAGATTACAATCTACAGCACAAATTCCAGACAGCTTTGGGGCATCTAAATTTGATTAGGCAGACAAAAAATTCCTATATTAAATTCTTGTCTGGTTTTTGAAACTTTCTCATGGATGCCTCAAGAACAGATGCCATACATTCTCACTGACCTTTGCTCCACTGATTATAATCACAGTCTCTGCCAGAAAGTGCAGCAGATTAGAACGTCATCATTTTTAATAGGCTATTTCAGGAGCAATATATTAGATTTGTAGGAACCTCATTCCAGAACATTAAGGCAATTTTATTGAGGAAATGTAAGAACTAAGCTTTTCTACCTCTGCGCGAACTTAGAGGCATGAATGGCTAAAGTTACAAATTGATTTGATATACATCATACTTGGAGATACTACTCTTTGGTCTAAAATAAACCAGTACTTTCAACTCAGTTGCTGCTCTGTGTATAGTGCACCTGTTTTTTTAAAATGGTCAGGTAATGGGATGTTCTGGTTATTCAAATATTCGGATGTTTTATTTAATAGAGAATTCCTATCCATGCCATGCAGAATTAACCAATTTCAAAGACTTTCTAGTAAGTGAAATACTTTCTAACTTCCACTGAAAGTGATTTTTTCCTCATCGAAAGATTCAGAAGGTGCTTGCATTTCCACAGTGCCCAAGGGGGCTGTTAGGAACCTAATGCTGTAAAGTGCAAGAAAGTGGGAAATTGGCTCTGAAGTCTATTCTGATTCCAGATTCCAGAATCTGAATGTTGTTCATTGACCATGTCCCTTCTGTGTTTATAAATGGAAAGCTCAAGAAAAAATCCACCTGCTTGCTTGAACACTCTTGGTGTTCTAATTTGGTGTAAACAAGCATTTCCCATATATTAGTAAGTACCTATTCCTTGGAAACAATGTTTTCGGCTAAACTCCTGGAAATGCTGCGAAGTATTCTTTTGGGAGCTTTGTACCAATTTTAAAACTCCTTGGCAGGAGCAAATGCGCTCCCAGGGAAGTAAGCAGGAAAACCATGAAGGCCACAGCGGGGAGAACAGTGGAGAACTCAGGGACTTGAGCGCAGTGGGCAAAGCGATGGTGCCTCCCCAGGAGGGCAGCGCCTTAGCTGGTTCACTGCCATTTAGCCAGTGAGTCAAGACACTGGCTTTCAAAGGGCTCAACCTTCAGTGTGTCTGTTTGTCCAGAATTGAGGAGTTGCCATCAGGATTGTGTCATCGCCATCCCGTCATTTTCATATATGGAAACGGAAGCAAAGGCCTGAGGAGTGCAGAGCCAGCTGTGCGCCTCTTTGTGCAGGACACAGACTCTCGGGCCAGGAAGCAGAGCCACGGAGGCAAAGTCTGATTTGAATGTTTATTGTCATCATCCACAATGTAAATCAGAGAAAGATGCCATAGGGGTGGACTGCTGGGTTCGTGAGAGTGGAATGAATCTGGCTCCCTCCAGCCCTGCCGAGACAGCCCATGCACTTTTCCCTAAGGGCCTGGGGCCAGCGTGGGAGGAATCGCACAGCATGTAATGGGCCTTCAAGGCCAGCTCTGGGCAGGCCATGTCCCCAATGTTTCCTGTGCTCGCAGGGCAAACATTTCATTCACAGACAGTTCCTGGCAGCCAGAATGGTCAGCATTTAGGTTTCTTCTTCTTTTTTTAATCCTCACTTGAGGATATGTTTTTATTGATCTGAGAGAGGGAAGGAGAGAGAGAGAGAGAAAGAGAGAGAGGGGGAGAGAGAGAAGAGAAAGAGAGAGAAACATCGATTGGTTGACTCCTGTGCACACCCCGACTGGGAATTGAACTCGCAACCTAGGTATGTGCCCTGACAGGAAATCGAACCCACAAACTTTTTGGTCTACAGGACGATACTCCAACCAACTTAACAACCTGGTAGGGCAGCATTTAGGCTTCTTTACTGAAGTTGTAGAAACAATCTCCACAATTGGTGGAAGTAACCCCAAATTTCTAACCAACCAGGACCTTCCCCCACTTGCTAACTGGCTTTGAAGCACATTGAATCTTGATCTCAGTTCCTTTTCATGGATATATATTTTATGTAGAAAAAAATAATTATCAAACTAAAATATCCTTGTGCGTTTCAAGCATCTGTGGACATGAAGCTCTGGTGATTATATGATTAGAGGATGAATGAATGACTGTGTGAATGGAGGGTGAATGAATAAATGGCTATTCCATTTGCTGCATCATCAATGTCAGTTCCCTGTTGTGAACCCACAAACAGCTGCCAATGGGGGAAGACAGACTATATATGAGTTAATAAATAGGTAAGTGTCATATTAGTATTATTCATGTGTACCCAATGATTGAGTTAATTAGCTAATTGAGTCAATTATATCTAAAAACAGTAGATTTTCCAAGTCTGAACTTCCTGAACATGGGAAGGTTTTTGGGTTCAAGGCACACATAAAAATTCATTGTTAATTCAGCAAATATTGATTGAAAATCCACCATGTGCCTGGCTCTGTTCTGAAGCTGAAGCTGAAGCATGAATCTAGACAAAGATGGTTCCTGCTTGAATAGAGCTTATATCAGGAGGCGAAGTCATGGTAGACACATTGGTATGTAAGTTGTTAATGTGACAAATGTGGTAATAGAAGTGTGCAGTGTCCAATCACAGGAAAAAAATAAGAGATCTAACCTGGTAAGGTGGTAGATAATAGTAAGCTTCCTGTAAAAGAGATAACTGACGTCAATAGGAGTTAGCTAAGGCAGAGGGAGAGGTGTTCTAGGAAGAAGAACAGCCCTGGGAAGGCCCTAGAGTTAGGTGGAGCTTGGCACAGTGCAGGAAGCTAACTAGCCAGTGAGGTGGGAGAGCTGGACTGAGATCACCAAGGGCCTTACAGAATATTTTAAAGATTTGGGATTTTATGCTAATGACTTTGGGGAGTCACTAAAGGTTTTAAGTGGAGATGTGATGTGATCAGATAGGGATTTTCTTTTTCTTTTTTTTAAATATATCTTTATTGATTTCAGAGAGAGGAAGGGAGAGGGAGAGAGAGAGATAGAAACATCAATGATGTGAGAGTCATTGATCGGCTGCAGCCTGCAACCCGGGCATGTGCCCTGACAGGGAATCGAACCTTGATTGCCTGGATCCTAGGTCTACGCTCAACCGCTGAGCCACGCCCTGCTGGGCAGGATTTTCAACAGATTATTTGGCTGCTCTGCAGAGAATGTACTGGAAGGAACAAGCACTGACACAGAGCAGTTAGGAGGTGACTGCAGAATCCAGGAGAGAAATGCTGATGGTTTTGAATGAAGGCTGGAGGGAGGCCGGAGACAGGAAATGGACCATGATGGCACCATCCCTCTGGCTTCAGCCTGCCTCACTGTACAGCTCATTTTTAAAGTGGAATCTGATCATCAGAGAATAAGGGCAGAAAGAGAAAATCGTCAAAAGTCCAGTCATTCAACAAATGTTTATTGCTCACCACATCAGGCACTGTTTATAACACTCTAGGGTATAGAGTGAACAAAATAGAAAACTAAATGACAATCTAAAGGCAAGCAGCCTTAAAAGCCATATTCCCCCCATTTTTTTCATCTCAAACACTTCCCTGTGTCATATTATGTACTGCAGGGAAGCACTCCTATAACCTTTACAGCTTTTCTTGCATTGCCTTTATTCATCATTTTTTCCTTTTCTCTGGTCTTCTGTGATATATCCTAAGGGTTTAATATCAATTCGATTCCAATTTTCTGGAAAAAAAAGTTTGAGAAATAAAATGCTAAAAGTTGAAAATGTATCAAAAAATTTATTTCTGCACTAAGCACTGTGCTAAGTGTTTTGTATGTATTAACTGTCTTAATATTTATCTCATAGCACTAGTGAATATTATTATCTCCATTTTATAGATGAAAAAACTGAGGCACACGGCAATTAAGTAACTTGCAGAGGGCTACACAGCTAGTAAGTGCCAGAGTACTATACTGCCTCTCCAGATGAAGGGACATGTAGAATTTTTGTTTTCATCCTGGCCCCTAAAAGGCCACTCCCTTCAAACTAAACTTTGAATGGGTACAACCAGAAGTCCAGCTCCATTGGAAGAAAATTCTCAGGAGATTCTGCAGGCCCATCCTGTCACTCTCCCTTTGGTTGCAGGCCTATAGCTGCTGCTGTCCCTATCAAGGGGGCTGGTTTCCTTTGCACTCTGGAAGCCAGACTTCCCCATGCTGGCCCTTTGTATGCCATTGAGAATGAGGGTACTGTGATGAAATGGCACAAAGCCGAAAGGGGGACCGAGGAAAGAGAACATCCCTTACTTTCATCAGCCCTGGGCTACGCTTGGAAGGATAAAGTTTATAAGCCACGAGTGAGTCTGAAACTCTGGTTGATCAGACTTTGAAAGACTTCCCATCTGTTTTGTGTTTAAAACGAACTTTTCAAATCAGGGATTATGTTAATGCTAGAGATGGAAACATCCCCCAAGCTAGGATCATACAGATGTAATTCTGTGGAGAATGTATTGGAGTTTGGTATCTAATCCATAGTCTGTGTCCCTAGTGAACAGACACAATCCTGCTCCTGGCCCATGGCTTCCTTGACAACCACGTAAGGAAATTATTGGTGGGGTCGAGGGACAGTGACAAAACAGGGAAAGGGAGGGGCATGGGGACAAGGAGACAGTGAAGAGAAGAGGACAGTTAGGGAGGATAACATTTCAATAGGTCAGATGCTTCTCCATGCTGGCTTGGTGTTAGGAAACTATCTTTACTGTCCACAGGTCAGTCTCAGTTCAATTTGTTTTCTGTAAAATCATCAGAGCACCATAGAGGGGTCTGCCATAGAACAGATCTGCTTGATCACTTATTAAGGAGGGATGGGGCATCTTTTAATTACTTTCATTTCTTCTAGAATCTCCATGGCCCCATCTCAAAGAAGATTTTGAGAGGCAGAAATTCCCATGTCCAAAGTCAGAAAGACAAAACATGCCTGAAATAATGTGGAGAAGCCACACTCATCGCTGTCATGAGAGAGTGATTGTAGGCTAGAAGGCTTGAAAGCAATAAATTGTATTCAGAGAAAAGTGTCTTTAATGCAGAGATCTCTGTGAAGAATGCTGGTCATCAGCTGGGCTCCATCTCCACCAAAGAAGACCTAAGAGGAAGTGGGATCAGTGGCGATACGATGGATATGTGTTAAGGGTAATATAAATAGACAGTTAAAACAAAGCTGGTATATAGGAGAAAGAATATGACAATTAATCCAGGCCCCAGGACACAGAGCCCAGGAATCTGTCTTTTAAGTTTATCCCGAATACTTCTATACCTCTTGAAATGACAATATGTCATTTTGGTGTACCAAGCAGTGACTGTTTTGCCCACTACTGACAATTTGGACCTCTGGGCCATTATTCCACTTAGCCCTAGAGCCCATGTCACCCCATCTGCTTCTGGAGGCAGGTGCAAGAGGATGCACCAGGGCAGGGAGCCGGTGGTAGTAGATGGCACTGATGAGGATGAGGGAGGTGGGGTGGCAGACATGGCAATGCTGGTGGAGGGCAAGGCCTCTGGCTCTATGAAGCTAGTTAGAGACATGGTAATTTACAAGACTTAAATAACTTTATATTCTCTTTCCTGTTTCATTTCAAAGGATTATAATTTTGGGTATGAGAATGATTAAACCAAAATATTTTTAGGAACTCTTCCAAACCTCAGATATAAAGAGAATCAATGAAAGGGAGGAGCTTCATTTTGAGAAAGGATATGAGAATTTCGGGGCTGGCTTCAGGTTGACACCACTTCCTGTCATTCATGCTTCAGAGGTAGGGGTGTGTGTGTGTGTGTGTGTAAGAGGAGAGTATTTGCAAAGCTGGTTGCCATTTCACCAGAGTCATCTTAATTAATTTCATGATGGAAGTGAGAGAATTATTTAGCAAGTATATGGCTATTTAATCTCCTCTTCTTTCTTTTTTATCTTTGGTTAAACTTTTTTATTGAATTTATTGAGGTGACATTGGTTAATAAAATTATATAGTTTTCAGGTGTACAATTCTACAATATATCATCTGTATATTGTACTGTGTGTTCACCACCCAAAGTCAAGTCTCCTTCCTTCACCATTTATCCCCCCTTTACTCTCTTCTACTTCCCTCACCCTCCTTTCCCTCTGGTAATCACCACACTGTTGTCTGTGAGGCTTTCTTTTTTCTTTTGCTTAATCCCTTCACCTTTTTCTCCAAGCCCCCAAACTGCCTCCTCTCTAATAGCTGTCAGTCTGTTTTCTGTACCAATAAGTGTGTTTCTATTTTGTTTGTTTATTTTGTTCATTAGATTCCACTCTCTACTTCTTTCTTGAGGATTAAAGGCAGAAGCTTATCACCAAGAGGCCGTGCCCTTAGTAGGTTTTCCCAGAAGCTCAGTGACTGGAGATGGTGCCTCTACATGGTAACACCACTTCCTCCTCCTACCATTCCCACAGAAGTTTCTCTCTCTAATACTGAGGAAATTAAGCCTCAGACATTAGAGTACTCAGCACTTTATTTTTGTTTCCTCACCTGAAAAAGAACTGGAAACATCTTCTTGGACTCAATTCCCCTCAATTGCGGTATTAGGAACTGAGGAAATAATAACAAGAAGTTTGATTTTTCAGAGTAAAAGTGCCATTGTTGACAGAAGTCAAATTTATAACAAGAGAAAAGTCTGTTTGTAATTCCTGCCATCTTCTTGGGATAGTGCATGGCTGATCTCTCACTTCTGGATTTATATTGCATTCCTTAGCTCAAACATTGCCTGTATTTAATTTGCATATGTTCACGCATTCTGCATCTGTGCTGTCCAATGAGAAATGGGGCTTAACTTAGGCACTACAGTACTAACTGAGGAGCATTTTAAATTGTAATGGGTCTTCTAAGACTCAAGGATTTTAAACCATTGCCTTTCAAAAGTTGAGTCTAATTGTGCATGTGCTAAAGGGAGAGAGGGGCAGCGGTGGGAGATATGGTATTTTATAAAGAGTCATAAAATTAGTATTATATTTAGTCAGGCAATTCTCTCTTTGCTTACATATCTAAGAAATAAGCCAGAAACTCAGCAAAGAATCAGCATGGTTACTGACACTGAACAGATCAAACATGTCTCCCCCTCTTAGTTTCCTTCTGCCAGGTCAGAAGAAGGGGATTTATGTTCTGAGGTGGCTGTTTCTAGAGGACTCAAAATTCTTGGTGTGAATGAATACAATTTATCATATGGACAGAGCTAAAAATAAAAGTAAGATGATCATCTCCAATAATGGTAAAAAATATGTTTGACAAATTTATCAACAGTCTATGTTAAAATATTAGAATTGAGAAAAAATTTTAACACATCATGATTATATATATATATATATATATATATATATATATATATATACATATATATATATTTAAATATATCTTTATTGATTTCAGAGAGAGGAAAGGAGAGGGAGAGAGAGATACAGAAACATCAATGATGAGAGAGTCATACTGTATTATTTTTTAATGTATTGCTATGTTTGATTTGCTAGTACTTTGTTTAGCACTTTTGTATTTTTCAGAGATACCGGTCTGTTTAGATTTCTTTTTTTGTGTGTTACCCTTGCCAGGTTTTGGTATCAGGGTTATGTTGGCCTCATAAAATGTGTTAGGAAGTATTGCTTTTTCTTCATTCATTTCTGGTGGGAATCTAAACTGGTGGAGCCACTGTGGAAAATAGTCTGTAGTTCCTCAAAAAATTAAGAAAAGAATTATCATATGACCCAGCAATCCCTTTCCTGGATATATACCAGAAAAACTCTAAAACATGTATTCACAAAGATATATTCACCCCCATATTCACTGCAGCATTAGTCACAGTGGCAAGACATGGAGACAACCAAAGTTTCCTGCAAAAGAAGACTGGATAAAGAAGATGCGGTGCATGTATGCAATGGAATGCTGCTCAGCCATTAGAAAGGATGAAACACTGCCATTGCCAACAACGTGAATGGACCTTGAGAATATTATGCTAAGTGAGATAAGTCAGGCAGCAAAAGCTAAGAACCATATGATTTCACTTATATGTGGGATATAAAATGGAAACTTGTGGACACAAACAACAGTGTGGGAAGGGGGTGAAGGGGGCCTAATATATGGTGATGGAAGACAATTTGACTTTGGGTGATGGGCACAAAGTGCAACATACAGATTTTGTATCATAGAAATCCACACCTGAAACCTATGACACTATTAACCAATGTCATCCCAATAAAAAAGCCCAACTTTGATCATAATAAGGGAAATACAAATTAAAACTATACATAAATAACACTTTTACCCATCAGACTGGTAAAACTCCAAAAGCCTTGCAACATATGTGTTCTATTGGCAAGACTGAGAAAATAGGCACCTAATAATGGCTGACTGGGAAAGCAAATAACATAATACTCATGGAGAGAAATTACCAATATATATGTAAATTATGCATTTGTCCTTTGACTAACAACTCACATCTAGAAATCTGTTCCAAAAATACATTGGCAAAAATATGAAATGACATTTATATTCATTGCAACACAATTTGTAATATACAATGTTTGGTACTGTCTAATGTCCATCAATAAGAGACTTGACTAAACTATAGCACATCCTTAAAATGCAGTACTGTGTAGCCATTAAAAGGAGCAAGGAAGATCTCTGTATATTGCCATAAAGTCTGTAGAAGATGCTACTAAGTAGAAAAAAGTGGTAAAGAAGAATGTATCTAGCATGTTATTTTTGTGTAAGTAAAGTAGTAAATAGAGATACAAATATACATTTGTTTATTAAATTAGATCCTTGGACCCAGTTTCCACATGTATGTTTGTGTATTGGGGCTTCCTCTCCACACAACACCAAGCAAGACCTGAGAGTAGAAGAAAAGATAAGGAAAAGCTTAACAATTATTTTTTTTTTTTGGACAGGACCTCAAAAGCAAAAGCTATAAAAGTAAACATAGACAAATGGGGTTGCATCAATTTAAAAAGTTTCTGCACAGCTAAAGAAACACTCAACAAAATGAAGAGACAACCTATGGAATGGGAGAAAAATATTTGCAAACTATATATATCTGATAAGGGGTTAATATACAAATATATAAGGATCTCAGATGAGTCATAATAACAACAAAAACCTGATTTAAAAATGGGCAAAGAACCTGAATATTTTGCAGAAGAAGACATAGAAATGTCCAACAGGTATATGAGAAGTTGCTTAGCATCACTAATCATCAGGAAATTGCAAGTTAAAATCACTGTGAATTATCAGCTCATACTTGTTAGGATGGTTATTTCCAAAAAGACAAAAGATAAGTATTGAATAAAAGGGAATCTTGTACATTGTTGTTGGGAATGTAAATTTGTATAGCCATTTTGGAAAATAGTGTGGAGGTTTCTCAAAAAATTAAAAATAGATTTAGCATATGATCTAGCAGTTCCACTTCAGTTATTCTAGCCAAAGGAAATGAAATCAGTGTCTTAGAGAGCTATCTGCATTCCCATGTTCATTGTAGCATTGTTCACAGTAGCTAAGACATGGAAAGAACCTAAATGTCTGTGGACAGATAAATGGGTAAATAAAATATGGAATATATATATATATATATATATATATATATATATATATATATATATATATATAATTCAGCCTTAAAAGAGAAGAAAATCTTGTCATTTGCAACATGGATGAAGCTGGAGGAAGTTCTTGAAATAAGTCAGAGAAAGATAAATACTGCATGATTTAAATTATATGCAGAATCTAAAAGAGTCAAACTCATAGAATCAGAGAGTAGAATGTTGGTTATCAGGGGTGAGGGGTGGAGGAAATAGGGAAATGAAGGTAAAAAGGTACAAAGTTTCAGTTATGCAGGAAGAATAAATTCTGGCAATCTAATGTACAGCATGGTGACTATAGTTAATAACACTGTACTGTATGTATATTGAAATTTGTTAAGAGAGTAAATCTTAATTATTCCCACCAAAAAAAAAATAAATAACTACATGAGGTGATGAATGTTTTGTTAGCTTGATTGTGGTCATCATTGTGTCATTGTCACAATGTATACTTATATCAAAACATGCTGTACACCTCAAGTATATATAACTTTTAGATGCAATTTTTATTTGTCAATTACACTTCAACAAAGATGGGAAAATAAAGTAAATAATTCTAACAAGTTGATAGTATAACCACATTTCAAGAGACTTTAAAATACAGTTGCTGATCATATATTTCAAGTAGGAAAAAATCCAAAGAATAAAAACAAATCACAAAAAAATCTTAAATGGCATTCAGTAGTCTTATTATTATTATTATTTGTATTGTTATATTTAAACTACTAGTAATAGTTTCAAAATGTTACATTTAAATTGTAGAATAATGCGAATGAGCCATTTTATTAGTGTTCTTAGAAACCAAGATTTTTCAACTAAATAGAAAGAAATGAAAGAACAGCCCAATAACAATGAACACTGCTTGAGCTCAGATTATGAACTATTAAAACTATTTCTTCCTAGGAGGAGAAAAGATCAATTTTCAGTCTGCACAGGAAATGTACAGCTTGAGCTTGGTGCCTCTTATGTTATTTACCAATAACATAAATTCTGGTCTACTGGAATCTTGTCAAAAAGGTAAAAAGGACATAGGATCTAATTTGGGGCTCTCACTGGCCAAAGACTGCATAATTTGAGTATCAAAAAGGATAACTATACAGAATCAAAACACACCATATATATAAATCTGTGTGTCATAATTGTACTGTAAGAAGTAAACTTGTTCACCTTTGGAGGTTGTTAGGGTATCAACTCATTATTCTTAAAATTCACATAAGAAAAAAAGTATTTATCTGGACAATCTCTCAAGTAACTAAATAGTTGATGGAAAAATTTTCTTTTTTAGAGAAGAATTACTGTAAATAAATGCAGAAAGACTGTTAGAATTAGAAAAAAATCACTAATATATCACTGATAGAATTAGAAAAATTGCAACTCTAATAATATTAGATCAAACCAACAATCAGCAATGCCAGTTAAAACATTTGGTAAAATACCAATGTACAAACTTTATAATATATGGACTGGCTAACACTTGAACTCACTGATGTATCTTAGCACCACAATTGGGATAGCTAGGTATTGTGTGCATTAGGATGTTATGCATTAAGAAGTAACCAGCACCTACTATGGTATTCTTACCTAAAATAGTGACCCCAAATATAATCCAGCAAAAACCTTGGGGAGGGGGGCAACAAAGCAAGTAGGACAGATTATGGATACATATTGAAATTGGGTGATAGGTACACAGGGATTCATCACATCATTTCCTCTACTTTTCTCTCTTGATGTTTGTTGTGTTTGAACATTTTCATATAAAAGTGTTAAAAAATCTTGGTGTTAAAAGGGCAATTATGAAAATACCAAGTAACAGTTTAACTGAAACCTACATAGTAAAAATAAAGAATATACATCCTTACGAAAGAAAAGAGTGATTGTCCTTTGGCCATGGTCCCACGCTATGAATAAGTAACCTCCATAATTGATTTTAAACTCTTCCAATCAATCAGTGGCAACTTCACTTCGATGCTCATACTTCTGAAAATCAGCTAATCAGAACAGTCTGTCTGTCAACAAGTCTTTCACGGCCAAAGATCAATCAACTCCCAAACACTTCAACTTCTGAAAGTCTCCCAATCCTTGAACTCCATGTTTTCCAAAACCCTAGATAAGATCACCAGTTTTCTTTGTTCAGTAGGACTGTAACTACAAGTACTCCCTTGCAACAAGTGATAAATTCAGGTCTTTGTTTCACGTGAGTGGTGACTTCCTTTACAAAAAGAATAAGCCCATTCCAAAGAGTTTTTGAAAGCCTGCTAAAGTCAGCAAGACCAAACTTTGGGACCTTGAACCTGTATTTGTAATCAGCTCAAGTTGCATTGGTTTTTTGAAGGCAAATTATAGATGAGGCTCAGCCATCGAATATGAATTCCCGTCTCTTTCTTTCCTGAGCAAGAGGAATCAACTCAATTAATCAGACTCAACACTATTAAAGAAGTTGGGGAAAAGAGGGACAGAGCAAAGTGATGTTTTATAAACTACTCCGTAAGTGTGATCTGCCTACCTTCTATCCTGAAACACACTGATAATCGATAAATGTTTTCAAAGGGGTATTTGCTTTTATGTTTTCTAAAATAGATTTCAATGTGTCTGTCTTAAAAGGAAAAAAGCTTAAGCCACTCAATTAAACTGTGTATTCCACCTCTAATATCTATACCAAGTTAATAAAAAAATCATGTCCCAAACTATGTTATGTGATGTGTGACTTTTCCTGAGTGAGATCTATAGTTCAGAGAAGTGCAGACAAGGGAGGTCGGGCCCCTGTCTAGAAAGTCCTCAGTCCCTAAAACGGCCACTCGGGGCCCATCTGGGTCAGCCAGCGGCCAGCCAGGTGGGTTGGAGGCCTCACCTGGCTCCCCTGTCTACCTCGACCTGGCTTACCTGCCCAGCGGGGGCAGTGTCTGCCTGGTAGATGAGGAGCTCTTTCTGTGGGTGCGCGCACTCTGCTGTGTCATCAGCGGCCAGGACCAGCACAAGGAAGAGGGTATGCGGGCAGTCCTGGATGCACTGCTGGCCGGCAAGCAGCAGTGGGATCATGACCTACAGGTGACCCTGATCCCCACCTTCGACTCAATGGCCATGCATGAGTGTATGAGGAGACGCATGCCTGGCACCAGGCGCTGGGCATCACTGTGCTGGGCAGTAACAGCACACTGTCCATGCAGGACGAGGCCTTCCCGGCTTGCAAGGTGGAGTGCTAGTCCTGCCCCACCCCTATCCCCACTCCATCCCTCAGCCCAAATCTTTCACTGTCCTGAGATCACTGCATCAGAAATAAACCAAGTGCCCCACTCCAAAAAAAAAAAAACCAACTCCAAAGGAATTATTCTCTGATCTCTGATCTGAGTAATAGTTTTCATTTAAGACCTCAAAGGAGAAGATAATATATATAAAAACGTGATGTGAACAATGCTTGGGATTAATTTATTCAAGATATAAGTTATAAAAGTGTGTTTTAGCTCCTTTTATCAAAGCTATCATTAGTATATTTATTCAGAAATCAATGTCATCTGTATCTTATCAAACTGTGAAAAGCTTCGATATGGTAAATGAGAGAGGAATGTAATAGCACAAGAGTTTGCTGCTATTCTTCATAAACTAAGAAATGACTCCATAGATTTCTCTGGTGCCTGTGATTAAGTTGTTTTTAGTCTATCAAACTGATAGAAAAACTTACCAGCATCTTGAAATGATCAAGTATTAAATACTCATCTATATGTAATTTGAGCACATCACAGAAAAATCAAACCCTTTGTGAATAAATTCAGTTTATGAGAAGTGATATTTTGGAAGTCACGCCTGAATATCTTTGAAAACTGAGATATACTTGTGGATAAAGTATTCAATATTTTCTCCTGTGGTCTAAATTTTGGATGTTTCCACATAGATAACTTTTCAAGTACTTTTAACAATGTGACATATTACTTTTTATTTTTAAGATGTGAAGTTCTTCTAATTTGTTGAGTGATAGGTGGAGAATTTTAATATCAATTAGAATTTAATACTAAGTATGGGTATAGTACAGGTACTAAGACAGTGAAACCAAACAAATGTTCCAAAAGACCATCTTAAGAATGTCATAGTTAAGAGTGTCCAAACAGCTAAGATCTGGAAACAGCCCAAGTGCCCAGCAGTAGATGAGTGGATAAAAAAGCTGTGGCACATTTACACCATGGAATACTATGCAGCTGTAAAAAAGAATGGTCTTTTATCCTTTGGCACAGCATGGAGGAAACTAGAAAGTATTATGATAAGTGAAATAAACCAGTCAGAGAAAGACAAGTATCACATGATCTCACTTATATGTGGAATATAATAAACAAAATAAACTGATGAACAAAGTGGATCCAGGGACATAGAAGCATGGAACAAACTAAAGGATCTCAAAGGGAAGGTGGGAGGGAGTGTGTGGGTGGGGAGAGATAGAAAAAGAAAAAAAAAAAAGAAGAGGCTCATTCCTTTAAACATTTTTTTTCTTTAAGGGCCACATACATGGACCTAAATAATGCTCCGTTCTAATTCATATTTATTAGTTTATAACTTGTATAAATAATACTTAATAATACTCAAAATTATTAAATAAGGGTCACATCTATACAGTGGATCTTCCATTGATTTATGTGTATCATATGTCATGCTCTATCTGTTTATCTATGAAGGCAGACAGATTTATAACCAGCTTTACAGCAGGAGTCATATGGTAGAGAGACTATGAAAATAAAGAGAATAATCAATGTGGAGAAAACTTCAACCTTATTTTAAATTTCAATGTGAAGAAGAAAACTACTGGAATAAAACCATGTAACTGCAAAAAAAAAAAAAAAGTGTCATAGTGACAGGGAAAAGCCATTTTAAAGCAGGGTTCTTATTGTGGCTTTAGGGGTGAGGAATCTCCAGAAATGTGTATGTTTTTGGAAAGAGAATTTTTAGCCTATTAGATTTTCAAAGTGGTCCTTGACTGTACAATCAGATTAAGGCCAAGTATACAATGCCAACCTTTTGATGACATCTGAACATTTCAGCCAAACTATCTGGATATTTTATCTGCACAAATCAAATCAACCTCTATTTGATAATTGAACAAATTTTTCTATGTTTATTTAGGTTAGCCAAGCACTTTTATTATTATCCTCATTTTCTAGATGAGGAAACTGAGGCTTAGAGTGGTTAACTAGTTTCTGCAAGGTTGAGCTGGGATCTGGGCTCAGGCTGCCAGATTCCAGAGCCCACTCCTTCTTAAACACCATGTAATTCCATCTGCCCCAAGAATACTTAACTTCAGATTTAATTCATGGAATTTCTTACACTTAGGTAAACTAAACATTAATTTCAACTGAAACTAATTTTTTATTTAATGTCTCTCTTCTTATATGTCTTCTCATTACATCCATTTATCTAAATTTAGTTACTGTTGTATCTTTGTCCATTTCCCCTTCTGGACTAGAAGTTCCTTTAGTGAAAGAATTGTATCTTATGTTTGACTATATCCCTAGCACTTAGCATGAAACTCTGCGCATAGTAAGTTCAAAATTAATATTTACTTAATGAATGAGTGCATTTTATTTCCCTTTTTTGCTGTTCATGAAGGAAAATAATCTCTGAAGCTACAGGCTTATTTAGATTTGGGGTTGGCTTTAGATTGTATTTGAATGTTGGCCAATGAGAATCTGTCCAGATCAAGGAAAACAGAGTGTTCCAGAAACTTAGATGCCTTACATACAATATCCTGAATCATTTTCTTATCAGTGTAATATGAAAACAGTAAGCAAGAGGTTATATGCCATGATTCTCAAAATTTTATTTTAATTCTATAGTTAGGCAACACAGCTCTAGCCATTACCTTGCACCTAGTTGGAGGTGTGTGTGTGGGGGGGGGGCAGAAAACAAAACAAAACAAACCAACAAAGGACACAAAAGCTTGTACCTTTTCTAAGTGAAAGGATCTATTAATAAGCTGAGCTTCGTAAACTCTCCACTGTGGCAAGATTTGGCTGCGTGTACTACAAGTGAGTGCATCTCTGAGAACTCTGGTTAGGAAATATGCTTTGGGAGAGCTGTGTAGTCTTGTGACAACAACCAGATCTTCCACTGCGCTGCACTATCAAAGCAGCTGTATCAGAGCCCCAGCCAGACAACCCAGTAATTGTTGGTATATTTCCCTCCATTTCTGCTCCATAAGATCCTTTAGAAGAGAGAATGTGATTTCCTTGTTTTGTTCGTCCTGCACCTACTATGACATATCCTATAAATGGAAGGTTCTCAATAAAAATGGAAAGAATTAGATCTTAGAAAGCTCTAGAAATTATAGAAACTAGTCTTCTGGAATCTTGTAAAATCTTCTGGAATAGGTTAATCCTTTACTATTATGTATCTAAATTTCTTAGTACATAAAATGGGGCTAATATTATATGCTCTGGAAGGAAAATAAAAAAAATGTTTAGTTCCTTCAGAGACTAGTTGCAAGAATATTTTTAAAAAAATACTTTTCCTTCTTGGATTCATGAACTTCACATTTAATTATGAAAAATAAAAGACTAAGCATTTTTCTGACCAATTTGGCCCATCATAGGAAATATGTCATTCTTTAAAATATTGTTTGTGGTTCCAGTCTTCTGAGGTCCTTTGAGAATTTCTTCTCTGAAATTGCTAAGCCATTGTATTTTTCTGGGTGCTCTTATTTATGCTTCTGGATGAAACCAATGACTAGAAACTCACAAAGCTAGAAAGAATTCGAGCTGCATGAACAGGGCAGACAGCATTGGAGAGAGAAATAAGAATGTATTTTAGTCTTAGTTCAGTTATTAACTTGAAGGTGATCTTAAGCATGTCATTTAATCTCTGAGGACTTCCATTCCATCAATCCGTAAAGTGAAAGGGCTCGTTTAGATGACCCTTATGCAATCTTTCAGCTTTTACAATCTATAAATCTTTAACCTGGTTCACTTCCTCCTTTGAGCAGGGACAGCTTCGTTCAGACTAATAGTCTAAATGAGAAGCAATCCTTTTGGGTTAAAGTACGTGTACTGGATTTCTTTGTATGTGCTCCAGATCCACTCTCACCTTTTCCACCTGATCTTCCCCGGCCCCCAGAGATTGACCTCTAAAGGCTGCATTGCCCTATTGCTTTTGGTTAGGTTCAACCCCTGGCAAGCATCAGCAGGAGATCCAAAGGTAGAAGGAAGGAAAGGTCAAGGTTTCCGTTATCTGGTCCTATTCTCCTCTGGACCCTCCTGGGCATAGGGGCTACACTTTTCTGTTTCTGTGCTGAAGACTACAGCTCTGGGAATGGCTCTCGCTTTTGTCTCTTCCAGTCTAAGGGTGAGAGTGGCTTCCTTCTAGCTGTGGCTACCCCTGGGATGCTTCTTCATTTCTTGTTGTTGGCTTTTCTTAATCCTGCCCTCACTTTTATAAAGAGATCATTCATTAAACTCTCTTTCACCCTTTCCCATTTTGAGAGGCTAAGTCTACACACTTAGTGAAAGCATGATTCTGAGAATTTTTCCAGCTGAAATACTTTATTAGGCTGATTTAGGCATTGAATACAAACAGGAATTTATTAAATACTTTGACAGAAGTGGATCTGCACAGAGACATGATAGAAGTTACCTCCACTTTTGGAATCTTGACAGCTATGTCACGGGCTAAACAAAAAAACTTGACTAGTGTTTCATCTTTCTTAACATTGCAGTGGAAGTGGTTCTTAGATTCATTGCCAGGTCTTGGGTAGATTAGGAGTGAAGACATCCTGTTTAAAGAAGTGCAGCTGGTTGGTTTATACTGAGTCTGATTTCTTTAATTAGATTACTCTCTTTGGAAGATGGAGCATATATTTTCTACTAAAATAAAAATACCCCCCAGTATATACTAGAGGGCTGAGAACTCTCCAATATAGTTCACCAATTGACCAATAGTATAAGGCAAAAATTGATTCTTGGCACATTAAGAGCAAATTTTCTCCAAAAGAAATCTGGTGGAACTCACCTTAGTCCAACTCTACGTCTCATGGAAGAACTGTAAGGACAAGTGGCACTGAGGGAAGATTTGAGGACTCACTGGAACTTTAGCACATTGAGATCTCTTCTGGAGTAAGAGTAAACACAGAATTAGCAACTAATTCCCCAAAACACCAACAGGAATCTAATTGTTTGCCTAACACAGTAAGATTTCAGTAAGTCTAAAAAGTGGATTAACAATTAATGAGTAGACTGGTGGAGGAAGAAAAGCCTTTCAAGGCAAAAAGAGAAGCATGAACAAAGGCACTGAGGTATGGAGTGACTTAGTCCATTTAGGGTCAACAAGAAGAATGGTTTTATTATAGATTTCAAGGTAGGGATGTAGCTGGGGAATAAACCAGGGAAGATCTGTATTTGCCATACTAAGGACTTTGTACTTGAGCCTATAAATCAGTTACCTATTATAATGAGTTAAATTGTGCATTCCCCCCAATATATTGAAGTCCTTACCTCCAGTACCTGTCAATGTGATTCTATTTGGAAAAGTGGTCTTTGCAGAGGTATTAAAGTTAAGATAAATCCACTAGGGTGGGCCCTCATTTAATATGATTTGTGTCTTTATAAGAAAAGGCAACACCATGTAAGGACAGAGGCAAAGACTGGAGTGATGCAGCTGTACTGGAAGGAATGCCAAGCATTGACTGTCACCACCCAAAACTAAGAAAAGTAAAGGAAGGATTCCACTGACATCCTGATGACACCTGAATTTGGACTTCCAACCTCCAGAATCACAAAGGAATAAATACCTATTGTTTTGAGCCACCTAGTTTAATTTATTATGGCTGCTTAGGACACTAATATACTAACATAAGTACCTATAAGGACAAGGACAGTTACATAAATGGGTGAGGTAGGTAGGCCAAGTGTAAACAATAGAGTAAAGGTAATTGTCACAAAGGAGAGAACTTGTCCTCACCTTTACATTAATATATATATATATATATATATATATATATATATATATATATATATATATATTTTAAATATATTTTTATTGATTTCAGAGACAGGAAAGGAGAGGGAGAGAGAGAGAGATAGAAACATCAATGATGAGAGAGTCATTGATTGGCTGCCTAGCCCGCAACCCGGGCATGTGCCCCGACCGGGAATCGAACCCCAGTCGCCTGGATCCTAGGTCGACGCTCAACCGCTGAGCCATGCCTGGCTGGGCCTACATTAAAATATTTTAAAATATGGCCTGCAGCAAACAGAAAGAAGCTGTGAACCATATTAGACCAGTAAGCTCCCAGGAATGTGACTTTTACTACATAATGAGAAGAATTTAGAGGATTTTAAGATGAGGAATGATATCAGTTATGCGTTGTAGAAATTTTACTCTGGTGGCAGTGAGGAGGATGGGTTAAAGGAGTACAGTAAGGAGAATTTTGTGAGAATCAGGTGAGACATGATACACATATAGACTAAGGCAAAGATAGTGGATATAGAGAGGAGACGCTGTAGTTTTTAAAGTAAGGAAGTAGGAGAAATGGATTTGGGGAAGCAGTGAAGGGTTGGTAGGGTAAATGCCACGACTGTGCTGTATAACAACTATCACAAAACCCAATGGCTAAGAACAATGAGTACTTATTCCCATGGATCCAAAGGTTGGTTGTGGCTTGGCTGATCAAGGCTGGGCTTAGCTAGATGGCTATCCTTCAGACTGTGACAGCTTGGAACAGCTCTGCTTCTCATGGAAAGTCTGTAGCTTGGATGAAATAGCACTGCTTCATGTGTCCCTCACTCTGTTCAGACTAGCAAGACAGATGGCATGTCTTTCTGATGGTAGTGGCAGAGTGCAAGAGGGCAAGAAGAAACCCCATATGACTGGGCTGAAATAAGCACACTGTCTGCTCTGCCATTTCAATTGGCCAAAGCAAGTCACATAACTATGTCCAAAGTCAAGGGTCAGGGAAGTGCACTCCTCCCACAGATAGACTATGGCAATGGTATGGATGTGGGAGGGGTGAAGAATTGGGGCCAGTAACTCAATTTATAATAATCTTTCATCTGACCACAATTATTCACACTTCTTCCATATGCAGAATTTACTCACTAGCATCATAGTACTCCTGCCCCCCAAAATCTCATCAAATCATGGCATCAGGCTCACCATCCAAGACTTCAACATCTATATCAAGTCCAGATGTGGCTCTTCTTAATTCAGATACGTATGAGCTAATAGACAAGTTATCTGTCCCATATTTTCCCAACATACAGTGGTAAAAATAAGGGCATGTTGATCACAACAAACACTCCCATTAGAAAAGGGGAAGAAAGGGAGGCACATAGCACTGGCCTATAGCAATTTTGAAAACTCACCTGGCAAGTAAAGTCAGGTCATCCTGCCCTTGGTATTAAATGTGCCTTAATTAGACCTGGGCTCTGTTCCCTGAGTGTCTTCTTATTCCTTAATTCTTCATGGATTTTGGTTTATCATTCTAGGATTATTTTGGGTCATTTCTGAAGATGACATTGGAAAGATGCCCATTTTGGTGGCTGAGCAGCTTTCAAAGACTTCTACCTTTTGTGTAGCTGGTTAGGAGCCCAGAAGTCTATATGTTCTGATAAATCTCAATCTCTTTTAATCCAGGCTGGCAAGTCTTTTCTTGTAGATCTTTATTAGTATGCAGCTAAAAGTAATCATCTTATGCTTTTAACGCTTCAAAAAACTATCTTGCCCAAGTCCATCAATTCATTAAGTACCATGTTTATCTTCCAAGTTCATAGGTAACAGTATTACCAAATGCTTTGCTACCACATATAATAGGTCATCATGGTTTAAGTCTCCTATAACAATTTCTGCCACCCAACCCTAAAGCCATTGTACATATGATGAATTTTTCTTATGGGAGCACTCCCCTCCCAGAACCAATTTCTATACTCCAAAACTCAGTGGTTTAAAATATCAGTCATTTATTTCCATAGACCTGAAAGTTGGCTGGTGTATGGCTGACCAAGCATACTGGGCTGGACACAATGAGGCCATGGCTAAGATGTGGATACTGAATGTATACTGTTCACTATGATTGGTGAAGAAGAGGAAGAACAGACTGGGGGTGAGGGGAGGTAAAGAGCTCAATTTGAATACATTGATCTTGTGCTGCCTGTGGGACACTCAGGTGGAAAAGATGTGGGACTGAAGCCTGGGAGACTGGTCTTGGTTAGAGAGAGAAAATTGCAGGTCATCAGGTTGTAAATTATGACTAAGGACATGGGAATAGATGATTACCTGAGGAGATCATATAAAGAGACAAAAGGCTTTAATATGAAACCTTAGGGTGCACCAACATTTTAAAAGTTGTAAAAAGGAAGAGAAGTTCACAAAGAAAGCTTTGATGGAACAGAGATACAGAAGAGAATGGTGTTGTGGAAGACAAAGGAGGAGAATTTTATCATTGTGGGAATGAATTACACTGCCAGATACTGCAGAGTGGTCAAGTCCTGAAAACAGAGAGTTTTTTGGATTTGACAATTAGATCATTCTTAGAGACACCAAATAACTTCTTTTCTTTTTTTTTTTTTTTATAACTTATTTTCAAACTAAGACACAGCTGAGAGTGAACAGAGGTGCTATTAATAATTACAGTGGAACCACAGGTGTTCTTAGGCAAACAAGGACATATGGTCACACTAGTTTCTGGTGATACCTGTCCGGCTGTCTCTTCAGGGTAAGGGGAATGTGAACATGACTTGTGGTAGGCAGAGAGAGTGGTGTGGAACAAGAAAGTGTTGAGACTCCTAGAGTATATTTCTTCCTAGGACTTTGCTTCTAAGGAAGTGGGAAGAGGGTACAATGACAGAACCATGGGCTTTGTACAGATGAATATTCTTCTAACAGAGAAATCTTCAAACAGCTTCTAGGATTGTGTATTCAAATAAAACTGACTGAGATTTTCTAAGAGAATTTAGAAAGTAGAACCAGCTAGTGAGACCACCCCCACTTCTTTCGTTTTTTAGCAACATAGGTAGAAGATCTGTTGCTATCAAAGTAAACAAGAAGAAACAAGACAATGGAAAAGAACAAACACTTAGGCTCATGTTGAGGTTTTTTTTCAGGAAGAACAAAACCATATGCATATACATGGCCTTGAAATATTATATTGGCAGAGGACCTCAGTGTTACAGCAATATACATTGTGGAAAACCTAAGATAAATAAACATATGATATAATGAATTTCAAATTGGGTAGACAGTATTAAAACAATTCAGAATATGATGTATAGCTGCAAGGAGCATAATACTTTTTCATTCTTTTGCCCCTGTTCACTTTCCCTCCAAATCACTCCCTCTTCCACCATCTACTGTTAAAAATTATTCTAAAACCAGACTGATGGCACGGGTCCCGGTTTAACAAACCCTCTTTGTTAGCTGCATCAGTTGGCTCAGGCGTTCATGTGAGCAGGCATCAAGAATAATTGCATGATAATCTAGGTCAAGTTTTCTCTTTCCCACCAGTGCCAGCGAGTGAGAATGCCAGTTTCATTGACTTCAGGAGCCAGCACCGGGCACAGGACTGGGCTTTATCTGTGTAGTCATGTTTCTTTGATTGGGCTCCGTGGGGGGAAAACAAAATCCCTGCTCTCAGGCAACACAGTGAATGATTCTAAGAGCTTTACCTGATCTCAATCCCTATCAGTGTATTTATGCACATTTTGGTTCTTTTTTTTAGAACCCTTTCAGTTCACTAGTGACTAATAGAATAACATTACATTTTGGCTAAGCCATGTTTCATTTGAAAAGAATCTTTTCTTTTAGGACATAAAAGATAACTGACTTAACAAATGGCAATGGAAAACCACTTCACCCATAAGAGGGTCCCAAAGATGGGAGCCAACTGATTTTAAACATTTCTTAATTTCATTGAAATTTCAGGACTGTTAAAAAAAATTAGAGAGAGCTTTAAAGGCAAGTATATAAAATGTAAACTGCCTCCTCATGCTATGGCAGATTGATGGACCATTGTTCCCATTCTTCTTTTTGAATGAGAAGTGGAACATGATCATCAGCTTTAGTGTGGATTCACTGAATAGTACAAAGGCCAAGTTAGAGCTGCCTTCAAAGTCCCAGCTCCACCTTTTATTAGCGGTGTTACTTTGAGTAACTTAGCTAAGCTTTTTGTGTTTTATTTTTTCTCATCTATATAAAGGGGAAATCATAATGGCTACCTCATAAGAGTCTTGCAAATGTTAAATGAGTTTGTGTTTGAAAAGTACCAGTACAGGACCTATTATATAGTAATCAAAAGCTAAATAAATATTAACTAAACTTTGTTTCTCTTGTCAAGTATCCTGACTAAGGAGGCCCAGAAACCAACCTCAAGAAGACTAGAAAACCCTTGTATTTGTGGTGAGGTATTGCAATTTCCAAACCTCATGCCTGGACATGGTACATGTGCTCAGTACCACTGATGGCTCTCTGCACATAAATGTTCAAGTTCAGGGAACCCAGGAGACCCCATTAGGGAAATAGGAGACCTAACTCAGAACAGGCCTTCCACCTCCCTCGTTGAAGCTCAGATCTGCCCCGGAAGAAATATCAGAATTTGGGTTCTGTGTGCTTCTCAAGTTGGAACTCTCCAAATTATTGGCCTGCTTCTCCCTCCATAGCCCTTGAATCTTTTGTCTTCTCAAGTCTTAGCTGTGCTAGAACTAGGGTCACTGAACTCTGGCTTTTTGACCTGGCTTGTAGGTTGTCTCATAATTATGCTTATTCCTGGCCTGCCACTCATCCCCAGTGGAGAGCCCCCCTCCACTGGTTGGGGGACTGTCTCACTTTTGCGTAAGAACAGAACATTTTATCATTTATGATAAGGATTCAAGTGGCATATATAACTATGTAATATACAAATGTTATCTTCTATAAACCAATCTTGCTAGTAGATTTTACTTGGCTTGTTTTGTGCAATGTTTCTGTGTCACGCTTTCTTGAAACACAACAAACATAAATGACAACTGGAAAATCTGTCTCAAAATAATTCTTTATTATGACTTTGGGGATACGTTGTAGAACTATTGATTATAAAAGAAAATCCTAGGGACTTTTTTGTTCGTTTTGAAATAGTCTTAAGTTAGCACAGCTCAAGAGGAGATAGCGGAAAGAAAAAACTTTCTTTGTTAGTTCCAATAGAACAAACATATTACACTTTACTGAAAACTCTAAAAGGGAGAACAGTATTGATGATAGACATTCTATCTTCCCTGAGTATGTTTCACAGTGCTTAAAAGTAACTTTTAAAGTGAAAACTTATGTATATATTTTTACAGAAACAATTGTATTGGGTACCCTAAAAGTTTTGAACACATTTATATATCTTTACTTAGAAATTCCAATTCCAGGGTGATATCTTACAAAAAATATTTATTGAATGCCTACTATCTGTCAAAAAGTTTCCTGGGCATTTGAGATAAATCAAAGAAAAATGATATACATCACTGTCCTCTCAGAACTTACATTCTAGTGGGTGGACGCAGAAAATAATTAACATAATGAATAAGTAAGTTATAGAGTATGTTTGAGGCATTAGAGCTGTGGGAAAAAAGTAGAGACGGTAGGGTGGATCAAAAACCTAGAGGCAGCAAGGAGCAGGTTACAGCATAACTAGGGATCTATAGCACTATTTTAAAAAATATATATATATCTTTATTGATTTCAGAGAGAAGAAGGGAGAGGGAGAAAGAGAGATAGAAACATCAATGATGAGAGTCACTGATCAGCTGCCTCCTTCATGCCCCCGACTGGGGATCAAGCCCACAACCCCGGCATGTGCCCCGACTGGGAATCGAACCTCGATCTCCTGGATCCTAGGTCGATGCTCAACCGTTGAGCCACACCCAGCAGGGCCATGGCACTATTTTCAATGGCTGCATTAAAAATATTTGGAAGGGCCAGGATATGTTAACTAATTTAGCTTACTCTTAATTTACTATTATAAATAAAGCTTCAATGAATATCCTTATATATATGTATATATGTATGTATAGGTATCTATCTATCACCTATTTATCTACCTAAATATGTGTCTGATTATTTTCTTAGAATAAATTTCTGAAAGTTAAATTATTAAGTCAAATACCATAAGCAGATATAAACCTTACCTTACAGAAAGTCTGGACCAATTTACACTTCTTCCAGAACTTATGCTTTTTACTCATATTCAAAAAATGTCAACTAAATTTTCATGATACAGTCTATGACATCAAATGGAAAACAAAAAAATAACACACTTGAGGTAACCATTCGGTTATATACATACTTGACTAAATGCTATTACACCAACATTTAACAGTTTTCTTTCTTTAATACGATACTATGGGTGATTTTTGCTTCTTAGTTTATACTTTTTTGTATTTCCTAGGTTTTCTACATTCAACATAAATTTCCTTTTGTCTAATAGTTTTTATTCTTACCGATAATAATGACAAATCAATTTTAATTGAGCAAATAACATTGGGAAACCTTGTTAAAATTCAGTTTCCTGGCTTAGCAATTGCTATTTCTTCGTTTCCTTGTCTTCCTTCTAAAATGGTTAAGGTATCTTCAAACACAAACTAATAAGTCTTCCTGTCCTCTTCTGGCCAGACTGCTTGGCTGTTGGCTTAGGACACATCTGAATAAGGCCTAGTGCTCTTCTGCTATGTGGCTTTGTCCCTCAGATTTGGAAATGAGTTTTTGTAAAAGACCAGGTTTAATCTAATTTAAAATGTGGTGTTATTTGAAATGGGATCCTTGAAGGGTGCTCCTGTTCCTGAACCTGCCCCAAGAAGCAGTTCATCTCTTTACCCAAAAGCATTCTCTCAAGAAATCAAGTCCATTAAGAATGACCAAGTCAGTTATTTATTTATTTATTTATTTATTTATTATGTATTTAACAAATAGTTATTTATAGACTGTTCTACAGAAATAAATAAAGACAAAATAAACCCCACCTTCTTGGAACTTCTATTCTAGTAAGGGAGACCTAACCATAACAAGATAAGTAAGTACTTCACTGGTAGATTAGATAGGAATTTACACTAAGGAGACACAGTAGAGCAGGAAGGGGGCTATGTTACAGAGGAGTATGAGTAGATCCTGGAATCTGAGATGAGTGAGCAGATGAGGCAGCCTCTCTGAGAAGCTGAGGTGTTTTCAGTAGGACTGAGGCATATTTCTTGCTGTGATCTTGAAACATTCTGACATCAGGAGAATGACTGGGTTGTTGGACTCTAGTTCATGTTACCAGGGCAGTTCACTTGGGATGGGACTTTTAGTATACTTGGGAGCTGAAGTGATGGGTGGATAATTGAAAAACAGGAAAATACAGCTACAGTGTGGCAGAGCAGCTGGAGAGGAGAAGTCACCAGAGATAGGGAATTTCTCTGAAGCTGAGAGACATGTCAGGGACACCTCTTGTTTTAACTTAAGCTGATTTCTCTCCCCTTCACTTCCTTTCCTTGGCCTCTGCTTTGTAGTTCTTTGGCTTAGCTCCAACTGCATTTAAGACACCATCCAAAACAAATAACCAAGACTCCTATTTGTTTAGAAAATGTACCAGGTAAGAATATTTTACTGAAAGGTGATTTTATGACCTTGTGGCCACCACTTGTTGGCAAATATTGTGATTTTTTTAAACACTGAAAACAAATATTTTAAACAAATATTTTAAAGTGGCAGTACATTTTATGTACAGAGAATAAATGTTACTATAAATGGACCCTTAGCATTCAAAGCATTGCTTCCGTATAGGTAACTTACAAAATCCTGATTATTATACAAACCCCATTGTTAGTGAATTTGTTTATTCCATCCCAGTCTTATTTAAATACGAGATTCATACAGTGCTCGCATCTTGTCCACTGAATACTCCCAAAGCAAGTATGTCAGTTCCTAGTGAAAAAATTGTATCTGTGATACCAACAATGAGGATTAATGGTATAATTCAGGGAATGGATGTAGATGGTTTAATAGTAAATAAATACATGTTTTTTTGATAACATAAAGGTATTTTTACCCCAAAGCCTTCAAAAGCTCTTTTTAACTTTGAATATAGTCAAGTTTCTATTTTCTAAAGTAAGGGAAATGAGGCATGGCATGTCCTAACTGGCAAATAATTGCAAAGTCCTATTTACTTGCTTTGGGATATATTTTTGTATGAACATTTGAATATCATTGTGTTTGATGTTTAGTATTAATAAGTCCAATGAGATGGATGCTGGGAGAGTGTCTAGTGTGTTTCTCCATTTTCATTCTATTTCAGTCTCCCCGTGTAACTCCCTGCTACCTGATTGTGTCTTCTGTGCTACTTTAGTTCTCTTTCCCTCATACTTTCCTTGGAGGGTAACAATGCCAGGAAATAATAAATGCTAACTGCTGAACAGACTAAAACCTAAAGAGTTAAATAAATCTGCCCTGGCTGGTGTGGCTCAGTTGGTTGGAATGTCATCCTGTACACCAAAAGGATGCAGTTTCAATTCCCATCAGGGCACATACCCAGGTCGTGGGTTCAATCCCCAGTTGGGGTGTGTGCAGGAAGCACCTGATCACTGTCTCTCTCTCACATCATTGTTTCTTTCTCTCTCTCTCTCCCTTCATTTCTCTAAATCAATTTTTTAAAAGAGTTAAATAAATCTGAAGATTGAATTACAGTAAATGTAATATATGAGATAAAGGGAGAAACTAATTAGAAGAGGTGCTAATTCTTGATCGAAGGAGGTGCAAACCTTCCTTTTCAGGCAAACAAACTACCAAGTACTTTCACACCATCCCATTCTGTGCTCTGTATCTTATTACTAGTCTAACTGAAGCTGGTATATAATGCGTTCCATAGAGGAGACAGGGAAGAGAGACTCAGGAAATATGTCTGAGCTGTATTTATACTCTCAACTGAAATATTTAAATAGAATGCCTACAGTTACTGGAAACTGGATTGGAAATCTGGTCATTAAAGACAGTTGCAATCTTTCCTTTGTTGGTGTGTGTAGGTGGTCAGTGCAGAGTACTTGGACTGTGCCTCTGTCTGTCACTGTTTGTGCATGGATCACTGCCATAGTTTCATTAACAGAACAAAAAGCCAACCTGATTCAGATCAAATACAGAGTGGTGAGGGCTCTGGCACCAGCCAGCAGCCAGAATTACTCAAGGTCCAGCACACAAAGTGACCTACTTAAAAGTTTTTCTTTTGCCTTTGAAACTCCTTGCCCTTCCTAATTCTAACGGCACAGGAAACACAGGGCTTCAATGCAGACTGCTTTAGAAGCTCCCTTTGAAGGGCTCTGAGCTGTCCCCACGTTCCAGTGTCTGGAAAAAGCTTCTCTTTGGCTTCACCACATTTCTTGACTCCTTACAATTTTTTTCTCTTCCTTGAGGGCACAAGGTTTCTCCTCCCTTGTTTGAGATCATGACTTCTCTCAAGGTGTACTTGACAAAGTGAATATTTAGTGTGCAGTCCAAACCTTGGTGATTTAAGTGCATACCTTTAGTTTTACATAGACCCTGCTCTCCTCTTCTGAAATCACTGGGTAGGAACAGGTTTGTCTGGCATAGCTTGTAGTTGCTAGGACACTGCTGGCCATTCTGCTGTGGTGCTGGGGGCAGAAGACTGACTATTGGAACTTATTCCTGTTTCACAAAAATCACCTGGTGTTTCTGAAATGTCGCCTCCTCCCCCACTGCAAGGGTCCATTGCAGGATCCAGGGATAGGGCCAGGACATCTACATTTTAAAATTGCAGAGGTCCTTTATGTGGGCACTCAGGGATGAGCACCTTTGAAGGTGACAGCAGTGCTTCCTGCACTGTAGGAAGAGGAGTGCTCTGGGGAAGCAAAGGATTAATAGTCTGCAGATTGAGAAAAAGCTGGCACCTGGGGAATGATTGGACTTACATTGCATATTGTCACATTCTGTAATATGGAAGGTTTGTTTCTGCACCTGCTTTTCATTAGTATAATTTCACATGCAGCCATTTCATTGAAGCTTTAATAGAAGAAAGATAAGTTGGTTCCACCTTCATCAGTTCTTTCGTGTGTGTATTTTCCAATTCTTTCCCCCTTTGTTTACATAAATAAAGAGGTTCAAAGCCCCACAGTGACAGAAAAAGGTCAGCCTTGTCTCAATGCCTTCTGCTCTGAAGAGTCTTCTTTGATATGACCAAGCAGTTTTGCACGAACTTTCTACCCCAAAGTGATCTCAAGTTAGATGACACTCCCTTCCCAGTGCTGAGGGCCTGCCAATAGTGTGGCTTCAGTGTGATTGAAGTGCACCCAGGTGAGCATTCCTTTTTGATGAAGGCAACTGGGCTTTGGCTTTGGTGCAAACAGCCATACCTCCATTTTGTAGATGAAACAACTGACCTTTCCAAAGCCCTGAGTCTTAGGGCAGGAGAAGGAAGAGCAAAAACATTCTCTCATTTCCCATTCTAACCATCATGAGTTTTCCTGCTGAATAAAAAAGTAAAATTGTGGATTCATTGTCCTTTTGTCGAGTATGACAATAGAATTTCCCCAAATTATAATAATACATTTTTCCCCAGGAGCGAGATCATTGATATTTGTTGAGATTTCCAAGGTACTTACAGAAGCACTGGAAGGTCCTATTGTTTAATTTCATATTCATTTCAATTCTATTTATAATCTGATAATTCAAATTTAGCATTGGTTCAGACCAGAAAAATCTTTCCAACAATGATACTCAATGGCAGAATGACCATGGCCTTTCTAAATGGGAGGTTTTCTTGCATAGGTGATACTTAATTGGAAGCCAGCTAACCATCCTTCTGAGAAGAAGATAGACTGTATCTGGTTTCTAAACCTAACCATTCACCCAAACCACAAAGAATATAAGGAAAGCAGATCCTTATGGCCTACAGAGCTACTGACTCAGATATTTAGGATGGAGGCAATAAATTGGAATTTTTTTCTAGATTATCTCAAACCTATTACTGGTCTGCACTCCAGCATTAGGGAAGAGAGCCTGGACCATCCTTCTCACTCTAAGATTCCAGGATGCTCTGAATGTTTTCTTGTAGATATAATAAGTGCTTCATAAATTAGAAGAGTGCTTAGCCAGGCATGGCTCAGCGGTTGAGAGTCAGCCTAGGATCCAGGAGATCAGGGTTCGATTCTAGGTCAGGGCACATGCCCACAACGTTGTGGGCTCGATCCCCAGTGGGGAGCGTGCAAGAAGCAGCTGACCAATGACTCTCATCATTGAGGTTTCTATCTCTCTCTCCCCCTCTCCCTTCCTCTCTCTGAAATCAATAAAGATATATTTATAAATAAATAAATAAATAAATAAATAAATAAATAAATAAATAAGAAGAGTGTAATGTAAATATAAGGCATTGTTAGTAACCACCAGACGCCCCCACGTTTTCACTATGTGTCTAAGTGGGGCTGAGCTTACAACCAAGGAGCAGAAATCAAGATTAACTATTTAAAAAGGCATTCCTGTGAGTAATAAAGCTGCTGTTTCCCTGCATTTTAGGTTGCTGTAAACACAGGGACAGGAAATCAGAAACAAAGCTTAAAAGGTTTAGTAGGTATGAAGAATTAGAGGAAGATGATGACTCAGAATTTGGGCAAAGACAAAGAACAAAAATCAGGAAAAGAAGTTGGACAGAAGCCAAGCAAGTGGGGAAAAACCTGTAGACACATACTTCAGATGGCAGACTAAGCTGGGAGACCCACACCCAACAAACGGGAAACAGGAGATCCACAGAAGCTTGAGGTGCAGGACAAGCACACAAGAGAACTGCTCAAAAAATCAGAACAAGGCACTTTGATTACTGAGGCAACACTTCCTCAGGATGGGTTTTTCTCCCTAAATGCAGTTGGCTGGAGCATGGAGCCATCTTTGAAGAGAGTGTGTGGGTCAGAAGAAAGAATCCATAGGCAGGCTGTTTCTGAAACAGGCAGATCTTGCTGACCAGAAGGTCACCAGGGTTGCTGTGTCTTCAAGCCTGTAAGGTAAGAAACCCACACCCTGAAAGATCTGTGAAGAACCTGAGATCATCAGCAAAATGGTCCATTGCTACCCCTGGGCTAGCAAGCCATGCGACTTTGAGGCAACTACATCCACTTGAGAAAACTGCATTTGTCCATGTTCAATTTCCTCATCTTTAAGATGAAGGTGTGGAAAGGACAAGTGACCTCTAAGCATGTCATTGGTGATGCTGAAGACAGCACTTCACAGCCAGATGCTCTGCTAGTGTTATCTCCACCCTCAAGTGGGGGCAGCACATCTGGCATCCAGCCAGACTGATTGAAAGCAGTGAGGCTGTAACCTCCCTGAAATTCAAGGGGACCACTCATTGGGGTGCTGGACTATCAACTTCTCATAATGACATGTTGCATGCAATTATGTACACTACAAATAGCACATAGATAATCAACCATGCCACTGTCATAGCTACAGCATGGTTTGACCTCTTCTTTCTTGATAGACTGACTACATGAAAAAGCATGTATCCTAATTTCAGCTTTGTGAACTTATAACCTTAAACTTTCTGGTCCTAGATTTCTTATTAGGTTGAACCATATGAAATTGCCAATGTTCAATTCTTGACCTACAGACACAGCCATTTCATATTCTTCAACTTATATAAAGGAAATGGGTTAACCTGACAAGTGATTTTAATATAGAACCATAGAGAAGTTCCATTTCAGTTTTGATTTTTTAAAATGTGTTTTTAAATAGATTTTAAAGAGAGAGAAGAAGGGGGAGAGAGAGAGAGAGAAACTAAAATTGATGTGACAGAGAAACATTGGTTGCCTCCTGACAGGGGACCGAACCTGGGTATGTGCCCTGAGTGGGAATCCAATTCGTGACCCTTTGGTGCACAGTACAAAGTTCAACCGACTGAGCCACACCAGTCAGGGCTCAGTTTTGATTGTAATAAATATTTTGAATATCTACACTTCAGGTCAGGCCCTGAAGTAGGTTCTGCATACACAACAGTGAAGAAAATTGTCTCAATAGCTAACTTCATAGAGCTTAAGATCTTTTGGTAAGCCAGATTTAAGTCTGATGATTTAAATGCTCCTAAAGCATCATATAAATTGCATCTTCACAGGTGAAGGAGAAATCTACCACCTGGGGAAGGATTATTAAACTTTGTTTAGTTTCTAAGGAAAAGATAATTAATACCCTTCTGAAAATACAGTAGAGAAGAGTCTGAGAATCAGCAAGTAACACCCTTGATGAATTTATTCAAAGCCTGAGATAATGAGACATCTTTATAATTTGGCTGTTTGAGAGCATGAAGATTAGGGGTTATTTTCATTTTACGCAGCTTGTGAGATGGTCAGTCAGGCAAATAAGACAAAATTATACTGTAAAATGTGACATATGCAACACAAAGTATTTTGAAGTTTATTTGTCTGTATTGCATTTAAAACTTAACAAATTTAAGCAGAAAAAATAACTTTCATACTGACAGATCCAAATTAGTGCAATGAGGTTAACTTGTCTTTTGTTGATAGCATCTTTTTAAAAAATGTATTTTTATTGTTGAAAGTATTACAGATACCCCCCTTTTTTCACCCATTGACCTGATCCTCACACTCCCACCCCCTCCCCAGTCCTTCATCACACTATTGTCTGTATCCATGGATTATGCATAAATGCATATCAGTTCTCTGGTTAATCTCTTCTCCCCCCCTCCCCCCGCTTCCTTCTGAGAATTGTCTGTTGCATGCTTACATGTTTCTGGATCTATCTTGTTCATCAGTTCATTTTGTTCATTAGATTCCACATATAAGTGAGATCATGTGATATTTGTCTTTGTCTAACTGGCTTACTTCACTTAGCATAATACTCCCCAGGTTCTTCTATGTTGTTTCAAAGGGTAAGAGATCCTTCTTTTTTACAGTTGCATAGTAGTCCATCTTGCAAATGTACCACAACTTTTTTATCCACTCATCTACTGGTGGGCACTTGGGCTATTCCTAGATCTTAGCTATTGTAAATAATGCTGCTGTGAATGTAGGGGTGCATATATTCTTTCTGATTGGTGTTTCAAACTGTTGATTTACGGTATATAAATGATCAATTTTATTAAGGCATGGTCTTTATACTATACACTTTTCAGAGTGGTTTATAATAATATGGAGAATGGATAAGTTCCAGATTTTATAGGTGGAATCCCATGATATTAAAGGTCTTCAACTGTTTTTAACCTAAAAAACTGACAATTTCATCTGACTCAACCTAATAACTAATATAGGAGTTCATTGGTTGTTCATAGAAATGTGATGGGATAAATTCTATATGAAAAGTTTTGAGGTTAACAAGGAAATATAATTTATGAAATAGCTCTTAAGTATATGATGAGTATATCAGTTGTTGCTAATATCTTGCTAATGTTTCTTAATAAGCTGAATGAACGGGGCTCTGGACAAGATGGCAGGCATAGGTAAATGTACTTGAATGTACCCACAGCCACATCAGAGTTCCAACTAAACTACAGAACAACCGCCATTCAGAACTGTCTGAAATCTAGCTGAACAGTAGTTTTACAAATAAGGATGTACAGAAGAAACCACATTGAGACTGATGGGTGGGTGGAGATGCAATACTGGCTGGTCCCACACCCATGTGGCAGATAAAAATATGGAGGAATATCTCGAATATAGGGGTCCCCCCCTGAGGAGCAAGGGATCCCAGCCTCACACCAGGCCCCCCAGCCCAGGGTTCCAGTGCCAGGGAGAGAAGTCCCCATAACTTGTGGTTGTAAAAACCAGCTCAGATTGTGGCTGAGTGAGAGGGGGAACTGCTAAGGTTCCAAATGTTCCTCCTAAAGGGCCCATGCATGAACATACTTAGACTCAGTTTTCTCCGAGTTCCAGCTCTGGGGCACCAAGGACATATAGAGAGGAAATGAGTTGTCTGGCATCAAGGGGAGAGTAGGAGGGACAGATTCCTCCCCAACAGAAGTGCTGGCAGAGGCCATTGTTCCTTCTCTGGGCCCTCTCCCCAGAGCCAGCAGGAAGGCACTATATCTGAGTCTCCATAAATCTGGCTAACACTGTTCACCTGTCCCGGTAATTCCCTGAAGCCCTGTCCCACTCAACTTGTGGGCCCAACCAAGCTGTTTCCAGTGGATTTTCCATACAAATGGCCTGTCTTGGCTTATGCTTTGGACTTTCCTGAAATCTCTCAAACAAGCAGCATCTGGCCTCAGTGTGCCTCTAGCTAAGTGGCCCGAGGACCAGCACTAGTGGCAGCCAGCCTTGGTTCACAGCTTGGCCTCTCCTGGGCACCTCTAAGCCCAGCACAATTAGCAGCCATCTTCAGATTGCTTTATAGCTCATGCAAGGTGACCCCAGGCAGGGCACAGGTGGTGGCTGACCTTGGGCTGTATCTCCCAGAGTGCCCCAGAGTCAGCGCACTCAGTGGATAGCTTCAGACCACACTGAAGCACCATCCAACCTCCTTCATAAGGGACACATTCAAAGGGCAGACTCAGCAGGCACCAGAGCCCCATGAAGTAAGTCCTGCTCATGGGTTGGCCCATGCATAGCTGATCCTCCACAGTGGTCACAGCCAGTCCTCACAGCCAATTGGCCAGGGAGTAAGTCCTTCCCACTGAAGTGCCAACAGCAATCAAGGCTCAACTACAATAGGAAGGTACATACAGCCCACATGGGGGGCATACTTGGAGTACCCAGCTCAGGTGATCAGAGAGGCTGTGCCATTGGACCCCATATAAGGCCACTCTCTCTATGTAGCAGCTCTACCTAATACATGGAAACAAACACAGGGAGGCAGCCAAAATGAGGAGATAGAGAAACATGTCCCAAATGAAAGAACAGAACAAAACTCCAGTAAAAGAACTAAAGAAAATGGAGACAAGCAATCTATGAGATGCCAAGTTTAAAACACTGGTTATAAGGATGCTCAATGAAGTTAGGGGAGAGTAGATGAACTTAGAATTTCAACAAAGAGACAGGAAACATAAGAAAGAGCCGGTCAGAAATGAAGAATACATTACAGGGAATCAACAGTAAAGCGGATGAAACAGATGATCAAATTAGAGATTTGGAAGACTAGAAAGCAGTAAACATCCAATCAGAACAGCAAAAAGAAATAAGAGTCCAAAAAATGAAAATAGTGTAAGGACAATTTCAAGTGTACTAACATTTGCATCATGGGGGTGCCAGAAGGAGAAGGTGCAACAAGGAATTGAAAACTTATGTGAAAAAATAATGACAGAAATTTTTCTAACCTGGTGAATGAAATAGACATACAACTCTAAGAAGTACAGAGAGTTCCAAACAAGATGAACCCCAAGAAGCCCACACAACAACACATCATAATTAAAATAACAAAGGTTAAAGATAAAGAGAGAACCTTAAAAGCAGCAAGAGAAAAGCAGTTCATTATCTACAAGGGAGCTCCCATAAGACTGTCAGATAATTTCTGAACAGAAACATTGCATTCCAAAAGGGATTGGCAAGAAATATTCAAAGTGATAAAAAGCAAGGACCTACAACCAAAATTACTCTACTCAGCAAAGCTATCATTTAGGATTGAAGGACAGATAAAGAGCTTCCTAGATAAGAAAAAGCTAAAGGAGATCATCACCACCAAACCAGTATTACAAGAAATGTTAAAGGGTCTTGTTTAAGAAGAAGAGGAGGAAGAAATAAAAGATAAAGAATGTGAATAATAAAATGGCAATATATACATATCTATCAACAATTACTTTAAGTGCAAATATATTAAATATTCCAATCAAAAGACATATGGAGGCTGAATGGGCAACAAAACAAGACCTTTACATATATGCTGTCTATAAGAGACTCACTTCAGATAGACGCACACAGACTGAAAGTAAAGGGATGGAAAAAGATATTTCATGAAAATGGAAACAAACAAACAAAAGCTGGGGTAGCAATACTTATACCATACAAAATAGACTTTAAACAAAGCTATATAAGGAGACAAAAAAGAACCCAGCAATTCTTCTGAGTATTTATCCAAAGAAACCCAAAACACTAAATCAAAAAGATTTATACCTCTATATGTTCATTGCAGCATGATTTATAATAGTCAAGATATGGAATCAACCTGTGTCCATCAATAGATGAATGGATAAAGAAGTGGTGTATATATGCAATGGAATATGACTCAGCCATAAAAAAGAACGAATTCTTGCCATCTGCAACAACATGGATGGACCTAGAGGGTACTGTGTTGAGTGAAATAAGTCAGGCAGAGGAAGACAAATGCCTTAGCATTTTACTTATACGCGGAATCTAAAAACAAAACAAACAAGCAGAACAGAAGCAGACTTATAGATACAGAGAGCATTTAGATCGTTGCCAGATGGGAGGAGAGTTGGGGGGATGAGTGAAAAAAGTGAAAGAATTAAGAAACAAATTGGTAGTTACAGAACAGTCAAGAGGATGTAAAATACAGCATAGGGAATATAGTCAGTAATATAGTAATAGCCCTCACCAGCATTGCTCAGTGGTTAGAGCATCTGCCAACGTACCAAAGGGTCTCAGATTCGATTCCTGGTCAAGTGTATATACCTGGCTTGTGGGTTCACTTCCCACCCCCAATCAGGGCATGTGCAGGAGGCAACCAGTCGATGTGTCTCTCTCACATCAATGTTTCTCTCTCTCTCTCCCCCTCCCTCCCTCCCTTCCACTCTCCCTGAAATAGCAATGGAAAAAATATCCTCAGGTGAGGATTAACAAAATAATAATAATAACATAGTAATAATTATATATGTCAGATGGGTACTAGATTTATTGGGGTGATCACTTAGTAAGTTATACAGGGTGGGGCAAAAGCAGGTTTACAATTGTGAGTATGAGAAACACAGAGTCTATTCTTATTTATTAATTACAGTGGTACCTAGGTTTTCAAATGTAATCCATTACGGAAGACTGTTCGAGTTCTGAAACGTTCTAAAACAGAGGGATCAACAGCCGACAGCTAGCCTCAGGATCTTGCTTTCAGCGGAAGCCATGTGTCATGTTCGACTTCCAGGCATGTTCGAAACCAAAGCATTTACTTCTGGGTTTATGTCACTCATAAACCGAAATGTTCCTCAATAGAGACGTTTGAAAACCGAGGTACCACTGTATTGTATTATTTTTCACACAAACAGCTGTAAACCTACTTTTGCCACGCTCTGTAGTTCTGGGTCTGTTTCGATTAGACATTCACTCAGTTTCAGAAGAGTGAAGTTTATTGTCTTTTGCAGACCAAGCCCACACTTAAATTTTAATTTTACATTCAACTTTGAAGTTGTTCACATATTGTGATCTAGCATTGCTTTTTTAGCTGTTTTTTTTACTTTAAATAATTTTTCATTTTTCAGTTACAATTGACATACAATATTATATTAGTTTCAGGTGTATAACCCAGTGATTAGACATTATACAGGGTGGGGCAAGAGTAGGTTTACAGTTGTGAGTAGGAAAATATGGAGTTTATTCTTGTATTATTATTTATTATTGTATTATTTCCCATATAAGCTGTTTGTTTTTCCATTGGGTTTTCCCTTTTAACTGTGAAACTCCACTCTGTAGTGGCTACATGTGCTGCTTTATATGACAAGAAACCTTTGTTTTACTCCCAGACTCCTCATTTGTCAAGGCAATAAACTGAGCACAAAATTAATTATAAAACCTAAATTCTTCAGACAAAAGATCATTTAGAGATAAATGGACCTCTGCTTGCTCTAGTTCCTATGTAGTCTGAAGTTTCTTATTCCATTGCACGGTACAGTGCTGGGGGTCAGTGTAACATTGCAACAAGATCCATCACACACTTTCCATATTCAGACAAAGGGAGAGAATGGGAGGTAAGGACAGAAATGCTAAGTGTGAAGTCAGATATATCAAAGAACTGTGGGGTTTGGACAAAAGTGGCAAGCTGAAGGAAGACAGATGGTGGGTCAAGAATAGTGTTTATAGTTCCCAAGCATTTCCAAAAGGATAGATTGTACTATTGCCCAGTGTCTTATGGACCTGATCAGTTTCTTAATCATGTTCTTATAGACTAAGTTCAGACTAAAGAAAAGACTGGGCTTTTTATAAAGTAAATTGCAGAACAATTAGATTCATTTCACCAAAACTGAGTTTACAGTCGAGTGAATATGAGGGAACATGTTTGCTTCATAAAATAAGAACACATCGTGACCTAGACTCCAGCTGAAATCAGACCTTTATCAAGAGGTGCCGGGTTATTGAAATCCAAGGTAAGGCAGTTTTTCACACTGAGACCTCTGTTCTTGGTTCCCTCCCCAACAGCGGCCCTCCCATTCCTCCCTTACTAACAGAACCTGTATGTTGCTCACCCTCATGTAAGTGGTCAGGTCCTTCAGGAGAGGCTGGAATCTTCCTCAGCCCCCCAAGGGTGAAGTTTATTGATCTCAATGAATTGGTGTACTCAAATCCTTGGCATTGACGTGCTTATAAACAGTGAATCCAGAGGGGATGTCTGCTGAAGAATCTCTGAGAACAGACTTAGACAAGACCCTTTTGGGGGTGCTTGTGACCTTTGAACTAGGGATTCAATTGAAAACATGGGCTGTTAGCCCAGGGACCTGAACAACACATTGGGAATGCAGGAGGACTGAAGGCACCTGGGCTCTGATAAGTGTTGAGACATCCAGGCTTTACGTTATGTGAAAATAGAAATGTCTTTATGATTTAAGGTACTTTTCATTGGGCTTCCTATTAGTTTCAGCTGCAAGTATTCTTTTGCTACTGTTGGTGTTTAGTCTAGATACCCTCAGTAAAGAGACCCCTCAATCTATTTTATATGTTTATTTGCAGCAGAAAAGAAAATTTAAATGTATCTTGTAACTCAATCAGATTTTTCAGTGATTTAATTAACAACAGAAAACATAGCTTTTCTCCCTAACAGAAATAAACCAATGATATTTTAATGTCTCTCTTTTACCCATGTCTCCTCTCCAGATTCCAGAAACACTGCGCTGCCCTCTCACTGACAAAACATTTCTTTTCAAGCTCAACATTGTATTTCCATTCAAAATAAGAATAAATTTTACCACTTTTAGGAAAAATGATATGTAAAACACTTCTTAGAGTTAAAAGGGACTTTAAAAACAAATGGTAAATAGGGGCAGAGGAGAATACCATTTATTACAAAAAGCAACAGGTATTTTTATTATATGAAGTGTTAACACCAATTAGCAAGGATAAGGTAAGCAACCCAAGGGCAAAGCCTATGCCAGTAATTTTCAATATATATATATATATATATATATATATATATAGCCCAATAAACATATATTTAATACTTTAAACCTCCTTATCAATCAATAGAATATAAATTAAAGAGTGATACCACTTTTACACATCAAATTGTCAAAGTCTGAAAAGGATGATGACTCCTAGTGCTGGCAAAGGTGTGTGATGAATGGGCAGGTGGTACAGGCCTGCCAGGAGTCCACATGTATACAAATCTTCCCTAGGGCATTTTGGTGGTGGTTATCAAAGACTTAAACATATTTATAGCCTTTGAAGTAAGAATACTTCCAGGATTTTACCCTAAGGAAATAATTAGAGAATCATGCAGGATTTTTATGTGCCAGGATGTTCCGTGTAGTGTTATTTGTAACATTGTTTTAAAAATGTGTTTTTATTGATTTCAGAGAGGAAAGGAGAGGGAGAGAGAAATAGAAACATCAATGATGAAAGAGAGTCATTGATTGGCTGCCTCCTGCTCCCCCCCCCCCCCCCCGGGAATGGAGCCTGCAACCCCTGGCATGAGCCCTGAACTGGAACTGAACTGAGATCTTCTGGCTTATATGTTGATGCTCAACCACTGAGCAACGCTCGCCAGGCTATTTGTAACATTTTAAAAAATGAAATTATTAACTGCATAACATTAGACTTAAATAAACTATGGTATACCCATGAATGAAACAGAATGCTAAACACAAATAATTCTTTCTTTAAAATATGTTTTTATTGATTTCAGAGAGAGGGAGAGAGAGAAACATCAATGATGAGAGAGAATCATTGACCGGCTTCCTCCTGCATGTCCTTTACTGAGGATGGAGCCCACAACTTGGGCATGTGCCCTGACTCAGAATTGAACTGTGACCTCCAGGTTCACTGGTCAATGCTCAACCACTGAACCACACCAGCCGGGCAACACAAATAATTTTTATTTTAGTCTCACCTTCACCTCCACTTCCAGAGGTACCTGTTGCCATAATTATCTGAGTGGTTGGGGCCTCTTTAGTGCAAATATGGTTGTCTGTCTTTCCTCAGTGGGATCTTGGGGTTCAGTGTTCTTTGGTCTTTCTAAGTCAGTTACTAGTCATTCTTTTACATTTCAACTTGGGAAATTCAGTCGTAATCATCTCTATTTCCATTATTTTTTCCTTGTGGGCCTTTAGAAAATTCCCTTGTCATTTCGGTGGTGCTTGGGGAAGAAATAGAGTTCAATGTGTCTTTTCAATCCATTATATTTCATTAGAGGTTTATATCCTAAGCTTTTTGAAAAGTTGGTTGGCAGAGGCTGCTTGCAAGTTTTCAACGAAAGAGATTTTTGTTTGTTCATTTGTACATTAGGTCAGAGCAGATGTTCTAGAGCCTTCACTGTGCCAAGGTACATGGTATGTTATGGTGGGAAAGAGGACAGACAGACTTCCTATTCTGAGTTACAGATTTTTACAGCAGTTTAGTGGGACATCTCTTTTGGGTTTTGCTTATAGCTTTTCTATTTACAAAGGATCTTCAGATGAGTCACCAGAAGTTGGGGTCTGAGAGAAAATCTAGGTAGCAGAGAGTTTGAATCTGGCTTATTCTCTCTGGTTCCTCCCCTTAAGGTTCTCCGGGGCTTGTTTACCCAGACCTGGCTAGTCATGTCTGAATCCCAAGAGTGGACACAATATAGGCCGAAGCTTGAATTCCCACTACATTGATTTACTTAGGAGAGTTTCAGATCATTTAGCTGACTTCCTCATTTTATAGGAAAGCCGCTGAGGTCCAGGAAGTTTAAATAACTATTAAGGTCACAGGCTAAGTAAGTGGTAGAATCTCATGACTGGAGCTGTAACCAAGGAAGTATAACAGAAACTTGATATTCCTTAAGAAAATGATATTAAGAAAACAAGGAAAGTTATCTCACTGCGTAAGATAGTAAAGACAAGAGGAAATTTGCTTAGCTGATTCTAACTCTATAAAGGTAATACTATGAAATATGATCTTCACATCTTATCTGCTTCCTTCTATCCAGCAACAAAATCTTAAGACAAAATAACTCACATTTGCCAGAGGCTAGAAATCTTCATCCACAATAATGCTAGGGAAACGGAGACTTTTAAAGCATACCACTCCAAAATATTTTTGGTTTCTCAATCCAGTCCCCTGTTAAGTGAGTAAGGTCTTCCAATCTCTGCATTCTTTCTGATGATCGTTCATTGTTATCCATTTATAGCAGCTATTTCTTGCATTTCTCTATCCATTTCTCTTTTTCCTGCAATGGCTTTAAACTTCACTTTGGAATTCAGCTCTGTGCTTACTCTCCACCCATGTGGTCTGGGGGAGTGTGTAGCTCAGTGGTTGGTTAAGAGGTGGGCATTTGATCTCAACTATTGCAATCAGAGGATTACTTAGCACTTCCAGTAGTGAAAGGAGGGTCAAGAAATGAAGAGATAGGAACATCATCCTGATGATTGTATTTGAGCTCTTGAACAAACTGTACCTGAAAGCACAATACTCAGTTATAAAGTAACACAGCTAATAAAGTTTCCACATACCCCTTCTTTTTTTCTTAACCCAGCTTCAATAAGAGAGAACAGTTCCTGTCATTTCCAAACAAACGAATCTTAATTGTTAAACTACTGGAACAACCACATGAGTATACACTCATTTCTTAAGGACAAATATTAATTCTAAGGAACAATGTAATCTTTTTGCAAATTAAGAAAGAGTATATTTTCCTTCAGTGGGGGTAGAGCTTTACATTATGAAACTGAGAATGCCAACCTTCACTTTGTTTATTTTCCAGCTTCTGAATCTTGCCCAGATGCCTACAGGTGTGTAGAAAATGTGGCCTGACAACACAGTTTTCAAATGATAGGACCATCTGCTCTACCAATGACCACTTCATAACATTTCAAAGTCATGACACAAAGTGTTGAAATGACAATTTCTTTATAGAACGTCTGGTCACAGTCTAACCCTGGTTTTCACACTTTCCTCAAGTGAAAAGACAGCATTAGCAGAAAATGCTTATTATGTCCAGGGCCCAGTAAGCCACTCACCACCCAGTCCTGGGGTAGCAAGCAGTTATACTTTAAATACGTCAGTGGCTAAACTTTTTAAATTCTAGAATTTTTAAATCTCCAAACCCTAATATACCTATCCCAGGTTGTTTAAAGAACTGACCAAAGTGACAAAAGTAGTTCCCACCACCCTTTGTGAGAAGTTTCAGAGTCCAGGCAACCTACAAATGGCCAGAGGAGCTGCTCAATCACAGAATAAAGAGAGGTCTCTAAATTTTATTGACCCATTAACCAAACTGTATACTCAGAAAATACTGAAAGATTTATCAGAATCAAGTATATGGTATTTTTAAGCACTAGCATACACACCTGGAGAAGCTCTCCAAGAACTAAATTCCAAAATGGGCATTGTTTCATTAATTGAGACTTCTTCGTGTTTGGATTGTAGAGATGCAATTCTTTCACAGTTGTCCTGGCAACCAGACATGGACTGAGGACAAGTCCCAAGCATGTCTTCAGAACCTCTGCAGTGACAGACACCATGTGGCACAAAAGAGATTGCTTAGGAGCTTAATTCCTTCCATGTATTCACACTTTTATTTTCTAAAAGTATCTTCATCTAAGCATGCTTAGAAACATCACCACAAATTCTGCAACTATATAGAAATGTAGTTAAAGGAAGTTAACTGAGTAAGCCTTTTCCTCCCCAGGTAGAACTGAGGCAAAGGACTGTTATTTCTTCTCTGCTGTGGAAATTAGAGGTCTAGATCTTGGCACAGAATTAATGCCTAAGGCAAAGGTTCTCTGAATGTTGTTCCCAGACTAGCAGCATCAGCAACACCTAGGAGCTGGTGAGAAATGCAAATTCCTGGGCCCCAACCAGACATCATGAGTCCGAGTTTGTGGGGGTGGGGCCAGCAGTTTGTGTTTGAACAAGCCTCCAGGGCATTCTGATTCCACCAGAGTTTGAGGTCCACTGCCCTAAGACCCGTCCTCTGGGGAGAAGCAGGCCATTAGCTCCTGCATTTTAAAACAGATTCTTTAGGAGAGAACAGCCTGGGCTGTTCAGGTGAATGCAGGTAGACCAGCAGAAGCCCCACCTGCAAGCAGGTCCCTCAATATCTTCATTTCTGAGGTGAAGTCAGCAGGTTTCAGATTGTCTGGAATGAAAAGGAGCTTCACAATCAGAGCTTCCAGAGTTCAAGTGAATCAACATTCTTTTAAGTATTTTTTAGAAAAAAAGAAAATCCAAAAATCTATAAAGTTCAGCAAAGACTGAATCTAGTTATTCTCTTCAGTTTATCACTTAGTTACGGACATGAGTGTATGTTAGTTGTTATTTCCAGCTGTGAGTAATTATTTGTGCTGTGGAAAACTCTCAGCAGGATGGCTGCATCGGGGCAGAGGTGGCCCCTGACTTTCAGTGGTTCCTGTGAGATCTGAGTGCTCACACACTCGAGAACTTGGCACTGGGACTTCTGTCTTGTCTCAGCACCAGTGCCATTCCCAGAGAGCAAGATGCTATTTTGGTGTGCCCTATTTTTGTGGCACAGATGTAGCACAGTAACAAATAGTGTCTCCACTCCCTGTTTCTGTGAACCTTGGACCACTTAAACCCAATACCCCCGTGGCAGTGGTGGCGGTGACAGGGGTGGGAGGTGGAGGAATGGAGGGGTGCAGGTGGGGGTGGGGGTGGGGTGGTGTCAGAATCTCCAGGGCTGAGCCCTGGGGCTCTTCATCTTACTAAGCATCTCACATTTCTCTCAAACTCAGTGATAACCACCCATCTATGCCATATGCCATCTGACTCTGCTTTTCCTTTAGTTTTTTTTTAATGGTTTTATTGATTTCAGAAAGAGGAAGGGAGAGGGGGAGAGAGACAGAAACGTCAATGATGAGAGAGAATCATTGATCAGCTGCCTCCTGCACACCTCTATTGGGGAGTAGGGGATCAAACCCACAACCCGGGCAGGTGCCCTGACTGGGTAGCCAACTGTGACCTCTTGGTCATGGATCGATGCCCAACCACTGAGCCACACTGGCCAGGCTCTCCTTTAAGTTTTGATTAGAATATGCAGTCTTCTTTCACCAATTGGAATTTGTGTCTATAGAAAAAAATATAACTTGATAATGAGAGTAACCTGGCTTCAAATGCTGGACCCAGCAGTGATCAAAGATAAGACTTCTGGCAAGTTGACGTACTTGCCTGAACCTTAATTTTTCTCGTCTGTAAAATGTGACGACTATAATTTTCACACTGCAGGAGCCCTGAGAAAAGGAAATGAGAAACTGTGAGCAAAATTATTTATATTTATATATATATATTTAATACAGAAATGTTACTTAATAATACTTTCTAGGGAATTAATGTTTTCTAGCCTTAGAAAAAAATTTTTTTTCAATCTTTTTCCAAAATAGTTTCCAAAGGACAGAAGGAAGGAAAGAGAAGGAAAGTTATAATATCTGATATAATAATCAGAATCTCCTTGAGCAGCAGGTATTATATAATCTAAAATTTACAGATGAGGCTGCTAAGAACCAGAGAAATAAGTAACAAATTCTTAAGTCTCCAAGCCTCAGCTAACTCCTCAGGGGCAGCCCTGGCTCTGATTAAGTCCCCGCTCCCATAGAACCTGTAGCAATTTGAACTCACTTGAGACATGGGGCTTTACCCACACACCTGTGAGGCTCCGCCTGTGAGGTTTAAGCAGATATGAATCCAGAGTTGAAAGGCCACTGAGTTTCAGGTTCCCTGTACCAAACCTCCCCAAACCCCAGGGTTTTCATGCTATAAGTGATGACTTAGTGCTTTCACCTCTAACCAAGTGAACCATGTTCCAGTTCCTGTACTAGCAGAGAGTTGCCTGAAAAAAAAGAGACCTAAAAAACCTGTCTGCCCTTTGTGGCGACACAAGTCCTGGTTCAAGTTTTAATGGCCTTAGTCATTCTATAGGAGTTATGGTGACTTAAACATGTTTTTGAATGTCAAGCATGATTCCAGTCCTAGATATGGCACCAGGACAAGCCTATTAAAACTTGACTCTGTGTGTTGCAAGAGTGGACTTGGTATTTTGGGGCCTGAGAGAGCTGAAGATCAAATCAAATCAAATCCCCAGGTCACTGATTACAACACATGCACTGAATTCAGGAAACAGACCTAGGAAAGATCTCAATCCTGTTTGTAATGTCCTAAGTCCATTTAGGGCAAAATGCACCTACAACTTTCCATGCAAACTTCTGCAAAGACACTGTTCACAGACTATGGAGAGCCTAGGAATTGAAAACGAACACACTCAGTGCAAACCAGGATTGCAGATCCTTTTTGACTTGTCAGAGAAACCATGGAAAATAAACAATCCTCGGATAATCTAATATTGCAACAAAATTAGCTGTATCTTTTCCTCTCATACAACATCAAAGCACAGAAGACAGGCTTCTCTTTTTCCTGTGGAAAAGTCAAATAATTTAACAATTCCCAAAGATATCAGTTTCTTTGTACACCAGGGAGTTCCACAAATTTGGCTGGTCTTTTCAAAGCATGCATACAAAGTGATATTGTTTCATATATAGGTGTGGCCATCATTATGTCAGGGTGTATGCATAATTACCCTAAAGGTAACAATTTCCATGAAATAAATAGACTAATAGCAATGAAAGGAGACGAGAAGACGCCCTAGTAATATAATTTTTATTGGCTCTTTCCTTCACTCACTGCCTTGATGGAAAAATATCTGCCTAATCTCATAGCAGATTTGGCTCTGTGGTCTTATTTGTAACCCTAGGACACTCCTCCACACCACAGCCAGTCTGGTCAGATTGAGCCAGTTTAGGAAAACAGCTTCTGGAGGTTTTCTTTCTGGCATTCTCAGAGCCATGTGGATCTGGGAGATTCCCGCCACCATGGCCCATCCATTTGGATGGAAATCCTTGACAAACCATTGCTAAGCAGGGAAGGAGTGTCCCAATGATTTAGAGGACTTTCCAGGGTCTCTAAAACCTTCCTGGACTTCCAGAAAGTTTAAAGGTGATGAAGAGGCTGCTGAGAATTCCAGAGCATGAAGTAAAGAAGGAACTTTAGCCATATTAACATCCATCATTAAAGCAAATGGGATGATTTATGTTTTTCAGAAATGGCTTTTTGGAAAGATACGATGTTCAGCAGTCTCAACCCTAACTGAAGTTTGTCTTGCATTATAAAATATCATCTCAGAGACACATCAGTTCATGACTTCACAGAGAAATAGTGTGTGTTTAAAAGTTTTGTTATGTGAGTCCAGCCAGTATGGCTCAGTGGTTGAGTATAGTCCCATGTATCAGAAGGTTGTCGGTTTGATTCCTGGTCAGGGCACATGTTGGGGTTTGGGGCTCGATCCCTAGTAGGGGGCATGCAGGAGGCAGCCCAGAGATGTTTTAATCTCTCTCTTCCTCTCCCTTCCTTTCTCTGAAATGAATGAAAACATATCTTAAATAAATAAATAAAAGTTTTAGGTGTGTAAAAAGTTGAAATAATAGCAAAATCCTTGCTTCATTAATGGTACTATATCAGAAGCCAGGTGTTTGGGATATGCATTAGGCTCATCCTTTGTTTAAAAGGTGAGTTTTGCTGACTTTCCTTTAGGTTTCAACTTAAATGTCTCCCCTCAGAGATGCATTTACTGCTCATCTAATTATAACTAGTCCTCTCTTGACTCAATATTTTTTCTTTGTAGCAGATCAGAGACTATTTTATTTGTCTTTTTAATTATTTCTTGCTCTAAAATGCAAGCAAGACCTGTGAAAATAGGAACTGTAGACAGTGTAGTTCATAATTTTATTCCCAGTACCTAGCACAATACCTGCTACATACATAGTAGGCAATATAAATAAAAAGTTGTTGAATTAATGGTTAAAATGAGGCTGACTCTGGGGTAGAACATGAAAGAGTACCTCTATAATGGTGTGTCTTGAAAGGAAAACTGAAAAGGAAAAGATGCCAGATAAATTAATTTCAAAGTGAAGATTAAGTTGGCTCAATAATAAGGGATAAAACTTAAGTATAACACATTTATTTAAATTTGATTATTTAGGATATAGGGATATATTTGACGGTGAGTTCCTCAGATTACCTCTTTGGGGTGGATATATAGAGTTACAGAAAAATCACGGCAATATGTCTACTTCCTTTGGCACTGAACTCACACCACAAAAGGCCTAGCATGTGTGGGGTATCCAGTCAGAATATAGGCCATGTGGCATGATCGCTTTGCATAATCGCCCCATCCAGTAAGAGATGGAGTTTCTGTTAACAGTAGGGATTTAGAGCACAAGGAAACCATGCTGTATTTTTTAGGATCTCTAGCTCCTATAATATTGGTGAGTCAAGGGCTTGTCCTGAGGCAATTCTCAACGTGGAACTAAGGAAAAACAATTCTTTATAAAACCCTAGTGTGTATCAGCTATCTTCCACCCTTATTATGATTCATCTTCATGATAGTGTGCTGGGTAGATGTTATCTCCATTTCTGGAGGGTGAAAATGAGGGTCAGTGCCATTGGCCCAAGGCCTTGGGGATTAAAGTGAAGGCTCTCTGGCTGCAAAACATTGACAAGAGATCAGGACGAAGGCATAAAGAGTGACCTCTCTCCTGGGTGTTAGGCAGAGTGAGTGGGGAGCCATACTCTTTGGTTGCCAGGGACAATGGCACCTTCATAGAATGCCTGGGGTGTTTGTTTTGGTTTGGTTTTGAATTTTTGCAGTTCTACTAGGAGTCTTGTAGAGGGTATTTTAATTCTAGTTCTACTTTTAACAAACTCGATCCCAAGAAGCAAGTTTAAAATCGAGCATTCTAAAGATGTGCAGAAGGTTCGGGCACTGAACTGGAAACTCCTTATTTTCTAATGTATAAAATGGACACAATTGTACCCAGTTCATGGCACTGTTATGCTCAAAGTAAGACAGAGGAAGCAAAAGTTCTTTGAAAAGCATTGTGTTTTATCTAATATAAGATTATTTTTTTTCTTCCATCTATATAATTTTCTAAGTTAATTAAAGACACAAATAATTAAGTTTCCATCCATTATTCTTGCAGGAGATCAAAGGTTGGCTTCTGTAGTTTTAAATTTGAAAAAAGCCACTTTCTCATCTAGTGCCCTTTTATTTGCACTTTCTGATTGTCTAATGAATACATGCCAGCAATTTCTTCGCTTTAGAGCTGTTGTATTTTTTCCTTCTGGTGGCCTCTCAGAGCTAATTGTGTTTAAGGGGGGAAATCAGATGTTTAGAAAGCTCATGGTCCCAGGCTCATTAATAGGCCTTTCTTATTCTCTGGTATCCTGGAGAGAAGAGTTGTAAGCATGTCATTTCTACTCCTCGCCCCTCACTTTTAAAAAACTTTGACAAAGACCAAGCCGCAAGTACACATTGTAACTCATCACAAGCCTGCACCAGTTTGGCTAATGGTGTGCACTTTGTTTTCAGATTCTCTTAATACTTTAAGCACTTAACTGGAGTCTCTGTTCATTCCGAACTCTAACCTGTGGTTTCAGGCAGAAGCAGCCCCCTGACATTTAGTGCCCCTGCCTGTGAGTTGATAAGGCTGCCTGGAGCCTCTCAGCTCCTTTAAGTGCTAAATGTCAAACTGGAATTGGGTGCCTCCTTCTGAATAATGTGGGTTGTTTTAAAATGATCGCTTCATACAAAGAGGTTTCCAAGCACACTAATGCTAGGGGTATTTAAACAGGGGAATGGGGTGTCTTTAAAATGCCTTTTTAGTTGGCAACTTAATAATCTCCCTCTTGTTCAAATATTATTCACACCACAGTACATCTGATACTCTCCGAAAGTTAAACAAGCCATTCAGGAAAATGGGATTGAGTTGTGACAAGCTGAATAGAGGCCCTAAAATGTCTGGAGCTCGTGTTTTCATATATGGTAAGATACACCGTCACATCTCTTTTGTCAGTCCTGCTCAGGAGACACTGAGGAATGTTACCTGTGAATTCACAGGAAAATGAGACACATCCAATTGCATCTATTAGTCAAGAGTCTGAATATAGAAAGAGCAATTTCTGCATACAATTAATTTTTTTTCTTTCAATGCTCTGGAAGTAGTTAGAGGAATGATCAACTATATGCAAATGGTCCATTAGGTGCCTCCCTTCCCCCTAAAGAAATGGCACAAAGAAAAGCCCAGGAACACTTCTGCTCCTGAAGTCTGGGAAATGTTCAGGGAAGAGCTGTGGCCTTCAGGGTCCTGACTTGCCCAGGCCTAGAGCCATCACCATATGAAATTGATGGACTGTTGCTGTGTCACCGCCCTCCTGCTATGGTGGTCACCTCGTACAACCACAGCTTCCCAGATAAATGTTCTTTCCTATTTTTCCCCCTGAACTATATTCATTCTTAATCACTCAGTGACTCCTATTTTCAATCCTTGATTTTCAAGTCTCTAATAAGGTCAGAATGTCAGAATCTAAGACCTATCATTCTTATAGTTCAAGAGATTCTTAAATTCTAAACCTAAATAAAAAATAAATTTCTCATCTCTCTCCCTCTCCCTCCTTCTCTCTCCCTCTTTCCTTGGCCCTCCCTCTCTCTTCCCCCTCACATACACACACACACACACGCACACGCACATGCACACGCACACGCACGCACACACACACACATCTATTTCACCTTGAGAAGAGAAACAGAGTTTCATGACACAGACTTTATGGCTGGGGCTTCCCAGCATATAAGATGTAAGAAAAAAACATGAAAAGTCTTTTCCATCTTCTGGGTATTTTGGAAATTCTATTAGATGTTCTGTAGGCAAAGCCTCTGGTAATTGATGATGGAGGAAAGAGAGGTGGGGAAGGAGAAAGAGCTGGATACCAGAAAATAGGGAGTTGGCTTCAGTCCTGGGGTTCCCAAAAGTTTGGCCCATGACCTTGAACAAACCTTGGGTTGTTTGTTTTCTTCTGTCAAATAAGGATAATAGGATCATAAGAATGCCCTCCACCCAGATGCCTGGTGTCACCAAGAGAACAGAAGTAGACAGAGCAGTGCACTATCCTTCACGGATCAAGATGCATCACTGTTTGAATCACCCTTTCTGTTGAATGAGCCCCTGCCCTGGGGCGAGGGAGGGGGGCCTGTTGCCACTGCGCTCCGACGGCCCCCAGCGACCAGCAGGCTGTGAGGACAGCGAATTCTTAAGCACACCCAGGAGGCCCTGTCTTCTGGGTACAGGCTGCTGTTCCTGTTGCTGTTACCAATCACAACTCTGCCTGAAAGACTCCCCTTCAGCACTGGAACGCTTTCATACAGGGTTTCTCACCTGAGCCCCAAATCATGGCCCTCTGGCCAAAGCAAAAAAACCACTTTCACTATTTTCATGACCCAGATGGGCCCAATATTCTTGAGGATAAAGAGTGTGAACCTGGACACCTCCTGGCTGCCAGCCTGAGTCCCTTCCTTCATACCCATGGCTGGATGGGAAATGGCAAGTGACCTGGAGCATGCAGCCCATCCCCCCAGCTTCTCAGGCCAGGGCTCAGGGTTACTCTCCAGGCCTACCAAGATAAAGGGACACAATAATAGTCCTGTGGAGCAGAGTGCTGGTTTTGTGGCCAATACCAAGGCCTGGGAGTCCTGGCTTCCAGGCTTCTAGTCTTTCCAGCTTAACATATAGCATGACTGCAGCCACTGTAGCGAGGGTGTGAAGTCCCCATGGCCTCAATTTCTTCATCAGGAAGTGAGGACTAACACTGAATGGGTAATGGGAGGAAAAGCAGTGTTCCGTCAGGAAAGAGGGCAATTTTCTACTTGTTGGCACCTAGAAGAGGCCTCCAGCGATGGCTGGCAACCTTTGAAAATCCTTCCCAGATGCTGGCATGAGGATTTGCCGAGCCTGTGTAGAAGTCATTTGATCCTGGGGAAGCTGTGGAGTAATTATGGAAGCAGTTTCAACAGTTCTGACGGCACCGGATCTGTTTCCAGTTTATAAAGCAGGTAGGAGCAAACCCTGTATGCACTGTGGGAGCTGTTGCCACTGAATCTCAAGAGAATGGAGTGTGTGGTGTCAGCCTGCGGCCTCTCACCCTAAAGATGCAGAATGATGATCCTTGTTTTGGGGGCCTGCTGTCTGTGGCTGCATCTCTGCCCGTCTACACCTGGCCCCACAGTGTCCACACCAGGAGGCAGCAGGCCAAGCTAGACTCTGTTCTGCTGCCCACATCTGTATCCCACCCACTGACGTTGCCCAGGCAATGTTTCTTCAGTTCGCTCTTCTTGGGCTTCAACTGCTCATCAGGGAGCAGCTGCTTGAGCCCCTGTGTTCAGTTTCTCAGAGCAGTGGCCTGCGAGACCCAGCTCAGCCCCATCCAGCTGTGTCCAGCCCAGCTCAGAAGCCTGGGAATATAGTTGGTGAGCATGCCAGGGCCACTACGACAGGGTTCAGGTCACCATTTAAAGACACGTGAGATTAAAAGTGATCCTGCTCAACTTGTGAAAGCACATCTCTATGTAGAACATTAACATAGAGTGGTTTTTAATATTAAGATATAAGAAAATATTCTATGAATATGGTTAAAAATGCTGGCACCGTCGATTCATTGCCCTGTGCTTCTCCGTGGCCCTGAAAGTTGTTTTGCCCTCATTTGGGCAAATAACTCTAAGTAGGGTAGGTGTCGCTTTCCATTCATTCTATCTCCTTAGTGTCAGCCTAGGCACCAGAGAGGCACAATGTCTCTTCTGTAATTTTCTCCAGTGGTCCAATGCTGCCAGCAAGAAAAATTATAACCTCTCCAGTCACTAAATCCAAAAGTCTGGTCCAGTGACCTTTGCTTGAAGACTAAATTTCTCACCACTGCACCAAAAAATCCAGCAAAGGCCTTTGATCATGAAAAGCATTAAAAGAAAACAACACACAAAACAAACAAACAAGCCAACCCAGCCCAGCCTGGGAGAAGGGCGTCTCCTTTCATGTGGTTTCCTTTGCGCCTGCATGCTGTGACAGGTTCAGGATGCCTCCGACTGCAGAACACTGAGACTGGATATTTGAAGAGAGTGAAGCTGACTGCCCCGCACAGAGCTGTATTCAAAATCCGCTGTAGGGCCCCAGCCCTCATCTGGCAGCCCGCCTCACCCCACTAGTGCCCCAGCTGGCAGTTCCCATCTCTCTGAGCTCATCATTGCAGAATGGTTCCTGTGGCACATTCAAGTGACTGTCCTGGAGCAGAGCGAAGGGGTGCCAGGGGGACAGAGAACCATGGGTGCCCAAGGGTGTCCCCTGCTCCTTCCACAGCTGTGGTGGTCTTATGTGTCCCCCTGATACTCTCTGCCTCAAGCCCTTCTCCCTCAGGGACATTCCTGACAGGGACTTCTGCTGTATTGATCAAGGGTAGCCAGGAGCCTGAGCTAAGAGTGGCAAGAACAAGTGAGGGCTCCACCAAATTTTACTGTCCTCAAGTTGAGGGAAATTTTGAACTAGTGTCTGGTTCTATGACAAGTGTGTGTGGTGAGATATAAGTCAAAAAACTTCCCTAAAACATGGGACACATGGTACACCCTTTAGATACACGTATTAGAGCATGAAGCCCCAAAGGGGAGATAAACATTTGTCCCTCCTTGTAACCCTGTGTTTGTTGTTACTTTGAGGTGCCTCATGTATGGTGTGTGCATCAGGTAAATGCCCACCATGGGGTATCAGAGCAGCTTTGGTGCTCACAGGACCAGGTGGGCTTTCTTTCACAAACATGAACCTCCTAGAAATTCTCAAATATTGAAGGGGACTCTTCAGAAGCAGGAGGCCCTACCTGAGCAGGTGGGAACATGAGTCAAAGAGATGAGGCTTATTATTGTTGATGTTTCTCCACCTGAGACCCCAGGCCCTTGAGACCCAGGGAAGTGCCAGGTACAAAAATATTGGGAGCCGATGGCCATGCCAGTCAGCTGTGACAAGCCATGATCCAACCTGGACCAATGGATTAGACATATACACTCAGGTCCCTAGTACAACACAGAGTAAAAGAACATTAAAGTGGGACTCTACTGTAGAGGCCACAAAGGCCTTTGACAGTGGAATTAATGCCAAGCATCCCCACATCCCAGGAGATTATAAAACTGCCTTAAGGGAAAAGGAACTCTGAGAGATGAGGAACTAAAGATCTGGGAGAGGAGGATCTTTACAGAGCAAAGTGTGGTATGCTAATGCAGACCCCCAACTTGGGGAAAGGAAGGAGGGCTTCCCCTCAAATCAAGGCAAGTGATGGAGTTGGGCTTCAAGAGGACTCCATGAAGATGGACAGGTGTCCTCTGGAGTTTGGAGGATGGGTATTTGATTCTTTTCAACAGTCAAGTGTGAGAGCCCATAGTCTTTATGGCCAACAGCACCAAGGAAGATGGTTTCAATGGGATGTGAGTTTATTTCCATCAACAGCATGACAAAAACACCTGTGTTTTCCCCATGAATCTAAAGGGTCTGAAAGGAATCTGTCTTAGAAGGGGATTCTACTGGGAGTTGGGGTGGTGGTGGTGAAGGGACACACAACAGCAGTGGAATTTCAGAAATCCAGCAGCCTGCCTGAATCAAGGAATCAGACATGGGGCTCCCAGCCAGAGAAAGGGCATACTCCACACATCTGCTCACTGGTGCCCCAGGACCAGAGGAGACCTGCATGCGAGACTGCCCTAAACTTAATTCTCTCACCGTTGACCCAGCCAGGAAGAAGGCCAGAAACAGGAGCTGCTGAGAGAGGAGGAGGAATGAGATGAACAGCAGAGAGTCAAAGAAACCAGTCACCCCTCACCTCCTTCACTTCAAGCTTTAAGAGAGGAAACACTTTAACTTTCAATAAAGTTTAGAGTTTTGATTACTACACAAGTCTGAACATTTTAATTGCTGAAATGATATTATTCATGGGACTAAAAGTGCTTGGAAAAGCTATGAGATCTACTCAGGATTTCATCTAGGGACATTTAAGAACTAATCCTCAGAAAGACTTTAATGGAAATAGTTGGGGATTTTTTTTCTTTTTCTTTTTGCACCTAGTAAGTTCTGCTCATTCTATAAAATATTTACACCCTGAAAAGAAATTACCCTCACCAAAGCTCCACAGTGATCATTCTGACCTATAAAAGTAAAAGAAGCCTGGCCGGGGTGGCTCAGGGGTTGAGCGTTGACCTAGGATCCAGGCAATTGGGGTTTGATTCCCGGTCAGGGCACATGCCTGGGTTGTGGGCCCGATCCCCAGTTAGGGGCGTGCAGGAGGCAGCTGATCAATGACTCTCTCATCGTTGATGTTTCTATCTCTCTCTCCCTCTCCTTTCCTCTCTCTGAAATCAAGAAAGATATATTTAAAAAAATAACAAATAAAGAAAAATAAAAGTAAAAGAAGGTAGCTGCATTAGTTTGCTAGGGTTGCCATAACAAACTACCACAGGATGGGGGGCTTAAACAACAGAAATCCATTTCCTCACAGTTCTGGAGGCTGGTAGTCTGAGATCAAGGTGTTGGCAGCGTTGGTTTCTTCTGAGGCCCCTCTCCTTGGCTTGTAGATAGCATTTTTCTCCCTGTGTCTTCACATGGTTTTCCTTCTGTGTATGTCTTTGTCTAAATTCCTCTTTTTATAGGGACACCAGTCACATTGAATTAGAGCCCACCTCATGACCTCATTTTAACTTGAGTACCTCTTGGAAAGCTCTGTCTCCAAGTACAATTAGTCTCCCCATAACTATAATTTTTGAAAAGTTAAAAACATGACTCATAAAAATACAGAATGAATACATGTAAAAATTTTATTAATTCATCAATGAAGAAATAAATAAGATGATAAAGCTGACTCCAAAAGCACTTTGAGGGTCAGGCCATTTAATACATATTTTGAAAAAAGAATAGTATTTCTAGGTTAGATACAAAACTGGTTAATGTCCTACAGGCTATAAAACTATAATCTTTGGAGTTATCTTGTTGCTCTACAGAAATCTACAAGTTAACATGTAACTTTACAGTGTCTGGGTTCTAATCAAATAATAAATAACAAAGTCAAACACAAGTACATTCTCTTAGATAATTAAATTATCTGCAGGAAGGCTCATAAAACACGCTCCAGTATGTCATGGAAGAGACACGTCACCTCCATTCATCTTATTTCCAAGTTTTTGATAATGTGTCTGGACATTCATCATGAATGATTCCTTCCAACACGGGGGCCTCCCTGTCTTCATCTCCCCGATGACCTTGTTCTCCATTTTATCCCTGTCCTACATCTTCTCCGACTGTTCTTGTCTCCCAGACCACATCATGACCCATCACTATGACCCCTCTATTATCTTAATTACAAGCATCCCATTTTCTAGCCACCATCTCTTATTTTTCCAGCTCATTCCCTCTAGTTTCCAAACTCCAATTTTCCAGCTCCAGTAGAAACTATAACCCACAGGTCCATCATCTCTGCCTGTTTCTTAACAAAATTTACCCAGTTTAAATCCCATGATCAACCATTATTCTCACTCCCTTTTACAAACCATTGAATCCTTTGCTCACTTATCATTTTGTCCCACTCCCTTGGTTAAAACACAACCATAATCAATGCAGCTCTTCTCCTACTTTGTGCCTGTGCCTCTGAAGCTAAATATTGCTGGCAAAAAATACCAGTATATTGACTTCCCTCACTTGAAATTCTTGATCACTAACCTCATATGGACCCTTAGTGTTGCCAGGTAATCAAACTACATTTCCCATCCATGTCCCATCCATTCTTGCTCCCATTCTCTTAAATCAGGGATCAATGAGTTTTTTCTGTAAAGGGACAGATAGTAAATATTTTCAGCTTTGTAGGACATCATGTCTACCTGACAACTACTCAGCTTTGCAGCCACATTGTGGAAGCAGCCACAAACTGTACGGAAATGAATGGTGGTGGCTGGTAATCTGCTAATCCTTGTGTTCTAGGTAACTAAAGCATATCTTCTCTCTCTTTAAACTTCCAACACCTCCTCCACCTTTCCTACTCTCCACTGAAGTCTATTCCACTGAGAAAATAGAAACAAACAGAAAAGAAAGTCCATGAATCCTCACCACCACATCTACCAATCTATGTGCCTCTGTGCCCATTTGCCATCTCTCCGGTTCCTATGGGCACACTGATATGCTCAGGGAAAGGCCAACCCCTCCTCTCAGGCACTTCCTCCCATCTGCTCCACACACCCAGGACATTCCTGCAGCGCATGTGTGATTTCTCTTCTCATCACCAGTTTTCCCTCCCCATTGAATTGTCCCTGTCAACATACAAATATATTGACATATTTCAACTTCTTGACCTCACTTTCCCTTCTAGCTACTGTCTCCTTTCTCTCCTTTTCTTTGCAGCAAAAATCCTTGGGATTACCTATGTTTCTGTCAGATTTCTGTCAAACTACTGTACCAGATGGTTGTCCTATCCGGTACTTCAGTTAAACTACTCTGTTGGCGATGCTCTGTGGTTCCACACTGCTGAGCCCAATGGCCATGTTCTGTCCTGAGTTCTCTCAATCTACCGTACGTCCTTTCTCCATAAAACACTGAGTTGTTGTTGTTTTGCTTTTCAGTTGGCTTCTAGGACATGAGATTCTTGGTCTTCCTCTTGTTTTTTTGGCTTCTCTTGTGAACATTCCAGGCATCTTCCCACTTCAGAGCACTTGTACTTGCTCCGCTGCTCCCAGTCCTGCGCCCCAAGTAGCACATGGATCTCTCTTCACCCTCTGTTACTTGAATGTCACCTTCTTAATGAGGCTTTCTGTGACCACCCATCCAAAATCTCCTTGTTCTCCCAACACTTCCTAGCCTCCTTCCATGTTCTATTTTTTTATTTAATACTTCGCTCCATCTAACATACTATTTTATATATGTATCATGCCATGCTTATCTTATTTAGTGTCTGCCTCCAAGACTGTGAAATATTTAATTATATCTTTCATGGGTTTTGTAAAGATCAAATGAAGGAGATCTTTGTAAAATCTCAAGACAGAAGATTTTTTATGACAGCTGCAGGTATATTAGGGAAACAGAACAAAGATCAGATCAGCCAATGGACTTTTATTTTGTTTTAATTTTTCGTTAAAAAAATTAGGAGGTAAATGAACTTCTTTTAAATACATTCATCTAGGGAGATTTAGACTTTTTATTGTATCTTCTGATTCTTTGGGTCTGTTTACAATTCTTTCAAATCTCAGGTTAGCAAGTATGAGACTCCTCTGTTCAGGCTCTTTTGGGAACTGAAGTATGATCCTTGGACTCCCTTTCAAAATCTTATTCTAGACAAGAAATTGGTTTCCAAATTCTTCCATGCAATTCTAGAATCTTCTTTCTATGGCTTCAAAAACCTTATTCAGTGCTAATAAACTCTGTCCATGGATATTGAAATTTTTCACAAGGAAAATTTAATTCAAATTAGCTATGTCTGTTTATGTAACACATCCATCTAGGAATAGGTTTTTCTTCTCTTGACTTTTTTTGGGGGTATGGATGTGAGGTTCTGGCTGAGTCCTCTACAGAAAGCTTATTTTCCAGTGCCATTTTTATTGGAAGAAACTGTATTATGCCAATCTAAATGGACTGATGAAATTATTTTGAAAATACTCTTGAAAGGTAGTCAATAATGCAGGTCTGACTTTATGTAGATCAGTTTTTCTCACTCCCCATCTAAACAATCCAGACTGCCAATCATAAATTGAAAACAATAAATGTTTTTAGTACTAGTGAAAAGAGGAGCCTGAGCAGCAGCAAATACGGAAAAAAATTGACTTCAAGCAGGAAAAGCAAACCTATTTTCATTAAAGTATCAGAAAGAGGGACATAGATTCCATGGAAAACTGAAAGAGTGCCTTTATGAGTGTGATTTGATCCCACAAGGAGGCCAGCCGCGTGGCCTGTCCCAGGCTGAACTATCAGCTACACTCCTATTTTGGCCCTGCTTGTTCCTGGTGCTAGAGGACATCTCCTAGAGCACGAGCACATGTGGTGTGACAATCAATTCAGTGAAAGAGTTATTCAAAGTGGTGGTGTGAGGTTTTATTTTATTTTATTTTATTTCTCAAAGAACTATTTAGTGGACTGCATTTTTAAAAATTTTTTAAAAAAATATATCTTTATTGATTTCAGAGAGAGGAAGGGAGAGGGAGAGAGAGATAGAAACATCAATGATGAGAGAGTCAGTGATCAGCTGCCTCCTGCACACCCCCTACTGGGGATTGAGCCCAAAACCTGAGCATGTGCCCTGACTGGGAATCAAACCTTGATCTCCTGGATCCTAGGTCTATGTTCAACTGCTGAGCCATGCCCAGCTGGGAGGTTGACTGCATTTTTCAATTTTAAATTGACTTCCAGCAGTGATTTTTCTAAGAGGTTCTAACAGCAATTTTCTGATGAGGGGGGACTGTCCTTCGGTTAAGCCCAGTCAGAACCCACTATCAAGCTGTTTGATGAATTCTCCAGGTTTTCTCTTACCTTGTCACAAGATTCCAAAGATTGTACACCTGTATTTCTTAGGGTTCTGCATCAACAACAGAAAGCAATGCTGATTAACTTAAAAGGGAATTTATTGGTCAGGTCCTGCTCCCACAGCTACCAGGAGCTGAAGAACCAGGATTGGGAGCATGCAGAAATGAGAGGAGCTCCAGAGGGACAAGAAGCAGGAGGCAGAATAATCTCATGATCCAAACAGTCTGGTCAGGAGGCCACTACTACAACAAATGGCCTCCCAAGTTCTCTTCTCTTTTCTGTAACTCTCAAAGTCTAAAGTCATATTAAATTCCTTTGGTGGACTCTGAAACATGCTTGTAAGGCAAGGGTGAGAGGAAAAATCTGGATCTCTCAGATTTTGATAATGGAAAAAGTACTTTACCATCAATATTCTACCCCAGGGAGGAACGTTGTTAGGAAAGTGAGTGGATGCTGGCAGCCAAATATAATGCTTTATGTTACAGCACACTACAGGAGTGAAACCTTGAGGGAACAAATCACTTATATTGTTAAGACAGAACTATCAGCTTACATACATTAATTCCTATGTAAGCCTTACAGATAACGACTGCATTTTAAATACTTAACTGTATTAGTAATCTATTGCTACATAACAAAAATACCCCC